>NC_080539.1:105211553-106475303 GCF_028640845.1 Ahaetulla prasina
CATTGTGACTATGTATATCCATCTATCAGAATATTCGCTTTTGAGGTGAGAATGTTATTTAAAGCAGAAAAAAGAGTAGCGAGAAAGAGATATACAAGGCAAAAGAAAATCTAATGAAATGTAGTTACACCATTACCATTTGCTATATACATATATCTTCATACCTATCTTTGCAAACTGTTAGAGATGGTTGACTCTTCAGCACCTCATGGCTTATTGAGCAAAAGAGGGAAAGAACACAGAAAGACAGTGAAGGATGACAAGTGTGTTCCCTTTTTGTTCATCATTCTGCCTAAGAGACATCTAATCTGAAGTGCCTTTTTTTTCACATGTATGGAGCACGTATTCATGACTCCTGGTAGAATATATCTCACTCGGTGCTAAGTTTTGCCTTTTTGTATACTGTATTTGCTGTACACAAACCACCTTTCTGTTACAGTTATAACAATTGCCCCACTAAATGATTGCTCAGGTAATATTCCCCCTCTTAGAAACACCTGTAGGTGTCCGCAGCACATTTCAAACTCAGGCAGGGTTATGGTCTCCAGCGAAGGAGTTAAGATGCAAAGAGATTTCAGGAAAGAGGTCCCAGGAACAGCTGAAGGAAAGATTAGAAATCAAAGTAGACAGAAAATGATTCAAAAAAAGCTTTGGCTTGTACACAAGCTGGAAGTCCCGTCTTGGCAAACCTGTGGCAGGTGTGCAAGAGTTGGCACGCAGCGTCCTCTCTGCGGGCACATGAACTGTCACCCCAGTTCAGCTCCGCCATGCATGCACGTCTGCCTCCCGCCAGTCAGCTGGTCTCTGCTGCACATGCATGGGTAGGGGGGCATGTGTGGGGTGTGTGCATGCAGGTGTGGGGATGGGGCATGTGCAGGGAATGCACACACTTGCAGGGCAGTGCACATGCAGCAGGATGTGCGTATGTATAGGGTGGGGCACATGCACGGAGACCACGCACCCATTGCATTCACACACTCACACGTGCACTTTGGGCACTCGGTCTGGAAAAGGTTAGCCATCACTGCTCTAGTCTTTCAAACCACAAACACTCTGGAGAAGGAGAGAGCAAATAAGGGAGGAAGAGTATAAACAGGGTAAGCAATATAGCAGTTGGGACAATTCTATTGCTGTGCGTTTAAGAAATTTAGCCTCTAAAGTGTATATTTTCAGAAAGCTAGGCAGTAAATATGTGTGTGTTGGGGAAAGTCGAGTTCTAAACGTAAAATGTAAATCTAAATGTAAAATCCAAGCTACAAGCTAGTCAGTATACACAATTAAACATGCTTATACAAGAACTAATGCAAGTGCCTTCATTTTAAATTTATTGCTTAGATGTTAGTAAACTTCTAAAAATAGAAATAAAAAAGCAGGCATTAATCTTGTAATAAATCACAAGGCTTCATATAATTGTAAAAAGATGATGTTTCCCATCAAGAATCTGCTTGGAAATGAAAGGAAAGGGGACGGCATGGGTCCTTTGTAATTCAGCTGTCCTAAAAAAAGGGCGACAAAAAGTTCAGGTAATGTTAATTGGTATGCCGCTTAGAATCATTGTCGAATTTGGACAGAAATTTAAATTATAAAGAAAGAAACAATTTTCTTTGTACTTTATTAATTTCTAAATGCTTAATTCTGTAGCACCTGATGTATTAAGAATTTATCAATCCCAATCGATGAGTAATCTGCTGGAATTTGGCAGCTATAATGCATTTAATGAAATAAATTGCATAATGTGTGGATTTTAATAAAATAACACATATGGGAAACTGGAACATGTATGAAAAACATTATATTTTTCTTACTTGCATAGTAGCATTTTAGACATCTCTTTCATTTCTCTTCTCCCGCAAGTTTCCAAATGTTTGTCATCTGCCTATAAGCCCCCACTCCTAAATGTTAGAATCACTTGCAGAATAGTATACTGTATGCCCTAATCTGGATTCCATATATTGAATCTTTTTTATATATATTTTATTTTCTGTTCTTGATTACCTTAACTGAAATATGTGCCAGTTATCCATTGTTAGTTTTTCATTTACCTGACTCGCCCCCCCACCTCCCCTCCAACAAAGTCTCTGGTGATCTCCATTTTCTCCATTAGTTATTTATAGTGTAATTAGACTGAGTAGGCAACTACAATTTCCCACCCTGTTTCCTTATTGCTGGCCTTTCTCCTCCCAGAGCATGATTCACCTAGCCAAATCATATGCTTTCCCATCTATGATGAAATAATTGACAGCAGCAAGCAGAGAGCTGAGAAAGAGAACCCACACAATACATTGCTACACCAGCAAGTTTTTCTAATGCCATAGAACTTTTTAGAACTTCTATTTTTTCCCCCTTCCTGGTGTTTTCCAACAAGTGCAGGGTGTTTTTTCCCACCCCCAATGGAGTGTTGATCCATTGGGTACAACAAGAATTGACTAACCAGCTTGTCACCCGAGCCTGATGTCATGGGCTGAGAAAGAAGGATTGGCCCAAAGTTACCCTGCCTAAGACGGGTCTAGAACTTATGGTGACTTGGTTTCTAGCCTGCTGTCTTAAGTTCCACACCAAACTAAAGGTCTCTTTCTCATAGAATTTCTAATGCCATAGAGCCATGATGGCAAATCTATGGCACGCGGGCCACAGGTGCCACATGGAGCCATATCTGTGGGCATATGAGCCATTGGCCTAGCTTAGCTCCAGTTGATTTTCAGTTTGGATACCAGATAAGTACAGGGCTCACACGGAGGCTCCAGGAAGGTGTTTTTGGCCTCCAGAGGGCCTCCGGGATGGGGAGGGCGAAAACGGGGGAGAGTGAAAAACAGGTCTATAGGGCTTTCCGGAAGTCTGGCAATGGGCCGGCTTGGGGGGGGGGGTGTCGTATGCGCTTGTGAGGGGCGTCGCGCAGGCATGCATGGGGGGGCAGGGTATTTATGGGGGCGGAGGGCAGGGTGCAGGGGTGTGAAGTGCAGGGGGGGCATTGACCCCCCTACGCACTTTTGGAATGTGACAGCAAAAAGGTTAGCCATCACTGCCATAGAGCATTGCTAGAGCATTGCAATTTTTCTAATGTTATAGTTCCACTAAGGACCATCTATGAAAAAAGATTTCATGCAGGGATTTGGCAGTTTTGGGTGTTTCCAAATATGCTCATTAAATCCCCCAAGAACTTTGCTGGCTTCCAATGGGTTTCTGAGTACAATTAAAAGCTGTCATCATCACTTATATAGCCCTACATCATGGCACAAGGTCATGTTATTTGCATGACAATCAGGATCCATCTTTCTTTCTTCTAGCTAGTTCTTGTCTTTATTTGAAATGATTTTTAAATATTGGGCATGTGTTATATTATCGGGGTGTTATTTTGGTAAACTATTTTTTAATCACTTTGAATCACTATGGTGACATGAATGGCATATAACCAATTTCATTGTATTCATGATGTACAACGACAATAAAGGCTATACTATATAACTTATTTAATTAATAAATAAGCCATTTCAAAATAGTGTCAAATGGTGAATAGGTCAATTGATAGCTACTAAAATATACAATTATAATAACAGGTAGTATAAGAAATAAAAAAGTAATTTGCTTTTAGTGTAATAGATACACACTTAAAAATGGTTTGCAATATTAAGTCAATAAAATACGTTTTGTAATTACTGTTTAGGTTTATGTATTTACAGTTACAGTTTCTTATGACTAACAAAAGTAAACAACGTGAAATGTAGCAAGAGATAATTTAAAAAGACCAAGGAAAGGAAATCTAAGGGATTTAATCATTAAAATAGACTTGGGAGCCAATGTGTATATAACACATCTTAGGCAGAACCGTAGCAAAGAGTACAGGCTCTGCCTTGAATAACTACCTACTTAAAAATAAATTGCAATGGTGCATGGAAAGCTAATTAACTTCTTCTGTTACCTGTTTTCAGCCATTATTCTAAAAATAATGAGCATCTCAATCTCTCCCTCCTCCTTAATGACGAACATGGACGTGTAACTGTTCCCGGGCCCATTGTTAAACAACAGTGCAATTAATGGAACACACATTCTAGTCCTTGGAAAGACCAACTTAAAGTGGATATTAAAATGTGTCTCAACCTATGTCCAACTAGCATGGTTAAACAGCATTTTAATTTTTTATTCAGAGTTTCTTCTTTAAAATAAGAAACTAAAGTAATTTCTACCAGTTAATATCCAAGGTAGTGTGGACTATCAGCAAACTTAGGAAATAATTTTTAAATCATAAACAGTACAAACCTCAGGCCATATCGTTAAGCAGGTTTGTAAGACAATCTGCTTGTATGTATGTATGTATGTATAGATGGATAGATGCATTGAGAGAGAGAGAGAGAGAGAGAGAGAGATAGAGATAGATAGATATACTATAGATATATATATAGAGAGTGGGGAGGAAAAGAAAGAGAGAGATGGAATATAGAAAATCATCTGCAATCTTTCATTTGGATCGTTTTTATACCAATGTATCTCTATGCCTCACCTATGATGACTTTTCTGGGATGCATTGTGATTTCCTTGTTAAAAAACCAAAACCAAATGCAAATAAATAGTCTGGTAGTTATTATCTGAACAGTTTAACATTGCATAAATTACTTCAATAGGAACTTCATGTGAATTCATGTTGCAGTTTACTCGTTCTAGTATAGTTAACCTAGGTCCTTTCCTGTTGTGGCTCCAGCCCTCCCCCACCCGGGCCTGGCCCCTGCCAGAGAGTGACTCAGAGAGTGAGGGGGAAGGGCCATCAGGGCTCCCTTCTGCAGAGCCGGCCTCTCTGGCTTAGCTCCAGGAGCCAGAGGCAGACCAGGTGGAAGAAATAATGAGGCCTCTGTCTCCTGTATCTCCCCCCACCCAGGCAATGCTCCGAGACCCAGCTGAGGACAATCAGTCCTGGTTGGACCCTAGGTTTTGTAGACAGGAGAGGCGGAAACAACAGAAGCAAGGGTGGGGCAGGCCTAGGAAGTGCTGAGTCACGGAGCCACACCCCACAGGGTATAAAAGCAGCAGGGGCTGCTATACTACTCCATGGCGAACAAATCAACTGCTTAGAGAGAACTTGAGCTGAAGTACTGTTTGTTCCTGGTTTCCTGGTTGACTCGCCGGCATCAAGAAAAGATAACAGAGAAACTTGGCAGACGCTCGCTAGTTTGCTGCCAGAGCTGATAGCTGCTGTGGACTGAATTGCCGGCTAATTAAGTCATCGCTCGTGCCTCCCGGACTGAGGTCGGGGGGACAGAACATTTCCTAAATCTTATATCTAAATGATGGAAAAAGCTTGTGGAATTTTTTTTTAAAAAATAAGAAACGTAAAATAAAACAATTACTTTTATAATAAAGTGGTACCTTGATATTAGCTCCATTTTTCAGGTTTCCAGTTGTCCATTATTCTGGCATCCCAAATAGCCACATGCTTTGGCAAAAAAAATTGATTATGGAGATCAAAGATGTTTTGTTGTGAATACTCCCTCTAGATCAGGGGTGTCAAACTCGCTGCCCACAGGCCAGATTCATTACATATTAGCCTCGCCCTCACCCGGTTTAGTGAAGGGGGAAAAAGTCCCGATACGTCACGTGACAATGCCATGACGATGCGAGTTTGACACTGTTGCTCTAGATTCACCATTTCAATTCATAACCATCACATTCTGTCATGGAATTTTTGTTGATGACCAGTAATACTGGTTAGGACTCCATTCATCAGTAAACCCTGGTTCCATTCGGGATCCAGAAAATTCTGCTACAGCTTGACCATGACTAATTATTTCCTTAGCCCAATTCTTAATTCTCTGGCCTCATGCAGCAGCATCCTGGTTTTTGAAATAAAAATGGTTAATCTGTTTAAAACTCTTTTTATACAATTCTCCCTTTTAACTGCTGGAGCATCATAAAAAAGTATGGTTTCTAAGATATATTTACTGATTCAACAAAACTAAATGCATTTTTCTCATATCCTTTAATTGCAGGTTGTGGAATGCTCACTCTTCTGTCATCTGTCATTGCTGCCATTAGTGGATTTTTGATGGGTTATGAGCTTGCAGTTATCTCTGGAGCTCTTCTTCAGCTAACTAGCATCCTAACACTTTCATGCCGACAACAAGAAATAATTGTAAGCACAATTCTTGTTGGTGCCTTGTTAGCTTCAGTAACTGGTGGAATCCTGATAGACAAATATGGGAGGCGATTTACCATTATGTTGTCATCTGCTTTACTAGTTGTGGGCAGTCTGATTCTGATCATTTTTGCCTCCTATGGACTACTTATAGTAGGACGGATTGTGATTGGGGTTTCTGTTTCCCTTTCTTCAACTGCAACATGTGTGTATATTGCAGAGATTGCCCCGCAGCACAGAAGAGGTTTGCTTGTGTCTTTAAATGAACTCATGATTGTTACGGGCATTCTCTTTGCCTACATTTCTAATTATGCCTTTGCTAATGTTTCTCATGGCTGGAAGTACATGTTCGGCCTTGTTATTCCACTGGGGGTTTTACAGATAGTTGCTTTATATTTTCTTCTGCCCAGTCCTCGTTTTCTGGTTATGAAAGGTTTCGATGAAGCTGCTAGTAAAGTGCTTGGAAAACTCAGGGCAACTTCGGACACTACCGAAGAACTCACCATGATCAAATCTTCCTTGAAAGATGAACACCAATATCATTTTCTGGATTTGTTCCATTCCAAAGACAATATGAGAACACGGCTGCTGATAGGGATCACACTCGTTTTTTTTGTACAAGTAACTGGACAACCCAACATCTTGTTTTACACATCCACTGTGTTGAAGTCAGTTGGATTTCAGAGCAATGCAGCAGCTACTTTAGCTTCAACTGGGGTTGGAGTGGTTAAAGTGATCAGTACGATACCAGCTATTCTTTTTGTGGACCACATAGGAAGCAAGACATTTCTCTGTATTGGCTCATCCCTCATGTCGGTGTCACTGATCACCTTAGGATTAGTAATGCAAAATATACATGTGAATGTCACCACTGTCTGTAAAAACCAGTCTTTGGAAGAGATTCTGTTTCAGGGAGCAGGAACGGTGACCTTCACTAATGAAACCTTTAAGGAACGTTTTGCTGACATGACTTTACCTGTTAAAAGTCCCCCCTGGTGGAAGGATGAAATTGCTGACCCCGAGTATCAGAACGGGACGACATTGGTAGGAGACAAAATGTTTGTCGGAATGCAAGCAGAATCCCAGGTTGCAGTTGAACCAGCCAAGGTGCAACCCTTTCTGAAATGGCTCTCTTTGGCTAGCTTGCTGGTTTATGTTGCAGCTTTCTCCATAGGACTTGGACCAAGTAAGTATAACATATGTTGCTTTCCCTCCTATTTTGGCGTAGTGTTAAGATACTTGGATTGAAGTCACTGAGTAGGAAAGTTTTACCACAAAAATTGTAAAGCAAAAGCTTTGCTGATGTGCCAAGATAGTATGATATGTCTAGAATAGTGGTTCTCAATCTGGGATGCACAGACCCTCCGGGGGGCGGGCACAATGTCACAGGAGGTCTGCGAAGGTTTGAAGAAATTTCATGATTTAAGTCTTGAGTTACCGTATAAGATGCACTGGAGTATAAGATGCACCTTAGTTTGGGGGGAGGAAAATAGGAAAAACAAATTCTGCCTACCAGGTATTAATCTGGCTAGCATCCTTAGCCTGGTCAGTTTCAGCACATTAGTTCACCTGGTTGGGGTTTAAAACCAGTTTCTAAAGCACAGATGATCGTCAGAGGGAACAGCATTGAGAAAAGCAGGCAAAGCTCGGAAGATCGCTAGCGTCTTGTTAGGGCTAAAAAAAGCTTCGAAAGCACAGCTGATCATTGGAGGGAGCTCCAGTGAAGCTCAGAGGGGATTAAGAGAAGGCAGCAGTTGTTCCAGGTAGCCATTTTGGGCACCATGCATCGTGTTTTAAGCCTCCAAATCCATCGTGTTTTCGGATGGCGATCAGCGGCGATGTGCTTTGGCGATCCCAGCAGCCTTGAAGGGCTTTCAAACAGAGCGTTTGGAGGCTGAAAATGCAACTCGTGAAACCCAAAAACACAAGCCATTGTTGGTGGCAATCTGCAGGCAGGAAGAGGTCGTACGGAGGCTGAAGGGTGGGAACCAGCGGGTGGGCAGAGCTACATTTGGAGTATAAGACACACCCAAATTTTCAGCCTCTTTTAGGGGAAAAAAAGTGTGTCTTATACTCTGAAAAATACGGTAAGTCTTGGTGGTTCGTGGCCACAAAAGGTATTTAAAGGGGGGTCTGTGGTGAACGAAAGATTGAGAATCACTGTTGCAGGAAATAGATTTGCTTGCAAGCAGTTGGATTCCCCAGATCAATGTTTCCCAGCCTTACTGGGGAATTCTGGGAGATGAAGTCACACCTCTTAAGAGTTGCCAAGGTTTGGAAGCACTGACCCAGGAGAAAGATAAATGTAATTGCTGACTGTGTCACATCTTGTTTAGCCCTCAGAAGCTTCTTCTGCTACAGTGTCTGTCTCATTAGTAAATAATACAGTACTTTTAGGTTGGAGGATATATTTTATAGTTTAAGAATATGTTTTGGCTGGTTACCATAGATCAGTTTAAAGAATAGTTGCCATTATGAACATGGCCAGTCACAAAACATCCATTTATTTGAAAACAAGCTGGTGATATCATATCCCATTATTTCCTCTAGCTCCTGGAGCATGTGCTTAACCTCTCTGTACCATTGCTTTTTCTCAGATTAAGGGGATAAACTTCTAATCAAAGATTGGGTTGCAGCCATTTACCTTTTATTGGCCAAGAGAGGGGCTATGTTGTGCCAAACGTATTTTTGAAAAAAAAAAAGACATTAAATGAATTGATGCTGTGCTTTATATAGCATTATTATATTTTTTATTTAAAACATCTTAACCAAAATAAATAGAATTTAGATAGGGCAGGGAACTTGGCTGACTTCAAGGAAGATTTACTCAGGAATATTAAAACTCCAGGGCATGTTGCTATCTCCTAATCAAATCTACACTTCCTACCTTTGCATCACTATGGACACAAGGTGAAATGGTACCGGTGGCTAGTGCACACATCATAGTCAGCCATTATGTGATCTACTTGAAAATAATGCGACACTAAGATATTTTGGTTTGTAGTTTATGGTTTATGATTCAGGGTTATATGTGAAGCCAACTAGACTTATGTATAGACACATAGACTAAAAAGTCTTTTGATTTGTAATAGAAAGCTCTTTTTGCCTTGTAAAAACCATGATAAACAAATTAGCGGCTGACCAGTTCTTGTTCATGTTACATAGAAAGCAAAAGGAATAAGAGGGTTTTTAAAATCGGTTTTGCATTCTTAAATGTGATTAAATTAAATCAGCAGCTCCTTTCTGCTTTCTATTTTAGGCTAGGTTGTTCTAAATTATTAGCAGCTAACGAATGCATACATCAGTACTCTCAAAAATAACCTACTACTAGATAAAGTAGAAAAATGTGGGTTAGACAGCACCACCACCAGATGGATCCGTAACTGGCTGACCAACCACACTCAACGTGTAGTCCTCAACGGAACTACATCCACATGGAGGGAAGTATGCAGTGGAGTACCCCAAGGCTCTGTTTTAGGCCCAGTACTCTTCAACATCTTCATCAATGACTTGGACGAGGGGATAGATGGGGAACTCATCAAATTTGCAGATGACACCAAGCTGGCAGGAATAGCCAACACTCCAGAAGATAGGCTCAAATTACAGAAAGATCTTGACAGACTTGAACATTGGGCGCTATCTAACAAAATGAAATTCAACAGTGAAAAAAGTAAGGTTCTACATTTAGGCAAAAAAAAAACAAAATGCACAGGTACCGTATATGTGGTACCTTGCTCAATAGTAGTACCTGTGAGAGGGATCTTGGAGTCCTAGTGGATAACCATTTAGATATGAGCCAGCAGTGTGCAGCAGCTGCTAAAAAAGCCAACACAGTTCTGGGCTGCATAAACAGAGGGATAGAATCAAGATCATGTGAAGTGTTAGTGCCACTTTATAATGCCTTGGTAAGGCCACACTTGGAATACTGCATCCAGTTTTGGTCGCCACGATGTAAAAAAGATGTTGAGACTCTAGAAAGAGTGCAGAGAAGAGCAACAAAGATGATTAGGGGACTGGAGGCTAAAACATATGAAGAACGGTTGCAGGAACTGGGTATGTCTAGTTTAATGAAAAGAAGGACTAGGGGAGACATGATAGCAGTGTTCCAATATCTCAGGGGCTGCCACAGAGAAGTGGGAGTTGGGCTGTTCTCCAAAGCACCTGAGGGTAGAACAAGAAGCAATGGGTGGAAACTGATCAAGGAAAGAAGCAACTTAGAACTAAGGAGAAATTTCCTGACAGTTAGAACAATTAATAAATGGAATGACTTGCCTGCAGAAGTTGTGAATGCTCCAACACTGGAAATGTTTAAGAAAATGTTGGATAACCATCTATCTGAGATGATGTAGGGTTTCCTGCCTGGGCAGGGGGTTGGACTAGAAGGCCTCCAAGGTCCCTTCCAACTCTGTTGTTATTATTATTATTATTATTATAAAAATGAAGAATTCCCTTTGTTTGTAATTGCTAGTGATTTTCTGGCCTCTTGTGACTCAGATTTCCTAAAATCCCAAGAAACCTTTTGCTTCATTATCTTTGGATTCCATTGTAGTATTTCAGAGCATCAGGCAGAATGAAAGCTTAAAGTATCCGTCTGTTCTTTCTTCAGAGCCCTTAGCAGATTAGATGTAATGACCTTCTCCTGCCTTGCACTCCCAAGGCCCCATGGCCAGCCTCCCACGGATCTCAGTTGGGCTTGTGCAGGAGAACTTCCCACACAATTCCTTCCTTCTCAAATTGTGCCTCCTGCCATTCCACGCACAAACAAAGTATACACACACACACACAGTCTGCTTGGAGGAGACCGGGACTTCAGGTGTGATAACTGGAACTGGTGGCCACATTATAAGAAAGATGTTGAGGCTTTGGAAGGGCAGAGAATGGTAGCTTGAATATCCAACATTGATTAAATCCTTCCTTTCACTTTTTAAATAAATTCTACTTTGAGAAATGCCTGAATTACAATTATTAATAATTCTATCAACGTGAAAGAAACTGTCTCCATTTGCAAGGAAGGCTGCTGAAAACCAAACAAGAACAGGCTTGCCCTGTTCAGAATAATAGAGGTGAAAAGGTGTACTAACATAAACTTTGCTGCTTTAGTATGTTGTGTTGGTAGGATTACCATATTTTTCAGACTATAAGATGTTCTGAAGTATAAGACGCATCTAGCTTTTGGGGAGGAAAACAAGGGAAAAAAATCTGCCTCTGCCTCCCAGAAATTTACCTCTTTGCAAGCAAACAGCAAATAGTCTGATCAGCTTCAGCACAGCCTGATTTAGCACAAGTAGCTGATTGGCGGCTGGATCGGCTTCCCGGAATACTGCCTATCAGCTGTTCCAGGCTGCAGGGATCGCCACCACCTGTTTCCGCCGTTGCCACCCATAGCTGCTGCCACCTATCACCACCTTCAAGTGCCCCATTTTCGGGCTCCACTTGTCCCGTTTTTGGCCTCACGCACCCCATTTTTGGGCCAAATGGGCCAAAAACGAGATGCGCAGAGGCCAAAAATGGGGCACATGAAGGCTGAAAACAGGATGCACAGAGGCCGAAAATGGGATGTGTGGAGGTGGCGATTGGTGGCAGTAGTAATGGACAGTGACAGGCAGTGGCAATCCCTGCAGCCTGGAACAGCTGATAAGCAGTAGATTGGTGACTGGATCCTGGAGGCCGATCCAGCCGCCAATCAGCTGCTTGTGTTAAATCAGGCTGTACTGAAGCTGACCAGGCTGTTTGCTCTTTGCTGCAAGGAGGTAAATTGCTGGGAGGCAGAGGCCGAAGGGTGGGGGCTGGTGGGTGGCATCCCCAGCAACATTCGCTGTATAAGACACACAGACATTTCCACCCACTTTTTGGGGGGAGGGGGAAGTGTGTCTTACACAGTGAAAAGTACGGTACTCGGTGACAATGAATGAAAGCCACAGACCAGGATGGGGCATTGTTATATTCTACTTTCTTTTTATAATATTGCCTCATTCCAAACTAAACCTGCACTTGAATTTCTAGAGACCTGGACTGTGCTTGAGGCTTTTTCATGCCTCCTCTTTCTGCACAAGAACTTTTCCCCAGAGCAGAGCAAGGAAGAGAAGCCTCAAAAGTGATGGAGCAGTATGGGAGCAAGAGCAAGTGAACTGATCTTGCTGCCTTCTTAAGATTGAGATCTTTATTTGGAAACTATCTATGTGTCAAGGCTCCAACTAATGAACCCAAGCAAATCAGAACCCTGAGACTTGGCTTCTTCTCAAAGGTCCTGTTTATTGAGTACAACATATCGGCACAGCTTCAATTGAAAACCAATTATAAATCTTTCCCAAGGTTTCAGTATAATTAAACTAAGAAATAACCCCATCCTCAGGTGTCACCGGTCACATTGGCCAATTGGGTTAATTGAAGGGCTCTTCAGGCACTCTTTCCCCAACCTTATCGGTTGCCAGTGGAGATGACCTTGGTTCTCATGAGAAAGCTCTTTGTTGTGTCTAGTAATGCTTTCCAACCTCCTTCCCCTCTTCCCACTCTGTGTGGCAACTGAGGAACAGAAAGATGGCTGCAGCCAGGTTTGGCTCAAAGTTGACACTATGCCATTTAGGAGCTTAACTTAAAGGTAGCTAATTTTGAGATGCTACTGTTCCTCAGTTAAGGAAAATTAGATAATAATGATTTCTACAACATCTGGGGGATGCGATGGCTCAGTAGGTAAGACGCTCCTTAGTACTGCGTAACGGGGTGAGCTCCCATTACTTGTCCCAGCTTCTGCCAACCTAGCAGGTCGAAAGCAGGTAAAAAATGCAAGTAGAAAAATAGGGACCACCTTTGATGGGAAGGTAACAGCGTTCTGTGCACCTTCAGTGTTTAATCATGCCGGCCACATGACCATGGAGACGTCTTCAGACAGTGCTGGTTCTTCGGCTTTGAGATGGAGATGAGCACCACCCCCTAGAGTTGGGAATGACTAGCACATATGTGCGAGGGGAACCTTTACCTTTACAACATCTGGAGGACTACTTGAACACCATTGGCATTGACTTGATAGGTAGAAGAAAATACCAAATCCAGTCTAAATATCTGGCTGACTATCTGACCAACCATAATTTATTCAATTTGTTATGTCCATTTCATCCGAGTGACTCTGGGTGACTCAAAACAGGTAAAAACAGTGGAAATGGGGAGGAGGGTAGTCATTAATTTAGATTGCAACCAAGCAACAAAGCATTAGGATGGCAGTGTTTAACATCCAAAAATCAAATCAAATGGGTGTCCCAGATGCATGTTTAGAAAAAAATCATTGTCCCGGATCAGCAAATATAACTAATTCAGTTAAGTCAATGGAGACAATAACTCAGAAGGCTTTCATTTGGTCTCCATGCCTACTTGGGAAGTCCTTCAAGGACATTGACTAGCACCTTTTATATAAGTCAGCTTAGAATGTAGTTTCAAGAATGTAGTTTTAGAATGTAGTTTCACGCCCTCGTCACTTCCCGCCTGGACTATTGCAATGCTCTCTACATGGGGCTCCCCTTGAAGAGCACCCGGAGGCTCCAGTTAGTCCAGAACGCGGCCGCGCGGGTGATAGAGGGAGCACCGCGTTGCTCCCATATAACACCTATCCTGCGCGGCCTGCACTGGCTACCGGTAGTCTTCCGGGTGCAATTCAAGGTTTTGGTTACCATCTTTAAAGCGCTCCATGGCTTAGGACCGGGATACCTTCGAGACCGCCTTCTGCCACCGATTGCCTCCCAACGACCTGTGCGTTCCCACAGAGTGGCCCTCCTCAGGGTGCCGTCGACCAAACAATGCAGGTTGGCGACCCCCAGGGGGAGGGCCTTCTCTGTGGCGGCACCAGCCCTGTGGAATGAGCTTCCTCCTGGATTACGACAACTCCCTGACCTCCAGACCTTCAGACGTGAACTGAAGACTCTGTTATTTCAGCGCGCGGGACTAGCCTAAGAACAAAAATGTTTTAAACAAATTTTAATGGGGGTTTTATTGGTTCTTATTGTTTTAGTGATCAGGCCTTGATAATATTTAGTTTTAATCTGGGTTTTAAAAGTCTATTTATTATATTGTTTTATATTGTTTTAATATGCCTGTGAACCGCCCTGAGTCCTATGGGAGATGGTGCGGTATATAAGTTTAATAAATAAATAAATAAAATAAATAAAGACACAAAAAGGAGAAAGTCAGGTTGTTGTTTAAGACCTGGAACAAAAAAACCCCATTGTTTACCACATGGAGACTATAAGCTGCTTTATTTTTATATTTTAATCACAGTATCCAAGTAGTTTGTGCTTGGATGGAATGCTGTTTTTTTTTAAATTATGGATCATTTATGTGACTTTTTAAAGAAGTACCTCCTTTTAAAATAAACATTCCAATTTTATTATCTGTGGGTCTCTTCCTTCTGCTGCTTCTAGAACCTCTGCTATAGTTGACAATCCGGAATTTAATGGAACTATGAAGTATAAGATCAGGGTAAAAGAGTGTGAAACTTGACTAGCTAACTGATTTTGTTTTTTGATTTCAGTGTCATGGTTGGTGTTAAGTGAAATATTTCCTGGAGGAATCAGAGGAAGGGCAATTGCTTTCACATCAAGCATCAACTGGGGGGTTAATCTCCTTATCTCATCAACGTTTTTGACTGTAACAAGTAAGTCTGCTGTGGCTGGGGAATTGCATAATCAGCCTTTCTCTCCTCTTGGTGTAATCCTTTAAAAATAAGATGAATTGATGCGGTGGTGAAATCCAATTTTTTTTTACTATCAATTCTGTGGGTGTGGCTTGGTGGGCATGGTGTGGCTTGGGCGTGGCAGGGGAAAAATACTGCAAAATCTCCATTCCCACCCCACTCCTGGGGGAAGGATACTGCAAAGTCTCCATTCCCTCCCCACACCTAGGGAAAGGATATTGCAAAAATCTCCATTCCCACCCCACTCTGGTGCCAGCCAGAGGTGGTATTTCCGGTTCTCCGAACTACTCAAAATTTCTGCTACCGGTTCTCCAAACTGCTCAAGATTTCCGCTACCGGTTCTCCTGAACCTGCCAGAACCTGCTAGATTTCACCCCTGAATTCATGCATATTTGAGCAGCATTACAGGAATCTGGGAAAGTCCAAACATTTGTGGATGCTTCATTGCTGGAGGTTTTCAAAGAAGTGGGGACAACTATTTGTCTGAGATAGCATGAGGATTCCTGCTCTAGGCAGGGAGTTGGACCAGAGGACTTCTGTATACAGAAGGATATTTTTAGAATTATATGACAAAATCACTCTTGGAATGAAAGAATAGAATAGAATAGAATTTTTATTGGCCAAGTGTGATTGGACACACAAGGAATTTGTCTTGGTGCATATGCTCTCAGTGTACATAAAAGAAAAGATACGTTCATCAAGGTACAACATTTACAACACAATTGATGATCAATATATCAATATAAATCATAAGGATTTATGGATTTATAAGGATTTAAAGTAAAAGAGAGAAAATAGTCATTACCTGTTATATCCAAGGAAATGAACAATTGAGTACCGTAGTACTTTTAAATATTTCATGATATCCTTTCTAGTATTTGCTATAAGGTTTTGTTTTGTAAGCTAATAATTTCTATACGTTGAAAATGAAATATCTAGAATGTTCGTTGAGTATTTTTCAATGTTGAATTTTTTTTGTTGTTGCTGTTATTCTGCGTACTAAGATTTGTATGTTTTAGCAAATCTTGGGTAGCCTCAGATTGTTTGTCTAAGAATTTGTGTCCTTAAAGTATCTGAGTCAAACAATTTTTATTCTTTTTTAGACCTACTTGGCTTACCCTGGATATGTTTTATTTATGCCCTGATGAGCCTAGCATCATTAGCTTTTGTCATTATCTGTATACCAGAGACAAAAGGATATTCCTTAGAGCAAATATCCATGGAACTGGCAAAACAGTAAGTACAAAGCAATATGCACATATATTGTCCTTCTTTATATACAAGTGTATTGTGACTTACGATCACAACTGATCCCAAAATTTCATTTGTTAAGTGAGTTTGCCCCATTTTACGACCTTTCTTGCCACAGTTGTTAAGTGAATCACTGTAGTTGTTAAATTAGTCAAACTGTTGCTAAGTGAATCTAGCTTCCCCATCGATTTTGCTTCTCAGAAGGTCGTGAAAGGAGATCACCTGACCTCCCCAGGACCACTGCAACCATCATAGATAAGAGTTA
Organism: Ahaetulla prasina; assembly: GCF_028640845.1. Lineage (NCBI taxonomy): Eukaryota > Metazoa > Chordata > Lepidosauria > Squamata > Colubridae > Ahaetulla > Ahaetulla prasina. The sequence goes on from NC_080539.1 coordinate 105,227,871, forward strand.
CTAATTGCCAAGCATCTGAATTTTGATCACATGACCATAGGGATGCTACAAGGGTCGTAACTGTGAAAACTGGCCGTAAGTCACTTTTTTCAGTGCTGTTGTAACTTTGAATGGTCACTAAACGAACTGTTGTAAGATGGGGGCTACCTGTACTATTATTAAAGATTTGTTCGACTCGGGGAGAAAAAGTCACCACACATCTCTATGGATTTATAACACTTAAAGTTACAGATGGTGATGGATGTAGGCTTGAACATTCATGGCTACACCATAGTTTTATGCTTTGATGATTATCTGAAATGGAGAACAGCTGATGTCTAATACAGCGGCCCCCAACCTTTTAGGCACCAAGGGCCGGTTCTGTGAAGAGAGGTTTTTCCACAGACCAGAGGGGGTGTGGTTTCATGTGCTGCCTGCACCCCACAGATAGGGCTGCGCTTCTTTGCGCAGCCTGGTTTCTGGCATGCTGTGGCTCGATGCCAATATATGGTCTGGGAGTTGGGGACCCCTGGTCTAGTGGACAAGTGGTGATGTATTTTGCAGTAAATAGAAAATAATGTCAGACTATGAGTGAATAGAATTGCCAGCTACCCCCACAAGTTAGGGAAGCATGTCGTCACTGCCCCGATTTCCAAACCTGGGAGTTCTCCATCGTGCCCATAACTTTTCTGTCCACATTTGGCCTTTTAAAACACTGTGAGAGAAGGTGACATTCAAATAGGCCTCTTTGAAAACCTCTCTTGAAACTGGACAAATAGCAGATTGTTGCAAAGATATTATTATTATTATTATTATTATTATTATTATTATTATTATTATTATTATTATTATTATTATTATTATTATTACTGCTATTTTTGATTGATTGTTTTTAGGTTTGTAGTTTTAACATTTATAGAAAGTAGGGTTGTGTAAGACACTCTTAATTTCTTTCAACAGGAGGTAGCATATTTGGCCTTCTGAGATAGTATAGGTCATTTTGTTTGCAGGAAGTCTGTTTCAATATTTTCAGAAAGCTTCTGTAGACATAATCTTCAGTGCTTGAAAATGATGTGTACAGAAGCCTCAGCTGGACATGTCAGAAAAGACACTGTCGCAGAACAATATGATAGCTTTAGTTTGAACTGGGAAGCTAGGGAAATAACAGCTTCAGTGATTTAAGCAAGAAATGTAAGCACTGAACTTCAAGAATTTGATGTCCTTCGTCAGCCTGTGTGCGCTGTGTCATGGCAGTGTGTCCCTTGCAAAAACTTGAATACAAAGTCTTCAAATGTTTAAAAGGAGTAGAGAGCAAACGGTTTTATGTTAGTCAAGCAAAGCATGTGAATATGTATACTAGCTATTTTACAATTTACTTGCATAGATAAAAATGACATTTTTAGATCTATTTAAAATCTTAAATGTACCATGAAGTATCCTGTACAAAGATGGTGCTGACTAGATATTTGGGAAATTGAGATACCCAATATCTAGAGTGTACCAGCTTGAGGAAAGCTGTTAGGTATATAGTCTATCAGTATTCTTTTGAAAAAGAATTGTGTGCGATGCTTATCATGACAGTAATATTCCATTTAATAACTTCTGAGCTGCTGACATAGCACAGGAAAGGACAAAAAGCAAAGCTAATCCCAACTGCTACCCAACATTTTTGGACCAATGCACACGTCTGGAATTTTGAAAGCTTATTTGCACTTCTACAGAATAGTTGGTCACACCCACCATGGCCCATATACCAGAAAGCAAGCAAAACTGTAGCCACCCATCATTTTATTTTTTAGGAATTCTTCTGAGATCTATGTGTAGTTCAGAAACATTAATGGAAATAAAAGTGTTGCTGGAAATTGATTCCTGATGCTTTGGTCCATTCTAGTTCCTGTTGATTTCTTTTTTTAATATAGAAGATACTTAAATAAAATCAAATAGGACAGAGAGTTTGGCAATATGTAAAGGTACATTTTTCCATCCAACTTGGAACCCAGGGTCTCAAGGCAAAGCTTCCCAAACTGGCGGTTGTAAGTGGTGTGTGTGTGTGTGTGTGTGTGTGTGTCACACTCCCACCCTGGCTGGACCAGACCATGCATGGGACCTCAGTGCTGGGTTCCCCTTCTTTGACTTCATACAAACAGCTATTGCAAGATCTGAACCTGCTGTTGACCACTGCTCAAGGCAACTTGGCAGTTTTCATCTCTCTCCTCTTCCAGGGACAGAATGGGACAACTTGCCACAGCCAACTCTCCATGGCCAACTTTTTGGGACAACTTGCTGCGGGACAATTTAACAGTTCTATTTAATTATTTAAAATACATACAACATTATTTTAATTTTTGTCATTCCCATTTCATTCTGTCACTCCTTTTGCATCCCTTCTCTAATGATTCTGTTCCACCATTTGACGGTTTTAATTCGGCCACCATTGAATAAGTATTTTAAATTGATTTTTAACTTTGTATATTTATTGCTTTTTATCTTGGCTGTACACCGCCCTGAGTCCTTCGGGAGAAGGGCGGTATAAAAGTTTAATTAATAAATAAATAAATAAATAAATTTCTTTGATACTAGTTTAGCTACTGTCCTGAAGTTAGTTGTCCTGTGGCGAGTTGGCCGTGGTGAGTTGTCCTGCAGTGAGCTGGCTGCAGCAAGTGGGCCATAGCATGTTAGCTGTGGGGAGTTCGCTGTGGCAAGTTGGCCGTAGCGAATTGTCATAGACCCTCCAGGGATGACTTTTCTTGGATTTGATGCTGGATCCTGCTAGTGACTGTGTGTATTCACTCCAGTCAGCCTGGGCATTGAACCTCTTGCAGAAAACAGTTTTGCAATGGGGAGCCAGTTTGACATCCCCTAGGACAGTGAGGGCTAACCTTTTTGCCATTGCGTGCCAGGAGGGGTGGGTGGGTTGGGTTGCGTATGTGCGTGCCACACCCATAATTCTATGCACCCCGCCCCGTGCATGCAGGCACGACCCCCTCCACTTTCCCCACTCCTGGCACATGATAGCCCAGTAGGCTGTTTCTCTCTCTCACTTGGCTCCAGAGCCTTTCTAGGAGTCTGGGGGTGGGAAAACAGCCTTCGCCACCCACTCAGTGGTCCTCTGGTGGCCGAAAACAGCCTATTTGCCCACTTCTGGTGGGACTGGAAGGCCCGTTTTTTGCTGTCGCCAGCCTCCAGGCCTCTCTAGGAGTCTGGGGAGGGCGAAAATGCCCCCCCGAGGCCCTCCAGAGGCAGGAAACAGCCTGTTTCCCTACTTCTGGGGGCCCCAGAAGGCCTGAAAATCAGCTGGCGGAGCTGAGCTCACATGATATGGCTATGTGTGCCACAGGTTCACTATCACGGCCCTAGGACAAAGCTGCTGTGGAACAGGGGGAAGGGAAGGCTGTAAAAGAGTGTCACACAAATTCATTAAGTATTTTAGTGGATCATAATACCCCCAAGGTTGAGGAACTTGTGTGTTTAGGAGTAAATGCTGAACCTTATGTTAAAGATTGTGCTGAAAATGTTTCCTCTTTTTCAGAAAGCACGCCAAGAATCCTTTTCGTTGGATGGGCCAGCGGCAAGACCAACTGATTGGCTCAGCTATAGAACTTTCTAATAAAGGCGCCAATGAACAGTTCTTCTAGGCAGAAGCAGAGACAAGATGCTTGAGTCACTAAGACCAGAAGAGTTAGCTTTCGTAATGGACAAGATGGTAGAATTCATAGAAATCCTGCCGCTACATCTGAATGCTTTAGCGTCTTATTCTAAATTAGCTTTCTCTGATTTTTATTTTAGAGGACTTTTTGGTCAGTGAACGTTACCAAATAATGAATTTGCACATTTTAAACACAGAGCTGTCAAACTGTAAGGATATTTCTATGGAAATAAATAAAAAAAATATGAAGGTAATATAGCCAATTATACAAAGATGAGAAATTTGTGCAAACTTCTCTTTAAGAGAGTAAAATATTTTAATCATGCTCAGCAGACTTGTGCAACTGTCTGCTTTCTAGGCCTATTAGCCAAGCTCTTTAAAAGGAAGGACACTGACTATTGCTTCAGTCACAAGTCACAAACACACAAACTGCCTCACAGGTAGTACTCCAGTTATGTCCACTTGTTCAGCAACTGTTCAAAGTTATGACGGCACCGGACTTGTGACTCATGCTTGAAGTTGTGGCTGTTGCAGCATTTTTGTGGTCACGTGATCGTGATTTGGGCTCTTGGCAACCCTGCTTGCAATTAAATCAGTTGCAGCATCTTGCAGTCACATGATTGCCATTTGTAACTTTTTCTGTCTGCTTCCTACAAGGAAAGTCATTGGAGAAACTGGCAGGGAAAATCATGCTCTGCAGCACCTGCCCATAGCACCTTCTTACCCTCCTGTGCCTGCCTAGGACATCCACCTGCCAATGCTCAATACTGTCTGCCCATGGTACCTATCCACCTGTAGGTCTCACCTGCTGGCCTACTTGCTTCTCCTGTTCCCATGTGTAATCATGTGAGATCCTTGTTTAATAACCTGCATCATTCTGGGGTTAAGATAGCAGTTGGGACTGCGGGGATTGCCATTACTTAGCCATGCAGTCACATAACTTCACACTTTGACCACATTACTAGTGACAGAAATTCCAGTCCCATTGAATTATCATAACCTGAGGATTACCTGTTTGGCAATCTATAATGGCTGCCTAAGAAAATCTACCCTAAGGTCATTAAATCTGGGCAAATGGCAAGATCAGGATATAGGAAGCTGCGATTAAATTTGAATATAGTATTCAGTTGTGGTTTAGAGTTACAGTACTTGCACAAGCTTATCTGAAAACTTCCCTTTCTTCCTCGAGATGGAAAAATCTGATTTGTGGTTTAAATTAAACATTTTCCTTTCTTTTTCAAGTGGCATTGACCTTTGTTACATTTTTTTTAAGCAGGCAGTTACATATTTTTTTAAAGCAAACGAGTATTCAATGCCAGATGGTTGAAATCATGTTTTGTTGTGATTTGTCTGTTGTAGAACTCAAAAAATTACAGCACAGGGCAACCAAAATGAGAAAGGGTCCCGAGAGGAAGTGGAAGCTTTTTACTGCATCTTAGAATAAAGACGAGTAAGGATAAAAATCATGATGGATGTTGAGAACATGTTTGCCTGAACTGTGGTATTAGAAATCAAGGCCATCCAACAGAGCTGAATGGTGGGAAGTTTTGCGCTGGCTGCTGTGGGTGGCCTTTCCACAGGCATTTGTTGGCTATTGTACAGGAACACTGGCCTTTGCAAGGCCATCGATCTGAGTCAACACAGCTCTTCAGTGTTCTGACCTAGCAATATGCTGGGCTAGTTTAAGGCAAGAAATAAGGACTTCCAGTTTCCTATTTGTGTCCTTGCCACAGAATGAGCAGAATGGATCAGAACGTCAGGCGTTTCAAGACATATCCTGGTTCTGTTGAACTATGGTTTGTTGTTATGCTTGAAAACAACTTCTGTTTTAGATTGTACAGACTAGAGGTTACATCAGCCTTAAATTATTACCAAAACCTCTCGGGGTACTGTCTCGCAATTTTAAGCAGATTAGGAAATTCAAAGAAAAAGAATAGTGTCTTGTTTTAATGGATGCTTAAATGTGGGGTGGGTAGTCTTAGCAGGCTCGAAGCCCAGGTGCGACATAAGACAATTGGAGGCTTTATTCAGTGATATGTACCCTCGTGTGTGAAAGAAACAGCATGCTTTTGCCAGTTGCATTGAAACCACCAAGGAGGAAAATCTGAAAACCTCTATTACTTATCTCTTCTTTCTTTGGAAATGATCCTCTTCCTGAACGGCTCAGCAATTCTCTGGCTGGAAGTATTTCTAGATATGTCAAGTGGCAATATGATGGGAGGACGGGAGTTCAAGACTTATATTAATTAGACTACATCAAAGTACCTGCAGAGCTGGCGAGTTGCCCGCTTTTGTGGTGGGTCTATGAAGACTGAATCTTTTTTTCTCTATTAGATTTCAGACTAAGAAATGAAATTATGGCTATACTAGTCTTGAAACATCTGGTTTCTTTTAATTTTGGATGGGAAAAGATTGATGCTTTAACATTAGGATGTAGGCACTATGAATCAGCTACTTGTAACCTAAAGCATGTCGTAAACCAGAGGTGGGTTTCAGCAAGTTCTGACCAGTTCTGGAGAACCGGTAGCGGAAATTTTGAGTAGTTTGGAGAACCGGTAGTAAAAATTCTGACTGGCCCTGCCCCCATCTATTCTCTGCCTCCCAAGTCCCAGCTAATCGGGAGGAAATGGGGATTTTGCCATAACCTTCCCCTGGAGTGGGGTGGGAATGGAGATTTTACAGTATCCTTCCCTGCCACCGCCCACCAAGCCATATCACGCCCACCAAGCCACACCCACAGAACCGGTAATAAAAAAATTTGAAACCCACCACTGTCGTAGACCGTTACTACTGCTCATCATCTTCGCTCCTACTAAACTAATAAGCCTTTTCAAATCACTGGCTGCAATCACATATTTTACTCTAAAATTATAACATAGTCTATCTTAATTTTTGCTTGGTATATAACATGAACTGAACAACTGTGGTCTGTAAGCCATTGTTTATGGCTTAGAGTTGTGTAAACCAGGCTGTGATTTTTAAAAAAAATAAGATTAAAACAAATCATTGCTTAGTATAATGTGGAGGTCCAATCAACAGAGAAATGTTCCTGGTTTTCTATAATTGTGGGCCAAAAGCAATTCCTACCTCATTTTAAAAGCCTTTATGTGTTCTCTTCAAACTCCCGATTGCTAAATACCAGCTATATTGATCTGGAGTTTATTTGTATGTTTTCACTGCTTTTCTGAGTTTCTTTCCATGTAGTTATGATGGCCACATGTAACAACTTTTCTGTTTAGCAAAATGCATCATTAACAATTTGAACAGCAGAGTCCCACTGGCACACTACTATATGAGTCACTTTTTTGCAAATGAATTCATGAGAAACAGAATACTAATCATTTTAAGCAATTTACTACATGTATGTAAAACAATGTTTCCTAAATGGAATAAAAACTTTAAAGGCAAAGTAAAAATTTGGAAAGCTATGTTTTGAGGTAGCAGATTAGGTGTTGCTGCTAGATTAATATGAAAATATTTGGGTACACCTCTTTTCTGCACTTTAGTCCTGTTTCCTCTAGGCGACAGTTCTCAATCTTAACAACTTTAAGATATCAACTTCAAATCTGCACTATTAATAGTCTCATCATTCCCATCACCCATTTCCTTCCAGTTATGACTGTAACTTCAACTTTCAGAATTCACCAGACTGCATGCTTCTGGAAGTTGAAGTTCATATATCTTAAAGTTGCTCTAAGCCAGTGACCTTTTCCGGACCAAGTGCCCAAAGCGAACCCGAATCCCCAAAATACAATACGAGTGTGGGGCCTGTGCATACGTTCCGCACGCATGCGCATCCCCCACCCCTCCGCATGCATGGTAGAGACCTGAATACCAGCTAGCCGGCAGGAGACATGACCAGTGGAGCCGATTTGGGCTCTGGATGCCCCCAAGGGGTCTTAGGGATGTCTTACCCTCGAAGTATTTTTTTTCCAGATAATAAGTCATCTGTGTACCAAGTTTGGTTGAAATTGCTCAAAGCGTTCCAGAGTTATTATGGAACACATGCACATATATACACTGACAGATGTTGGGGATGTCTTATCCTCCATAGTGTTCGTCTCCAGAGGGTCAGCCATCTGTGTACCAAGTTTGGTTTGGAATTGCTCGAGGCGTTCCAGAGTTATGCTTGAACAAACAGCCATCCATCCATCCTCAGAAAATTTTGACTACCACATAGAAATGAGTTAATTGATTAATAAAGTGTACCAATAGTTTACACCAGTGGTGGAATCCATTTTTTTTTACTACCGGTTCTGTGGGCATGGCTTGGTAGGTGTGACAGGGGAAGGATACTCCAAAATCTCCATTCCCACCCCACTCCTGGAGGAAGGATACTGCAAAATCTCCATTCCTACCCCACTCTGGGGCCAGCCAGAGGTGATATTTGCTGGTTCTCCGAACTGCTCAAAATTTCCGCTACCGGTTCTTCAGAACCTGTAAGAACCTGCTGGATTTCACCCCTGGTTTACACCCAATATACAGTATGTCTGAATACAAGGATAAATTTGTAAATAGTGCTTTTTAACTTGCTGTGCTCATTGCAACTTCTATCAGATCAACTTGAAATTTGGCACAATTGCACTCCATCTCATTAGACTAGGACGTGTCACTTTTAAAAGCAATACACTTTTGAAATGTAAATTGTGACTAATTAAAAGTTAATGTAGAGGGTGCAATCATTCTATCATTCTTATTTATCTCCATACTTTTTCATACACACAATACATTTATCTTACATAAGTTTCCAAAGAAGCAATTAACAAATTATGAACACTAGATGATTAGGGATGATTAGGGGCAAGAGCTTGGTGTAGCAGTTAGGACACCATGACTTCTAGTTCCGTCTTAGACACAAAAGCAGGTGACTAACTTTGGGTGAGTCCTACCCTCTCAGCCCTAGGAAGCAGGCAATGGTCAATCATTTCCAAAATCTTGCCAAGGGAACTTGTCCAGGCAGTCACCATGAGTCACACAGGACTTGATGGCACACACTTAACTAAAAGATGATAATCAACATTAGCTTGTAGTTAAGGAGGTGCTCTTCCTAGTTCCATCGTAATTATTATTAGGCATACGCATAATCATTACTTCCATGTTTTAATCTGTGTGAGTAGATACCTCTCAAAAGGTGAGCCTTCCTTTATGAAAATGTTTTAGGAAGATATATTTAGCACACTTTCTGGTTGGAATGTCTATTTATATTCAGTCCATTTGTCTCCTCTCCCAAAGCACAATTTATATATCATTTTTCCACAGACCTCCAAAGTTCTCTCATGACATTTGAACAGTATTTTAAAAATAGTTTGAAAAAATGTGCCAATGGGATTTTTATCTGCAGGACTCTGCTGAATTTATTTCAGTCTGAAGTGGAAGCTGAGAACTGAATACATGGTATTTGCAATATTCATATCAACGTTTATTCATTTTTGAGGCTTAGATATGAAAAAGAGACATCTGCATTTTTACATATTTATTGTATATGATGAGAGTAGCATCTTCATTCCAATTAAAATTTAGTAACACCACTCATCTGTACCAATGCACATGTACTGAGAGACTCAACATTGGCTTTTGAAGTCCCAAGATTACATGTCAAAACCAAGCTTTCTTACATGTTAGAATCAAAAACAAAAACGAAAATGAAGTACTGTAGCAGTATTTGGCAAGTGTGGACAATTTTTTAAAAGTAGCTAAAGGTCTACATCAATTAAACTTTTTTCCTGAAAAATAACACTAGTCAATGGAAGTAATTCACAGCAGTTTTTAAAAAACCAACCAAAACTGTATCTGAATTATGGACACAGTAAGCTGATTTTACTAACATCAAGTGCTATCATGTTACTTCTATCTTTACTGAATACAATGTTCATTAAACTCTGTTATGATCCAGAATGTGCCCTTACTGAGCAAAGCAGAAAAAGATCAGCAACCTCTGCATTTACTTACAAATACATTGCAGAAAAAACAGAGTCTGTCCTTTGTACACATATGTATCTGTCATTCACTTGAACCTATTCTGCTATTGACCACTTTACACACGCACACTAAAAACTGGAAGAAAAAAATGAACAAAAGATTACACTAATAATGCTCTACTTACTTTGCCAATATACAATTGTTAATTGAAAAGGGAAAAGGAATGTAACAGAACAGGTATGAAGGAAGGTTTTGCAGACTTTTATTTGTGCATGTTTATCAGGTGAAAAAGGTAATGTCTACAGCTTCTTTGGTGCCCAACAGTCAGCATACAAAAATGTAAAAGACTATTAACAAATAAAAACACAAGCTCAACCTAAAGAAGTATTTCCAAGGTTAGTGCATATCATGACAATTCTGCTTATGAACACAGAAATCACTGCAGAAATAAATAGAATGTCTTGTAAAAAGCAGCAATTTCATATTTTTGTAAACTTTTGTTTTTACAATACAGCATTGTTCAAAATAAAATCCAAAAAGGACTGGAGTTTATCACTGTTGCCAAGAGTTTGTACCTTCTCAGCTGCCTTGGTCCAGTTAATCCTTTTTTCTTTACCCCCTTTTTTTTTGCTTTAAGTCCAATATGCAGCAGTCTTATAAAAGGTGCTTGGTTAGTTCATCTAACCGTGAAGTGGCAAATTATAAAATTTCTTTCCTGCTCTCAAACACATACGGGTAGATCTGTTCCACTGCAGTGGCAACAGCTTTTACATTTGGCCCTAAGAATAAACAGGGGGAAAAAAGGATCAGAAGAGACACAGAAACAAATCCTTGAAACTCCTAAACTTTATTAGTGGAACTTAATACTTACGACAATTGTTTTCTCCAATATTCTAAATCAATTCCAACACTACTGAAGCAGAAAATAAAATAAAAATAAAACTAGCCTGAAAACATTAATTAAATTATACATCACACACATCCATAAACCTCCTAGATGGATCTCTGCTCTTCTCACATTGAAGATTGGCTGTACCATAAACTCAGAAGAAAAATGCAAATTCAGCAACTGGTTTTGTCATATTTGCTACTTGCACTTTATATTGTTGTAAATTACCTGTTATCATCAACGGCCACCCAAAACTCCAACTCAAATTAGACCTTAATATAACTATTTATCTTGTTTTTCTTCAATTATAAATTCAGAAAATTTTCAGTGGGATTCCAACATGTAGGAATCAAAGTCTTATTTCTTTTCTCCTCAGCAAGACTGAACAAAATTGTTACTTTCCCAGAGTTGCTAAAGTATAAAAAAGAGGAATGTTCCCATTGGTAGAATGGGATATTTATTCTTAAAGTATGTAAGTCACAAGCAGAAATGGAGATGTAAGCCTTTTTCCATCGTATGCTACATTCCTGATTAAAAAACAATATTTCTGCATGTGCTCATAATTAAATTGGAAATGTAATTAAACTACTTCTTATGATATAAGAAACCAGTTCTTTGTTTCTTAGACTACTGAATTTAATTCCTAATTGTGACAAATTAACTGATCTCACTCAATTATGTTCCTATTTTTATCTATTAGATTTTCAAATTTCAATTTATTAGACTTTCAGTCTAAAATTTAATTTGACTGCTTTCATTCAAATGTCACTTGTCACACAGGATTGATGATACCATTTTAATGGAAAAACAAGGTGTTATGTGATCTACAAAGAGGATCATAAAGGATCTACGCTTAAACATAATTTGTTTAAAAATAAGAATATAGCACTCATATTTAGTACTGGGGCCAATCCTAAAAGTAATATTGCCTTCTAAGGATTTTCATATAGTCTTGCAGACTAAAATTGCTATTTCTGCATCTGTTAATGCTATATGAGGTATTGAGGAATATAGTATCATATCATTGTTATTTTCTACCAATTAAATAGTGATGCCATATTTTTATAGCTTAGTGTCACAATACTTGAATGTGTAACTCTTTAGTTTTGTTTTTGCCAATAATCTATATTTTTCCTTATGTAAAATCTCTTTACTTTCTCTTATGTTCTCTATCTAGGCATAAGCAGTGGTGGGTTTCACTTACCTTTGCTACTGGTTCGCTTGCACGCACACCACTTCTGCACATGTGCAGAGTGTATTTGATGACATTTGGGTGGGGGCAGAGCCTCCCGCCGCTGTTGCTACCAATTTGCCCAAACCGGGGCGAACCGGTAGCAACGCACCACTGGGCATAAACTATGTTTTACTCAATGCAAGAGATCTGAATTTTAGCTATATTGTCAGAGAAGGTAAGAAAGAAGTAATTGGGAATTAATCCAATCTACATACTGCTGCATTGGAATTAGAGCTAGCATTCAGAAAAAGTTGGACCTATTTTTAGCTGTCATTCCCACACCTCCATTCCAACACCAGCTATATTTAACATCTTGCTGAACGAAGAATTCTATTAAATTCAGATTTTTGAAAAACTCTTTTGTAAAGGTAATTTTTTGTTATTGTTTTCATGGCTATACAGCTATCTTTAATTACCTGAGGTCCCATTGCTAAGGAAGATATTTATTCACAAAAATGAATGCGTACCTGTAACTGTGATACTTCCTGTTGAAAAAATCTGTAAAGTAGCTCTAAGTGTTTTTATTCTGTAGCACACTGCAGGATGAAGCTCTGGTTCATAACTAGGAAATAAATAAACAAAACATATTTCAAAAATAAATCCCAATATAAAAACATAAAATAATTTTAATTTGTTCTATTCAAATTAAAACAATTTCAATTTGTATCTTATAATAACACTATTAAATTGGACTATACCTGGCATGGGGTCGGTTATTTTTTGTAAATTCTGGCAATCTGACTTCAAACGGCATGTTGCATACTGCTAAAACATTGACAACTTTAAAATCTGTAAAAATCACCTTTTTGAAGGAGAAAGAACATGTGGAAATAGACGTATTAGAACACTTTTAAAACTTAAATAAAGGGGTTATATACATTTTTCTCTCATTTCAAAGAAGCCACCAGTTGTTTCCTCTAACTATGGCTAGAATATGCTTTTTAGCATAAGACCTTTTTGAGAAAAGAAGTTAACATATTTTAGTCAACAGAAAATTATTTCAGTAATCACCTTCATATGATTCAATTAAGTTGCTGCAATGGCAATCAAGAATTACTAATTTTCCCGAAAACTGAGAAATATTCTGTAATTGTTTTTTTAATCATATTCCTGTTTCACAGCAAACAAATCTTCATTAGGAAGTACTGAAGTTGTAGCTGCTATCTTTTAAAAAAGAGTGATTCTATTTTCCCATTTTGCTTTTAGAAGTATTTACTTTAGCTAAAAAGAATTAAGAAACCAAGCTTTTTAAAAGATAGCTGCATCATTTGAAAGCAGGTTTTGGCAGGAGCCATATGGAGTAAAATGGCATTAAACAAATCCCTAAAATCCACATGTATCAGTTCTTCTAATAATTAATGCAAAATATAACACCTATTCATTTATTCCTATATATAAGCGCAAGACAATATATAAACCAGCACTAACCAATTATTGGGATAGGTTTGGGGCAACATCATATGTATGAGATACTGAATCTGCAAAGAGTATCATTTACATCAGCGTTTCTCAACCACAGCAATCCTAAACTGCGTGGACTTCTACTCTCAGAATTCCCTCAGCTAGCCTGAGAGTTGAAGTCCACACATCTTAAAAGTTGATGAGATTGAGAAATATTGACTTGATTATTTTTAAAACAAGCTATATTGTCATGAGAAGTGTGCCCCCCTCATTGCACTCTGTGAAAGAATGCACTTTGCTTCTTAAAACACATACATATACACACACTCCTGCATCCACATACAGTGCAACAGATGTCTGAATACTATGATTAAATTCTATTTACTAGCCAGGCCTTCACCTTTGAATTATATGTCAAATTGAACACATTGTTATTTTATTGCAAATAAAGTGTACACCCACTTTCCTTTTAATAAACTACTTATTTATATTTGGATTTATAATCGGTAAAGTCAGAATTGGTAGCTGAAAAAAACATTTTATTATTGACATTTAGCCAAGTAATAGCATACAAACCAACAGAGACAAAATGAATACAGACAGGGAACATAGAGGTGGGTAAAGACTTGCTCTTAGCACTGAGTTTTTTGATGTTCCTTCAATTCTTTTTGCATTCTGTTCCTTACAAAAGAACCTGGTTTCTTTTTATGGTAAAGGATCTAGGCATTTTTGGCAATGACTCAGCTGTTGAGAGAAACTTTCCTTTTCAAAGAAATTGATGAAAAAAAAAAGTTTTTTGACCCCATTTTGTTTTGTGCTATTTTGCCTGAAACGCACAGGATTCATCAGAGAAGAAAAGGGTTTTAATTGCTAGTGAGTAGATTTATGAAATCAGTACTAAGTATAGCCAGCTGACTCTAGAAACCGAGTCAATAAGAAAAATCTCTGAATGAGAACAAGAAGAGAGGTGTCACAATTGACTAATAAATAAAAAAATATTTATTTCACTAGAAAAATTACCTGAAAACCTAGTTTCTGCAGACTACGGGCTAGTCGTCTGGCACCAAATTTTGCTTCTTCTTCACTAGAGTTCAAAACAAAAAAACAACCAGTTAAGGGATTATGCAATTAAACAATATTAATACATAAATGACTTCATTAAAAAGCAATAAAATATAGATTAAGTATACCTTGTAGCTCCTGTGCAAATTACTTTCCCTGAGGACCAAATTGTTGCTGTAATCCTGGGTTTCCTAAGCTTCATTAATACTTTCTGAAATCAATCAGGGAAAAATAAGTTGAGAAATCTAAAGAGAGATCTAAATGCTATCATTCAGAAAGATTCAACATGAAGTTTCACTTCTAAAGTACTCTACACTGGGTGAAAAACTAAAATGTTTCTTACTAGCGCATAGTTTTGTTGTTTTTGAAATTATTAACTCCAATAAAAAGGCAAGATTTTAAGCATTTATTTTACATTACAGCTGACAAGGAGATAACTGCTGAAATTTAATGCATCAAAAGGATACTAGGCTAAGGAAGCCTATGATAAAGTGTTATCTTTATTTTCAACTTTTCAATAGGCAGTATGGAACTATACCACAATAAAAATAAGGAAAAGTCTGAACCTCAACATAGTAACAAATTTTCTTCCTTTTTCTAAGTATTTTAATCAAAATTGTTTCAGCTTTTGAATCTCCTGCAATTAATTCTTATTACTGTAGTTGTTCAGGCATGATGTTTTAACAATAAAACAATATTTATTTGCAAACAAGTTACACATTATGGGTTACTTGTTGACAGAATGCTAATTATATAAGCAATTCACGTGAGCAAAGTATCAGCTATATAAATGTCTAATATTCATCAACCTGAATTTTTTAAACTTTAAAGCAGAAATTATTATATTTCAGAAATTCAATTCTGAAGCTAATATAAACAAATTGAGGTTAAAATCCCTGTTTTAGGTCTTTTCCCCATGCTGACATTTTGTTTCTCAGCTGCTCACTTTAAAATAGGAACACAATGAAAAAGTTAAAAAACACATTTTATAATACTAAAATCAACATCTGTTTCAACTAGAAGAGCAGCAAGACCATTTCAGGGTATAATTAAATGCAATTATTAGCTTTTCAGAAAGCTCCCACTAATGGTGCTGATGTACGCCAGATAGCAAGTTACTCCATATGTGTGGAACTACTATAGAAAAAGCTCTCTCTTGTTTTAACCACACAATTATCTCCCTTAAGTATGGCCAAGAGAGCCTTCAACTCCTGGCCCTGAAGGTCAGGCAGATTGATAAAATGAAGACAGTCCTTCAAGCAATTTTGTTAAAGTACTGAAGGTTTTAAGGGTAAGAACTAGCACAATGATTTCGTTTTTACTATGTATACTAGAAGTGTACAAAACATCTCAAATCTGAAACAGATTCCTCAAGTTTGATATACTGACTGAATTAAAAAAAACCACCATTCCAGCTTATAAAAGTATTCCAATACTCTTCTGATTATGGCTGTTGGAAAACTTTTGGTAAGATTGGCCTTTGAGCTTGAAATATTATATAAACATTTTTGTATGCTTGTTATGCATGCAATGCAACAATTAAAATCTGAGAACTCGTATCACGATAAACTAACTCAATCTAAAAAGGCCTGGCTGTAGAGGAAAAATACAATTCCTTTAAAAGGCGTAGGAACTCCCAATGGAGTTCCATAATTTGAGAATAACATTGAAGACGTCCTCCTGAGTGCCTGACAATTGAATTTTGGACACTTAGCGTGTCTTTAGGAAACCCTTTTACAATTTGTCTTTACTACTGACACACTATAAAAAAAATTCTATCCGTATTGCCAAATAAATTAACTAAAATGTATTGTTATGTAGAGCTGTTTAAAGTTTCCAATATTCGTGAGAGAACTCTAAAATTAAAATGTTACTTACCCCAACGTCACGCTTATATATCACATTTGCTCCCTCCAAAGCAATTTTTCGCAAATTTAAATGACATCTTGTTCGAAAGACACAGACCACATTTGTGATTAAAATATCCAATGCAACATCACTCTCTGCATCCATTGGGGTAATTTAAAACACAGATTCCCAGCACCATACCATGAAAGATCACATCCTGAGGGTAAGATACATTAAACAGATATCAAAAAGTATAACAGTATGTTTTAACTCCCAAAATGAAGTTCTGATTTGAAAAACAGCATTTTCCCAATAGACAAATGTTATGTGTGAGTGTGTGTGTGTGTGTGAACGTTTAAGTTACATTTGATTAGATTTTTTTTTACAACAGTTTGATCTAAAGATATTAAAGTTAATGTGAGTGATTTTTTAGCCAACCAAAACTGTTAAAACATACCATCATCTGCAAAATACAGTACATAGAATACTTTCGAACAAGGTTAGCCCTGGAATTGTTTTATTTATAATTTAATTTTCCAGAGCTTTTCCTTTTTCAACCTTTTTGTTATTACAATTGTTTGAAATTATTGCTTCACTAATACTTTTCCTTTCATTAATTAGCTTAATACATTTTTGAAAACAATGTATTAAACTAATTTAAACTTATTTGTATCTAGTAAGACATTGCTAAACATAATGTTCATAATAAATCATTTTCTGTATTAGTCGTAAATCTATTTTCAACATTCTGAAAAAAAACGTTTTATTTGCTTCAGATTCATCTTTTTTTTATATTCATACACATTTTTTCAGGGTGTATCATCAGTCTTAAAAAACTTTCCCAGCATAAGACAAACATGATCCATAGTCATTTAGACCAAGGAAATTATAATCCTGAATGTATACTTTTCATGTCATAAGAATCTGAGAGAAAGAAACCTAACTGAATTGTTCATGTTTTTCTGCCTCCTGTGAACATGATGGCAAAGAGAAATACTGTGAAATTCAGTTTTCTATGCAATATGATCTTTTAAATTATGAAATATATTCTATCAACGTGTAAAATGTATATTTTTGTTCTTTTATGCAGAATAAATTATACCACTGCATTTGGACTTAATTGGAGCTTGTTTATAGTGGATGGCATCATGCCCAAAGTTACAGCATAGCAAAAATACAGATGTAAAGAATGGAAATTGGAATTGCATTATCTTCTTCTTCCAGAAATGGGTGAGATTTACTGATCAAGAAGTTATCTTAAATTATCATTGAAAAATCTAAAACCATTTCAAAATGAATACAAATTAACAGTGTAATCTGCATTCTTTAAAGTTACCCTACTTCAGTTGAATTCCTAACGATTATTTTTCAGCCATTAAAATCTGTCTAAATGAAGTATCTGAATTAGGATAATCTTTAACTATTCCTTAGCTAGCTGACCTTAAATTACAAAAAAGAATGAAGTGAAAAATGATTATATGAATTTTTGAATTCCAATACCTATCACCTTTAGCCAATACTGAGAACAAGCAATTCAGTAACAACTGATGGTTCTCACACTATTCACACCTTTCTTTCGGCTCAAAAAAATTATTTCAAAATTCAAAACTAAGAAAGAGGCCATCTGGTAGTTCAAGATAGCAGCTGGGGAACTGAGGGGAAAAGAATAATATAAATCTTTTATTGGAGGAGAGGATAATACAGGAAACCTACACAAGTTCTGGATACCATTTCCTGAAAGTGCTTTCTGCAAGTTAGCTAGCAGCTGTCCACTAAAAATATTTCATTTCCCACCAAATACAGTGATTTATTCCTGAGCTCAGATGTGTGAACATATACACAACTTTCTTCTTAATTATATACTCACTGATTCATAAAAAATACTATTACATTTTTTCTCTAGGATGCTATCATAACTTTCAGAACTGCAGATGGAAAAAGCATGTAATAAAATCCAGTAATATTCAAAGGGCTGGATGCTCTGGAATACACTGAAAGTTTATCTACATTACCACCCCATCTTCCAATTAAGAATCAGTTACTATTTAATAATTTTCAAGGCTTGACTATTACTTCTATATTCTAAAGGAACCAATTCTTTCCTTTGATGATTGGCATGCATTTCAGCTTAAGAACTGACTCTGATTATATGAGTTTCACTCCATTGGACTGTTTCAAATGGGTTGATAGCGGCAAAATAGAATTCATTTGTTTTGTCCTATTGTCATTACTGCAAGGGCCAATACTCAAGGAGTACTGGACAGAAGCAGCTGTGTAAACTCCCCTCCACATAGTACAATAGCTCAAGGCTAGCAAGATTTTGTTGTATCTAGCTCTAAATTTTAATATTGCATTACAGTTTAATTGCTGTACAGAGATGATAACAAGAGTTCAAGGCAAGATGAACAAAATGCAAGTCACCTAATGAGAGGCACTTATTTCAAGTTTACAATGTTATTAGAGGGAGAAGTTATTTGAATGAAAGATATAAAGTTGAATGTACAGATCCCAATTCCAGAATACCTCAAGCTTTGCCTTTTTACAATAGACAGCATATGGGGGAAGGTGACTGAAATTGATTGAAGAAAAAGTTTCTTGCATTTTAAGAGAGATCCCAATAATAAATAAAATAGAGCTCCTAAAGACAGGAATCCTAGATTTGTGAAAGGGAGTAAGTAGGTCTTTCCAGAGCAGCTCTACTACAGTAAACCCATGTGTTTTCTAGAATATGACATTTCTCAACCTGAAACTCATTTTAATTCAGATTCAATTGTTGACGGGTTTTCTGAGACGCGGGGGGGGGGGGATGCTCTTTTGCACTTTAATTTCAATTATGCTTTTCTGAGTGATTAAGATTGAGTATTATTTATAATGCAATTAATAATCTGCTTTTCAATATACTTTCTCAGAAACAAAGGAGTTGAAAACAAGTAAGCAATAAAACCGGGCAGGCAGATAGCTGTAGTGGCCTATTAAACATGGCTAAAGCACAAAACGGGAATTGAAATTCACTATTCAGACTTCTGAAATGCTGCAGCAAACAGAAAAAAAACCAATTCAAAATGCAACAAATATCTGGTTTCTCAGTCAAAAAGGCTGTCTCAGATTACGATCCATGTAACTTCAAATGGCAATGGGACTCAGAGACAGTGGATGAAAATTACAGGATGCAAGAAATACTACCTATGGAACAATGTGCTGGTACAGAATAAATGTAGTTACTTAAATGATATGGTTTCTATCAAGACAGGTTACCTAACAGTTGTGTTTTCTACAAACTGGAGTTTCTGTAGAAGTCCTGCCTATGTCACATTACAATACAGAGCCGTCTAGAGAAGTTACTGCAATGTGGGTAGCTATATCCAGGCTCTATTTAAGGGTGTTATTTTAGAAAAGCCTCTGGTAGAAAAAAGGATGCATAGCATTATGAAACCATTCGCCCCCCTTCCCCCCCACAAGTAACAAGGTATAAATCTGGGTCTCTGTAGAGGCAACCTTATGAGGAACTGAACTGGATCTCTGCATGGATCCATTTCACTTTCTGCCTCCAGGAGAGGTCACAGAGGCGCATCTCTGGATTATGAGAAAGAAGAACAAGGGGTGAATGAACAGGAGGGCCTTCAGCTTATTTACTTTTTTATGAACGTGAGTCACTGAGGTTGCCAGGAAACAAGAGAAGTGCCTGCGGTGGACGCTGTTTCCTCCTCCTCCTCCTGCTGGCTGTTTCCCAGGGAGGACGAATAAGGCAGCCATTCCCAAACCCCGTTAAACGTCCAGATTTCTTGGGCTACAACTCTCTCCTCATCGCCCTTGCCCAGCATGGCCGTTCCTTCCCCCACTCCCCTCCCCAAAAAAGAGGGCACACTGCATTGGGGAAAGACTGGCTTATGGCGTTGCATTCCCCCTTCCCCGCAGCCGAAACGGAAAGGAAGATGGGAGAAAGCTCTGGAGCAGACGCGGAGGAAGGAGGGGGTAAGGTGGGGGAGGAGGGAGAAGAAGAAACGTAGCAGCCTCCGCTTTTGCACCCCAAGCAACTCTTCGGCCCTTCCTTCTCCCCCCCCCACCCTCTTCAGCTCTTCCTCCATCTCAAGATGCCAGACGGAAAGGGAGGAAAACAAAAAACAAAAAACCCACCCAGGCACTTCTGACCCCGCTTCCCCGTAGGCTCGCGTGCAACGATTCGCGGCACGAAGACCGTTACTGACGTACAGCCCCGACGGCCTTTCCGCCTCCTCCTCTGGCTCAACGGCTTCTGAGAAGAACCGGTCGCTAAGCGACCCACAGACGTTCGGCAACCGCCGCCGCTTCTCCTGACGGTTCCGGGTTTCCAGGCCGCCGAATCCCCGCGACACAATAAAACATCACAAAGCGCGCGAACACCATAGACGGCGCCCCCATCTCCGCTGCCTAGAGCGGCAACCGGATGTTCTCCGCGTGCACGGTCCTTCCGGTTATAAGGTCGCCTGCTAGGTTGCTCGATCGGCTTAACTTTCTTTCGAGAGTCCGAAGCTTCCAATGCAAATCGAGAAGCGGGAGGGGCGTGGTCAGGGAAGAGCGATCTCGTTTCTCTCCCCCCCCCCCACCTCCGTCCTCAGGGCTTTCGCGGCTGATTTCTTCAGCAGGAGGACATACGTAGCTGAAGGCTGATCACTTTAAAAACTGGTTGTCGCTAGATGACAGCAGCAGTCAGAGTTTTAAATATGCTGTCTGCCGTCTAGCACTTATCCAAGTGTTTAATATAGCTCCCCTTCTGGAAATAGGGAGCAATATTTCTCTTTTCTTCCCCCCCCCTTCCTTCCTTCCTCATTGCCCCATTTCAGTAATAATTATGATGATCATATCAATTTCCTAAAGAAACCGGACAGTGTCACCATTAAGAGTTATCCATGAAACATGATTTGCAAGCAGCAGATACTGTAATTTGAATATTTACTTTCCTCCAAATGTTCTCTGTATGGAGAATTGTAACTATAACAAATGCCTCATCCTAGAAACATTACTTTCTAAGAACATGGATATGGGTACTTGACGTTTTCAAAAAGTGAATTTTTTACATCTGTTGGTCATAATTTCGATCCAGAACACAGCACCAGCTAAACCAAGACAAAATCAGGAACCTAATGCTAGATGAGAGTTCAGTTGTCCCTCATGCATTTTAATTATGATTAGAACGGAAAACAAATCATTTATTAAAGTGTATTGTGGATTGCAATGTACTAAATAGCTAGACAGTAGTTTTTCATTCTTAAAAAGCAAGCATTTTCTGCTTAATGTGATTGCAGTTCTGACTGAAAACATTTTGTATATATACAAATTTAGAAAATACCGTAATGTTAGAGAAAACTAATGTTAATTTCCCTCCATGGGTTGTTTGTTTGTTTATGTGATAAAAAAATATACCAAGCATGAGTGCCACCCTGTGGCATATAAAAAGAAAACAATTGAGGAAATATTTAAATATTCATCTTTTTAAATTCTTGGATATAAGACACCATATGCTATAGATCCTAAAGTTGGTACAATTTACTGAATTTTTTCCCAAGCAAGTTAGAATATTTTTCTGCATTTTTCTTTATAATATCTCTATTAGGTTTTGATATCATATATTGAAATACTAACAAAAAAGGAAAAGGAATGGCAAAACATATTAAAAGTGATAAAAATATATACCCTGTTTCCCCCAAATAAGACATCCCTTGATAATAAGCCCAATCGGGCTTTTGACCGCATGGCAATAAGGTCAAGCGCTTATTTCAGGGTTCAAAAAAATATAAGAGAGGGTCTTATTTTCAGGGAAACATAGTACATCAAACAAATTTAACCAAAGGTGACCTCTGGCTTCCTTTTGAGACAGCGATATTAGCAATAAAACCACCTCTCTCTAGGTTTTGGCCTTTTTCATAAAAGAAAATTGCTTTTAGATATTCTGTTAAACGTTTAGTAAATATTCAATTATAGCAGCGAGTATAAAAAAATCTATATTCAATTCATATGAAAAAAGTTTTGTTGCATTTATCGGCGGAATTCCTGCAGATAAAACTGTCTCTTAAATGTCTATGTGGAAAAGTATAATTAGTAGTAATGTTTGCATGTTGCTTCATTCCTAACTCGGCAATTGTTAGACAAACAAGCCTTTAAAGGGTGAAGACTGGCTTCCTGCTTCAGCTGTGAAATTTACAAGGATTTCTGCAGATCAGCCACGAGATTTGAAACGCTTCTATGCCCTTTAGAACTTGCATGTTTTCTTTCTTGTACCCTACTGTATCCTGACCCTAAAGCAGAGAGGGAAAATTATTTTTCTGTTAAAGTTGTATTCTCTGTGAGGGGATGGTAAAGCCTGTACCAAAATTAGATAAGGCGTCCTTCTCCTCTTTCTTTTTTTCTACTTTTTCCTCTATGCAAGCAGACTTTGGGGGAAAGTATATTCCTGCCAAAAGTTTGAAACAAACACTACCAGACAATTTTCCCATCCCATCCATCATTCTGTCTGTTTTAGTTCCCCCCACTCCTCTGCTTCCATCTCTCTGCCCAACCCCCAGTAAATTGAAAGTCGGTTTCCTCCTCCATTTCAGCTAATAGCTGCTAAAGATTGTAATACTGTGACTTCTCCTCTTAGCTTATTGAATTTTGATTATCAAAATCCTAGCCAATGAAGATGGAGAAACAATGCACACGTTTCTGATATTATTAGACTGCAACTCTTAGTAGCTAGCCCTCATCACTGTTAGATAGGACTGATTGGGGCTTGGAAGGAAACTCTTAACATAAGGATCTTGCTGTATACTCAAAATTTATTTATTAATTTAAAACATTTATTTAGCCACCCAAATTCTAGGCAGTTCTCAGTTAAAAATTAAAATAACACAAGAACCATATTAAAACTTTTAAAATCAAATACATGAAAACAAAAATCTGGTGGAAATCAAGCTTCCGTTGAGCAATCACCTCATCTTATCAGAGCGCCTGGGGAAAAAGTCAAGACTTCAGTGTTTTATGGAAGTTGAGGAGGTAGAGGGTTGGCGAACTTTGGGGGGTGTTTAGAAGGATGTTCCATGGGGCAGGGGCTGCCAAGGAAAAGGCATGCTTTGTAGTGTAACTCCCACATGATAGCAATGTTGAAAGGAAGTTTAAAATGTTTAAAATGATTTGGCAGAGGTCTGTTCTCTGACCTTGCTACTTAGCTCCCGGACATTTCGTTACCAAACTAGGCAACATCTTCAGTGGGTGAAGTGTATCTATATAAACGAACAAGACACTTCATTCAAAACTCCAGTAAAGATATTAACGTCTGGGAGCTAAACAGCAAGGTTGGAGAACAGACCAGTGGTGGGTTGCCCCCGGTTCAGACTGGTTCTTGCGAACTGGTAGTAAAACTGGCGGGGGGAGGCTCCGTCCACAGACACCAACATCATCAGGAAGCTTCGTAAGCGTGCGCGATCCCGCTGCAAACCGGTAGTAAAGGTAAGTAGAACCCACCACAGGACAGACCCCTATTAAAACCTACAACCTGAACTATGAATATTCTCCACAATTTCTAATGTTCAAAATGAGTTTGAGAGCCATATTTATAGGATTCTTTTTCTTGTATGAAGACAACTATACCAAGAAAAACAGTTTGTTTAACCAATGTAAATTTCTATAAACCAACATTGGCTATTATTATGGAGTTTGGTGCTAGCCATTTACCATAAAAACCTAATGGCAGCTCTCTCCTGAAAAGACTATTTACTCATTGAGGTGAAGTAAGTATGCTTAGTTATTTTAATATAAAAAGAGGATACTGTAGTTATTTCAGGTTAATTAAGACTAAATATATATTAAAGTTATTTTAGATATGTTTCTTATATCATATTTTACAGTCATAATCTATGTAAGAATAACTTAGATAATTATCTTAATACACCCAGCCACAATACCCCTTATAACTTATGAAGTATGGATATTAGAACCTAATTAATTCTGATGGGATGACATCACAGAGAAATTAATGATCAAATCTGTCTCTGTGAAATTTGGTTGCAGAAAAATCCTGCTGATTTCTAACTTATTGCAAAAGTCCATTAGCTGTCTTGAGATGGGTATTTTTTTTATGAGGTTTGTGTAATTTGCACAATATCCCAATAGATGTATTGTGTGTTGCCTGGAGTTTTGTAAAGAAAAATCTGGAAAATTTGTCAATTTCTGCCTGTCTTAAGTTATCTTTGTATCATGCCATTAAGAAAACTATTTCATGCATGTGATAAGATGGTCCATTAAAACTTCTACAATAAACATGATTTTTAAGCTTACGCAAGACAGTTACATCTTGGATAAGGGATCTTAATTGCATCTTCCCAAACTGCCATGTTCCTTCTACTTGTTTATATACCTTTTAGTTAGAGGGGGGGGGGTTGTGCAAAGTTTGCAAAAAGTTAGGTTTGACTTTAGCAAAACTTTCCCCCGCGGGAATGTTACTGTTCCCAAAAGGAATCCAGGTATCAAATTAAACAATATTACACACACACACACACACAAACGAAACTGGAAATTTAAAGCCCCTCTGCTGGGAATAACAGTATAAATAACTGAAGACATTTTGTAAACAGTGCGGTCATAACCTTGAAACGTTAAACAATTCTCTGGGATCTGGCGCATCAGCTGCCTCTGGACTAAGCTGCCTGAGAGGAAAGAGCCCAGCACTTCTGTTTATCTCTTCGCTTAATCTCTCACAGAGTAACAGATCTGATCAATAGAAAGAATGATGTTTAAATTAAAGCCAGGGCACCATGAGAGGGTACTAGGCAAGAGTATCTTCCCATCCAAATTATTCCATCAGTATTTTTTAATGTTCCTTAAGATACTCTTCTGGGTTCACCATCTTACCTATGGAGGCTCTGGGGTGGTGGTGGTTTGGATGAAAAGGGAAATTATCTTTGCAACAAGGCTGTTTTTAAAGTTAAGTACCCTACACTAAAGAAAGGAACTTATTTGAAAATATTCTTTTATTTTCCAGTAATATAAATTAGTTTGATGATTAATAACAAATTCCAGGCAATTTGTTATCCAAATAGGGATGAGCAGTTAAAGATTATCCTACACTATGCAAAAGTATAATGTATATGCATAACAAGTGCTTCCATACTTCCATAATACTATATAAAATGTATACAGTGGGTCTGGGGAATGTGGAGCAGGATGGAGCCCATTAAATGGCTCATATGATCTGTTGTCATGAGAGGTGGGGGGTTATTTTATTATTATATATGATTCTTTTATTAGTTTTGTTTTTTATAAGATGTTTTTATAATTTTGTAAGCCGCCTTGAGTCGCCATACATACGAATAGGCAGCAATAGAAATCAAATAAATAAATAAATAAACAGATTTATTTAGCATACATATAGCCTTGCACCATCTGATTGATAAAACATTTGGAAAAATGGCATACCTTATAATTTTATTCAGCATTCCTTATAGACTTCAGCAATCCACAAATTGGAGAGATAAGGGTTTGTAGTGGGAATCTGGTTTGTAATGTCCCATGGTTTGTATGGATGCATGCACGTGTGCATGTGGAGATTGTCAGTATAGCCCAGCCAGCCCAAATCAGATGGTTAACAAAGACAATACATTTATTTTAGTAAAACAGAAGTGTTAGACTTTCCTTCCCTTCAGTTTAAAGGAAGTAGACCTGTAAAGAGATAAAACCTGAACTTGTGGTCCTACAAAGAGATCTTCCTGCCTTGACTGCTTAGTTAAATCAGATAAATATAAAGGTAATTTCATCTAAAGAATATTCTGATTTACCAAGAAATCATATTTGTAAAATACAGACTAGAAATAAAAATTAAAATAAGCAAGAAAATGGTAAGACAACACCTGTCTGACCTTGATGGATATAAATAACTTTGGATCTGATGGATTACATCCCAGTGTTCTGAAGGAGCTGGCAGGTGTTAATCTCAGAACCATTGTATCATATCTTTAAAAAATCTTGGACCACTGGGGAACTACCAGAGGACTGGAAAAGAGCTGATGTGGTTCCCATCTTCACAAAATCCAGGAAAATACAGACCAATCAGTCTTAACATCAATACCTGGAAAGATACTGCAAAAAATAATCAAAAAAATAATCCGTGAACATCTAGAAACAAATAAAAGTTATAACTAGTAGGCAGCACGTGTTTGTTAAAAACAGATCATGCCCAAACCAACCTTATTTCATTCTTTGACAAAGTGACTAAATTAGTCGACCAGTGAAATGCATAGTATAGTGTAGAATATTTAGACTTCAGCAAGGCATTTGACAAGGGTGGCCATGCAGTGGCTTAGTGGGTAAGAGACGCTGAACTTGTCAATTGAAAGGTCGGCAGGTCAGTGGTTCTAATCCCTAGTGCCGCGTAACAGGGTGAGTTCCCGTTACTTGTCCCAGCTTCTGCCAACCTAGCAGTTCGAAAGCACGTAAAAAATGCAAGTAGAAAAATAGGGACCACCTTTGGTGGGAAGGTAACAGTGTTCCGTGTCCCTTTGGCATTGAGTCATACCAGCCACATGACCACGGAGATGTCTTGGGACAGCGCTGGCTCTTCAGCTTTAAAACGGAGATGAGCACCGCCCCCTAGAGTCGGGAATGACTAGCACATATGTGCGAGGGAAACTTTTACCTTTACCTAAGGCATCTGACAAACTAGACCACAACCTACTTCTTGGTAAGCTAGAAAAATGTGGGACAGACAGCATCACCACCAGATGGATTTATAACTGGCTGACAAACTGTACTCAACAAATAGTCCTTAATGGTATACCACATCTACATGCAGTGGGGTACCACAGGGTTCCGTCTTAGGCCCAGTACACTTCCATATCTTCATAAATGACTTAGATGAGGGAATAGGAGAACTCATCAAAATTGCAGATGACACTAAGCTGGCAAGAATAGTTAACACCCCAGAAGACAAGCTCAGGATCCAAAAAGATCTTGACAGACTTGAACAATGGGCCCTATCCAACAAAATGAAATTTAATGTGGAGAAAAGCAAGGTTTTACCCCTGGTCAGGAAAAACCAAAAGTACACGTACTGATTAGGCAAAAGCTCAAAAAGAAGTAAGAGGGACCTTGGAGTCCTAGTGGATATTCCCTTAAACATGAGTCAGCAGTGTGTGGCAGCAGCCAAAAAAGCTAATACAATCCTTGGTTGTATAAACAAAAGGCATAGAAAAAAAATCATGTGAAGTATTAGTACCACTTTATAAAGCCCTGGTAAGACCACAGCTGGAATACTGCATCCAGTTTTAGTCACATTACAAAAAAAGATGTTGAGACCCGGATGGTTAAGACAGAGACTAAAACATGAAGAATAGTTGCAGGATTTGGGTTTGGCTAGTCTAGAGAAAAGACGACTAGGAGGATATGAGCAGTATTAGGAGGAAATTCCAGTATTTGAGAAGCTGCCACAAAGAGAAGGAGGTCAATTTATTTTCCAAAGCACCAGAAGGCAAGACAAAAAAGAATGGATTAAGGCAGAGGTTCCCAATCTTTTTCGCCCGTGGCTCCCCCGGAAATCCGACCTGCAACTGCGCATGCGCACCAGACGCCCCAGAAATGGCGCATCAGCGCCAGACCCAGCGGGCGCAGATATTCCGCGGCGCCCCTATGACGATAGCGCGGCTCCCTGGGGGGCCGCGGCTCACACTTTGGGAATCACTGGATTAAGGAAAGGAAAGAAGCAACCTGGAATTAAGGAGAAACTTCCTAACAGTGAGGACAAGTAACCAGTGGAACAGCTGGCCTTCAGACGATGTGGGTGCTTCTTCATCACAAAGTTTTTAAGGAGACTGGACAGTCTGAAATAGTATAGCATCTCCTTGAGCAGGTTGCTGGACTACAAGACCTCCAAGATCCCTTCCAGCTCTATTCTGATTCATTTCTGGATAAAGGTTCAATTTATATTGAAGATAAAGGTGATATCATTTAAAGAGCATTCTGAGTTACCAAAAAAATCATTTCTGGGTTTCTTAATAACCATAGGATATTGAAGATCATGTGTTACCTATCTTTATGAAAGCATTAATTACTTAACTTTATATATTTATTCAATTTCTATAGCCGCCCGACTCAACCAAGTAATTGACCCCAACATTGCTGTTGGTAGCTTGGGTCTGCCTATCTCTCTAACATTATATTATTGTATTAAGAGTGATTGACAAAAAAAATGAAAAAAGCTTAAAGCAAAATATTTCAGCTTTTGCTTTGTTTAGTTTATTTGAAAGGTTATGGACAACACTTTCTGAATGGTAGAACAAAGCAAAAGTTCATATATTTTACTGTAAAATGTTATTTATATTTTTGCTCTCATCTCTAATTCATATATAATTTAAATTAATAACTTGTGAGATAACTTGTAATAACTCATCCTTGTGAGATTTAGAAAAAAAAATGTTTGATCTGCTTGATACTTTTCAAATAATTCCTTTTTACACAATTTTTAACTAAAAACCCGAATTATATACAGATCTTCAAGCCGCTTAGCCAAAAACAAATATGCTGGGATGTAATCTGGAAATATTTTTTTTTTCATGTTGCGTCTGTTATTTAGAAATGTATAATTTAGAGCTGATGCTAATTTCCAAAAAGTTATTTAGGATTATCATATAAATCCCTTGAAAAAAATGAATTTAACAAGAAAACCCTTTGAACTTACCTGGGATTTATTTCCAAGTATAAATCAAATCACTTTAATCCTTCAAACACCGTGCTTCAGATTTATTCTATTGAAAGAAATTGTACCTACCTTCGTTCA
This sequence comes from Ahaetulla prasina, assembly GCF_028640845.1. Lineage (NCBI taxonomy): Eukaryota > Metazoa > Chordata > Lepidosauria > Squamata > Colubridae > Ahaetulla > Ahaetulla prasina. Next base: position 105,256,627 of record NC_080539.1, read on the forward strand.
GGATTTTTCTGTTTTCAGCCTTACATTGGCAATGTTTAGAAAAGACACATTCATGCTAACGCTTAGATAGTATGACTTGTAAAAAATTCTTTAAAACTTAGATTGTTTAGTGTGCAAAGACAATATAAAACTATCTGCTTTCCATCTTTATCATCTTTGCAAACAACCTATTCTAAATTGAGACATGAATAGTAATGACAATGCAAATGTATGGATTGAGCTACAAATTTTGTTAAACTTTGTTGCTAATTTCACAATCTCCCTAATTCTTAGTTAAATTATTGGAAATGTGACAAACAGGTTACTTCCTTCCTTCTTGAGTGAGACAGCCATTACATGCTGTTTTTCTAGCCATCTAAACCTCCCCTCAAAGGATACGGTCTACCTCTTCTTAATTAGGAAAATAAACATTTCATAATCTGAGGTCAAATGGTTTTTGCATTGTGTCACTTTAAGATTTGTAAAATCTGCTCACCCAGAATAAAATAAATAGTAATCTTCTCTTTCTCTTTTCTTTGAAAACAAATAATAAAAAAAAAACCCAGTGCGCTATGTTTTTCTGTTGATGATTTTAAAAAAATTATACAAATTATAGCAAAATTTGTTTGAAGAAAATATATTCATAGAATATCTTTAATGTGTATTCTTTTTAGAGAGATGTGATTTCAGAATAATTGATTCTAGGAATCGCGTCTTTCACAAAGTGGAGTACACAGAGATAGAAAGTTGCAAATTTTGGTTGGATCCAGAGAACAGCACTTGGACCAGCAAGGCGTTGCTGCAGGATATTCAATATATATATATGTAATATATATATATATATATATATATATTTACAAGTTAATAAAGTTAAATATATGTTCTTTGTGATTGTTTCACTTTCCTTTGGCATAGTACATTTGGTCTTCTTTTCAGTTTTAGGATTTGTTTGTTCCATGAGAAAACAGTTTGTTGCCTCCTTGAAATGCTTCCCCCACCCGTTCCGTATACCCAATGCACAAATGCATTCATCCACAGAGAAGGGTGCTTTTCTCATGCTTGAAAATCCTGGGTCAGGAGGCAGTAGGGCCACACAACCGAGTTGTGTTCACTGCTTCTTTCAGCTCATTCTCTGGTTTGCCAGCAATCATAAAAGGCCATGTCTGTAGCCAAGGAGGAAAAAGGGGTGGGGTGGGGGGGCAAAGGAGAGGAAGAAAAAGGAAGAGGAAAGGAAGAGAGAGATCAGTGTATTTCAAATGATGTAGTTCTTGAACTTAATAAACAAAGCCATAGATAACCCAGGTGTTCTTTCCAAACAATAGGAAGAAATGGTTAGACTAGACAAGTCTCAGCTACTGAGTGTAACTAGGTTCTTAAAATGGCTCCACTGTATTGCCCCATGCAGCTGCAGAATCATAATATGTTTTGCGCAATAAAGATGTTTTTTTAATTCTTTATGTTCCTCATAATTCTCTGAAATCTTTGGGGGTGAAAGTTCATGCTTTATTGATTCTAGATACCAGCATTGGTTACATTTGATAGAAATGATGTTTCTCTCAAATAGATATACAATGAATGCAACCCCAAAAGGCATATTGGGGCAGACATCGTTTTTTTTTAAGCCCCTGTCTATTCTTGACTGGGTAATGTCAAAGCACAGCTCCCCCTTCACTTTTGCTTTGTTTTGAAAAAGATAAGAGTACTATCTCCTCTAAAAGCATTTTAGAGTTGGAGATGGGGGTTTCTTCTTGACTGTATGCTTTGGTTTGCAACTGCCAAAGTTCTGCTGAGGTCAGAAGTCTCATAAAGAAAGTATAATTCTAGAACAGTAAAATTAAAGTTCTATCCATTTCTTATGGGCAACAAAGACAACAGCAACAAATCACCTTGTATTTTTTTTTTTTTTAAATGTCATGAATGCAAACTTGCTAGCAAAATAATGTGTAGATTATCTGTACTGTGGTGGCGGGAATTATTCATCATTGTCGTGCTATTGTAGTACATAATCTCAATGTCTTTTTAAAATGAAGTAAGCATATACATGCAATAATGGTATCATAGCAAAACGAACAAGGTCAACCATATCTCACCCCTTCTCCCAAATCCATCAATCAAAAGAGTTTGGGGTTCTGAGTTTCCTTTGCTTTCAGTAACTATTTTAATATGCTTACTGTTGCTAACTATGGAGTAATAAATAAAATCTCAGCCCTTTATTACTAATTAAACATTAATGCGAGTAAGAAGACAATTGTTTTACATATAGGACCACAATAAAAGTAAACCATCAATCAGATAAATTAGAAAACACAGGGAAGGAATATAATGCTCCCCTGCCAGATTCCTTTCCAGTAAGGATAAAATCCTGAATGGAAGTTTTTTTTTTAACCGTTCCCTCCCTCTAGAAACGTTTGCGTTCGTTTCAGCCATAAACTGAGGCTAAACGTTTCCCTCTTTATGATTAATTCCGTTGTTAGAAATAACGGGGCCTCCAAATATCCGAATCGATATTTATATTTTTCTCTTATCCCAGCTCGCATCTACTAAAAAGGCCGGAGAAACTTATAAAGTATTCGAAGCCACTTCCTAACAGCCCCGTCCGTTTTCTTTCTTCCTCCTTCGTGACCTACAAACGGATTGTGGCCTCTTTCGTGACGGAAGTCAAGAAGATGGTTGTAAATCTGAAGGTGTGCGGCACACGCACACACACACCCCTTCCACTCCCGAAAAGTCCATAATTTACGGGAGTGGGGGGAGGGCAGGATCCTCACGACGGAGTGTGCGAAGAGACAGAGGGGGAAAAAAAGAGGCTCCTCTTTTCGTTTAAAATCAAATCTAAATAAATCTAAAATCCATTGCCGTTATTCGGTGTTTTCGGAAAATCGGTTTCGATGGCGATTTAAATAGCGTTAACAGTCGCGGTCGTTAGTGGCTGCGGTAGTACCACTCGTAGTAATCTCCAGCCCTCGGCAATAAAACACGCCGGAATCAGATTCCCGCCGACTGACGCCGTTAAGTCAATAAATCGGCCTATTTTTTTCCCGCTCCCTTATTCTGATCGATTAGTAAAACTTGGTGGGCGAAGGACGTGGCGGCTCCCCTCAGTTATTACGAAGCGGCCGTGACGGCTGAAAAAAAGTTCTGTGGCGCAATCCGATTAAGAGGACGGTTAAAAAGAAAAGGAGGGAGGGGGGCTTCCTTTAAAGAGTGATTATCGTTTTGACATTTTATTTTTATTATTATTATTCTGCCCGTCGCTCCCTACGCCTTTTCGTTACTGCTCGGGACAAACCGAGCGCCGAGTCGTCGGAGCGCGCGGGGAAGTGCCGAGCGCGCCAGGCGAGCGAGGACTTTTCGCCCCCGGCGTCCACACAACTCACACACTTCCCTCGGATGACTTCGCAGACTGACTTCCTCGCCAGTCCGGGAGACGGGAGGCCAGCCGCCCGGCTAACGGCGACGACTTTGCTGGCTGGAGGATGGTGGGTGGTGGGTGGGTGGAGGGGGAGCAAGGGAAGCGAAGAGGAACTGAGGGCGCCGGGAAGGCGCGGAGCCAGGTGCGAGCGTCGCGGTGCGCGTGTCCTTTCAGCCGCGCCCCCCACCACCACCACCGGCCCCGGCGGCGCGTTTCCCGCCTCCCGAGCGCCCCACTCACCAAATTGACGGGGTGAAGGTAGCCGTTCTCGTACTTGTCGCTGGCCAGGATCTGCCTCAGGTGGGCGATGTAGCTGGAGGCCAGGCGGAGCGTATCGAGTTTGGAGAGCTTGGTGTCCGGCGGCACCCAAGGCAGGGTGGTCTTGAGGCGGGAGAAGGCTTTGCTCAGCACTCGCATGCGAGCCCGCTCGCGGGCGTTGGCCGCGTTCCGCTGGACCTGCTTGCCCTCCTGGCCCGCCGTCCCCGGAGGACTCTTCTTGCCCGGCGTTTTCTTCCGCGCCTTGCCCGCCGCGGCGCCCCGGCCTTTGCCGAGGGAGCCCCGTTCGCCGGCAGAGCCTTCGGCGGGGCTCTGGCGTGGAGCGGACGGCGAGCGGCAGCGATCCATTTTCAGGCTGCCGGAGCAGCCCAGTATCTCCGCCTCGGGAAGGTCTTCGGCATCGCTCAGTGAGCCCGTGGACATGGCCTCGGGCCGGAGGGGGCAGGGAAAGGGAGGCCGACGCCTGGGGAACCCCCGCTCAGCCTTCTTCGCCTGTCTCGGCGAGAGGGAAGGAGAAGCGCAAGTTGATGCGGAGCGCCCGGGAGGCATTTATCGGGGGGGGGGTGGAGTGTGTGTGGGGGGGTGAAGAATAGGCGGTCCGGGGCAGCCCGTGGGTGGGGCTTTTCTCCAAAGGGTCGCCGCACTGCGTGGACTGCAGCACTCGCCCCGGATCGGTCGGGGGAGACGCCAGTCGAGGATCTGGGCTTTCCTTGAAAGAGGGAGATCTGTCTTCTTTATTTTCTTTTTCTCTCCTCCCTCCAGATGTATCTGCTTCTCTTTTTGCTGCTGAGCCCTCTAGACTAGGATGTCTCCAGAGATGGGCCTCCTTCCCTCGGTTCGCCCCAGAGGTTGCCTAGGTTTAGGAACCTCTGGAACATCCCTGCTCAGATGACAGAGTGGGATTTGCTTTTCCTAGTTGTTCAGTACTAGGCCTTGTCTTCCTTCCTTCCTTCCTTCCTTCCTTCCTTCCTTCCTTCCTTCCTTCCTTCCTTCCTTCCTTCCTTCCTGTCTTTCTTTTTTCCTTCCTTCCTTCCTCCCTCCTTCCCTTCGGATTGCTATTACTGATGATATTTCTCCTGTGAAGTCTTAAATGCTGTCTCATTTTTTTCCCAAGAATTGCAGAAATCTAGGCATTTACTTCTGAATTCCTGGAATATGAATGGGCTGGCCAGTGACGTCTGTGTCTGAGACCTCTAAGTTCTTGATAGAGCTGACGTAGCTTAAGCCTGTCAGAGTTTGCATAAGCTTCATCCCACCGGGCTGGACCAGCTTTCCTGTTAGGCAGAGAAGGGCAGCCTTCTCAGCAGCTGATTTTGGCGGTTATGTAAAGGCAGCAAGGTGCTATTTAATTTGTTGTTTATTGCATCTTTACTGCCAAGGTTGGGAAAAGGCACTTATGGGATTTTCGGCCGTATGTCAGAATAATTTGTTTTAGGATGTAGTAATTTTTTTTTTTTTTTTGCTTTTGATACCTTTGAGTCAGTATTAACTCCTGGTGACTGTGGCCAAATCCCTGCAGTTTTCTTGGAAAAGATTCAGAAGTGGTTTGCTGTTTCCTGCTTCTTGTGGGAATGCTGTAGATGTAATATATCTTGATTCCAGCAAACCTATGACATTCAGTTTAGCATTACAGTTGAATAGGGGTTGAATGGCATGACAATTAAATGGATATCAAAGGACCTGAAACATTGTATTCAGATTGTTCATCAATGGTTAAATGTCTATGGAATTTTCAGTCATCCAGGGTCATGGTTGTCATGGCAAAACATCTTCAAGAGAAAAACTCAGAAAGTCCATTTGCCTTTTGAAAAAGCATCTTCGGGACACTCATCAATGGTTCCTTATCAACCTGAAGCAAGATACCAAATAGAGTGCTACCAGATTGAGATTTTATTAATTAATGACTTCGATGAAGAAGTGAATATAATGTTATGGATTAGCTATTGTAGATCTGATAGAACTACCTTTTGTTTTTTTGTATGCTCTTACTTTCCCAATAAACTTTTCTTTTTATGTTTTGGTTAAGATCTATAATTTGAAGTCAAGAGATCTGAATTCTGTTCAGTTCTGGTATCTCATTAAAGGTATGTTATAAAAAGTTATCTTAATTATGGGCCACTTTGTATTCTGGGCACATGTATCTCTTGAGAGAGCATTGCAGCAAAAAAGCCTCAGTTCAATATATTGTCTGTACAGTGTGCACATGCTCCCCTTTTCTTAAAACATTTGTAGCACCACAATAATGTACATTTCTTTGTCATTGAATCAGATTACTAAAATATTATTGGAAGAAGTGACTGTGAGTTTTGACTAGTTAGAATAGTTAGAACAATTGATCAGTGGAAAAACTTGCCTCCCGAAGTTGTGAATGCTCCACACTGGAAGTTTTTAAGAAGAGATTGGACAACCATTTGTCTGAAATGGTATAGGGTTTCCTGCCTGAGCGGGAGTTGGACTAGAAGACCTTCATGGTCCCTTCCAACTCTGTTATTCTGAAATTACCTCTTACACAGCCATGTTTTATTTCAGTCTTGTTCAATCACTCTTTATTCCTACATCTGTTCTTGGTGAACTGATGTCTTACCCTGGATCTTAGAGGATCTAACCCAAGTTTCATCAATGGACCAGCTGAATCTGTAGAACTGTTTATTTCCCAAGGAGCATCTTGATTCACTCGAAGAGGAGATCAAATGGCAAGATGGTGTCCTAATATGCTACAACATGAATTCCAAAGCCTTCTCAATCTTAGTATAAATTTCAGTTGTAAATCCTCTCCAATGATGTGCAAAGTACATATTTAGAAATATTGATCAAGATTTCTCCCTCTTGGTAAAAGGTTGGTAATTGGCAGTTTTTCTGTATAGCCAACTCTGTTAACAAATAGCAAATACAAGTGAATTAACATGATTTATTATAAGAAACCAGTACAGAATGTTTTATGCACTGTGAAATATTGCAATAATTTTGTAGGTACATTTTAAGTAAATATATAATGATAATGAAGTGTACATGGTATTAAAATTACAATATCCTTCATTAAAAAAATATTTAAAATAGAATTTTTCAAGGACAAACTAATAGTAGATACCATCCCTATACCTATAAAAATAATATAGTATACAATAAATTATAATAGAAAATATTACATTTACATGTGTTTTGTAAGCTTTTATCTAAAACTCATGTCCCCAAGTTCCGTGGGAGCTAATTCAGGGTTGATATATGTAGGGCTGAATTCTTCTACTATGAATTAAATACTTGATTCTATACATCCTCTGTCATAACCTTCCCCAATCTAGTATACACAGATAAATTTAACTACAAACTTCAAAATTTCCAGTCACTTAGGTTTGGGCTATGGTACTTGGGATTAATGGAGTTTAACACATTTGGAGAGTATCAGGTTGGGGAAGCTAATTCTAAAATTTTATAACATGAAAATACAGAATTATGAGTCCTAACAATTCAAAAAACACTGAAGGATTTTAGAATGCTGTTGACTTTTCAGAACAGGAATATCTAGCCTGAGATTGCAGGATTACATATGGCTCCCAAAGTAGCTTTGAAAGTCCATCCAAAATTGCTAGAAATTTATTTAGTTACTTGTAAAGAGTTACCTGGGGGACACGGTGGTTCAGGGGCTAGGACGTTGAGCTTGTTGATCGAAAGGTCGGCAGCTCAGCGGTTCGAATCCCTAGTGCTGCTGTGTAACGGGGTGAGCTCCCGTTACTTGTCCCAGCTTCTGCCAACCTAGCAGTTTTGAAAGCATGTAAAAAATGCAAGTAGAAAAAATAGGGACCACCTTTGGTGGGAAGGTAACAGTGTTCCGTGCACCTTTGGCATTGAGTCATGCCGGCCACATGACCACGAAGACGTCTTCGGACAGCGCTGGCTCTTCGGCTTTGAAACGGAGATGAGCACCGCCCCCTAGAGTCGGCAATGACTAGCATGTATGTGCAAGGGGAACCTTTACCTTTTTAAAGAGTTACCTCATTCAATCAATATGTGATTTTTGAATATAACCAAAATAGAAATATATTAAACATACAGAAATGACATCAATTACATTTAATTTAACCTGTGTATAAAATTATATTTGATCTAGTTCATATTTTGCCCTAGCTCTATCTACTTCTTCATGTTTGCAAAACCTGGATTAGAATCTATTCTATGACACACCAACCAAAAGACATGTGGAACACCCATGCTTTAGACAACTTTTAAGGCAACTCTACTTGTATAGGCTTTGACAGCTGATGTCTGAATGGGAGTGTTGAGTTTCAGGATTTAATGACCATGGTTTCAGAATAACAGAGTTGAAAGGGATGTTTCACCAGCAACTCTGGCTGGCATCTTCAGAAGCACGGTGCCCTTTAGTGCAGCTCAGGAAATTTAGCAAGGACTGACTGGGCTCCTGTCCTTACAGCAGGGCACCTGACTTTGAATCATTTGCAGGGATGATAAATCCAGGCTCCAACACTAAGCTAGAATTCAGACTCTTGAGTCAAGAGTAATTTGGAGTGTCCCAGATAAATTGTGATTTACCCCTGGGTTTTCACTTTATCTTCTGCCTATTCTTCAGTGAAGGCAATGCATAAGTTGGGAGGTGCCTAGGAAGTGATTCAATGCCAGACTCTGGACCAAAGGACCATCCTAATAACTCTTGTTTTTCAGGAAGAGAATGGGCTAATCCCAAAGGAATGATCCAGGTTGAAGGCAAACTTCATTGGAGAAAATGGCCTGTTTGGAGCTCTCCAAGGTTCTGCAACTCCAACATCTTGACTCTGGCTCAGCAAACTACCAGTTGGTGTCCATTATGCCTTGTAGGCTTGTTTTTACCTTTTTAAAATCCTGCCTTTATTATTTTTATAAGTAACCTAAAGCGCACACATACATAATACTCTCCTTCTATTTTCCCCACAACAATAATCCTATGAGATGAGTTGGGCTGAGAGAGAGAGAGTGACTGGCTCTCTCTCAGCTGGTTTTCATGCTGGGACTAGGTGGGACTAGATTATCTAATGACTAGATTATCTAATTAAAAAGATTGTGGCAAATAAGAAGCTTTTATTGATTTAAATGGGTCAATTATGAGAACCCCAAGTCAAAAAAAATTACACCAGCTTGATAGAGAGTGCATATGGAGATGTTTGTAACTAATACAGCAATTCGTTAAGCTTTACATTTGCTCATTGTTTTCATTTATCTTGGAACTGGCTACTTTACAGACTGCTTCCCCAATCAGACTGCTTATCCACCAGATATGCTGAATTCAGATCAGCTGATGTGATCTTTGGGAGGGCTGCAATTGAATTCTACCTCAACAGCTCCAAAGAATCTTGGAATGGCATCTTTGCCTTTCTGCACTCCAAAATGGCTTTCCGTTTTATTAAGAATGTTTAGACTAACTTTCTCCAGGAACCCAAGTTATAAGTGAAAATTATGAGAGCTACAGTTCAACTTCAACTGGAAGGCAGCAAGTTTCCACCTTTTTCAAATCAAAGGTATACTTGGATAAGTTCATTGTGTTACAACATTCATCTTAGAAAAGAAAGAGATCATTCTCTGAGTGATTCCTGCAGAAAGTCCTATGAAGAATCTTAAAACTGTGCAGAACTTAAAATCAACAGCACTTTATGAATGACCAAATGATCCAATCATATCCACTGCAGAGATATTTGTTCAAGTGATATTAATCAGAAGAAGCCAAACTAAGAGCAATTAATTTCCACACAGACAAGCAGGGAGACGACCCTCTTATGAGAATGGTCATGCCAGGTTTAAACATATATTTACATATAAAAGTACATTTACATTTGTCTTTTGCTCCAAGGCAGGTTATAAAGTAAAGTAGCCTTATTAGAAGGGCTAACACTACTATTGGCAGTTGTCATATGTGGCTGCCATTGAATGAGGTTATTGCTTGCTGTATGGATCTGACATGCTCATTTGGGTTTAACTTATAATAGAGTGGTTCAACCCTAATTTAATCCTGGAAAAGGATCATTGCATAATGATCCTGCTTCACAATTAATAGAAAACAAAAGCCATCTTAATCATAATTACCATATATATACATTCTCTGTGCGTGTATGTAGTAAATATGAAAATGCAAGGAATTAAATAGAACTATCTATTGCTATTTATATGCAAACTAACAGATACAACCATGGTGCAGAATTGGGGAATTATAATAATAGCATGTCAGTTTAAACACTCTGCTTCATCTGGGAATTCAGTATCTTTACTCTCATGTAAGTTAACACTGGGTTAGTATTGTTTTTAATGAACTATTAACTAAACACATTGTCAGCTTAATTGATTATTGTAGCTAGTTGTTTTAGACATGCATTCTTACCGATTTCAAAAATTACTCATCAGCAGGTCTGAGATTTATGGTCTTTTTTGTTTTATCTTCCTGATCATTGTTTGTGCAGGTGGATCCCTACATGGTTGGTTTCCCCAGCCATGATTTATTGCTCAAGTGATTGATACTATAAACTTCTGCAAGGAGTCACTTCCAGCTTTAAGATAAGAGAAATATCAAATTGAACTTGTTCATATGAAAAAAAAATCCAGACAACTGAAATTGTGCACAAAATTAGTTAGAATTTATACAGTACAGGATTAAGAAAAAATGGATTCACTGAGGCTCAGGGGCAGATATTTTTGAGCTGAACTCAAGGTCCATAAGAATCTTGATGAGATACAAAAATAAGCAAATAAGGTTTCTTACCTCCCGTACTTTTGAGCTGCTCAAGCAAAAGAAGGGGGAGATAATTGAAGAAGCTAAACTTATGGGTGGTAGAGATCCAACTTTTTCCACAGAACAGTACCTACAGCAGCTAAAATAGGCAGCAGTCAAATATAGAGAAATCAACTGATGTAGTGCATGGCTATCCCAATCTTACTGTAAATGTGCTTTAAGTATTGCTTAGATCAGCGCAGCAGTGAAATCCAGCAGGTTCTGACAGTTTCTGGAGAACCGGGAGCGGAAATTTTGAGTAGTTCAGAGAACCGGCAAATACCACCTCTGGCTGGCCGCAGAGTGGAGTGGGAATGTAGATTTTGCAATATCTTTCCCCCAGGAGTGGGGAAGAAATGGGGATTTTGCAGTATCCTTCCCCTGGAGTGGGGTGGGAATGGAGATTTTGCAGTATCCTTCCCCTGCAGAACCGGTAGTAAAAAAATTTGAATTTCACCACTGGATCAGCGGTCCCCAACCTTTCTGGGTCCATGGACCAGCAGTGGCGGCGGCAATGGCAACGGCAGGGTGGGAGGAGGGATGGTTACATGTCTGCAACCTATTGTTACCCCTGCACAAACAAAGCTTTACACCCACTCGCCCCTGGTTGCGCAGACTGGTACCCAATGGATTGAGGATCAGTACCAGTCTGGACTGGGGATTGGGGACCCCTGGCTTAGATTGATTATACCATTTGCTTCTTAAAACAAACCTAACAAACCCAATACTTATAATTATGAGTGTAATAATAATAATAAGTAGTATCTTATATGTAGATAGTTTGTAATTTAGTTCCAACCCTCTGGTAAATAGATGTTTTTCAAGTTCTGTGGACATGCAGAATTTTAAAGAAATTCAGCAATCTTCAATTCTGATACATATATACAGACAGACAGACAGACAGACATCAGATTTTTTTTTATTTACATTTATAGCCCGCCCTTCTCAGAAGACTCAGGGCGGCTTACATTGTAAGATGTTTAAACTAATTATTTAAATATATACAGTTCTTTTAGAACAAGGTTATCAACCTTTCTTAGTCTGTAGTGGGCTTATTTTTTTCTGTTTGGGATCTTTGGGAGGAATTGTTTGTTTATTTAAACATTTCATATTTTTACAGCGTTTAGGATTTCACCCAAATGATGTAATTGAACATTTTGGATCCTTTTGCTATTTTAGAACTTTGGGGAATAGATTCAAGGAGCAAACATGGTGCATTAAACTTTGAAGTGTGACATCCCTCCAGATCAGTCTGAATCAGAGCAATGTGGACTTTTTTAAAAAGTTGGTATGGATACCTTAAGCCTCTGTGAGGCTTAAGATACTTATTTCACTCTTTAATCTTTTAAACCTCCTTGACCGCAGGAAAAATGTATCAAAATATTTGGCCCCACACAGTCTGGGGAGGTGCTGGGGACAATAAATGGGGTGTTGGATTGGACTGCATATAGTAGGGGCCACCCATGGTTAAAAGCTCAACATTGGCAGCAGTTATAATGGAAGAGAACCACTAAAACCAAAAATAGCATTATATATTAGAATATAAATCAGCAGGAATTAAATATTAACAGCAAAATCAATTAAAATGAAAAAAGCATTAAAGATCAGTGGCTGACAGCATTAGAAGATTCTTAAGTTGTCTCGAAGCACCCACCATCCCTCCAAGAAGTTCTCTGGATAGGATCTTGTATCACAGAGGTGTCACTGCTCAAAACTTCCTCTCTCTATGCTTTCCTGCTAGCCTTGTGTGGTATAGAATGGAGCAGAACATCTGCAAGCTGTAACCAGTGACTGCCCTACTCTGGGGAGATTAGATCTCACTTAGAGTGACACTGAAGATAAGGTTTGCTTTAACAAAGCTGGCTGGGGAATTCTGGGAGTTGAAGTCCCCCAGGCTTAAAGTTGCTAAGGTTGGAGACCCCTGCTTTAGAGGTACAGTATGCATAAGGCCAGTTTAATCTTAGAAAGTAAAAGTTATTTTCTAATTAACAGAATAGGGTTTACTGCCACAAGACAGGGAGCAGGGCAAGAAATGCTGAATCAGGCAGAAACTTTTTTTAAAAAAAAATAGCATATTGCGGGCGGTAAGTAGATTCTATGTGTGGAATGATTCCTTGAACCAGGAAACAACTGGAGTCCCTTTTTTAATGCATAACTAAATCCATTTATATGCTTTGTGAATAGTTATGTCTTTTGGGCATGGATTCTATGACCTACTTTTTCGTTCCCAGAATAGGTAAATATATATCAATATTCTGCATAATGGCAATAGCTTCTATTTCTGAAGAATCCTCTTTGTTTGAGAATGAGAGGGAAGTGCAGGAATCATAAAATATTCCAATTTCATAGATAATTATGAGATTCCCCGATATATGAAGATTCAGATTGTCTTTTACTGACCAGCTAAAATCAAAATGAAATTGGGCATGAAATATACTGTGCAATATCATTGGTTTTACAGGCTATAAGACTTAGGTTTTAGGTTTAGTTTCACCATACCTAAAAAGATGACAATCTCTGCTATGCATGTGCAAGGGAAATGTAGTATTGATGGCTGTGATGGATACTAAAAGATATGTAACAGAAGAGAAAGTTCTAGTCATGCAAAAGTGCACTCAAGGTAGAACAAGAAGAGCTGTGTTAGTTGTTCTACTCTGCAGGATATTTAGCTCAATGTGGCATTAATGACAAGAAATGCATCAAATATTTATTGAGGGTTCTAACAATAGACACTGAATGTTGCAATTCTTTCTTCCAAATATTCTGAAGAATAATTAAGGGGAAAAGTCCCCTTCCCAGTGTTTTATGACATCTTATAACCAAGAGATTAAATTGTTTTGGTTCTGGGATATCTTTTTATGCTGTTTCTATGTTGGCTAATCTTTCACATTTTTGTGGTTTCAGAACATGATGAAATTGTTTGATAAGGAATAATTTGTTGAATTTACTTTTCAGTAATTAGAATGTAAGTCTGAAAAACAATTCCAGCTTTTCAGAAATGTGGAATTACAAACCTCTAGCTTAATGTGGACATGAGTTAAGTATTAAATCAGCTGAGGAGTTCGTGGGTCACAGCTGTGCACCATATTTTCCACCGTAATGTGCCAGATATCTCTGGACCATCACAGATAAACTGTGAACAATTGTTCTTTGCAGTAGATTGGACTCCTGTTGCAATGAAGTACCATAGTATGCATGCATATTGTTAATATATGAGATGCAGACTCTGCATATATGCAGTTGTGATCAAATTTAGAATTAAAGGAATATTTGATTCTGCACACATTGATGGACAGAACATGCTTATGTATATTTAGACTTTTCCTTATACTATTCAGGTAAATGCCACAAATTTCTAATGGGCATCCTAATTTTTTGTCTGTATGGAATTCAAGACAATTCCTGTCCATATGGAATTCAGCTCTTGTCTATATGGAACTCAACAAACCAGCCCAATGTAGCAATTTGGATATTGAACTAAATATAAAACATAAAAACAGGTTCTAATTCACACTCAGTTATAAAGTTAAATGGGTCACTTTTGATACCATTGTTATGAAGATAAAATGGAGCAATGAATCATCTTAGTTAGATACAAATGTGATTAATAATCTGTTTGAGGATTTCTGAAACCATTACTACCTGGGCAAATACAAATTATCTCAGCCTTCCTAACCTGCACCCTTCCAAATGTCTGGATGTCAACTCTCAGAATTCCCAGGCTGCTCAGCCATTTCTCTGAATTCTTGGAGTTGAACTCCAAACATCAGGAAGGCGCCCACGGCTGGCCTATCTTATCTTACAAATAATTAATTCCACATCTGGATAATAAGCCAACCTCAGTTTGGCAAGGATTAAACATTCTAAAACATTCTAAATATTCTCAGCAGAAAATAAAGAATTCTCCATAAACCAAGTTAGTTAGAATGTTAGGATTTAAACTGAATGGTATTTCACGGACCTGATTTAAGAGTTGTAATATTATACATAAGTAGAAAATGACCTTATGAATGAAGATGATTATCCCAGGATGTACATCCTGGGGTACATCCTGGGATAATCATTTTCATTCATAAGGATAATGTTGCAGGATCCAATCAGGGTCGGTCACCAGGACCGGAGCAAATGACAACTAATGACTTAAAAGCTAGCCATCAACACACCCCAATCAACATCTAAAAAGCCACTTACAACAGGCGCTATAAATACCACACACAGAACAGCAAACTCTCTGCTAGAGAGAAGTTCCCTGAAGATGGGCTCCAGCACAAGTCCGAAAGCTCGAAAAATAAAACCCCTGGTCCCAGTCACCAACCCAGGTTGGATCCTGCAAAATGACCGTAGCTTAAATTACTTAGAAATCCCTTGGCCTCTTAAGGAAGGAAAATAAAGTGCTACTTAAAGTTTCCTGTAATGCTTACAGTAGGATAACACTGGAATCTCAGAGGAGATCTGTCATAGCTTAGAGTGTTTTCTTACACTTTTGGATGGTCACATCTCCTTTACAAAACTACTAATCAAGTGCTGTTCTATGCCTCAGCTAGTGTAATTTAGGGTTTATGTACACAATTGTTAACTTCTAGATTTATCTTTACCTAAGTGTAAGTTTACCTCCAAGCACTAGGCCAGTAGAGGTAAAACCATGTCTCCCAAGAGATAAATGTATCAGTGAAAACTCCAACATAAAACTTCCAAGAATTTATTTTTTGGAAAATGTTATTAAATCAAATTTTTTGTAAGGCTTTTGTAAGAATCCACTTCTCTCTCTGTATCTTCCAGTATTTTCTTGACTACAGATTCACTGTCATAATACTAAAGGTTGACTTGTATACCCTATAGCTAAGTTAACTTATTACAGGTAGACCTTAATTTACAACAGTGCACTTAGTGATCGTTCGAAGTTACAATGGCATTGAAAAAAGTGATTTATGACCATTGTTTCACACTTACGACCACTGCAGCATCCCCATGGTCTCATGACTTACATTCGGATGCTTGACAACTGACTCACATTTATGGTGGTTGCAGTGTCCCAGGGTCATGTGACCATCTTTTGTGACAAGCAGAGTCAATGGGGGAAGCCAGATTCACTTAACAACCATGTTATTAATTAGCAACTGCAGTGATTCACTTAACAATGGTGGCAAGGAAAGTTGTAAAATGGGACAAAGCTCACTTAGCAAATTTCTCACTTAGCAATATAAATTGTTCATGATCTTCCAATTCCTAAGAAATGATAAGATACCTCTAGGCATTGATCAGGTAATTAATAATTAACCAAGCAGAACATCCTCTAAGTTCCTCTGCTATTGGACACATTGCCTTTAATGATAGGAAATCAGTTTAATTCTCCACAAATCAATTACACAAGTTGAAAATTGGGAATTTCATATTCATATCAACTACTTGCTTTCAACTGGCACGTAGAATCCTGACTTTTATGATATCCCATTCTTGGATCTAGAGAAGTTGGGTTTATTTACTTAATTTTATTAATTCATTAGATTTATATCCTCCTTTTCCTCTTGTAGTTGAATGTGACGTACATGGCGTTCTCTCCTCCAATTTTTCTTTACAAAGAACACCCTGTGGGGTAAGTTGAGCTGAGACACAGTAATAGACCCAAAGTCTTTTTGTGTTGTGGTCCGCCAGCAGCCTGCGGAGCTGGCAATGGAATCAGACAGCGATGAGGCTGAGGAAGAGCATGGGCCAGTCCTGGAGGCTGGGGAAGGCCCGGATGAGGGCTCTGCGTCGGAGGCAGAGGTGGGACCAGGGCCATTGGGGAGTGATGTGCGTACTCCAGAGCCTCCAGAGGCTGATAATAGTGAGGCAGAGAAACAGGAGGAGCCTGTTCCTAATGCACATATGAGAAGAGTTGCTAGAAGACAAGAGCAGCTCAAGCAAAGAGGACGACTCAGGAGAAGGGCCAAGAGATGATTGGCCCCTCCCAATCATCTCTGGCTTAAAAGACCAGTAACGGCGTTTGGGCTCTTTGCCGGAAAACAACATTGATAGCGTTGTTTTGTTGCATTTATTTTGTATCAGTGTCTTCTGAACTTTTGCCAAGAAAGGCCTTTGGCAGTTTGCCTGATTGGACCAAGGTTGGTGATAAGACTGAGGAATTGTGTTGGGAGGAATTTGCTTTAATTTAGTTGACCTACGCTGAGAATGAGTTAATTCTCAGCTGTTCTAATAAAGTTTGTTTGTTTTTACAGTGACTGAGTTTCCTGCTACCTACTTGGGCCTGGGTCACAACATTTTATGACTTCTGTAGCTAAAGGTAGGTTTCTTTATATAATGTTATATATCGTCTATTTTTGTTCTCTGCATTTTAGGTTAAACTTCAACTTTGGAAATCTCCAACCAGATCGTAAGATCTAGAATAGATTTCTGTATGGAGTTCTGTGCCAATAGAGGAAGAGAAGGCCGAGGGAAGCAGGCAGAGATGAAAGTTCTCTAGAGATGTTCTGTAGGTGTTGGGAAGCAGAGATCTAGCAGCACATTTTTTCACAGTATCAAAGGAGCAGTCAGACAGCTGACAAACACCACAAGGCCTGGGTACACCAGAAAATGATCATAGTGTTACTTTACAAATGATAGTTTAAGACTTATGTCCATCAGCACACTTAATTATGCAACACAATTATCCTTCTCACTCAGATCCTACACAGTTACAAAATTTCACAACAGTTTCATGACTGCTTCTCACATTCCCAACCTTCCCTCCCCTCATGGTGAAATCGTTTTCATCTTGCTTGCAAAGAAATAAAATAGATATTCAGATGGTGCCAAATAATGTAATGGCTTTGAAACCAGTTCAGCAATTTCTAGAATTCAGCTAGAAATCAATTATGTGGACATGTTTATCTTGGCTGTGTTATCTTGATAAAAGATTATAGAACTAATACAATGAAAGCATTTTGTTTAATATCAGAAAATGAGATGAACAAAAAGTAGATTTTTACAATGAAACTATGAAGAGTAAAGTACTTCAGATACTTGAAGTGCCTGTTTGTAGATCACCTTCTTATTGTATTGATTTATTAGAATTTTGAAACTGTCTTGCCACCAAAGGCTCACAAATTATAAGATTATTGATTGATTTAGTCAGTAGATCTATATCCTGTTTTTCCTCCATGGGGTCAAGAGGGCATGCACAAAACTTTTTCTTCCAGTCTTCCCTCCTGTTAACTTCCCTCCTAGCAACAATAATCCTGTCCCAAGGTCACCAATAAATTTCCATAGCTAAACATGGATTTTCATTGAGGTCTTGTCCAAAATAATGTGACCCTTTATTCATTCTGGGCACATTGTCAAAATGACCTCAGCGCGTGTGTTTTTATGCTCCACTTCCAATGTACATTTTTCCATGTAGTGTCATCTTGAGTGCTTCTGTCTGTTGTGAATAACATGTTTCAATTTGTTGCAAGTTAACCCAATAATTCATTTCCATAATGAAGAACACCCATTGATGGAGTCAGTCCTTAGCAATACTTTTGAAAAATGCCCCTTATAATGACTGCTTGTTGTAATACAATGGTTATAATTCCTGCCTTCCAAATAGAAAATTATTAGTTTGAAATCTGGTTAAAAAACAATTACTATTTTTATTTCTCTGAGTGTGCTACTTTTTCCTGTGCTTTTTTTCAAGCCCAAGGGTGTCCTGTTATCAGTCATCTTTGGTTAAAGTGTTTCACCCTCAACTACCAACTGAAATGGTGCACCATTAGTGTTTAGAAATAGTATAGATTAATTTGCTATTGGCTTCTTCTGGAATGCCCTTAGGGATGCTTTCCCAGTTTGTCTTCTAGCATTTCTTGCTTATCTAACATAGAAATACTAACCAGGATTGACCCTCTTTAACCTTTCAAATCAAGGACTGGTTCCATGGAGAGAGGTTTTTCCACGGACAGGAAGGAGGTGTGGTTTTGCTTGCTGCCTGCATCCCATGAATGGGCCTTCTCTTGTGTGGGATGGAAGATATTTCTGTGCTGCAAATTAAGATGACTTCATGCAAAAGACGTAGAACTTTTTCCTCTTTTATAATGATATCAGAGAAGAATACTGACCCTCCTCCCACTTGTGCAACAATTAAAGGTACAAACATTCTAACACTTTTGTATCATGGCTTCTCATCATCTTCCTTTCTTGCCCACTCTCCCCATCTCCTCTCTTTCTTGCCCATTTTTTCACATAAGTTGAGTGTGGGAGGGTGTGTGTGTGTGTGTGTGTGTGTGTGTGTGTGTGTGTGAGAGAGAGAGAGAGAGAGAGAGAGAGAGAGAGAGAGAGGAGAGGAGAGGAGAGGAGATACTAAAAAAATCATGTTTTGTGGCTCTTTCTCTCAGACTTTCTCTGTTTCAGAAACAGGGAGTGAATATTAATGTTCCATTAACCCTCTCAACCTTGTTTTGAACATTATAGTTGCCTATAGAAGTTAGCTTAAATGCTGGTTTGGGGTTTTTTTGGAATTGGTTATTATAGTTGCCTGACATCCTATCTCTTTACCCTGTGGTCTGCTTAATCATATCATATTAACAGCATCATATTTTTTTTTGTCATAGAAAAACAACATGTATTGAAGAAAATATATAAGTAAAAATATGCATCAATAATATTAATTTGATATAATGAAGGGAACAATAGGACAGAACAATAGGACAGGAACGGTAGGCGCAGATCTCAGCCGGCCCCTTGGTTCTCCGAGGGGCTGAGGGAGATGAAACGTCGGAGAAGACGCCTAGAGAGTACCTGAAGGTCCAGTTGTTCCGAAGCTGATCGGACACTAATTAGGTCTTATTCTAAGACCTACCTAGTGGCAATGAGGGAGGCGAAACGTTCTTACGCTTCCACCCTCATTGCGTTGGCAGATAACCGCCCGGCCGCCCTGTTTCGGGTGACCCGCTCTCTCCTTTATCAGGAGGTGCAGGATGACCCTTTGCAGGGACGTGCTGAGGAGTTTAGTGGTTATTTATACAATAAAATCGCTCAGCTCCGGGATGGTCTGGACCGAAATTGGGATGATCCAAGTGAGAGGGCGGAGCCACGTCTTGTTGAGGTTGTTTGGGATGAGTTTGATCTTGTGACTCCCGAGGACATGGACAGGTTGTTGGAGAGGCTCCACGCTACTACATGTTTACTGGAATCGTGCCCTTCCTGGTTGGTGCTGGCCAGACAGGAGGTGACACGAGGCTGGGTCCAGGGGATTATCAACGCTTCTTTGTTGGAAGGGGTTTTCCCTGCCACCTTGAAAGAGGCGGTGGTGAGACCCCTCCTCAAGAAGCCTTCCCTGGACCCAGCTATTTTGGGTAATTATCGTCCGGTCTCCAACCTTCGCTTTGTTGCGAAGGTTGTAGAAATCTTGATGGCGGCAGCTGCCCCAATACCTGGATGAAGCTGTCTATCTAGACCCGTTCCAGTCCGGCTTCCGACCCGGATACAGCACGGAGACAGCTTTGGTCGCATTGGTGGATGATCTCTGGAGGGCCAGAGACAGGGGTTATTCCTCTGCCCTGGTCCTGCTAGATCTCTCAGCGGCTTTTGATACCATCGACCATGGTATCTTGCTGCGCCGGTTGGGGGGATTGGGAGTGGGAGGCACCGTTTATCGGTGGTTCCCCTCCTATCTCTCTGACTGGTCGCAGATGGTGTTGACAGGGGGGCAGAGGTCGGCCACAAGGTGCCTCACTTGTGGGGTGCCACAGGGTTCGATTCTCTCGCCCCTCCTGTTCAACATCTATATGAAGCTGCTGGGTGAGATCATCAGTGGCTTTGGGGTGAGATACCAGCTGTACGCTGATGATACGCAGCTGTACTTTTCCACCCCGGGCCACCCCAACGAAGCTGTCGAAGTGCTGTCCCGGTGTTTGGAAGCCGTACGGGTCTGGATGGGGAGGAACAGGCTTAAGCTCAATCCCTCCAAGACGGAGTGGCTGTGTATGCCGGCATCCCGATTCAGTCAGCTGCAGCCGTGGCTGACTGTTGGAGGAGAGTTATTGGCCCCAAAGGAAAGAGTGCGCAACTTGGGTGTTCTCCTGGATGAACGGCTGTCGCTTGAAGATCATTTGACGGCCGTCTCCAGGAGGGCCTTTCACCAGGTTCGCCTGGTTCGCCAGTTGCGCCCCTTCCTTGATCGGGATGCCTTGTGCACAGTCACTCATGCTCTTGTCACCTTTTGCTTGGATTATTGCAATGCTCTCTACATGGGGCTCCCCTTGAAGTGCACTCGGAGGCTTCAGTTAGTCCAGAATGCAGCTGCGCGGGTGATAGAGGGAGCTCCACGTAGCTCCCATATAACACCACTCCTGCGCAGACTGCACTGGCTGCCTGTGGTCTCTCGGGTGCACTTTAAGGTTTTGGTTACTACTTTCAAAGCGATCCATGGCTTAGGGCCCGGGTACTTACGGGACCGCCTACTGTTACCTCATGCCTCCCACCGACCCGTACGCTCACACAGAGAGGGACTTCTCAGGGTGCCGTCCGCCAAACAATGTCGGCTGGCGGCCCCCAGGGGAAGATCCTTCTCTGTGGGGGCTCCTACCCTCTGGAACGAACTTCCCCCTGGTTTACGCCAAATATCTGACCTCCGGACCTTTCGCCGCGAATTGAAAACGTATTTATTTATTCGCGCGGGGCTGGCTTAAATTTTGTTGTATTTTAAATTTATATTTTATATTTCTAAATTTTATATGAATTTTAATGGGTTTTTAGAATTTTAAATGTTTTAAAGTTTTTCGGCCAAATTGTATAATAAATTTTTTTAATTTTGTTTTAATTGTATATTGTATTGTTTTTGGGTTTTTATTCTGGCTGTACACCACCCTGAGTCCTTCGGGAGAAGGGCGGTATAGAAATCTAATAAATAATAATAAAAATAATAATAGGCACTATTGTGCTCTTTTGCACGCCCCTTATAGTCCTCTTAGGAATGGGGTGAGGTCAATAGTAGACAGTTTTTGGTTGAAGATTTTGGGATTTTGAGTAGAGACTATGGAGTCAGGTAGTGAGTTCCAAGCATTAACAACTCTGTTACAGAAGTCATATTTTCTGCAATCAAGTTTGAAGCGGTTGACATTTAGCTTGAATCTATTTTTTGCTCTTGTAATATTGCGATTGAAGCTGAAGTAGTCTTTTATAGGAAGGATATTGCAATAGATGATTTTGTGTGTTAAACACAGGTCATGTTGGAGTCGACGGAGTTGTAAATTTTCTAATCCCAGGATTTCAAGTCTGTTGGTATAAGGTATTTTGTTGTTTTCGGAGGAGTGAAGAACTCCTCTAGTGAAATATTTCTGGACTCGTTCTATTGTATTTATGTCAGAGATGAGGTATGGGTTCCAGATGGATGAGCTGTATTCAAGAATAGGTCTGGCAAATGTTTTGTATGCTCTGGTTAGTAGTGTAGAGTTTTTAGAAAAGAAGCTGCGTAGAATTAGGTTTACAACTCTTAGGGCCTTTTTTGCTATGTAGTTGCAGTGGGCTTTGGCATTAAGGTCATTTGATATGAGAACTCCAAGATTTTGTTTACTTCATAAAGCTGACTTAGTGACAAGAGAAGATGACAGTATTTAATTAGCAGTGACATAAAGAATTAGGCAAATAATTATTAACATGAAGGTTTTTTTGCTCATTTAATATAACATACTACAAATAATACATATTCTTGATAATTTTGGTGATAGCTAGGCATTTTATGAATATTGCAGAAATTGAATGAATAAAAACTTTATTCTGGCATCTGTAAAACAGACTACAGCATATAAAAGTGAATGCTTTCTTTAAAACAGCCCTACATATTCCTCTGCTTAGACTATAAATAACTTCACCTATTCTTCTTAATGTCGATTTAACATTTTTTCTTAAGTGCAGCACTGACATCCTTCAGTACAATAAATAAGAGCTTAGTTTTAAATATCTCCCAAGGAATGTTAAGCTAATAGAATATTACTTTGTAAAGATTTATGCAGCTGTGGAAATCAACAATTAAAGGCTATAATTCTATGTCTGGGGGCAGAGTACCTGAGTATGATTTTGGTGTGGCACACAAATGTGGGTCAGACCAACCAAAACTGCTCCCACAGTAGAGCTGTTAGCATTATTTTTAACCACAGACCCTCAAATGAAACTGCAACAACGTCTTTGTGCTATACTTTAATTGGCACTTCCCTCCCCCAGCCATCTCTAAATGTAGATCTATTCTAAGTATGGGAATTAAATTACTGTAAAATGAGTGGGATGTATTCTAGGGAATGAACTAATTAGTAGAAAGTAATCACCTAGCAGGCATCTTTATTCACAAGAAAATCTTGTTCTGTTCACTGGGAATGATCATTTTCAGTCTTTAGTCAATGAATGGCTTGCGTTTCCTAACGTTGAGATTGGCTGCTTAATTAATCATTTCCTGAAATAGTACCTAATCAGCAGCCTATCTTTTAAATTGCAACTTCCCTAATCCCACAGAGTTATAATCATCATTCCTTTATTTTTTTAACATGGATTGCAGTGAGTAGTATGGATGAATGAAAATTAAGAATGATTGAATATATGCCTATGTAAGAGCATGGTAGAAGCATTGAAGGGGTGGGATCAACAATATCAAAATGCACTTGTATGGCTACATCTTCTCCCTTTGATATGTGGCACAATGAATACAACACCTGTTGAAAAATGGTAGGACTTGACATGTGTATTTGTGCCTATCCTTTCAACATCATCGAATGTCACTGTATGCGTTTAGCAAAAAGAAATGAATGAATGCATGAACATAAATATAAAATGCCATACGAGGGTGCCTGAAAGGGTAACCATAAAAGTAAGTCCAAGCCCAAAAGGGGTGTGAAGTTGGACTCGACTACTTCATATGTCATGCATTCATTAAAATCCTGGCTTTTGGAAAGGTCAGATGTTCACTAAGTTCATCTGTAGAGAGACTGAGCTATTGCTCCATTCTTAAAAAGAACAGTCTTTACTCAATGAATTGCCCTAAGGAAAGAAGAAGCAGGACAAGGCAGCAATCAAATGAAATCATGATGTAGTATAAAAAGTGAGCAAATAGTGTAAAATATATTAAATACAGACCTCATATATAGAGACAATTTTATCAGAATTCTCAGCTAGGTTATATACTATTTTCTAATATGGGTCAGGAGTGTACCCAATTTTTCCTTTCCATCCCAAGTCAAAGAAAAAGAAAGAAAGAAAGAAAGAAAACTTTTCTCTTTGCCCTGAATAAGGTTCATATTATTCATTGTGCCTGAATAGAGAAAAATCAAAAATCAAATTTTAATTGAGAACTACAATAAGGTAGTGCACAGTAAAGTGATGAGTAAGGAACACATAGCTCTGCGTTAAAAATTGTTGCATTCCATAATTTTCAAGCCATGTACATTAATTTAAGGGCCATCTAAATGCAACAATTTCATTTAACAATTGCATCAACATGACTATCACAATCATCTTTTGTAAAAGTAGGAATGGGCAGTCTAATCTTAGCAGATGTTCAGACAGTCTCAGTAGAGGTGATTCTAACCTTTCACCACTTATTTATTATATTCTCAATACTGCAATTTTGCATCAGTAAGGATTGACTTGATTACATGCCATCAGGTTCAATTTTCTCCATGATGATCTGTCTCCAACTTAGTGTTTCGGATCTTCCAATGGTACATTTATTTCCACTGTAATTGAATCCATCCACCTTCTTGCTGGCTGCTCTCTTTCCTTTCTACCTTCTCCAGCATTATAGCCTTTTCTAGAGGGCTAGGTCTCCAGTAAGTGTTCAAAGTAGGATAATTTGAAACTGGTCATTTGTGCCTTGAATGAAAAACCTGAGTTGATTTGTTTGATTGTCCATTTGTTTTCTGGGTTGTCCATGGTATTCCCAGGAGTCTTCTCCAACACCCAAGTTCAAAAGCATTAATTGTTTTCCCATCTTGCTTCTTCAAAGTCCACATTAGTAAGAAAGCTTCCAATGAATAACTAATGAGAAAAAGAAAAAGTTTAAATTTTTGTTATATGCCAGCATGAATTGCACCTGAACACTTAGCAGTTAGAACATTTAGCAATTCTTTTTGGCAAATGGATATATGTTGAACATTTGGAACTGTCTTTGGAGTAACTAACTTCTAAGAAGCAGAATTGATGTTTTGCTGATTTTCCTTTCCTTTCCTTTCCTTTCCTTTCCTTTCCTTTCCTTTCCTTTCCTTTCCTTTCCTTTCCTTTCCTTTCCTTTCCTTTCCTTTCCTTTCCTTTCTTTCTCTTCCCTTCCCTTCCCTTCCCTTCCCTGAATGGGGGGATTCTCTATCCAAGTTTCTTCTAAGCCTCTGTGTGTGCACTGTGAGATGACCCTCTCCATGCTCTACTCAACCTTCTTGGACCAATTTGTCAAGAATACTATCAGATAAATATCCCTCATTTGAAACCTTTATAGTGGCAAACGCAAATAAATCAGAGACACATTTTTGCTAAGCACATCAGCAGACAGCTCTAACCTAACGTATTGGCCTTCAGACCTCCAGTGAAGTTGTTTCCCACCCATCCTGTAAGGAGTAAATTCTGGCTAAATGAAACATTTTATAGGGAAACCAATTTAATCTGTAGCACATCTGTCCTATTTAATGAATGTCTAATTGATTAAGTAATTTGTCCACAAAACAATTGCACGGTTATTAACTAATTTTCATCTTTATGTTTCTAGTTAGTGTTCATTTGCATAATTAATTTAATTATTATGCTTTCTTTCACTTAAGTCAATACTGTGAGTATTGACCTAAAAAGTGCTCCCAAGTATCCTCTTATACAATGAGAAAAAAAATTAGCCTTCCAGAATTCTCTTGTAGAAATATATGGTATGTTTGGACCACTATATATTCTCCTTGCTCAAGAGGCACTAAATACTATTTGAAATTTCATTTGATATTAAAAGATGTTTGATGTCTGATTTACATTGGCAGGTTTTCACTAGTACATTTGACATGTAAATAATATTGACTACATGAAAATTTAGATGGATGTACCTAAGAGTATCTGGAAAAGTGTGAAAACTGACATGCAATAGTGCTTAAAAAAATGCAGTTAACTCTTAATAAGCAGTTAACACTTTTATTGAGATGTGGTTATATTGCTGTAGCAGTATCCCTTTGTCAGTATAATAAATACCATTGGTAGATCAAATCTCCATTCTCTGCTATCGCTGCTATTAGATTAAGGAAACTTCCAATCTGAAAACTGAGGACAGAGGTTCTCACTGCTGGCATGCTATTGGATGATGGGTGTCATGATCCAAAGAGTGAAAAAGGCAGGTACAATTCCAAAGCGGTTACATTTTGATTTAATTTTCTCATTCAAAATTAAGTTTTCATCTTCGAATTTCAGGTTCTAAATTTGCTCAAACTGGCAATTCAAGCCCATTTTGAATGTTTGCAATGTTACCTTACCTAAATTGATTATAGTAAAAATTTGTACAGTAGAGGTCCAAATGTTTGACCTATTGGAGATCTGGATGAGGACCATTATTTGTTTTCAATACTTCCCTTCCCCCAGCTTTGGCAGATTCGTTTACTTTTTAGTCTTTTAATGAATGCTTTGCTCTGGTGTATCCAAGGTCTTAATGCCCTGATTCCCTACAGACTCTAAATTCTATCTTAGATTTCTCCCCAGTGGGATCCATATAGAAGCCGACTCAAATAGCTAATGGCGCCACAGGAAATTCTCTTGTAATAGATACCCTATGGTGTAAAACCAATATTTTGTTTTTAAAGTGATTTCCTTTTTTTGTTCAGTCTCCCCAACTTGCTTTTTGACCAAGCCAAAACATCATCAGTCCTGAAGAAGAGAGTTTAATAAGCTGAATGGTAGCTGACTCACGGATTACTACATAACTTCTCAATTAATTTCTTGTAATCCTTGCTCCATATCACATATTCCAGAGAAAGAGAGAGACCAAAACAATTATGACAGGATTTGAACTTAATCTGATGTGCATTCTTTAAAGATGAATTAAAAGGAGTGTGTATCCTTAGCAATTTCACAGGCTATTGCTCAGTAAATTTACATGTAACACACAGGAAAATTGAATTTTTCTTCTTTGTAAGATTCTCTTTCATTGAATTGAATTGAATAACTGGAAAAAAAAAACCCTGAAGAAATGATGAACATGACTCTAATAAGAAGTCCTGTAAATGGATACACATTTCACTCCATTTAAGTGTATGGATACGATAGGATCTACTGTAGGTTGTTTCTAGGCCAATCAAACAAGTATAGATTACTGTATCCAAACAAAGCATATATACCATGTATATCTCATCACATACCACGCATACAGGTAATCCTTGATTTACAATCATAATTGAGCCCAAAATTTCTGTTGTTAAGCAAGACAGTTGTTAAATGAGTTTTGCCCATTTGATAACCATTTTTGTCACAATTGTTAAGTGAATCATTAAGTGAACCTGGCTTCCTCCATTGACTTTGGTTGTTGGAAGCCAGCTGGGAAGGTTATAGATGACACAACTCCAGGACAGTGTAATTGTCATAAATGCCTGCCATTTGCCAAGTGTTGAAATTTTGATCATGTAACCATAGCAATGCTGTAATGGTTGTAAGTGTGAGAACTGGTCATAAATCATTTTTTTTCTTGCTGTTGTAACTTCAAGTGGTCATTAAATGAAGTTGTAAGAGGAGGACTGTATGCAAGAATGAGAGAAAACACCAAAACAAACACAAAAGATATTATAAAAACACTCACTTCTGCATATCACCTCAATTAATCCTTTCTTAAAACGACAGCACAGAATCTTTGTACTACAAGTGTTTTTATGCAGGGCTTCATATTTCACAAAATCATGTGCAGTCACCAAATATATATTATATATGTATAAAAATTAATTCTTTATGAAATCTATGTAGTTGCTGCCCTACTGTTCAAAATATCACTGCTACTGTCTTCTCTGAGAACGATTTTCCTTCCAAAGTATAGTGAGATCCAAAGCCAGAACACACATGCAACCACAAGAAAAGTCAGCAATTAAAGATATAGATCAGTTCATAGGAAAGGAACCAATCAGCAGAATGAACTGTTAAAATTGTGGTTTATGGAGAAGAATGACTAGTGTCAGCAACAGTCATTGGACCCCAGCTGATACAATAAGTCAGGAATTTAATATTATAATCTTAGCTGGCATAAACCTAGTAAATTCCAATGCTTATACTAGCAGAAATAGGCCATATTTTCTACATTGCCAATTGTCTATATGAATACAATCACAATAGCAATAGCACTTAGACTTATATATTGTTTTACAGTGCTTTACAGCCCTCTCTAAGTGGTTTACAGAGTCAGCCTATTGGGTTGGCAACAATTTGGTTTCTCACAAAGGCTCAGAAAAAACTAAAAGCCGACTGCAGTATGCCAAACATTGAAGTCCAACTTCAAAATTGATTGCTTTGGAATGTTGGGTGGCTTGATAACATAAAAAAAACCCACCTGATACAAATTCATTGCTCCAGTTCTTGTATTTTATTTTTTTAAGTTCCTAATGCTGCGAATGAGTCTGGTCTTAAGGCAGAATATAGCGCTGCGTAAATTTAGTTAAAGAAAATCTAATTGAATGAATATCTGGATTGAACAACATTGCTTACTCATAATTGCTATGGTTCTAATTCCACCATAGACACATTGAACATAAGGATAATGTTCAAGGGCGGTATGGTTACAAACATTATTCCACACACTTTATCAAGAGGTTAAGTTGCACACTCAAAGCAAAAAACAAAGAAAAAAGAGCTCAGTTGTTTCTGGGAAAAGCTAACAATTAAGGCCCTGATCTGTACAGACAGAAATTTAAAAACCTTTTGTTAATTGCTTCAGCAATCTAAAACATTACTCAGTGCACACACACACACACACACACACACACACACACACACACACACACATCTGCCATACAGACAACTTGAAATTAAGCTTAGAGAATAATTAGCTCAGGAAAAAAGAGCTGGGCACTAAGAATGTAATTGTCCTATCATACCCTTATTATTTAAAAGTGGAAGGGAGTTGTTTATAATAACCATCTTATATTACCGAAATGGTGGTTTAGCCATTTATCAGATGTCCATGAGAAATGGTGAAGGCCGGCTGAATCTGCTGGACCCTCTCCCTCTGTTACCTCCTTCTTGTCTTTGGCTTGTTCTGGTGGGTGACAGAGCATAGCAATGTGTTGGGCTTGACATTTATCCTGAGAATAAATCACTCTGGATAGCCTTAAAGGGTAAATAATTGAACACAGATTAGTGTTGAAAAGTGAGAAGGAGGAATAAAGTAAGTTCAGCTCAAGGGGCCACCAACATATAAGAGAGTCAATATTTCCCCTAGTTTGTCCTTTCGCCAATGAGTGCAATCCCTGAGCACATTTATTTACTGTATGCGTAGATGTGTATGTACATATATAATATGAATGTGTGTGTGTGTGTGTGTGTGTATTGCTGACTCAATAAAGAGAATATATATCTTGTAATACAATCTACACCACAAAAAGAGGTATCGCTTTCTTAGGCAATTACAGAGAAGTAAGTTTAGACTGCCTAAAAGCAACCCACACACTCATCTACCCTTCCCCCATGTTAGGTTACTGCAGGTAGTCTGGAGAGTGGCTTGTCACAGATAACAAATTGTGTCAATAGATTTTTTTAAAAGAATGGGTTAATTTGTGACCGTTAAAAGCATCTGTAACTGCAAATTGTGGTTCAAGGATAAGATTCAATCCACTTACCCCCTTTCAACATTGTACAGTTGTATAATTCATTGGGGGGGGGTTGTCTTCTTTTTTCTGCTTTTCCTATAATATCTGAAGTCAAACAGTTGTGCTCTAACAACTTTCAATAATTGCTTAATCTACAAGGGACACCTAATTTTTTATTCTAAAATTATATAATATTTATCCGGCTCACTTAAATGCATTCAAATCATAGAGCCTTCTACGCTTGAATTACATTTTCTGTTTAAAATTAGATGTTTTCATTTGCAATAGGGGGGTTAAAATACAACTTTTGATAACCTCAATAAAGTGAGGGCTAGTTTGGTATCAAAAGCCAGTTTGCTGTAGTGATGAAGACAACGGTCTAGAAACTGGGAGACCATGAGTTCTAGTCCTGCACAAAGTCAGATGGCCAATCTCGGGCCAGTTACTCTTTCTCAGCCCCAGGAAGAAGGCAATAGCAAATCTCTTCCAAAATTTGCTAAGAAAACTTCAGGGACTTGCCTAGGTAGTTGCAAGGAGTTAAAATTGATTTGAAGCTTTCAAAAAAAAAAAAAAATCCCCCCAATCCTTCAATAGAAACATTTTTCCAAAATTTATTTAAATGTACAATGTTTAAATAAATATTGAAATAAAAAACATTATTTTTAAATTAACATTAAAAAACCTCAGAAACAACAGAACTTACCCATTCGAGCCAAGCCAAGTCAAGCCAACCCAACTAGCACATCAAAACAAATGAAACACATTCTCCAAAGCCCCTAAAGGCAGGACAAAAAGTAATGGATGGAATATAATCAAGGAGAGAACCAATCCTGAACTGAGAAAAAAATTCCTGACAGAGCAATTAACCAGTGGAATGGCTGGCCTCCAGAAGTTGTGGGTGCTCCATCAGTGGAGATTTTTATGAAGAGATTGAACAACCACTGGTCTGAAACGGTATAGGGTCTCCAGCTTGAGCAGCTGATTGGACTAAAAGACCTCCAACGTCTCTTACTATTCTGTTGTTCTGAAACAAACCCATATACATGGTTTGAAAATAACATTCAAAATGTAAAATATATTTGAGCTTAAAAAGAAATATTAAATATTAAATATCCAAATTCAGAACTCCTATACAAAAATATATTTATATTGGTACAGGCAACCTGTTAGGAGTCACTCTGGTAAAAGAACTAGAAACTACATAAAAGAATCTTTAATTGACTCTTCCAGATTCATTTCTGTCATGTTAATTTTAATGTTAAGACTCTTGTCTATACTTTTAATTGTAATTAATGTAATAAATGATGTATTTTCATTATACAGTATTGTCAGTTACGAACATTTTAATGTCCTTATTTTGAACTTTATAGAATCTGGCAAAAATAGACAACCAATCTGTCTTAACATAAAAACTGTTTTGCAATTTTTCCAATTTTCTTCAGCTGTTCTATTGCACTGTGCATGAATTAATGAATTCACTTCTATGCTATCTCTTCCTTGGGAACTCAAGAGAGAACACATGGGAGATACCTCTCATTTTATCCCTCTAATTGTCTAGACACTGGTAATGCTCTGAGGCTCCTGGCATTGCACCTAGATTACTGTGGAGGAATTTAGTTCTAACCTTGAACAGGAAATAAATAAGGCAAAATGGTTGCTCAGTCCTTAGAAAGTACAATATATGAGAAAGAAACTCAAAGTAGCCCTACCTTGATCTTGTTGTCCTTAGAAGAGGCAGTGAAAATTTTGTTTAAATACAGAAGATTCTGTTAATAAAAGTTACAAGGATAAAGTAGCATTCCTATTTCTTGACCTGGTCTACCTTAAAGGATTGACAGCTACCATACTGGGGTTTGTCTCCTGCAACAGTTCAATTGGCTATTGAATAAACATACATATGCTAATTGAAAGCAGGCAATGCTTCAACATTTGTACAATTATGGAATAATTAATTTGTACTAATAAAGGCGAATATTTGTAACTCTGAGTTGAAATGAGTGGTTCTTGGTGCTCTCTGACCTTGGTTGTTTTCTTACAAACATTTCATTACCAAACTAAGTAACATCAGCAGTGCTAGCAATGGACTAGCGCTGGTGATGCTATCAAGTTTGGTAATGAAATGTCTGCAAAAAATAATAATAATAATAATAATAACCAAGAGAGCACCAAGGACCCCTCAATTAATTTGTTTTTATATTTTATGAAGTATGCCACCCAGAATCGCTTGCTGAGATTGGTACCTGTAGAAATCAAATAAAAAATAATGCAGATGCCAAAAGATTTAATCGAAGCTGCAACTCCAGTTGATGTACAGTTTAAAGTCTTCATAAAATAGCATCCATTTTTCCCAGCGGGAGGGAGACATTTTGACATTAGATAAAGAGAACTGAGAACAATTGGATTAATGTACAGAAGAAGCTTGCCTTCTGATAGGACAATATCATTTGTTCCGATTCATTAAACAAGAGCATTATAGTTATCAGGAGTTCCAGTTGTTTATTTTCTTTTACTGCAGCCAAGTAGGTTCCTATTAAGACAAAACAGATAATCACCACATTTGGTCGCAGACATGATATAATGCT
The DNA here is from genome assembly GCF_028640845.1 of Ahaetulla prasina. Lineage (NCBI taxonomy): Eukaryota > Metazoa > Chordata > Lepidosauria > Squamata > Colubridae > Ahaetulla > Ahaetulla prasina. The sequence continues at coordinate 105,288,358 of NC_080539.1, forward strand.
TTGTAGGTGCTGGGCCATTTCATACGTTTTCAGCTTATTATGAACTTTCAAATAACTGGATCGAGGGTTGCACTTTCTTTTTCTCAACTCATTGTTCAAGGAGATGTCTTGCCTTTTTCAGAAGCAAAAAACTTCAAAATCCCTGAAATGAGAAAGATCCACACAAAAAAATGCACTGTTCCAGCAGAAGATTATCTATTATATTTTTTCAAGATTCAGGAAAGAGTTAGTATAGGTAAAAGGTAAAGGTTCCCTTCGCACATACGTGCTAGTCGTTGCCGACGCTAGGGGGTGGTGCTCATCTCCGTTTCAAAGCCGAAGAGCCAGCGCTGTCCGAAGACGTCTCCGTGGTCATGTGGCTGGCATGACTCAACGCCAAAGGCGCATGGAATGCTGTTACCTTCCCACCAAAGGTGGTCCCTATTTTATATTATTAGTATAATTAAGTGCAAATATGTTTGTGATAAGAGGAAAAGTTGAATGCATTTTTTTCCTCACAATCACAGCCAAGAGAAACTAAGTTAACCCTGGTATATTGTAACTTAGTTGACCTATTGTATTTGGATTTGACCACAGCTAGTTTTTCAGATGGCTGCCTCCTCTTGCTGATGTAGATGAATATCAAGCATCAGAATCACAAAGGATCAGATATCACATACAGGTTGTCTTTGACTTATGACAGGTCTCTTAGTAACTAGTCTTTGAGAGAAGACTAGTATTTTTGATACACTGGATCTCCCTATGTGTATTTACAGCCCATTTCCAAAGTTCTAACAGCTGCCTCCCAGTCATGTGACCAAATTTTGGCTGCTTGGCAACCAGCATGCATTTATGGCCATTTGCAGCGTCCCTCTGTCACATAAAAACATTTTATGATTTTTTTACTGAAAGCCAACATTTGCTTCCAATTTTCAGCAAAATTGGTCCATAGCAAACAATAGGTTTGCTTAATGACTATAGTGTTCACTCAACAACTGTCATGTCCACTTAATGACTGCTCCTAAAAAGGTCAAAAAATTGGGTTGGTTACATGGATAACAACACTTTACAACTGTCACGACTTACAACCATAATGGGCAGGCTCCATTACAGCCATAAGTTGAGAACTATCCATGTACCATATATTTAAACCAGGGGTATCAAACTGGCGATCTGTGGGCTGGATGAGTCATGCGTAGGCCACGCCCACCCCAGTTCCGTAAAAGCAAAAAATGTCACAATTTGTTGTGATACATCACGTGATGCGATTCAGTTTGACACCTGTGATTTAAACAATTGAATAGCATTATGTTGTCCTGATCTTTGGAACAGCTCTTTAGGTCTGAAGGAAATGTCTTCTACTGAAATACATCCTTAGACACATTGCTAAATGATTACATTGCTCGCCCTTTCCCACTCTCTCAGAAAACAAGACGGGATCCAACCAATAATTTCTCTCATTCTTTGTCAAAATATTTTGCCTGTTAATTGTGGGATGTTATAAAGCTGGCCACTACTCTCAAAATAATAGATGAGATTATAAAAATGTTGCAAGAAGCCAGCTGCAAGGACAAAGTTAGTTGTTTGTTTCATCCATCAATTTGGATATATTTGCAGAGGCCGATAATCAGTAGTGATTTCAGAAGAAGGGATAGGCTTCTGCTTGTCTATAACATACACAATTGTTGCTTCCAGTGTTCGTGCTGCTAACAGAAGGCCTAACCTCGCCAACTCAACTGTCTTTCAATTTTCTTGTCCTCCACAGAGTTTGATTTCTCTTATGTCACTAAAGTAACTGATGGGCTGTGTACTATATAGTAGGATTTATCCTTGTGATTTCTGTCATAATTCTATTTTATTATTCAAATTTATTATTCAACTGAATGACTGAAAACAGAAGTGTTAGTAGTTTTTTTTTTGGTTTAAACACGAACCGGTTTCTCTTACTGGCATCTTAGCAACAATTCTTTATTATTATTTGGACATCCTTTGTGGATGCTTTTCAGTAAAATAAATGTTCCACTCTGAATCTGCTTTTTTAGTCTCGGGGATCTTTTAAAACCAGCTTTAATTTAAGTCTTAGGAATGCGGTAGCATCCTAAAGTTTCACTGGTGAAATACAATAGTTGCATGTTGCTTTATTTATTCAGGACTTCATCTCCCCCTCCTTTCCCCCACTAACAAATATATGCCTGCTCTACGGAGCTATTGGAAAGCCAAAACAACCTGGGTCAAGTTGACTGGGTCAGTTCTGCTATCCTTTAAACACTGAGGAAACCAAAGGCATTGATTTGTGATTCCCTATGGAACAATTTAATGCATGAAACTGTTTAAAGATATAGATAAAGAGTCCATGATGGAGGAGTAAATATACTGCAATCTATCCCACAATGAGTTGTGAATGGTAGGAGTACAATACTTTCTGATCTAATTTGCATAGCACTTCTCATTATTAAATAAAGTGGCCTACATGAATGGGATTTAACTTATCTCACAGGATAATTTATAGACATGGGAGGATTACCATTTGGTGATTATCCATCCTTCATATCTGATTGGATAAACATAGTTGTCAACCAGCCCAGATAATAAATGGTTAAATAAATTTTCATCTGGTAACCCAGGGCACTTTCTGAAAGCATGTATGAACAAAGACTATTCTTTAATTACAACTGCTGTTAGCATAATTGATCAAAAGGCATTAACACAGTTATTCCAGCTTGGCTCCATCAATACAGAGTTTCTATCGTTAAAATGGTTGATTAAAATAGGATGGAAACAAGGGTGAGTTACAAATGGAAGATCCTGATCCCTGAGAAAATATTGGCCTATTCAGATACCAGTAAAGATACCCAGTAAAGAGAAAAAAAAGAGAGAAAGAGAGGGTGGGTGGTGGGTGGGAGGGAGGTGGGACTTCATCCAAATACTGTACCTGCTTAAGTTTTGTCAATAATTTCCCAGCAAAAAATGGCTGTGAAAAAAATCTACCGTAAATAATTTGATCAAGGAAATAAAATGGTGTTTTCAGTCAATTCTAATCTATATTGTCAATGCACAACATATGCGCAATGAGATTGGTTGAGCTCCCTCAGTGCACCCCCCCCAACACAATACAACTCACAGTGAAGACAGAAAATTCCTAACCCAATAAATCATATTAACAAAAACCCCAGTCCTATTGCACCAGTGTGAACATGTTTCACATGGTGCCAGCCCTGCAGTCCATCATACTACATAGTTCTGTTCAGGGGTGAAATGCTCCCAGTTCAGACTGGATCGACCAATCCGGTAGTGATGGTGGCGGGTGGTTTGGAGAACAATAGCAAAAATCCATGCCCCCCCCCGCCCCTGCCCAGCTGAGCCACACGATTGTCAGAGCCTTTTTTTTACTTTTAAAAGCATTTTTTTCTACAACCTCTTCGGCCAAAGAGGTTGTAAAAAATGCTTTTAAAAGGCTCTGGCAATCCCAGCTGAGTTGCCTGATCGTCAGAGGCTTTTTTTTTAACTTTTAAAAGCATTTTTTCTTTTTTAAAATAAATTTCTTTTAAAAGCATGCACAGTCACAACCGGTAGTAAACTGGTTCAGATTTTACCACTGGTTCTGATGTTACTTCTCATTCAGGAGTCCGACAGCCCATGGATAAAAACTATTCTTCAGCCTGTTTGTACGCCTGGCTATACTTCTACATCTCCTTCCCAATGGTAGGAAGGTAAAGAAGTGATGACCAGGGTGAGAGTTGTCTATCCAATATTGCCTGCCAATTCCATTATATATTCTTCTGCCTGTCAAGTTCCCTTTAGCCCAACCAGTTTCAGACAATTACTATTTCTGCAGAAGAGCGGCATCATCTGATCTTGAAACTAAGAATGAAGAATGAAATGAAGGAAAGGGTGGTCAAGGGAATTTGACTACTACAAGATAAGAACACACCAATTAATTCCTCCTTATCTACTGACCACAGCAAAGAAGTTAAGATCATCTTGCCAGCCCCTGCACTGGAGTGCAATAAGCAGCTGTTACTTTGGAAATATCCTCTGGGATGTTGGCAGATGCATTTTAAAGGCTAACCAAAAACGATTAATTCTTAGGACATTAAGATCTCAAAGGATTCGTGGGTGAGGACAAATTCCTAAATTTATTCTTAAAAGTACAGATGGGAGGAAGATGGGGATTAATTTATGGACTGAAATTTAGTTTAGTGCATACAGTGCATACTTCTCAGTATTTTGCAAACAAATTACCAATGAGAAATGCAGCATGGAAAATTCCATTTAAAAGTATGTATTTGTAAACATTTCATACACAAATCCATTAATCATGGAAAATAAAAAACTGTATATGAAACGAAACTAAATAAAAATAAAAATGCAAACTGCAAAAATAAAATAGACCTGTTCACTCTTGTTTGGAAGTAGAAGGATTAAGAATTGCACTTCCTAATTTCAATACCAGAGATATTGGATTTATTGACAAACCAGAATTCTAATTTGATCTGTGCTCATCAGCTCCGCATATGGGTTAATGGGCCAAGTTAATGCTTTTGACTGCCATTCCAAGAATCTCAAACGATGGCTGTTCTTTTTCCATACAGATCAAAATACCTAGCAATCACTGCACCTCTCTGCAAGGTTTTGAGGATCCGCATGCAAAGCTTGGCCATTTTGCAATAATAAGATAGTTTTTGATTAAGATCAAGCCAAGCAGTAGGTCACGGGAAGGAAACAGTGGCCTTTGACAGAAGGGAGTTGACAAGTGATGAAGTCAGGAATGTGCTGATGTCCTTGAGCCGAATGAGGGGCAAAGTGTGGGAAGATGCAGGCACATGAAGATGAAATCACTGTTGGGTTAATTAATTGGGGTGGGATGACTGCACATTCAGGGGAGGAAAGAGGCTTAGTTTGCCCTAAATCTAAATTTCAAGTAGCAGCTACAAAGGATTCTGGAGCTACAGGAAGCATGGAAGCTATTGGGTGAAGCTTGAATTGGCTGCTGTCCAAAGGAGTATGTCAAATATTAGTGAAAACAGACTGCAGCTGTTGTGTACAGGAGTATTTTCTTACAATTATGCTTTCACTCCTTCTCAGATGAAACTCCACGCTCACCAGAATTGCCGCTGGTACCACGGAGGGGATGTATCTACACCAAGCTGGAAGATCATCAAGACCAAAATGCAAAGTGTGAGGAGGGCAAAATCACCAATTCTGTGGGATCAGTTGCCTTTGGTTGCTTTATGTATAAATCTATTTATGGACCAGAAGTATATTGTCCCTTGAGAGACAATACTCAATTAACCAAAGAGTTATTTTTCTTCAAAGCCAAGTTTTTGACCTTGAGCTTTGAGAAAAAGCCTGGTGCATATTGCTGGAGCATCATTGTCCATCAGTACAACGGGATCTACCCTGCAACTCAAGAACGCTGCTGGGTCCTGCAAAATGGGCATATTACAGCACCCATCTTACTCCATTATGCATTTCTATTTAATGTTTATTATTACGTTTCAGAGGTTTTTGGAGAAAAAAATGTTCTCTTAAAGTATTTAAGGGAGTTGGGCAAAATGTGCAATCAGCATACTGAGGATATATTTACCCATTAAAATTGTTGCAATGTTTTCTCTCTAACTTCCTGCCGCTGCTCCTGGAAGATTTTATGGTGAAATGAGAAGAAAGCCAGAAATGACTCCAGGGTAATCACGCTAGCCAAAATATCAGAGCAGTTCTGTTTGTCCTGGATTTTCTAGGAATGTTATATTTGTCAAAAATATCTCTATAGCTATCCATCTTGTCAAGGACTTTTGTCCTCCTGTGCTGCTTTATAGGATGGCTTTAGATCTTTTGCTGTTTTGAACAACAACAACAACATCAACAAATGAATGCTCCAAATTGGCACATTCACTTTAAATGACTTCTCATTTTCTGGGTTTCTGATCCATTTTTTGTTTTTGTTTTTGTAAAGCATAATAAAGTTTCCCCGTTTCATCAAGCAGTAGAAATTTTCTGGAATTTTTCTATTGTCCAGTGGAACTATTCCACACTGAAGCAAAATAAAGAAAACTATTCATTGTTATAGTTACATAAATCAGCTGCTAAGTCATGATTCATTCTAAGCAGAATATAACCCTGGTGAAGCTCATGGAGCAACTCCTCACCTATGTGATTCCATGATACTATCTTTGTTCAGCAAGTGAGCCAATCTATTTTTGGCTCATTTTCCGTTGAATAGGAAATAAATGGAAGCCAACTTTTCAGCAGAACTACTGGTGCTTTGTGAAGTTTAAGCTGATTAATATCTTATAAATGGGACATCTTGTCTCTTATATCTTGGCTTTTCCCAGTTTCTGCAATGGTACTTTCATACCGTAGCATTTTGTTGTAGTTTGTAAGCTGAACAGAGAGATGATGGCTTGGGATTTTTTGTAGCTTTAAATTGCCACACAAACACACATACAAATATACCAGAGGTGGATTTCAGAAAATTCTGACTGGCCCCGCCCTCATCTATTCTCTGCCTCCCAACTCCCAGCTGATTGGGAGTAAATGCGGATTTTTCAGTAACCTTCCCCTGGAGTGGGGAGGGAATGGAGATTTTACAGTCTCCTTCCCCTGCCACGTCCACCAAGCCACGCCCACCAAGCCATGCCACAACCACCAAGCCACACCCACAGAACCGGCAGTAAAAAAATTTGAAACCCACCACTGAAATACACACACACACCATCTCATCAAATGGTTGGGATAAAATTGATGGTGTGTTTGTATAAGAAGTTCCCTGATTGCCTCCTGGGTGGTTCTTTGAGTTTTGAGCTCAAAAGCCACAAAGAGAACTGCAGATTATAAGGTCCCTTCTAAGGTGGATCTTAGTTTCCCAGAATCAGCTTCTCTGGAGGTCATTTATCCAACCCCTCTTCAGTGCAAAATTGCAAGGCAAGCTGCTGAAACAGCATCTCATATGAAAGTTTATTCAACCTTTGCTTCACAACCTTTAAGTCTTAGAATATCCATTGACTTTTTTTCCATCCATAGGCATTGGGATGGGGTGGAGGCAATGGGACAAACCGTAAAACATGTATAGGGACCAATCTGATTATTTAGCTGTGACAATTTCTCCAGGAAAATCTCCAGTTGCAGATTTCATTATCTAAAGCTGGTTGATTCTTGCAGAATTTTCCCTTTTCTCGACTATTTCAGTTTATTATTTATATATTTGTCAGATGCATATCCTCCTTTTCCTCCAGAGACTCCTACACATAGCACCCCCTTCTTTTTCCTTTTCTGAAGACTGTGAGGAAGATTGCGCCAAGAAATAATACATGGTCAAAATCATTCAGCGACTGAATAGGGTCTTAGTTCTCCCCAGAATTTATCTCACACTAATTACTACAGGCTCTGATTGAGAACATCAGCATCTTCCTAGGTGTCAAAGGAAAAAAGAGAACTAGAGTAGGTTCTCTCAAAGGTTCACTTTCTTGCATTCCTAATCTTATTTCTCTTAATGGTCTCACATAGATGTTAAATAACATGGACACTATGCAATCAACATTGTATGCACCCAAAGATTTACAAATGATTTACTTTATACAGTATATAACATATCCTAATAGCCAAAGTAATGGGATGTGGTGGCTCAGTGGGTAAGACACTGAGTCTGTCGATCAGAAGGTTGGCAGTTCAGTGGTTCGAATCTCTAGTGCTGCATAATGGGGTGAGCTCTCGTTACTTGTCCCAGCTTCTGCCAACCTAGCAGTTTGAAAGCACGTAAAAATGCAAGTAGAAAAATAGGGAAGGTAACAATGCTCTATATGCCTTTGGCGTTGAGTCATGTCGGCCACATGACCATGGAGACATCTTCAGACAGCGCTGGCTCTTTGGATTAAAAATAGAGATGAGCACTGCCCCTAGAAATGGAAACGACTAGCATGCATGTGCAGGGGAACTTTTACCTTTTAATAGCCAAAGTGAACCTTCTGGCACCAGCTCATAAGAAAGGACTGGCACCATTGTAAATTGTTATCATTATGCCCATCTACTCAAAGTAATCCAGGAGTATTCTATGGGCAACAGGACTGAAAACTACTGAGAAGTCGTAACAGATCCAAAACCAAAACACTTTCTCTGCTTAGATCTCAGTGCAGACTCTCTGCCAGTGCTCTCTGTATCTCCAACAGGCCCAGAAGCCAAGCTGCAGTTGGAAAGGGAGGCTTTATGGCATTGGCAGAAAGATTCTGCATATGTTGAACGATTTATTTCACTTTAATTTTAGCTCTAGATTAGCATACTATTAGCAGAGTTTTGAAAGAGAAAAAGGTCATCTTCCCTACCCTCCTTTTCTGAGTATGTGTACTCTTCTTGAGCCAGGCTTACTTATTGAAAGAAAGATAAGCGAGATGATGAAGTTCAGAAATATAAATGTGGCCAACAGAATAAACAAGTTTATCATACTGTTTGAGCAGAGGCAAAGTGAGTCTATAAACAACAGCCATCCATATTTGTCATTCTTTCACATAAAATAGCTTCAGAGCGTCAACATTTTCTTTTTGTTAGCTGACATTTTTCTCCATTTACAGTGATTCATAAAGCTTTCTAATCAAAGACTCTCTTTCTTCATATTAGCTAAGATATAGCCAATTCATCCAGAATTACTGGTTTATTTCAGCCCCGCCACAGCCACGTCAGTGGAACAAGCTCTCAAGTATATGCAGCATCCCACTTTGACCTAATCTTTCAAATGAATACTTTATGATCATGTTTTCCATGTTCCTTAGGGAACAAAGTTTACGCAAGCTAAATTCAGTGTAATCTTCAAAACTTTTCTCTAAGGAATCAAACCATGTCAAAGTCTTTACAAAACTTTTTTTAAGTTTATGCTTGATTTTTAAAAAAAAGATTATCATACTTTTAAATATAAACATTATAATACATAGATGAGATGTAAATGAACTTTCTACACTAGACCTGTTCAAGTATTGTCATAAATGCATAGTGACCTCAATGTGAAAAGAGGCAGGGTTTCCACATGCAATCTCGCATCGTCCCCCGTTCCAGACATTCCTTTTTGCTTGAATGTCAGTTCAGTTGTTCATATAAGGCAGAACCAGTGGCGGGTTTCAAAAATTTTAACTACCGGTTCTGTGGGTGTAGCTTGGTAGGCGTGGCATGGCTTGGTGGGCATGGCATGGCTTGGTGGGCGTGGCATGGCTTGGTGGGCGTGGCATGGCTTGGTGAGTGTGGCAGGGGAAGGATACTGCAAAATCCCCATTTCCTCCTGATCATCCGGGACTTGGGAGGCAGAGAATAGATGGGGGCGGGGCCAGTCAGAATTTTTACTACTGGTTCTCCGAACTACTCAAAATTTCCACTACCGGTTCTCCAGAACTGATCAGAACCTGCTGAAACCCACCTCTGGCCAGAACGTACTCAAATATAATCCAAAATCACATTGAAGTTCTCTTGTGTTCAAGAACTGGAGCTATGGCTAAGGTGTAATTGTTTCTCATGTTATTGTTAACTTTCCAAAAAAGCAAACACAAAAGTAACAAATAGCTTTACCATGTTGTTCTTTTATGTGATTGTTGACTTCTGGCATGAGAAAGTCGATGCAGCAGATGCCATACTACAGACAGACTGTCGGAAGTAAAAACAATCTAAAAGTACCTGTATGCTGAAAATTAGACAAATTGAACTTAATAGACACTGAACCCAAGTAATTATATATACTAAGAAAAGGCAAGTTGTCTGCCCGTGAATAATGAATAATAGTAGTTGAAAATGAGCAGGTTACAGTATTGTGGAATTTCTGAATTCAAGCTGATAAAGTTGGCACATAACACACCAGATTTAACTGGTTGAAAAGAAGACGGTATAGCTAACTCATGTGGAAATATCATGGGATAGTAGAATAGAATACAAAGAATTGGAGAAAATCACAACTGAAAATCAAAGTTGAAGGATTATGGCTAAGGTGGTCCCAGTGGTTATTGGGACCAAAAAAATCTTGGACAGCTGTTAGAAAATTTACACAATGACAAAATTTCTGTTTGTCAATTACAAAAGGCCACACTGTTTGGATCCACACATATACTATGGGGATACATTATATTATAGGTTCTTGGGAAGAACTCAATTTATATGAAGGCCAACACCATCTAAAAATCTGGCAGGTGTAATTTCACAATTGTGTATGTAATAATAATAATTTATATAGCTTGTTTTTATGCTATGAATCTAACACAGAAAAAGAAAACAACTCTTATGTGGGGTGCCGCAAGGGTCGGTTCTCTCGCCTCTTCTGTTCAACATGTACATGAAGCCGCTGGGTGAGATCATCCGTGGTTTTGGGGTGAGTTGTCACCTATACGCTGATGACACTCAGCTATATATTTCCACCCCTAACCACCCCAATGAGGCTGTTGAAGTGATGTCCCAGTGCCTGGAAGCCGTACGGATCTGGATGGGGAGAAACAGACTCAGACTCAATCCCACTAAGATGGAGTGGCTGTGGATGCCGGCAGCCCGATACAGTCAGCTAGTTCCATCGCTGACCATTGGGGGCGAGTCATTGGCTCCCACAGAAAGGGCGCGCAATCTGGGCGTCCTCCTGGATGCACGGCTGTCTTTAGAAGAACATATGACGGCCATCGCCAGGGGGGCTTTCTATCAGGTTCGCCTGATACGCCAGTTGCGCCCCTTTCTGGATCGGGCTTCCTTATGCACAGTCACCCATGCCCTTGTTACATCCCGCCTGGACTACTGCAATGCTCTCTACATGGGGCTCCCCTTGAAGGGGACCCGGAGGCTTCAACTGGTCCAGAATGCGGCTGCGCGGGTGATAGAGGGAGCACCTCGTGGCTCCCGTGTGACACCTCTCCTGCGCAGTCTGCACTGGCTCCCAGTGATCTTCCGGGTCCAATTCAAGGTGCTTGTTATCACCTTCAAAGCGCTCCATGGCTTAGGACCTGGGTATTTACGGGACCACCTACTGCCGCCAGCCTCACACCGACCAGTGCAGTCTCACAGAGAGGGCCTCCTCCGGATACCGTCAGCCAAACAATGTCGGCTGGCGACCTCCAGGGGGAGGGCCTTCTCTGTGGGGGCTCCCGCCCTCTGGAATGAGCTGCCTCCGGGGCTTCGTCAACTCCCCGACCTCCGGACTTTTCGCCGTGAGTTGAAGACGCTATTGTTTCGATGTGCAGGACTAGCTTGAACATAGTTTTAATTTTTAGGGTTTTAATTAGGGTTTTAAATGAGGTTTTAAACTGTATTTAAATTTTTAGGCCGTTATTGAATCAGTTTTTTATATAGTTTTTAAATTTGTATTGTATTTTATTGGCTGTGAACCGCCCTGAGTCCTTTGGGAGAAGGGCGGTATACAAATATAATAAATAAATAAATAAAATAAATAAAAGCTTAAAATCAACTATTAAGTCAGAAGGTCAGTAAGGCATAAGTGCTATTGGGATATTCCTAAACTGTGGACCTACCCTTTTAGGGGAAATGCAAATTCACTCAGAATAAACGGACCCCAGTTCCAGAAACTAATTTCCTTGGTCTTGACTGGATAAAAGTTTTTTTTTAAATTTGCATTTATATCCCGCCCTTCTCCGAAGACTCAGGGCGGCTTACACTATGTCAAGCAATAGTGTAGTGTAAAAGTTCAGTTTGTCCCTTATCAATTTTGTTTCACCTAGCTCCACTCAGGGAATCCATTAATTCCTTAAAGATGCAAGTCAATATTATCCGTTTCCTGATAGTATCTCATGCATATATTCCCAGTGATCATTTTCAGGAATCACAAGTACATTTTGAATGTGTGGAATATTACAGGCTACTGGATTAGGTGCCAAGTAATAATCATGAAATATCAGCTTTACAGTAAAGCAATTTCCTCAAAGTCCATTCCAAAAAGAAGATCCAGAAAGATGCATGGCTAGCAGTAATATTTTATTTATTTATTTATTTTATTTATTTGTATACCGCCCTATCTCCCAAAGGACTCAGGGCGGTTCACAGGCATATAAAACATCAATATACAAATTAAAATAATCATTAAAAAACTTATTCTAATGCCCAATTATTAAAAATAGAAATATAAATATTAAAACCAATTTAAAACCCCTATAAATTTAAAATCTAAGCCAGTCCTGCACAGATGAATAAATGTGTCTTGAGCTCGCGACGGAAGGTTCGGAGGTCCGGAAGTTGACGGAGTCCTGGGGGGAGTTCGTTCCAGAGGGCGGGAGCCCCCACAGAGAAGGCCCTTCCCCTGGGCGCCGCCAGACGACACTGCCTAGCTGACGGCACCCTGAGGAGTCCCTCTCTGTGAGAGCGCACGGGTCGGTGAGAGGTATCTGGTCGCAGTAGGCGGTCCCGTAGATAACCCGGCCCTATGCCATGGAGCGCTTTGAAGGTGGTCACCAAAACCTTGAAGCGCACCCGGAAGGCCACAGGTAGCCAGTGCAGCCTGCGCAGGATGGGTGTTATGCGGGAGCCACGAGGGGCTCCATCTATCACCCGCGCAGCCGCATTCTGGACTAACTGTAGCCTCCGGATGCCCTTCAAGGGAAGCCCCATGTAGAGAGCGTTGCAGTAATCCAGGCGAGACGTCACGAGAGCGTGAGTGACCGTGCATAGGGCATCCCGGTCCAGATAGGACCAGTAGGGCTGACAACCTCATGCAGTTCTTAGTATAGACCCATTTGGCAATGGGTGATTGACTCTGATGATTTTTCACTTTCAAGTAATTTAGCCAGAAAAAAATATGTATGATGTATTATATATAAGCTAGTGAAAACTTTTCCCAGTTATTATATTCGTTTGTCTTCATGTCTTTTTGATAGGGATGGCTGGATGAAGTATTCATTCTCTTTCTTATCAGTGGTTTTCGAATTTTGGCAACTTAAGAATTATGGGAGTTGAAGTTCCACAAGTTTGAAAAACACTGCTCTAAAGTATGATTCCAGTCCTTAGGAGGTATATGGTTTGGTGAAGGCCCTTGATGCTTCCACCCCCACCCCCCCAATAGCTTGCTCACTTCTTTGCTGAAAAAAATCCGAAACAACAGGACAAACAGTTGCTCAGGTTAGAATATTATAGCCTGCCCTAACATTAGAGTTTAAGTTGAGATGAATCTGAGCAACTTTATCGACAAAGAATGTGGCAAACTGCTCAAAACAAGCCACTAAGTGCTCCGTCTCCCACTTCCCAATAAACCAGGTGACCCTACAGTGTGAAAAAAATAATACGGATGCGTTCTGTGTAAACACAATAGAAGTATAGAAAGCGGCATTATTTAAAACCTCCACTGCAAACAGTAGAATACTCCGAATGGAATTTTCTCTAGGTTTAATGAAATGCACTTTGGAATTCCCACCACCTGCAGTCAAACAAGTGGAAGAAATCATATGTTCTTCCTCCCCAAATTATGGGGCTGATGTGGATCACAGAGGCACTTGGGAGCAACAGTATATACTGCCCAGGTCTTTTTCATATTTCACAGATTGGCTAGAGCAAAGCTGTCAAACTTGCAGCCCATGGACTGGATGCGTCACACGCTGGCCACGCCCATGCCCAGTTTAGCAAAGGGAAAAAAGTCCCAATACATCAAGTGACGCTGCCGTGATGACTTGAGTTTGACACCCCTGGGCTAGAGTGTTGAGAGAAGAAGCAGACAGAGGAAGTAGAGTACTTCTCCAAAAGTGCATTCAAGAATCTATTTGGATCTATCTATCTATCTATCTATCTATCTATCTATCTATCTATCTATCTATCTATCTATCTATCTATCTATCTATCATCTACCTGGCTCACCAGTTTAACCAGACCTCGATCCCTATGGAGATTCTGATCAGCAATCAGCCTAAGGCTGTCTATAGAATAATCTACCTATCACAAAGAAATGACATAGTGTCCTTCCACTCTTAGATCGTCCTCTCTACTTAGATGGAACACCAGGGCACTCATATACAGTGTCACAAATAAAACCTGCATGATTCTGACCTTGGTAGGTATGGACAGGTCATGGTGTCTGCATATCCGCACACCACTCTGCTTAACAACTAATTCCCACAATACTGTCAAATAATTTGCTAAAACTGCATTACTATTATTATTCTCTTCCTTACTAGTAGCTATCTCTTCCCACTTATTACTATAACCATGTGCTTGTATCTTTCAACTTATATTGTTTTTACTTGTTTCCTAGTACAATTTGATAGCTTATTAGTAACCTTGACTATTACTAAGTATTGTATCTTTTTATTCTTGATGAATGTATTTTATTCTCCTTATGTCACTGAGAGCATAGACACCTAAGACACATTCCTTGTGTGTCCAATCACACTTGGCCAATAAAGAATTCTATTCTATTTTCCAAGGCCTTCTTGCTACCCGTCCAAGTAGTAGTTTACAACATATTTCTAGACTGCAGACAACCCCAAAAGGTAGAAACTGTAAAAGAATGTAAGAATCATTAAGAGAGGTGAAATGACAACCAAGTGCTAGGAAAGATGTTCTTTGGTATAAGATACAACAGGCAGAAACTCTGACAAGATTCTGTTATTATCTCTATAACAAAAACTATTGTTCTTGTGGGGTCAGTTTCTTGACCTGCCCCACCTTGAAGGGCGGATAGAAACTATTCACCATTCACTATCTTGACTGGAAATTCTAAGAGTGGTTGTTGTACCATTGCCATTTGGCTGATCTTTTTTATGTTTAATTGCAGGCCCTTTTCTTCCACTGTGCTGCATGACTTTGATTACTAGAGCTCCTAGGGCATTTGTAATTTCAGCTATCAAAATCATGTCACCCGCATAGCACAGATTATTGATGTTTCTTCCTCCGGTTTTAAAACCACACTCACCTTCTTCCAACCCACCCTCCCTCAATATATGGTCAGCATAGAGGTTGAATAAATAAGGAGAGAGTCTAATCCTTGTCTAACTCTTTAGTACTAAAAATAACAAACCATAAGCATAAAATACATGCTAAAAACCAAGGCAGAACTAGTAAGAAGTTAAGATTAAAAAAATCAGAAGTAGAAAGAAGCCTATATATTACATTCATTTTCTCTGTTCCTAGATATAAATATAAATATATGTATGTATATATATATATATATATATATATATATATATATATATATATATATATATATATATATATATATATATATATATATATATATATATATATATATGTATGTAGGTCTTTGGTTATTTGGGTTTTTTCCCATGTAAAATTGGAAGTGTCTTGGCGACGTTTCGACGAAGTCTCATTCGTCATCTTCAGGCTTCAGCTTCGTGCTTCTGGGAGCAATGTGTGATTGCAGCTGTTTCTTCCTTTTTAACTGCTAGTGGGGGTTTGAACTGATTGGGTGGGAGCTTGGCTGTGCTCTGATTGGACCCGAATAACCAAAGTCCTACATAAAACACCCGCAAAAACCTCAGAAAACAAATATATATATATATATATATGTTTTCTGAGGTTTTCACGGGTGTTTGATTTAATGAAACTTGTTGAACGTCGCCAAGACAATTCCAATTTTACAGGACAAAACCCGAACAACCAAAGACCTATATATATATATATATATATATATATATATATATATATATATATATATATATATATATATATATATATATATATATATATATATATATATATATATATATTTATTTGTTTTCTGAGGTTTTCACGGTGTTTGTATGTAGGTCTTTGGTTGTTCGGGTTTTCTCCGTAAAATTGGAAATGTCTTGGCGACGTTTCGAAGTCTCATTCGTCATCTTCAGGCTTCAGCTTCGTGCTTCTGGGAGCAATGTGTGATTGCAGCTGTTTCTTCCTTTTTAACTGCTAGTGGGGGTTTGAACTGATTGGGTGGGAGCTTGGCTGTGCTCTGATTGGACCCGAATAACCAAAGTCCTACATAAAACACCCGCAAAAACCTCAGAAAACAAATATATATATATATATATATGTTTTCTGAGGTTTTCACGGGTGTTTGACGAATGAAACTTCGTTGAAACGTCGCCAAGACAATTCCAATTTTACACGGGACAAAACCCGAACAACCAAAGACCTACATATATATATATATATATATATATATATATATATATATATATATATATATATATATATATATATATATATATATATATATATTTATTTGTTTTCTGAGGTTTTCACGGGTGTTTGTATGTAGGTCTTTGGTTGTTCGGGTTTTCTCCCGTGTAAAATTGGAAATGTCTTGGCGACGTTTCGACGAAGTCTCATTCGTCATCTTCAGGCTTCAGCTTCGTGCTTCTGGGAGCAATATATATATATTTGTTTTCTGAGGTTTTCGCGGGTGTTTGTATGTAGGTCTTTGGTTATTTGGGTTTTCTCCCACGTCGCCAAGACACTTCCAATTTTACGCAGGAGAAAACCCGAATAACCAAAGACCTACATATATATATATATATGTGTGTGTGTGTGCGTGTGTGCGTGTGTGTGTGTGTTTTCTGAGGTTTTCGCGGGTGTTTGTATGTAGGTCTTTGGTTATTCAGGTTTTCTCCCGCGTAAAATTGGAAGTGTCTTGATGACATTTCGACGAAGTCTCATTCGTCATCTTCAGGCTTCAGCTTCGTGCTTCTTGCTCCCAGAAACACGAAGCTGAAGCCTTAAGATGATGAATGAGACTTCGTCAAAACTTCACCAAGACACTTCCAATCTTACGCGGGAGAAAACCTGAATAACCAAAGACCTACATATATATATATATATATATATATATATATATATATATATATATATATATATATATAGTCATATCACTATATTTATAGATTGCAAAGAGATTAAATTAGTCAATCCTTAAGGAAATCAACTCTGGCTGATTTTTGGAAGGACAGATAGTGAAGCTGAAGCTGAAATTCTTTGGCCACCTATTGAGAAAAGAGGACTGGATTGGAAAAGACCCCAATATTGGGAAAGATTGAAGGCAAAAGGAGAAGAGGACAGCAGAGAATGAGATGGTTTAATAGTGTCATCGACACAATGAACATGAATTTGGGCAAACTCCAGGAGACAGTGGAGGACAGGGAGGCCTGGCTTGCTGTGGTCCATGGGTCGTGAAGGGTCAGACACGATTTAGCAACTGAACAACAACATACCATATTCAATACAGCCCTCTTTAGCCTTGATAAAATAGGCTTTCCTATGATATCTATATTGCAGAGATTTTAGTCATAGTATACTGCTACTTGCAAACTAGCCTTTCAAAATGTTTTTTTGTTTGTTTTCAACTTCTGACTTTTCCCCCTTATTTTCAAAATTTAATGACACTTAGAGACAGCTAGAGGTCTCACTTGAACAGAGGCTCTCTTTTTCTAAAGCAGCCAGCAAAACTGAAGCCAAAACTGCAGTTAATATTGGTTTTTTTGGTTACGTTCTTCTGCCATTAGCAAGCTGCTCTCAGCTCCAAGGAAAACAACAGAAAGATAACAGGGACTGTAATGTTCAACATACAAAAAGTCAAACAAGGCTCTTCCACTTATAAGGGACATTTCTCACGTTAAATTATGAAAGAGATCAAATTTGAACATAAACTAATATTATGCATGGGTTGGAAGGGGGGAGGGAGATTCTTTAATCATCCAAATTAATACATTAGCTAATATTTGCAAATAATTCCTACTGTCGTATGATGACCCATCTGCCAAGAATTCTCACTATATTGCAGAGGATTCTGGGATGTACTGTAGTTAGGACCCATTTTTACCCTCAAAGTAGCATTGTCAGGCCTTTAGAGACTTGTAATGTTTTGTGTGATTTGACACAGGTTAGGGGACAAATTCATTTAATTTGCATGTCAAGTGAGTAGCCTAATTTACATTGGATAAATTAAATGTCACCCCTTCTAGGTAACCAGACCAGAAAACTAATTCTTCATGAAGGTCTAAACTTTTTTAAAGAGAGACTATAATAATATAATCTTGCAAATCTGATCTTTTCTTCCTTCTTATAGATGCAAAAGTGACATGGATCAGAAAGAGGCTGATACATGCATTCTTCATAACTGGGACTGACAGAGATGTTTGTTCCTTCATGGTTCATCGAACATGAAGCAGAAAACATCTCTGCAACTGTTTTCCTTTCCCTCATGGAAGCAACTGAGAAATCTCTAATTTCTCTCTAATTTCTCTCTCTTAATTTCTCTAATTTCATCTCCAATTGCTCTGTCCTGTGCCACATACCAGTGTGTTGCTCCATCCTCCCAGCCCTCCAAAGCGTAAGTAAGATCTTTATTCTGTTCAGACTCTTTGGGTATAATAGGATGGTTTCACCGGAATGCTGTTCTCCAGGCAGGGGTGGGCTTCTAAAATTTTAGCAAGGGGTTCTCTGCCCGGTTCCTGGGTGGGTGTGGCCATGGTGGGCATGGCCTAGTCAGCCTCCTGCACCATGGTGTGTGTGAGGCATTTTTGCCCTCCCTGGGCTCCGGAGGCTTTCCTTGAGCCTCTGGGAGGGCGAAAAAGGCCTCCTCAGGCTCCAGAGGCCCTCTGGAGGGCCTACTACTTCCGGTAGGGCCATTTTTCGCCTTCCCCAAGCCTCCGTGCATGCCCTGCACTTGCTCACATTCAGAATGGGCTGTGTGGGGACTCCTGGGAGGGGCGGGTTGGGGTGGGTAGGGTCAGCCAGGAGTGGGATTTGGAGATTCTGCGAACTGCACAGAATCTTAGCTAGAGGTTCTCCCAAACCCCTGCGAACCCCCAGCAGCCCACCCCTGCCTCCAGGCCTAGAGTCAGAAGCAAAGCATATTGGAATAAACTATACTGCTCTTAATGCAAATGCCAATCCACTTATTCTATTCCCTTACTAATTAAATGGGAGACAAAATAAATAATGTGATTCATGGATCCTTTGGCTTCATTTCCACTTTTATCAAACCTTTCCAATGGACTGGACAATTATTTATTTATTTATTTATTTATTTATTTATTATTTAAATTTTTATACCGCCCTTCTCCCGAAGGACTCAGGGCGGTTCACAGCCAGATAAAATAAACAATAATATTACAATATAAATACTATTAAAATACAATTAAAAAACTTATTCAATTGGCCGAGATTAAAAATTTAGAATAAATAATAAAAACCCATTAAAAAACCCACAAATTTAAAAACTAATCCAGTCCTGCGCAGATAAATAAGTGTGTTTTAAGCTCGCGACGGAAGGTTCGGAGGTCCGAAAGTTGACGAAGTCCTGAGGTGAGTTCGTTCCAGAGGGCAGGAGCCCCCACAGAGAAGGCCCTTCCTCTGGGTGTCGCCAGACGACACTGTCTCGCTGACGGCACCCTGAGGAGTCCCTCTCTGTGAGAGCACACGGGTCGGTGAGAGGTATTCGGTAGCAGTAGGCAGTCCCGTAAATAGCCCGGCCCTATGCCATGGAGCGCTTTGAAGACGTTCACCAAAACCTTGAAGCGCACCCGGAAGGCCACAGGTAGCCAGTGCAGTCTGCGCAGGATAGGTGTCACACGGGAGCCACGAGGGGCTCCCTCTATCACCCGCGCAGCCGCATTCTGGACTAACTGAAGCCTCCGGATGCCCCTCAAGGGGAGCCCCATGTAGAGAGCATTGCAGTAATCCAGACGAGACGTCATGAGGGCGTGAGTGACTGTGCACAAGGCATCCCGGTCTAGAAAGGGGCGCAACTGGCGCACCAGGCGAACCTGGTGGAAAGCTCTCCTGGAGACGGCCATCACGTGGTCTTCAAAAGACAGCCGTTCATCCAGGAGAACGCCCAAGTTGCGCACCCTCTCCATCGGGGCCAATGACTCGCTCCCAACAGTCAGCCGTGGACTCAGCTGACTGTACCGGGATGCCGGCATCCACAGCCACTCCGTCTTGGAGGGATTGAGCTTGAGCCTGTTTCTCCCCATCCAGACCCGTACGGCTTCCAAACACCGGGACAGCACTTCGATAGCTTCGTTGGGGTGGCCCGGTGTGGAAAAGTACAGCTGGGTGTCATCCGCGTACAGCTGGTACCTCACACCAAAACCACTGATGATCTCACCCAGCGGCTTCATATAGATGTTGAACAGAAGGGGTGAGAGAATCGACCCCTGCGGCACCCCACAAGTGAGGCGCCTCGGGGTCGACCTCTGCCCCCCGTCAACACCATCTGCGACCGGTCGGAGAGATAGGAGGAGAACCACCGATAAACGGTGCCTCTCACTCCCAATCCCTACAACCGGCGCAGCAGGATACCATGGTCGATGGTATCAAAAGCCGCTGAGAGGTCTAATAGGACCAGGGCAGAGGAACAACCCCTATCCCTGGCCCTCCAGAGATCATCCACCAACGTGACCAAAGCCGTCTCAGTGTTGTAACCGGGCCGGAAACCGGACTGGAACGGGTCTAGATAGACAGTTTCATCCAGGTGCAGGGGAAACTGATATGCCACCATACTCTACAACCTTTGCCGCGAAGCGAAGGTTGGAGACCGGACGATAATTACCTAAAACAGCCGGGTCCAGGGAAGGCTTCTTGAGGAGGGGCCTCACCACCGCCTCTTTCAAGGTGGCCGGAAAGACTCCCTCCAACAAGGAAGCGCTCGTAATCGCCTGGAGCCAGCCTCGTGTCACCTCCTGAGTGGCCAGCACCAACCAGGAGGGGCACGGGTCCAGTAAACACGTGGTGGCATTCAATCTACCCAGCAACCTGTCCATGTCCTCGGGAGCCACAGGGTCAAACTCATCCCAGACAATATCACCAAGACCGCCCTCAGACGCCCCGCCTGAATCGCCACAATTTTGGTCCAGACCGTCCTGAAGCTGAACGATTTTATCGTATAGATAACCGTTAAACTCCTCAGCACGTCCCTGCAACGGGTCATCCCGCTCCCCCTGGTGAAGGAGGGAGCGAGTCACCCGAAACAGGGCGGCTGGGCGGTTATCTGCCGACGCAATGAGGGAGGAGGCGTAGCAACGCCTCGCTTCCCTCAGTGCCACTAGGTAGGTCCTAGTATAGGATCTAACTAGTGTCCGATCAGCCTCTGAACGGCTGGACCTCCAGGAGCTCTCTAGGCGTCTTCTCCGGCGTTTCATCCCCCTCAGCTCCTCGGAGAACCAAGGAGCCGGTTGGGATCTGCGCCGGGTCAGAGGCCGCAGAGGCACGACACGGTCTAAAGCCCCAGCCGCAGCCCGTTCCCAGGCTGCGGCTAGTTCCTCTGCCGTGCCGTGAGCCAGACCCTCAGGAAATGGCCCAAGCTCCGTCCGGAACCTCTCAGGGTCCATCAGGCGCCTGGGACGGTACCAACGTAATGGTTCGGTCTCCCTGTGGTGTTGGGTAGCGGTCAAAAAGTCTAGGCGAAGGAGAGAGTGATCTGAATTATAAATGGAAACTTGAGATGGCATCCATAGACACTGACTAAATTGCAATGCAAGTTGATCTATTAGCCAAGCTATTTCTGATCACAAGTGTAGCACCCTTTTGAAAGAATACCAAACCCATGACCAAAGATAGCCTGGCTGACAGGTAAAATTTGTGAAGTGGCATAGGTTGAAGTGGGAGAGAAATGATCAATAATAAGTGTGCTCCTTCCTCAACTAGTACTGCAAGATAATGGCACTTTTCCCAATATATGATAAAGAGCCCAGCTCTGGCCTTGATGGCTGGAAGCATTGGGAAATAAGTTGTGAATGATCATAAAGAAAATGCAGTTATGATTGCCCTCTGCATTATTATAACAAAAATTTCATCATGACTCTTATTAAGATGGAACAGAGTGTACAAAATGGTATCACTCCTTCATCCCCAAGCAAGAAAAGGAATAAAAATAGTTACAAAGTGGCCATGCAAAGTTCTTTGTCAGTAAGAAATGTAACACTCAAAGAACCAGCAATACACAGTTGGTATTTTATTACTGATCTTTAAGCAGATTTTTTTTTCTTTTGGAAAGAAGGAAGGAACACAGTTGATGAAATCCATTCTTCTTTCCCAGTTTCAATCAATTTTCTGTGTCGTCCAGGAATAAATCTCTCTCAAGAACTGGTGCTAGTACTCTTTCAAAAGAGCATTAATTAATCCCTTTTTTTACAATGGCTTCATGTAAGAGCTGACCATCACTTTCCAACTTCTTGGACTGGTCTTATGCTGGGCAGGGGCTTTTGCAGAAGACCTTCCTGAAGACTAAACATTCCCAGTGACAGATAGAAGAGGGAAACTTGGAGAGACCTAAAGTGGTTAATAGGAACTAGGCAGGTTCCAACCCATAACTACTTGGAAACCACCTTGTGTCAGGAGAAGAAGGAAAACACAACTTTAAAATCAGATGCGCTATAAAGTCCTTTAAGATACCTCTTTAAGCTAAGGATAAGACAAAGCTATTGGGAAGAAAACAGTGCTTAGCAAGTGCTGTTCAGAACATAAGGAGGAGCCTTTTGCCAGTTTACTCTTCTTTATTCTACACTTTTTCTGTTTTTGTTTTTCGTATTATTCTAAATTTTTTGTATTATTCTGAATTTTTAACTTGGAATTTGAACTTTAGATTTTTTCCCCCCACATCAATTGCATGCTTTACCACTGAATCTTTGATTTACTGATTTGCATCAGCTATGCTTGTCCACTTCTCTTGACTTTTTAAAAACATTCTCTCTCACCCTAGTGGAAACCTATGCAGAAAACATGATCCCATTGTGTTAGTACCACACATAAATAGTTGTGCTACTTTTGGTATAGCCCTTATCATTCTGGCATCTTCTGCTCTAGGTGACAAGGACCCAGGTTCTTTCTTGTTTATGTTGTTTATGTTTATTCAATTTCTATACCGCCCTTCTCCCGAAGGACTCAGGGAGGTTTACAGCCAACTAAGAATAACGGATACAAAAATTAAAACAGATTTAAAAGAATTAATTTAGATAGGCTGAAAGTACTAAAAATCTCTTAAAATCCCCATTAAAACTATTAGGCCAGTCCTGCACGATGGAATAAAAGAGTCTTCAACTCACGCCGGAGTCTTCAACTCACGTTTTGTCTTTGCAACTCCACTCCAACCGAGAACCAGTACTTTAAGTATTCTAATAGTTGTGTATCATGCAAATGGAGAAAGTTGGATGGAGGTAGGAAGAGTGGCAAATATGAACAAACTCTTAAAATTCCTGGAAAATTCATTTCCTCGTCTTTTATCATAGCATCTTTCCTTCTGTCAATTTGCTTATTTGTTAAAGAATATGGATTCGGTACAATGCATAATTAAATAGACATTTCAATACAATACATATTTGTAATACAGTAGTGACTTAGCCCAGCTATAGTCAGGTCCCTTAAGTCTCTTCTTTACAAATGTCTTACAGCTGTGCATTTGGGGACAGAGTCGAATGAGATGATTCAAAATCTATTTGCTTGAAAGAAAATTAATTGATATCAGTCTCAAAAGAAGCATCCATATATCTGTGCAATTGTGATTTCCACCAAAATGCTTCTGACAACTCCTGCCTCAGTAGTAATATTCCCAAGACCAAATGCATAGAAACACCCACACAACTTTCAGTTTTCAGATCCCCAAAGTAAATGTTTTCACATAGCTATGGACTGCATCCAAGCCAATGTCTATAAGATGACATTTTTTGGAAGCTTTTGCATCTTTACATGATGTTTGGTTTATATAATATGCTCTGCAATGGGAGGAAAAAAGCCCTACTAGCTGCCCAGCATTTGACCTCTTTGAGTGGTCGCTCTTTGAGATCTCTCTTTGAGGGGTGGCTCTTCCATTAGCCTCCCCCCTGAACCAGCACCTTTTACTTCAGACAATTTCAAAATTGGAAATGACTTTGAAGTTTGTGGCCATCATTTTATAGTTTACTTAAAAACATCACAACGCAAATGAAGCCTTTTATTCAAGGCATCACTCATTGGTTGCCCCTTCTTCCTTTTTTCTAGTTTGCAGAATGTGAGTGTAAGCTTGACGTGTGATTATATATACACGTACACCTTCATTGGAAACTAGCTGTGTTATAAATGGATGGATATGATTGGCTGATTTAAAATGATCAAAGTATCAGTTCAGTTTCTTCCCATTTTGAAATTTATGTAAGAATTAGCTGTTTTGGTTTCATTTGATTTAGAATGGAATTGAGTAATACGTTTGTATCTCACCAATCTCCTATACACATATTCTTTGGCAAGGAAAAGTTTGTTAATTTTAGCACTGCATCTCAGGATAAAATTTCAAATGGTATTTAGTGCATCATTAATTAAACATGTTCTCTCTCTCTCCTTTTCTCTCCCTCCCTCCCTCCCTCTCTTACACACAAAAGAACTTCATTTCACTACTGTATTCAGGGAGAATTTAACCCTTCCCTACCAATGCTCTCTAGTCCACTATGTATCTACCTTCTAGAATTTAGAAGGGGAGTGGAAAATGGTGGCACTATGTACTGGAAGACTTGATTTTTAAATAATGAACTGTGGCATTGGTACTTTGATACAATTTGTCTCACCTGAGTGCTTAATCTATATATATAAAAGCGAAATCCACTCACTCATCACGAAATCTCCAGAACGGTAAAGCCTACAAACTTGAAATTTGGCACCTACGTTCCTCTTGGCTTCTAGGTCCTTGCTAACAAAGGATTTTTCAAAATGACCATCAGAACATTAGTATTTCATATACAGTATATTCATATACAGTATATTAACACTCTCTGATGCTAAGGAGTTAGACCTTCAGGTGGGGAGGGACTCCCCCTCCCCACCTGAAAAGTTCCAACTGCCACTTGCCTCACATTCCGTTACTTCAGTTCAAACTCCTTCACTCAGGAGCGTCTGGGCTCCTTACAGTACTAAATGTTGCTACCTCACCAAAATGTCTACGCCTTCTATCTATGGAACCGCTTCTGAACTCAAGGCGGCGAGAGAGATATTCCTTTATGTGTTTCAATCACCGACCACCACTGAAACAATGGATTATGAACTGAATTTCTCCTGCATAGTGTCCCAGCCCCAACTCACTTCTTACACTGACCTCCTCAGTTCAGACGAATCTGTTCCTTACAGTTAAAGGGAAAAGACTGTCTTTCTGCTGCCCAGAAGTACAACGGATGCTTCAAAATGACATCTTTTGGAGCCAGAGAGGTGAAGGAGGGAAATTTTATGCCAACATTCAAAGTGCAAGGGCAGGTCTACCACAGGATAGGGAGTATCATCAGTGGCACCCTTCATTTCTGCAGATATACTTTGTTGGGGAGGATGACAATGTGAGTCTGTCAAGACCATGGGGATGCTACAATGGTCGTAAGTGTGAAAAATGGTCATAAGTAGCGAAGCACGGGTATCCAGCTAGTATTTTATATATAGCAATTATACAGAATTTGAGTCTCATAGTACAATAATATTTTACTCTTGGCCTACATTGGCATGCATCATTGCCACCATTTAATTTACAAGCCTTTGTCATTAAAATAATTTAGCAGTGTGTAAAGCAATTAAGATATTATTTGGATAAAAATAATACATGGATTGGGAAAGAGTAATTCAGTGGAAGAATTAAGGTTTGCATCCAGAAATTCCAAATTTCTGCCACTTGCATTTCCAGTTTTAAAAATAAAATTAAAAGGGGTGGGAGAAGGCTGTCAAGGAGATAGTGGAGAGTTACTATCAATCAAAGAATAGAATAGAATAGAATAGAATAGAATAGAATAGAATAGAATAGAATAGAATAGAATTTTTATTGGCTGTGTGATTGGACACACAAGGAATTTGTCTTGGTGCATATGCTCTCAGTGTACATAAAAGAAAAGATACGTTCATCAAGAATTCTAAGGTGCAACACTTAATGTAGTCATAGTGTACAATTAAGCAATCAGGAAACAATATCAATATAAATCGTAAGGATACCAAGCAATAAAGTTACAGTCATACAGTCATAAGTGGAGGGAAATGGGTGATGGGAATGAAGAGAGGATTAATAGTCCAGATTTAGTGAAATAATAAGTGAAAACTAGGCTAGATGGTATAAGACAACACAGTCTGCAGACTGAAACGACACAGTTGGAACCACTGCTATATATTGGAGTAAGTTTACTTCCTGTGAGTCTATCTCCCTTATAGATGATATGCAAACATCTAATTTTCTCCCTGAGTTTTTAGAAACTAAAGTATCTGTAATCTTGTAAACCAATGAGACTATACATGCTTATATACCAAAAATAATTTATTGTCATATTTTGAAAGCAGAGTAGAAAATGAAATACTTCCCCTCATGATATGCTTCACCAAATGAGAGTGAATGGTTAATCAGAGGATGAAATCACTGACATAGATCAAATGCAAACATATCCAAGCAAAATGGTCAAATAACACATTTTCTTTAAAAAAAATTGTTTGGGGACTTGTATGGGAAACCGAGAGTACAAAGAAGTTTGGATCATAGTCAAAAAGCTATTCTGAGCAGCAATCTCAAGCCATGACACATTTCCAGAGAATTTGTAACCATAAGAATCCTATGATAAATTGTAATCAGAGCAGGATCCAGCTTTGTGGGAGGTGCCCAACTCTCAGACATCATTTATAGGTTCCCAGTATGACCTATGTCTAAAAGACATTTTAATGATAACAAGGGAAAGTAGATGGATCGACTTTACAGAGTGTTGAAGGCCCTGCTTGTTGTCATCCTCAGCTTCTATAAAGACCAGAGATTTTCAGAGGGACTCATCTGTCTTGCTATCAGCCCACAGTACCACAAGGACGGAACTATCTCAGATAAAACATGCCAGAGAGAGACATTCACGCCTCAGCATTTCCTGTGGGAGTCTGCCCCAAATAGAGTTGTATTAACAAATATGAATTATAGACCATTATCCTTTCCAGAAATGATTTTGTGGCGAAGTTTTACCCCTGGACTTTTATAATCAGAAGGAGTTTTTCTCAGGCTGTTTAAACATTAAAAACTGCAAGCAGTCAGAGTTTAGACCTCCCCACTGGGACAATTCTTTTAAATTACATTAAAAGCTCAAAGGCTCAGATCAGCTTCCATGATGAGGAGTATAATTTGCTAAATACTTTAAGTAATGTGGGATCTGCAAGTCTCATGTATTCCAGACCTTTAGAATGCCTGACAAATAGACGAAATCTGGAAGCATTTTGCCATTATATTCCCTTGTTTTATTCATTTATTTGTTCATTCATTCATTCATTCATTCATGGCATTGAAATTCTAGAAAAAAATAATATAATATTGTACTAGTTATGAGTGCTAGGAGCTGTAGCAAAACAAGTTACTTGCTCCCTTTGGCCAGAAAGTCCAAAGAAAGAAAAGTCCTACCTGGAACCACATCTTGTTATTAGAATAGAATAGAATAGAATTTTTATTGGCCAAGTGTGATTGGACACACAAGGAATTTGTCTTGGTGCATATGCTCTCAGTGTACATAAAAGAAAAGATACGTATTACCTTAGATAGTAGTTGTTCTACAAAGTAGAAATACCTAGAGCCACTGAAATAATTTGTTCTGATCAAAGACAGATACTGTGGTGAGGAATCAAACTCAATCACCTGTTCTGTATCTTTTTCCTTTGTACATTCACATGCAAAGAATGACCGCAATGAAATTGTTTTATTGCCTGAGATAGAATATTCAAGGGGCACTAATTTGCCAAGGTGCACATCCACACTTAGGCTATGGGCCTTTCTCCCATAGAACGGAGGCTTTGCAGATTATCTATATTTTACTAGTCTCGCATCATTTCCTGTCTTTTGATACACACAGTTCATTTTGTACTGTCAGCACAATCCTGAACCAGTTTGTTGGGGTATTTTCACCCTTTTCTGTGGTGGTAAGCTATACGTTCAAATACAGCTGTTGTCACATAGTTATCAAAAGTGCATAGGTAATTGATGTTTGATTTTCTTCATAATAGTTTCGTCTTATTTAGCCTATGTTCTGTAAGTCTTTTTGGTGCTGTTCTTAGCTTCTGAAGTAAATGTGGATGTTGGGCAATTAATTAATGGACAGCATGTATTTATTATTTATTTATTGGCTGTCCTTTCTGAAGAACAGTCCCTCCCTTGAGATGAGATGCTGGCATTTCCTGAAGAAGTTTCTCTCCCTTCCTTTCAGTGCTCTGGATATTCTATTGGTATCGTACAACATACAGACAGGGATGTCTAGGTGGTGTCTTCTAACAGTTCAAAGCCAGTAATGATTCCAAGAAAATAGCACTGATCATTGTGATTTTGGTTCAACCCTGTTACCAAAATGCTGGTGTTCTATCTTACCAGAATTAACTGGTTGTTGGAACTAACTATGGGCTAATATGAAAATGAATATAGGAATGCGGTGGCTCAGTGGCTAAGATGCTGAGTTTGTCAATCAAAAGGTCGGCAGCTCAGCAGTTCAAATCCCTAGTGCTGCATAACGGGCTGAGCTCCCGTTACTTGTCCCAGCTTCTGCCAACCTAGCAATTCGAAAGCACGTAAAAAATGCAAGTAGAAAAATAGGGACCACCTTTGGTGGGAAGGTAACAGCGTTCCATACACCTTCGGCATTTAGTCATGCCAGCCACATGACCATGGAGACGTCTTTGGACAGTTTTGGCTCTTCAGCTTTGAAACAGAAATGAGCATTGTCCCCTAGAGTCAGGAACGACTAGCACATATGTGCGAAGAGAACCTTTACCTTTACCTATGAAAATGAAAAATTGTTTGGATCTTCAGAAATATTTTTGAATGATGCAAAACTGTGTATTTTTGGTCTTCTCTACCTATGTAGTTCTATAATAAAAACTGAGATCCTCAGTCAGTATTATGATTTCACTGATGCTTGAAACAATCATAACTACAGTAAGTGTCTTACTAATATTGCCTCTGGGATCTGATTACACTTTAAAAAAAATATTGCAATGTTACAGTGACATTAGGATGGGATGAAATGCTACCGGTTTGGGCTGGTTTCCCTGAACCGGTAGTAAAAAATGCTACTGGTTCGCTGAACCGGTAGTAAAAAAAAGTAAAAAAAAAGTTCTGAAGATCAGCTGAGCGACACGCTTTAAAAAAGTTTTTAAAAAGGTTCCCAAGTTCACGCGCCACAGCTAATTCTTCTCCCTCGCTGTTCTACTTACCTTCCCAAGCCTTCTTTTGGTGCATAGCATGCATGTGCACCCACAGCATGTGCTTGGCATGCAGCGCACATGCACAGCCAGTGAACTGGTGGCAAACTGGTTCAGATTTCACCACTGCATTAGCATATCCTGGAAGATGGCTCTGTAACAATTAGCAATAAAGAATCCATGGAAGGAAGGAAGGAAGGAAGGAAGGAAGAAGGACAAGTCACACCAGCTGAAGCTGTGATGTGACAAAAGCTCTGATGCATATGTTATTCTTATTTTATTTATTTATTTATTTTGTCACAACAATATATGTAGGTATCATACAAAAGATTATATAGTATATAAACACATATATGAGTAAATATAAGGAGGTATAGGCATATATATAGGAAAAAGAAAAGAAAAACAATAGGACAGGAATGGTAGGCACGTTTGTGCGCTTATGCACGCCCCTTATGGTCCTCTTAGGAATGGGGTGAGGTCAATAGTAGAAAGTTTTTGGATAAAACTTTTAGGATTATGGGAAGAGACCACAGAGTCAGGTAAAGTATTCCAAGCACTGATGATTCTGTTACAGAAGTCATATTTTCTGCAATCTAGATTAAAGCGGTTGACATTAAGTTTAAATCTATTAGTTGCTCTAGTATTATTGCAATTAAAGCTGAATTTAAATTCTGAACAAAAAGATGATAATTGGTAAGTGACATATCTCTGCTTGCTTTACAATTGTGGAAGTCTGTCTTAATCCTTTACATAATGAATGTGGTTATCCATCAACAAGGGAATCTACTGAAGCCAGGCAAGGTAGCATGAGAGAGAATTTACTGATCAGGAGATTGCATGTACAAGGCAGAGACATTTTTGGACTAGGCTAGAGATTCTAAGAAGGATAAACATAGTCCTGGGCAGCAGTCACATTGAACAAATAATCTATAGCACATTCTGAATATGCAATGTGGTTTTTGAACAGTAGACCAGATAACCAGTAGGTCAGATAACATCAGTCAGCAGAGTTTTTCAGAGTTTAAGGGAGTAAATTTGGCCTTTGGTATGGAGTTAGATGAGCAAAGCCTTCCATTAACGAGACCTCCAGCTCTTTGGATAAAATATTTGGTGTATTGCCAAGCACCTGCACTGAAATGATTCCAGATCAAACTTTGGAAACATTGAGTTACAGTTATATAATTAAAGTTGGATTGATATGGAAGGGAAGGAAGGAAGGAGTTACAAAACTGTGTGGTTTGGGGAAAGAAAGAAAAAAGAGGAGAGAAGAAGGAAGGAAGGAAGGAAGGAAGGAAGGAAGGAAGGAAGGAAGGAAGGAAGGAAGGAAGGAATTTTACTTCTCTGCTTTACAGTAGCAACATCTGGGGCCTGAAAATTGGTGTAATCAACAGCTGTTGCAGGAATTATACTTCCATATAATACACCAAGTGTGATTATATTGGTATTTGCACATCAGCGTGTAAAAAAAAACAAAGTTCATTGCAACCAGTTATTATATAATTTAGATTAGATCCCTTATTGTATGTCCTCACAATAATCATTCTTACATATTACAAATGACTTGTACAACCTCATTGTTACAATTGCATTCATAATAAAAAAACAACAACAGTACAATAATTTTTTTTTTACCTTACAATAATATGCTTTTCCTTCTGAGATAATGCAAAATCCCAAAAGGAAAGAAGTCATTTGGCTTTCCCATGCAACAAACAAATAACTATTCTGGGTTTTTTCCCCCCTAAAAAATGAAGCAAAACAACTGCCCTGATATAACAGGAGGAAAGGGGAAATGATCTGATTTTTGTGATGAATGAAACTCTCTTAGGCACAAGCTGTGAGACAGGAGAACCAGGCAAAAGAAAACAGGGCCTTATGTCATGTATATTGACAAAGAAGGTTGGCCCTGTGATGAAAATATTTCATCCCAAGTATCCAGTATCTCTCCAAATGGAAACTGAGTAGGAGGAAGGAAGAAGAATGAGGCTTAGAATTAAGAAAGATTGGACAGATAGAGAGCTTGGAAAGATTAGATAGACTACAAATCATTACCAAAACAAGTCCCGGAGGTTATGTGCATTCACAAACATTGTACTGGCAACCACTGAGGTTTCAACAGTTTACAAATAAGGGATAATTAGTAGAGCAATGAATTATTCAGTAGATTCATTTCGTAAATTGTAAATTCCTACAGGTGGGCAGCATATTTTAAACATTGATCTATAATACCTAACCTATACCTCTGTTCTGTATCTAATTAATCAACCAATCTGCATCCAGGGGTTTCACAAGCAGAAAACAGCTTGCATAGTTAACCTTATTTTCTTGTTATTTTGTCTTTCTGCTGAAAAAACTTTCCATCAAGGAGCAGGCAGCTCTCCACTCTTAGGTTTTGTTCTGACAATACTCTTAACCCTATCAGACATTAACCCACTCAGATGTTCTTATCTGAGATTTAGATATTATGATGGGATGTGCAGCTGGAAAAGGAGTTAGCAACAGCACCACAGCTTCCCAGAAAGATGGCAGCACATTTCAGAGGGGCCCTAAACAAGAAACTTCAGGGTCCTGAACTGGTTGTGTGAGAGAGGAAAAGTTTCAAGTTAGCTATCTCTCTGAGGAAGATGGGCAGTTAAGAAATGGAAAATATGCATAATAAAATAATTTAAAATAAAAGATACAATAAAATAAAATAATAAAATATAATATAAAATAATAATAATAATAAATCTTCCAGGGTATTGGGCATAAGCAACCAGAGCCATTCATAAATTGCTAAAGAAAACAACCTTATTGTTCTCTATCTAACTTACATGAATCTCCTCAGACTGCCTGCCGGTTCCTTGGGAATCAACAGTGCTATAATTTTGAATGTAGTACCAAGAACGTCCATCATTCTGGAGTGGCTTTCAGAATCCAGCAATTTCTTCTATGAGGATGACCCATTCTAGGTACAACCAATTTCATACAGCCTAGGTGGTATAACACTGAAAAGTCCCAGTGAATGGGTACAGAGGTGGACTGCACTTTCTTTAACAAAGGGTTTGCTGGTTGTGAGCGCACATATGCACTCAATTTTCTCACACCCGCCCCTTTGGGAGAGAAATGGAGCTTCAAACAGGCTCCTAATCAGCTCAGGCAGCTCCAGTGAGAATAGCAGGGGTGGCACGGAACTCAGCTGGGCAAGCAAACGAGCCAGAAAGTAAGTTATAAATGGATAGCATAGAACAAAGACGGGTGGGTGGGCCCAGTCAGTGATCAGAGCTAAGGGTTCGCCCGAACTCTTGAGACCATGTAGCAGCCCACCACAGAATGGGTACCAGTTGACAGATTCTAGTTCTAGTGCTTCTAATAAAAAAAATATGTGGTGTATTCCTTGTTTCCCTTTTTTATTTAGTAAGGGGAAAAAAAAGAGAAAATATGGGAGAATTACAAAGAATTCCCTTATAGCTTTCAAAAAATGTAGTAAGACAATTACATAATGAAATAACCTGCATTCCTGCTTCTTATTTCAAGACATTTCAAAATGGTATTTCATTTTTTGTATAATGAGCCTTCATCACAGAGAAACATCAACAACAGATTCTTCCTTTCCTTCAGCAATTCTTTCTGAATGTTTTCAGCATTCTGGTTCTATTTATTAAGACAAGAACTTGCTCATACTGAATTGGCTCTGCTGCTTTCTCTCAGTATATCACTCAAGGACCAAGTACAGCTGTCACTATTACGCATCTCTGTTTTCTCAAGGGATCCTTGAATCACTTCCCATCTGCCCAAGCAAACTGATGACTAAGCAAGCCTGGTTTGAACGAATGAATTCAAGTCCTTGAAGTTGCCGCTTCACACATTGGACATGCCATAGGTATCTATAGTGTTAGGTGATCTGATAAGGAAAATAATATGGACAAAGAGTTAAAATAAATGTCAGAGAATTCTAACTTCAACAAGTTCTAAATTCAGAACTTCAGCAAATAATTGGCGTTAGTCCAGCCTATATCTCACATCTTTATTTATTTATTTATTTATTTTTGTCATAACAGTGTATATAAGCATTAACATGAAATATCTATATAATATATAAGCATAAGTATGTAATAACTGTATTAATTGGATATAATGAAGAGGAACAATAGGACAGGGAACGGTAGGCACGTTTGTGCTCTTATGCACGCCCCTTATAGACCTCTTAGGAATGGGGTGAGGTCAATAGTAGATAGTTTTTGGTTAAAGATTTTGGGATTTTGAGAAGAGACCACAGAGTCAGGTAATGTGTTCCAAGCATTAACAACTCTGTTACAGAAGTCATATTTTCTGCAATCAAGATTGAAGCGGTTAACATTAAGCTTAAATCTATTGTTTGCTCTTGTATTGTTGTGATTGAAGCTGAAGAAGTTTTCAACAGGAAGAACATTGCAATAGATGATTCTATGAGTTAAACACAGGTCCTGTCGAAGGCGGCGGAGTTCTAAATTTTCTAAACCCAGGATTTCAAGTCTGGTGGCATAAGATATTTTGTTGTATTCGGAGGAGTGGAGAATTCTTCTTGTAAAATATTTCTGGACATGTTCAATTGTGTTGGTATCAGAAATGTGGTATGGGTTCCAAACAGGCGAGCTGTATTCAAGAATTGGTCTAGCAAATGTTTTATATGCTCTGGTTAGTAGTGTAGTGTTTTTGGAAAAGAAGCTACGTAAGATTAGGTTTACAACTCTTAGAGCCTTTTTTGTGATGTAGTTGCAGTAGGCTTTGGCACTTAGATCATTTGATATTAAAACTCCAAGGTCTTTAACAGGGTGGGGGTCATCTGTAAGGTAATGTTCATCAAGCTTGTACTTATTGTTAGGGTTCTTTTTTCCAATATGTAAGACTGAGCATTTGCTGATTGAGATTTGGAGTTGCCAAGTTTTAGACCATTCAGATACAAAGTCAAGGTCTTTTTGAAGGGAGTTGTGTTGTTGTTGGTGTTAAAGAGTTTGACATCGTCAGCAAAGAGAACACAATTACTTGTGATATGGTCACAGAGATCGTTGATATATAATATGAAGAGCGTTGGTCCAAGAACGCTGCCTTGGGGAACGCCACTTTTGACAGGAACAGGATTTGATAGAGCATTGCCAATTTTGACCACTTGTTGTCTGTTTGATAGGAAAGCGGATATCTTATGAAACATTCAAGCATAACTGTCACGAGTCCAATGAATGCATGCTTTTTATAATAAAAGGACTGTTTATTGAGTACAGGTTTAATATATATGATAAATTTTCTATAACTTGCTTAAATCTTATGTTCTAAAAAGTTTTATTCCTGTATTAGCAGATCATTTGTCATAGTTTTTCAAATTTTGTCTTTTCTGAGTCTGTTTTTAATGCAAAATGTGAGAATAAATACATTCAATACATATATTGAATAATCAGGAAAAAATGTAACTCTGCCCATGTATCATTTCAGAATATGTATAAATATTTACAAAGGATAAAGCTAAATCCAACATGTGGAAATGAAATATACTACAATGAGGTGGGAAAGGCTGTATTCCAGAAAGTATAAAAATGACACATCAAATCCTTTCCAATTAAAATCTTTTAAAAAAGACTTTAAAGACCATTCATGTATCTTGTTCCACTAATTTATTTCCCATTTTTCAAGAAGAGTCTCTTCCTCAATTGCATATGAGTTTTATATGCAATATAGTACAAAGTCATTATATATCTGATTTTGCCTTTAGAATATTTGGCACCTCTTCAGCATTGGCAATAAAAGTCATCCATTAATTAATTATTAAGTGTTTTGTTTTATTCCCAAACTTTGGCTGTATCATTAGCTCATGATTCATAGTTCATGATCTTTAGAGTCAACTTTCCAAAGAGCTTTTCTTTCCAACTTTTTTTCCTTCAAAACTCCTAAAAAATACTTCCTCCCCAACCCGATATGTTCCTTTGTTGCCTTACAGAAAATGGCTGACTTGTAAAGTTTCACTGAACAATACTCAGTCCATGTTTTGGGCTATTTTCAGAAGCTCTTTTAAAGAATTTGGATTAAAAGTGATATAAACTATACTAAGGGGGATATGGCCCAGTTGACTGCAAATTTCTTTTCCAGATAAGGCAAGGCAAGAAACTCTGTAGCTATGGCCTCAGAAACCTCCCAACATTCTGGAAGACTGTACATTGTGAAAAGCTCAATTATCCTATAGTAGAATATAGCTATATTGTAATATATATATTAGCTACAAATATTAACTAATATGTAATTAACCTGTGCTCAGATCTGTCCTGTAATCAGTTCCCTTAAGGCTCCTTCCTCTGCAAAAGTAGAACTCAGTTTCTGATCTCTGGGTGGGGCAGCGCTATTTTGTCTACTCCATGGGCTACAAGGGATGTCCAACCTTGGCAACTTTAAGACTCATGAACTTCAACTCCCAGAATTTCCCAGTCAGCCATGTTTAAAGTTGCCAAGGTTATTTTGG
Organism: Ahaetulla prasina; assembly: GCF_028640845.1. Lineage (NCBI taxonomy): Eukaryota > Metazoa > Chordata > Lepidosauria > Squamata > Colubridae > Ahaetulla > Ahaetulla prasina. Next base: position 105,323,885 of record NC_080539.1, read on the forward strand.
GGCATTTCCTCCTGCTTCATTCCGTGCTGTCCTCAATATTTGCCATTTTTATTCTATTTTTTCCTATGACTGAATACTGATGTTTTTAAATGTTTGTCGAAATTGATAAAGAAATAATCAACATTAAAAAAAATACTATTTTCCCATCCCCATGAGTTTTCATTATTCTTCCATGAGAAATGGGAAGCTGATTGGAAGAATCACTTCCTAGGGCAGGGGTCACCAACCTTTTGGACCTCAGGGACCACTAAATTCATAATTTAAAATCCTGCAGACCACTATTATGATCTGCCTAATGACTGGCTGGGTGAGCATGGCTAGGTGGTCATGTGACTAGGTGGGCATGTCCAACTCAATGTCACTCACATCAAGAGCCTCTTGCCGGCCTCTACTCACTCCTCCCCTCCCAGCCACTCCTCACCGGCCCATCTGCCCTCCTTAGGGCCCCAACAGGAAGCAGTTGTTGGACCTAAGCAGCCACCATGAGAAAGAGTTGGCAAAACAGCAGGCTCAGTTCAGATTGGATCTGACCGAGAAGGAGGCTCAGCAGAAGCACCTCACTGAGGACTACGAGCATAGGCTTTCCAAGCAGAGGGAAGACCTGTGGGAGTTCAAGGCCAGGTACTGACACCTGGAGGCTCAGCAGGCTGAGATGGTCAGCCAATCCAGGCCATGAGGCAATCCCACTGGAACAGGGGTCTCTGGCTCTTCGCCACCAGTAGCTCTTCCTTCCAGCCTTTGCCCAAAGCCCTGCACCAGGAGGCTGAAGAAGACCCCAAGTCTTCTGCCCCCCTCCAACCTGCACAAAAAGACCCCAAAGGTAGAGACTCTGCAGCAACAAAAACATTCATTGCACGTATCTGGTCCAGGGGCCGTAGTTTGAGGACCCCTGATTTAGTGCAATATAAAAAATGCAAATAATTTTTCTGCAGACCACCAAAAATTTCTTGCAGACCACCAGTGGTCCATCAGTTGGTGACCGCTGTCCTAGGGCACAGATATCCAACTTTCCATCAGTGTTTGAAGTCAGAGTTTTATTCTTTCCTCTTTCTTTTGTCCCGCAGGCGTTTCCAAAGTCCTTGAGAAGCAGATCAGAACTGGGGCTTCTTTTAGGCCTAGAATGAGAAGCATCCCATCTATCCTGCTCTAAAGAAATGTAAAACTATGTTTTATTTGTCACAACAATATATGTAGGTATCATACAAAAAGATTATATAGTAAATAAACATATATATATATATTTATATATATATATATATATATATATATATATATATATATATATATATATATATATATATATAAATGTTCTACATCAGTGATAAGAATTCTCACCACCGGTAAGAATGCATGCGCCCGGCCTCAAAAACATGGCTAAATAGGATTGCATTATGTCGGGGCGGGTGGGCAGGCCCACCCATAGTTGCTGCTTTCGGTTTACCCGAACGGATCCAAATCGGCTGAATATTACCTCTGCTCTACATTAGGAGCTTGAGGAGACCTCATCTGTATTCCTGGTAATTTCAATTTGTATTTTTCACACATCTTTTTGTTTTTTTTAAAGATACATTTGATTGCTAAGCTGTTATTTTCTGATGCTATTTTTATGCATATCATTGATGCTATAGATTAAAGAAGTATTTTTAATTGCTACAATTTTAAATAAGTAAATTAAATTAAAATGGTTAGTATTGCAAACTGCTAGAAGAGGAGCTTAAAATGGTTAGAAGCTGATTTAAAACAAAAACAAAATTTAAAACAAAAACTGCTCCAAGTTGGTTAAACAAAAGAAAATGTTGTGAAAAGAATCTCCTGCATCCAACTCTTCAACAGTAAATTTCCAACTTTTAACAGTTTTTTAAAAACTGAAGTGAGCCTTGACATAGTCCCCTTAAACATCTTTTCCTCAAATTTATTTTCTCCGAGGGATTTTACAAAAGACAAACATATTTCACCCTTTTGGTTTTCCTTGTTGTTTAGCATTGTATTATCAGATTTTCTGACATCCCCCAAATAAAACAGAAATTCATCTTGGTCTTAGATTTAGTTTCTTCCCTTGGACCTTCTTATTATGTTACATTCTTCTAACTTTGTTCTTAAAAGTGGATGAAAGGAAATGGGCAAAAAACATCCTAATATATACTTTTACAACGTTGGGAAGTTCAGATTGATGAAGTGTCCAGAACTCTGCCTCTTAAATTCCCATTTGAGATTTCCAGCCTTGAAAAAACACTGGATTGTTTTCTAGCTACGTCCATGTTATTTGTTTCTCTACAAAAACAATTCTCGTCTACAAAGGCATTTTACTTAAGTAAACAAGCACTAGTAAAATCCCTGCTCTGTCTTTGGGCTGCTACTTTCAGCTTCATGATCCATCTTGCAAAGTTGTGGGTGGTACCATGTATAGCTACATTTTGTTCTCCTTGGAGAAAAGGGGGACCAAATGTGTATTTTCTTTCTTCTTAACATCTTGAAATTCAGACCTTTTCTCACAAAAACCAGAAGAGTGGCATGACATTAATTCGTGTCCTTTAAAATATGAAATCTCATATTAAATACAAAATGTCAATGAAAGAAAAGTATTTACTTACTTACTTACTTACTTACTTATTGAAATTTCTCTGCTGCTCAGTTCCTGTAGGCTCTGAGTGGTTAACAAACACCAACATGATGCAAAACTAGAAGCATCAATCACATCAAACATATCCCCAATTACTTTTCCAGAAATCCAAATTTTTATGCCATTTGGAAGGCCTATAAGATGGAGAAGAATGAATATCTGAGGGCAGTGATTGCAGAGAAGGACCACCATCAACAACAAGCTTTTCCCTTAAGGTCCCAATAAATGATGCTCTTCTAAGGACTTTCAGCAAAACCACAACGAAGTTTAATATGAAATTATTCATAACAGTGTTCTTAAGGAGTTATGGCTGATTTGGCTAGAAGCTCTGATTCAGTCCTGCTGGCTACTCCACCTAAAGAAGCATGGGTATGCCCTTAGCATTTACCTCATAGGCTGTCTGGATAGTTGCCTGCCTCGATATTCAGAATGTGTTATGTCTGTGATCTTTGAAAATCAGGACAAAATATTTTCTGCAAGGTGAAGGAATCAATTAATACAGGAAATGGGTACGAATAAATGGAGACAGTAGGACAGGGATGGAAGGCACGCTGGTGCACTTATGCACGCCCCTTACAGACCTCTTAGGAATGGGGTGAATCAACAATAGACAGTTTAAGGTTAAAGTTATGGGGGGTTGAGGATGTAACAATAGAGTGTATTCCAGGCATTGACCACTCTGTTGCTGAAGTTGTATTTTCTGTTTGAAGTTTGAATTCAAAGTTTGAAGTGGTTTACCTTGAGTTTGTATCTATTGTGTGCTCGTGTATTATTGCAGTTGAAGCTGAAGTAGTCATTGACAGGTAGTACGTTGTAATGGATAATTTTATGTACTATGCTTAGGTCGTACTATAGGTGGAGTAATTCTAGGTTGTTCAAGCCTAAAATTTCAAGCCTGGTGGCATAAGGTATTTTGTTGTGAGCAGAGGAGTGGAGTTCTCTTCTCGTGAAATACCTCTGGTCTCGCTCAAATGTATTAATGTCTGATATACAGTGTGGATTCCAGACAGACGAGCTGTATTCAAGAATTGGTTTAGCAAAGGTTTTGTATGCCCTAGTTTGCAGTACAATGTTACTGGAGAAGAAGCTTCGCAAGATTACGTTTACAACTCTTAATGCCTTTTTGGCAATGCTGTTACAGTGAGCTCTGGTGCTTAGATTAATGCATGAGTGGAATGAAGAGATAGATATGAGGACGACAAAAGGTTAAACAGAGTCTTTTTCTTTGGCATCATTAACTATATTATTATGCATTCATTTGCATTGGAGCCAGTGTTGACTCCTGGCAACTGCTTGGACTGGACAGATTTCTGAAATTTTGTTAGCAACTTTTTGGGAACTGCTTGTTTCCTAGGTCTGAGAAGGAGTGATTAGCCCAGAGTAACCCAGCTGCTTTCATGCTTAAGGTGGGACTTGAATTTACAGATTCCTGATTTTCTAGCCTTATGCATTTAACCACTACACCAAATTCTTCCATTATATTATTAAGAAGAACCAAAGGGGATTCTTGTTTGTTTTTAAAACCATTCAATCTTTTAATAGATTATTTTAAAAAATGAAGTTATTTTAGTCATGGGTTGTTAGTGTTGTGTTATGTTTCTGTTACCTCTATATCCCATCTTTCCCCTGGGACCGTAAAGTAGTTTTCATGGGGAGCTCCTCTTTTTTTATCCCCATAACAATAACTCAGTGAGGATTGAGCAAGAAAGGATATCTTTAATTATATAATACAAAATAATTTAAACCATGAGTCTCTTTATAATCTACAGTCTAAATGAGAAGGTTCCACGGTACTTTCTAAAAAAATATGAAGACATTATTGGGAACTGAATGATGTTTTCACAGATACGGCCTGGCTTCCAATCTAGAATTTGCAAAAGCCCAACATCAACACGTAACATCTGAGATTAAACTGCCAAGGATCAGCAGCCTACTCCCTCTTAGTTTTAATATCCCATGTTGACATCATCTTATTTTCAACAATGTCCAGAGGGAGCCTGTTGTAGCATTGCTTTTTGCAAAGAAGTCCAAAGCATAGCTTTCCAGATAGTACTGGACAATGTCTCTCACCATTGACCAAGTTGGCTAGATATGGTAGGAATTAGCATTGGAAAGGCACCCAACATTCCACCCCCATGTTTAAAAAACTTTCCTCATTGCTGGGCTAGTTACTTCTTCTTTCAGAACAAATAACACTGTCCATGTTAATATATTAAGCTGCCTTGTATTGAGTCATAGCATTGCTTTGGCTGTCCTAGGACTGACTTTGTCAAGCCTGAAGTATCGCATGAAAAACATCTACTCTTCCTCTGAGCTATGACACCACCCTCTTTTCTCCAACAAGTTAGCAATAAGGACCTAAAACTCAAGCCTGATCTGCTTTCCATTCACATTTGATGTTGTTAGTTGCGAAGTTGTGTCCAACCCACCACAACCCCATGTACAACATTCCTCCAGGCCTTCCTGTCCTCTACCATCCCCTGGAGTCCATTTAAGCTCATGCCTACTGCTTCAGTGACTCCATCCAGCCACTTCATTCTCTGTCGTCCTGTTCTTCTTTTGTCCTCAATCTTTCCTAGCATTAGGTACTTCTCCAGTGAGTCCTTCTTTCTCATTAGATGGCCAAAGTATTTGAGTTTCATCTTCAGGATCTGGCCTTCTAAAGAGCAGTCAGGGTTGATTTCCTCTAGGATTGACCAGTCTGATCACCTTGGAGTCCAAGAGATTCTCAGGAGTCTTCTCCAGCACCAGAGTTCAAAGGCCTCAATTCTTTGGTGCTTAGCCTTCCTTATGGTCCAACTTTCACAGCCATACATTGCAACTGGGAAAACCATAGTCTTGGCTATACGCACTTTTGTTGGCAGGGTGATGTCTCGGCTGTTTATTAAATCCAAGGTAATGCTTTACAAAAGAATACATTGCAACTTGCTTAGCACAGCATAGTACAAGATGAAAAGAAAGTGGAGGTGAGTGTGGTTTTTTAATATTTTTTTTTGAAGTTTCATTTCTCAATTGCCAGCTGCTAATACTTGCTTTTCCTTGCCCTTCTGAATCTATTTCATAACATATCAACAGGCACATAAGGGATTTGGGTTTATTTTTTTTTGCTAGTGTGGGATAAATGAACTGCCCCTCCCCACTGCGTTTCTGACATGGTGCCAAATACCTATGAGCAAGAAGCTTAAGAATAGTGTGTTTCAATAAATCTTGAAGTTTGTCCGAGATTGATCGTTGTGATATTGTCATCCATTACTGTATTCAAAAGAGCTGCCTGCATGAAAGTTGATAGAGGGCAATCAAACCTTTGGCACTGCTCAAAATTATATCATTAGGTGTCTGCCTATGGGCTGACTTGTTCTCAAGCCCCCAAAACTAAACACAGCTGAGATCTAAATCCCCTGACAAATGAAGGAAATGTGCAAGGATCATGAATAACACATGGCAAATGGAATTTCTAAACATCACTCTGCCATGTGGCATACACCTGATAAATGACTGTCTGCAAGAGCACTGTTGAAAAGATACTGGACACTGGCCGAATGTCTTTCCAATAGAAGAAAGGAAAGAAGCACATTAAAAGAGAATTGTAACACACATTTTAAAGTTAGGAATTACACACACACGCACACACGCACACACGCACACACGCACACACACACACACACACACACACATGGAGGAAGGGAGGGAGGGAGGAAGATTTCCATGTCCACTTTTCTTCATCTGGTAAAATTTGGCATCAATGAAAGCAGAGACCAGCTTTTCTTAACACATCAGGTGGACACTAGATGGCTGGAATGACTCTGAGTCACAGTTCGTTTCCCCAAACACCTGGAGGGTATCAGGTTGAAGGAAATGAGTGTAGCATAATCTAACGAACGGCAGAGCTTTGGACTCTCTCTGTATCTTCCGTACCAATTCTCCTATCAAATCTGGGCCAAAGCTACACACAAAATGTATCTGTGCAAATTAAAACAAAAACATGCCAGTTGACATACCAGCTGGCATATGCATATCCTGAATAATTTGGATTATTGCAATTAAATTACTAGAAGGACTTGCTCTTGTGCCTGTTACATCAGTCATTACAATTTTTTAAATCCCTTTTGAAATCGTTGACACAGATGTCTAAAGGTTGAATCGTGGCAATTGGACCAACTTTTGTTAATCCGAGACGTTTCATTGCTCATCCAAGTAACTTCATCAATCAGAGCAAAATTAGTTAGGCAGAGAGTTGTTGGAATGTACCAACTCTTGCCACACCAACTTCAGGGTTTCCCCCCAAAATGGCTTGCAATATGTCAATGAAGTCTCAATCACCCAGACCAAGGGTATTTAAAGGTTGAATCATGGCAACTGGAGCAATCTTTGTTAATCTGAGATGTTTCACAGATGATCTGCTCTCATTCTAAAATCAACAAAAAAGAATGCATTTTTTTGTTTTAATATATTTCAAAGGTATATGAAGTAGTGGGGGGATCCTGCTAGCAAGGAATGGCCTATATTATTACCTATAACAGAACCAGTTGCACTCATGTGTTACTTTCTTCACCTATCATGTTTCCCTAGTTTAATTAATGAGGATCAATCAGTATAGAGTAGACAACCTAGCTAGAAAACTACCAGATTTCTTAGCTAGCAAATATTCCTAGAAATGTGGCATGTATGTTTCATGTAACAGCCAACTAGATTCTATGATAGCATCCTTCGGCTGCTATGTTTAGAATGATTGGGATTATATAAGTGGTCCTTAATTTACTTGGTACCAGTTGCTTGGTAACCATTCAAAGTTATGACAGACCCCAAAAAAGATACTTACAACTTTGGCCACTCCCTCATGGTCATGTGATTGCATTTGGATGCTTGGTAACTGGCCTGCATTTACAGCCATTTGCAGAGTCCCAGTGATTTGCAACATTTTTTTCTATGCTGGAAACTAGCATTTACTTCCAGTTTCTGGCAAAAAAAAGACACCCATTGTGGACAACGGGTTCATTCACTTAACAATCACCACAGAAAAATGCAAAATTGATTCGGTCACATGGTGACCTGTTTAATGACCAGCAGGATTTACAACTGTGATACCCAGGCTCAATTATGGCCGCAAGACAAGGACTATCTATAATTCAAAGCATTCTTAGCAAAGGCCACACTGGGAGCTATAATCTCAGTGCAACTCGTTTTCACGAGAGTAGAGAAAAGTCACTGTAAGAAACTTCAGATTGGTCCCTACATTTCTTTTCAGCTTGCTGTTGCTTTTGGCCGATAATCACATCTTCTGAACAGGAAGTACCTATGCTAAACACGCCACCCGTCTATTGGAAGATTACAGGAATATTGAAGGATCATAGGAAAGTTTTCCTTCTGCTGCTCGTTTGTTCCAACTTGTGGTTGTTATTAAGGAGATAAGCTTTTGGAAGCAGCCGAATATTCCCAGCTGTTGTATGACTAGCCTTCTATAACAGCAGCAGCAGCAGCAGCAGCAGCAGCAGGTTCTCATCGCTAGACAGCAGAGCAACCCAGAGCACCCATAGGCATGGCAATGTCGGGAAGAGCATATGTTCCCTGTAAACAGTAGCCAAGACCAAGAGACAGCAATTAGCACCAGCCGAATGAAAATGAATGGTCATATACATAACCTTAATAAAAATGTCATAGATGGGGGGGGGTGGGGGAGAAGGAATTCCTACCATGTTGGATCCTTCTTCTTGGTAAGAAAAGACATGGCTGGTTCTCTGCTTGTTCGTTCACATTACCAATAATATAAAAACTGCATTTCATTATCTATCTATCTATCTATCTATCTATCTATCTATCTATCTATCTATCTATCTATCTATCTATCTATCTATCTATCTATCTATCTATCTTTCCAGGCATCATCAGTCTACATGTGTATCCTTCTTTTACATTCCTGGCCTCTGATTTCATTGTTAAATTAACTAGGCTAGCCAGGCAAATGCAACATTTCTTATTCACAAGTTGGGATCTTATACATACTTTTTCCTTCAAGGGTCAATCATTTCTAGTGATGTAGCCAAGAGGAGGATCTTCTTGTCATCATGGCAGATGTCTTTATTCATTTTGGCAGTTCCAAAAGAATGACAGAAATCTTGAACATCACCAGCTATGGAAATGAAGGGGCGGAGGAGGGAATTTTGCTATGAAAGCAGGGTGAGGACCAAGTGCAATTGAACACAAAATTATGTCAATGATTCAATGTCAATATAAACCAATATCAATGATCCATTCTTTATATGATGGGAGGGGCTAGCTCATTCAAGCTATCTTTGCAAAACACCTCTCATTGAGCCTATAGTGCAGTGTTTCTCAACTTTGGCAGGCAACCTAGCTGGGGAATTCTGGGAGTTGAAATCCACACATTTTCAAGTTGCCAAGGCCGAGAATCACTGCTTTAGTGTCTTCAAGCACGACTGAGAATACTCTTACTTGAAGTTCTGGAGCTGTTGCTTTTCAGCATTGGCAAGACGACAGCAGCATAATTTCTATATTTCCTTTTTTTAAAATATTTTTTTAAAAAAACAAAACAAACATAAACAGTACATTTTTTCTGAATAGAGTATTGACAGAGTCAAAATTTACAGCTTATAACAGAAGTACTTCCTAAATATAATTTATATATTTCAATTTCTGCCATAATATTCATTTTTTTACTTTTTTATTTTTCATCTCTATTTAATATTTAATTTATAATCCATATTACCATCTGCCCTAACCTCCAATCTTAATCTTATTTCATTTCATTATCTTATTTCTCCATTTATCACATATATTTCTCAAAATCACCACATTTGTAAATTATCATCAGTTTGTTTCCTCTTAATTCCTTTTTTCTATTTGATTAACCCTTTGATTTAAACATAGTCATTTCCATCCTTAGTTTCTATTTTTTTATTATAGCTTAATATTTCTCATTTATCTCTTAATGTCAATTATTTTCTATGGTGGACCTATTTATCATTTCTTATTTCCGTATTAATCATTTTACCAAAACAATATATTTCTTCAGATTTATTTTTCACACCACCTTTTTCAGATACAAACATTATCTTAATCTCTTAATCATCTTCTTTTTCTTAATTTTGCTTAATATCTTATTCAATTTCAATTTCATTTGAAGTTCCATATCTTAACCCTTTCTAAATACCTCATAATAAGATCATATTAACCCTTCTACCATTCCTTTTTATTTCACAATTTATGTCATAATTCCATTTTTACAATACTGATATCAATACAATTCATTTGATTCTATAGGTATATAGCATATTTCCTTTTCTCTTTTCCCTTGTTTTTCTCCATTCTACCATTCATATTACACAATATATTTCATATTACAATCACAAATATTAATAATAATACAGTTCACTTATGACTGTAAGTATATAGCATATTACCCTTCATCCTTTCCATTAATGATTCCTTTTAACCATTTTCTCTTGGTCCATCCAGCAATCCACCTCTTAAAATTCCCCTCCCTTTACCCCATTCTCTCATTTTCTTTTTTTCTTTTTATAATTATTATGTCTTTTCTTCTGTATCCTTCCATTGATTTTTAAATCTTTTACTTGTCTAGTTTGCCCTAAGTTCCCATCTGCTCTATTCCGCTTTCCTCCCCTCACTTTTCTTATTTCCCCACTGTTGATCTCAGTGTAATCATTAAACCTTTTTGTGCCTAATCTTTCCCCTTTTCTTTTCTCTTTTGCTTCATCCTATCCTCTCTATTTTTGCCACTGTTAATCTCAGTGTAACCATTAAAAATATTTTCCTCTTGCCTTTTCCCCTTTCATGTTCTTCCCTTAGTTTGCTTCTTCTTTGTAGGTTGTTTCCTCCTTCTTCCTTCCCTTTTTTTCATTGTTACTCCCAATGTAAACATTTATTTTTTCATCATCAATGTCTTTATCTTCAGTGCTGTTTTCTTGCTTCTCCTTCTTAGCCTCTTTATCCAACTGAATATGTTCTAACACAATTTCTCGTTTTCTATCAAGATTAAATGATGCATGCAGCATTTTGACCATCTCAATTAGTTCCTGCCACATTTTGACGTTCTGGTTTGTTTTTAACTCCAATTTACAGTTTTGTTATTTTCCACCTCCTTTGGTTGTTGCGCTCAAACAGCTTAAAAGAAAAGAAATCCTCCTTCAAACTTCTTATGGCTCTTGTAGCTCAAGGTCACTGTAATTTTTTCCAGATTTCAAATTGTTCGTGGTAGTGCTTTTATTCCACCAGCAGATGTCTCTCTCCAATCCACAAGTTTCAAATCAACAAAGTTGCAAAATATCCAATTTGTGTAGTAAATCTGTTTATCAAATGTTTTTCAAGTTTCTTCTTTCTCTTCTTAATTTTATATATCCCAAATTCCAGTTTAAAATCCAATTTCAAATCCAACTGAAAAATTCCTTTCCAAGTCTTTTCCATTTTGAATTTTTCTTTATTCTTTCTTCAAAGTTCAAAACTTTTAAAATTATGTCCAATCTTGTTCAGAAACTATTTTCTTTCGAGTTTCTTTTTCTTATAATAATTTTACTATTTCCAAATCCAATTTCCAATCCAAATATCAAGTTCCATTAGTGCTTTAACTTCCGTTTTGTTCTTCTCCCTCCATTAACATTCCCCAATACCAATTAGCTGCTATTTCCTTGCCAGGACTTTTGAAAATTTTAAAATACTTCTTTTTTACCTGTGAGTTGGCCAATCACTCACCCGGTACCAATACTTCGTCCAAAACACCGCACCTGCAGAAATCTTATTTCGGTTGCCCCAGTTTCATGACAGTCATAATGGCCACTGCCCCTGCCACCAGATCGAAGATTTTCTTCTGACCTCCAAGGAACTTGCCTGTTCCTCTTGGTCATCCAAGGTGTCTCTCTTTCTTCACCATCCCTACAAGATGGATCTGGTCCGAAGACACCCCCCTGACAGCCGTTTGTCTGGATGGATTTTCGCAAGGCTCATTGGAACCTGCTATTTTCCAGCCAGCCTCGCCACAACGCTTCCAGTTCTTCCTTAATTTCTATATTTCCATTAAGGAGAGTCTAGCCCAATGCAAACTACAAAGGTAATGCCTCTATTGCATTTGGGCTTTGCAATTCCCAAGAATTAACGCTCTGTGATATCCTGGCTGAGAAAAGGGAAAAGTCTAGCTAGGTAACACATGAATTGGAATAACATGTTTATGAGAGAAAAGATAGAATAACCCCAAGTGTATCTTCAATAATGCCTACCACTTAAAAAAATTAAATCAATTTACCATCTGATAAAAGGCTTTAAGTTTCTAAAATGTGTAATTGTACCTTCATATGTTAAGATTTTGTTTGTAAACCCATATTTGCTATAGAGTTAGATTTGTGCCTTCCACACCCAAAATGGATATATTAATGCAATACAAGTGCCCTTGTGTGGAATTCCACAGCATATCCCTCTGCAAAGAATTTTTTTAATTTTTGAAATTTTAAAAATATAATTATATGGCATGTTTGGTTATGGATATAGGTTCTGCTCCTGTCTTGGCAGCCAAGTATGTATGTTGTATCTTTTCTGTAATTTTTATTTGCAACTGGTACCTCATCTCATGCAATGCTGTTGTGGAGCATACAGTTTGCACACTGGGTTGTAGTGACCTGATTGAAGGATAATGAAAGCCATTACAACCATCAAAACAAAACAGTCAAGTCCTATCCTTTAAGATGGAGAAGATGGCTGAAAGCAGGGAATGAGGGGGTGTAGGAAAAAGACATATAATAGCTCTTGATTCTGAAGATTATTTTTAAAGCACAACCATGTATTTAAATAGATGAAATATCAAATATACTACAAACCCCGGGATGCAGTTATAAACATATTCTACAGTGGGGTCTATATTGCTGAAGATGGGAACATTTGTTCCACAATTATCTGACCTTTTGAGTGTGTAGTCTACTCAGGTCCGGAGAATGGACTTCATTCAAGACCAATAGATATATCTTGTCCTATATATGTTTCTGGCAAGATTGAAGTGGAGTTCTGCCCAAACGTTCTGCTGCTGCTGCAGTACTTTCAACCAGCTCTTTACAGTAGTTTAGGAAAACATCTATTCGTTTCTCAGAGAACACGGAGCCAAAATAGAAGCCAAGTGATTCTCCTTCTTCATTAGTATCCCTTCATGTTTTGCCTACTTCATACTTTTTGCCATTCTCAATCTCCTTTGTCACTCTTCACTTTAAATAGATTACAATGAAAGTCAGAAAACCTGCCATTTAGGCCAGCTCAGCTTTTCAGTATTAAAATACTTTATAAGTTTGCACTCTTCTTCAAATGTTCCCAAATAATTGTATCTCCAGGTTAGCTCATGCTCTAAAAGCTCGTAGAATCTTTTGCTTGTTTACTAACTGCTCAGTGATATGTAGTGATGGGCTGCTAACTGTTTATGAACTGATTCTGCAGGCTCCATCGCCATGCTGTGACATGCTGCTTGCTGCAGAATATCTGATTAGTCTGCTGGGCATCAAAGCTCACCTCTGATGTTAAATGGCTTGCAAATTTCAGAAAATTTAATTCTCATGAGTTGGTGCAAGTCTGCTGCAACACTCCAGTGGCTATAACATTCAACTAAAGAATGGCATTAAGGAAATCAACCCCGAATGGTCATCGGAAAAGATCCTGATGTTGGGAAAGATTGAAGACAAAAGAAGAAGGATATGGTTAAATGATCTTATTGTCACAATGAACATGAATCTGAGCAAACTCTGAGGCAATGGAGGACAGAGTGTGCTATGGTCATGAAAAGCCAGATATGACTTAGGGACTGAACAACAACAAAGAGTGGCATTATTTTTCTCTTCCTTAGAGTGTTAGGACAAATTCACTAGGAACATTATCAACAGCATTACCAGATTTCTGATCAAGGGAGACATTGTAGCAATATTTTACTATTTTACTGACTATATAAAAATGAGAAAATTGGAAAAAAGTTCCCAATATTAAACTTTACCAGATTTCTGATCAAGGGAGACATTGCAGTAATATTTTCCTCTGGGGCTTGGAACTGAGGGCCACTCCAGAAAAACAGCTAATGGAAATGGAAACATGAAGGACTGAATGCCACCATATAAAACTCTGCCAAGAATATAGGAAAATCAGGAAAAAGAATGGGATTTGGGGGTAATGTTTATTCAAACATGCTGTCTTCTATTTGTGCTCTTAAGTGGTATTGTCTAGGACTAAATATTGTTGTTGAAATGTTACATTCCCATGCTCTAATTGTTAGTGGTCTGTGCCAAAACGATGCTTTCCTTAACACAGTGCTCCATTAATTTCAAAATACGTGATGAGATTCTAAATTCTTGAAAGAACCTTTCGTCCAGAATATACTCACATCCCTCATTCTTACAGAACACCCCATCTCTGATGGATCCTGGAGGGGGAAAAATCTGATTTTAGCCTTGGTTTATTTAACCATAACAATAAAGCCTCTATATACATAATACATTTGCTAAGCCAAACAGATTTGCTAGGATCCAAGCAAGCAGGATGCTAGTTACAAATGATGATATGCAGGTCAGCAGATGTTCTTGTGTTGACCTCACCAGATAAAGAAAAGGATGCAGTTAAAAAGAAGAGAAAATGTACATACCGTATATACTCGAGTATAAGCCGACCCGAATATAAGCCAAGGTACCTAATTTTACCACAAAAAACTGGGAAAAACTATTGACTCGAGTATAAGCCTAGGGTGGGAAATGAGGCAGCTACTGGTCAATGTAAAAAATAAAGATAGAGCCAAGTAAAATAACATGAATATTTATTTGAACGAAAAACAATAAAAGTGCAAAAGGGGGAAGGAGGATTCCCAGCTCTAAACAAAGGGAAATCCCGGAATGCCAGCGCGAAAGGCGGTGCTCGCGTTCCTCCTCCCTTGCTCAAAAGCCCCAACATGATATTGGAATTGGATGCCATTATATACCTGCTGAGGGGATAATTTGAATAACTTGAAAGATATAAAAGCTCTAAACATATTTGTTTAAAAATCTAAAATCTATACTTAAAATAAATGAATATAAAGTAATAAAGTTCTTTAAAGTTGTAATTCACTTTGCTGCTGAAAAAGAAAAGAAGCTTAACACCTTAAATGGTATTTATTAACTGAAATATCATCAAATCAAATATATAATGAGGTATATTATAATGACCTTTGTTTTCAGAAAGAAGCATGATGGAAGTTTTTCAATAAAGGGAAATATAGAAAAACTTAGTGTCATGCTCATATATCATCTTTACAGATGTTGTTAACACTATACTATGGCAGCATATGATGGTACAATGTTTCAATCAATTTCAGGATGAAAAACTCATCAATGAGGAGGAGGAGTATAATTTATTAACCTTGTATGATATCAGTTTCTCAAGGACTCTAGAAGGACCCGAGGAAGAAATCTCTGCCCCCTCCCCACTTTCCCTTTCCAACCCAGCCTTCCAAGGGGACCTTTGAGGGAGAAATCTCTGCCCCCTCCCCACTTTCCCTTTCCAAGGCAGCCTTCCAAGAGGACCTCTCGAAAAGAGCGAAAGCTTTCTCCTGGCCGTTTTACCACCACCACACCCTCCACCCCGGCCATCCTAGGCTGGGTTAGAAACAAGGAGGGGGAAGTTCAAGGACCACATCGATGGCACGAGCTCAGATTGCCGGCTGGGGATGATGGGCGCTGCAGTGCGATCTCGGGAGAGACTAGGGGGGAAGAAAGAATGACTGTTTCCCCACACCCTAGGATTGGGGAAAACATTGACCCCCCCCTTAGTTGCGGGAGAAGGGTTGCGCTTCAAAGCGGTCGCCTCCATCCATCAATCCATCCTTCCTTCCTTCCTTCCATCCATCCATCCATCCTTTTTTTCCCAGCGGCGGTGCGTGTGTGTGACATGCAAGCAAGACGTCTCACGGGGCGTGTGTGTGTGTGTTTGTGGTGGGGGTCTCGTCCCAGCCACCCACCCACTCGCTCCCTTTCCCTCTTCAGAGCGTGGGCTGGTCTTAGAAGCCGTGCTGTCCCGGCGGGGCCGTCGCCTCCTCCTCTTCCTCCACGCTCGCTCCTCTTGCACGCCCCTCCACCCCCATCCCCACCCTCTCCACGCGTGAAGGTCACCTCCTCCCTCTTCCAGGCGGCGGCGGAGGCGGCGGCTCCGAGCGGAGCGCCACAGCCGGCAGCTCCGCTTCCCTCCCACCTTCCTCCTTGCTAAAGGGCCAAAGTCAGCGGTGCCCGAAGCCGTTCGCTCGCTCGCTCCCAGCGCAGGAGATTGGAGGACGGAGGCCAGGGCGGACGGGGACCATCCCACTTTCCCGGGACAGGCTTGTAGCCGCCTCACCCGGCTTTCTCTCTCTCTCCAAAGGCGGCCAAGCGCCTCCAGCAGCGCTGTCAAAAGCAGTTCGCCAGGCGAAAGAAAGAAAGAAAAGAAGAGAGAGAGAGAGAGAGAGAATGAAAGAATGAAAGAAGGGGAGGAATGGCCCCTCCTTTCTCTCTCTCTTCCAGCGCCGCCGAAGAGAAGGAAGGGGACTAGGGCACACAGGCGCGCACACACACGCACACACACAAAAAGGCCTTTCCTGCCCGCTCGCAAGATGCTCTTGGCAGGCTCGGAAGAGAAAGAGAATGGAGTAGGGAGTGGGTGGCTGGGGGCGCAATAAGCACGCGAGGCTATTTTTGGTTCTGCGAAAAGGAGGCGTGGGTAATTGTGCGTGAGGGGGTGTGCGCGTGTGTGTCCACATAGGAATAAATGCAGCGTCTTGGCACTAACGAGAGCTAGCTGCCTGCGGTAGAAAGGACTCACTGCAAGAGGAAGGGGCTGGACTGGGACCGGCTTGGCTCGGGTCCGCGTGGCGAACTGCTCAGCCTTGGGCAAATCCCGCCGGACGATCTCGCCGCCTCTTTGGCGTCTCCTGTGCGGGGTTCCCAAAGTACATCGAGACGTAGACTCGACTATAAGCCGAGGGGGCGCTTTTCAGCACAAAAAACGTGCTGAAAAACTCGGCTTATACTCGAGTATATATGGTAACTCTTTCTGGTCATTTCTAGAACCAGAGAGAGAGACACATTTCTGCTCCCATTTATACTTTCTAAATTTCATGACAATCCAGCCTAAATTTTGCATGTCCATTTTAACAAACAGTGATATTAGAAATGGTGTTTATTTTATAGCCTAGAAACTCCATCTTAAATGTTAGTGTAAGTTTATATGACAGTTCTATTAAATATAAAAAAAGGCTCATTACAGAGAAAACCCTTTCTGCCTGCTTTTATCTGTGACTAAATGGCACAGGCAGCCCTGCAACTCTTCAAGTAAGACATTTTTAGAACTCTATTTATATTACAGCCATAACAAACTCGCAACTAGAAAATTATAATGGGCACAAACAGCTAATAAAAAAGAGATTGTTGAGAAATACTTCTTAATAACAACTTACAAGCAATTCCGATAAAACAGAGACCCTCTCTCTCTGCTTGGAAAAAGGCCACTGCTGTAACCCGAGCCACTTGGCAATAGGTAGGCCTGTCTAGCTTTTCATTTTCTAAGGTTATTCTTGCCAAGCCATTGTGAGTAGTGGACATTTCCTTTCTTCTTCACGTGATGATCTCAAAAGTAAACTGCCCATAATTACTGTATCTCTCCCAAATCAAAGATGAATGGCTTGTAGCCCACCAGTCAGCAACTTCTGGAAAGTCCCAGGTCATACATTCCATTTTTAGAGGAAATGGAACTAAACAAATGACAGGCACTTCACTGGTGCTTGTGGACCACAGAGTCTTTTCTTCTTCAGTATTATAGTATTACTATTACTGTATTAAGAGATGCAGTGGCTTAGTGGGGAAGATGCTGAGCTTGTCGATCGAAAGGTCGGCAGTTCAGCAGTTCAAATCCCTAGTGCCCCGTAACGGGGTGAGCTCCTGTTACTTGTCCCAGCTTCTGCCAACCTAGCGGTTTGAAAGCACGTAAAAAATGCTTTTCTATGTTTGAAAACGTAGAAAAATAGGGACCACCTTTGGTGGGAAGGTAACTGCGTTCCGTGCGCCTTTGGTGTTTAGTCATGCCGGTCACATGACCACGGAGACATCTTCGGACAGCGCTGGCTCTTTGGCTTTGAAACAGAGATGAGCACTGCCCCCTAGAGTCAGGAACGACTAGCACGTATGTGCGAGGGGAACCTTTACCTTTACCTTTATAACCGTATTACTATTATTCTTCTTTTCCTTACTAGTATCTATCTCTTTCCACTTATTACTATAACCGTGTTGCTTGTATCTTTCAATTGTATTGTTTTTATTTGTTTCCTAGTACAATTTGATAGCTTATTAGTAACCTTGACTATCACTAAGTGTTGTATCTTTTTATTCTTGATGAATGCATTTTATTCTCCTTATGTACACTGAGAACATATACACTTAAGACACATTCCTTGTGTGTCCAATCACACTTGGCCAATAAAGAATTCCTATTCTATTCTATTCTATTCTATTCTATTCTATTCTATTCTATTCTATTCTATTCTATTCTATTCTATTCTCACTGAACTCCTTTATGATTCATTTCAGTGGCTTCTAGTGGACTTTTGAAGTAAGATACTGTGCGAAAGATTAGAGGTATTTCTCCCAGTGATATTGATTTGATGATGGCTTATATTGCTAGATTCCAAAGATTTTACAGAAATTTCCAGGTATTCTTTCTTAAGTAAACTAAGTCCCAGAAAATGTTGGAAATTTTTGGGAGAAATTATTCTCTCCCCCCTCCCCAAATAAATAAGAGGTAGTAACACCTTTGCTAGAAAGTTTTTTTCCAGTATTCTCATTTTTATATAGTCAGTATATTTCCTCACTGTGGCCATCATATTAATGAGTTCCTCTTTGTTTTGAGAAAAAATTTCCAGTTCTCTTGCTTCCTCCATCTTTTTGGTGAGTTTGCCTTCCTCTGTTTGCTACCCTGCAAACAATTGCCTTGTTAAGGTTTTTCAGCGGCAGAGATATCAAAAACAGCACCACAAAAAACCGATTAGGAACATAAGTTAAAATAGGGAAGAAAATAGTAAGTGAACACCTGTCTACCCTAGATGAGTTTAAATCACCAGGACTGGATGGATTACACCCCAAGGTTCTGAAGGAACTGGCAGACAAGATCTCAGAACCACTGAACTATATATTTCAAAGATCCTGGAGCACAGGGGAGCTGCCAGAGGACTGGAAAAGAGTTCCCATCTTCAAAAAAGGGGAAAAAAAACATATCCAGGAAACTACAGACCTATCAGCCTGACCTCAATACTGGGGAAGATTCTGGAAAAGATAATCAAGCAACGAATCATCAAACACCTAGAAGCAAACAAAGTAATAACCAAAAGCCAACATGGGTTTGTCAAAAACAGATCATGCCAGACTAATCTTATTGCATTCTTTGACAAAGTGACAAAATTAGTAGACCAGAGGAATGCTGTCGATATAATTTACTTGGACTTCAGTAAAGGATTTGATAAAGTAGACCATAGCCTACTACTAGATAAAGTAGAAAAATGTGGGTTAGACAGCACCACCACCAGATGGATTCATAACTGGCTGACCAACCGCACTCAATGTGTAGTCCTCAATGGAGCTACATCCACATGGAGGGAAGTATGCAGTGGAGTACCCCAAGGCTCTGTTTTAGGCCCAGTACTCTTCAACATCTTCATCAATGACTTGGACAAGGGGATAGATGGGGAACTCATCAAATTTGCAGATGACACCAAGCTGGCAGGAATAGCCAACACTCCAGAAGATAGGCTCAAGTTACAGAAGGATCTTGACAGACTTAAACATTGGGCACTATCTAACAAAATGAAATTCAACAGTGAAAAAAGTAAGATTCTACATTTAGGCAAAAAAACCCCAAAATGCACAGGTACTGTATATGTGGTACCTTGCTCAATAGTAGTACCTGTGAGAGAGATATTGGAGTCCTAGTGGACAACCATTTAGATATGAGCCAGCAGTGTGCAGCAGCTGCTAAAAAAGCCAACACAGTTCTGGGCTGCATAAACAGAGAGATAGAATCAAGATCACGTGAAGTGTTAATATCACTTTTAATGCCTTGGTAAGGCCACACTTGGAATACTGCATTCAGTTTTGGTCGGCACGATGTAAAAAAGATACTGAGACTCTAGAAAGATTGCAGAGAAGAGCAACAAAAATGATTAGGGGACTGGAGGCTAAAACATGAAGAACAGTTGCAGGAACTGGGTATGTCTAGTTTAATAAAAAGAAGGACTAGGGGAGACATGATAGCAGTGTTCCAATATCTCAGGGGTTGCCACAAAGAAGAGGTAGTCAAACTATTCTCCAAAGCACCTGAGGGTAGAACAAGAAGCAATGGGTGGAAACTAATCAAGGAAAGAAGCAACTTAGAACTAAGGAGAAATTTCCTGACAGTTAGAACAATTAATAAGTGGAACAACTTGCCTGCAGAAGTTGTAAATGCTTCAACACTGGAAATTTTAAAGAAAATGTTAGATAACCATCTGTCTGAGATGGTGTAGGGTTTCCTGCCTGGGCAGGGGGTTGGACTAGAAGACCTCCAAGGTCCCTTCCAACTCTGTTGTTGTTGTTGTTGTTGTTGTTGTTGTTGTTGTTGTTGTTGTTGTTGTTGTTGTTGTTATTATTATTATTATTATTATTATTATTATTATTATTATTATTGTTATATCAGATGGTTCTTATGAGTCTCCTAATAGGATTTCTCTTTCTTTTCTGTAGTGTTGGACCTTGTCAAAAAATAGGTCCCCTCTCATAGCAAAGAGCTGTGATAAAAAGATATTCTTGTAGTTTGGGGTATCTCATCAAAGGACAGCAGCTTATAAATTGAGGGGTTCATATCATCAGTAGATCTCAACTCAATGTCAACTCAGCAGAAAACTGTGGAGGGCATATACTGACTGCACTACAGTGCTGTATATTGCTAAGAAGGCTGTGTGCCTGGCCAGACAAGAAGAATGTGTAAATTACGGGAAGTGAGTGTCATTTTGCCATTGCTATGCAATGACTAGTATTTTGAAGGACATCATCTGTGCATAGTTGAATGATAATCATGGATGCTGTAAAACACATTGTCTTAGACTGGTATCACTTCATTATACGTTCTGTCTGAGAATATATATTGGCCTTCCCCAATCTGGCGCTTTATAAAGGAACTGGGTTTCATTCATATTCAACTTATTTGGAGAGCGTTATGCTAAAGAAGGCAGCTATATCAGATCTCAGTGCTTGAGCTTGCTAGCCCAGAAAAACCACATGAATATATAGGAAGGAGAGATGTCCCAACTAGAATTAATCTGCCAATTCTAAATAAACAGGAAATCAATTGATGCTACTAAAAATGTTCATAAGGTATGCTAGTGCAAAATAGCCTTTGATTTCACATTTGCCTCATTTTTAGCATGAGGGCCTTAATCAAGGTAAATGTTTATCCTGGTAAGACATCAAAGGCAGTGGTTTTAAATGGGACCCTCTGAACACTTTACAAAGTCTCACTACATCAGTTATCACTAACCATCTGTGAGTCTGGTGTTCTACCAACAAAAATATAACCTGATGAATAATTGAATTGTCCACATTTGAAGTGAAAGATGAATCAGAAGTCTGAAAGCAAGCCAAGGCAATGTGTTACAGGGTGCTCATGGCTGAATCAATGACTGTTTATTAAATGTGTAGATTAAAAAATTAAAACTACAATATTCAACTTCAGATTCAAAAGCTCATTTGTCATTACACAGGGATGCAGTGGCTCAGTGGCTAAGGCACTGAGCTTATTGATCGAAAGCTATGCAGTTCAGTGGTTTGAATCCCTAGTGCCGCATAACAGGGTGAGCTCCTGTTACTTGTCCCAGCTTCTGCCAACCTAGCAGTTCGAAAGCACATAAAAAAATAGGGACCAAGTTTGGTGGGAAGGTAACAGCATTCCATGAGCCTTTGGCATTTAGTCATGCCGGCCACATGACCACGGAGACATCTTCTGACAGTGCTGGCTCTTCGGTTTTGAAATGGAGATGAGCACCGCCCCCTAGAGTCCAGAATGACTAGCACATATGTGCGAGGGGAACCTTTACCTTTACCTTACACACATATACCGTATATATACATGGTTTCATAGGTATTTAGGTATTTATGAGAAACTCAAGCAAAGTACTGCAAGCACTGCATTCAATCAATACAAATTAATCATGTGGAACAATGACATTTCCTATGGAGAAATGCCCATCAAACCATGTGTATTACATTTCCTAGGATGAAAGTGATTTGTTTCCTTCTCATTCACCCAGTACGCTCAACTGATTTGCTAAGCAGTGATTTTTGTCCGATGACAGGGGGAGTGTAGGGCATACCTGTAGGGCTAGGGAATGGTCATGGGATCAAAGCACTGTAAGGGTTGAACAGGCAATCATTCTAAGTATATATTTTTTTTTCTGAAGAAATACAATATGATTAAATTACATTGAAAACACATCTAAGTAATCTGAAGGTTACACCAGCAGATCTGGCATGATAAGAAAGTCAGTCATTTTGTATATATAAAAAAGAAGAATGGTTAGATCTAGATTTTCTATAAAAGCTGCTGTATTTAAACAAAGGCTACATCTGCACAGCTCTTCTTGCTCGCCCACCCCATTAGGCATGTAAAAGAATTCCACCATAAATTCTGCTGGAAACGAGGTTGGGTGTTCCATTTTCACTGGACTTTGCGAAGGAGTGAATGTTAGCATCCCACAAAGTCTGCTGGAGTTCATCATTCCCAGAACAAAAATCTACCCCCTCCCCTTGAATATGATCTCAGTGAAACTTGCGTGCAACCTTCAATATTTTTCAGAAGGGGGCAAGGTCTCCCATCTGGAGCTTCAACTTGGGGCTCATCCACACAGCCTGCTTTCCATGATACAAAAACTCTCAGTCGACTCTCTATTTGCTGAGGAGGAGTCCTCACAATGAAACCTTCACATTATGGGCAACCCACAGGCTAAGGCAGGTTGGAAATGACCCAATGTGTTTCATCATGAATGCAGTGTTTTTATGGGGGAATAAAAGTCTTCTCATCTGGGCAATCTATGATGCATGGAGAATGAGGATTGGGTGATATGATCAAGGATGGAAACCTTAGTTGCAGCTGGCCAACAGGTTTGGTCTGGGGCTGTGCCTTTCAGTCCAGTCCTTGGACTCTGAATATATTCTGCAATTTGGGTGTGAGAGAAATCAGAAACCAGTTTCTGCAGATATTTCCTTTTTTAAATTGATTGCTTGACTGGTCAATATAGAGAGTGTAAACTAACAAGCCCAACCTTGAATTAATCTAATTGAAAGGACTTAGCTCTTATAGCATGTAATTTCCTTCCTAGTGGCTACTGTTCCCAGGCAAATCTGACCCCTCAGTTTCTCTCATGTGATTTTTTTCCCCATCATCAGTAAAAGTGATTTCTATTTATTTGATTAATATGTTTCCTCTGCATGAATCCAACCAATGACTAAATGGCAGCCCCCAAAGAGATGAAAATGCTCACTGTTTACTGTCCTCTAGTGCATTGGTCTCCAACCTTGGCAACTTTATGACTTGTGGACATCAACTCCCAGAATTCCTCAGTCAGCGCATGCTGGCTGAGCAATTCTGGGAGTTGAAGTCCACAAGTCATAAATTTGCCAAGGTTGGAGACCCTTGCTCTAGTGGTCAGTTGTTTGATGGATGGGCCAGCTAGAAGGTGAAAATTCTGTGATCCCCTATAGCTGGGGTCTCTTTCATACACTAAAATCCCTTTCTTCAACTCCAGCTCCATGAATACTTAAGCAATACATGCATCTGGCCTGCACAAATATTGGTGAGAATTGTGGAGCAGTTGAGAGAAGCACTCTGCCTACAGCTACTAGTTAGGTCAATTGGTTGACAGGTTTTTGATGAGTGGGTGAAGGGGACACAAAAATTGAATTCGGTGGAACATCCAGACCTTGTAAACATTACCCCAGTTCAGATTTGGCATGTAAAGAACAACCTGTCCCCCCTCCCCCATCACTGCTTCTTGCCCTCACCATATTTGATGGTGAAAGTGACAGAGTCTGCTATTGTCTCCTTCCAGCTCAAGTGACAGTGGTCTTTTCATTCATTCATGCATTCATTCAATTTCTATGGATTCCCTTCTCAATTAATGACTATGAGCGGTTTACAGTTCCAAATCTATGAAAATAACAATATAAAATAATAAAATAAATTTAAAACAATATTTAAATAATAAACAATAATTAAAACAATACAAATATCCAACCAGCACCTGGGATAGTTTATGCTCTCCAGCCCCTTGGTCTGGGGGCGGGGGAGGAGGTATGGATTCAGAAGGCTGGTAAATGTGGTCCATTCAAAACTTTAGCCCTTTACCATGGCCAAAGTAGACAAAATATAGTAGAATACTTTATTGGCCAAGTGTGATTAGACACACAAGGTATTTGTCTCCCGTGCATAAACTCTTGGTGTACATGCAAAAAAATAAAATAATAATCATAATAATGGGGTGAAACACAGAAATAATTTTTTTAAAGCAAGTTTCATTTCCAGTAAGTTTATACACCGGAGACAGCATTGTTGCCTCTGCAATTGGATGTTGTGAGGTGAAGCAAATCCTCCCACTTCCAAAGCAGGGGCCGTAGCACAAGGTTGGAATGCATGCTTCACTCCCGGGGTGGAAGACATTTTAGAAGTGAGGCTGCACATCTGCATAACATTTGGATACTCTATACACCGGAAGTTGAAACGTTCTCCTCATGTGTGTGAATGTTCCTGAGAGCAGGAATTGAACCCGAGCAATGATTAGTGAAATGGGCTTTATAACTATAACAAACAGAAGATTTATTTAGAAGAAGTATGTTTTATGGGTAGGCAAAGCCTAACCCTCCCCTTTTACGGATAGGCAAAGACTAACTTTCCTCTTTCCAGTGTTTGGAATTAAAGCCATTATGTCTTGCTAGGCCACAGTTGAGCAAATGTTTGACTCATAGGTAGGACTAAGATAAATGGACTGTCTGTGCAGAAAGCTCATGTTCATTTCATCACATGTAAGTGAACGAGAGACAGGCATGTTCCTAATTCTGATATAAAAGCAAAAGAAAAGAAGGCTTTTAAAAGTTTTGGACCAATCTCTCCCTCCCAAGCTGCATAGTCCTTTAAAAAAATAATCACTCTTGACAGTCATTTAATAATGGTGAGTGCTGTATGGCACTATTATTGTGTGTTTCATCTAATGATGAATTTCCTTTTACCCTATGGACAACGTACAAATCAGGGAAATTATCGCGGTGATACTTTTAATAACTTCCTGTGGGAATGCAAATGCCATCCGGTGCTGTCTCAACAAAAGAGTTAAATCATGCAATTTCACAGATTAGACAACATAGGGTTACTAATGAGAAACTTCATTTCAGTGATAAAGTCCCCCCCCCCTTCAAGAATATTTTGAGAGGCCTGTAACCTTTGGCTGACACCCAAGGAGGCTATTAGTTTAACCATGGGACGCACCAGCAAATATTCACGAGTCAGCAGAACCTCTCTTTTTCGGAAGGCAGTTCATAACCTTCCCTACAAAGACTTTGAAAACTCAGGAAGAGCCGAGAGAAAGAAGAAAGTACATAGAAAAAAAAAACATTTGACTTATCAGCTTCCGATTACTGCTTCGCTTTAGCTTCCAATGTCTTTTCGACAATGTAGGTTTAACTATAGCCGCTCTGCATCCCCTTTAAAATGTCATGCTGCCCTCTGTTCTATAAACATGTATCATCCATCACTAAATATTTAGATGTGGATTGTTGGGGCTGAGTTCTGTGCCAGGGGTAGGGGGATTAATTCTTTTCAAGGTCCTGGTTTGATAGATTCTTCGCTGAAGTAAACATCCGAGGCAAGCATATGCTGAGGCCATAAAACCTAGAAATCTGCTTGGAAGTTTAACAAAGGGGTCATTTGAAGCATGTTATCATAATTTACAGGAAAATTGTCAGGTTTCTTTTGCATGACTCATCAAAGTAGGCTCCTCCCTGTTTGACAAAAGCCATTGCTATGCAAATGGTACTATAGAAAGAAATATCTCTACTCCCCTCACCCATGGGGAAACATTTGAGGGTTCTCAAGAACGAAGCATGATGGACTGTTTGCTATCTCACATCTGCCTAATGAACTGAGATGTTTTACAGACACAGGAAAACTATGTCAGGGTTTACAGAAGAGGTGACAATGGGAAGTAGTTTTGAGTGAATTTCTATAAAGTTAGATCTCCCCCACCACCACTCTCAAGAGTGGCAAAACATTTACTTTGGTTTTCAACCTAGGTATCTGATTCTATTGTCATGAGATCATAGGTAATGTGTGTGCATATAGATACACCAGGTTCACTTTCTCAAATTGATACCTTGGTTAAGGAAAAGGAGAAAAGTGGAAATTGTGGTGGGAAGCTGTTCTAAAAGTACATGATGTGAGATGTCAAATGGTCCATGACTCTTAAATTAACTCCCACTAAAAATCTTAGATTCATCTCATGTCTGCTGAACTGAGGAACAACCTCTAGGAATATGAGAGAAAGGAATCTGAGAGGAAAAACTCCTACATTGTACATTATGAAGAACTCATGGGCTCATAGTCAACAGTAACAAGGTTTTTCATGGAATCTATTAAGGTAGCCATCTGATAGTCCTAAGTATGGTTGCCTTGCTGTATCCAAATTTCTGAAACTCCTTGATGGGAAGCTTGCATGGAACTCTACATATACTGGCTTCAGCATTAATATGAATTAAATTGATAGAATGCTAGGAGGTACAATGCAAAAGGATCTAGTCCCTTATCCAGCCCTGGAATCCAAATTAAAGTGCTCCAGAAAGATAGTTATCCAATGACCCTTGAACATTCAATAAGGGGGACCTCTTGATATTTGGTGTCGTTGTTGAACTCTTGTTGTTTTTGGAAAGTCCCATCTCCAGTATATGTATTATTTCCTTCTGAACTTTCCCTATATTTTAGCTTCATAGTTTAGAATAGAATAGAATTCTTTATTGGCCAAGTATGATTGGACGCACAAGGAATTTGTCTTAAGGCATATGCTCTCAGTGTTCATAAAAGAAAAGATATATTCATCAAGAATCATAAGGTACAACACTTAGTGATAGTCATAGGGTACAAATAAGCAATCAAATCATATTAGGAAACAGTCAATATAAATCATAAGGATATCAGCAACAAGGTTATAGTCATACAGTCATAGTTCCTTCTTATTTATTTGAACCCCCCCCTTTTCCCTTGACTTTAGATAGTTAACAACAGAGAATATCACCTCAGTATGTGGTGACGTACCAAGATCCACCTAAAGTAATTATTTCTCACTGAACTGCAGTGATTAGACTCCCCTAACATTCTGACTCCAATAGTGAGGAAAAGGCAATTTTAAAGATTTTCCTAGAGGTTAAAATGGTTGGGACCACCCAAATCTTGGGAGAATTGGGTTTTTTTTTTTTATGTTTCAGACAGCAGGCACCACAACAGAGTAGGCATATCTCCTGGGGCCCATTAGATGACATTTCTTCAGAGAATGAATCTATAGCATGCCCATTAATTTTTCTATTGTACATTTTTCTAAAACATCATATGGTGGAATCCAATGATCCTCTTCTATCTATGATACTTTTTCAAATAATTAAATGGCTGTTGCCCTGTATGAGACCTCAAAATTTGTTCCAAAAGTTTGATGATGCATCCAGAACTGATAATGAGATACTGCAGAAAGAAGGAGAGGAGCTAAAAGTCCTGCAGTGCAAATAGTCATCAGGTCACATAATGGTGAATGTTCTCATAAGCCTTTCCCGTGACAAATATTACAACATCTTTCCAATGATTTCTTAAATAGTTACTGAAATAGTTACTCAACTAAAATCAGTGCGGTTTTTAAAAAAAACACACTTTAACTTTGGATGAATTTTGCTATAAATAAGAACATATAAATGAATAATAGTTCAGAATTTATTATCCTAACACCAGTATTCTTGGGTGTGGACAATTTCTTTTTAAAATAAACCAAGGGGGAAAAAAAGAAACAAAACAGTGCACATTTAATTTGCAAGGTTCTTTGGGTAACATCACAGAAAAAAATGTAGAACACAATAAAATCCATTCAGAATATGCCCGAGTAGTTAAAAGTCTGAACTTTATGAAAATTACAAAGTATTCTTGTAAGTTACAGAAAGAATTAATAGGTAAAAAGATTTGTTCATTTTCATTATGTAACATACTGCTGTTGATAAGAGCTCTCCAAAATTTTTACTATTAGATAATAAGTTTTGCCTCTAGGTGGGTTTTGAAATTTAGCCAGGGCTTAATCATCCTGACAGGCTAAAAGCTAAGGGAGTTTCTAAGTTTGCATGTTATTTCAAACATAATACAATCAAATATTTTTGATAAGATACAAGGAGGCCCACCTAAGAGGAATATTTGACAGTTTAGATTCAAGGTGAAAGTGAAACTAAGAAGGGCTGTCTTCAAATTTGCAACAGTTATGTACACCCCAATAGATAAAATAAAAAACATTGTCCCTGGCATGTCAATAGATTTGTCTAACCAAGAGGTCACACGCAGCATTTGTGAAGACACTGCTTAATGGCTTAATGTGCTCTTCAGTTGACTTTTAACTGAATGGAACACTGCTATGGTGTTCTCTTTCAGAAATAGAATAGAATAGAATAGAATAGAATAGAATAGAATAGAATAGAATAGAATAGAATAGAATAGAATTTTTATTGGCCAAGTGTGATTGGACACACAAGGAATTTGTCTTGGTGCATATGCTCTCAGTGTACATAAAAGAAAAGATATGTTCATCAAGGTACAACATTTACAACACAATTGATGGTCAATATATCAATATAAATCATAAGGATTGCCAGCAACAAGTTACAGTCATACAGTCATAAGTGGAAAGAGATTGGTGATGGGACTGATGAGAAGATTAATAGTAGTGCAGATTTAGTAAATAGTTTGACAGTGTTGAGGGAATTATTTGTTTAGCAGAGTGATGGCCTTCGGGAAAAAACTGTTCTTGTGTCTAGTTGTTCTGGTGTGCAGTGCTCTATAGCATCGTTTTGAGGGTAGGAGTTGAAAAAGTTTATGTCCTGGATGTGAGGGATCTGTAAATATTTTCACGGCCCTCTTTTGTGGATAATAACAGCATAAAACATATTAAAAACAACAACAACAATCAAAACAACAATACCAAAGTGGTTGATGTGCTTAGCCATAACCAAAAGATCTGAATGCAATAGGAGTCGATGGAATCTCAATTCATCAATTACAAAAAGCTGCACTGGTTACAACAGCAACTTTATTAGAACATTATATTTGACTTAGTGTTTTCTGGTGAGACTGGTCTAGCCAAATATGGGACAGAGCATATGGCTTCCACTTTTGCATCTTTGATTATTCTATACCCTTGGAAATGATCTGATAGTGAAAAGGATCAAATCTACTCAGAATTATCTGCTCGGTTGTATGTAAATACTGCAGCAGGATTAGGAGTAATAATAATAATCAAAGAAATATAAATATTTAAAAATTCAAGTTGAAAGATTATGAGATAAACTGGCCATGGTAGTCCCAGTGGTCATCAGCATACTGGGTGCCATATTAAAAGATCTTGCACTGCACTTAGAAATTAGGCAGAATGACAAAATTTCCATCAATTAAAAAAGGCCACACTGCTTGGATCTGCACATATACTATGCCGATACATTATGACATCCCAGATTCTTGGGAAGAACTCAATGCATATGAAGACCAACACCAGCTAAAGAACTGGCAGCTGTGATTTTACATTGTTATGTAGATGATGATGATGGTGATAGCGATGATATATATATTTCCTGGTATGTATGTATATATGAAACAAACCAGGGGAAATGTTCTTAAGTTTGGGACCTACTGATCAGTTGTTGGATGTTTAAGCTGGAGAAACATTTATGCAGGGAGCCAGCAGTAGGTATTCCTCTGTGGAGCTGGTTTTGCCACAAGTTTGAATTTCTGCACCATCATGAAAGCAGCCCCTTAGAATACTTAGATATCTGTTCCTAGCCACAGAAATGGCAAAATGACACACAAAAACATGTGTCTTTATGCAAGCTGGGTCCTTTATTGTTTGTTTGTTTGTTTGTTTATTTGTAGGATGTATAATCTGTCTCGGTCCAAAGGATTCTGAGTGGTATATAATTTCAAAAAGCAAGAACAATACCCATAATAAAAAAGAATTAAAATCCAATGAATATTTTAAAATGACCACCACAAGCCAAGATAACATCTTAAATAAAACCCAAGATAGGCTCCAGAAGTCAGTCAGCTGGGATAAAAAGTACATTGAAATAAAGCAGTTTTTACTTGTTGGTGGAATTGCGGCAGGGCTACAGTTATCTCTGGGAAGAGAGTTAAAGTGAGGCTATTCCAGAGAAGCTTGGCCTCTAACCTAACCCCCACAAACCTCACAAGGTTCATGCCTACATCACATCACTCACAAATACATAAATGCCTGAACCAAACATTCCTGTGGGGCCTGTGTTGGAATATCTCTCTGAACAGTGAAGGGGACACAGATTGCAGGTTGGGCCCATCACCACAGGTTGGCCAGACTGAGGCGGGACCATTTTAAGCTACACATGCTCTTCCACTCACCTGTGGCATTTCCTTATAATAGATCCCCCCAATCTTGCATTTTCTCACTAGAAGTTTTTCAGTTAGCCTAATTGGATCTGGGGATACATTTAAAACAGTAAAAGCAGAGTTATTGGCCGTACATAATGACCAATGCTCACTAAGCCTTCAGAGCTGAGCCGTAGGGGCCATCGTGTACAGAACTGGAATGGGGAGGTGTCTAATTTTCCATCCCACCTTTTATTGCTCCAAAGAAAAAAGAGATAATGTTTGACAATCTTGCTCAGAAGTGTTTGACACATGAGGAAAAAAAGCCCAAAGTCACCCAGCTGGCTTTCATGCCTAAGGATGGACTAGAATTCACAATCTCCTGGTACTTAACCACTACTCCAGATTCATTGCAAACTCACAGCAAATGAGACAGGTATGACTGTTATGGCTACTGCAAGACAGCTTTGTTGCTGAGAACTTAGGCGAAAAAAACCAGCTAAAGATAATTTGGCAGAAGGAAAGCTTGTTCCTCTTTTACAAGTTTAAAGCAGTTTATGTGTTTGTTCTTTTTTAAAAAAATATGGACCTCATGAACTTGGAGGAAATAAAACAATCCAGATACAAAATTAAGAATAGTAAATGAAGAAATAAATTATTCTGACTCCAAAATGTGAAAGCAAAACAAATATTGTTTGAGAGATGTTATTTATGTATTTTAAACTATATTTTTCAAGTGTTTTTATCTCCAAATGTTTTTTGGCTGAAGAAATTGAGGACATTTCTTCCCAACAAGTCAGAATAACGCCTCAAATGATAGTAACATAACAATTTTGAAACGCTCTTCACACAACTTCAATAATTGAAAATATGCCTTTTCTAAAGGGCGAGACTCTCCCAAATGGGAGCACGTTCCAATTTTTGGAATCAACATTGGAGAAAAAAACATTTTTTTTCTATAAATACTGATATTCACAAAAGGGCAATGTCTTATTTTAATAGGCTTCTCCTAATACAAAGTATGTGAATAGCCAGACAATAAATCACTTTAAAGTTTTAATGCTTCAATTCAAAGCTGGGAATTAAATCTTGAAATCATGTGGCAATTAGAGAAGAAATGAGCCTGGTAATTTTTCAGAAGTCACCCTTATTTGCTGAACAGATGCCCGTTTTCTTACTTTATTCTTAATTGCTTAAGGATTTATTTCCCATTTCTCTTCATCCCCCCCCCCATCCGTTTCCTTTGCATAAGAGGGCTCAGCTATGTGACAGAGCCTCACCAATATTGGCTAATAATCTCAAAAAGATATGACAGATTGGACCTGTTTAGTAATCAGATTAGGGACCACCAGGTATTTCAGGGCTGGAATGATATTAAAAACCTATGAAATAAATTAAAAAAAAAACTCTGGAAAATGTAATGGCAAACTACATTCTGTATTGTTACAAGAAAGCTATATGGACATGTGTTCATGTCATGTGTCCCCTTGAAGAGCATCAGGAGGCTCCAACTGGTCCAGAATGCGGCTGCCCAGGTAATAGAAGGGGCACCACGATGGTCCCATATAACACCTCTCATGCACAGCCTGCACTGGTTGCTGGTGGTCTTCCGGGTGCAATTCAAGGTGTTGGTTATCACCTTTAAAGCGCTCCATGGCACAGGACCGGGTTACTTACGGGACCGCCTACTGCCACCTATAGCCTCCCATCGCCTGTGCGCTCCCATAGGGAGGGCCTCCTCAGGGTGCCATCAGTCAAACAATGTCGACTGGCGGCCCCCAGGGGGAGGGCCTTCTCTGTGGGGGCTCCTGCCCTTTGGAATGAGTTGCCTCCGGGGTTGCGTCAACTCCCCGACCTCCGGTCTTTTAAACGCGAGCTCAAGACCTTTTTATTTCACCGTGCGGGGCTAGCCTGATGAAATTTTCAAGTGGGGGTTTTATGATGGTTTTATCTTAGTTTTAATCCTATTTGGCCATTTTATAATCAGTTTTTTAATATGTTTTTAATTTTTGTTTATGCTTATTCTGTTTTATTTGGCTGTAAACCGCCCTGAGTCCTTCGGGAGAAGGGCGGTATAAAAATTGAATAAATAAAATAAAATAAAATAAATAAAATAATGCCATCAAGAACTGAACACAATTGAAGGAGACTGCTTTTATTGTACTGGGCAGCTCCTAGCACTTTTGTTTTGTTATTAATCTGTCAATCACTTAGAAGCCTTCATTGCTCACTTCCTAATTTGAATAATCCCCATACAAATGGGTCTATGTGATGATTTCCTTTGATATTTAAGGAAGCTATAGTGCCTGTAGCCCGTTGGAGAGATTATTATAATAATAAGACAGGATATTGACATATATCCTTGACCAATTCATAACCAGGTTCAGTGTAAGACCACCACACTCCTTCAAGGACAATTTTACAAACTTCCCCCACTCCTTTGAAATAGCTTTTGAGCTTCCTTTCATCAAACTGGATGAAAGCTGATAGAGAAAAACAAATATTGCTGAGTAATTTTAGCACTTGTATTATATGAACTCTGTGGGGTGGAGAATCTTCAAGGATAATATGATGAGCTTGCATAAGTGAGTACAATACTATAAAGGTGACAGCACAGCACTAGCCTGATTTTTATTTTTATTGGATGGGTTTTTAAAATTGCGTTATTTTACAGGGGAGTATGTTTTTTAACGTTTTGGGCATTTAAATTAGTTTTTTAAGGGTTGTTTTAAATTATTGTGTGTATTTATATTTTATCTGCCTGTTCACCGCCCTGAGTCCTTCGGGAGAAGGGCGGTATACAAATTAAAATATTATTATTATTATTATTATTATTATTATTATTATTATTATTATTATTATTATTATTATTATTATTATCTGAATATTCAGGGATAGAACAGAATTAATTCAACCTCCTGGGAAGCTGAAATTGTAGAATCATATAATCACAGGATTGGAAGGGTAACAGAGTAACAGAGTTGGAAGGGATCTTGGAGGTCTTCTAGTCCAATTCCCTGCTCGAACAGGAGACCTTATACCGTTGCCCAATCTCTTCTTGAAAACTTCCAGAGATGGAGCATCCACATCTTCAGCAAACAAGCCATTTGACTGATTAATTGTTCTTACTGTCAGGAAATTTCTCTTTAATTGGATCTCTCTTCTTGAGCTTCCACCCATAACTTCTTATCAGTGCTTTGGTGAATAAGTCAATCTTCTCTTCTCTGCAAGAGCCCCTCAAATACTGGAAGTCAGCTATTTGTCACCCTCAATGTCTCTTTGTTAGACTAGGCATACCTAGCTCTTGTAATTGTTCATAGCATGGTTTAGCCTTCAGACCCCTTATCATCTTTGTTACTCTTCTCTGTATTCTTTCTAGGGTCTCAGCATTTTTTCTGTATCATGATCACCAGAACTGGATGCAGTATTCCAAGGGCGGCCCCACTAGTGCAGTATATAGCAATATTATCACATCTCGTTATGGCAGGGGTCTGCAAACTTGGCTCTTTTAAGACTTGTGGACTTCAACTCCCAGAGTTACTCAGCCAGCTTTGCTGGGAGTTGAAGTCCACAAGTCTTAAAAGAGCCAAGTTTGCAGACCCCTGCATTATGGTATCCCTCTGTTGATACAACGTAGGACTACATTGGCTTTTCTGGCAGCTGCACTGCTGGTTTATACTTAAATGGCTGTCCACTAAGACACCTAGACCCCTCTCACAGTTACTACTGTTGAGCCAGGTACTGCCTATTCTATACCTGTGCATTTGGTTTTTCTTGTCTAAATGTAGGACCTTACTTTTCTCACCAGTGAATTGAATTTTGTTGGATAGGGACCAGTGCTCAAGTGTGTCAGCATCCTTCTGAATCCCTCAACATTTCTACCTTCCATCTCTTAGAGTAAATCATAATGGGTGAGTATGAATATTAATATTATTGATAGTAATTAGTAATATTGATAAAGTTGGGTGAGTATTCCCAACTTCAGTTATTTATTCTGTCTAAAAAGGCTAACTTTCCCCACTCAGACGTTTTATGGAAGATGTGTTCTGAAATTTAATTCTGCATTGATCTATGATCTCTGTTCCAACTTTCATTCAGAAGCTCAAGATGACATACACAATATTCTCTTGTCCTATTTTCCATAAAGCACATTCCTGTGAAGTAGTCTGAGGTGAGAGAGACCCATCAGCCTTCTTGGGAATGGAACAACAAGCATATGGAAAATACATTGCTCATGCTTTGTAATTCAAACTAATGAGGCATTATAATGATTTTTCTTGATTGCAGTTCACTGGATATTGAAAGCGAAGCTTAGTTTTCCACAGCAATAGGACCGTAACCATTTTTTAAAACTGTGTGAACAGCTCTAAGGACTTCATATTATTGAGTTTAGATAATGACAGGTCTGCTTTTTATCTCCCATAAGATAATAAACAAAACCCAGTGTGAGAATCTGTGTGAAAGAGATCCACTTTTTAAAAAAACCTTTTAGATTCTGATAGTCGTTTTTATGTTTTGGTGGTGCTTTGCCTGCAAACAATTGCCTTGTAGGTTTATTAGCATATCTGTCAACAATTTAAATGTTTAAAAGGCAAATAATCCCATTCCCAGCTCAACTTTTCCATCTTCTGTCATTCCTGCAGGATAAGCCAGACCGAGTTTGAACTTTGAAAGCTAGGAGAGGTGCTTTAACATTTGCATCCCATCAGCTTCCATTCCTTTTCCAGCGTTCCATATAGCTGAGGTGCCTGGTATTAAAATGCTGCTGGTGACAGTCTAGGTTTTACAAGTTATTGCTGCTCATATTCCACAGTGAATAATAAATCCTCAAGGAGATCTTTAATATAAACATTAATAGTTTCCCACATCTTTGCTTAGAGACTCAGCCAAGGATTTCTAAACTTGAAGAGCTTATTCTTCCCAGAAAAATGGTTCTACTTAAAAGCTCCCACATTTTAACCTTTGTAAGATCAGGCTTATTAGAAAACTCAGCCCAAATTTACAAATTGTTGTATTGTGTGATTTTGAAATATTTCCCAGGATTTGATTCCAGTTAGATTAGGCTAGGTGGGCAGGTAGATGTTTGTGTATATGCCTGTGTGCCTAGGCGTGTTTATATATATACATGCACACACAGTCTTTCCTTGTTTAAAGACCCCAGTTGTTTCCCATAAAATGGTCACTAAGTAAACCATCTGACTGTGAGAGAGAAATAGCAATAGCACTTAGGCTTAGATACCATTTTACAGTGCTTTACACCCCTTTCTAAGCAGTTTACAGAGTGAGCATATTGCCCCCAACAATTTGGTTCCTCATTCTTTCATTTTGCCCTCATCCTTGGAAGGATGGAAGGCTGAGCCTGGTGAGATTTGAACTGTAGGCAAATTTGCAGGCAGCCAGCAGTCAGCAAAAATTAGCCTGCAGTACTTCACTCTGACCACTGTGCCGCTGTGGCTCACTGTGAAGATCAATGGTTGTTGCTGTATCACTTAGATAAAATTATCTCTAGTAACAGTGCCAGCATTACTTGCACCGAGTACAATGTGCATTGTTGTCAGATGCAGAAATTTAGGCATAAGTAAGCACATTGGTTGGAAACTGACTTGTTTACTATTGTATACTACTGTGTATTACTGTTTCACTTGCAAATAATCACTAATTGAGCAGTTGCTAAGTGAGGAAGGACTATATTTGTACATACCCTAATAAAAGCATTTGGCCTTACATTTTAGTTATTTTTATCAATGTATACATGCTCATATTCAGAGTGGTACGGTGGCCTAGAGGTGGAGCTCTTGCCTCACAATCAGGAGTCTTGAGTTCGATCCTAGGTAGAGATAGATATTTCTCTCCTTGGGCACAATGAGAATATATCTGCTGACCAAAACTCTGCATTAGTGATAGGAAGGGTATCCGGCCAGTAAACAGCTCCATTCAGTTGCTCAGACTCCACCACACAAGGGATTATCGGAGTCATTAAAAGATGATGATGATAATGCTCATATTCAGTTTTGTATTCATATTCAGTCCTTTCATTTTAATGCTCTTTTATAATGAAATGTGTCAAAATAAAGAGCGTATTTTTTTTACATGCACATTTTTCAAAGTGAAAATTAGTTATAAAATGACTTCTAAAAAAATGCTTAACCCAAGTGTCTACAACTCCAGGCACTGGGATGATAAGATTTTGAGCCTGAAGATTGAAGACATGAATAGGTACTGTTATGACCTTTCTTGATTTATTTTTTTGGGGGGGGGCTTTATTTTTACCGGTTTATTTGTCTTTTTATCACTATCGTTAGCCTTTCCCTGCTCCCGAATTGTGTGTTACAAGGAGTTTAGCCATATAATGAATGAATGAATGAATGAATGAATGAATGGGTCACAGTTTTGAGATCTGCTTAATTCTCCAACACTCTGCACACTCAAAGATGTTGAAGACTGAATAAAAGATCCATTTTACATATCACATCATCATGGTCTAGCTCCTTGTGTTTAATGCCTATAGTTGTTTTTATCAGCTGTGGTTGCTCCTGGGAAATAAGGTTCCAGCTACTATCCTTTTAGTGCTGGTAATGTCTTTTTGTAACATGCTTTATGTGATGCTGCACTTGTTTTGAAACACAACTTGATTCAAACTTTGGCTACTGATGAATAGTGAAAGGGCAGGAGAAGAGAGTAATACACTCTGATAATATACTGCATGCCATATTCAGGAGAAGATAGAACCTATATCAAACAAGCATTCATCCTAATAAAGTAGCCATAAAACTCCCCAATCCATTCATAAACATTACTAAGTTCCACCAGAAAACAAGCATCTAAGAAAATAAGGCTATTTTAGAGCTTTCTTTAAAAAAAAAGAAGAAGCAGCTATTCAAAGTTAATAATAAAATTAGATTTTGATAACTGTTCTTTGCTCCTGGCTTTTAAATTATATTTATTTTGAAAGTCTCTTCATCCATACTTATGGCATGTGTTTAAAATAATGTGCTTGTAAAAGAAGGGTGCTTTTTTTAAATCAGGAAAATTATATTGAAATTAAAGACTTAAAAGCCATAATTGGAAGTAAACTGGCAGTCTCTAATGGGACATTAGTATTTAATTGTGTCATGGAGCTACAATAAATTTTCTTCCAGAGCTCATTTCCATGCTGTTTTTATAATGAAGATAAAGTACTAACAATTACTTAAAATATGTAGGACACAACTTCTTCCAGGAAGATAGTGAGGGCTCATGTCTTCTTTATGGCATTTTCACTTTATTGTACAACAACCTTAGTGACCCTAGTGTGAGTAACAGCTCATTCTACAGGCATCCAGTTACTCTGACACTTATTTATTTATTTATTTCTGTAATCAGGATTTAATCTTCTGGAACCAAATCAATAAAAATAGCTGTAGTGAAAGGGGGAACTCCACAAAGCTACACATGGATGTCTTATAGAAACTTTATGAGGATCCTGCATATTGTTTGATGTTTTCCCCAAGGAATGAAATGTTCTAACCTTCAGCATGAAAACTACATGTGGGTGGAACTCTTAAAATCTCTCCATACCTCAGATCCTATCGGACTCTCAACGTTCAGTCCAACAGGAAAACAATAAATGGTTTATCACCACATCTTTCTTACTGTCATGGTACAAATAGAGAATACAACATATTTATTTATTTGATTTATATTTTAGTTTTCCACCAGGAGCCAAGGGCAACATAAGCCCCTTCATTTTTTCCCATAACAACCCAGTGGAATAGATGGGGTTGAAACTGATTGGCATAAGGTCACCGAATGAGTTTTCATCATTGAGTCTCCCCAGTATAAAATGCAATACTTTAACCCTACACTTACCTGGTTCTTTGTTGTGTAGAAAATATTCTTATTGATCCTCTTTCACCAGGATGAATTACTTGAACCCCTCTGAATACTGTATAACTTTTTTCTTAGGTGTAGAAAGGATTATAAATGTCATGACATTGCTGTGCCATATCTACTGAATGCCATATTGTTCTTGAGTTTTCAGATGTATATTTAAACTCTTAAGGAGTTTCCACAACAAACAATAATATAATTGGCTCAATTATAAAGATATTTCATGGTGCCACTTTTACTTCCTGGGGGGAAAAAACCCTTGGTACATAACCACTGTCTGCATTTGCTAGTTTCCCTAGTCTACTATTTTCCATATAACTTGGAACTGCACTTCCCAGATAACATGGAAGACAAGGTATATTAGATCTGGAGACTACAAACTGGAGAGGGACACTGTAGACCAAGGCTGTCAAACTGGTGGCCTGTAGGTCAGATGTGTCATGCACTGGCCGT
Organism: Ahaetulla prasina; assembly: GCF_028640845.1. NCBI lineage: Eukaryota > Metazoa > Chordata > Lepidosauria > Squamata > Colubridae > Ahaetulla > Ahaetulla prasina. The sequence goes on from NC_080539.1 coordinate 105,362,511, forward strand.
GCCCTTGCCCGGTTTAGTGAAGGGGGAAAAAGTTGCGATACGTCATGTGATGCTGCAGTGATGATGTGAGTTTGACACTCCTGCTGTAGACTGAAGGATCAATGGCCTTACATGTTATATTCTTACACTCCTAATACTTTAGAAATGGCAGGTTTGTTATGGGACTATCAGTGCCTAATGGCTCTCAGTTGTTAAGAATACAGACTTAGAAACTGCACTTTTGCACTCCGCCTCCATCCCATTTTAACAAAAAGTGGAAAAAAGTGTGCTTCTAAAAATAATAGCTATGTGCTTATTCAACTGTATGTTCCTGTCCTTAAAACATTTCAGTAGCCATCCCATATAAAAATGGGTCCTGTCCACTCAGTAACATTATGTTGTTGGACATATCTTTAGTGACCCTCCAAAGCACATATTTAAAGGTGAAATATATGGATTACCCCTGGTTTAGGGTTTTAAAGGTTAAAACCAATATTTTGAATTGTACTAGAAGGACAATTAGAGTGTAAGACCCCATTAAACAAAGTCCATGACATTAAAAACGCTATTGTTTTGTTGAGCACATTTGCTCATCAAATACCATTTTCTGGAACCTACTTTCAGGTAAGAGCAGCCCACAAATGTACAGGGTGGTATGGATGGTATTGATAGTCACTTAAGAGTTCTAACAACTCTGAGATTCTTCCTCTTTTTGAACTGCATCCAGCTTAGAGAACTATCATTTTAGTTTGAGAGTTGTTCTTCTTCTTCTTCTTCTTCTTCTTCTTCTTCTTCTTCTTCTTCTTCTTCTTCTTCTTCTTCTTCTTCTTCTTCTTCTTCTTCTTCTTCTTCTTCTGCCTCCTCCTCCTCCTCCTCCTCCTCCGCTTCTGCTTCTGCTTCTGCTTCTGCTTCTGCTTCTGCTTCTTCTCCTCCTCCTCTTCCTCTTCCTCCTCCCCCTTCTCTTCTGTTAGCTTTGATAAATATATACAGTGCATACATACATGCAACTGTTGTGAGTTTTGATTGCACACTAAAGCCTTTCCTCCGTGAAAAAAGTATCTTTAGAGTATCTTTTTGAGAAGGTTCAAGGAGAAGTGTTAGAATTTGTCACTCACCCATTAGGTAGAATGTGGAGCCTCTTCCTTCTTCCCCAGCATTGAAGAAACTCTTCTATTCATGGAAATATGACATTACAAGAAGTTGAGTTCTTTAGAGGAACGGTGGGTTCGCTATGAAATAACAAATATTTTCAAACATAGAGACAAACCATGATTTGATGTTCCTTAATTCAGATGCCAAGCCAGATTGACACAGGAAGATCCTAGCATTAGTTAGATGGAATTTCCTTGCATCACAACACAACTGCAAAAAGCTCTGTCATTTTGTTCAGTTCAATCAAGTTTTCATCATTAAACTGTTATTTAAATCCCTTCCTTCAGTACTGTCTTTCTTCACACATTTTTGGGTACCTTTTGAAAAAAATCTGAATTTACATTTTAATAATGTATATGGTAACTTTTATAGTTGTATACCTTTTCAATTGGAAATCTCCTTCTCTTTCCCTTGTAATCTAAAGAAAGGAAAGAGACTTCATCCCGGGTTGTCTACAGAATATAGAATTCAGTGCCACCAAATATTCTCACTTGTGATGCCTATATAAACAATCAGAGCATTGTTTGCACCTTTTTATCATGAGATTTTTAAACCATATTTTGGGCATGCACTGCTTGGGAGGGTCATATGGAGGCTGAGTTGATGCTGAAGGAAGGTTTCCATACCTTCTGCCATTGTTAGGAAACCTGGTAGAAAATTACATTTCCCTTCACTGATAGTAATATAAACATGTTCTCTCATGGCTAGAACAAAGCAGACAGAGTAAAAATTGCATTTACAGCTCTTCTTGGATGGAAATGTTTACATTTTGTTCTGAAAAATATACTGGGCACTTTAATAGTGTAGCTTAAAGTTCAGCTTGTTCAACGTGAAGAGAGCTGTGTGGGATGGAGGCCCCAAGGTTAGTATGGAGTGTCCTCCCTGAGAATGCTTGCTAAAATATTTCTTACAATTGGGTGCATCCCAAGGGAAATAAATTGTATCCAATATGAACTTCTGGTCCTCTCTGATAAAGAATGATCTGGCAAAGATGTGGTAAGAGTTCAAATTCTATCAGGATATTCTATCAGAGGAAAACCCGAGACAATGCTCTGGCACATAACTCTTTAGAGCTCTAAAAGCCAAATTAAAGACAGAGTAAAAGAGTGGAAAGATTGTGTGCATTTTCCTAGAAACCAGGGAAGAAGCACAATGTCCTTTTCTGCCCAGATCTGTGACCAAGATGGAAGACACATTTTTTTTTACACCTTAAGCAGAAGGCTCCACAAACAGCTCAGGCACTGAATAGCCCAGTGGTTCTCAACCAAGGGCCACATGGCCCCCTAGAGCCTTAGGATAATTCACAGGGGCCATAGGTTAAAAAAATGCAATGGGGTGGGGGGGGAGATGGCATATGCCAGCAGAAAATCGAAGTGAATCAAGATGCAAATACGTTCTTCCTGACATCAGAACAGTTAGTGTTTCATGCCCCTATCCAGAATGGACCTGGACAGGGGTCCAGAAGAGAAAATGACTGATGGGGAAATCACAGGCAAAAACAATACAACTGAGAAATATGAACATAGTTAATACTTTCTCATCCCTGCAGGATTTGACTTAACCAGGTCTAACCTATCGTGTGCATGTATGAACTGGCTCCCTGTTTTACTTAGATTGGATGACTTCTTCTGCATAGATTTATCATGCATTTTATTGGGGTTAAGGTCTAAGAAGCCCACTCAATTTCTGCATGGTGACATTTCCTTAGGATATATTGCTATCTGGGGACGTCTGTGATTTGTCTTGCTTTGCATAACTTTGGGGTCTCAAGCACATAAGATCCTTATCTGTTGCTGAATCTAGTCCAGTGGTATGCTAAGTACGCTGTAGCAGGGCTTCCCAAACTTTGCGATGCTTTGTGACCTCCTAAAATAATACAGTAATAAAACTGTCAGACTGCATTCTGAAGTGGCTCCTGAGCATGCTGGCCTTCTATATTGACACATTTGTCCTGCTGCTAGAAATGAAGAGGTACAATATTTTGATAGTCTAGAGTGGGTGTCCGAGCTTAGTGCCAAGATCCAATGTGATGCTCCCAGAAGAGGCACCCTTGGAAGAAATAGAAAGTGAACCTAGATAAAAGTTGATCTAAAAGGTTGACTTCAGCTTCAATTGCAACAATACACGAGCACACATTAGATTTAAGCTTAATGTTAACTGCTCCAATCTTGATTGCAGAAAATATGACTTCAGTAACAGAGTTGTTAATGCCTGGAGTACACTACCTGACTCTGTGGTCTCTTCCCAAAATCCCCAAATCTTCAACCAAAAATTGTCTACTATTGACCTCACCCCATTCCTAAGAGGTCTATAAGGGGCGTGCATAAGAGCACAAGAGTGCCTACCGTCCTGTCCTATTGTTTCCTTACTTTATATTCAATTAATTTAGTTATTACATACTCATATATATATATATATATATATATATATATATATACATATATTGGATAGTTATTTCATGCTCACACTAATATATACTGTTTGACAAAATAAATAAATAAATAAATAAATAAATAAATAAATAAATAAATAAATAAATAAAGGTTGATCTAGGGCAGGGGTGTCAAACTCACATCATCATGGTGGTGTCATGTGACATATTGGGACTTTTTCCCCCTTCACTAAACCGGGTCTGGGCATGGCCAGTGTGTGATGTATCTGGTCCATGGGCCAGAAGTTTGACAGCCCTGAGCTTGGGCATTGCAAGAATCTTGATGGCCATGCAAGGACAATCAGAGAAGAATCCTGATACCTAGACCTTGAAGTCTAGTCCAGGGGTCTGCAACCTGCTCTTTCATTCCTCTGCTGCGGCTCCCTGTCGCTCAAAATATGCATCACAACCGCCAATGTGGCACATAATTTTTTAAAAAATTATTATTATTATTATTATTATTATTATTATTATTATTATTATTATTATTATTATTATTAATAATAATAATAATTTAATTTAATTTTTATACTGCCCTTCTCCCGAAGGACTCAGGGCGGTTAACAGCCGGATAAAATAACAATCACATACAACACAATAAAACCAGAATTAAAAAACTTATTCAATTTAACCTATAATTTAAATATAAAATACAAACATTGTAAAACCCCAATTAAAATCCTATTAAAACCCATTTTATGCCAGTCCTGTGCGGAAGAATAAATACATCTTCAGCTTACGGCGAAAGGTCCGGAGGTCAGGAAGTTGATGAAGTCCTGGAGGAAGCTCATTCCAGAGGGTAGGTATTGAGCTTTTCAACCCCCCCTTTTTTCCCCTGGAGTTCAAAATGTTTTTGTTGCATGTAGAAATAAAAACGTGTTTTCTCTGTAGCAGGTCATTGATTTCATAAATGCAACACACTATAGTTTTTTTATACATAGCATAAAGGTAAAAAATGATACATGCGGTGTTATCTTCATTTTAGATATCAAAAGGGTTTTGTGGCTCCCGGTGTTTTCTTTTCTATGGAAAATGGATCCAAATGGCTCTTTGAGTGTTCAAGGTTGCCGATCCCTGGTCTAGTCCATTGAGGCAGGATGTGATAGAAAACAGCTCCTTTAGAACTTGTTCAGCTAGACAAGCCCTGTGCTGCAGATTGCCAAAGTGATATGGTTCTTTAGTAGATGATTCCTTAAGCAAATGGGCCTGGATAAGATGTGGATGGGTGTGGATGACAGAAACAAAGGACAAGCCAGTAAATATGTACACATGTGGAGGGAATGTGGTGAACAATAAATAATATTAGAAACGTGCTTTAATTCCATAGAAATAACTACCGTACATTGGTTTCCAGAAGCCTTACGTGTTATACTTGATAGAATCCAGGGAATACTAAATAAACAAACCTCATACTTCCTCCAGCTTTGGAACTGGTTTTAATGATAGAGTTAGATATTTGCAAATAAATAAATTGTTGATAGCCTCCAGCCATTTTTAGGCTCAGCATATGTTTGACTACAATAACACTGAACTGGTTTCCCCATCATTGAATTCCCAAAAATGCATGTTATATTTCATTCATTGCACAACATTCATTGGAGTTTGACCTATTCCCTGTTGCTCTATTGACCATTGACAATTGCAGCAAAAACGTGTGCTTATTGGTGATACTTGGACTTTTACTGATAATATTTTAATATTCTATAAAGTGGAATTCAAAATAATGTCATTGCACAAATATAATGAGGAGACCCTATGCCCTGTGTCCTCCCCTTGCCTCTCCCCCCACCAAATAGAGTACAGCTAAAGCCAGGCACCAGGCTCAGATAATAGAAGATAATAGTCAAAATTACTCTCAAAGCTACAAGAAAGTAAAATATTTTGTTGGTTAAGAAGAAAAGAAGCTGCACTTCATCCTCTCAATATAAGGTTTTGCAAATTTTGAGTCAATTATAAGGATCCTGGCAGATGGAATGATTTGAGTCAATTCTCAAATCTTTCCATGTGCCAGGATTCTTATAAGGCCTTTTTGATATAAAAGAAAAAATTAAAAAATGTGATCATGAGGCTAAGGAAGTGTATTTCAAAGCTAAGTTCCTACTCTCAGTCTTTATTGTCTCTCTTCCAGTCTGAATCTTTTTGGTGAGGAGACAGACTAGACTTCTGCTATGGCTACCTATGAACTCCATTGTCATCAACTTTGCCACATTCTTGCAATACTAAAGAAGGATGGAGTTTGGTCCTTCATGGTCCTTCACTATTTAATCCCTTTGTCAGTCAGGCTTTTTTAGAAGACGGTCATGTTTAGAAATAACACAGGGACAGGTAGGTAGGCATAGAGCACCTCCACACTTAGTCATTCAAAGAGCCTATCTAAAGCAAGGATCTCCAACCTTGGTCCCTTTAAGACTTGTGGACTTCAACTCCCAGAGTCCCTCAGCCAGCAAAGCTGGGAGTTGATGTCCATAAGTCTTAAAGGGATCAAGGTTGGAGACCCCTGATCTAAAGTGTCTTTGCCTCAACCATTCTTTATTACACAAAATAATTAATGGCTTTGATGGTTTTTCAATTTAATATTTAATGTTAATGGCTTTTTTCCATCAGCAGATGGTGCTCATTGAAAGGAGACGTGAAGCCTAGGGGATTGACCAACAAGTTTTCTTAATGTGTCTCACATAAAGCCTCTAAGGACAGTACCTGAGAATAGACCAGGGATGTCAAACTCAAGACCTGCAGGCCAATCCTAGCACAGATTACTTAGATCTGGCCCACGAGGCTGACCTGGAAACAGAGAAGGACCAGTCCGTAGTGCCTCTGCCAGGAAAAATGGAGCTTGGGAGGGCTGCACACAGCCCTCCTGAGCTCTGTTTTCCCTGGCATAGGGTTGCAGGAGGCTGTCATAGCTGACAATGGAGCTCAGGAGCCCGTTTTCACTGGCAGAGTGCTTGGGCCACCACAGGCGCCCCTGACATGAGTGACGTTGAGCTGGCCAGGCCCACCCCGGCCGCCCAAAGTCAAACACAACCCTGATGCAGACCTCAATGAAATCCAATTTGACACCCCTGGAATAGAAATTGGTGTTGAAGACAGCACAACTTAACACTGCTGTACTTTTTCAGCTAGCGCATGGATTAGAGCAGTGTGTTAACCAAGGTCAGGAAAGTTTCGTGAGTTGACCCAGTGTTTGTCAAACTTGGTGACTTTTAAGAAGTCTGGACTTCAACTCCCAGAGTTCTGCAACTGTCAACATGACTAAAGGATAGCAGTTCCAGTGCCCAGAGACTTGCAGATCAATACGCTTTAGCTTATCTTTGGTTAAGGCTAAAACACTTTGGCAGCAAAATGGATTTTAAGGTTTATGCAAAGTTCTTTTTGCATAGTAGACTGAGCAAAATCTTTATATATTTACTGAAGGATGAAATGTAACGTATCTGTTGGCTGCATGCTTGCCAAAGAATGTTCTAAAGGCAGATGCTCTGGTGTTCCTCTGTTCAGAATGATTGTCTTCAAGAATTGGAATTGGAGGGATTTTTCTGCATTCCTGCAAGGGTTATAGCTGGAGGGAATTATGCCATAAGCCTGGACTTCCTCAGAGACCAATCCACAACTCTATCCCATGGATTTTCAAAGCTATCCATTTGCAATTGTTTAAAGAACAATTTTGGTATACATGAATTAATTTTCATTAATACAATTGCTGTACATTCTTGGCTGTACAGTTTCATTAATTTTATCCATCAGTTTATTAAAAAATATAGGAGGATGAACCTGTCATCCAATACCTATCATAGAAAATAAAATCAGATTAGCTTTCATATAATGTAAGAAGCTATTCATTATTTTATTAACTATTCTAAGTCCATTTAAGGTCTGAATAATTAGTAAGATTTGAATCAGGATTTCAAAGTTCTATGAAGTTCTATGAAGTTCTTCTTCATAGAAGAACAAGTAGTTCAGGCTGAGCCTTTTAATTTATTTTTATGACATCAAACACTAGAAGTGATGTGCAATCGATACTTTTGATCTGATCTGGCAGTGCGATAATGTTGGTCACATAGACTTACTCCTTACTTGGTTGCCCGTGGGAGTAATGAGAAGTTTCTATTGGAGAAATACTTTTGACTCTGTTACATCTCATTTTTCAAACCTTGGTTTATGATTATATGATCAGTACACCGAAAAGAAAAACTCTGAAATGAGGAGGTGAGCTGTGATTCATCACCATTTCTCACCTATCAGACCATCAAGGTGGAACTGAGGAGACAGCTAAACTGTGTGAGTGCTGATAAAGCCCAGGAAAGTCTGGATCATGCTGATTAGCTAATCTGACGCCCCCCCCCTCCTGAAACTACCAAGAAGATTGAATGGCACACTGATAGGACTGCATACCCAGGGGATCTGAACAGCCTTCCCCATTCATTCAGTGGCAGGAAACGCTCCACACATATCGTTCTGCGAATTGTTCTGAGCATTCTCTGACAGTGAAGTGAAAGTCGTCTGTGGATACATTTATAAACAGCTGCACAGATATGTAAAGCACCAGCTTTGTACCATCTCAAGCAATCCCCTTTCAAAGGATCTACTGGTTCCCAAATGGCCTGAAAATGCAGTAGGGGGTGGCTGCAGAGGTTAAACAGTGAGAAGCTCAGCAGCTGCAAACTGTCATATAACATCTCACTTAAAATGTCCTGCATGCTACTTGGTTGAAACTGTCACCCCTCCAGCAATAAAAAAAAAACAATGCAGAGAAAGCAGATGTGTTTTCTATTTAGAATTAAACAGTTTATCTCAACCACTGTCATTGTTGCTGGGGGGAAATAAATAAATAGCCCTGGTAATGTAAACTTCAAAGGGATGGTCTTGCCAAAATGGTGGATTTTGAGTCTGGTATCCACTGAGAACTTTCATTTTGGCCATAGAGATCCTTCTCCCCCCCTCCCTCTTTCTAGAAAAAGAAGGGGGATATTGGCAGCTTGTGCTGGAGTGGAGTGGTCAGAAAGAATTTTTGGCTACGCTTAACATCCCATAACTCATGTCATTTGTATGTAATGGTCCAGAAAATTTAAGTAAACATCATAAATGTCTTCTGTTATTAAACTTTCCATTCAAGCATTTTGTTGAACTCTTAATGGATAGTAAAGGGGGACATAATGAAGCATACAGTGATTTGCCTACACAGTTTTTCTGACTCACAGACCTTGAAATGGATAGCTGAACCAAAACCACGCCTCAGGTTTTCAGCTGCCCAAGTAAAAGAAGAAGCTACAAGAGAAGTTACGAATGAACAAGGCTTTTCTAGGTTGGAAATTAATGTCCTTGACTAGCTTAGGTCATGCTGAGGCTCTCTACAACTCCCATCATAACTAGTCAAAAAGGCCAGAGGCAATACTGGTGGGGGATATGGGGAAACTGTTGCACAACATAACTGGAAAATGTCAAATTGAGCAAGGTTGCACTAAATGCTCTTTCAAGGCGCTAATTATTACAGTGACTACAATGCTGTGTTTCCTGGGAAACAATCACTGAATTGTTCTTTATCTTCAAAACAGAAAGAATGAATCTTTAAGATAGATAAGCAAAATGTTCAGTATGTTGGCAATAATGAGCAAAAAACCTCAGAGCAAGGCATAACCATTTTGATCTGGCTACATTTTTTAAATAAACATTCAAATAAAAAAAGTTCCAATTATTCTAATGTGAACAATTATATTCCTGGTGAAAACTCTCCCACCAAACTTAATATTTCTTCTAAGAAACATTAGATTATACTTACAAGAGATGAAGACAAAAGAATCCTAACTTTAAAGCTACATCCAGTGCAGTGATCTTTTCTGGTCCCCCTTCTTAACTGTAAAAGATTCCTCCAAGCATGGCATCTCCAATGGACATCATCAAACAAGTCAAAAAGTATTGGTGTCAGAGGTCATTTGTAGCCCTTGAAAGCTAAGATGATGATATTGATAATTATGATGGCTTCGTATCTTGCTTCATTGCCATCGAAGTGATGTCCCGGTGTCTGGAGGCCGTGCGGGTCTGGATGGAGAAAAACAGGCTCCAACTCAACCCCGCCAAGACTGAGTGGCTGTGGATGCCGGCATCCCGGTATAATCAGCTGATGCCATCGCTGACTGTGGGGGACGAGTCATTGGCCCCCACAGAGAGGGTCCGCAATCTGGGCGTCCTTCTGGATGCATGGCTGTCGTTGGAAGAACATATGATGGCCGTTGCCAGAGAAGCTTTTTATCAGGTTCGCCTGATATGCCCCTTCTTAGACCGGGATTCCTTATGCACAGTCACTCACGCCCTCGTCACCTGCCGTCTGGACTATTGCAATGCTCTCTACATGGGGCTCCCCTTGAAGAGCACCCGAAGGCTCCAACTGGTTCAGAATGCGGCCGTGCGGGTGATAGAGGGAGCGACTCGTTGCTCCCATATAACACCTCTCCTGCGCAGGCTGCACTGGCTTCCGGTGGTCTTTCGGGTGCAATTCAAGGTGTTGGTTACCACCTTTAAAGCGCTCCATGGCATAGGACTTGGTTATTTACAGGACCGCCTGCCCCTAGCAGCGAACTCCCATCGACCATTGCGCTCCCATAGGGAGGGTCTCCTCAGGGTGCCGTCGGCCAGACAACGGCACCCAGGGGGAGGGCCTTCTCTGTGGGGGCACCAACCCTCTGGAACGAGCTACCACCAGGTATCCGCCAATTCCCTGATCTCCAGACCTTTCGACGTGAGCTGAAAACATTTCTGTTCCACCGCGCAGGACTGGCCTAATGGTTTTTTAAATGGGGTTTTTATGGGTTTTATAGTATTTAGCCAACCTTAAATTTTCTCTTTTTAAACTAGTTTTAATTTTTGTATCAGTTGTTTTATCTTTGGCTGTAAACCGCCCTGAGTCCTTTGGGAGAAGGGCGGTATAGAAATTTAAACAATAAATAAATAAATAAATAAATAAATAAATAAATAAATAAATAAATAAATAAATAAATAAATAAAGACTCTTAGAGACTGCCTGGACAAATCACTCCATTTCTTTACCAGATTTTTGAAAGTGATTTGTCCTTGCCTTCTTCCTTGAACTGAGAGAAGTGAATGATCTGAAATTACTCCACTAGCTTGGTGCCTAAGGCAGGGCTTGAATTCACTCCCTAACCCTAACCAGTACACCAAACTGGGTCTCGTGGATATTTGAAAGCAGAGATGATGGAATGAAATATAGTTCCCCAAAGAGTGGGTGCTGTAGCTTGGGACTGATGGATTTTAATCAGAAATTAAATAAAGAGAATGTTTTGCCTTTGGACTAGAGTTCTACTTTGGTTTTAGTTATTTAAACTAAACAGTTAACAGGATTTCTGTTACACATGATAATCATATTGTGACAAATAGCAATAGCACTTAGACATATATGCTGCTCCATAGTGCTTTACAGCACACTCTGAGAGGTTTACAGAGACAGTATATTGCCCCTAACAATCTAGGTCCTCATTTTACCGACTCAGAAGGATGGACGGCTTAGTCAAACTCAAGCCCCATCAGAATCGAACTCCCAGCTATGGGCAGAATTAGTTTGCAATACTGCATTTTAACCACAGCGCCACCAGGGTTCATACTAAAATGGTATAAAGTAGAATGCAACCCAAGGCTGAATAGAAAATTGAACCAGAATGGTCTCTGCACTAGAGTTCTAAATGACTGAATGGCAGTCCTTTTTTGAAATAGCCCCACCAGTGTGAAATATGCTAGCTTTAGAAATAAACTTGGCTCTTTCACTCCTGGTTTTAGGAAATCTCTAAAATGTCTCTTTTAAAAAGAGCCTCCTTTTTATGTGGGCCTTTGGTGATCCAGATATCTAGTAAAGTATACAGGTTTTACTTTATTTTAGTTGTTCTTTCAATTGTTATTACCCTGGGAATTGCTTGCTTGTGAAATTCTCCTGAACACTCCTTAGTGGTGTTTAACTGGGGTTGTAAATAAATCAATGTTAATAAATAAATAAAGAACAATGATGTGTTTGTTGAAAGCGATAAGAAGGGACAATGTACATATTAGCTATGAATGTTTGTCATCTATTTACTCATTTGATTACTTTGACAAGGAAAATTCAGCTCCACAAGGATACATCTGGGATAATAGACTCATTGCCTCTCCTTGAAGATGGAACTAAATCTTCTTTGTGAAACTGAAATTGAGGATAGCATTTTATTATTTATGAGGCTTTAGGTAAGATTTTAATCATGTTTATTAATATTACTTTGGTCTATATTGTTAATACATTTTTATCCATACTTATTTACAAACACTAGATTTTAAAGTCTAAATCTATCTTGAATAACTGCAAACATTATATTTCATTATCCTTTAACAAAAAGTAACTGTTTGTCTGTAATATGCTCCCTACCAGATTGATTTATTCCTTCTTATTAGATGTGGAGAAAGGAGGAACAGAAAAATTAAATCTCTTGAAATGAGGGATTTTTGTTCAGTTTCTAGAAGTTACCATACTCTGAACTAAGACTCACCAAATGAAACCCATTGTAAAGAATATACACATATAATTTAAATATAATGTAAGAAAGCAATAATTTATTTATCACAGATGAATGGAGCTCAGAGTAATCAACAGCTTCTCAACATTTCTCAATTTCAATAGGATAATTTAAAATCTTAGTTCTTAATATGAGGATAATTTGGGCCTAAACTAGAATAATGGAACAATTTGTAATTGCTTATTTGTGAGTTGAGGATCCATTTGGAGATTTCCACAGCTAAGATGCTTATAAAACAACAGCCTGGGAGTTTGATGGGAAGCAAAATTTTTGAGACTAGGAAAAGGGTAATGTGATCAAGCAATTTAAGATTAATATTATAATTTATTTTATAATAAGCATATGTGTGTTCATATGTGTGAATAGTTGTATTGCTGCTGTTGTGGTGTTAAACAATTCAGAATCTAAATCCTGATTAAATCCACTGCAGGATCAATACTTCTTATTTTATTTATTAATTAAATTTATTGGCCACCCACCTTACCACAGGATAACTCTGGGTGGTTTACAATATTATATAAATAAAATACTACAAAAAATAAGTACACTAAATACAAAAGCTAAAAGATAGGGAGTACGATGAGCGGGGGGCGGGAGGTGGGATCTGATATTAATGTATCATTACCCCCTACATAAAGCCCCTCCTTTGGAACCCCAGACCAACTGGCAAACTCTTAAACTCTTTCAGAAGGTCAGGAGGGTTGGAGCCGATTTGATTCTGGGACACAAGATGCTCCAAAGAGCAGTCACAACAGCAGATAAGGCCCTTCTCCTGGAGCCCACCTATCATAATACCCTGGCTGATAGGGCCCACAGCAGTGGTGGGTTGCTCCCAGTTCTATAGAGCCGGTAGTAAAACCGGCGGGAGGCTCTGCCCACCCGCCACGACGTCATCATGGGTGATCTGCGCATGCGCAATAGCTTCTGCAAACTGGTAGTAAAGGTAAGTAGAACCCACCCCTGGCTCACAGCATGCCTTCTCTGCTGACATGAGTGGACTGGGCCAATCCCTGTGGGATGGTTCTTCATTGAAGGTTATGAACCATAGTTGGTTTTCAGTTTAGGCTGAGATACAGTGACTGGCTCAAAGTCAACTGGCTTCCAGGCCTGAAGAAGCACAAAAACCTGGGTCTCTCCATTCCTAGTCCATCTCTTTAACCACCGTAGGATCCTTGTTCTCACTTATTTAGTTATATGAATAGATAAAACCGTGGTGATTTCATTTGGGATTATGATCACAAGAATCAGTTGAAGAAACCTGGTCTATGCTTTTCTGCTGCTCTACTCTGTAGATATGAACAATCAATTCATTTTTATAGAAGGTGTATGATATTATTCTCCTTCATGCCAGTATTATATTTTTGGTGTGTCAGTCCTGGGTCCACCATTAACCAAAATTAAAAATGATAATACCTCCATCATTTAGAACAGGGATGTCAAACTCAAGGGCTGAGGCCTGATCCAGCCCGTGGGGTGCTTACATCTGGCCCACGCGGCTGCCCTGAAAACAGTGAAGGACCGGCCTGCATGCCTCTGCCAGTGAAAACTGAGCTCGGGAGGCTGTTCACAGCCCACCTAGGCTCTACTTTCAGCCGGGACGACCTCCTGCAGCCCTCTGCCAGTAAAAATAGATTCTTTTTATCTCATTTTCACTGGCAGAGGGCTGCAGGAAGCTGTCCCAGCCAAAAACAGGCCCTGGGGGCCACACATGGTCCTCTCAGCTCCATTTTCACTGATAGAGGGCCATACCCCCCATCCCACCTCCCAGGTCCCCCGAGGTCAAACACAACCCTGATGTGGCCCTCAATGAAATTGAATTTGATACCTCTGATTTAGAATATCCATCTAAGACATGTGAATTGGCCATATATTGGTACTGTCCTTCCACCTTGCCCTGGATTTACAGAAAAGTAATTTCTCAAAAATGTACTAAGTCTGAGCTAAGCTTGTGTTATTGGTTTAAAAGGAATGTAAAATTAGGCAAATGGTCAATAATGAAAGACCAGGTGGACTGCATCTGGCAATGTTTATCATATTTAATATTTTGAAAGCAGATGTTCGTGCTGAGATACTGTAAGTTGCAGTCATAGGAAGCATTTTTGGACAGAGTGACTTACTAATCTCTTGTAAGAAACTACAATGTTTTGATCTAGTTAAGATTAGCTATTAATATACAACAGGCTAAGCATTGCTGCAGTTGTTTCTTTAAAAAAACCCACAGAACAGATGCTTGATAAAAAAATAAAACTATCAGCCAAAAGCATTCCTGATCTTTATATGAAAATGTAAACTTCAAATGTTTTATTTGTCTTTTAATGAACTGCTATGAAACAGCTTTAGTAGTCAAAATATTTCACAAGCTTATGCATATGCGAGTTGTCATTGCTTAACATAATGCACCTTTCAACTGTTGCTCTGAGAAAAGAGACACTATGAACTCTCACACGCCAGGATGGCAAATAAAATACACCAGGACGTTCTGAAGATTTTCAGATCTAGCATGTCAGATCTGCTCTCTACCCTGACCTGGAATTCTTGATTGCATTGCTTATCTGGCAGCCAAGGCTTGACATAGTTACTTACTCTGGAACCTGGAGGTATTGTATGTATCCTGTGATTTAAAGAAGTGATACAGAGGTGTCACAGGTTGTAAGTCCAAATACCACTTGTATCCCAGTGACAATAAATGATTTTTTTTGTGAAGCTGCCTGGTTTGGAGTTTGTTGGGTGGAGCAGATGTAGGGATGGAGCCATCATCTATTCATCTATTATATTCATCTATTCTATTCATCTATTGTAATGTCCTTCCTGTTAAAGACTACTTCAGCTTTAATTGCAATAATACTAGAGCAACCAATAGATTTAAACTTAATGTCAACCGCTTTAATCTAGATTGCAGAAAATATGACTTCTGCAACAGAATCATCAGTGCTTGGAATACTTTACCTGACTCTGTGGTCTCTTCCCATAATCCTAAAAGCTTTAACCAAAAACTTACTACTATTGACCTCACCCCATTCCTAAGAGGACCATAAGGGGCGTGCATAAGCACACAAACGTGCCTACCGTTCCTGTCTATTGTTTTTCTTTTCTTCTTCCTATATATATATATGCTTATACCTCCTTATATTTACTCATATATGTGTTTATATACTATATAATCTTTTTGTATGATACCTACATATATTGTTGTGACAAAATAAAATAAATAAATAAATAAACCAGCAGGGACAAGACCATTCCTCCAGTTACCATGCTTTTAGGAGTTCTCCTGTGAAGGCTTTTAAGAGTATAAAGAAGGAAGCTATTTCACATGCTACATAAATGCTATTCTTATTCACTGCCACCAATTTAACATGGAAGGACATTTGTCTAGGTAGAACTTATGATAAAGTCATGAGTTGGGATTCTACAAGACGAAAACTTCAGTTTATTTACACAGATCTCTTTCATCATGAAAAGACTGCATCAATATATGTGACATAATATATAACATGAGCAATCTGTGTTGAATTCATTTTAATTAATAAATGTACTGTAACCCAGTGTTCCCCAACCTTTCCGGATTGGTGGCCCGGTCTGGGGAAGGAGGGGGAAAGAGGGGATGGTTTTATGTGAGGAGCAGGTACATGTGTGTGCATGCACTGCTTCGTCTGTGTGAGCAGCAGGCATATGCCCCTGCCACTTGGGTGAATAGGACTGTGGGTGCCGGCGCCTGCCACTCATGCAAGTTGGCCTGGTTGCGAATAAGCCACGGCCTGGTAGTGGATCATGGTCCACAGGTTGGGAATCCCTGCTGTAACCTGTATTATTTTTTGTTATTACAGATAACATCTGTAAACTCCCTGGAGTTCACCAGAATTCAGATGGTGGTAAAATTGATTGATTGATTGATTGATTCATTCATCCCATCTAGTACAAATATAAGACACTGAGTCCAAATGCAGATTGGATCCACAGTAGTGTGAAGGAAAAAGATTAAAGAAAACCTATCCTACAAAATCTGATGTAAATAAAATAGAATTCATGCAAGTTAATAACTGCATGACTTACATCTTGATTTAATTTGGCCATCACAGAGATAGGATAAAATCTGTTCTTTCTTTTCACAAGAGAATAAAATTGTATTATAAGTAAGCATTTGAATATGTCCATAGCATGATAATTATGACTCACGTTCCTCTGTTCTGAATTGGGTCTTCTTGTGTCTGCTTACTTTTTCTTTTTTTTTCTTTTTTTGGTGAGTCAGCATTGGACAAACCTAGTTTGAGATATAAATTATAATATGTCACAAGCTATGTGCATCTTTCTTCTGTCTTTCTTCAGAATTCTTCGCCGAGGTCAACTAAATTCTATCCCTAAAGGAAGTCTAGCATAAAAGAATGCCTGCCCTCCTAGTCATACAGAGCTGTGTAAGGTTTAGTCAATATTCCCATGTACCCAGTTTCATAGTGTCAAGCGTCTGGTGTTCCCACACACACTTTGAAGCCAAATAGTTTGAAGATAAGGAGTTCTGGCTTTTTTTTTTTTAAATTACAAATATCACCATGGAGAAATATCAATTGTGGAAAAGCAGACTTCAGCACTGATTCCACTCAGTTCTTCAACCTAAAATGGCATTTACAATCAAAATAACTTTGAAAGCTTGGAATTAACTTGGTATTCTGTTTATTTATTTATTTATTTATTTATTTATTATTTAGATTTTTATACCGCCCTTCTACCGAAGGACTCAGGGCGGTGAACAGCCAGATTAAAACAGTACAATATACAAATTAAAACAACAGTTAAAATAACATATTCTATAAATGGCCGAAAATTAAAACCATCAAATTTGACCCAAAAATAAAATACCCCAGTTAAAATTATTAAAATTCAAAAGATTTAAAAATTTTTTAAAAAGTTAAGCCAGTCCAATAGATAATTAATAGCCAGTCCAATACATAATCAATAGATAATTAATAGTTAATTCCAAGCTTCCAATAGAATAACAGAATTGGAAGGGACCCTTGGAGATCTTCTAGTTTAACCCTCTGCTCAAGCAGGAGACCCTATGCCAGTATTGGTGAACCTTTTCAGCACTGTACCGAAAAAAGGCATGTGTGCATGCGTGCCGGGAGCTGCAAAAGCATCCACCTGGCACGCATGTGCGTGCCGGGAAGGTGATCTTCCGGTTTCCGGCACATGCATGAGCACCAACCACCTGGTCTTCCAGTTTCCAGCACACATGCATGCGGGAAGACCAGCTGCCCAGTACACATGTGTGCCAGAAACCGGAAGATTGTTTTTCTGGCACATGCATGCATGCTGGGCGACTGCTCTTCTGGTTTCTGGTGCTCCCATGCATGTGAAGACCAGCTTGCCGGCGCGCTGGAACTTGGAAGAGCAACGGGCGACAGCTCACGTGCCTGGAGAGATGCCTCTGCGTGCCACTTCTGGCAGGCATGCCATAGGTTCACCATCACAGCCGTTTACCATTTCAAACAATTACCCAGATACCATGAAAAAACAGCATCTGTCCCAGCACCTTTCCAAATGAAATCTAGCTTAATGTCGTTTTCTTAACATTACATATTGTGATGCAGCTTTTAAAGCTAAATGCAGGTGATTGCTTTTTTTTAAAGATGAAGATGAATGCTATTGAAATATAATATTAATATGTAAGTGGTGAATAATGAGATATACAAGAATTTACCTGCTATAGTGCTTCCAAGCACAAGTTTAGTTGGAAATAAGTGTTAATAATTTATTTTCCTTTCACAGAAAAGCTAGGTATTTACACTAGAGTTAAAGAGTATAATGCCCTCTTGTGTTATTAAGGGACATAGCTAGACCTTAGAACCAGCAACAAAGCATTACAAGTTAAAATCTACAATTATGTGAGACTATAAAGAATTAAAAAATATTTGAATGACTGAAACAAATTTGGAAGGATTATTGTTACCCAGGCAACTGACAGTTTGAGAGATACAGGTTTTCCCTTTCCCCTTTAGGATTGATGAATCTGTTTTCAGATCAGAGGGCAGAGGGCCTCTGGAGTACCAGAGTTCCGGAGGCTCCCCGTATTCTGGAGGCTCAAGGAAAGCCTCCGGAATCCAGGGAAGGCAAAAACGCCCCCTGCCATGGTGCACCAGGCTGACTAGGCCACGCCCACCATGGTCACGCCCACTCAGCAACCAGGCAGAGAACCCTTTGCTAAAAGTTTTGAAGCCCACCCCTGTATGTAGGAAACCCAGCCTCAGGCCACATTAAAGGTCATAACCAAAACTTTGAATTGGACCCTGAAGCAGACTGGTACCAGTACAGCTCATGCAGCAGAGGTGTTATGTGCACTATTTTTGGGACACCCAAGATTAGTTACATTTTGTACCAGCTGAAGCTTCCAGATACTTTTCAAGGGTGGCCCCATGTAGAGCATATTGCAATAGTCCAAGTGAGAGCACTGAAACAGTCCAAATGGGATTTTTGTTTGTTCTGGTGCCAGCTACTTAAAGATCGAGAAGCAGATGAAAATGTATCTTCTTCCATCCACTCCGGTATCCAAAACAATGATTCAAAGCCTGTCTAGGAAAGGTTTTCTCAAATAACAAGCAGACTGGTATGCATTATTCCAGCATTGATTACTAGGAATGAAAATTCCCAAAACACTGGAGTTTTGTTTGTCAGTCATCTGTCAGTCTTACAGATAGGAATCATAACTTTAGCATGATTAATTCTTAATTCTACTGTATTGCAAAGCTACATTGACAGAATCTTGCAGTTCTGAAAGTACAATCCTTCCCCCGACCCCATACAGCCTGAGATACTAGGGAGGTTCTTGCCCCATCCATTACCCAGTGGTCTCTTACCTGATCTTTCCCTTGGTAGCAACTCTTTATCCAGTCTCCTAAGGTATTTCCCATGCACCATTACATCATCAGATCAACCGGAAGTAAATCCTTGTCTCAAATAAAATAACCTTCTACACAAGTAAAGTTGTTGTGGTCCACCAGCAGCCTGCGGAGCTGGCAAAGGAGTCAGACAGCGATGAGGCTGAGGAAGAACATGGGCCAATCCTGAAGGCTGGGGAAGGCCCGGATGAGGACTCTGCGTCAGAGGCAGAGATGGGGCCAGGGCCATCTGGGAGTGACGTGTGGATTCCAGAGCCTCCAGAGGCTGACAGTAGTGAGGCAGAGGAACTGGAGGAGCCTGTTCCTAATTCAAGCATGAGAAGAGCTGCCAGAAGGCAAGAGCAGCTCAAGCAAAGAGGACGACTCGGGAGAAGGGCCAAGAGATGATTGGCCCCTCCCATAAGGCTTAAAAGACCAGCAACGGCATTTGGGCTCTTTGCCAGAAAACAACATTGATAGAATTGCTCCTTGTCTTGCTGCATTTATTTCTTGTCGGCGTCTTCTGCTTTTGAACTTTTGCCAAGAAAAGCCTTTGGCAATTGGCCTAATTAGACCAAGGTTGGTGATAATACTGAAGAATTGTGTTATGAAGAATTTGCTTTGATTTAGTTTGGACTACACTGAGAATGAGTTAATTCTCAGCTGTTCTAATAAAGTCTGATTTTTTTTGAACTGATTGTGTCTACTACTACCTACTTGGGCCTGGGTCACAATAAAAGTGTTTTTTTCCCAGTGTAGCCTAGAACTACTCTGAGCATAAGAGATGGGATGATGCTTCAGCCCTTTGCTCCAAACACAGCAAGAGCCTGTTAAGTCATGTCATCTTGACGTGACTTAGAAGTTCTAGGATTTCTGAATTCAGTTTCAGAACATAGATCACGGGTGTCAAACTTGCCGCGTCACGTTGCCATCACATGATGTTTCCTCTTCGTGGAGCTGGGGTGGGCATGCCCTGCACGTGACATGATGCATTCGGCCTGCGGGCTGCCAATTTGACATCCCTGACATAGACGAATGGCCTGCATTCTGAGAGATTAAGTGTAATGTTGTTAGTTGCGAAGTCGTGTCCGACCCATCGCGACCCCATGGACAACATTCCTCCAGGCCTTCCTGTCCTCTACCATCCTCTGGAGTCCATTTAAACTCATGCCTACTCCTTCAGTGACTCCATCCAGCCACCTCGTTCTCTGTCGTCCCCTTCTTCTTTTGCCCTCAATCTTTCCCAGCATTAGGCTCTTCTCCAGTGAGTCCTTCTTTCTCATTAGGTGGCCAAAGTATTTCAGTTTCATCTTCAGGATCTGGCCTCCTAAAGAGCAGTCAGGGTTGATCTCCTCTTGAACTGACTTGTTTGTTCGCCTTGTAATAGTAAGCTAAAAAAATTATTTGCTGAATAACCCCCTCCACCCCATCATACTAATTGGGTTGTAAGCTGAAGTAGTTATATCCCGATGAAGTAAAATAGCTTTCTCAATAAAAGCCACTTTCTCCAACACTGAAAGAACTTTTTTTAGAAACTGCCTCCAGAGCTGGTTGAACAGTGGAATATGGGAGAAGAAGATATATTTAGTTTCTTGAAAATTCCAAATGTAGCAAACAATAATTCAATTAACATTCCTGTTCGCCAATTATTTTTTAATAAGTGGTCCAAAATATTGTTTCCAACAGGTTATAGAGGAAGTGAGAAACCTTGTCAAATCAACTAAGGCTTTTATTTACACATATTTTCTTTTCTTTTGATGAATTCACTTGCATGTGTATGTATATATATATATGAGGATGCATATTAGAAGAGAAAAGTAATTCTTGAATTTAGTGCTTTTCCCACTGCCTTCTTGTATGATCACCAAATGGTGCTGGGTTTGTTTTCTTTAGGAAATCAGATCTTAGGAGATCTAAAGGATTTGCTGTTAACAATCTGCAGCTGAATGACTGCCATTCATTTTACCCATTCCTTCAGCTTCAAATTCATTTGCATCCTTACCCCCTGCCAAAATGAGAGTAAGGTGTAGATGAATTGTAGATGAACGTATCTTTTCTTTTATGTACACTGAGAGCATATGCACCAAGACAAATTCCTTGTGTGTCCAATCACACTTGGCCAATAAAATTCTATTCTAATTGGGTTCTTTTTTCATTTCAGACCTTTAAATACAATTCATAATGCTTACCAGATGAGGGCAGCATTTGATCATTCTAGATTCTTACTTGCATCCATAGGCAGCAAAAGCCTTGCCCCCCAAAATTAGGGCCCTCCTTTGGCTTTCCAGAGTTGCAACTGATGTCCTAGATTGATTCCTTTTCTTGTTCAAAAAACCAACAAGCAGGATGGAAGAGCTGGCAGATTGGCTCCCTGAGCAAATGATGGAGTCACAGTATAGGAAGAATACTACCGAAGTACAAAAATATGCTTTGTAGCTCAGCATTACAACTTACAATTTCAGGCATGGCCTAAATACAACATTAGAGTTAATACAGCAACAAATTCCTTCTTCCACTTTTCTGAAAGCTTTTTTTCAGGGCAATAGGCACACCTGTCCTTGTACTTCATTCAAAGGATGTTTTTGGATCGCCTTTGGCCAAATGTCTATGAGAGAATCCCTTGTCTTTTGCAAGGTGAGACAATGTGCTAGTACAGTGATGGTTAACCTTTTTGGTACCGAGTGACCAAGCGCAGCACATCTGAATGCACGGTCACGTGCCTGAACCCCCCAAATGCAATGAGAGTGCCCCCTACGCACGTGCCCTGCCCCTCCTGCATACATCCCATGCCCCCCTGTGCCCCATTTTGGCTTCCAGGTTGGTGCAGGAGACCTTCAAGGCCCAAAACAGGGCACGGGGGGGGCACTTGCATGCAAACCCCAAAAATGCAATGCAAGTGCCCCCTGCACATTCACCCCACCCCCATGCATGTGTGTCCCCCGAACACCAGCTGGCCGGTGGGAGGTGCAACGCATGCATGGTGGAGCAGGGCTGGGGCAACGGTAGGCATGCCCACAGAGAGGGCTCTGCGTGCCACCTGTGGCACGCATGCCATAGGGTCGCCATCACGGTGTTGGTGGTATTATTATTATTTACTTTATTTTTTAAACATGAAACTCAGTCAACTGAACATTCAAAAATGCATCACAAATACTATTGACTGGTGCTGATGGTTAATACAGGTTGCTGCCAGTGTCGAAGGTATCCACCAAGTACCTTCTTAAGATGTACGATGTTTCAAGTAGCGCAGTTTTTTGCAGTTCCACTGGTGTTATTGCAGGAAGCTGCAATTTGTTGATGTATTTTATAAAATTCTTGGACATGGTACCAAGTGCCTCGATGACAATGCATATCACTTATTATTATTATTATTGTTATTGTTGTTGTTGCTATTATTATTATTATTATTATTATTATTATTATTATTATTATTATTATTATTATTATTATTATTTTACATTTTTCTCTATTACTCTGTGGTTGTCTATGTGTTCAGATATGTTCAGAAAACATCTGCTGGATGTCTTTCCTTTCCCTTGGAATTTAATTGAAGGTTGGGAACTTTACAAAGCCTTAGTGCGGCTACACTTGGAATACTGTGTCCAGTTTTGGCCACCACAATATAAAAACAAAGAGATTCTGGAAAGAACACAGAGAACAGCAACAAAGATAATTAGAGGATCGGAAGCTAAAACACATGAAGAACAGTTGCAGGAATTGAGTATGTCTAGCCTAGCGAAAAGAAGGATGAGGTGGGAGATGATAGCAGTGTCCCAATATCTAAGGATTGGCCACAACGATGAGGGGGGCAAACTATTTTCCAAAGCCACTAAAAACAAGACAAGAAACAATGGATGGAAACTTATCAAAGAAAGATCCAACCTTGAACTAAGGAGAAATTTCCTAACAGTGAAAACAATCAACCAGTGGAACAGCTTGCCTTCAGAGGTTGTGGGTGCCCAATCACTGGAGGCTTTCAAGAAGAGTTTGGATAGCCATTTGTCTGAAATGGGATAGGGTTTCCTGCTCATGGGGGGGGGGGTTGGATTAGATGAACTCAAGGGTGCCTTCCAACTTCAGTTAGGTCATTGAAGAGATACTTGAACAACGAAAGCTTTCAGCCCTTACAATTTATTTTTGCAAGTTTCGATAAAGGCTTCAGAATGTCATTTTGTTCCGATCCTTGGAAGCAATTGGACGATTAAAAGCCTCACTGAAATAGAATTAAAAGAAAGATGTTTCCTTCTAAGCTTCTGCGATCAAGATTTGAGCACCCGCAGATAGCAGCATTGTATTTGGGGGTAACTAATACAACAGTGCAACTTTCAAATGGGAATGCAGACATTTGCTTCTGCAGGGGATGATCTGAACTGGGCAATCAAAATAGATGCACTTCCAGCAGGGATGGATGCCAAAAAAACTCAAAAAATATGTTGTTGACAGAAAATAAGCTTTTAAATATTTCCTGCATTTTGAAATCAAACGTCCAGGCAGTGTGAATAAGGATCTTATGCAATAGACTGTAGAGTGCAGAAACAAACTTGGTAAATAGAGAATCAATTAACGTAGGGCATTGGAAGTCGGTTCTTAAACTTTGCTGGTCAGATGAGGACACAGTAACTGTGAAATAGACAAGTACAGTCAAGAAACAGAAATCAACATTACTTGGATTTTCCCCAACAACTCAGCTCAGCTCGATAATGAGTACTTCAGCCGCTCTTATCAACAAAGAGCATTTTTGACTGTTTTATTCTATCAGGAGGGGTAGATTTTAATTCTTTCCAGACTGAGAGCTATAACTCATTTAGAAACTGTGGTGGGTAATGCATACTTTCGATTGTGACTGGCCAAGGAAGAGAATTGTGCATCTATTGTGCCATCAAAAGTTGCAGAATATCTCTACAAAGGACTAACGTATTTTAAAATGTTACAATGTATTAGTTTGATTGCATTAACTAATGGAATTGAATAATGTTCACATGCAATGTTTTCAACCCACTTAAAAAAAAGGTGTGCCTCCCATTATCCTTGGAGTCGTACTAAACTAATATTACTAATACTAAAATTGTATCTGCCACCCAGCACAGCAAGACTGTGTACAGTTGCAAATAAAGAAATAAGAAATAAAGTAGAAGTCAGAAAATTGCAATTCTCCATCTTCTCAATCGCAATTCTTCTTTTGTGTAGAATTCACTCTTTAGGCAAAGATTTGTGTGAACGTGGATATGGAATCAGTGCTGAGCTATCAGCAGGTCTTTGACATCTAAAACAAACAGCAGACCAGAATTTATATTTGAATCACAGCTGAGAATCAAACTAGAAATGGCAGCCCTGCGCCACCTATTCGCAACCCACGGGTTGCCTGACACTCTGGTGTCCGACAATGAGCCCGCAATTCACGGCAGCCCAGTTTGAGAATACTTGGCAGAGGAGGGCATCCGACATGCCCTCTCTGCGCCTTTCCACCCTGCGTCGAATGGCCTTGCAGGCGTTCCGTCCGGGCGCTAAGGAGGCATTGTCAGGCTCAAGCCAGGTGACTGGCAAACAAAGATAGATTTCTTTCTGGCCGTTCAGCACAGAACCCCAAGCACTGCTACAGGCAGAAGCCCAGCGAATTATTGATGGGACGGAAACTCCGGTGCCCACTTGACCGTTTGAATCCCATTACACACCAGAGGGTTACAAGGGGAACTAGAAAAACAAGAAATGGGCATAGGCGACCAGTGTGGGCCCGCAACTATGGGGACGGCCCAAGTTGGCTCGCAGGGCAAATCATAAAAGCAACGGTCCAAAGTCATACTTGGTCGAGTTACAAGACAACCGGTATGGGCGCCACATAGATCAGATAAGGAAACGAATAACTGAACAACCCGAGCTAAATGAGACAAATCATGATCACTCCTTATTTGAACCCACAGCTGACCATGACCCGGGGGAGGCGCAAGACTTAGCTGAGGTCCCGGAGGTCCAGCGACGCCATCAGGTTCCCGAGGGAAACGACAGGGAAAATTACAAAAGTAAACCAAGGCGGGTGGCCAAGAAAGAGTCTGCAAGTAATCCAGGGCCCGATGGCCTAGAGAAAGAGCTGGGAGGAGAAAACAGCCCCTCCGACCAGCTCAAAACACCACCAAGGACTGAACCGCGCAGGTCTGAAAGAATTAGGAGACGCCCAGGTTATTTGCGTGACTACGTCGAAAAATAACATGTAAATAATATGTAAATAGAGGCAAAGTGTTTTCTGGGAGGGGAGGAGTGTTATGTATTCATGTATGTACCTTTAAATATTTGGGCGGGAAATCAGCACGTTGCTGATTGGACGAAGCCGCCAGTAGAACTGTATAAAAGGAGAGGTTTTTCCCCAGCCAGGTTGCTGGGTTCACCCTATATTAAAGAGCTGTTGTCACTACCCTGGTCTCCAGCCTCGTTACTTCCAGAACTTAACACGACCCATCGCGACCCCATGGACAACATTCCTCCAGGCCTTCCTGTCCTCCACCATCCCCCAGAGTCCATCTAAGCTCACGCTTACTGCTTCAGTGACTCCATCCAGCCACCTCATTCTCTGTCGTCCCCTTCTTCTTTTGCCCTCAATCTTTCCCAGCATTAGGCTCTTCTCCAGTGAGTCCTTCTTTCTCATTAGATGGCCAAAGTATTTCAATTTCATCTTCAGGATCTGGCCTTCTAAACAACAGTCAGGGTTGATCTCCTCTTGAACTGACTTGTTTGTTCGCCTTGTAATAGTAAGCTAAAAAAATGTGGTAATTCTAAAGTTCAAATTATTTGCTGAATAACCCCCTCCACCCCATCATACTAATTGGGTTGTAAGCTGAAGTAGTTATATCCCGATGAAGTAAAATAGTTTTCTCAATAAAAGCCACTTTCTCCAACACTGAAAAAACTTTTTTTAGAAACTGCCTCCAGAGCTGGTTGAACAGTGGAATATGGGAGAAGAAGATATATTTAGTTTCTTGAAAATTCCAAATGTAGCAAACAATAATTCAATTAACATTCCTGTTCGCCAATTACTTTTTAATAAGTGGTCCAAAATATTGTTTCCAACAGGTTATAGAGGAAGTGAGAAACCTTGTCAAATCAACTAAGGCTTTTATTTACACATATTTTCTTTTCTTTTGATGAATTCACTTGAATGCGTATGTATATATATATATATGAGGATGCATATTAGAAGACAAAAGTAATTCTTGAATTCAGTGCTTTTCCCACTGCCTTCTTGTATGATCACCAAATGGTGCTGGGTTTGTTTTCTTTAGGAAGATCAGATCTTAGGAGATCTAAAGGATTTGCTGTTAACAATCTGCAGCTGAATGACTGCCATTCATTTTACCCATTCCTTCAGCTTCAAATTCCTTTGCATCCTTACCCCCTGCCAAAATGAGAGTAAGGTGTAGATGAATTGGGTTCTTTTTTCATTTCAGACCTTTAAATACAATTCATAATGCTTACCAGATGAGGGCAGCATTTGATCATTCTAGATTCTTACTTGCATCCATAGGCAGCAAAAGCCTTGCCCCCCAAAATTAGGGCCCTCCTTTGGCTTTCCAGAGTTGCAACTGATGTCCTAGATTGATTCCTTTTCTTGTTCAAAAAACCAACAAGCAGGATGGAAGAGCTGGCAGATTGGCTCCCTGAGCAAATGATGGAGTCACAGTATAGGAAGAATACTACCGAAGTACAAAAATATGCTTTGTAGCTCAGCATTACAACTTACAATTTCAGGCATGGCCTAAATACAACATTAGAGTTAATACAGCAACAAATTCCTTCTTCCACTTTTCTGAAAGCTTTTTTTCAGGGCAAAAGGCACACCTGTCCTTGTACTTCATTCAAAGGATGTTTTTGGATCGCCTTTGGCCAAATGTCTATGAGAGAATCCCTTGTCTTTTGCAAGGTGAGACAATGTGCTAGTGCAGTGATGGTTAACCTTTTTGGTACCGAGTGACCAAGCGCAGCACATCTGAATGCACGGTCACGTGCCTGAACCCCCCAAATGCAATAAGAGTGCCCCCTACGCACGTGCCCTGCCCCTCCTGCATACATCCCATGCCCCCCTGTGCCCCATTTTGGCTTCCAGGTTGGTGCAGGAGATCTTCAAGGCCCAAAACAGGGCACGGGGGGGGGCACTTGCATGCAAACCCCAAAAATGCAATGCAAGTGCCCCCTGCACATTCACCCCACCCCCATGCATGTGTGTCCCCCGAACACCAGCTGGCCGGTGGGAGGTGCAACGCATGCATGGTGGAGCAGGGCTGGGGCAACGGTAGGCATGCCCATAGAGAGGGCTCTGTGTGCCACCTGTGGCACGCATGCCATAGGGTCGCCATCACGGTGTTGGTGGTATTATTATTATTTACTTTATTCTTTAAACATGAAACTCAGTCAACTGAACATTCAAAAATGCATCACAAATACCATTGACTGGTGCTGATGGTTAATACAGGTTGCTGCCAGTGTCGAAGGTATCCACCAAGTACCTTCTTAAGATGTACGATGTTTCAAGTAGCGCAGTTTTTTGCAGTTCCACTGGTGTTATTGCAGGAAGCTGCAATTTGTTGATGTATTTTATAAAATTCTTGGACATGGTACCAAGTGCCCCGATGACAATGCATATCACTTATTATTATTGTTATTGTTGTTGTTGTTGCTATTATTATTATTATTATTATTATTATTATTATTATTATTATTATTATTATTTTACATTTTTCTCTATTACTCTGTGGTTGTCTATGTGTTTAGATATGTTCAGAAAACATCTGCTGGATGTCTTTCCTTTCCCTTGGAATTTAATTGAAGGTTGGGAACTTTACAAAGCCTTAGTGCGGCTACACTTGGAATACTGTGTCCAGTTTTGGCCACCACAATATAAAAACAAAGAGATTCTGGAAAGAACACAGAGAACAGCAACAAAGATGATTAGAGGATCGGAAGCTAAAACACATGAAGAACAGTTGCAGGAATTGAGTATGTCTAGCCTAGCGAAAAGAAGGATGAGGTGGGAGATGATAGCAGTGTCCCAATATCTAAGGATTGGCCACAACGATGAGGGGGGCAAACTATTTTCCAAAGCCACTAAAAACAAGACAAGAAACAATGGATGGAAACTAATCAAAGAGAGATCCAACCTTGAACTAAGGAGAAATTTCCTAACAGTGAAAACAATCAACCAGTGGAACAGCTTGCCTTCAGAGGTTGTGGGTGCCCAATCACTGGAGGCTTTCAAGAAGAGTTTGGATAGCCATTTGTCTGAAATGGGATAGGGTTTCCTGCTCATGGGGGGGGGGGTTGGATTAGATGAACTCAAGGGTGCCTTCCAACTTCAGTTAGGTCATTGAAGAGATACTTGAACAACGAAAGCTTTCAGCCCTTACAATTTATTTTTGCAAGTTTCGATAAAGGCTTCAGAATGTCATTTTGTTCCGATCCTTGGAAGCAATTGGACGATTAAAAGCCTCACTGAAATAGAATTAAAAGAAAGATGTTTCCTTCTAAGCTTCTGCGATCAAGATTTGAGCACCCGCAGATAGCAGCATTGTATTTGGGGGTAACTAATACAACAGTGCAACTTTCAAATGGGAATGCAGACATTTGCTTCTGCAGGGGATGATCTGAACTGGGCAATCAAAATAGATGCACTTCCAGCAGGGATGGATGCCAAAAAAACTCAAAAAATATGTTGTTGACAGAAAATAAGCTTTTAAATATTTCCTGCATTTTGAAATCAAACGTCCAGGCAGTGTGAATAAGGATCTTATGCAATAGACTGTAGAGTGCAGAAACAAACTTGGTAAATAGAGAATCAATTAACGTAGGGCATTGGAAGTCGGTTCTTAAACTTTGCTGGTCAGATGAGGACACAGTAACTGTGAAATAGACAAGTACAGTCAAGAAACAGAAATCAACATTACTTGGATTTTCCCCAACAACTCAGCTCAGCTCGATAATGAGTACTTCAGCCGCTCTTATCAACAAAGAGCATTTTTGACTGTTTTATTCTATCAGGAGGGGTAGATTTTAATTCTTTCCAGACTGAGAGCTATAACTCATTTAGAAACTGTGGTGGGTAATGCATACTTTCGATTGTGACTGGCCAAGGAAGAGAATTGTGCATCTATTGTGCCATCAAAAGTTGCAGAATATCTCTACAAAGGACTAACGTATTTTAAAATGTTACAATGTATTAGTTTGATTGCATTAACTAATGGAATTGAATAATGTTCACATGCAATGTTTTCAACCCACTTAAAAAAAAGGTGTGCCTCCCATTATCCTTGGAGTCATACTAAACTAATATTACTAATACTAAAATTGTATCTGCCACCCAGCACAGCAAGACTGTGCACAGTTGCAAATAAAGAAATAAGAAATAAAGTAGAAGTCAGAAAATTGCAATTCTTCATCTTCTCAATTGCAATTCTTCTTTTGTGTAGAATTCACTCTTTAGGCAAAGATTTGTGTGAACGTGGATATGGAATCAGTGCTGGGCTATCAGCAGGTCTTTGACATCTAAAACAAACAGCAGACCAGAATTTATATTTGAATCACAGCTGAGAATCAAACTAGAAACGGTGGTCAGAAAGGAAGCAGAAAGGAAGCAGAGATGCACCAAAATCTGGATGCTTTATTCCTCATACAATGTTTTAAATCAATCAGCAAAGCTGGCTGGGGAATTCTGGGACTGGAAGTCCACCAGGCTTAAAATTGCCAAGGTTGGAGACCCCTGTTTTAAATAGTCAGGGGCATCCAGGAGGATCTAATGATCAGTCCAGAATATTCTTTCCCACTAAATTGTTCTATTCTTTGAGAAAATAATTAGAACTGCAAATGAGGATTTATTGAGGTGCATTCTTGCCCTGCCTGTTCTCAACCTTCTTCCCGCAGCTACCAGCATTTGTTGGAAAGGTGAATGACAATCGCCAGATCAAAGTATGTTGAAAAGTAAATGTGGTTGATGTGAAAAGGGAATGGTAATTTGCTGCCACTCACAAATGATCATGGGTATTCCAGCACGGGGAAAAAAAACATTTTCCTTGCAGCTCTCACAAACCGACTCCATTGGGGATAGCGGTTGAAATGTTCTCCTGCTATGTAACCTATATGATGCAATGAACAATGTAATGATGAATGATAGATTTGTCTTTAAATTGAACTACTTCCAAAAGCAGCTAGATCTCACTGATAAGCACCCTGTGCTGGACAAGACATATGCTATAATTCTAATGGCATTGACTTAACATTCTCAAGAGGTCTTGATTTCATGATCCATCCAGGAAGTTGTGATTGGAGCAACTGAGAGTGGTACGAATACCAAGTCCATTAAGAATGGTCCTGTTGATCTCTGAATCCATTTTCCCGCTCTGAACCCAAGAAGCAAATATTCTTGGTTTCCCAGCATAAGCCCAGCATAAAGTGGGCTGAAGCTTTGTAAAGTTTTTATACCTAGAGCAGAGGTGTCAAACTGGCAGCCGGCGGGCCAGATGCGTCACGCGCAGGCCACACCTAAACCAGCTCCACAAAAGGGAAAACGTTATGATATGTCATGTATGGCAACATGATACTGCGAGTTTGACATCCATGACCTAGAGCAATCCAGACCACCTCAGATTAATGAAATTTATTTTGCTTTTGGGCCAAAGTCAAAACACAGTCTAAAACTTTACTATAATTGCTGCCACTCACAAATGATCATGGGTATTCCAGCACGGGGAAAAAAAACATTTTCCTTGCAGCTCTCACAAACCGACTCCATTGGGGATAGCGGTTGAAATGTTCTCCTGCTATGTAACCTATATGATGCAATGAACAATGTAATGATGAATGATAGATTTGTCTTTAAATTGAACTACTTCCAAAAGCAGCTAGATCTCACTGATAAGCACCCTGTGCTGGACAAGACATATGCTATAATTCTAATGGCATTGACTTAACATTCTCAAGAGGTCTTGATTTCATGATCCATCCAGGAAGTTGTGATTGGAGCAACTGAGAGTGGTACGAATACCAAGTCCATTAAGAATGGTCCTGTTGATCTCTGAATCCATTTTCCCGCTCTGAAACCAAGAAGCAAATATTCTTGGTTTCCCAGCATAAGCCCAGCATAAAGTGGGCTGAAGTTTTGTAAACTTTTTATTCCTAGAGCAGGGGTGTCAAACTGGCAGCCGGCGGGCCAGATGCGCCACGTGCAGGCCACACCTAAACCAGCTTCACAAAAGGGAAAACGTTATGATATGTCATGTATGGCAACATGATATTGCGAGTTTGACATCCATGATCTAGAGCAATCCAGACCACCTCAGATTAATGAAATTTATTTTGCTTTTGGGCCAAAGTCAAAACACAGTCTAAAACTTTACTAATCTAAAACTTTACTATAATTGCTGCCAATAATTTATTGCAGATCCTAATATTGTCGTAAGCACAATGGATAAACAGAATTAGATGAACTGATTTTTTTTTTTAAAAAAAGAGAAATATGTTGTACTCAAACTCCAGCTCCTGGAACTACATGTTCATTTTCCCTCATATGATATTTATAGATTTTATTAGTAGTTTCCGCATGGCTTATGATACATTCATATAATCCATTTATGCTAAGTAATGAAGTATTCCTATGTAGAAAGAGCAAAAATCATGTGGTATGCAATTTTTAAAATCAATTTTGTGGTTAGTACATACATTTTTTGGAAAATGCTTTTCCTGTCATAGTTACTTCTGTTTCTCTAAGTTGTTACAGTGGTTTTGTAGGAATATAATTTATGCAATGAAAAATTACAGGTAGTTTTACTGTCAATTTACTACCACAACTGAGCCCAAAATTTCTGTTGCTAAGCAAGACGGTTGTTAAGAGAGTTTTGCCCCATTTTATAACCTTACTTGACAGTTGTTAAGTAAATCTGACTTCTCCCGTTGACTTGTCAGAAGGTTGCCAAAGATGATTACCTGACCCTGGAACACTGCAATAATCATAAATACAAGTCATTTGCCAAGTATCTAGATTTTTATCATGTGGCCATGGGAATGCTGCAATGGTCTTAAGTGTGAAAAATGATCACAAGTCACTTTTTTCAGTGCCATTTTAGAATGGTCATTTATAATGGTCACTAAATGAATGGTTCGAAGGCAAGGACTGTTGGTATATAAAATCTGAAACAAAGCTGGACACTGTTTTGCCCAGAGACAGCAGGTAGCAAGAGAGGATACAGTAAACACTCAGCTAAATGAAGTTTTTTGAATAGGTTATTGTAAGGATGAGAGGCAGGAATAATATTAGAGACAGACATATAGATAAAATGAAGATCTATGTCGTGTTTCTTCAACTGTCAGAAAGCCCATAGATCACATCAGATGAACTCTGAAACTGGCGTAGGTGTAAACACCATGCAAGGATCTCCTTCTATGCAGAAGGTATGAACTTATCTGTCTGTTCTGGTTTAATCACATCTGCTGCTTTGAAAAAATAGATTCACAGCAGCTGGCACATGCCTCAGACATTTCATCATACATGGATAAAGAAGTCCACCTAACCATACCAGTCAACTCCTTGCTCTGGATGGATGGCTAAACTTGGGATCAAAGATCTGAGATCTTGATAAGCTGAACTAATTCATGAAGAGTCTGGAAGCAACCCTGACATTATGCTATGCTGATTATCATCTCCCAAAAAAGCAAAGGCAGAAGAAATAAGATTCAAGGCATCAAGTAGAAACGCTTAACTAATGCTTACAGTCTGTATGCATTTACTATCTTTTTTAAAAAAAAGAGGAGCTATGCACATAGGAAAAAAACCATACACCTTACCTTTTTTCTACAATTCCACTTATAAAGATGAAGAGGTAAATAGAAATATAAAATATATACAGGATGCTTTTAGTGCTAAAGACTGTTTTTTAAGAAAATCAACTGAAGGCTTATCTGTCTTGTACAGCACGGCACATGGAAAGGCCACATACAGGTGAAACTCAAAAAATTAGAATATAGTGCAAAAGTTCATTTATTTCACTAATGCAACCTTGGGCCTCTGTGGCTCAGACTGGTAAGACAGTCTGTTATTAACAGCAGGTGCTTGCAATTACTGCAGGTTCAAGCCCCACCAGGCCCAAGGTTGACTCAGCCTTCCATCCTTTATATGGTAGGTAAAATGAGAACCCAGATTATTGGGGGCAATAAGTTGACTTTGTATATAATATACAAATGGATGAAGACTATTGCTTGACATAGTGTAAGCCGCCCTGAGTCTTCGGAGAAGGGCGGGATATAAATGCAAATAAATAAAAAAAAAGGTGAAACTAATATATGAGATAGACTCATTACATGCAAAGCGAGATAGTTCATGCCTTGATTTGTCATAATTTGATGATTATGGCTGACAGCTCATGAAAACCTCAAATTCACAATCCCAGAAAATTAGAATATTACATGAAATCAATAATAAGCATGCATATGTACTCAGTACTTGGTTTGGGCCTCTTTTGCATCAATTACTGCCTCCATGCGGCGTGGCATGGATGTTATCAGCCTGTGGCACTGCTGAGGTGTTATGGAAGACCAGGATGCTTCAATAGCGGCCTTCAGGTCTTCTGCATTGTTTGGTCTCGTGTCTCTCATCTTTCTCTTGGCAATGCCCCATAGATTCTCTGTGGGGTTCAGGTCAGGCACAGTAATCCCATGGGCATTGGACCAGATTTTCGCACTTTTGACAGTGTGGGCAGGTGGCAAGTCCTGCTGGAAAATGAAGTCAGCATCCCCATAAAGCTCGTCTGCAGAAGGAAGCATGGAGTGCTCCAAAATTTCCTGGTAGACGGCTGCGTTGACCCTAGACTTAATGAAGCACAGTGGACCAACACCAGCAGATTACATGGCTCCCCAAATCAACAGAGACTGTGGAAACTTCACACTGGACTTCAAGCATCTTGCAGTGTGTGCCTCTCCATTCTTCCTCCAAACTCTGGGTCCTTGGTTGCTCTCATCAGAAAAGAGGACTTTGGACCACTGAGCAACAGACCAGTTCTTTTTTTCTTTAGCCCAGGTAAGACGCTTCTGATGTTGTTTGTTGTTCAGGAGCGGCTTAACAAGAGGAATACGACATTTGAAGCCCATGTCCAGGATCCGTCTGTGTGTGGTGGCTCTTGATGCACTGACTCCAGCCTCAGTACACTCCTTGTGAAAGTCCCCAACACTTTTGAATGGCCTTGTGCACCTTTTTCTTCCACACTTTTCCCTTCCTCATGACTTTCTATTAATGTGCTTTGATACAGCACTTTGGGAACACCCAACTTCTTTTGCAATTACCTTTTGAGGCTTTCCCTCCTTATGGAGGGTGTCAATGATGGTTTTCTGCATAACTGTCAGGTCAGCAGTCTTTCCCATGATTGTGATTCCTACAGAACCAGACTGGGAGACCATTTAAAGGCTCAGGAACCCTTTGCAGGTGTTATGGCTTAATTAGCTGATTACAGTAGGATACTTTGAGCCTAGAATATTGAACCTTTTCACAATATTCTAATTTTCTGAGATTGTGAATTTGGGGTTTTCATGAGCTGTAAGCCATAATCATCAAAATTATTTTAAATCGAAGCATGAATTATCTTGCTTTGCATGTAATGAGTCTATCTCATATATTAGTTTCACCTTTTAATTTGCATTACTGAAATAAATGAACTTTTGCACGATATTCTAATTTTTTGAGTTTCACCTGTATCTTAAAGGTGCAAGAATGTTTTTAAAAAGAAATAGGATCAACTATTGCATTAAAGATCACACAATAGTTTTAAGCTAATTAAAAGAATAAATATGACGTAGAGAAAAGGTGAACTACTAATCTGAAACCCAGGTTACGCGAACATCTGATGAAGATGAGTGAATAGAGCATGTGCGTAGCTTGCTGCTACGGAGATAAGGTCATCTTTTAAAGTTTCAGAAGTTGCTCCTAGGCTCATTCTGAAGATGGTGTGGTTTAAACATGGGATTTTCAACAAACCAAGTAACAAACCTGCACTACCACCATGGGTGGAACATTAATAATGATACTATAAGCATACCATAATTTAGATCACAATAATTAAAATAAGCACCATTAATACGTAAGAGAATTCAAAGCATATGCTCCTGGAATCCAGCAAGAGCAAATATAAAACTGAGTCATGCAAATGGGAATTCAGCAGATATTGTTTCTTGCTTATTAAGAGGTGCACCCATGCAGTTTTTATACTTAAAACAGTTTATTTGGTAATCAAATGGCTCAGAAGTGCAGTATATCCTCTGCCAGTAGTGGGTTTCAAAAAATTTTACTACCAGTTCTGTGGGTATGGCTTGGTAGGCGTGGCATGGCTTGGTGGACGTGGCAGGGGAAGGATACTGTAAAATCTCCATTCCCTCCCCAGTCCAGGGGAAGGTTACTGCAAAATCCCCATTTCCTCCCGATCAGCTGGGACTCAGGACGGCGGGGCCCGTCAGAATTTTTATTACCGGTTCTCCGAACTCAAAATTTCTGCTACCAGTTCTCCAGAACTGGTCAGAATCTGCTGAACCTACCTCTGTCCTTTGCGTATTATTTCCCCCCCCACACAAAGTGAAAGTTTGGAAGAATAATGGAATGGGATCCCTCCTAGTATCAGTTGCTCTTTGAAGCTCCTTTAAAATAATTCAACAGGAATCATTCAGGATCTAGAAGTGATTCAGGAAATCTGCATTCATACTGCTTAGTATCAGGCATCTGTTGTAGGGAAAGCAGTGTAAAAGACAAGACGGTTGACCACAACCATGGAACTAAAACTGCCATCTTAACTTTTTTTTTGACCCTTATAAACCCTGCTGATGCATCTGAATACTATAAAACCAGCAATGTTTGTTGGGCTTCTTGTATAGAAGCGAGCATATATCCTTGAGCAATTGTATAGTTATTTTTATCAGAAAGCTTTGTTTGCAAACAGTAGCTTTAGATTTCAGATATGTATGAAACAGGTATAGTTTATCAGATTCCCAGCTTGATTTGATTCAGGCTGCTTTTTCAGAAACACTTTTCTAAAAACAAGATGACTGCAAGATTGCACAAAGAATTCTCCCCCCTCCCCCCAATTTTATTTGTAAAGGAAGTAGTAGGCCTAGTTTAGCCTGTGAATAAATCATAGCTCCTGGCTTATATGTTTGGCTGACATTCAGAAACTCTCTGGGTTGCTTATCATGCATGGTGCCAATGCCAAAAATTTTAAAGAGTTATCACACACATTTTCCCTTCCTTTCTTAGCCAACTACATACAACGTAGCCTGTACTTTGTTTAAACTTAGCTGCATCATATCCAATGTGCTCAGATTCCACCAGATCCCAGGCCACATTTATAATGTCACTTCAATAAATCTCTGGGTGTTTTAAAAGCAATTCCTATAAACTACCTTTTGGGAAAGAGGCCCTAGAATATGATCTGTCTTATCTAACCCAGAATAGAAGCAGTCACTCCTTAAAAATAGGCAGAGCCCCTAGCAACATGCTTTAGTTGGTTATGTTGGGGTTAATTTTTCCAAGCCCTGCATTTAAAATATTTAGGTATTTTATTTTGTTGGTGGCTTATTTTTAGCTATATTTGCCTCAGCTGTTCAATAGCATATACTTTCGTTGTTCATACATATTTTTGTGTGCTGCCAATTAGAAAGTTAATCACCTCTATATATTAACTTATGGATATGGTTTAGTGCACAATGTTAAGAAAACTATGAAACATGTCTCAATCAGATAAAGACTGTGTATTTGTGTAAGATTACAGGGAGAAATTTAAAAATCTTAAATTTTTAGAGAGTATTTCTCACTCCAAATTTTCATTTCAAATTTACACCCTGAAAATGTACCAGTATATTATAAAATGAAAAATTTTATCCATGAACTTTCTCCTACTAGAGGAAAACTTTTTCCTATTAGAGCCTAGCTGCCTGTCTTGTGTGCACAAATCATACAGAATTGAAACCAGTTTTAATACTTTTAAACTGTATAGTTTAAAGCTTAGTCCTTTTAGTACAGTTTAGCCCTTTTAATAACTTTTGCAGTTTTCAATTTAAGAAATGCAAGAATAAATGCACATAACTGAGTAGCTTGCTAAAATAATAACTCTATCTAAATGAAAATGCTAAAAGTTGAAAATTGAAGTTACACTGAAACTTATTTTCTGCTAACGGACTGGGATTGAAATATTGACATCTGTAATAAAAACTGGTATCTACATTTTTCTTGTTCATAGGAAAGGATGAGCATATCAGTTTCCAATTTGGGGGACGGGGGGCGTTAGGAGTTATCTGCCTATCTTCTCCCTCTTTTCCGAGGGATATTTCTTGCCTTTAGCGCAGGAAAAAGGGAGGCTGTGTGGAGCCAGTTTGTAGAACATTGGGGAACAGAGGCTTGTAGCACTTACGATATTCTGATTCTGTTTACAGGAATTTGGGAATTGTATAAGCTAAACATTAAACATGCAAATGATGACAATATTTCATTATGCATGCAGGGAAATTTACAGTGGTAACTGAAATTGGATGCCATAGGCCTGTTGTTTACTGCAGTTATGACAAGTTTACTTTCCAATGAACAATTTTGCCAATGGTGATATTAAATAAGGCTGATTTCTGTTGGAAAGAATTCAAGTTGGGCAAGAGACAGTTATGTTTAGTGGTTAAAGCAACACGCTAGAAAGCAGGAGACATGAGTTCTAGTCCCGCTTTAGCCATGAATGCGACCTGGGTGACCTTGGGCCAGTCACTCTTAGCTCAATTCACCTCACAGGGTTCTTGCTGTGGGGATAAAGGGAGGAAAGTTTATTGGATGTTTGCTGCCTTGAGATATTTGTAAAAATGATAAATGTGGCATATAAATAAATAAAAATGAAAAGACGATGAAATAATATTAGAGCAAGACTGCATTTTTTTCCTGCAGCTAAATACTAAGAGCAACATCAATCATACTATATGGGTTTCAGGTGCTGTTCAAATTGGTACACCAATTGCAAAAACATAGTATTCAGTACAGGTTTAAGTACCCAACTACTCTGTGCGCATATGTGCACAAACACACAAGGAGAAAGAAAGCTATAAAGCACCACAGCAATCTAAATAATAATAGATTTAATTTGCACAAGCCTTTTTTTAAAAAAAATATATCTAAAATTGTTTGATACACTTTTTCTTTTAGAAGGAACGTTGTACCTACCTGAACGTTCTTTCTATGTGCACTGCATGAGAGTTCAAGTCCAAGACCTATAAGCCCAAGTCAGTATACAGAAGCCTATGCTTTTCAATAAAACATGGTAGAAAATGTGCTGATAGATCCTGAATGCTGAGAAAACAAATGTCTTTAAGTTTATAGGAGGAAGGAGAACCAACTTTGAATTTTTAATGTGAAGAGAAATTCTGTAGAGCAATCGATTGTGCAAAATGCTCTTCTACCCAAGGATCTTATTTTGACAGAAAACACTTGAAATTAAGTCTCTAATGTATGTTCCCACAGCTGAGATTGGGATGCATAAAATCCTTTTCCAAGTGTTAATTGTTCCAATCAGAAAAAAGACAGGACTAGGATAACATTTCTGGCTTAAACAGCTGATCAACAAGGCTTGTCATTTCTATATTTGAGGCACTCCTTTTTTAGATCAGGCCAATTGTTTCTACAATGCATTGCAAAATATGACATTTCAAAAAAGAACATCAAGGATACAGGAGTATTATGATTGTGCAGAAAATGACAATATTTCCACATATATTTATTGAGAAATACTAAAGATATACACATTTTGTACAAGCTTTTGATATTAATTTACAATTTCTTAAATAATATTATCCCTAGATAAAATCATGATTTACATTACACAGGTCCTTGGCTTTAAAAGTTCCATAAGGCTGCTATTGCTGGGCATTCAAATGCAATATTGGCTCATGTCAGTTATGCTTCACGCTAAAGTACTAAATACCGCATTGATTCAAGCATTTAAACATGGCTCCAACCCTTCTCCCCACAATCCAAAATGAAAATCACATCTAAAATCAAAATGGACACTGCCCCATATTTTTCAATAGACATAAAGGTTTAGATTGGGTTCTGTTGCTCAACCTATTTGAAGAGCAAATTTACTTTGAATTGCAATTTCTTAAATTTATGTTTGGTTTATAATATTTCAGTTGGTCCTAATTAAGATGTTACCTTATTAGAGAATTTGCCAACGTATTTTACTTATTTAAATCTGCTCCAATTGCTACCATTATTTGGGAAGTATGACTAAAAAAACCGTCCAACTATTAAAAATGATCTGTACAGTGACAAAAAAAAATATGTCTCCAAACCAGGGGTCTCCAACCTTGGTCCCTTTAAGACTTGTGGACTTCAACTCCCAGAGTCCCTCAGCCAGCAAAGCTGGCTGAGGAACTCTGGGAGTTGAAGTCCACAAGTCTTAAAGGGACCAAGGTTGGAGAACCCTGCTCCAAACAACTGGAGGCAGACAATGAAAAGCCATGGATAGGCCTGTCACAGCAAAGGAACAGTTGATGCACTATGCCAAAAGCCAATGAAAAAGGGAGAAAGGATGACATATGTGGAAAAATGTCGAAAACTGTCTACATATTTAATTTTTCCATTTCACTATAGTAGTTTATTGATTTGAACCCTCTATCCATTATTACTTTGTACTTCTCTTAAAATTAAATTGTGCTGTTCCTCTATCTCAAGCCCTCTATTTAAAGTGCTTCATACTTAAGTGCCGTTTCTGTTCAAATTGGTACAGCAAATGCAAAGCATAATATTCAGAATATATTGTTTTAAGTGCACAACTATTTAACAAACATCGTGTATATGTGCATATGCACACATGTAGGTGTGAGAGAAAAAGTTATAAAAATACCGATGGCAATCCAATTATTATTATTTTTTTAAAAATCAAGAATAACATTCTCTTACTCATTCTGCAATTATTTTGACCTTTCCCAAATGCCAAAATCCGGTCAATTTTATTCGCCTCAAATTTTAATTCAGCAGCAATGTCTTGTTTTTCTCCATTATCATTTTTGTAAAGAATCACTTGAAAGGTCAGAATTTGACACAGCTTATTTCTGCATCTAAAAGTTTGGCAATTCTGATTCTTGTTATTAGGCATGGAATTTCATATTTTTTTTGTCAAAACATTGATACAATAATAATGGAGCAATGTTTAGGAAACTCAAATGTAAAGCAAAATAAACTGATTGTGTCAATTGAAAACATTGCAAAATCTCAACTCTACATCATTGCCAAATAAACTTGTACTGTACTGTACAGTAGTGTCATTCTGTCATTTTGATAAAACAGCTTCCATTTATATTTTTATAGAATATCTTGAAACTATTGAGGAACACCTTTATAAGAAGTTTAATTAGATTAAAAATACACATTGTTCAATGATTCAAAGGTATTTTTTATTATAATCCGAGACCAGAGATAAGGGCTTATGAATTTTCACCTTAAGTAACTAAAATATGTGACAAGTATAAAATTGGTTGGATGGCTTGCAGACTTTATGAATATTTTATGGACATTTTTAACCTATTTATATCTAAATATCCAAAGATGACCAAAAAACATTTCTATATTAACAAGTTGATACAATAATTTTCATGGGCCTTTGGGCAAATAAAACAAATTTAAAATAAGTTTGAAAAAATAAAAAGTTTGCTGCTTTAAAAATAATCACAAGTGAAATTGTGAGAAACAGCATCTCTAAGCTCTTTTAAACTAAAATGAATTTTATTAATGCAGAGGATAGCACAGAAAAGAAATTCACTTCAACTGATGATAGGTTTTATATTCATATTGTCAACCAATTCATATCTGAACACTATTATTTTGTGCATTCCCAAGATATAAATGTTAACTATCTTAGTCTTAGTACTCATCAAAGGATCTTACCTCTGAAACAATGAACATTTCATTCCAGAGTGCATTTTGTATTCTGTAAGGCAAAAATGACACCTTTGTTTTTCCATTATTAAATCTCTGAATTTTGCAAGGATTTTCACTCGGCCAATAATGCTAAAGGTAGGCCTAGCTTACCCAGCTCCTTGCAGTCACTGTTCAACGTTATGACAGCCTGAGAAAAAGAGATTTATGACTTGTTCTTCATATTTGCGGCTGTTGCAGCATTCCCGTAGAGTGCAATTTGGGCACTTGGCAACAGGTGTACATTTGCAACGGTCATGTGATCACTATTTGTGGCTTTCACAGCTGGCTTTTAACAAATCAATGGGGAAGCTGCTGATAGCTGAAAGTCACAGTTGTCGCATGTAATGGTTGTGGGGACTTGCTTAATGACCGCAGTTCATTTGTTAAATTGGGCACAATCACCTGATGTTTCACTCTACAACCAAGCTGCTTACGATTCAGAGCTGCCACCAGACCTAGTTGTGATTGGTAAATAAGAACTACCTGTACACTGTAGAGATCCACTGTCCCAACACACAAATGGTTATAGAAAAATGTGGTAACAAAGGGGCAATGCTCAGTTTTATCTTTTCTTCATTTTCTTATCTATGCTTAAGGT
Source organism: Ahaetulla prasina (assembly GCF_028640845.1). Lineage (NCBI taxonomy): Eukaryota > Metazoa > Chordata > Lepidosauria > Squamata > Colubridae > Ahaetulla > Ahaetulla prasina. Next base: position 105,404,041 of record NC_080539.1, read on the forward strand.
GTTTCAGATTTTTTAAACTCTTATGGTGGTTTAGTTTGATTTGCTATCACAGCTAATTAACTGGGAAGCCCATTCTCTTTGTCAATTGGTAACTGCCCTTCAGCCACGTGTGTAAAGCATAACTGCAACAGCCATTAATTACATTAAGAGGCTGCTACCCTGTTCTTAAATACTACCCAGTCTCATTTCTTTCCTCCCCCTCCCACAAGGCTTACCCACAAATTATACATCATTAGAAAAATCACAGAATCATTGAATTGAAATGAACAACTTGTGGCAACTAGACAGGAGAGCATCTGGCCCTAAGAAAGGCGTACAAGGCAGTTAAGAGGAAAATATCACAAAATGGACTTTAAAAATAAAAGCAGTACAGGTAGTCCTCAACTTACGACCACAATTTCTGTTGCTGAGACATTTGTTAAGTGAGTATTGCCACATTTTAGGACCTTAATTGCCACAGTTGTTAAGTGAATCACCACAGTTGTTAAAGTAGTAGCACGGTCACTAAGTGAATCTGGCTTCCTCATTGACTTTTCTTGTCAGAAGGTTGCAAAAAGGGCTCATATGACCCAGGACACTGCAGCCATCATAAATATGAGTCATTTGTCAAGCATCTGAATTTTGATCATGTGATCATGGGGATGCTGCAACAGTCGTTAAGTGTGAAAAACAGTCATGTCATTTTTTTTCAGTGCCATTGTAACTTTGAACGGTCAGTAAATGAACTGTTGTAAGTCAAGGACTACCTGTGAAACAGAGCATTAAAATAAACACAGTGAAATTACAACCACCCATCCATCTTATGTTAGAAGTCCTTAGAAGTTAGAAGGAACAAAAGTACTCTTGTTTTCAAAGTCACAGCTTGTTTAAATTCTTGGGAAGGGGAGATTCTAAAGTGGGTGGGGTGTTGCCACAGATAGGATAGCATATGCTGCCCACCTCCTTTGTAACAAATGACTTGTACACTATTATTATGCAAACACAAGATCAAAATAATATGCAGGGCTGAATCTACACATTCAAATAATTGTTTGATTTTGACTTCATATAGTGTATAAATCAAACGAATTCTGGTTTATTCAAGAACCCATAATATAGTGCAATGTTAGAAAAACCATTGCTGCAAATAAATGTAAGCATAGTTACTGTATTTTTCGGAATATAAGATGCTTCAGAGTAGAAGATGCACATTAGTGTTTGGGGAGGAAAACAAGAAAAAAAATGTTTTGCCTCTGCCTGCCAGCATCTGTAGGTATTCATCTGGATAGTGTCCTTCCAGCAAACAGCACACAGCCTGGTTAGTTTCAGCATGTTATCGCAGCCTGATTCAGCACAAGCAGCTGATTGGTGGTTGGCTCTGCCTCATAGAATACTGCCAATCATCTGTTCCAGGCTGTAGGGATCACCACAGCCCATCGCCGCCTCTACACATTGTGTTTTCGGCCTATGGACGCTCCGTTTTTGGCCTCTGTGTATGGCATTTTTGGCTGATTCCAGGTGGCGGGGAGCCCCACCACATGGAACTGCCTGAAAATGCAATGCACGGAGGCCAAAAAGGGTGCGTGTGGAGGCCAAAAATACAATGTGCAGAGGCGGCGATCGGTGGCAATGTTCTATGGCAATCCTTGCAGCGTGGAACAGGTCTAAAATGGAGCGTGTGGAGACCGAAAATGCGATGCACAGAGGCCGAAAACAGCTGAAGTGTGGGGGCCAGCAGGTGGGAGGCGCTTCGGCAATATTTGCTGTATAAGACGCATAGACATTTCCACTCACTTTTGCGGGGCGGGGGGCGGGGAGTACATCTTATACTCTGAAAAATACGGTAATATGCATAGGAAAATCTAACCAGAGAGGAACATTCCACTGAGATTCATGCTGACCTACAGCTACAAAATCATTTATAACAGATTTAAGTGCTGGTAGAAACTCATTAACTGAAAGGATCTTTTTGACTGGACCACATAATGGACAATTTATAGATTACATTTTTCTTTTCTTGACAATGTTAGGAAAATATTATTGTTCATCTAGTAATCTTTTTGTTTGTCTACTGCAGAGGTGTCAAACTCAAGACCTGTGGCTGGATCCAGCATGCAATGTAGTCAGATCTGGCCCGCGGGGCCATCCTGTTCTACCCAATGCGAACAGAAAACATGCCAGCAGTTTGGGGAGTGGCATCAAGGTGACCATGCCCACCCAGTTGGCCACACCCACCCACCTAGCCTCACCGGGCCCCCAAGGTCAACTGAGGCCCTCAATGAAATTGAGTTTGACACCCCTAGTCTACTGTATTTTTTGTTGCAGAAATAGCAAGCAATTTCTTTTCTTTTTTGATTTAGCTGTTTTCTTTTACTTAAACTTCCATTGGACCACATTCAGCCATGTTTATATGTATCTTATTGAATGTTAAATATACTACATTGTAATTTGATACTAGGTCAATAGGTAAAAGTAGCCTGCTATTTTTTTTTACACATATACCATAAATTAAACTCATTGCAGCACAAGTTATCCATGTGTATAATTTTTTTAAAATGCAAACATTAAGGATAAATTGTCAAATAATTTGTCATGTTAACTATTTTCTCAGAATACCGAATATTCCAACCTTTTGACATATTTTTTTTAAAAAAATATTTGCATACAATCAGTGGAATTATTAAGAATCTAAATAAAAACGCTAACTTTCAGTTATATATTTTTTCTCTTACTGCAACAAACACTTAAACTGCTTTTATGCAGTACTGATTAATTGAATTTGAAATTTGGTCATGTCAAAAATTATCACAAAGATTTATCTTATCTACATAATTTTAAATCAATGTTACACTGTAACACACAAACAAGATCTTGTCATTTAAGGCACAACACATCATTATGCACATTCTGTCTGCCAAGTTTATAAAAGAGACAATTATTATTATATACCCCTTCCCACACACCTCCAAAAACAAAACAAAACAATATAATAAATTGCATCCACTTCCAAAGTCAGTTGCTAATGTCACAGTAAATTATTTTCATTAATAATTTACACCTATTACGGATTGAGACAGGACTGCCATTGTATAGTCCAAGCGCATCCCAATTCGCTAAGTCAGGTAGGTAGCCTAAAGTTTGATTCAAACCTCTGTGCTGAGAATATATCCCATTGTGAGGAATGTTGTTGAATACCACCCTTGTCATTCACAAAATGCATTCATTCTTCTCCTTCTCCTTGAATATTGCAAACCTTGTTCACTCTGGCTAGGGCTCATTTGGTGTGTACCAGCAACCATTTTTCTAGTTCTTTAATCATCAAAATGCTGAATATATAAGACCATGTAGAGAATCCTTATGTCGTATTAAAACGTGTGTCTCCATGCGGTGATCTGAATTCTTTTCAATGGAATCCATATATTGCTCTTTCTTTTTAAGACGATAATATGTGTAAAGCCAGAGGCACCATATCCAAAGTAAAAAAAAAATCAGTGTACTTTGAAATATGTATAAAAAAAGAACAGTTACAAATACTCTAATTCCAGCGCTTGGTGTAGAGCCAGGAGGTCGGACTGGCTAGATATTCTCCAGAAAGGCATGTTATGCTGCATTAGTTAGGGGGGAGAGAGAGAGAGAGAAGGCAAGAAGAATGAACAATATATCTATCATACACATCACATATTTTCTTTCTATATATTATGATTATCCTTATTTTTCTTAGTAAGACAGAGACAAGAAAATAAAAGAAAGCAAAGGTCCAAATAGATCTGAAAAAATATACAAAAAGCTGCATAAGCACCTTAATAAATTCAACTTTTTTTTATTCTGTTCAATTGTATCTGTTTCTGAGATTGTCTAGATCAGTCCTTGTAGTTTTCTTGGCTTGGCAAAGTTTTTCAGAAACGGTTTGCCATTGCCTCCTTCCTAGGGCTGAGACAAAATGACTGGCCCAAGGTCATGCAGCTGGGCTTTGTGTGTAAGGTGGGAGACTAGAACTCAAAGTCTTCCAGTTTCTAGCTCGATGCCTTAACTACTACACCAAATTGTTTCTCCAACTTTATTTACCAAGCATATGTTAGAAATAATATTGTTTATATTTGAAAGCAGTAAATTTAGTAGCAATCAAGTAGGTAATAATCTTCATTACAAAATATATTTTGTAATATATAATACAAGGGGAATCCAAGAGGTATAAAATATTAATGACTTTTACTATATCACTGTGCTTAGTTTTAATTTACAACTATCATGCCTTGTGATTTCTTCAGAAAGTACAATACTTGAGAATAAGCAGGCAAATGAACTTACCACACATTTAATTTTAGTGCTTGCTTTCAGTTTAACCTTTACAATACAGCACATTTCTCTCTGAGCAGTGATTGCTCAGAATATGCCCCCAAATTGAACCTATACTTCTGTCTATATGGGAGATACCCCTCCCTCCCCCCGGTATTGGTTAAGTATGTTATTAAATTGCTGTCATGTATGAAACTTTCCTTGAAAGCAACATAGTTACTTAGACTATATTATTCAATATTCAAAACTTCTACTATGATTACCAAGTATCTGATTCCAGTGAATTTAGGAAAACAATCTCTTATGAGGAATACACCCTTTCTACAATTAAAAACATTGCAAAAGTTCATGAATATGTCTGTTAATAAAGTTTAATAACTTTATTTTTACTGACTGCAGATCTATTTGAAGAATTTGCCTTCTTTTTTAAAAAAAAATCTATAAATGTTCATGCACATAACATATAAAGTTAGAAGGAAGCATGCCAACTCTAAAATAATCAATCACCCAGTTTCCTGAATTGGCTACCACACATTCTCTACACTGTATTGCATCTATAAGGTAACCATTTGGAACCAGCACCGCAACTAAAGTTGCAGCTAAAAGAAAACCAGGAAACAATGTCTATTTATTTATTATATATATATAAAATCTCCTCCAACTCTAAGATTGTTCTAGATCAGTTGTGTCTAACCACAGCCCTGGACAGCTAATAATGCAGCCAACAAGACTGTAAACTTTTAACATTATTATGAGATTGATGTACATTAACTATATTACATATTTTATTTGTGGTCCAAGACATGTCCTCTTCATTCAGTGTGGCCCAGGCAAGACAAAAAGGTTGGGCACCCATGCTCTAGATGCAGTATATCTGAATGTATATGTTTTCTCCACTTTGCTTATATTTATTCTGAAGTATGAGATGTGTTGAAGTACGGTAAATTTTCTGCTAGATTTCTTTAAGGACAATGTTTACTGGGCACTTTTATGATCATAAATTACTTTAATAATCAAGTATACAGTGCTGAAATCTTCTATATGACTGTTTTGCACTAAATACAAAGTGTTCAAAGGTTTAATGTTCAATTTAATAGAAATCAAAATGTAAATGAAGAATAGAAACAGCTGTGCCTGTCTCAAGAATGAAATCAATTCAAATTTTAATCAGTTTGAGCATATGCACCAAAGACAAATTCCTTATGCGTCCAATCACACTTGGCCAATAAAAGTATTCTATTCTATTCTATTCTATTCTATTCTATTCTATTCTATTCTATTCTATTCTATTCTATTCTATTCTATTTCTTAAAATATATTTATAGCTTACACTCTGAAATAAGTAGCTTTTGGCATATTTTTCCCTTTTCAGATTTGTAAAAAGATCAATGTGCTTTTTCTATTATATAACATAAAATACACTTTTCTGGGCCTTGCAAATCCATGCAATATGTTTAATTTGCTTAGAGTTAGTTTTTTTTTAAAAAAAAATATCTATGATCAGTATATATTTTATTTAATTTCCATATCTTGCCCATCCTCATAAAGCCTGTGCTTGAATCCAAATGGTTTGATTGTGTCTTACTTCTTATGATCTTGGCATATGAAATGATTTGACAATGTGCCATACTAACAGAAATACAAACAAAATAAGCTTGTGTAAATATTATAGTGTAAATATCACACCAACATTTCATGAAACAAGTTACCTTTTTTGCTGCCTGTTCTTCTTCTACACCATCCCCAATTACAACATATACTACTTTTCTGCCAAACCTTTGCATTATTCGTTCAAAGCAACTTTCTTTTCCTGGAAGATAAATGAGATAAGTGTTCAGAGAGAAGTTACCTGGTTAGCTGCATGCTCTTCATCTCGGCCATCTCCAATCACAACATAAGTTATGTTAGTGCCAAACCTGGACACTACACGCTCAAAACAGCTTTCTTTTCCTGAAAAATAATGCACTATTTATTTAAGCTCTCAAAAAAGAAATATCACAGTGATCTCTAAAAAGGCATTATACAAAAAAATAATAATCATACACTAGACAAGCCTTTCATAATATTGGTGCCTTTTAAATTAATTTTCTACTACAGCTCAATGGAAACTCAGGGAAGCTTATATTTGGTATGCTAAGGTGATATGCGAGGTGTCCTACTAGAACCTAACAAAACATTTTTTTTTTGTTCCTCTGGACATAAACAACCAGGTTGTTTGTGTTCCCCTAATCTGGGTATCTCAAAACCTGCACTTGTTTTCTTAGAGTAGACCTTTTTATTTTCAAAGTTCAACATTTTGAAGTTCAATACATTTTCCATCCTCGGAGAAGATCAACTGTTTCTGAATAAGGATGTTGTGAGTCAATGAAGCATGCAAAGCATTTTTAAAAAGATGTACCACAATATGCAGGTGTATGAACAAAACATATCTCTTCAAATCATCAAAGCAGCTGTATATTTATACAGTTGCTTTGAAAGCCATTCACGCATGCAGTCACTTTGCTTCAGAAATAGTTGTGCCTCGCAAAAAAGGGAGCTTATTTTAATGAGAATACATGTTTGTAAAGTACCTCTTTCAAATGCTTGAATAGCCTTACTAATGATAATAGTGGGGTAGGTACATCCAAAAGTGTGTGTGTGTGTGTGTGTGTGTGTGTGTGTGTGTGTGTGTGTGTAGGAATCTCACTCTAGTTATCTAACTCTTTATATATAATTTTTATATACAATTCTTACAAGTGAAGACATTTGTTAACTGAAGTGCTATTAGTAGATTAGAAGACATTTGGAAACCATCAGCAAACTATGTAAACTGAAAAGAATTGAGATACATACCTATTTTAGTTGCACTGTAAATATTTTCAATAGGAAAAACACCTCCTAAACTATACAGAAGCACTTTTGCTAGGGCCGGTACAAGTTGAGTTGTTGTTACCAAGACATTTACACAGTTACTCCTATAGAGAAAGAAAGAGTATACATCTGCATAATGATAAAACAAATTCGCTACAGATCAGCCATCAATTACTATTTCAATTATTACTGCAATAATAATAAATATTGTAATATTCTGTACGTTGCAAATTTCATGATTGTGATGATCCATAGATTAAACACACACCTTCAACTGAGTTTCTAAATTCATAGAATATGAACTACTTTATAAATGGAAAACAGTCTTTTCGTCCAAGATAACATTTTCATTTATCACTTTTTGAACTTATAAAGAAATCAACTTAATTTTACAGGTTATACAATTTATAGAGTATGATAGCTGTATGAGCGAATAGCCTGGCTTGTTGTAAAACAGTTCCCTGTACAGTAGTCCTTGATTTACTAGAGCAAAATTCTGAGACCAGAATTTTCATTGCTAAGTGATGCAGGCGGGAGGAGTCCCCAAAGGGCAGAGGGATTGGGAGAAAGCAGGCAGGTGGTGGAAACCTATCCCAGTATTGCAGTTCTTGCAGTCTTCCCAAATGACTTCCTAGGGAAGCCAATAGGGAAGGTTGCAAATATCAATCATGTGATCATCAGGTTGCAGTCAGAAATATGACCCACTTGCCAAGCTTCTGGATCACAATCACATATTTGGTGGGGTGCTGAGATGGTTGGAACTCTGAGAAATAGTTGCCACCACCATTTGTTCAATGCCATTGTAACTTTGAATGGTCGCTGAACAAATACCCACCTATACCTTATATAATGCGAAGGTGATATTTTAAGTAGAACATTAGGAACTAAGGTAGTTTTCAACCTGTAGGTTGGAGACTACCTCAATGCCTAATGTCCTACTTACAATATCACCTTTGCATTATATAAGGGATAGGCAGGTATTCTGTTGACCAGGAGATGCCTTTGGAATATTATTCTTACCAAATGCCTTTGATGTTGAGTGTAGTGAGTCAGTAAACATTCAACACTCCCTGTAACCATTCTACCGTATATACTCGAGTATAAGCCGAGTTTTTCAGCACGTTTTTTGTGCTGAAAAACGTCCCCTCGGCTTATACTCGGGTCTATACGGCTTATACTCGAGTTTTTTTTTTTTTAAGCCCCTCGGCTTATACTCCAGTATATACGGCTTATACTCGAGTTTTGTTTTTTTTTCTTTTTTTCACATTTTACCGGACGGCGCGGGGAAGCCCTGCCGGTGCAGTGAGAGGGCGGGGCGGGGGAGCCGCCAGCCTTCTCAGCTGAGGGAGGGAGGGTTTCCCCAACCAGTAGGTGCCTCATTTCCCACCCTCGGCTTATACTCGAGTCCCCAGTTTACCCCAGTTTTTGGGGTAAAATTGGGGACCTCGGCTTATACTCGGATCGGCTTATATTCGAGTATATACGGTAATCTATTTTCAAGGGGCAGCCATGCTTCCACACCAAGTATGATGTTGCAGTAATCCTTTGTTTTTATTGTCTAAGAATGCCTAAGGGCCCTGGATGCATTCCTGTTAATCAAGAGAATACTAGCTGCTACCCTGTTTCCCCTAAAATAAGACATCCCCCGATAATAAGCCCAATCGTGTGCATGCGCTAAAGTAAGCCCCCCCCCAAAATAAGCCCTCCCTGAAAATATTTAAACACATGCGCAGCCAGTCCCCGCCATTTTCTCTGGTTAGGGTTAGGGAGCTGGAGCTGGAAATCAGGTAAGAAAGCAAGAGGAGCCCTGTCTTGCTCCACACGTCCCAAAATAATAGACCTCCCCAAAAATAAGGCCAAATGCTTATTTGAGGGTTCAAAAATATAAGACAGGGTCTTATTTTGGGGAAACACAGTAGCATTTTACTATCCATTTATTTTCTTGATTAAAACAGAAATAAAATATGCCAGATGAAAAAATGCGTGAAGCCTAATGGGTTTGCAAAACACACCGTTAGGAAATTGAATGCCTACAAGTATCTTGTTGTCTGCTCTTGCCTTTAATATTGTTTTGCTTCTACAATATACTAATTTTTTTTTAAAAAAAATAAGTTTGTACTCACCTTGTACTAATAATTGATAATGATTTAAGTGCATTGGTCAGCCAGGAGTCAGTGAGAGCTTCAATCTCTGCTCTTAACTGTAGCCATGCATCTCTTTTTGCAGGGCCAAGAAGTCCTGATTCATAAAGGAAAAAGTTCTTAAAAGTGCATTCTGTTTAACAGAAATTATAGTCTCAGTCAATTTAGACCAGTAACGTATTTTTCTACAAAAATATTTCAGTTCACTTGCTTGTGAATATAAAAGAGAGCAGAGCAGAGCAGAATAGAATAGCTTTATTGGCCAAGTATGATTGGACATACAAGAAATTTGTCTCTGTATTACTACTTCTAAGTTGCTTAATAATACACATTAAAGGTTATTTTGCTCCAGAAGCAGTCCAAAAGGCAGTGGTTCGTTCGCTCATTCGTTCACTCACTCATTGGTCGTCCATCTTACCATAAGGTACTCTGTGGCTTATAGTCATAAAATATATATACATTAAAACAAAAATAAATTAAGAACTGAAGAAGCTTCTTGGATGAGAAAAGCCACATCTTCAAGGAAAAACAAAGTAAGTCCAGTTGCCCTTTGAAAAAGCACCTTTGGGATAAACAAATTAAAACCAAAGATTAAAATCTAAGGACATGGGGGGAAGGTGGAGGCAGAATGGGGGTAGGTGGGATATCTTGTTACTTGATCAACCATCTTCACTGCGTTGTTCCTCCATTGGGGGGCCAACTGGCAAAGTCAGGAGTTTAGGGCCTTACAAAAGGATAGAAGGGTTGGGGCCAGCCTCACATCAGGGGACAAGATGTTCCATGCACTTCTTGGGGCAGGACATTAGAAAAAAGCCAAGGCCACTAATGGCCCCTGCAGGAAGGTACGTGAGTTGAAGGAAGACAGTACTGTAGGAGGATGTCTTGAATGGGAAGCCAGTCCTTGCTGCTGAGATTAGGGACGTTTGGAACAAGTAGCTGACTGAGGGAGAGCAGAAAAGGCCTTGGGAAGATTAAGGGCTGGGCTGGTGGGTTGGCTGGATTCAAGTGTACTGACTGCTGAGGGAAGAAAGGAATGGGAAGCTAATGAGAAAACTGGCCTGGAGATATAACATGCAGGATTGTTTGGCAGTGGTGCTAATAATGGCTGACATGAGAAAGGGAAGATGCTGGGAAGTTCGTGAACAAGCATGTAGGATCCGTCATGCCTGGATGAAGGGTCCTTGGTGCTTTCTGAGCTTGGTTGTTTTCTTGCAGATTTTATTTATTTGTTTTTTTTATTTTTTTATTTGATTTTTATACCGCCCTTCACCCGAAGGACTCAGGGCGGTGTACAGGCAAAGTAAAAACAAACAATACAATATACAGTTTAAAATGCAAATTTAAAAAACTTATTATAATTGGCCTGAAACTTTAAAATATATAAAAACTAAAACCCCATTTAAAAATTAGTAGTAGAAAATTTAAAATCAATAAAATTTAAGCCAGCCATGTCTCCTTAACAAACTAAGTAATATCATCAGTGTAGTAGAGAATGGGGTTTGCTCTCATTTTATATCCTAGTGGCTTGCCCTGTCAGTATTGATGGAAGTGGCCTTATGATTCTTTATTTGGGCTGTTTACTGTTAGCTTTTTTGGTGGTTCCTTGATTGGGATGTTGTATGCTTCTTGATTGTTAGTCTAATTTTAATCTTGGTTTTAATCACTGCTCATCTGCGTGACAAGCTTCATCTGCGTGATGATCATTTTGGATGTCAATGATAATAGTGACTAAAAGGAGGAAAGGTGTGTGGGGGGGGGGAACAGCAGGCCTTCAAAAGACAGGGGGAGCAAGAAAGCCAGTGAGTTATCCCATGGTGGTCACATTGATGGTGACTGAGATGAGAAAGAAAAGGAAAGCACTAAAAGATGAGGAGATAAGATGGACTGGTAAGGTATGCTATGCTGGAGAAGCTGAGGAGATGGTGAGGAACATCCTCACCTTGCCCTATTTATCCAATAATATCACAAAAATGTTGTCAGGCTTTGTTTCATTTGAAACTGAAACACCCAAAACATAAAGGATTTTGGATTTGCTGAACAGGGATTGTCCACTGGTTATAGAGATTTTCTAAAACTATGCAGATTCTAAATGTGTTATCTCCCTTTCTTCTCCTCTAATATCCCTTTTCTGCCTAAACATAGGTATTCTGTCTCTCTTTGCTATTTCCTGACACTACTGCACATTCTTTCTTTCATACATCCTTCTAATTGTTTATTCTCTGCTCACTTTTCTCCCATTCCCAGGCAACAGCAGACATAAAAAACACCTTATTTTTAAATCAGAAAAAGAGTTGTGTCTGTTGTCCAATAAAATGCCAATGCATAGCCACAGCCATGCTCTAAAATACACCAAATATAATTCCTTAAGTAAATGCAGATTTTGTCCTTCATAATCCCATAGGTTGGGATCTGTGCTTAGTCTTGAACCCTGGCTGGATTATAATATGCATTACATTTTTTTTAATTTACATTTATATCCCGCCCTTCTCCGAAGACTCAGGGCGGCTTACAGTGTGTAAGGCAATATACATATAAGTGACATCTAAAATATTATTTACATTGGAGTGCATATGAAGAATAATGCTTTTGAATGCTACTTTACATTAATAATACAGGTAGTCCTTATCTAGCAACCACAATTGTGTCTGGCAACGCAAATTAAATTGTTAAATGAAACCGTGACTGTGCTTATGATCTTACTTCAGCTTTCCTTTGCTTTACAGACCTGTGAAGGTCATACGTGCAAGGATTAGTCATAAAATTACTTTTTCTTCATTGACTTAACTGCAAACTGTCATTGTACAAAGCAGTCACTAAATGAGATACATCTGTAATGAAAATCCAGAATATACAAAGCTACAACATCAATGAGGAAACTATACCAGACCAATTTGCCTAGGAAGATTCTCTTCAAAGGCACAGAAGACTGTTTTAATCTGGGATGAAAAGCTAAAATGACTATTTGTCATCTAAATTAACATGTGCAAGGGGAGCTGAAGAAACCTGCAATTTAAACTCCAAACTTCAATCAGAATAGAACTGGAGGGTATTTTGGAGGTATTTTGGTTCAATCTCCTGCTCAAGTAGGAGACCCTATACAATTTGAGACAAGTGGCTGTCCAATCTCTTCTTAAAAACTCCAATGATGAAGATGCAGGTACTACTCATGTGATACTGAGGACACAGATAAACCTCTAAGAGGCCTCAACGACTTTCTAAAACAGGGGTCTCCAACTTTGGCAACTTTAAGACTTGTGGACTTCAACTCCCAGAATACCTCAGCCAGCTTGCTGGCTGAGGAATTCTGGGAATTGAAGTCCACAAGTCTTAAAGTTGTCAAGGTTGGAGACGCCTCCTCTAAAAGAATGCAAATAGAATAGAATAGAATAGAATTTTTATTGGCCAAGTGTGATTGGACACACAAGGAATTTGTCTTGGTGCATATGCTCTCAGTGTACATAAAATGAGCAGCTGTCTGCAAGGAATATACCGTAAATTCTTCCATTCCTCACCATCCAGTCAGAGCTGAAGAAGCTTCTTAGATGAGAAGCAAAATGTCTTCAAAGAAAAACAAGAAAGTCCAGCTGCCTCTAGAAAAAGCACCTTGGGACAATCATGACCTGGATGACTGAGAATCTCCATAAACATTTACTCCAACGACAAAGCATCCACAACTTCTGAAGGCGAGCTGTTCCATTGGTTAATTATTCTCATCGTTAGGAAGTTTCTTCTTCCAGGTTGCTTCTCTCCTTGATTAGTTTCCATCCAGTGTTTCTTGTCTTGCCTTCTGGTGCTTAGGATAATAAGTAGATCCCTTCTTCTTTGTGGCAGATCCTCAAATACTGGAATACTGCTATCATGTCACCTTTCGTCCTTCTTTTCTCTAGACTAGCCATACCCAGTACTGCAACCATTCTTCATATGTTTTAGTCTCCAGGCCTTTAATCATCCTAGTTGCTCTTCTCTGCACTTTTTCCAAAGTCTCAACATCTTCTTTGTAATGTAGTGACCAAAACTGGATGCTATATTCCAGGTATTACACAACTGGTTAATGAAAGACTCTAAATCGTTTCTCCTTTTTCTTCATCCACTTTTCTTCACAAAATTTCCAAACTACCCATGGTTATTTTGTATAATTTTGTATTATAATTATGCATTATTATTGTTTTATTTATATTTTACATTATAAATAATTATTTTTAGAAGGCTACAAGATTGATGTTAATGTCATATTGAAAAAAATCCCTCTTACCTCCTACATTGTTTTTATAAGTATTATATAATTCTTTGACTCTTCTGTAACGGAATGCCAGCTTCCTCATCCAGTCAACTCCACCTCTTACACCTGTTGGCAGACAAAGGTTTGCACTACTTGCAGCTGCATGGAAGCCATCAGTTGCAAAACTGTAGGTACTGCAAACACCCAAAATATGCAAAAGTGAATACTATTTCTTCCTAAAAAATACATACTTATTTAAATTTGCTTCATTTTTTTTCAAGACACATCTTACCTTAGGTCTTGTCCATTGTCATCTGATGATACATCATCTATATGTACTTGATCACATTCCTAGTAAGAGAATATGTTTTAGAATAGGGCAGCAATATCTTGTTTAATGTTTTACATTGGTGCTTTAATGTGAAAAATATAAATGAGGATTATCACTTCTATTGCCAGCAGATGGCAGAATATGAGCATTTACAATTTCATAAGGTAAAGCTATTTCCCCAGTATGATCAACTGGCATATTCCTACATATATTGCAATACTTCAAAGATTGCTATGGTTATCAACAATTCCATGTAGTATGTGAATGAACACACACACACCAAAAAAGAATGATTCCCCTTTGCTTAGATTAAGATTTACAAATCTTAACACAATATTTAAGTATGTTTGCTTTTCCTACACAAGAAGCCCAATATAAAACACAAAATGAAAAATAAAAAGTTATTACCATCAGCACCATGTCAATAAACAGAACTTCACATCAGTGTTTATTATATAAATAAAAAAGTAATGCATAACTTTCAAAAGTATCTATTTTTTCATGCTCCATTGTTGCCTGCACTGGCAGGCAATCATATTTAACTTTTTGAGAAATAAACAGACTTTTAAAAGAAAAATAACTTTTAATAAAAATATATCAAACAGCAACGAATTCTTGATTGTGCATTTTGTTGTTTCTGATGGTTTTTATCAGTGGAAATAATATCTGTAAATATTGAATTTATCGGACCTAGAATACTCAATTTTAGAAAAACCATCCTGCTTGGAAAATACTGTCTATTTTCTTAGATGCTACCTTATTAATTTTTAGGCTTTTGGTTAGGATCTGAAGTATTAAGTTTCCACCAGTCTTAGGCTATGAATATAATTGTTAATTGTTTACATATAATAATGATTACGTGATATTCATAATATAATAATACCCATGTCTACTGGTTCACTAAGTTGGGACTTGAGCACTCGGGGTTATAATAGTTCTGGTCTTGTTTATAAGGCCAAAGACCAATTTTCAAAGGTGATGATTGTGACATCTGATCATTGTCACAACTAATGATCTCAGTGCCCTCACTGGAGAAAGCAAATCTTTGTCACAGTGATACTTACTTTAATTAATTAAGCAATAACTGAACTGCTGCACAGAATTTTCTTTAGAGCAGTTAGAACTGCAACTAGTCCAGAATTTTCTGTTAAAACGGGAAGCATGAAAGGAACCAACAACTCCTTTAATGCAAAACTATACTGTCTTCCCATATAGAATTCAAAATGCTATTGCTGGTTCTTGAAGCTGTTGTTAAAGGAACTGAATTTCTTCTCTATATTAACCCAGTGGTGAAATCCAAATTTTTTTACTACTGGTTCTGTGGGAGTGGCTTGGTGGGCATGGTGTGGCTTGGTGGATGTGGCAGGGGAAGGATACTGCAAAATTTCCATTCCCACCCCACTCCAAGGGAAGGATACCGCAATAACCCCACTCCTGGGGGAAGAATATTGCAAAATCTCCATCCCCACCCCACTCTGGGGCCAGCCAGAGGTGATATTTGCTGGTTCTCCGAACTACTCAAAATTTCTGCTACCAGTTCTCCAGAATCTGCTGATATCCTCCTATATACTAACATCTTCAGAAACGTACTCAGTTGGGATTAGATAAAAAGCCTGTTTTGTGGCTAAATCAAGGATCTGATACTGCCTTCTATAGTGAACTGAGTTTGGAAAGCAACTAATGTCTTGTTCAGTTGTTTTGACACAGGGGAAGGTACAACATTTCCACTGCTTCATTATGGGCTAGAGGCAATTTCCAGGCTACTAAGGACAACCTATAAAAAGGACACTGCAGTATGCCTTGATATTATCAGGACCTATGCCTCTGATGCCAGGTGTCCTTCCTTGATGCATGAGCACAACTAGTTTTCCATCTCTAGTTGATTACAAAAATCATCATCACTGATTTAATATGGCTATTTAATATCAGAACTACGTTTTGGGGCTTTAAGCAGTTATTACTGCATTTGTACTTTTACATTTATGGTTGCTTCCTGCTGTTTCTGGAAGGTATTTTCATATTAGGTTCTAAACAATTTTGTCATAGCAAACATTATTGTTAATTACCTTGAACTCTTACAAAAGGGCATGATGCAAACATTTCAATAAGATAACCAATACAAACATAGTTTTTTTAAAAAAAAAATCAGATGAAGATGTCTTTTAAAATTTGAGCACTACAAAATAAAAGTTAAAAACTTAGAATGAATGAAGGAAAAGTTATATGGGAAAAAAATCCCAGTGAGGACTTGCAATTTCTTTAACAATTTGAGTGTGGAATAAATGCTCCTTTTTCTATTCAAAACTCAAATTTTCTTCTAGAATTTATAAAACTACAAAATTCTGAAACAGAAGCTTTGGGTCATAGCCATTAAGACGTAAGTGGACAAATTAGAAACAATCCTAACTGAAAAACTTTTTCTCTTAGTTTCCTTAGTTCCTTGCTTCCTTTCTTTAATTCCTTTTCTGCTTTATCAGCGTACTTGTAAGGTACCTACAATTCTGTTTCATCTTGAATTATCATTGCATTTTCCATTCACCATGAAGCAGAATGAATTTGGGATTTCAGACCACATATCTCGCCAATCGTCATCCTCCTGTTGATACTTTGTTAAATGTTTCATTTGAATTGAGAATATATAAAATATTTAGTTTAAAGACATTCCTCTCCTATCCCAGTAGAATTGGATAGATTATAGATCACAGATTTCCAACAAATACATTATTTATTATAGGTACATTCCAGATTAATAATAATAATAATGATAATGATAATAATAATAATAATAATAATAATAATAATAATAATAATAATAATAATAATAATAATAATAATAATAATTATTATTATTATTTTTATACCGCCCTTCTCCCGAAGGACTCAGGGCGGTGAACAGCCAGATAAAAATGATACAATATATTACAATAAAATCACTATTTAAAAAACTTATTCAATATGGCCTAAATTAAATATAAAATACATAATATAAAATAAAACCCCATTTAAAATCCAATTAAAAAACCCATGTTAAGCCAGTCCTGCTCGGAAGAATAGATACGTCTTCAGCTCGCGGCGAAAGGTCCGGAGGTCAGGAAGTTGTCGAAGTCCTGGGGGAAGCTCATTCCAGAGGGTAGGTGCACCCACCGAGAAGGCTCTCCCCCTGGGGGTTGCCAGCCGACACTGTTTGGCTGACGGCACCCTGAGGAGACCCTCTCTATGGGAGCGTACCGGTCGGTGGGAGGCATGTGGTAACAGAAGGCGGTCCCAAACATATCCTGGTCCTATGCCATGGAGTGCTTTAAAGGTGGTAACCAGCACCTTGAAGTGCACCCGGAAGACCACAGGCAGCCAGTGCAGCCTGTGCAAGATTGGTGTTATATGAGAGCCACGAGTGGCTCCCTCTATGCGCAGCTGCATTCTGGACTAACTGGAGCCTCTGGGTGCTCCTCAAGGGGAGCCCCATGTAGAGAGCATTGCAGTAGTCCAGGCGAGAAGTGACGAGGGCATGAGTGATCGTGCATAAGGCATCCCGGTCTAGAAAGGGGCGCAACTGGCAGACCAGGCGAACCTGGTAAAAAGCTCTCCTGGAGATGGTCGCCAAATGATCTTCAAAAGACAACCGTCCGTCCAGGAGAACACCCAGATTGCGCACCCTCTCCATTGGGGCCAATGATTCGCTCCCAACAGTCAGCAGCGGTTGCAGCTGACTGTACCGGGATGCTGGCATCCACAGCCACTCAGTCTTGGAGAGGTTGAGCCTGTTTCTCCCCATCCAGACCCGCACGGCCTCCAAACACCGAGACAACACTTCGACAGCTTCATTGGGGTGGTCAGGGGTGGAAATGTACAGCTGGGTGTCATCCGCGTACAGTTGATAACTCACCCCAAAACCACTGATGACCTCACCCAGCGGCTTCATGTAGATGTTGAACAGGAGAGGTGAGAGAATCGACCCCTGTGGCACCCCACAAAGGAGGTGCCTTGCAGTCGATCTCTGCCCCCCTGCCAACACCGTCTGTGATCGGTCGGAGAGATAGGACAAGGATCACTGAAACACGGTGCCTCCCACTCCTAAACCCCCCAACCGCTGCAGCAGGATACCATGGTCGATGGTATCGAAAGCCGCTGAGAGATCTAGGAGGACCAGGGCAGAGGAATAACCCCTATCCCGAGCCCTCCAGAGGTCATCCACCAACGCGACCAAAGTTGTCTCCATGTCGGAAACCGGACTGGAACAGGTCTAGATAGACAGATTCATCCAGGTACTGGGGTAACTGATGTGCCACCACACTCTCAACAACCTTCGCCACGAAGTGAAGGTTGGAGACTAGCCGGTAGTTACCCAAAATGGCTGGGTCCAGGGAGGGCTTCTTGAGGAGGGGTCTCACCATCGCCTCTTTCAAGGCAGTGGGAACAACACCCTTCTCCAAGGAAGTGTTGACAATTCCCTGGAGCCAGCCTCGTGTGATCTCCCGGGTGGCCAGCACCAACCAGGAGGGACACGGGTCCAATAAACATGTGGTGGCATTCAGCCGCCCCAGCAACCTGTCCATGTCCTCGGGAGCCACAGGATCAAACTCCTCCCAGATAGTCTCAACAAGACTAGCCTCCGTCACCTCGCCCGAAACTACCCAATTTTGGTCCAAACCGTCCCAAAGCTGAGCGATTTTGTCGAACAGATACCTGCTGAAATCCTCAGCACAACCCTGTAAGGGATCATCGCACCCCTCCTGGTAAAGCAGAGAATGAGTCACCCTAAAAAGGGAGGCTGGGCGGTTCTCTGCCGACGCAATGAGGGTAGAGACATAGGCCCGCTTGGCCTCCCTCAATGCCACTAGATAGGTCTGAGTAAAAGACCTTACTAGTGTACGGTCAGTTTCAGAACGGCTGGACCTCCAAGCACTCTCTAGGCATCTTCTCCAGCGTTTCATCTCCCTCAGCTCCTCGTAAAACCAGGGAGCTGGTCAGAAGCCGCAAAGGCACGACACGGTCCAAAGCGCCCGCCACGGCCTGTTCCCAGGCCGCAACAAGCTCCTTGGCTGAGCCGTGGGCCAGATCACCAGGGAACGGCCCAAGCTCCATCAGGAACCTCTCCGGGTCCATCAGTCGCCTGGGACGGAACCAACGCATTGGCCCCGTCTCCCTGCAGTGTTGAGCGGCGGTCCGAAAGTCCAGACGAAGGAGAGAGTGGTCTGACCATGACAAAGGTTCAATGGCTAATTCTCGTACTTCCAGATCATTCAACCACTGTCCAGAGACAAAAATCAGATCCAGTGTGCTTCCCCCGACGTGGGTGGGGCCGTCAACTAATTGGGTCAGGTCCATGGCCGTCATGGAGGCCATGAACTCCTGAGCCGCCGTTGACGACACACCGACCGATGGCAAGTTGAAATCCCCCATGACCATAAGCCTAGGGGTATCAACCGCCATTCTGGCTATCATCTCCAGCAACTCGGGAAGGGCTGTTGCCACGCAGCAAGGAGCCAGGTACATGATCAACAAGCCCACCTGCATCCTACGCCCCCACTTCACGTAAAGGGATTCACAACCAGCTATCTGAGGTACAGTGGCCTCCATCGGCTCTAGACTCTCTTTAATAACCACCGCCACCCCTACACCTTGGGCCCTCGGTTGATGAAATGCCCGAAAAACCCAGTGGGCACATCTCCACCAGGGGAATCCCCCCTTCAATGCCCAACCAAGTCTCCAAAATGCCCATAAGGTCCGCAGCCCCCCCCGTATAAGATCATAAATCAGGGGGGCTTTATTTACTACAGACCTAGCATTGCATAACATTAGCCGAAGGTCCAAGCCCTGGGGATACTGGCCACTCGGGAAACAGGAAAAGTCTGAGGGGCCGGAGCGCGCAATCGCTCTTAGACAGCGAGTGCGCACCTCCTGAACATGATACGGCCCCCCACTTCCGCCATATCTGCCTCTCCCACTTACCGTACTGATGGAACGGCCCTCTGGAATTGGAAAAGGAGGCTTCCCCTTTACCTCCGAACCTGATGAAGTATCGCCGCGAGCAATCGCAAAGACTGGCTCCCTCCCCAACGGGTTTCCCCCAATACCCGTTTTTTCCCTCCCACCCCTTAAAAATTGTTTATCTAAAAAATCCCATAGGTTCTTTTTTAACGCATGCCATCTCTCTGGGTCCCAAAACCCGTCATTGAGATAGGCCCTCGATAACGTGGAGGGCCATTTCTGCGAGGCGGAGGACCTTCGCAGACGATGGAGTTCAGCCGAAGAATAAAACGTATCTCGAATCAGGCATAAATGGCGCATAGATGAATTTGTCCCGCATCACTCATCAATCATTTCCGTCCCTTTCATCACTGCTTTCCATTATACTTTCCAATCAAACTAGGTTTGATTCTTTTTCCTTGGTTTCTTTTTTTCTATTCTTTTCTTTCTCTGGAATTTGTTTCCTCTGTACCCGTTTACCTCACTGCTTTCATTCTATCTAGCTGGATCCATTTTTAATTCTTTGAAACCCATAAGGAATGTTGGAAATAAATTATGCAAAAAGGCATCTTGTCCTTCCATCAGCAGAGTAACTTTCCAAAGGCTGAGAAGCATGGAACCAAATTTGGTGGCAGAGTACTACAATAAATAATCAAGTTCAAAAATGGGTCAAACTGCTACAGAAAAAAAAGACGCTCCCAACTGATCCCTATGGAACAGGAGGCTGAGCATTGTGTTAGAATATTGGAAATTGCATAATTCTAAATTCTTAACTGTCAATCACACAATCCAGAGTGGAACTATTATTAAAGGGTTGCACAGGAAAATGCTTCAGCACCTTGTTAAGCTTATATAACAACAAAACCACTTAAACTTATATACCACTTCACAGTGCTTTATAGACCTCTCTAAGCGGTTTACAGAGTTCAGCATATTGCCCCCAGCAATCTGGGTCCTTCATTACAATAGAAACTTAAACTTTGAAAAGAAAGATCTTGCAAAGTGAGCATTTTTCCCAGGTTTCTCTTTCTGAGATTCTTGTAATGTTTACTGCTCTTAGTGCTAGATTGATCTTTTTCTCATTCGTGATTGTTTTTTGCTGATCTGTCTGACGTTACTTTATGTGATCTCATTTGTTTTTCTCTGTTAGCCCATTTTAAAGTCTTCCATCAAATCTACACTATTATTGAGCAGTTTTGAATGCCCACTTTACCCTTGTCTCAAATTTACAGTGTGGTGTAATATATTTATGCAAGTAGTGATGAAAGGGATGGAAATGATTGATGAGTGATGCCACCAAGACATTTCAAACTTTCCTTTGCCTTTGTACTTCCTAGGGACAAAAAAATTGCTGTTAATCTCCATCTGGCAAAAAGGCAAAGATTTTGGAAACAAACAAACAATAAAAGCATTCTGCCCCTTTTAATTTCTCATGTCTCTTCCTAGTACTAGGAAAGCAATTAGGAGGAAACTGTAAACAGGCAGACTAGCAGACACATGGCTATTAATAAATAAGATTTTACAGGAGGGTTTCGGTCTAGCTAGAATATATTTAGTAAGTCAAAAACTTGATGTGAATCCCAGTTGAAGGTATTTGTAAACATATTATCAAGCTGTCTTTTCTTAATGATTCATGGTTTTTTTGTTTTCATGTATTTTTTTCATTTTGGAAAAGATTATAAATTTGCCATAGTCTTTAAAATTAGTGAGGATATCCATTTTGTATACTGTTCTCCTCTTTTTTTTTTAAAAAAAAAAAACCCAATCCATTTATAATCTGGAAATATGATATAAATATGTTTTATCTGACTTCTGTGGTACACCCTTTTTATTATTTTGTCATTTCCTATTACATATTTTGAGGCACAAAATAATGTTTTGTGCTCTATACGGTTTGCAGAATTATTATTGGAAAACTATATAGTTATTTATGCCTGTCTAAATTTTAGGTTAACTATACATAAATCAATTCATATATAATGAAAGATTTCAAGGACATCAACCTAAATTAATTCCCTCCCATTCCAGTGGAAATTTAAAATCTGCTTGCATATCATCAGAATACTGCTATGTGGTTATAATAGAAATGAGGTAGAAATTGTGTTGTAAGGAAGCTCTCTGTTAATGTTAATTTAAGGTAAAATACCTTTTAAAACAGCTACAGAACTGGCTATACTCAAGTCACAGTGGGCCACTGGCTGTGCAAGTTCAAAACTAAGAAAGATAAAATATATTTTCCATTACTGAGCGTTTACAAATTCATGTGCAATAACTGATTTTGACTGCTATAACATTAAATTAAATTATGTCTCAGTACAACTAGTTTCTTACCAAAGAATTCTTCAGAACTTGACATTTTTACTAAGGATTATAAAACCTACAGTTGACCCACAAAAAAAAATCATTTTGGAAATATCAGTAATTTCATTATCCAATAAAAACAATGACTCACTGCTAGTAAAAACAAAAACTCTATTATGCAGATCTTAGCAGTTACAGAATTCAGGGTGAAGAACAAATTCTATTCATCTTTATCTGACAGATAATAACAAATTTTGTATAGATTAACTGCCAAATATAAGAGAAAAGATTTCCTTGACAGTTAAAGATACAGTGTAGGCCAACTATTTGTATAATTTAAAGAGATAAGGAAAATAAAATTGGACTTATCAATCCAACATGTAAATAAAACTTTAACAAATCTAATCATTGAAATGTTTTCTTAAAATTCATTATAAAACTACCCCAATGCAAAATTCTGTAACATTAAGGAACGATAGTATGGCATTTTTATTTTGCCTGAAGTGGAACTGAGTCTAGAAACTGTTCTTCTCTGTACAGTGCTCTTGTGTATCTTTCTAAGTCCAACACTCATTGCAAGTCAGAATGTTTTTCTGTATTAATAAAATTGACAGGAATATAGGAACAAAAAGGAGGCTAGGGTACAGAATGTTCCCTGATTAAAAGATGAATACTCTGAATGTCAGGGTTCTGATATTTTTTATGAGCAAGTGAAAATACATGTTTAAGGTAATAATGAGAAACGGCTGTCCTTTCACCTCTTCTTGTTTTGTTTCTGAGCTATCAGTAGCTATTTTTGTTAGGTTTAGGAATTGGAACTGTATGTTGAGCTAGGCAGGCTGCAAAAACCATGAATAGATATTGCTCCTATTGTTTACTATGGGAGTTTCAAAAGTTCTTCATTCTTTTTTAACATCATCCCTTGGCAAATGTATTTGTAGGCTGGGTGATAGTAGAACTGAGCATGCACATCTATTTTAATGGTTTAGGATGAAAATGAGAGAGCAAGAGGCTTCTTTTTAATTCTTATTGTAACCTATAATAGAATAATGGAAAGTTAAATCTAACGGAATATCCCAAATAGACTTGATTTTTTTAAAGTTAATAGCAGCCTAATATTGTTAATGATTTCCATATTTTGCCAATCTAACCATATAAAAAAATATCTGGTTGACTTCTATTTCTGGCTACAAACAACTGGAAGAAATAGAGATTATCGGATATAGGTGTTCTAATATACATGATATTTTGTACATACCTCTAAATCATTGAAAAATAAATGAGTATCAGCAAGATTAAAAATCATTTCTTCCATGCGAAGTCCAAGAGTCACTGCTACAGGTGGATCCTGGTTGGTGTCAGGGGAAACAGAAAAGGTACATATTCTCAGTACCATTCAATGGTCAATACAAACTTTAATTTTATACAAGACACATGTATAATAGAAAAATAAAAAATAACAAATTATTACACAGTAAATTAATAAGAAAAGGAAAAAAGTGCACATCATTACACAAAAAATTACTAAGAATTCTACATAAGAATGAAACAGGTCCCCCCACCCCTTGTGGAGTGTAATGTTACACTTGAAGCAGAAATTCTTACTATCAAAATCTTGAAAGATAAGTAACTGGAAAGAAAATGTAAAGATAGTGAAAAGAGGCATTTTAAAAATGAATATCATGGTTAACCTAAGATAGAACAATTACATAACAGTTCCAATCTAATTGTTGCAATTAAAAATATTACTGTCACTATTAAATATTGCTATGAAACAAAGTACTTTTTTTATCCAAATTAAAGAGCTTATCCAAGAATTATATCCTCAGTGCAGAAAAGAAACTTCCAGTTTGTAATCCCATCCCTTGGTAATGACAGATATATAACCAGCAAGGGAGAAAAGAGTATTTTAGTATGATGGGGAATCACTAATGGCACAACAGGAAAAACTTAGTTGAATTTGAGTTGGGAATGTGGAGGCCATAAACCTTTGTTGTAAGGTGTGTGAAAATAAAGGCTTCGCTTCGTGTTCACCCTTGGACCATCAGACACAATGCAGAATTGGATTTCAAATAGTGTGATCAATCATGGCACTCTGTCTAGAGTATGAAAAATAAAGGTCTAATATTTGCTAAACTGGATGCTTCTGTTGATGCGAATATGAAATGGATGCCATGTAGTCCAGTTTTGTTAAATTTATTTCACTTATTAAAATCTGAGGACAAGGCAAAGACAATTAATGGGATGTATCTATTTTATCTGAATGCTTTTTAAACGCTGAATTTCACACCTGATTCCCTTTAACAGGGAGGTTAGCATATGGGCACCTTGTATGCTAAATATATTGCTATATGGAAGAAAATATGCTTGAAAGAGCTACTTCAAGAAAGTCACAGTACTTTTTGGAGTTCTTAACAATTATTTTCTACAGTTACTAGATCTAAGCCGCAAAAATCAAGATGACCACTAGATGACAAGAAAAAAAGTTTTAATTCTTTGCTATCATCTATTAGACATCTAGATTTTTGTGTCCTAATCTGGTAGCCCTATACTGGCCATCTACTATAATCTCCCCTAGGAAGATGTTTGAGAGAGCAATTTCAAACCACTGTAGAAGCAATTTCAAACCCTTGTAGAAGAAAGTGATCATTAGACCCTGTTGCAGTTTTGATTCATAGGACTTAGTTAGCCATGATCGCCCCAATGGTTTACATTAATAATGGAGAGAAATACAGGGAATACAGCCTTGCTGTGACTATTCTTGAATATCGTCCTTGTTTCCACCATCTAAGAAAAGAAATGGGTCTTTGGACTATGGGTCTCACATCCCAACATTCAAACTCAGTATTTAGCTGCTTAATTTGCCTACAGCAAAAGAGCAACACGTCCCTTAGTTTATTCTCCCAGAAGTGGGAAACTAGCAAGGAGAATCTATATTTTACTATTTGTATGCTAATTTGGCTACAAGTAGATTCAACTCAAAATGCCTCTCAATAATAAAATGTTTACTAATACCTTGAAACACAACAATGAAAACATAATTTAGATCAAATGCAATAAAATATTGTTATTTCAAAATTAATTTCTTTCAAAATCAGTATTTTATATAACATATCATAAAAGAAGTCCAAGAACAATAAATGAACTTTATTGTATAGATATGATATAAATTGTATACAGTATATGGAGCCAATTTGGTGTAATGGTTTAGGCACATGCTGGAAAGTGGGAGACCCTGATTTCAAGTCCTGCCTTAGCCATGAAAGCCTGAGTGACTTTGGGCCAGTCACTTGCTTCCAGTCCAACTCATCTCACAAGGTTGATGTTGTGGGGAAGATAGGAGGAAGATAGATATGTTCACTATATTTAGTTATTTGTAATAATAATAAAGGCAGGATTAAATCAATCAATCAATCAAATATATAGAGGAACAAGTTTAAGACTATAATATGAAGATGCATTACAGGATTATAAAACAAATGCAAAGCTTAATTGGGCAAGAATCAACTCCTTTCTAACAACTAATCCAGGGATCAACACCCACAAGTTCTGGAAGCCATTCCACTGATTATTGTTCTCACTGTCCTTTTTCACTGTTTTGAGTAGATAAACTCAAACTCAAACAGGGAAATGCTTATAGCACTTACTATGAAAATAATCATTCATCACTTGTTGCTTGCATGTACACTGAGAGTTTATTCACCGGAGACAAATTCCTTGTGTGTCCAATCACACTTGGCCAATAAAGAATTCTATTCTATTCTATTCTGTGGTATTCAGTTTTAAGTAGATGTGAAAAAACTGAGTAGTAAGCTCTTCACATCACATTTACTGTGCTGCTTCTTTTTAATAATAAAATGCTGCTTTTAGTTTAAAAAGAATGATCAATACTTCCAGATTAGATTACTTTAATGCACTCAGTGGGGAACTGCCCTTGGAAAGCTCTGGAAGCTAAAATTAGGGAAGAATGTGGCAGCTAGATTACTGATAGAATTTGATGGCTCAAAGTCCCAGATCAAGTTACACTGAAGAACATATTCAATTACATCATCTCTGTGGTTACTATATTCTTTGAGGGCAGAGGAAAAATCCTGCTACGTATGTCAAGACAGTATGCACTGCTACTTGCTGAAATACGGATGTGAACCTTTCCTATCTTGTGCAATGACATTTCCCTCCATCCCACATCTTTGAAAAAAAAACATACCTTTTTAATAGCCCCTTTCAAGCCACTAACACCTTCTCATCTTTCCTTTTTAAGGAATTACTTTTATCTTGCAATATTATTGCAACACTGTTGTAAATTATTCAGGATTTTATAATGATGAGCACAATGGAAATATATTAAATACAAAATAAGAAAGCACAGCTACAGCCAACCGGAAGAATACAGCTTTCTAGACTATTATGAAAGGTGAAGAAGTTACAGAAGGATATTCCTTAGGAACTATTTACAGAATGTTATATTGCTTTGGAAATACAAATAGAGAGAGGGAATGTGAAACAAGGATTAATTTTAAAAAGTCTATAGAGTAAGTGACCAGAATAAAAAGATAAGCATCTGGGTAATAGGGCCGGGATAGCTCAGGCAATAGAGAAGCCTGTTATTAGAACACAAAGCCTGCAATTACTGCAGGTTCAAGCCCGGCCCAAGGTTGACTCAGCCTTCCACCCTTTATAAGGTAGGTAAAATGAGGACCCAGATTGTTGGGGGGGCAATAAGTTGACTTTGTAAAAAAATATACAAATAGAATGAGACTATTGCCTTATACACTGTAAGCCGCCCTGAGTCTTCGGAGAAGGGCGGGGTATAAATGTAAACAAAAAAAAAATACAGAACTAAAACAAAAAAGCCATGAATAGCATTGTGGTTCAAATGAAACAGCAGAAAGAATACATGTACAGGGTAAATATTTGATTGAAAATAACATGCTATAACAAATTGAGCAGAGTGGGTTATTACTTCTATAAAGCCAGAGGTGGGCTGCTGCTGGTTTGGACCGGTTCACTCAAATTGGTTGTTCCAATCTGCACAATTTGAAGAACTGGCAAATCGGACTACCAGCTGGGCCCAGCCCCACCTGTTTTTTGGGCTGTTTTCAGGCCGTTTTTCTGGCCAAAATCGACTCAAAAAATGGCCTGAAAACAGCCCAAAAAAGCTGGCTGGAAGAGGAAGAGAAACTAGGTGAGCCAGACCCAGATGTGTCCCGGGTCACCTCGTCCCAGAAGCAGCAACCTCGCACTCTTCCTCTCTCTGCTAGTCCCCTTCTTTGCACAGGATTTCCAAGCAATGGAGATGGAGAAGGAGAAGGGGGCACGTTTCTCTGTGCTCCCGTTTATGTGTGGCACTCTCCCCACAATATTAGCAGCAGCCGCTGCCCCCTTCTTCCTCTCTGTCTCCACTGCTGGGCAATCCTGTGCGAAGAAGAGGGCTAGCAGAGAGGGGAGAGTGCGAAGTTGCTGCTTCTGGGATGAGGGGACCCAAGAAACATCTGGGTCCAGCTTACCCAGCTTCTTTTCCTCTCGCAGCCAGCTTTCCCAGTCTAGCTTGATGCAGTCTCTCTCTCTCTCTCTCTCTCTCTCTCTCTCTCTCTCTCTCACACACACACACACACACACACGCACACACACACACAAACAGGTTGGATCTTTCTTTCCTCCCCCCCAGAGACCCCTGGATTCCCTCCCCAACCCTGCCTATCCCATACAGGTACCATCCACACAAGTGACATAGAGTTTGCCATGCCTGTGGCACTCAGTCACATAACCCCACCCCCCCTGTCACACTTACCCAGCCAGTCATTAAGACAGAGAACCGGTTGTTAAAAAATTTGGAGCCCACCACTGGATAAAGTGATAACATTCCAATAAAAATAAGAGGTATACAAGTTAGTTAAGATCTGATCTGACATATAGGCAGAAACTTTCTATTCCTATTTGCAATTAAAGATTAAAGGCAACAAGACTCGATTCAAATTGATTTGAAATTTAAGGCTCAAATTGATGAAGTATTTAATCACTAGCTACAATAGAGAGACGTCATAAATGTGTCCAGCGACTTGATTTGAAGGCAAAGATGGATGAAAATAATAGGTAGGAAAGACATTGCAAAGTATAGTATTTTCAAAGGTTCCACAGCAATATATTTTATAAATTATTCTGTTTCTCTTTTAAATGTTAATGTTATTCTTCTTCTAGAGCAACCAAAATGAACATTATCTATTTAAAAGTTAAAATAATAATCACTTAATTTTATTGCAAAACTGTTGTTTACATAACAATTGAGATGTGGATTAACAAAAAGTTTCAATTGCCACATTACAACAAATACAAATTTAAAAACAATTAGTAATCAGAGGCAGGAATCACAATTTTATCAAATTTGGATGGATTTTTATGGTTTACCTCAAAAGCAATAGATTATAATATGATAATACTTTATATATAAGGCAAATTTGTACATGTATAGTACCTTCTGTTTACATTTCTTTGTATTTTATATATCTTTTCTCTATGTATATTGATTTATGTTATTTAAAATTAGTGACATTTTGGAATAATATGTTATAGGCAGATTGTCCAATGATTTTTTAAAAACAAACCTGAGAAATACATGTTATCACTATTGTATATATAATATGCAATGCCAACTAGAAATATTCTTAAATATATAGTACATAGTCTATCAGCAAGCACATTATCCCAGGACCACAGAACAAACAGAGAATTTGTCACGGAGACACATAACAGCAAGGTGAATTTTTGTTTTTTTAAAAAACCAAAAATGTTAAAATTTAAATTTAAGACTCTCTTTTTTCTCTCCAACTTAATCAAACTCAAGAAGAGTGAAGCAGAAGAAACAGAGCACATCACCCCAGTAGGGTTTGCTTTCTGATATAGTCTATCTGAAGCCCTGAATTTATGATCTGCACCTGAAGATTCAATTTGACAGGTCAATCAATTTTCCCCCCAAACTGACTTATCTCTTGTAAGTTTCATAGGTTTCATACCAACGAAGAATATTTTCTTTGAGAAAATAATATTTTCAAAGAAAATAAGTTTTGTCCAGTAGTTAACATACCATGCTAGAAACCAAGTGGGTGTTAATTCTAGTTCTGCCTTAGCCATGAAAGCCAGCTAGGTAACCTTGGGCCAGTCACTCTCTGTCTCAGCCCACTCATCTCAAAGGATTGTTGTTGTGGGAAAAATAGGAGAAGGAAGGTCTGTTGGGTATATGCACTATCTTGAGTTATTTGTAAAAATAATAAAGGTTAGCTACAAATAGTTAACTAAATAAAATATTTAGAGTTTTACCTTAATATAAGTTTAAAGTAAATGAACTGTTAAGTACCGTTTTACTACTTTGACTATTTAAGCAATACATCATTATATCAAATTCATGTCAATTGTCCACAGTCTAGAAATTACAGAATATATTTCTGTAGCAAATTGTGAAGCTTTTCTTCCAAAGTAATTTATTAGTCATGCATGAGATGAATTCTATGCATCTGCCCATACATAAAAAATGAAATGTGAGCAATTATTTTTAAACGTAATATATTATCAAAGGACATTAAGAGACAGCAAAGAAATCATCATTTTAAATACGCACTACTGTGCTCAAAAACCAACAGGAATGGTGCTGTGTTAATCTCCTTTGACTTTTCTTGTAGGTATTGCTGCTATAGATATATGGAAAAGCCCTCTCAGGTTATTGGCTCATGGGAATATGGGCCTTATCCAGAGATTGCCAACATTGCAGGGGAGGTAAGATCAACTATAAGACTTCCCTATATCAAGATACAAATGCCTTTGGCTGCATTAGCAGTTGGCACAAATTGGAGCCAGACAGTCTGTCTGTTGACTTCTGTGCTGGATTGGGCCATCTCTACTAGAATGTCCCTTAGGAGACAAATACTCAAAGTTCTCAGGAGGCTGAGAAGGAAGCCTGAGCTATGTTAAAAGCTATGCCAAAATTTGAAAGTTATGCAATGACATCAGAAGAGAATCAAAACTTGTTTAGAGCAACAGAAGTGAAAAGTTTTTTTAGGGGAACTTCCTTCCTTCCTTCCTTCCTTCCTTCCTTCCTTCCTTCCTTCCTTCCTTCCTTCCTTCCTTCCTTCCTTCCTTCCTTCCTTCCTTCTTCCCTTCCCTTCCCTTCCCTTCCCTTCCTTCCTCTTATTAAACATATGTTTTTAGACTGCTGATTATTTTACTGTAACTTATTAATAAAACCAGTAGTTATGTAGTGGTTGAGTATTTTCTCAAGCAATCACAAAGTATTTCAATAGCAGTGTTCAGACTGACATCTAAATGTTAGTAAAAAAAAGCAAAGGAAGCTGATTTTAATGAAGAAGCAGTAAAGCCTTGAGAAGTTATAAGAATAGGACAAAGTGTTACTAAGTATCCAGTTAAAGCAATCCTGCATTTAATGGGCTAGGAGTGGGTATAGGGAAGGGTGTCCATTAAAACCAAATGTATATCTAAAGTTATATTTCTTGACTTTTATGTAATTAATCTAAATAGTATCATTTGCAATAAAACTTAGTGAATCCTGAAGTAAAGTCTGAATGAAAAAAATATGTCAAATCTACGGACTATTAAAACCAAATATTATTTATATACCAAAAATACTGCTAAATACTACATATGGGGATGATTCAAGGACTTTAAACTTAGCAAATAAATTATTGTACTGCACAATAATTAGCTACAACAAAAGCACTAGTATTTCTCACATACCTTTCCATATTTCTGTGCATAAGATCCTGTAAGAAGTGAATGGAAGACAATGATAGTTTCATCCAAATCCCAAACAAATACACGCTGAAAACAAAAGAATAAACAAATCAATATATATAAACAGCATAAGAACTAGAGGCAGTTATCCAAAGACTGTTTAGTCTTTTTTGAGGGAAAAAGGTTGTTATGACTCAGTATTTCAAGTTAAGAAAGACATTACTAAAAGAAAAGACAGCTGTGTAGTTCCAGAAAAAGTTGCAGATGCTTTAAGGAGCTCCAGACAGGTGATACATGAATACTGGGTTACACTCCAAAGCAGGGGTCTCCAACCTTGGTCCCTTTAAGACTTGTGGACTTCAACTCCCAGAGTCCCTCAGCCAGCTTTGCTGGCTGAGAAACTCTGAGCGTTGAAGTCCACAAGTCTTAAAGGGACCAAGGTTGGAGACCCCTGCTCCAAAGCATATTTCTCTCTCCAAAGCACTGCCCAGCCCTCTCGCTGCTTTTTTATATTTGAACTGTCAAGCCAAAAACAGAGATTAAATATACATGCTCTAATTTTCTTCTTTGTGTCCCACTTTCAAAGAGCTTTGTTAGGTAAAAATATCAAATAGCAATTTTAATTTTTATAACAGAAAATTTTCATTTATGAATCAACTTTTATGGTCCTATTAAAGAGGGCTATTATGCTTTTTAACAAATGATCAAATATACTATTCTGTGAAAACACACACACACATACACAAACTCTTTAATGATATCCCATACACATGTAACTTTGTGATTTCCCTGTTATCTTTTAGCAGCATGAAGAAAAAAAAGTTTTCTCTCAGTTTTCAATCCAATAAAAGATATTTAAACTTTAATAACTGTTTGAAAGGGGAAAAATGTTTCAGGGAATTTATCCAGGATGGACATTCAAAGTGCTTAAAGTATTTCAAGCTTGAAGTATAAAGGTTCCAAGCTTGAGATAGAGATCTGTAGATTCCCCCGGCTTCTCATACTTCAATTACATTCCATGAGTAGGCATAACAAGGGAGAAAAGAAAACGTTATCAAATAGCAACTTTATGAAATTTATTTGTTTAAAAAAATTCTCTTAATACAATACTGAATCTAATTTTGAGTGAACAGCATTTTCTATTAATATGTATTCACTTATCTCTCTTTCTCAAGTATGAATTACTTCCTGACCTTGATATTGCTATTAATTTAAAAGAATGTACCTCCAAGTCACTATCAGGAGGAGGGGATGGGTTATTTTTCCTCCCTCTGCCCCTTGATTTTGACCCAGAACTCCTACACGTTCTTTCATCAAGATCTTTGATTGGAGTTGAAGGGCTCTGCACAGCATCAAACTCTCCTGTAAAAAAAAAAAGGGGGGGGAATTGTAAATAAACACTTATCAAAATACAAAGTATTCTTTATTCAATTTTATAGTTCAAATAAGGTACTCCTAAAGCTTTAAATGGATAATTTGTATTATCTGTAAATCCCTAATTATTCAAGAGGAATGAAAATAAACTGCCTACTCTTTAACTATGAGCATTTGCCAAATTACAAAGATTGAATAAAAATATATAAAGGCAAGTATCTTGCTGCTACGGTTGGAGGGTTTGGGGGTGGGGGGCACCGTTTTTCCGTGGTTCTCCTCCTACCTCTCCGACCGTTCGCAGACGGTGTTGACAGGGGGGCAGAGGTCAACCGCTAGGCAACTCACTTGTGGGGTGCCGCAGGGGTCGATCCTCTCGCCTCTCCTGTTCAACATCTATATGAAGCCACTGGGGGAGATCATCCGTGGTTTTGGGGTGAGTTGTCAACTGTACGCTGACGATACTCAGCTGTACATCTCCACCCCGAACCACCCCAACGAAGCCGTTGATGTGATGACTCGGTGCCTTGAGGCCGTTCGGGTCTGGATGGGGACGAACAGACTCCGACTCAACCCATCCAAGATGGAGTGGCTGTGGATACCAGCGTCCCGGCACAGTCAGCTAATTCCATCGCTGACTGTGGGGAGCGAATCGTTGGCCCCCAGGGAATTGGTGCGCAATTTAGGTGTTCTCCTGGATGCACGGCTGTCTTTAGAAGATCATTTGACGGCCGTCGCCAGGGGAGCTTTTTATCAGGTCCGCCTGATTCGTCAATTGCGCCCTTTCCTGGATCGGGACTCGTTATGCACAGTCACTCATGCCCTCGTTACTTCCCGTCTAGATTACTGCAATGCTCTCTACATGGGGCTCCCCTTGAAGAGCACCAGCAGGCTCCATCTGGTACAGAATGCGGCCGCTCGGGGGATTGAGGGAGCGCCTCATAGCTCCCATGTAACACCTCTCCTGCGCAGGCTGCACTGGTTACCGGTGATCTTCCGGGTGCGATTCAAGGTTTTGATCATCATCTTTAAAGCGCTCCATGGCATGGGACCAGGATATCTACGGGACCGCCTGCTGCCGCCAGTTACCTCCGATCGACCAGTGCGCTCTCACAGGGAGGGCCTCCTTAGGGTGCCGTCAGCCAACCAATGTCGGCTGGCGGCCCCCAGGGGAAGAGCGTTCTCTGTGGGGGCTCCGGCCCTGTGGAATGATCTACCTGTGGGACTACGTCTTCTCCCTGATCTTCGGACCTTTAAGTGCAAGCTCAAAACCTTCTTCTTTCACCAAAGCAGGGCTGGCCTAATGGTAATTTTTAATTTGAGGGTTTTTAGTGGGGTTTTTAAGGGGTTTAATTTATTTAGTAACTTTTACTCAGTAATTTTAATATTCAGCTTATTGAATCAGATTTTTAATGGAATATTGTATTTAAAATTTTTTTGATATCTATGTTTTATTTATGCTGTACATTGCCTTGAGTCCTCGGAGAAGGGCGGTATAAAAATATGAAAAATAAAATAAAAAAATAAAATAAGTGTTAGAAGATATCCTAGGAGTATAATCTCGCCATATAATCTCTCAGATAATCATATCTCAGCAAACTATTTTTAAGATAAGAAACAAATTTAAATAAATAAATCCATTTTCCATACTATGGGATGTACAGTTCTCTTCCAGGATAGAAGTTCTTTAACATTCCATCTTTCAAATATTATGCAATCCCTACTTCATAAAGGTCAAGCACTAAGTGGAATGTGCCCAAATACTTGTTTACCAAAGAAACTCGCATCTCTGAAACGCTAGGAGCAGATGTGAAGGCCACCAAGAAATAGTTTTTAGTGTTAGGGATATTAATGAAGTGTAACACTCTATTGTGCAGAAATAGAGGAAAGTATTCAGATTGAAAATGTCTACCATAATATAGTAAATGATTTCTATCTATGACTAACCTTAGTTTTTAACTTTATAGTCTTAAAACAGCGAGAATGCAGGCAGTTCAGAATCAACACTTTTCTGAAACGCAGGTTGCAAATTAAGATTTTGTATCCTATTTGATGAGTTCTTCCCCAAGCAGTGCTATCTTCTGCAAGCTTTATACTCTATTAACAGAAGATCTGGAAACTAGCAGGGTAAATATACATTTGAGTTTATGAGTAGCAGCAGCTACAAAATACTTATGTGGTACATTTCTGGATGCAAATCTTTAAAAGTCAGAAATACTTCTCAAAATGGAATGGCAGGGGGTGTTAATACTGTCCTGATCTGAAGATATTTCCCCTTTGATCTTGAATGGAGTGGCACTTCCATTCAATGATTTGGGAGTTTTCTGGACTCATGGCTCCTGCTTGATAAGCAGCTGTATCCAGAAAGGCCTTTGTCCTGCTTCATCTGAGCTAGACCCTTTCATGGATTGGCGGTGTGTGTGTGTGTGTGTGTGGAAGAGGGAGGAACATTTGAAATAGCCACTCAAGCTCTGGTCACCTCATGTCTTGACTATTTCAGTGTGAAATGAGATTGTGCAATTTGCCCAATATTTCACTAATTCCCATCCTTCTAGCATTTTGAAGGGCTCTCCAAATATGACTTGTCACCTAGACCTTTGGTGAAAATGATTGATGCAGTTTCCTTATTTTTCATTATTCGCAGAAACTTATCCCCAAATCTTTATCTTTTGATATCTTGTTGGGGATAATCGGATTAAAGGATTGATTCTTTACTAATGCTTAATGGATTTTTGCTGATTAAGGCGAGATTAAGATTTGACTCCTTGGATGTCAAATTTATATTTATTTATTTATTTATTTTATTTGATTTTTATACCGCCCTTCTCCCGAAGGACTCAGGGCGGTGTACAGGCAAGATAAAACCAACAATACAAATATACACATTAAAATACCTTTAAAAAACTTATTCAAAATTAGCCTGAAATTAAAAATTACCGTCAATTAAAACCCCATTTAAAATTACTAAAATTCACTATTAAAATCCAATTTAAGCCAGCCCCGCGCGAATAAAAAGATGTGTCTTCAGTTCGCGACGGAATGTCCGAAGGTCAGGTATTTGACGTAAACCCGGGGGAAGCTCGTTCCAGAGTGTGGGAGCCCCCACAGAGAAGGCCCTTCCCCTGGGGGCCGCCAGCCGACATTGTTTGGCGGACGGCACCCTGAGAAGTCCCTCTCTATGGGAGCGTACGGGTCGGTGGGAGGCATGTGGTAACAGCAGGCGGTCCCGTAAGTACCCAGGTCCTAAGCCATGAAGCGCTTTAAAGGTCGTAACCAACACCTTAAAGTGCACTCGAAAGGCCACAGGCAGCCAGTGCAGTCTGCGCAGGAGCGGTGTTACATGGGAGCTACGTGTAGCTCCCTCTATCACCCGCGCAGCTGCATTCTGGACTAACTGAAGCCTCCGAGTGCACCTCAAGTGCACCTTATACTAATAAAGTCTGTTTTCATGCACTTAGGTACACTTAGCTACAACTAATGTACACATGAACCTATACCAGTGTTGGCAAATCTTTTCGGCCACCTGGTCTTTGCGCATGTGTGCCAGAAACTGGAAGATCATCTTTCCAGTGCGCGGCTGCTTTTCCAGCTTCCAGTGCTCCCACGCACGTGAAGACCAGGTGGCCAGTGCACCGGAACCTGGAAGAGCAACAGGCGACGGCTCAGGTGCCTAGAGAGATAGCTCTGTATGCCACTTCCTACACGTGTGCCACAGGTTTGCCATCACGGACCTATACCATGATTCTAAATAACTGGAACAAAAATCAATGAATGGTACCTGGTTGGGTAGTAAGACCTGGAAGGGATTCTTGGAGCTGGTATGTTGATGAGGATGAAGAGGTACCATCTGCGGTGTTATTTGATGTCATGTATGCTCCATATGTTGATGCTGAATAATACTGTGGATATTGATTTTGGCTGAAAGCTGCATATGATGGATAATCCTAGAATGTTACAAACAATGTTTTAATGAAGACTTATACCTTTAAAACTACATCAATTTTTTAAACCTAAAAATAGAAATAAACAACACGTCCAAATAAATTGCCAAATCAACTTCATAATAGTTTGTACTTTATAGACAAAAAAAAATCATACCTGTTGTGAACTATTGAAGTTTGTAGAATTTGATACTGAATTGTTTGCATAAATAGTGGAGGATGGTGTAAAACTAGAACCTAGAGTTAAAAGAATAATTCCCTATAAGAGCTAAGCAATACATTATTCAAAATTCATACAAATAAGAAATGAAATTTTCAGATGAAAATTAAGAGTATGTAATTAAAATATGCATTTATCTCACAACTTCAACTTTTTAAAAAGAAAATTTGATATGCTTAACTATAGCTTAGTATAGTATTGTTTGTAAAGAACATGAACTTTAAAAATTGAGCAAGCTATCAACAATGTTTGTAATTGTTTATATATATTCCATATATCCATCTTTCATAAACAGCTTTACAGAAACACTGTTTCACAGAAACACTGAAAATAGACATTTATGTATCAACAAATCTACTTAGTTTCAAAACTTGTACTTTCTTGATCCCCAGATTTTCCCTTTCTTTAATACAGCTGTTATAAAGTAGTGGAAAAATATATTGATAATGGGTTGGGAGGGATAGGATGTTTAATGCAGCTTTAAGATTTAAAAGAACTTCTAGTTCATGAAGTGACCATATTTAAGATGGCCATAGCTATATCAAACAGAGAGTAGCTCATCTCTCTCCAACATTCTCAACATAAATAGTTACGGAGTAGAATCATGGTGAGGACAGCAAAAAGATCTCTTCTAATATTTAACAGCTAAGGCTGAAAAGCCTGCTGTCTTGGGTTGTGTAGAATCTCATCTTATTGTTTTTGGAAATCTCTCTCCTCAAAGTTGCTTTAAACCATGGGTTTTTTGGTGTGTGAACATATGAAAATTGTATTGCGAGCCCTGAACCAGGCATATTGCTATTAAAAAAGCAACAAAGAAAACTCTGGAAAATCTTCTCCAAACTCAGCCTTGACTACATCTTGGTAGTCTTTGTGACATGCAACTTGGACTACTGCAATGCAATTTGTGCAGGGCTGTCCCTGGAAGCTTCAACTGGTGTAAAATGTGCTGGCGGGGGCAGTCATTAATGCCAGTTACTCAGCACATGTGAACCACTGCACCATGAATACATTGGCTTTCTTTAAAGTTCTTCAGGGCATAGGACTGGGTTACTTATGGGACTATCTTTCCCAAGTTGTTTCTACTAGTCCTATTGGATTTTGGGCAGGAAGGACAATTGCTACCAACCTGCCTTCCATTGAGGACCTGTATATTGCACAAGTCAAAAAGAGGGCTGTGAAAATATTTACAGACCCCTCACATCCTGGACATAAACTGTTTCAATTCCTACCCTCAAAACGACACTATAGAGCACTGCACACCAGAACAACTAGACACAAGAACAGTTTCTTCCCGAATGCCATCACCCTGCTAAACAAATAATTCCCTCAACAGTGTCAAACGATTATTAATCTGCACTACTATTAATCTTCTCATCGTTCCCATCACCCATCTCTTTCTAGTTATGACTGTATGACTGTAACTTTGTTGCTTGTATCCTTACGATTTATATTGATATTGATTGCTTCCTGATTGCTTATTTGTAGCCTATGACTATCATTAAGTGTTGTACCTTAGAATTCTTGATGAATGTATCTTTTTTATGTACACTTATGTACATGAAAGCATATGCACTAAGACAAATTCCTTGTGTATGCAATCACACTTGCCAATAAAAAATTCCATTCCATTCCATTTCATTCCTGAATACCATCAACTGTGGAGTGTCAGCTGGCAGGACCCAGAAGAGGAGTTTTTGTTAATTCACCCTGAAATTAGAGTAGCCTCATCCTTGTTGGCCTTTCATAAGGTCGTGAAGACCTGGTGTTGAACTGGATGGGTGTGGGTTAGAGCTCATCTCCTGGTTGTATGGATGACTGATCATGCCTGGCTGCTATGTATTTTTACAGCCTATTACACATAAAAATGAGTTTGGAGACTATATAAATTGAGCGAACAAATATTTAATGTAATGTGGTTTCACTCATTTTACAGCCTCAATAAGCCTCTCGCCATGTTAGGTACCATCTTCAACCACCAAAATGTTGCTTATCCTTGTTGATTCTGTGAAAAACAGTGTTGTGTTCTAATGTGGAGACATGTTCATCCTATTAACATTTCTATTCCCAATTACTAAACCAAAATAACAGAATATGCATCATGATATCATAACATAAAGTCTGTGCTTTAATGCTTATGTCATTACACTATATTTAACAAGTGATGCTTGCCTCATGATACACATTTTATCACATGCCATCCCCTCCCAAATACCTCTGAACCTACAAGCTTTTTATTATTGAAAGTTTTGGGAACTGAATAAAGTTTAAATTAAAAAACCCATTATAGCTACTTTTTGTCAGGATACAGCGGTACATAAATATAAAAGTGTCTAAATATTAAAAATATTAATTTTGTGCATGGTAT
The DNA here is from genome assembly GCF_028640845.1 of Ahaetulla prasina. Lineage (NCBI taxonomy): Eukaryota > Metazoa > Chordata > Lepidosauria > Squamata > Colubridae > Ahaetulla > Ahaetulla prasina. The sequence goes on from NC_080539.1 coordinate 105,442,761, forward strand.
TCCAGGCCAAGAAATTTAAAAGGTGCACAAATTATACAGAGATATACTCAAGATACAGATTCTCAAAAGCTATTTCATATAGGTTTTAATTACGATTGTTGCCATTATTATTATTATTATTATTATTCTCATTATCAATTTTAATCTTAATTAATATTAATTTATTACTATCAATGAATAATATTTTTAACCACTTCTAATAACTTTGGTAAATAACTCTTCTATAAATTTTAAATAAGTTACATTAAATGTGTAAAAATATCAACCGGATTATCTAAGTTAAATTTCAGATCATTATACTTTTCTTTTCTTTTTTTAAGAAATGAAAGACTTGGGACAGCTAATAAATTTTATTTGCAACACTTACCATTAATGTATGAATCTTAAGAAAATTCAAAAACAACAAGGAATTACTCACCTGGCATTTGGTATGAATATGGTGCTTGGCCTGGCTGTGGTGTGGAGAACCCTGGGCTGTAACTAAGACACCCAGTCTGCAATGGTGATTGTGTTTGTGAAAGTCCACTCTCTGTCTTGATGCCCGGCAACATTACACCCAAATCTGTGTAAGAAATTAATGTTCAACTGATTTTTATCAATGGAGCAGGTAGGGGAAACAAAGAAATTCCATGATGCCAAACATATTCATAAGCAAATAAAGAACAACTGGAAATTAAATACCGTAAGCAGGTAAGCTGTAAGGTTGCCCAGTCTGTGAGTAGGTTGTATACACTGCTGGTTGCTGCATTCCTGAATACTGGGTCTGACTGGCATAGGCAGACATTGTTTGAGCTGCTGGCGTTGAAAGAATATGTGGATAGGGCCTAAACAGCAGGAAATGGGGGAAAATAACCTATCAGTCACATAAGATAATACATAGATTGTTGATTCAAACAATCATGCCTCAGTCACCTCCCAGTGGATTATTGTAACATGTTCTACATGGGATAGCACTTGAAAAGCATTTGGAAGCTGCAGTTGGTCCAGAATGCACTGGTAGGGACATTTCTCATTACACCAGGGGTATCCAAACTTGGCAACTTTAAGACTTGTGTACCAACTCCCAGAATTCTTCAGCCAGCTTTTCTGGGAGTTGAAGTCCACAAGTCTTAACATTGCCAAGTTTGGACACCCGTGCATTACACCCATATTTCTCTGCAAGAAGCCAATGAGCTTCTAAGTGCAATTCAAAATGCTGTTTATTACCTATAAAACCATACATGGAATAACAGTCAGATTATTTGTGGGTCTGGCTGTCTTCTACCGCCCATCAAGTCTAGCAATGAGGGCATGATCCAGATCCCTGCTATCAAACAACTGAATCTTATTGAACTCAGGAATCATGATTTCTCTGCGGCAGCACCTGCCTGTGTAACAGCATCCCTCAAGAAATCCAGACTCTATTAGATTTTCATTAGGCACTGAAGACATGGCCGCTCTCACTGATGTGTGGAAAGATTAGGCAAGCTCTACTGTTTTTTTAAGTTGGAATTACTGTTTTGACTGTGGGCATGAGGATTTAGACTGTAAAAGGAAAGAACTAGGAATGCAACTGAAGTGAAGGAATGGCAGCAAGTGTATTTTTGAGAATTGTAGGAAATTTATAATAACATATCAAATGTTGGAATTGAAATGTATAATTTAATATTAATGACTGAAGGAAAAAATGACAAACACATCAGTGAGTTAATAAATGGTAAAGGCTAAGACTAGGGTGCAAGTGTTGAAGTGAAGAGGCATTTCAAAATATATATGGATCCACACTTGGAAATTGAAAGAATCTTTACTGTTCTAGCCCACTTTGTCTAAGAGTCCAAATTAGATAAACAAAGTTTACTGATATAGAAAAAATATGATAGTGTGTAAAGGTTTGAATTTTGGAGTTTATTATCCAAATATGGAGTTGAAGGTTGGTTGTTCAATGTGATAACAACATATGATTGAAGTAATGCATGTATGACAATACACACGGAGCTCAAGAAATACTGGCAATCATTTGTCTGAAATGGAATAGCGTTTCCTGCCTGAGCAGGAAGTTGGACTAGAAAACCTCCAAGGTCCCTTTCAAATTGGTTATTCCGTTACTCAACATTGAATAGAACAAATATTCAGTTAAGTTATTTAAAAATTAAATGTAGAAAGAATGGCTGTAGTGATCTTAGGGGTGCATTGATTGGGGACATGAATATGGAAGTAAGTTTGTATGGAGATGGTGCTGTGCTACCAGCCAAGAAATTGAATGATTTATAGTAAATACTAGATTGACTGCAGGATACAGCAAGGGATATGATTCTGAAAATTAATGCATCAAAGACTAACATTTGACAAAGAATACGTTTGTCAGGAAAAATTAGATGAATGAAAAATAAATGGTTTAAACTAAATTAAGTAATTTAAGTACCGTGTTTCCCCAAAAATAAGATCCTGTCTTATATTTTTTTGATCCCCAAAATAAGCGCTTGGCCTTATTTTTAGGGAGGTCTTATTATTTTGGGGCGCATGGAGGAAACCAGAGGAAATGGTGGGGATCGGCTGCACATGCGCTTAAATATTTTCGAGGAGGGCTTATTTTCAGGGGGGGGTAATTTTAGTGTATGCGCTCAAAAACTCGATTGGGTTTATTATCAGGGGATGTCTTATTTTGGGGAAACAGGGTATAAGTTGTAATCTATTTTATTATACAGGTTAATGTATTTCTATCAATAAAATTACCTACAAATGCAATAATGGATTAAGACTTCTATAAATATAGTATAGACACATTAAAACAATAAAATACATACAATAATATAACAAAGACCATAAGTTCTGCAACACAGTTCTAAGATAGCAAATGTCCTAGAGAATAGCAATGGTTGTACTATGCACTTAAGTAGTGAGGAAATTTATGTATGAGTAGTTGATTTACAAATGAAACTCAAAATCTTTTACAACTATCATCCAATGCAAAGGTACAAAAATAAGATTAATAGAGGGTTATACATAACCATAACAAGATTTAAAGATATATACAATACGGTGCCATTCTTGTCACCATTACTTCCCCTAGTCTATGCACCCCAGATTCAATCAGGAGGAATTCATCCTCCTCCAAGCCTGTGTGCATTCTGGATAGTTGTAGTAGTTATGATTGGAGTATACAAATCCAGAAAATAATTATCCAGTGCACATAACTCATAATTTTAAAACTTTGATTCTTCATATAAATAAATCACCTAACATTAATGGCATTTAACCTAGCAAGTAATGAGTTTAAACTGGGTCAAAGTGTAATCTCCATATAACAATGTATTTTATGCAAACCCAAGGTAGTTCCTAAATCTTTAAATAAATTACTTGCAGAAACTGATATACAAATAACATATTAAGATATACATGCACACTAACTTGGAGGGATATAGCTGCGGTGAGTATTGATGTGATGATCTTGGACTGTAGCCACTACTTGTTATCACTGTAAAATAAAAAGCATTTTACAATGTTCAATTTATCAGCTATTGAGATTTTTAAAAAGGTTTAATTTTTTGAATGCTTTAAATAGAATAGAATAGAATTCTTTATTGGCCAAGTGTGATTGGACACACAAGGAATTTGTCTTGGTGCATATGCTCTCGGTATACATAAAAGAAAAGATACATTCATCAAGAATCATAAGGTACAACACTTAATGATAGACCTAGGAAACAAATAAGCAATCAAATCATATTAGGAAGCAGTCATAAATCTTAAGGGTACTTAAGAAATTGGTAGCATTGTGTTCTTCACAATTTTTATCTGAAAACAAATAACTAATCTATACAATGTCTAACTTTTTATGATTTTATTTAGTTTGGCAGATGCATTTAAGCAGAACAGGTTTTCATAAAGATACAAATAAACACTTTTCAAATACTATTCCAGGACTGGGAGGCCATGCCATATTCTGCCCGTTTGGATTACTGAAATGTGTTGTATATGGGGTTGCCCTTGAAAGTCATACAGCTGCAAAATGTCCAGCATGCACAGCTGAAACGTCCTGCAGTTCACTTGAATAACAACACTGCTGGCTTCCAGTTGCTTCCTGGGTGCAATTCAAGGTGTTAGTTGTCAGGTTTAAAACTCTGTATAGCATATAGCTAGGTTACTTGTGGGCCCATCTCTTCTTCTTTCCCATCCTAATGGATTAATAATGAGACCTTGGAGGCATGCCTTCCTGATGACCATCCTAGTCCTTTCAAACATCCTTCTTCCTGAGGTTAAAGGGATCCTTCCTCTCTTAGCCTACCAAAGGACCGTGAAGAGCTGGCTCTTTTCCCAAGCATTAGCCTAGGATGGAGTTGAACTATGAGGATGATAAGTCTGGTGCAGTGGTGAGTTTCACATTATGTTACTACCAGTTTGCCACACACGCTTGCTTTATGCGCACACCCAGTTCGTGCACGATCCTGCCTTCAGAGCATGCGCCCGGCCTTCTGCGCATGCATTTTGCTCACACGCACGCCTTCCATGCATATGCCCAGCCTCAAAAGCATGCCTAAATAGGATGGCATAGAGCGGGGGCAGGCCCACTTGCTATTTACGCTACTGGTTTGAACTGGCTGAATACTACTACCTCTGGTCTGGTGCCCGGGTGGAAAAGAATACTTTTGTTTTTTACTATGCATTTTATGGATTGTTTTGAGCGGCTAGAGTCATTCCATAAGATAGGCAGGCATATAAGTCTTATAAATAAATAAACTTTATTATATGAAGCTGTGCTAAGATTACCAATAAAAAGCTTGAATGGAAGACATTTTATGGAAATAAATCTTAACTAAAATCAGGAAGAAAAATCAAGCATTTATGGAATATAATTTTTGCGTCATTATTTGCCATGCTGATGAATACTTTATAAGCAGTATTTTACAACTTAGATTTGTTTTATTAGAAAGCATTTATATTCAAACCAGTTGTATATTCAATTTTCACCTCTCCTTAGTTGCTGGAGACTTCTACCTCATATCTTATTTTGTTTCAGAAAATTAACATGAACTACGGAATAACAAGGAATAGGATGAAAATTATATGGGAGTAAGAGTCAGCAAAACCCACCATTTACTACAGACCCCTGATTTAAGAGCAGTGGGAACAGCAAATGCACAACCACCATGCACAACATCATGTTATACATATGCACAGCAACTATGCCAGCAGGTTCCCCCCCCATCCTGGCACTCTCCAGATGTGTGGATTATACAGGTGGGCAACAGGTAGGGAAATGACTGTTATCCAGTTACGCTAGTGTAAGATTTGGTGCACACAGCATTCCTGACTTCTACGTTCAACTATTCATATGATGCCATGCAGAATGAATTCATTAATGTTAACAGAGAAACTTGCTCATAAGACAGCATAATATGCATTACGGGGTGTAAGCATAATGCTCTGTATTTGTAGCAATAAGTTCAGTAAGTATATGATTTCTGTTACATATGTTTTCAACTTTTTAAAACTGATTTTTGCAGGGCTAAAATAGTGAGGCCACAAAATGAAATTGCTGAAGTTTACACAAGTGACATTGTTAGTCCAATACAATTTTAATAATTGGTTTCCAGGCTTCGTCATCCACTTTTCACATTGAACTCAGATTCAAAAGCTCTTGTGCTGAATGGCACAGAACTATATGTTCCAAAGAACACTAGTTTAAAATAAAGAAAATGAAGCATGGGTATCTACTAGCCCATTTAAATCAAAATGATAAAATCAGTGTGGGATCATAGACGCTGCTCATTTTGCATCTGTAGCACTGCTTTTTGTCACTGGCCAGTTTGACATATCTCATCCCCTTGCTAATACTGTTGAAAGGAATCATGAACATATTTTCATATTTCTTTGGATTTTTGTTAATAGTGTTGTTCTTAGTTTAGCTAGGGCAATGGATTCTGGCTTATGTTGACAGTATTTATCCTATTATTTCCACATATAAAAATACAATGTTTCATGAAGTGAGAGTGAAAGCAGTACTAATTTTTCTTTAGAAAGTAATACATTCATTTAATTTTATACTGAAAACGGACCAGTAGGGGTAACTATCATACATGCCCACACAAAGAGCAGCTGTATTTTTCTGCAGAAGCTTAAATGATGATAATCATATTCTATTAAAATCGTTCAAGAATATTGCGTAGTCTGGACTGATTCCAAAAAATGTCAAGTTTCTCTTTCGTCTAACCATCTGTCTTGGCTACGGCAAATGTGTTCCAAATATATATACCAAAATGTGAACGAAACCTTTCAAAGCCATTCCGTATCAGCCCTCTAACATAGAGTGTCTTTATTAAGCCATCTGCATTTCATTCACTTTCAAAAAGATAAAAGCACTGTATAAAAGGTAGCCCTGAAAAAGCCCTTAGTCTAATCAATCATACTTTTACTTCAAAGTAGTTTCCTTTTTTCAATATGCCAGCCTTTAGCATTTTACAGATAGGTAGCAGTTCCTAATCATTTTGCAAAACACACTTTAGGCAGGAAACAAAGAATCATGCAGTAAGTGCCATGTACTTAAGACTTTTAGTTTCTGGAGCAAAATTCTCTGAATATCATGTTTATTTATTTAACCATAATTAAACCTCTTCCACTTCAGCTTCATGGCATTTCAAGAAACACGGTTAATTTCAAAAGCACTATGTGATAAGATATGAATGGGCTGACAAAGAAAGAAAATCAAAACTTTTCGCTGGGTATACTGACAATTTTTGCCTCCCTCTTTACAAAGCATCTAAATATCTGTTTAATATATGACTTTAAAATAAACTCTAAATATTGTAGAATTTAAATGCTCTTTTAAGTTTTTTTTAAATGTTGAAAATATTTTAAATGGCTTTTGAAGCCCAGAAGAATGATATACAAGGTTTTGTAAGCAGTAGAAAAAGTTATAAGTAATTACATTACAGTATACAATTCTATGTTTTGTGAAAAGTATGAACTTAAGATGATGGCCACTCAAAAAATTTTTAGAACCTAGTTAATCTGAGAACAGAGTATAATACTGTAAATGTATTGTAACTACATACAGCAAAGCCAACTTCCCATATTATCCCGAAACTGTTTTTGTATTTCTTTATATTTTAAACATTAGCATATTTCTTAGATGAATGAAATTCTTTTTATGAATTTAAACCAGAAATTCTTCTGCTTCCTTGCTATCTGGGTGATATTTGCAACTTTTAATAATAATGTTATACTTATTTTTGTTTAATAAAATCAATGATTTTAAATATTAAATTCTGCTATTTCATATTTATTTCCACAATATTTCATAGTATTTCATATTGTGGAAAGATAGGGCACAGAAACTGATTTTAGTGTGTTATAATCTGTGAGACAATAATTGTAGAAAGCTGTCCATAGGCAAAATTACACTTCCCCTAAATTCTTCTGCCATTACTGTTACTGTAATTCATTATATCTAACTTTAGTAGCAGAAAAGCTTGTCATCAGATTTACATTGTATCTATAGGCACTTTCTTGAGAAAAGTAATAAGAATGGTACAAACTAACTGCCGGCATATTTTCCCATGCATTAGATGATTTACTGTTTATTTTTGTAAAGAATAGTTTGAAAAACTATAGATATAGATCTACATGCAGTATTATGAGCAAATTATGTGTTTTACCTGACCCAGTAAAATTGTCAAGAGATCCATCTCCACTTGTTGTTGTTGAGTCATTACTGTTCATAGGCTCTGTTTTGACTGCAAGAAGAGACACTGTATAGAAGAATGAGCAGATGTAAGATTGTATTTCTATATTTACATATATCATGTCAACTAAAGCAAAAAGTAAGTAAATTTGAGATATGTCAAACTATACACACAATGAAAAAAATTAATAAGATTCTTAGAATAACCTTCAGCCATAAAACCATAACTTTAAAACCATGCACTACTTTTTAAAATTAAAAATGCTAATGTTTATTCATTTAAATTGAATATTATTTGATTTTGATCAACGGAGAAAGCTAGAAGAACTTACACTACATTTTTCAAATATCCCTCTAACAAAAAGAGACACGGCTTTTCAAAACTATTCCCCCCACACTTTTTTCACTTTCAGGTTCTTGATCCCACCTCCTTTTGATTTCTAAAATTTGTTCTTCCAGAGTGATCTACAGTATGTCTTAGAGCAGAGGTTTTAAACCTGCATGCTAGCTGAGGAATTCTGGGAATTAGAAGTCCACAAGTCTTAAATTTCCCAAGTTTGGAGACCCCTGTCTTAGAGTAAAAGGTAATAGAATAAAACAAGTCTAACCCCGAAGTCTTCACATAAAACATAATGTGCATATGGTGTTTACCTTTGTGTTTTAATTGAGATTTTTCATATCATATGTCTGTAGCATGTGTTTTGCATATCAATAATATGGCACAATAATGCGGCACAGTTTCTCTAGAAACCTAGATTCATGTTTATAAAACCTTAGATTATAAACTTAAATAGCAATTTTTGCTTCCATTTTAACTAACTACAGTTTATATCACAGCCAAGATAAAAAATTTATCTAGTAAAGAAAGATAACTTTAAATCACATATTATTTATTATGGATTGCTTTTCAAAATGATAGGGTACACTAAAAATAATTTTAGGTTCATAAGTATAAATTATCTATATTGTTGTTAGTGGCAATTCCAATCTCTATTTTAGAGGCAGTCCAGAAGAGAAAGGAAGTGATAGTTAGATATAAATAAATTAGCAATTCAATTTCCAGCTTTTACTCAAAAAATACGTGATTAAATAAAATTGTAGCTTAATTAAAAGAATTAATTATTTTCCTTTCTCAGGAAATCTGAGGAAGGAATTTCTAAACTACGTTTACTATAGATTTTACTGAGGTATATTTGACTGTATTTATTTTATTTTATTATTAAATTTATAAGGATATCCAATTCCATGACGGCTCTGGTGGCAATAAAATCATAATAAAAAAATGTAAAAATAAAAAATGACAGTCTTGCAGAAGAAGAAAGACCGTTCATTCTAAAAATAATGCAACAGAGTACTTATCATCTAGTCTAACCCAAATCCTTGAAGGATCTTATAAACATGGTAATAGGAGGGCACAACGGACCTCGGAGGGAATCTATGGACAGAAACTATAGAAGATAGAAGATCTCTTAGATAACCAGACCTAATTTACAATTAATCAAAAGAACCTTGAATTGCATCTAGAAATCTACTCATAACTATTGTGTGAAACAAAGATGTTACATGGGCATGACATGGTATATCTATAATTCTGGGTATTGCATTCTGGACCAGTTGAAGCTCCCAAACTGTTTTCAGGAGCAGATAGAACATTCCCAGTTCTAGTGATTCCAAAAACTCGCAGCTGCTCTTTATTTCTCCAAATACCTTTGATATCAGTAGCTAGCATTATATTGGACCCCATTAATATTATAATGATCTGCGGTAGTACACAGATCCATTCTCCTCCATGCACAATGTTTTTTTTCCCTACCAGAGGCTGAAATTGTGTCAGCTTTTCTTTGTTTTAATTTATTTTATATACTTTATATTGATGTAAAATATAGCAGAAAGTCTGTTACAACAAAATCTTACAACTCTCTTGTACAATATTTATAGAAAGATTTCTAGAAATAGAAGGGGATGCAGCTATGAAGCAAAAACAACAAAGCAAATTATCAGATGCTCAACACAATGAATCATCAACCCAACCACACACATGCATTATGCTAAGATTGCTCATACTTGTTGCAGAAGAAGGAGTGCTGCAACTCAACAACCAGTCTGCAGTGTTTAAAACAGTCATGTTGTCTCCTGAGAATTGAAATGGTATACAGCGTTTCATTATCTGAAGTTCTCCTTAATGTAAATTAATATTTTTCAGGCTAAAAAAAAAAAATCACACACTGCCTTAACGTCGGGATATTTGCTCACATACAGCTTTGATCTCTGTGTTGCTTTCAGGCAAGCAGACAGTGATAAATAAGTGATAAATAATCACTTATTTTCAGTAGTATGTTTTTAGATACCATGAAAAATGGCTTGTTTTCAGGAGTCACAGTCAGAACAAACCTCTTTGACTCATATTGCTGGATACATAAAATAAACAAATACTTTCATGTAAAATTCAATATATCCATTATAAGTAATCTTCAAGTTATGACAGCAGTTACGACTGGAATTTCCATTGCTGAGCAATAGAATAGAATAGAATAGAATAGAATAGAATAGAATATTTTTATTTATAGACCGCCCTTCTCCCGAAGGACTCAGGGCGGTGTACAGGCACGAATAAAATACAGAAAGAAAACAACAATACAAAACTAAAAACAACCCTTAAAAAACCTATTTGATATGGCTACTTATAGATAAAATATTACCCTCTAAAATTTACAAAAAATTTAAAACCCATAAAATCAATTTGATAATTTAAAATTTAAGTGAGTCCAGCAAGACGAAATAAGTAGGTTTTAAGTTCGCGGCGGAAGGTCCTAAGGTCAGGTATTTGTCGGAGTCCAGGGGGAAGCTCGTTCCATAGGGTAGGAGCCCCCACAGAGAAGGCCCTCCCCCTGGGGGCCGCCAGCTGACATTGCTTGGCTGACGGCACCCTGAGGAGCCCCTCTCTGTGAGAGCGCACCGGTCATTGGGAGATAGACGTTGGCAGTAGACGGTCCCGTACAGTCCTCAGGCAAAACTTCACATGAAGTTAAGGGACTCCTTCCTTGGCTTCCTCTTGATCTTCCTTCATCCAGCTATCATTTCGGCTGCTCTGCATAGCAGCACTCCTCAGAGGCAGTGCCAGGGCTGAAGTAAAGGTCCAGAGACTTCAGCAATCTCAGCCACCTCAGCACCAGCAGGAAGATAGCCGAGAGGAAGCTGGGAATAGGGCTTGAAGCAGGGGTGAATTGCTCCCGGTTTGGACCGGCTTGCCTGATCCGGTAGCAATGGTGGCAGGTGGTTCGGAGAACCGGTAGCAAAAATCCCTGCCCCCACCATGCCCAGCTGAACCACGCAATCATCAGAGGTTTTGGTTTGTTTACCTTTAAAAGCATTTTTTTTTGGCCAAAAAAATGCTTTTAAAAGTAAAAAAAAAAAAGCCTCTGATCGCTTGGCTCAGCTGGGATCCTCAGAGGCTTTTAAAACCTCTTCAGTCAAAGAGGTTGTAGAAAAAGTTATTTTAAAAGTAAAAAAAAAAAGTTGACCACGCCCACCCAGTCACATTACACCCCCACACACACACAAGCCATGCCTACAGAACCGGTAGTAACAAATTTTACATTTCACCCCTGGCTTGAAGCAATGAATGTGTACAAATTTCATCTATTTGAAGTGAAGTAGCAAATTTGGAAAACCTTAATGGGATTATAGTACAAAAATATGAAAACAGGCCCAATGTACAATACAAATAATATGAAAGGTATTAGTGTCATACTGGAATTGAAAGAGAAGAAAAGCTTAGATCTGCAATAGCTAGGGTATTCAGAAGACCATCAAATATATTTTTAAATTATACAATAAGGCATTATTCAGTAAACAAAAAAAATATATTTATATAGCTCTTACTACCTCATATTTAATGGATTTTTTTAAAAAAAAATAATGTATACTTATTTAAATTTTTCAGCTTTTTAAAGAATCTGATTATTGCCATAGCATTTTCTAGATTTAAACTGAAAGAGGTAGATTTTCACTCACCGCCTGTTCCATTTGTTGTAATAGATGTGGTGCTAAGATTTGATTTGTCCAGTTTAGAACTACCTGGTGCTTCACTGCTTCCCACAAGATTATGAGGACTCGCTAGATCCTGCATTTCCATAGATCTATTAAAGGACAAAAGAAAAAACGAAGAAGAAACACTATCACTGTTATTTGCTTCATAAAAGTGCACAGACTCCTCTGAGCTAGCCATACTTTAAAGTAAAAACTGAAAATGAACATTTCCTGAAAACTTTATATATGAAAGAAAATACTAGTCTACAATTAGCCTCATGATTATCATCATCATCATTATCCTCGAGAGAGAAACTGGTAGAAAAGGAAAAGACGAGGAGATTAGAAACATTCCACTTGAATCATGTTCTTTTATGGGGGGTGGGGGGAATAGAGAGAGGGGGGCATCTGAAAATTTTGTCCAAGAAACATGAAATGCCTTTTGGATAGCAGCCTGTAATTACACATGCTATGATTTAACTGAAGTTCATCTTCAATTAAAAGTGGAAATTACAGGTAGTAATTGTCACTGCTGATTTCACTCAGAATGTAAATGTGGTATCTGTGTGTAGTAATATAGATATTTTGAATTATTCCAGGAGAATTGAACAAAGACATGAGAAAAATTATATTTTAAAAAAAGAATAATAATATCAATAGTAAATGTTGTTCCTTCTGAAACAATAGGCAAAATATAGGAATTTAATTTTAATACAGTATTTTTGTAAAAAATAATAATTGACATCAAATAGCCAATTAATGGAAGAGCTTTCATATGACTTCACCATTCTCAAATCACCATGTATTTGTGGAACAGTAACTGAGATATGCAACTTAGGTAGGAACAGTGAAACAGTGACATGAACAGTATTATGAAAGGAAGTCTGCAAGATCTGTCATGCTAATTGGAGAAAATGACAATTTACTAAAAGTTACTACTTTCCAAAAGTATTTGCCGAGGGCAGAAAATTCATGTTGTGGAAATTATACACCAAGTACGTTCTGGAATAGTGGAAAATTCTTGCAAATGAAAACTTCCTACAGTTTGTCATAATAGCAATAATTATACTGTATATATTGATAAAAATAAGAGTCGAATACATAAATTTATATAATGGGAAAGACAGTAACTTTTTAAAAGAAATCATGCATCTTGGAAATATGTGGCTGATTCAGATAACAAAACTAAGCTTATGGTTTCATTGCATAGCAAAATGCGGAGACTGTACATTTGTAACAAAAAAATATAGCATGAATGTTTGTCTCAGAAGGAAACAGAATTCTTATCCCATCTCATATTTAGACATTTTCTATGACTTCATTTTTTTAAAAAATAATTTTTCTCAAAGCCTTGCTTTATGATGTAAGAAAGCTACAGTGGGTTTTTACATCACATTTATATTTATGTATAGTATATTTATAACTAGCTGAATACCCGTGCTCCGCTACGAAACTATGTGATCCGGCTTGATAAATTGGCACTTACAGCTTGAAAATTAATGAGTAGTTAAGATCGGCCTCTCCTACCCCCTTCTCTCCCTCAGACTTGCACTACCGAAGCCTCCCCTATCCTATCCCCTTCTCTCCCTCATGGTTGCTGCACAGAGGCCTCTCCAATCCTATCCCATTCTCTCCAGAGCTATTTTCAAGTTGGGAGGGGGAATAGAACGTCTAACTAATTAGCATCAGAATGTATTAATAATAATATAAGAAATGCTAATGATCTGATGGCCATTTTGAAAAATCCTTTCTTAGTGAGCACCTAGAAGCCAAAAGGAACATACATGCCAAATTTCAAATTTGTAGGCTTTACGGTTCTGGAGATTTTGTGATTATGACATTAGTGGTTTACATTTTTATATATATAGATAAAATATTCCTGGGATTCTCAAGTACAACAGTAAAATATTCCTGTCTAAAAAACCAGATATTTGTTGCCAATCAATATAATTAGCAATGATTAGGTGGACTAATGATTTGACTGAGTATTAGGAAACTATGTTCTCTGTTTTGAAGCAAAGGGTAAGAGATGGCAAGGCATATAGCTCCAATGAGTGGAAAGATAGTGATTTTAGTCCCGATTCCATTTTAAGAAAGCCTCAGACTTCCATCAAATCCAAGATTTGTTTGGCAATTCATGTTAACATTTCATAACTAGTACTATTCACACTTCTATATCTTGAATCTAAAGTTTATATATTTGTATCCCGCCTTTATTGTTTTTGCAAGTAATTCAAGGCAGTGAACACATCCACCTTCCTCCCCTATTTTTCAACAACAACTACCACCTTGTGAGGTGGGTTGGGCTGAGAGTGAATTGGCCCAGAATCACCCAGCTGACTTTTATGGCTAAGATATTAATTTGACACAGATTGAAATATAGAAAAATATTTGGTACATGCAAGATAGGAAATTTTTCCAAGCATGCAATTTTTAGAATGATTTATTTGCGTTTGTTTGTATGTGTGCAGAAAGCAAGAAGCTTGAACCTGAGACAGGCAGTACCATTAAAAAGGTGGCATGATACTTCAATGAACACAATGAAAATGTTTCAAGGATTCCACCAAAATAATGGGAATTTGAAAGTGACTTTTTCTTCCTAAGTGGTTACAGCGTGTGAACTTGGAATTCTTATTTATTTCCATGATATCCCCTTCCTGAACATGATGTTGTATGACAGACAGTATCCTCAGATTCATAGCTATCAAGGTTAATGTACTATACAGAGAAGATGTTGATGACTTGTCTCCAGCTGTGCAAGTCACTGTTTAAGGTTATCTGACACAATGCATACAATTCCCTTTAATTTTTTAACTTGTTCAAAAGTGCAATCAGAACTTGTTTCAAGGTTTGATTATATCTAATAATACAACACTAGAAAATAAATGCCTTATTTTGTTTTTTCATTTGGGCCCAAAGTCCAAAAGGCTTTCTCACGAATCAAGATCCTGAACATGGAATTCTTTCATAAAATCATTCTAGAGGCCACCCAACTCCACAAGGTAGCTTCCAACATTAAAAGCAAGGAAAACAATAAAACATTAAGAATGAAAAGAAGAATATGTAATTGATTAAAATTCCAGAGGAATTGAGGCCACTCTACTATAGGGAGAGCAGTCAGTTTTTGACAACTTTTTGAATATACATATAAATCTCCTGGGATATACAGCTGCATAGAGCAGGAATATTCTGAATCTCCTTACAGTCTTTATGAGAAAGTAACTCATGCCTTAACACAGGAGTCCCCAATCTTTGGGCCACGGCCATGACAGGTTTGCAACTGGGTTGTGGAAAATGGCTGGCGAGTGTGTGCACACATCTTCAATTGCATGAGCAACGGGCAAATGTGCATGCTCCATTTAAGTGAGCGGCAAGGGCAGGTGTACACCGCTTGCACAAATGGAGCTGCACACTCACACGAAATCATCCCTTCTCCCTCCCGCTGGCCCACAAAGCCAGAAACGTTGGTGAAACTCTCCCTTAATACCTGACAATTTGATGTAGTGAAACTTGTGGTTAAATTTACATAGATCCTCTTTGGAGAGGAGCATTCAGGTTAAATTTTAGGCAAATGGTTGTTTTAAAAGAAAGAACTTCATGGGAAATGATTGCCTAAATATTTAAGGCTGCTTTTTAAAATTTAGGTTTATCTTCCGCCTTTAGTTTTCTTACTGTTCTTTTTCTATATTTCTCAATGCTGCTTATCTTAATATGAAATAGTCTGATGAGTACAGATTAAATTTTAGCTTATATCCATAGGAGCATCATATAGTTGCATAAAACATTTCAATTCACAAAAGGAGTTGTCTCCATTTGCTTCTAATTCCTTTCCCAATTTCTGTTATTTTGTGCAACATCTCACATTATTCCATTTTCAGAAGTTAAAATTGTTTATTTCACGATGCTTCATTAAAATGATTAAAAACAATTAATAATATAACAGCAGTACGAAATCACAGTAAAATGGAACTTTCTGTACCAAAACCACAATACAAATAGTTATTTCTCTTTAAATTCTCTTTAAGTTAGTAAAAAACCCTTGACCCTGAATTACTGAGAGGAAAATCTACAATTTGCCTCAATTAATCAATAGAACACCAAAGAATAATTACAATTCTTGGAACAAATATACAGGAAGTCCTTTGGACAATTGAGTCCAAAATTTCTGTTGCTAATTGAGACAGTTGTTAGGTGAGTTTTGTCCCATTTTATGACTTTTCTTGCCACAGTTGTTGAGTGAATCACTGCAGTTGTTAAGTTAGTAACATGGTTGTTAAATTAATCTGGTTTCCCTACTGACTTTGTCAGAAAAACACAAAAGGGATCACATGACCCTGGGACACCGCAAGCATCATAAATATGAATCAGTTGCCAAGCATCTGAATTTTGGTCACATGACCATGGGGATGCTGCAATGGTCGTAAGTGTGAAAAACGGTCATAAGTCACTTTTTTCAGTGCCGTTGTAACTTCAAAAGGTCACTAAATGAACTGTTGTAAGTCAAAGGCTGCCTGTAATTTGTTTTTAATCAGTCTCTTGTGAATGTTAAACTACAACTGTTAACTCAGTCTAACAAAACTCTAAGCATAGAGGCAAAAGAAACAGCAGCTCCAATATCTCAGGAAAAAGTACCTCAGAATTCATACTTTTTGGCTTACTGCCTTTGTCAGTGTGGTAAATGTGAATACTGTCAGCTAAGCCCCCCTCTCCACCTATCCAGATTCCATTATTGATGCGTGCACTTTCTAATATACCTCTTCCAGCTTATAACTTAATTGTGACCTGCAACAACCTCATTATTCTAGTTCTGGGCCTCTTTTGAGCAGCAGACATGAAATCTCCAAGGATTGGAGTGAGACCACCATACTCACTTTCACTTCTAACCAAATCCAGATTTCGCCTTTGAAAACCTAAGGTACGAGAACTGATTATGGAAAGGCAAATCCATTTCTGCTGAAAAAGCTGGGTATGGTTACTGTTCTTTGGGAATTGACCTTATATTTAGTCACTTTCAATATTTTTTCGCAAAAATACAGCATGGAGAATACTGAAATACATCAATTATGTTGTAAAATCTGATTATAGTAAGAAAAATGTTGGGTGCATACTTAAAATATATATTGGCTGTTATATGAAATATCTCAAGAGAGACTGTATGAAACTCATAAAGAATCTTATCTATTGAAGAAAGAATGTGGGGTCAAGAATTAATGAAGTTGGAGGTGGGAAATAATCCTTTGGGATACTCACTTTGTGCAAACATCCCATCTATGGTTCAACCACATAAAAGGCTCGTGGGCAAATCCAAACACATTAAGAGAAGTACTTCAGGAATCTGCCAAGAAACCAGATGCACTGATTGCAGAATTTCTTCTCTAGCTGTCATATGAATCTTCTAACTGCCATCCAAAATATGGGCAATATGAAAAATTGTGACCTATAAGGTGAGATGCAATGAGTACTATTTAAGTCTAAATGACCATCTGCATCCAGGAATGGATTGTTTAAAAGGATTATGTGAAAGGTAGTGAAGCTATGTGTGCTGATGATAACATTATTTATAAACCGTCCCTTATATAACTAAATTACTATTAAAACAGGATTTCCTGTGCCCCTATTTAAGCAGAGTCCATGCTGCTTTTATGTTTTCTTTTTTTAACTCCCTCAACACTTACTTTTCTTTACCAACTGTTTACATGCTGCATCATAATTCTTTTTTGAAATAAAATTACCTACCTGAAAAAAACACCTTCTATAGGCTATTCAGATCTGCTCTGACTACCACCTTTGTTGTAGGTTATCCTTGAAGGTTACTGCTTGAGATGGGCCATACCGTACGTACAAATTTGATCTCACATATAAGCAATTTTTGAAGCAAAGTGACAATTTAATATGAAGGTTGTCTAAGTTTCAACAAATCTGGAACAACCGAAACGCAAATTTGACTTTATCATCCTTGCATGCTGAGTTCTCGGCTGTGGAAGTGGACCTGTGATTTTCAATGATTCCCTTATTTTTACACCCCCTTCTGGCTGTAGAACAGGGGTGCACAGACTGAAGCCTCAGAGCTATATGCAGTTGTAAATGGTTTCTTTAAAGGTTGAATTACTATTTTTCATGTAATAGAAAGAGACAATGATTACAAAATTAGAAGGTATTCACATATAAATATTCTATGCATGAAAATTAAAAATTTAACTATTGTCCCAGTACCTTCTACATGTTGGAGAGTGATTACCACTGAACGGCAAGTCTGTTAGCTCATAAAATACTGTGCACCCCTTCTGCCAAGGAAGGTTAAATTAATAAAAACCTTTCAGCCGACAAGAATAGTCACATTATGGCATTCTGCTCAAACGTGCAGCTAATAATACTTCTGAATTTAAATGTATTAAGAGTTAAAGTTGAATATATTCCTTGTGCACTATATTTTTCTTTGATAAATTATTTGCAATTTTAAAACAAGCTATGATTTGGCAATAATAGTGAATTTTATTTCTTTACACACAAGTCATTAGAACACTAATAAAACAGATAGAAATGCATTTTTATTATCCAGCACAAGAAAGCCATATAAATTCTCAGACATCTTAAATTCTGAGACAACTTTTTCAAAAAAAAAAAAATCAAATGTATCCAAATACAGATTTCTATAGTTATACCAATACTAATACTAATGTAACCAGGCTACATATGATTATCTTTTCCAAATAGACATTCTATCCATGTACCATCATCAGCTGGAGAAAAATGTTTCAGCATGCCACTTTTGTCTATAAACCTGATTCTTTAAAGGAAAACATACTTACAGCTAATGATACTCTCTCACACATACACAATACCCACACACACAAACACATATTCAGACAGACAGAACACAATCACACTGGTATTGACTCTTGGCAGCCACTTAAGACTCTTCAAGGTCAATGCCGATCCATTGCTACTATAATTAAATCCATCCACCTTGCTGTTATTGTCATCTTTTCCCTCTCTTTCCTTTCACCTTTCCCAACATCACAGATTTCCCAAGCGAGCTGGGTGTTTTCATAATATATCCATATTTGAGCCTGGTCATTTGTACCTCAGATGAGAACTCTGGATTTATTTGTTTTCTTAGCCATCTATAATATTCTCAAGAATCTTGCCCAACATCAAACTTTGGAAACATTAGTACTCTTTTTATTCTGCTTCTTCAATGTCCAAGTTTCACTTTCATATTGTTCAAGGGAAAATAGTGCCTGCACAATACTGATCTTTGTAGATATTGACCCGTCCAGTATCTGAACATCTTTTCCAAGGTCTTTACTGCCAATATATTTCTTGTAATATATTTCTTGACTGCTGGTTCCTCTATTGTTGATAATGGATCCTAAAAGGCAGAAGTTATCTTCGTATTCTGCATTGTTAAATTTATATATTTCCCTTTTGCTTTTATTCTGATCTTTATATTTAATTTTAGTCCCTTTTTTTTCACTGTGCTCCTTGACTTTGATGAGTAGAGCTTGCAGATCATTAGCATTTTCAGATATTTACAAACACACACACACATCATTCTTTGTTTTAAGGGTTCGTGCACATCAGTTCCATTAATGAATTAACCCACCTATATAATTAAAAGTAACTGGCATATTCAACTGAATCAACAGAATGCCCATTTAGTTCTCTGATGGTGTTTTAGTTCTAAAACTATGTTTTAGTTCTAAAGCCAGATTACAACCCATTTCAATCAACAGCATTCAGAAGTTCCTAAAAACAAATTTCTATTGTCCCAGAATATAGTAGTATGACTATTAGAGACAAGCAAGGATAGGCACAAAATAGGGCATATTTGTCAGGGAAACCAAGAAATCCAGGCAGTTCAAATGAATATAAAGGTTTATTGCAGGCTTAAACTCTCTACAATAATCTGAACTACTAATGGTCAAAGCAAATTGGCAGTCAATGGAATTCAAGGTGGGCTGTAGTTAGATCCCTTGTGGATGCGAGGGGACTCAAGATGTATAACATATTTGATCAGCCCCCTCCTTCAGGTCATCCCCTGCATACTTTTTGTCTTGAGCTCAGAATAAAACCTGACACATTTTGACTACTTCAGCCATTGTGCTGATTCTGCTTAATCTTACAACACCCACTTTTCCCTCTTTTTTATCAGAGATATCAGCAAAGAACAACACAGTTCCTTTTGCTGAACTATTTCCTAGATGGTAGGTTATGGAAAGAAAAGAATTCAAATCCATTCCTTGTTCTTGCTGTATTAAGTAAGTAAATATCAAAAAGGGCAAGAAAATGTTTAAAAAAATAAAAAAATAAAGAAAAAAGGCATAATTATATGTGCTAAAAGAAAATCATGATCTTAAAGTGATTGGCTTTTATCTTTCTTCTGTACTTTAACTTGCTGAACTTCTCAGAGGGTTTAATTAAACTGAAATTATCTTCATTTAGTCTCTCAGTTGAGAAGAAGAAATATTTCTCCTCCATGGGCAAGAGTAAGACTGATTTAAAAATCATTCCCTGGGCTAAATTTTCTAGATTTTTGGTGATAGAGAGCCTATAGTATGAATTAAAACTCCATCTGTTCTTTTAGCTCTGGAATTACAAAAATAGAGTAATGTTAAAGACATTTGCCCTTTCTTCAATTGCCTTATAAAAGGGCAGCCAGTTTGCAAGTTCAGAGAAAGAGCATGAGAAAGAAATTGAAGAAATCTCTGACATAAGAAGCTGAAAGATAATTGGATTTTAAACTGAAAGTAATCCAGTTGCTGAAATTTCTGTAACCTAATCTTGCTTTCACAGTACAGCTGGCTGCCAAGAGTCAACTATTCTTTTAAAGGCATTGTGGAAGGAGAGTTGTGCTATTCTATGCTAGTCAAAGAAATAGTCTGGTATCAGCTTTTAAAGATTAACAGATTTTATATAAGGCATAAGCTTCCTTACTCTTGGAGCAATGCAGAAGAACACATTTACTCCTTGATTGATAAACAGCCTTCTGAGGGTACAGATGACTTCAAAAGAAACTATCCACACCGATCTTTAATGGTCAGACAAATTCATAACGTGACAGCATAACACTAGCACTGATGAAATTACCTAATTTGGGTAATGAAATGTTTGTAAGAAAACAAGCTCAGACAACACCAAGGACCCTTCGTGACAGTTTAATGTTTAAATATAACAGTGCAAATGATAAACCGTAGAATAAGAGCAACACAGTTAATAATTGCATTGAGATAGTAAACTTGAGAGAGTATTTGTTTCTACAAATCTAAAATACATGCTTCTTAAATTTTCTCATAAGCAGTATAGGGTATTTTATTGAAAAGTCACAGCTTAAGTTCTAAACCTTTGAATTTGAAAACAACCAATTAGAATAGAATAGAATAGAATAGAATAGAATTTTATTGGCCAAGTGTGATTGGACACACAAGGAATTTGTCTTGGTGCATATGCTCTCAGTGTACATAAAAGAAAAGATACGTTCATCAATTAATTGCTGAGGTCTTGAGACAGTGTGTGTGTATGTGTATGTATATATATATATACACACACACGCACAGACATACACACACACATATAAAAACAAAGCTCCAATTAGGAACTCTCAGAAGTACTGTGCTTAGTAATTTCAATAATACACAATATCTATAAAATGATACTTAGCATAAGCAAACCACAATATAATAATCCTAAAATTGCTCTTCCCATTGCTTTGCTTTGTAATTGCTTTGTAAATACAGGTAGTCCTTGACTTACAACAGTTCCTTCAGTGACCATTCAAAATTACAATGGCACCGAAAAAAGTGATTTATGATTGTTTTTCACATTTACAACCACTGCAGCACTGTCGTGGTCAAGTGATCAAAATTCAGATGCTTGGTAACTGACTCATATTGATGATTGTTGCAGTGTGAGGGGTCATGTAATCATCTTCTGCAACCTTCTGACAAGCAACATCAATGGAAAAACCAGATTCACTTAACAACCCTGCTCCTAACTTAACAATTGCAGTGAATCACTTAACAACTGTGGCAAGAAATGTTGCAAAATGGGCAAAACTCATTTAACTGTCTCAATTAGTAACAAATTTTGGGCTCAATTGTGGTCATAGGAATACCTGTATATTACAGAACATAGGCACGTAAAAGTACATAAACACATATTTCCATAAAGGTTGCCATAGGTTCTTAAGGGAAACATGTAAATTATAGCTTTATTATCTGTAACTGTCTGTTACTATATTCACTTACTTAGCGTATCAATTGATGGCCAAAAAAATTTCTGAGCAAGTTGAAGGGTCAAGAAATGAGAAAATATCTATTTTTCCCTATGGATTTTAACTGATCACGGCCAACCTTAAGTGCCTCTGGTTTTAAAAGAAACAAAAAACACAGAGAAAGAACAAAGTACTATAGTAAATTACAGTTATTCTGCTACTGTCCTCATATTCAGTAACAGAAGCTTAATTCATTTGATTAATTAGATATACATTTTACATATACATATTCTTTCAACCAGTGTCAGAGATTGGTAGATAATTAAAAAAGAATGCCTACATGATATTTTATCTGCCAAAGAAGGCAATACCAGGAATCAGAGCCAAGGGTATATTACTTTTTCCACAGAAGGAAATGGGATGTCTGTTAATTTTTGTTGAACAAATTACTAAAAGCAATCTTTTGTTCAATTACATCACTTTTATGCAGTTAAAATGAAAACAAAATATTGATTCTTTCTACTTCTTTTTAAAAAAGAAAAAAAAGCTTTATATCGGACACACTTACTTTTTCACATGATTGTGGTTGGGTGAGAATGGACTTGGACTTTGCTCCCCTACGACTTCATCTAATAATTTAACATTTTAATATTTTACATTTCAACATTTTAGTGAATCAAGCTCATTCAAGTTGCAGTATAAATTAAAACAATGTGCAATAAGGAAAAGCGGAAGATGTAACTCTTCTAGGTGAAGTCCACTGATTTTGTCAAGACAAAAAATATATAGTAAGAACTGGAGTTACTAAAAAAATTAAAAAATATAAATTGCAGTAAAACAGCCCCCCCCACACACAGAATATTAGATAACAGAACCAAGCACAATGCAAAACGAGATTGGATGGACCTGTATTTCTTTGCAAGAAGATTAGTTATTATAGACATTTGTCAATATATTTCAGGAATATTCTTTTCCTTGTAGTAAGCCATATATAATAACATTAGAATATTATGGCTAGATATGCTCAGTTTACTGTAAAGTGGGGTGACATGTTCGACCGAACTGGTAGGGATGGAGGCAGGTGGTTCTGAGAACCGGTAGCAGTGGCAGTGCGAGACTCTGCCCACCCACCTGGTCATCGTTAATTTCTAGTTTAGTGAAGGGGAAAAGAGAATAATAACAAACTGTTAATGTTATCTTTTTATAAGTTAGTTATTTTCATTAGATTGCCTACAATATTTTAACATCTCTTTTTTACAAATTCAAGGAGATATTTACTTAAGTGATGATTTAAATAAGGACTTGTAAACTTTAAAATACTTCTGAAAATACTCTGCGCATGCACAGAACCAGGAAGTAACCTGTTTTTTACCCTTTGCGCATACGTAGAAGGATTTGTGCATGCGCAGAGGATCCAAGTGTGCACGTGACGCGTGGCGTCTGCACTTCCGAACGGGTAGGGAAGGTAAGTAGCTTTCACTCTTGCTGTAAAGGTAGGTTTTCTTATAGGTTCACCTGACAGCAACGAAAAATAATTTAAATGGAATAAATTATGACAGTTTTCCTAGCAGAGCATGATTATGAGATCATACTTCAATAATGTCTCAGCCAATAGAAACTTGAATAACAAGTTAAAGGAGAGAGGTTCTAATGAAAAGCAAAGTCATTCTGAAGAGCTCCATTTATACTTTGGCAATCACAACAAATACTTTCATTTATTTGGATCAATTATTGGGAATAAAAGTCATCCCAAATCAGGTGACCATAGGAAGCATTGTAATTTGATTTAAAATTAGTGAAGAAACATCTGCAATCCCAGACTACACAAGTAATATTGAAGCATCAATTTTAATGAAATCATTTTCATGCTGTGTATCTTCATAATCTAAATGAAATTTATTTGATGTTTCAAAGTACATATATACAATTTATTTAATGAAAGAAGTATTTTCAAGTTTACAAGTCCTTATTTAAATCATCACTTAAGTAAATATCTCCTTGAATTTGTAAAAAAGAGATATTAAAATATTGTAGGCAATCTAATGAAAATAACTAACTTATAAAAAGATAACATTAACAGTTTGTTATTATTCTCTTTTCCCCTTCACTAAACTAGAAATTAAATATTCTCTTTTTTGTTCATAGCAGGTATATACTGGACTCATTCTTCGCCTAGATGTATTTTTATATCAGTAAATTCCTTCAGATAATTTTGTAGGCCACAAATAACAGCTTGCATATTTCTTGTAAAAGAAAAGCTAAGACAAAGAATTTGCTGATACACTCATGTCGCTCCAAGAATTCTCCTGACAACGTTCCCACACCCAACCTAATTACTTCCCTACTGTAAAAACATATTCCATCTGCACTTATTCTAATACTCTCAAGTCCAAAACCAATACACAATAAAGTCAGTTAAATAAATGAAAGATTGAAACCCATATAAAAAGTCCTCAGCTATTCTGCAAGGGAAAGCATCTCCAACACCCATTTTAATGCTGACATTTCACTTTATGTATAATATTTTCTTAAACCCTGTTTATGAAAGAATTATCATGCTCCAGGCATGTATTCTCTACCATAGCACGCTCTTAGTGCCACTCTAGTTTAAGATTTATTTTTGACTTTATATAATACTTATATAATGCTCTACTGTACAACAAATTTTCATTTGAAATGTATACCGCAGCAGTCCCCAAACTTTCTGGCACCAGGGGTAAGTTTCATGAAAGGCAATTTTTCCACAAACCAGGGAAGGATTATTTCGACTCAATCTATATCATGCACATGTGCAGATGAAGTTTTGTTTACTTGCCCACTGCTTGTACAACCCAGTTTCTAACAGGCAGGTAATGGTCTTATTTTATTGCAAAAATAGAGACAAACACAACAAACACTGAAATGTATTATATGTAATATTTTATTAATATCTGTTCCATTTTTATTCCACATAAAAGACAGAAACAGATGTTATAAATCATAATCCATATTTTGCCCTAGTTTTAATCTCGACATATGTATATGTATGTATAGTCCAAATCATGGCATAAATGTGTAGAATTTACAATTTTTGATAATAATCCACTCTCTTATTTTCATCAAGTTTTGGCTTTATTACTTTTATAAATAATTTAATAGCTGATTATTACTCAAATGTGTCAAATACCTTGAATTCTGAGATTCTGAAACATCTGAATCTGTGCACGGTTTTTTCACCTGCAAAAAAAATAGAAAAAAAAATCATGCTTACAAGTGATTATTCTATAAACAGATTCCAACTTAACGGCAATTTGAGAAAATCTGAAGTACAGAAATCAAACATCTAAGTTTTTCCACATAGAAATCAGAAAAGTAGGCTGTTTTCAATTCCATAGAATTGTTTTCTGAACTGATATCACTTCTATTTCTTACCGAGACTCATAATAATAAATCCTAGATTCTGTGAAAATAAGTACGGTTATGCAGAAAATTTTGGGAGTTTAAATTCAAAATGAGACCACAACTGTTCTTACTGGGTATAATTCCAGAAAAAATATCAACAAAAAAATCATAATTTAATGTGATAATATGCTTACAGCAGCAAGAATAAATTTTGCTCAATACTGGAAAAGATACAATTCTGATAATACTTGATTGAGAATTTTATTTATTTATTTATTTATTTATTTATTTATTTATTTATTTATTTATTTATTTATTTATTTATTTAGTCAGTCACACAGTATATATAAGCATAAGCCTGAAGTAACTATACAATATATAAGCATATATATGAGTATGAGTATGTAATAACTATATTAATTGGATATAACGAAAGGAGACAATATGACAGGAACGGTAGGCACGTTTGTGCTCTTATACACGCCCCTTACAGACCTCTTAGGAATGGGGTGAGTTCCAAATTTGTATTTGGAAAATATGTAACAGTAGCAAAACTAACTTTATACAAATCACACATACACACTCAAACAAGTTAAGCAAGAATGGTTCCTATAGATACAACACATCACGCAGCATAGCAAAAGTAATTACAATTTGCATTCTAAGGGGGACTAAATTATTCCGTATGATCATGTGGTGCTGCAACTGGTTATAAGTGCAAGCCAATTGCCAACTGATTGCCAGATTACGAACACGTGATTGTGGAGGTGTTGGCCCAGCTATAACTCTGAGGACTGGTTATAACCGCCACTTGTTCAGCATTGACATAATTTTGGACAGTTGTTGAACAAATGGTTGTAAGTTGAGGACTAGCTCTAAAATGGAAAAAAAAAACAGGGAAACTAGTTACTAAGTTTTATCTTCTTGAAATTGGTAAATTTTTTTGCCATTGTGTGGTGCTCAAGTTCAAATATTTTGCAGTGATCTAATGACATCTATATAATGTGCTTCACCTTTTCAATCTATCTAATAGATGCAAAAACAGCATTCAATGAATTTATATTTTAAAAGAACACAAATTAAGAGGTTCAAATTTTCATGGTTTACACAGTTTGAGTCTTTTAAAACTTATGTACGCAATTATTATTGAAACTTATACAAAATTAATACAGAGTTTGGATAAGACTGTCATAAAAGCCCTACCATTATCTTATATGTTACATTTTTGATAGAAGACACTTTATAAGCCTAATCATATCTATACTCTTATAGTAAAGAAATGCAGTTAATATTGACAGTCAAGAGTTATAAACCAGATAACAAAGTGAGAAATATTTTTTTCAGATAGGGAATCAGATATACTCTTCCACTGCAAGCTTTCATTAGTAAGAAATATTTACTGATGATGTTCAAAATACAAGTGAAAATCATTGCTATATTTTATTTAAGAGCAATAAATAGCAAGCCTCAGCTTCTCCCTTTCTCTTCTTTTGCACCTGTTATCAAAAACTCAAAATATTTTCATTGCCAGTATTTAATGCACCAAAGTACATGATTTACAAATATAAGGAATTGTTTAATACTTAGAGATGGGGGTGTATTGACTCAGCGGTTAAAGACACTGAGTTTATCAGTTGGAAAGGTGACAGCCTGGGTTCAAGACCTGAGCGCCACACAATGGGGTGAGCTCCCATTACTTGCCCCAGCTCCTGTCCACCCGCAGTTTGAAAGCATGCAAATACAAGTAGATAAATAGGTACAATTGGGTGGGGAGGTAACACTGTTCTGTATGCCTTTGGAATATAGTCATGCTGGCCACATGACCATGGAAATGTGCCTTGCTAAAAAACAGAGATGAGCACTACTTCCTAGAGTTGGATAGACAGGGGAAACTTTACCTAATACTTTTGAGAAACAACCAGGGTGTTGGTAGAGAAAAAAGAAAAGTATTAAGAGAAGAAAAATAGGTAAATGGTCCATAAGGAAATGAAAGTACTTCAGATAGTAGACAGAATATGTCTGTGATAACAATTTAAACCAAGTATTTGTAGAATGTGTTGACACAAGGAAAGTAGCCTCTGTGAAGAGCTGAAGTAGCCACATCCCACAGAAGGTTCTTCCAGGGCTGGCTGTCCATATGTGCTTGTAGAAATAATACATTTCTGGGGACATTTGTGAAAAGGATTTGTAGTATATATACAGAGCTAGAGGGAGACTTTGATGCAGCCCAGACAATCAGTCAAGAGGAAGTAGCTGCTTTAATTATACAAAGAGGAGTACTTCACTTAAGTCAACATATACTATACTTTGCTAGCTGAGGAACTCTGGGAGTTGAAATCCACAAGTCTTAAAGTTGCCAAGGTTGGAGACTCCTGCTCTACGAAGTGTCCTTTCTAATACTTTGAGGACACTTCAAATCTTCAAACATTATTTATCTACATTGCTTCTATACAGATTTTTACTTCTCTCCAGACCAGACTTATAAGACCTGCACATATAAATAGAATTTAAGAATATATTATGGAATATCTCTGTTGTATTAACAAACATATCTTGATATCAAACATTTCCAAGACATTACCGTGTTTCCCTGAAAATAAGACCCTGTCTTATATTTTTTTGAATCCCGAAATAAGTGCTTGGCCTTATTTTCAGGGAGATCTTATTATTTTGGGGCATGTGGAACAAGACGTGGCTCCTCTTGCTGTCTCTTACCTGATTTCCAGCTCTGCATTTAAATATTTTCAGGGAGGGCTTATTTTCGGAGGGAGGCTTATTTTAGCGCATGCGCTCAAAAGCCTGATTGGGCTTATTATCAGGGGATGTCTTATTTTCGGGGAAACAAGGTAGTAACATTAAATCAAAGCTAAAAGAGGACAATATATTCTAAGGTATTAATCTCCTACAATATTTAAGAAATATTGTTAGAAAAGCCTAATTGATTTTACAACAAAACAACAAAGAACATTGTAATTCCCTATTCCAACCCACCCAGCCAACTGACCTAACTTTCTCCCATTTTTTTCTCTTCTATCTAGAAAACAACAATATTTACTCCTATTCCATTCTTCCCTGTCTTCTTTCTTAGATGATTCAGACCAGTATTTGCTAGAATAGAAAGGCAGCGTATAACATAATTTAGACCATTTATTTATGGTCATTGACTGGTACATACAGTATCTACCCAGAAAAACATGAAAAGAATAAATAAATAGTAATATGCTTCATTCTCATTGCCAGGAAATTCTCCAAATTGGGGTTGATTAATTCTGACTTCAGATTTTTATAAAAGGTACAGCAGATTTGTAATGTATTATCTTCTCACAATGGGAACGATGGTGTAAATTTGGAAAATATGTTCACTGAAACAATTTTATTTACATATATGAGTAATATTCGTGTCTCTCGATACTGAAATCTCAAGGCAAAGTTTAGTGATTTCATATACAGGTAGCTGTTCTGTCCCTCTCTGCAGTCCAGGAGACACGAGTGATGACTTAATTAGCCGGCAACTATCAGCTCTGGCAGCAAACTAGCAAGCGTCTGCCAATTGTCTGTTATCTCTCTTGATGCCGATGAGTCAGCCAGGAAACCAGGAACAAACAGGACTTCAGCTCTAATTCTCCCTCTAAGCAGTTGATTTGTTTGCCACCAAGTGGTATAGCAGCCCTTGCTGCTTTTATATCCTGTGGGGTGTGGCTCCATGACTCAGCACTTCCTAGGCCTGCCCCACCCCTGCTTCTGTTGTTCCTGCCTCTCCTGCCTACGAAACCTAGGGTCCAGCCAGGCCTGATTGCCATCAGCTGGGTCTGGAGGCATGGCCTGGGGGGGAAAGAGTCAGGGGACGGAGGCCTCATTATCTCCTCCACCTGGCCTGCCTCTGGCTCCTAGAGCTGAGTCAGGGAAGCCGGTGTGCCAGAGGTAAGTCCTGATGGCCCTTCCCCTCACTTTCCGAGTCACTTTCTGGCAGGGGGCCCGGCTCGGAGGGTGCAGACACAACAGTAGCTTCCACTTACAACAGTTCATTTAGTGATCATTTGAAGTTACAATGGTACTGAAAAAAGTGACTTATTACCATTCTTCAGACTTACAATAATTTCAGCATCCCCATGGTCAGATACTTACAACTGACTTGTATTTATGACAGTTGCAGTGTCCTAGGGTCAGGTGATTACTTTTTGTGATCTTCTGACAAACAAAGTCAATGGGGAAACCAGATTCACTTAAGAACTGTGTTACTAATTTAACAGCTGCAGTGATTCACTTAACAACTGCAGCAATTCATTTAACAACTGCTGCAAGAAAGGTCATAAAATGGGGCAAAATTAACAAATGTCTCATTTAGCAACAAAATGTTGGGCTCAATTGTGAGCATAAGTCAAGGACTACCTGTATACCTTTGCCTTCCTGTGTGAAAATGACTTGAATTTCAAGTATGAACCATACTTTTGAAGTCACTAATGATAGAAAGATATAAAATACAGTTCAATTCAATATTTTTTTTAGAAGTCATATGCTGAAACTATCTTTAGAGGTGAGATGTTTGTGTAGTGCACCCATGGCTCCCAACCTGGAACTGCTGATGCAATCACATTGCTTTCACTGTGTAGAAGACAAAAAACTTACTCCCTTGCAATCCCTTCCTTTCTAAGATCTCAGTTCTCAGAGGTGGTGGGGAAGAAGAATGAGGCAAAGATATTGCCTACAGAAATCACTTGTTTTTTCTCCCTCCTTCCTCATTGTAGAATGGAGAGACTGGAGAGGAAGAGATTTCAAGAGAGCAAGCTGTTTGAATAGCATATCTGTGGTTCCCAGCCCTGGCCTTCCAATATGATCAAATTACTCTTGATAGTAAGTAGGCACTTGAGCATTTCAAAGAGCAGGGGAGTGGTTAGGAGGCAAACAAAAACCAAAGGTGTAGAATTGAGTATAGTTGTTTTTCTTTTTCTAGTCTGAGAGCATAGTCATATGAGTTCCCATTCCGCTTAGCAGTAGAATTGCTTGTCCCAGTTAAGTGAGAATTGCCTAGTTATGCTTCTTGGTTTACAATAGAACATGTACTGCATTATTTTACAGCAAACCTAGAACATAAAGTATAAGGCCCTATTTACATAAGCTACAAAAAGAAGGAAGATGCTCAGATTGATACAGTCATTTATTATTCAGTCTGGGGAAACGCCTACAATTTCAAACATCTTTAATCAGCATACAATTCATATCAGTAACAAATATTAAATAGTGAAAATACATAATGCAGTTATATTTTATATTCTCTTTAAACCATATTGGATTACAAAAACAAAACAAAGTTTAGCTGCAAGTAACTAAAAATAATTAATGTCCAATCCAATTACTTAATTCTAAGTAAACATATGTCTTTAAAAACAATGCAAACGTCAAAGTTTTATCAGAATAAAATGCATGAAATCCTATTTTATAAACTTTTAGTTTAAAATTTGTAACTGATAAAAATATCAGATCCACCCAGCGTGCATCCTAATTAAAGAATCTTGCAATCCGATACTCCTGCATGCTGTTCACTGGATTATATAAACTAAACTGAGGAACAAATTGCTTATAATAATTTATCATTCTATTCTAGAAAATACTTTCATTTAGCAACTTCCTGTAACTGTAAATCTATTTTCTTTCTTCTAAAACTTTTCTATAGTAAAATACTGTACCTATATAATGAATGCTAATTAATTTTTAAAATCCCTAAATTCTCTTGAATATAAATTATCTTCAAGGAGACAAAGTGTTCAAAAGCAGTGTTTGTTAGAATCTATTAATATTATAGAATCTAAATATAATATACTATTTAACTTTATACTTGAAATACACACTCTTTTAAAAACAGCCTAAGAAACAATAGGCAACATTGTGTTACAGACAGCTACATTAGTGAAATCTCTACAGTACTGAATCTATTTCTAGAAGGAACAACACTATTTCAATGTTTTATGTTACTCTTTTAAAGTACTAGAAAAGAAAGGCATGTGTCATTGGTGTAAATAGCAACAGTTTATTTGCTATCACAATTCACAGACACACAAAATCTTTACACACACATACATACATTCTGAATACTCATTAAAACAACAGGATTTCTGAGTAAATGTGAATATAACTATGCTGTTGTTACTTAGAAAATCAATTTCTAACGTTACAGATTACTTAACATTGCTTTCTCCACAAAATAAAACTGAATAATTCAATTATAAATTATCTGTGTTATCAATGGGCATTTATATTTTTGTCTATAAAACATACGTTCAGATTATACACAGCTTTATAAAACAATGCTATATATATAATAAGTTGTGAAGTTCTATAAGCAAATATAATATGAAATTTATATTTTAATTGTATAAGATCTAATTCATGACAACACTAGCTCGCTTAACAGATCAATAATTAAAATCGTAATTATTCTTTAAGACAAGTATATTTTTGTCTTCCCTTGCTTTTTATAAATAAGAAATGATATGGAAATAAATTTTAAGCTTACCTCATTTTCCTCTTAAAAGACTTAAGTAGATTAGGAAAATTCCCAAGCACAAGTGTTTCATTTTTTAGCAAAACATACACACATTATATTAGGCTTAATATCAACTACCGGTGTATTCGGCTACCACACACAGAATTGTACCGGATCAGCTAACTCTGCAGAGAGCATTATTGTCTCATTTCAGGTAGAGCTAAAGATACAGCCTTTCTCCTTGAGAACAAATTCTAAGTTAATCAAAGACAGTTCTCAGTTAGAAGCAAATTTGTCTATGACCACAAGCTTTCTACATGCTTCTGTTTATATGACTTGCATTCAGAGGTCGATCACATCAACAGCTTTTGTCTTTCACCTATCTGATGTGGTGCATGTATTTCAAGGCTCTTTTAATGAACCCAGTTCCACAGTACCTACTTGCCTTCTGTCACTATGGCACATATGCTTTGTATTTTACGAAGTCTTTTAAATTTAAAGGCAAGTAGGAGATCTACACAAACTAGCATTATATTTCATTATAGACAAAGGGTCAGTACCATTAATATTTTTTTAAGATGGTGAGGTTTTTTTTAAAAAAGAGGAATAGTAGTAATAATAGCAACACCCCATTCCTTCTGCAAGGTCTCTTATAGAATATATCAGAAATAAATGTATTACAGCTATCTACTGAAATCCAATTGAAATAGCAAATTAACATTTGAATTTACAAATGAGACAAATAAAATGTATACAAAGGGTACAATAATTTTATTTCATCGATATCGTTGTTGTATTATTTTTCATTTATCCTTTCAAAAACAGAAATATACATTCAGCAGTCTGATGAGTATTTATAAATAAATAAAAATAATAACTATTACTATGTTGGGTACAATATAGAAACCCATATTGAAAATATCTAAAAAGATTAAAATTCTTGAGACTATTGAAAGTAATATACATAAAATGTTTATAAATAACAGTTCAATACTAGTAATATTAGTCAATATAACTATATATACTTCCCACCCTATTGTCAAACATAAAGCAGACAGGAATACATTTATAGTCAAAGGACAAAAAGAATCCCTCAATATACAAACATACTCAATATTATTCTTCAATAGACATTTGAAACTGAAGATGGCACTCTCTCCAAACTTAGATACAAGTTTGCTACTGGGGAATAGTGTTTGAGTGAAAGTTACACCTGCAGATCACTGCCAGCACAATCTCCCAATACAAGCAACATTTAAATGACAGCAGCTTGCAGTTGTAAAAGCTAATAAGTATGATTGATGACTTAGATTAAAAAGCTATCTAAATAGATTAAGATATTTGTTCAATCATTTGACAGTTCCAAGTCTTTATTATTAGAAAGAATTGCAAGGACCACAAGTATCATTAATAATAGTTAAATTTAGGGCTATTTTCCATGTCATTATTTGTAATGTGTTATAGTGAAATAATAATAGCAAGAACAGCAGTTGCATGACAAAATGTAGAATACAGCTATCTAATTCTGTCCTTAAAAATAATTTACAGTATTTGAAACGATGAAAATATTAAAAATATACGAAAGACAAAAACCATTTATTAAGTGCCTTTCAATTTTTAAATGTTTTTGCTCATCTCCTAGTGGTCCTTGAATGCCATTATGCTAAATTAAAAGTCTTTTTCTGTTTTCAGAAAATTCTGAGGAGATCAATAACAACACGTTTTCAGTTGCTTAAATTACAGCTTCCATAATCATCCATGAAAAATTAAATATGCTTGCCAAACAAATGAAAATAAGCGCTGACCCAAATTCAATACTATGATGGATTAATTTAATTAATGTAATCCAGCATTAAAATAGCAGTTTAAAAAGTCTTCAATAAATATAATACATTAAAGATTTTTTTAATCCTTTTGTGTAAGACATGAATTTGTTTTAGCTGATATATAAGCTGAAACAAAATAGAGTTTTAAGTATATTGCTGAATCCTATGAACAAATGACAAACATCGCTAATATGTTTTTACATATTAGAAGACCTAAATAAACATTCTACCAGGATTATTCTATATTCTGTACATTCAAATCCATATAACTGTAAATATGAGGCAAACCTTACTCACTCAGTCTTATCTGAACTTTGCTCAAATAGGAACCAACACGACAATACAAGACTACAGCCTAAGGGTACTAGTTTTCCTCTGCTGATGGAAAGCTTACATCAATGAACAGAGATGAGTGCTATTTTTTTTTTCAATTTCCCTCTTACCTGAAGCTGCTAATGATGCCTCCTTCCCGCTCCAATACAGTAGATATATATTTTTTGCATTTATCTACATTTTATATTTCTCAACATCCCAATCTGTTTTACAGCCCCAGAAATTACTTCACCTAAATGACTGTAGAATAATTTAAAGGGTCAAAGACTTAATAAACTTTGACAACTGTAATTTATATGAGAGTGGGATATAATATACGCTACAAACAGAATGAGTAAAGGTAAAGGTTCCCCTCGCACATTTGTGCTAGTCATTCCTGACTCTAGGGGGAGGTGCTCATCTCTGTTTCAAAGCCAAAGAGCCAGTGCTGTCTGAAGACATCTCCATGGTCATGTGGCTGGCATGACTAAACACCAAAGGTGCATAGAACGCTGTTACCTTCCCACCAAAGATGATCCCTATTTTTCTACTTGCATTTTTTATGTGCTTTCAAACTGCTAGGTTGGCAGAAGCTGGGACAAGCAACAGGAACTCACCCCATTACGCGGCACTAGGGATTCGAACTGCTGAACTGCCAACCTTTTAATCAACAAGCTCAGCGTCTTAGCTACTGAGCCACCGCGTCTCTAACAGAATGAATAACTTTTGCTGAAGTTTCAGGATCAAGTATGCAAAACTTCTGTATACCAAATTTGTTGTTCCACAAAGTAACTTAGTGCTGAATAATTTAGAATGTAATAAGCAAATAATTCAATTCCTCACTGCTATTACTGAAGTATATAAAATATGCAGTTAAACATACTTGCTGATGCCCAGGCTTCATCAGAAAAGTGAAATGATTCACAATGATTGGTGATTTAATTGCTGTATTTTTAATTGTTAGTTTTTAATGATTGTTCTTTTATTGTACACTGCCCGCTATTAACGAATCTTTGAAAAGGACAGCTATATAAATATAATAAATAAATATAAAACAAATAATATTAAAAAATAAAATAAAAATAGAAACACATAGTACCTGAACATAGTTTAATCTATCATCATCAACCAGAAGAGTTGGTGTCCCAAGGTTGGGCACAAAGCCACATTTTCAAGACCAAAAGGCCAACAGGGATAGGCTAATCTAATCTCAGAGGAATTATGTTCCAAAGGGAGGGTGCCATAGCAGGAAAGGCTCTGCCAGAAAACACTCCCTAGCCAACAGTTAAGGAGATTGGGTAGGATAGGTAGAAGCAAATGTGCTCATATTATTATTACTTCTGGAAAGTAGCTAAGATAATAATTTATGACTTAAATATATACAATGTTTCTTAAATTCCACATTCAGTGGCAGCCTATCAGGAGAGGTTTTTTTACAAACTAGATGAAAAATGCTGAATATGCTCCTTATTTTTATCACAAAGGATACTAAAAACCATTTCAGCATGAATTTATTTTTACTAAGTATTTCTCTATCCTATTATATGGCTATAAAGTGATTTACCCAATCTAACAATAAGAATGTATACACACACACATGTATGTATAATAAATACATACACACACACACACACACACACATATATACAGAGAGAGAGTCAGTCCTTGACTTATGACAACAAACACGTTCAACTCTGTCATTAAGCAAGGCAATTTTTACATTAGTCATGCCCCATTTTAGAAGGTTTTTTTGCCATGGTTGTCAAGTGAATCACTTCAGTTGTTAAATAAATCATATAGTTGGTAAGTGAATCTGGATTCTCCCGCTCACTTTGTTTGTAAGAAGCTGGCTGAGCAGGTTGCAACTGGTGAGCACATGACCCCATGCAGTGAGTACAATCAACCATCATAAATACATGCCAATTGCCAAATGCCCAAATTTGATCACATGACCCTGGGGATGCTGCAACAGTTGTAATTGTGACAACAGGTTATAAAAAATTTTCAGTGCCATTGTACCTTTGAATGACTAAATAAATGGTTATAAGTTGAGGACTACCAGTACTAAGAATATATCTACTGTCTAATGATACATATTGCCATTATGCTATAAATTGAGAAGCAAAATAAGGCCACTCACAGATGAGCATTACATAAGTAACAATTGCCACAAGAAAAAAAAAAGAATGAAAACAATTTATAGTCTCAATAATTTTTTATATAGGAAAATGTACCATGTACACAATGTATCACACTACATAAAACACATTGCAAGGAACGGGAGAATAAGATACCATTACTTTTTGCCTCTTTCCCCTTCGTTCCCCCCTGTTCTCTCAACCGTACTATGGAGATATTCTAGGTCAGTGATGGCTAAGCTTTTCTGGACTGAGTGCCCAAATGCGCATGTGCGTACCTGAACCTCCAAAATGCAATGTGCAGTGAGCTCTGTGCATGCACTTCACCCCCCCCAGTGCATGCGTGTGTGGTCCCCTGCACACATCCAGCCCATGCACATCAGAGGCCCAATGACCAGCTGGCCGGTGGGAAGCGCCCATCCATGCGCGGTGGAGCTGAACTGGGCAACGGTTCACGTGCCCAGAGAGGGCGCTGCATGCCACACATGCAATAGGTTTGCCATCACGGCTCTAGGTACACCGAAGTCCTAAAGGGCATGAGATAGATTTCAACACATGGCTTCAGGTTTCTCTAATAACAGAGAACTCATTTAACTTGTAAGAATCTACAACAGAACAAAACAAACCTGAAGGATTTATGCCCCCCAAAATAGGTACTTTCTTTAGATTCTGCACAGATAAAATAAAAGGAAGGGTCCCTTCCCTCATCAAATTTAGTCCACTGCTCAGTGTAGGAATCTCAATAAAATGTGCCCTGCATTTGGTAATATACTGTACCTTTTATTTAAATATATGAAGTCAAGGGGAACACACCATTCTACTAGTAATTGGCTTCCCTTTCAATTAATAATATTGGACTTCTTACCAACCAGCCAGAATCACCATATGGCCACACTTAAAACTAGATATGAAGCAACAGAGAAAGGACAAACAACATAGTACAAGGACACAAATGTTGTTTTTTCCTATAAATGAGCAGAGCGATCTATGAGTATGATAAAAATGGTCAAACTGGAGTATTATACTACACAATGCCAGTGATACATATCTTGATAATGTCAATCAGATTGTACTGCTATTATTTAAATTTTAAAATATTTAAATATATAATCTATAGTGTAAAGCAGCATGGAACTTGTGCTTTCTACTGCAACATAAATAGAATTAACAAACATTAACAGCTGGGTCCCTATATTTAACATGCTACTCTATTTCTCAACATCCATGAATAAAAAAAAATTCTTTAACAAAATGATGTCAATCTGAGCCAGATGAATCAATCATGTGATTCAGTATAAATAGCTTCCATGCTCACACAAATATGTAACTGTGGGGATAATTAAATGTGACATAAGATAGTTGGTTTTATAATTAGAAAACATTTTACATCATTAAACTTGTTAATCAATGATGGATTTTTCATCCAAAAACATTAGGCAACCAATATGTTATTTGATCAGTTAAACTCAAATTTATTTAAAAGATAGGTGACATAAGATGTAATAATATCTGCATTGTCACTCATAACTGAAGGACCTATATAAGACAGATAGGAAACTGGAGTCTCCCAGATATTCCATAAATATTATTTTGTTTTAAAAATTAATATCCTGGCATCATACTGAAATTCTTGATGGATAAATATCAGTTGCCTCAGATAGCATGGATAAGAGTGAAGCATAACTGCATAATAAATATCATTCAAAATGACCTGGTACAAGTCAAAGAAACTAAATTTATAAAATTATGCAAAACACTTCAAATTCAGTAAAGTATTTTCTGAATTCCCAACAGCACTTTGAGACAGAAATGGGTTGTTTTAACTATTCTAGAAGTGTTTTAAGGCAAAAATTTCCCTTTTTTAATGCACTCCTACACACATATTTAGTTCCTTTTTCAGTCTTTTTAGTCATGGATACTTTTTTGTAAGCTGAAACTAAATACCGGATATTAATCAAACTCATTTGAGAGTGTTATGAAGTAATACTGGTAATGCTGCTCAACCCCTACAACTTACAACTTTCACTTAATAACTATTGAAAGTTACAACAGCTCAGAAAGGGTTCTTTATGGTCCATGAAGCACTTCTGGCCATAGTAAAATGTCACCCCACCCCATCCCCTCCTGTGGTTATGTGATCATGATCTGGGTGCCAAATTTCTTATGATCCTTTGATCACCATTTGCAATCTTCTCTGCTGGCTTCCCCAGAAATTCAAAGTTGGCAGGAAAGGTTGCAACATGCTGTCTCTGCCAAAGAAATCCTTTCCTCCATGCACAAGGGGACGGATGTCATAAATCCTAGAATCAAAACCACGTAAAGTATTAGTACCACTTTATAAAGCCATGGTAAGACCGCATCTGGAATGCTGCATCCAGTTTTAGTCACCACATTACAAAAAAAAGATGGTGAGACTTTGGAAAGAGTGCAAAGAAGAACTACTAAGACGATTAAAGGCCTGAAAGCTAAAACATATGAAGAATGGTTGGAGGATTTGGGTTTGGTTAGTCCAGAGAAAAGAAGGACTAAAGGACACGATAGCAGTATTTCAGTATTCAAGAAGGGGGGGGGATGTCAATTTATTTTGCAAAGCATCAGAAGGCAGGACAAGAAACAATGGATGAAACTAATCAAGGAGAGAAGCAACCTGGAATTGAGGAGAAACTTCCTAACAGTGAGGACAATTAACCAATGGAACAGCTGGCCTTCAGATGTTATGGGTGCTTCATCATTAGAGGTTTAACAACAACAACAAAGAAGAGACTGGACAGTCACTTGTCTGAAATGGTATAGGAGTCCCTTCCAGCTCTATACTGATTCAGATTGTGGAAACAAAACCCGAATCTTCAGGACCCCCAGTTCATTTCTCCAGCCTATTGCAGAAGTTGTTCTCCCTTGCATGTGCTGAAGAGAAAACCCACGAAACAAGGCAGGGATTGTGAAGATCCAAGCACCATTTCTGTAGCCTGAAAAGGATTTCCACCCTGTGCGTTTAGGACAGGAGAAAACTCTTGAGAGGGGCCACAGTTTGCACTCTTAGTTCTAGGAAGGTCAAATCATATCTGAAATATTGCCAAAAAACTTGCAGGGACGAGTTCAGACACTCATCAGAAGTCAACACTGATTTGAAAGCATTCACACCACACCTCATTAAAAAAAAAAAAAAAGCAGGTAGAAAGAGGAGGGAAAAAAATCCTAAAACTGAATTCAAGCAAATCAGCCAGCCTTTGGAACTCCCCCCCACCCCAAGATAATATGCATATATCCCCAAGGGAAAAGAAAAAGGAATAACACTTGTTAGGAATAAAAGGCTAGAGTGTTTTGAATTTAAAATCTGGAAAAGCAAACACATCTGGTGCTGCTCATATCAATGAAGAGTAACTCCAGTTGACCTACAATATTTATACACTAGTGTAAATAACTTATTTTTACCAGTAGCACCTTACAGTCAGAAGGGATTACTAAAAATGAATCTGAGGCACCAGAATCCTACTTGAAAAATGTGCTGCACAGCTAGAATAATGAATGTGGTTGGTATCAATTCATGGAAGAAAGTATTGGGACTGCCAGCAAGAGGCACAGAAATGGAGAGAAGCTGCATTAGAAGAAATTGAATTCTTGCACACAAGCAAAATATGGATTCTAAAAGAACTACCAAAAGGAGGAGAAAAAAGCCCTAAGTAGGTTTTTGAAATAAAGACCATTTTATTAGTTAATTATAATTATACTTTTATGTATTTCAATGAATAAGCTAGATTTTTTTCCTAGTTCGAAAATGAACTAAGTAGTGTGTTCTAGAGAGAGGGAATGATTGGAAATGTGCTGGGCACAAACAAAAGTGCAAATTATAAGAAGCTGACAGGTGATTGGTGTGCTCCTGCCCTTGCTTATCTCTTCTGCTTATTTTCCTCCCAAAGCAATAGCACTTAAGACTTATATACCACTTCATGGTGTTTTAAAGTCCTCTCTAAGCAGTTTACAGAGTCAGTATATTGCCCCCAACAAACAGGGTCCTCATTTTACCGACCTTGGAAGGATGAAAGGCTGAGTCAACATTGAGATTCGAACTGCCAAATTGCAGGCAGCCGGCAGGCAGCCGGAGTAGCCCGCAGTACTGCACTCTAACCACTGTGCCACCAGGGCTCAGTTGGACTAGATCAGACCTGGGCAAATTAAGGCCCGTGGGCCACATCCGGCCCTTTGTACGTCCCTGTCCGGCCCGCGTGAGGCCAATCATAAACACCATAAAAAATAAATTGCACTGGTTCAATAATTGTTTTTCTTATTTAACCAATAGACCACAGTTTCACATAACCTAATATACATATTTACAGAGTGCTTTATTCTTCTGATTATCAGTACCAGCTATTCAAAATATTTAATTTAAGTATTTTACAATGAAAGAAAGTTGGTGGCCCTCTGACACAATTCAGGCTTCTCATGCGGCCCCTGATAAAAATTAATTGCCCACCCCTGGACTAGATGGTTGGCTGAGAAAATTACTTTATCCATTAGCTACAGAGATATACAACACCCCCACCCCACCCCCACCCCCACCCCTGGCTTTTGACTCAGCAAAGCAATAAATATGCATTGTGCTCATCTGGAAGGAAACTCGACCCTTAATCAGGCAAGTGTGTGTGGCCGCGGTGTGGCTCAGGCTGTAAGAAGCCTGTTATTAAAACACAGCTGCCTGCAATTACTGCAGGTTCTAGTCCCACCAGGTCCAAGGTTGACTCAGCCTTCCATCCTTTATAAGGTAGGTAAAATGAGGACCCAGATTGTTGGGGGGGCAATAAGTTGACTTTGTAAATATACAAATAGAATGAGACTATTGCCTTACACACTGTAAGCCGCCCTGAGTCTTTGGAGAAGGGCGGGATATAAATGTAAACAAAAAAAAAAAAAAAGTAAGCTTCTCCAATGTAACCCAGGAGTTCCTCTTTGCCCATTTTAGATGTTAGACCTATTTGTCTTTTAAGATATTATCACGGTATGGTTTAGGGTCAATAATGATGCTTATTTCTGCATTATAATTAATGTGCATTTTTGTTTCCTCTTCCTGTTTCTACTTGCTATTGGAATTTGACATGGATTGATTACCATTTCATTATCTCTGCTGAATGTTGAGTATACTGACATAAAATACTGATTGATCACTATGGCAAATATAGAAGATGGGGCACAACCTTATTTTTGCATTGAGCTGTCATTATTGTTACTACTTGAGCCGTCATTATTGTTACTTTTACTGTTACTATTTTTATAGTTTTGTAAAAATAAGCAAACTATGGTTTGGATCAAAAATAAGTGAACTATGAATATACTGGGATGCTGTATTTTAGGAATTGAGGAATGATACGAAATAAGGAACTTGATTAATTTTTTGGACTTCTGCACTGACCAAAAATAATTTAAATTAAATATTAGTTAAAATGAGAAAGTTCACCAAAGCTGTTTCATTGTTGGTATCTAAACTTCTACAAGGTTGAGTTTAATAAATCCACTAACAGGTCCAAAGGACTGTATTGACAAAGATGAAATCAAATGGAAACATAATTATATATTTCATCGTCATGCAAAATTCCAATGGTTTTGGAAAACCAGTTTTATTTAAACTAACCCTGATATTGGGACTATGCTGGACTCAAGATTGGATTTATTGTCAGCATTTAAAAAAGCTAATCCAAAATAACAAAAAAAATGTGTTAGTATTTGCTAGACAATTTCTAACTCATGTATGGAAGATAGTGAAACTGAACAATAGGAGTTGTGGAACAACAAAAAGAACCAATTAGCACCAAAGGCAGGAAGGACTTTTTAAAACTTAAAACATGTGATGTTCCCATATGTCAGGCAGAGGGGTTTCACCATCATCCTCAAGACACATACTCAGAGTTTTCAAGTGGACATCCAGCATTTTTCCCCCATCATCATCCATTGCTTTTAAATCTTACTCATTCCAGGCTGAGCTTTCAGTGAATACAAAGGAGATACTCACTTGATTTTTGAATGTTTGATTTTTGATTTCTGAATGTTTAGCTTAGCAACTTTTTGCCTATTCTCATTTCTTATAGGAAGTTGTATGCTTAGTATTTTGAATTTGAAAATTATTTACTTATTTATATACATTTAGAAAAAATTGCACAGTTGCATTCTTTGTATGTCCTCCTAGGAATCTCCATCAACTGTTTAGTTTACAGGACCATCTTTTCTGAAGAACATCTACCCATCCTATCAGACTGGTAGGGTGGGTCTACTCCTAGCCCCTTTCCCTTAAATATTGCAGGAGTCAGGAAGTGGTTTTTTTTTCTCCTTGTGGCAGCCCTGCAATATGGAAGATTCTTCTCCATGAAGCTCTAGTCTCCTAGCCTTATGAAAAGCACTGAAGACCTAGCTTTTCTCTCCAGTGCTGAGATAGGACAAGGAGATTACCTGTCAAAGGTTTAATATGGTGCTAGGCTTTTATTTAATGCTTATAGTTTTAATTATTTAAAATAAATAAAATGGGCAGCTATATAAGTGTTTTATTTCTTTATG
Organism: Ahaetulla prasina; assembly: GCF_028640845.1. Classification (NCBI taxonomy): domain Eukaryota; kingdom Metazoa; phylum Chordata; class Lepidosauria; order Squamata; family Colubridae; genus Ahaetulla; species Ahaetulla prasina. Next base: position 105,485,341 of record NC_080539.1, read on the forward strand.
TAGCTGCCTGTCTTACAGCAAACTCTGTGTGTCTATGTAAATGTTTAAATAAATTAATACAATATCTACAGAGGGAGGAGCCTACTTGTAGCTTTCTAAATATGTTTTATATGCAAACAATAGTGCTTAGGAAACACAAGTAGATGAACTAAACTAATCCTATTTTATTGTAATGCTATATTAACAGAAATGTGCAAATCTGAAAGTACATCTCTCCCCCTATCTCCTAAAAACAAGAACACAATATTTCTATGGAAGTTCAAACAGTGCTGAGTATAAAAGTTCAAACAGTGCTGCTTGATGGCAGGGTGTCCTAAATATGTTTCAGATGTTCGATCAATGAATACAACAAAGAAGAGATGCTTTGTTTCAAGCAGAGACAGAAATACAGTTATTGTAAACATAAGGTTTGTTTGAGTGAATTAAAGTAGGAAAAACTCAAAAGTTATTTGTGGTGAGAACTGAGCAGAAGTATTGAAAAGAAGGTGCTGAGAATCGCATAGGGCAGGTGCATCACTGGTATATTGTTCTGTTTCCCTCTCCCAATACTCCCAACAAAGAGTCAGTCAAAGGCCTCCTTTTCAATTTTATTTACATAAATGGCTGGATTAGACTGGATTCCTCTGGCACAGAGTAGTTCTGCCCACGTATACCCACGCGCCTGCCAAGTCTCTGGAGATAACTAGGAAATTATAGATAAGGCCAGAGTTACTTACGAATAAGTTCTTTCCTTCATTGAAACAATTTGCCCACGCAAATTCACTACTTTGTCCAAGACAAAAAACCAGGAAGTTCCGCCTCCTGCTTTATAGCCCCTGTGACTCATCCGTGACTCATCATTCTTTGACTCTGTCCCAACGCCTCCTCTGCTGCGCGCACCGGTCACGTCTGCGCAGTCTTGCATCAAGCCAAGATTGTTCTTGGGGCGTTGCCAAATCAGAAAAAGGCCCGGGGGAATCAGGCCTTACCGGCCCCTCCTCCTCCTCCTCCTCCTGGGTGGGTGCCAGGGAGGGAGAGGGCCCAGGGGAAGTAGGCCTTACCAGTTCCTCCTCACTTTCTGAATCATCGTCCTCCAGGAGTCCCGAGTCCGGGAACCTGGGTCACAACATATATATTGTTCTAGAGTTGTGACATTAGTAGTGTAAAAATTTAAAAAGTCTGGTGGGACACGGTTTATACAACATTATAGTAGCATAGTAGCAGTAGGGGAGGGGAGGAAGAGAAAATAATGCAATAGAAAGATCCAGGATTAGGTTGACCAGTTGAATATGTATTTTTGGAAATTGCTTAGGGAACAGAATGAGTAATGTACACCATCCTTGGTTACTTGCCTCCTTTGTATTTTATGGTAACTGAAATGTGAAACTATCAATGTATTCTGGGTTTTACTTCTGCTGAACAATGGTTGATTGGAAAAGGTCCAGAAGGTAGTTTGTTCTGGGGCAGAAACACTCCTAAAGTTATTGACAACAACTAGTATGAAAGTAGAAAGTTAAGAAAATAGAAGGCACTTTTCCCATCTATTGCTCAGAGTGTTAATAATATGAGTAACTGCCTGTTGAGTATATGTCATCAGTTTATGCTTGGCATAATTGTGCACTTTCCAGTCAGGGAACAAGTTCATTCACTCAAGAGATTGAAATGGAAACAGCTAGACCACTAAGTAAATAAAAATGAGATTCCCTAGAAAGTGAAAGCCATTCAGACAAAAAAGTGCTTCCCTTTGTCAATCAATCAGACAATACAAAAGTCTTACAATCCTATACTATACACTCTTATAATTAAAATTTATACATAATAAGTCTTATTTCTGAACACAGGAGAGTGCTGGAAACATTCTAGACAATCTTCTCTCATGCAAGTTTATGATCATTTAGATTTGCAATTTGTTCATTTGTAATTTGCAAACGAGCAAGCCATTTCTTAAAAGACAAACCAGTCTGCAAAAACTAACCAGTTTGGGTTCTTCAAAATATTGCTTTGGATTTTTGAATAGGGAAAGAGGGGAAGTAGGACTAAAATTACAAAATTGGGATTTTAAAAAAATCGTATCTATCCAAAAATGCCAGAATATGTGGTTTTCCAAAAATCCAGCCACCAATTAAGGTTTCAGAATTATCTTGACTTTGTGCCAATATAATTAGGAATCCACTGAAAGTTATCACTTTGTCAGTATAAAGGGACTACATTTTTCAGAAGTATATTTCTATAGCTAGACTTGCTCAATCAACTATGTTTAATTTGGCAAAATAATGAAACTCGGGTACTAGACTATTAAATATCAGTAGATAGAAAGGACTGTGGAATATTTGCTAGAATGCCCAAATCTGTCTTTTAAAAAGCTGAATGTAAATGTAAAAAGGTTTAAAAATAATCTGTTTTTATTTATAACATTTTGAGACAATTAAAATCAACCAAATCATCTTATGCTTTTTTAAGAAATAAAATTCCTTATATTTTGCAGACAAATCTTCATGTCAGAAGTATTTTTGTTTGAAAGTTAACAAGGAGAAACCTGAGTATTTTGTTTGCTTGACTGTCGGAAAATATGTATATTTTGTATAGCCTCCAGCTAAGAGAATGCTTTATACATATCTCAGTTAATTGAATTATTATCGTTTAAAACATTTCCACCATAAACTCAAGCTTAATGTTCTTGGAAGTATCCCACTGATATCATTTAAATAATTAGTCCTTAAAAATAGACAGTGGAATTCTGCAATTCCAGGGAAATAATTTACTAATGAAGTAACTCAGTAAGCATTATCTGCTAAAGCCACTGTATAAAATAATATATTTAAATTAGAAACACGGCTTGTATGACAAATAGAAATAAGAACCAAACTAGATATAATACAGAACAATTGAGCTTTATAGTATCCTACTTTTAAAATATGATCACAGCTTATAAGTCTCTGTAAAAGAAAACAACTGTTTTAACATAGCATTTCACAATTTGCCAACTCATTTTGGATTTAAAATAGAAAAATACCCAATAGTTTTTATAACGCCTAGCTTGGTCTTATTTACACTAGCTGCATAAACACTGTTCCTTTTGCTGAATCCCAGGGGACAAAAATTTCATGCCAGAGGCTGGAGATTCACACAGATAGAAAAGCTGCTGATTGTATTTTACTATTTGCTTGCTTCCAATAATGCTTTGCCAACAAAAATAATGAGCATGTAAGAAGAATCATGTACAATGCTTTAACTTCTAAGTTTTATCTATATTTTTCTATCTGAAAATGTTCTGGCATTAATATATTTGAGTCTTCAAATCTGTCCAGACAACATAATATCATTTCCAATCCAGATGTAATCAGCAATAATCAAGCTTAACTGTATGTAGCTTCAATCTCTCTTCAGGTTTTCTGATACAGAACAATAAAATTGGTAAAGAGAAAAACGTAAACAATAAAGCCAACACAGATATCTCCATATCCTTTCTGCACTCAGACTTTTGGACATACTGTATATTCCTATATAAGACACATCTAATGCTTTGGTTCATTGCAGGGCGAGTTTATAGTATGCGGACAAATCCATTGGCTTGGAAAATAGACTCAAGGTTCGAAACTCTAGCTTCTACAAAATAGAGTGACTATAACAGAATAAATGTTCTTTGAAAACACTTGTTGTATACTACTTGCAATATGCCATACCGGCCGAAATAGGATAGAATAGAATTCTTTATTGGTCAAGTGTGATTGGACACACAAGGAATTTGTCTTGGTGCATACACTCTCAGTGTAACATAAAAGAAAAGATACATTTGTCAAGAATCATAAGGTACAACACTTAATGATAGTCATAAGGAACAGATAAGCAATCAAATCATATTAGGAAACAGTCAATATAAATTGTAAGGATACCAGCAACAAGGTTACAGTCATAAGTGGGAGGAGATGGGTGATAGGAACGATGAGAAGATTAATAGTAATGCAGATTTAATAACTAGTTTGACAGTATTGAGGGAATTATTTGTTTAGCAGAGTGATGGTGTTCAGGAAAAAATTGTTTTGTGTCTAGTTGTTCTGGTGTGCAGTGCTCTATAGCGCTGTTTTGAGAGTAGGAGTTGAAACAGTTTATGTCCAGGATGTGAGGGGTCTGTAAATATTTTCACAGCCCTTTTTTTGACTTGTGCAGTATACAGGTCCTCAATGGAAGGCAGGTTGGTAGCTATTGTTTTTTCTGTAGTCCTAATTATCCTCTGAAGTCTGTGTCTGTTTTGTTGGGTTGCAGAACCAAACCAGAAAGTTATAGAGGTGCAGATGACCCAATAATTCCTCTGTAGAACTGTATCAGATGTGTCAGTAATTAACAATACTGTCTTTATTATTAGCGGGGACTGCTACATAGTAGTGGCATACTACTATGTGTAGCATAGTAGCAATTCAATCTACATCTTCTCTATCATAAACTAGAAACATTTATGTAGAAATCTCAATTGACCAAGGCCATGATAGCCATTGAAGATCAGTATCAATGGGTACATCAGGTAATGATTATGAAATACTGTACACACTGACTTATAATTTAGAGACATAAGTGTTACAAGATGAAGTAAAGAAGAAAGACATGTTGTGTGTCTATGAAATGAAAAGAAAGGGGAAAGATGAATGAGTGTGGTCTGATTTCCCAGAATGGGGTTGGTGAATATGTGCAGGGAAGTGAAGCTATGGACTTAATTATGAATGAAAGGGCTAAAACAGTAATTGGAGTTATTGAAGGCTGAGGGTGCATATGAAAGTAGGAACCAGCAACTAGCCTGATGATAGTTGCCATGTTATACTGCAGGGAATGGTCATAATGGATGAATTAAAAATGACTTTGGGGAAAAAATTTTTTTTTTGTTTTTGTTTACATTTATACCCCGCCCTTCTCCGAAGACTCAGGGCGGCTTACAATGTATAGGGCAATAGTCTCATTCTATTTGTATATATTTACAAAGTCAACTTATTGCCCCCCCAACAATCTGGGTCCTTAGGGGACATTCTAAATGACTGCAATCCATGTCTATTAAGTAACCTGAATAGATGGATGGAAATGAGACAAAAGAGTGGTGGAGTCATTTAAGGACCCAAGAATTAATGGGAATGATTCTGTTTGATAAGCATATCCTTAGAACAAAAATATCAGTTTACTTGAATATGCAATATAAGCATAAGTCTATACAAACACGGGGCAAAGGAATGAACACCAGTCTAAAAGCATGGTTTGTTTGACCATTTATGATGAAAGAGAGATTCTGAATGCAAGACAGAAAATTTTGGTAGTGCCAAAGGTAGATCTGGGGGAGGAGGGAAGGGGGAGGGGGAAACAAATCAGTCATGGGAAAAAGAAAAGAGAGAGAGAGAGAAAGAGTAAAACAGAAGAAAGGCAGAAAGAAGTAATTTGTGTCCTGAATGAAAAAGTATTAGGAGAGAGATTGATTTTCTAAAAAGAATGAGATGGCATAAGAAAAAACAGGTATTAAATCTGCCTGTTGTAGAGTGAAATGAATTTACATTATAGTGTGACATAATGTGGGTAATCATGGTAATGAGAAATATGAAAAGGGATCTTAAGGTAAACAAGATTATGAAAGGAAGAAAAAGTATACAGCAATTTTGATGGACATTTTAAAAAAATGCTTCAGAAGTAGATACAGAGCAGGGGTATCAAACTCAATGCCCGGGGGCAGGATATGGCCCACAGGGTACTTAGATCTGGCTCGTGGGGCTGCCTTGGAAATAGAAATGGACTGGTCTGTGGAGCCTCTGCCAATGAAAACGGAACTCAGGAGGACTGCACGTGGCCCTCCTGACCTGTTTTCTCTGGCAGAGGCTTGCAGGAGGCCACTGCAGGCAAAAACGGAGCTCAAGAGGGCCATAGGCAACCCTCCTGAGCTCCGTTTTTGCTGGCAAAGGCTTGCAGGAGGCAGTCACAGCCGAAAACAGAGCTTGGGAGCCTGTTTTTGCTGGTAGTGCTCTCAGGCCACGTTAGGCAGCCCCGACATGGATGATGTTGAGCTGGCCACGCCCACCCTGGCCCCTCAAAGTCAAACACAACCTTGATGCGGCCCTCAATGAAATCGAGTTTGACAACCCTGACATAAAGGGTCAAGCAAGGAGTCTCCATGAGACTGAATGAATTAAAAATAAAAGTAATGAAACAGTTTAAGATGAGGCTGAAATAAAAGTATGTCAGAATGGAAAGAAATTTAATTCCAAAGAAAAGAAAAAGAAAATAATAAATTCTGTGAAATTTGTTCAAAGGTAACAACAGAGTAGACATATATGGTGGGTGCTAGGTTTAAACTTCATACATTTTTAAATATGGATGTTTTGTTTATAAATAGCTTTGTGACTTCTTTGTCTGAGCCTAATGATAGTATAGGGGGACAATAACAATATCCTTCTGAAGAGTAAAATAGCAATATTTGTGCTATCTTTATTTACACATACATTTGATAAGGTGCGACTAAGAAGATGTTGGCCAATTATGATCCAAATTTTAGCACATTGGAAGTAACAATAAAATCTGTGCAGTGTACCTTTAAGAGTTAACAGACCAGATTTTAATTGTGAAATTAAATGGTTGTTGAATGTGCTAAGAGCAGTATATGATAGAAATATATAATATTGCCTGATGATCCAAATTATCTGCAACAGATATAAAATAGTGTAGAAGTATGCATAGATGGCTTGGAAGAAATAAAACCATCAGAAAAAGGAACTTTTTTGATCCAAAACAAGGCAAATTGAGGTTATTCTACACCATTGAAATTCAGACATATTTTAAACGCTTGCAGATAAAACAGCTTCTGATTTTGAAATCTCTAAAAGAGAATGCAGCAGTGTCCTCTAAACGAAGAGCCACAAAAGTTGTTGATTCTCCACCCCAAAAAGCTGAAACAAAGCTTTAGCAAACAGACCCACTCATGAAGTGTGTTTGCTTGAAGCAAGCATTACAGAACAACTTCCAAGTGCGATGATAATTATTTCTTCTTGATGATACACCTGATGACAAACGATGCTATAAACAACAGCTACAAAATGTACCTGTACAAATAATATTCAGCTGTTCAATGAACAAACAAAAAGCTAACAGAAGAGGAAGAGCTACTCAATTCTGATTTTGGTTTAGTCATCTTCAACAAAAATTGCATGTTCTGCTAGGGATCTGTGAAAGGAAGAATGAAGGAGCAAGGCTAAATCACGAGACTAATAAAACATGACTAGGAAATACAACTTTACTTGAAAACAGCTTAAATCTCAAATGAATCTAATATTAGAATAATGAAAAATTCAAGTAATGGATACACTATTTAGTTTGTAAAACAAAAAAAAATCTTTTACAGGATAACGTCTAAGCTTAAAAGTTGTCCTCAGTACCTAACCGAACATCATATAAAGGTAAAGGTCCCCCTCGCACATACGTGCTAGTTGTTGCCGACTCTAAGGGGCGGTGCTCATCCCCGTTTCAAAGCCGAAGAGCCAGCGCTGTCCGAAGATGTTTCTGTCGTCATGTGGCCGGCATGACTCAACGCCAAAGGCACACGGAACCTTCCCACCAAAGGTGGTCCCTATTTTTTCTACTTGCATTTTTACATGCTTGCAAAACTGCTAGGTTGGTAGAAGCTGGGTCAAGTAACAGGAGCTCACCCTGTTACACAGCAGCACTAGGGATTTGAACCGCTGAGCTGCCGACCTTTCAATCGACAAGCTCAATGTTCTAGCCCCTGAGCCACCGCGTCCCTTTTATATCATATAGCTACATCATATAGCTACATCATATAGCAACAACTTTAGCTTTAAATAATTAAATGACGACCAGGATAGTTATTTCTGAAGTGACTTGCGAATTTAACAACTAAATGGAGCTCTTATAATCTGCTCTCTCACATTTAAAAATATTTAACCTATTCAGTAAGTTTACTACTGAACACACATCTACTTGGAGACTTAAAGAGTTCCCTACAGAATATCAAGACTTTCATTTTGGAGTAGTTAATTTCAAGATGTTCTTTAGCACAGTAAAGGGATATTGCTAGACGTCTCCTTGAGAAACAGACAGAATGGCTGCATCATCAGCTAACAGACAGACATAGAAAAAAGCAGTAGCACCAGCAGGACACATTTACATTTAACTGTGTACATTTAGCCTTGAGAAAAGATGACTAAGGGGAGATACATAGCACTCTTCAAATAGCTGAAAAGATATCATATAGAAGGCAGATTCCAATTAACTAGTTAAAAAAAAACATCTAAAAATTTGTCATTGGAACTAATTCTCAGAGAAGTAGTAGATTTCCCTTCAAGGGAATTGTTCCACCATTGAGCCAGGAGTTGGATTTGACGAATTAAAAGTCCCTTTTCAACTCCAGGACTCAATAATCAGAAGACAGGAAAACCGTGAAAATTATGAGAAAAGCTTTGGGGTTACTTGCAATAGTATAATCTTTGGGGATTTAAGGTTTGTTTTTATGATGTCTTTGCATTTCTGTCTCTGTGTCTCTCCATATACTCCTTTGGTAGTTTTTTTTAAGAAAGGTAGTGAAAACTAACAGATAATAATGCAACTCTTGGAGAAATTGGTATGGAATAAATTAACCCAAGAAATTCAAGAAGCACACCCAAATCTCTCTTAAATACTGAGAGCAAAACAAAGAAGGAAACAAACGAACACCAGGAAAAGTATGACGAAAAATAAAAACTAGAATGGAGTCATTGGAGATACAGGAAGGCATCTATTTCTCCCAGTATATGCTTCTTCACATAACTTCATTATTTCTTTCCCAAAGTATTTAAAATTCTACAATATTTTCAAAATAATAAAAATACTCTAGGTTACGATTTGCTAGTTTAAAACATTCTATCAGCAATGGAAGTGTTACATTTAAGTTCACAGTCTAAAGAAGATATATAATGCTACTGCAGAAAGCCTAATGCCAGTTTGTTAAAAAGTATTTCTGCAGTGAAGTAGGTTCTCAGCTAGAAACAGCAGACACGGCCTTCATCTATTATTTATGCTGCTTTGTGCCTATGTCAGTTCCTGATTAATAATTGATTTTAATCTCATTATGGCAGATTTTATTACAGTCTAATTTAATTAAACGGTGAATTGCCTCCCAGATACCACCACTTGTACCATCTTTTAAATAAAGCTGATACAACACAGATTTGATTGCAGTTTCATCCCAAGTAAAAACAGCATAGAACCAAATTGACTCAAACGTTTTATATTGATATACGCAATGGATATATGCACTGTTTCTTAAATATCAAATTGAAGACACAGAGGTTTTGATGTGCAAAAATACATTTCAATTCACAGGCTCTGTGAAGTAATAGCTTCTATCATTCTCTATTACAAATATCTGGATTATAAACCACTTTCTCTCCAAAGAAAACTTTAAGGAAAAGACAAAAGATTTAATATGTGAACATGGTGTTAAGCTTTTATATGAAGATTGTTTCAGGCTTAAGATGGTAATGGAAGGTTACAAGCTTAATTAGATAGTACTTTGCCATGTGTTAAGATCTCAAGTTACATAAAGGCATTCTGAGATAAAGAAGCAATGAAAAGACTTCCTTTGAAGCTATAAATATCAGTCTTCAGCCTTGCCTGACTTTAGCACAAGAAAATTATGTGAATTCTCATCAAACAAAACAATATGTATGCAATCATTACATTATTTTTAAATTTTCTTAAAATTTCCAGCTTTACCAATATTACACACACACTAAATAATTTCAAATTAACTATTTTGTGCAAGGTTTGTAAAGCATTGATGTGAAGCTTTATTATACATGTAGAGAATTGTGGTATTTACAGCAATGATCAGTTCTAGCTTTTCTATACTATTGAATTCATCATTATTTACTATCCCTTGTTAATAGAAAATGCTGTTCTAAGCTGAGCATCAAGTTAGTTGTCAATTCATGGTGTGGATAACTTCATATGATAAATATCATACTTATCAAAGTTTCAAGTAGTAAAAACGTTACTGTGGTAGATCTGTAACGTGTCTCGTTACCCAAATGATTGTTAAAGCAGTTGACAAATGAGCTACTTTTAATAAAAGGAGAACTACTGTTGTAACCATTATCTGGACACGTTTCTTAAAAACAAATAAAAACCAAACAAATGTATCCTATTCTATCTTGTCCTATCATATTCCAGCAACATGTACTACAAGTATAAAATTATTTTGAATTTGCCATTAACATGTTTTTTTACAACATAATTCTATACATGTCTACCTAGAATTAAATTGTACTGAGTTCTAAAAAAACCAACATGAACGGATTTGGTGTTTAAGGGATTACGACCTTAATCAATATTTTTATATTAAGATACAGGACACTAATTTGTCTTGAGAATTGTTATATGAATTAAGTTTCTGTTCAAACATTGAGATTCCAATTAGGAATCCCAAGACACTTATATCTAAAATTAAACCTCCAACTTCAACAAGTAATCCTACATATTGATTTGCCTACTAGTTTCCACAGTTTTCATCACATATGTAGACTTTCTGCAAACTCCCAAAAGAAAAAAAAATGGAAAAGAAAAACAATTAGCAAAAGGAAAAAGCTGTAAAAATAGAAGCAAAAATATTGGAGAAATAACTTTAATGTTTTATGGCTTCTCCAGAATAATTAATCTCATTAGAAGGCTCCAATTACTGTATATTATTATGAGAAACAAAAAGAAATACAACTTCAACCATGCATTTTTAAAAATAAATTCTTATGTTCACATTCAAGTCTATTTTTGTATGTTGTACGCTAAAATATACATTCTTTGCTGTTTTAAAGAAGATCAGGCAGTTTTTAAAAGAATACAGTTGAGGATACTTTTAGATGGGGAATATAATCCAAAATTATTCCCAATTTTATTTAATTGAAATCCGCACATTCTCTTAGAAAAAAATAGCCCCACATACTCTTAGAAAAAGAAGTGCTTATATCTTTCTAAATATAATTTTCACATTATTAAGATTCTGCTCACCCTTTTAAAAGATGTGCTGATAATATATACCTTTATGGCTTGATTTATTTTAATCACTTAAACATGTCAGATAATGTTTTAAAATTAGAAATCCTTTTATTATTCATAATCTAATATGAATTATTCATAACACTCTTGGACCAGAAAGGAATGTCCCTTATCAAATGATATGCTATGTCCACCAACATCCTCCATTAAGTTGCCATGATAACTAAAGCAGCCAGATCTACATTTGGCTGAAAAATAAAGTGCATCCCAGCTAGGTTCCTAAGATAAAAAGTATCACATTGGCCTACAGCAGTGGACTCCAGCCTTTCCGGCTTGCTAGACAGTCGGAAATGGAGGCGGTGTGGGGGAGAGGGGATGGTTTTGTGCACATGCGCTGCTTCCACAAATGCAGCTGCATGCACGCATATACACACACTCACCCACCACTTACATGGCTCAGTTCTAAATAGGCTGCAGATTCTTGTGATTTTAATTCAAAGCATTCTTATAGCAATAGCAGTAGTTATTTCTTCAAAGCAATGTATGAAAAACTTACAAATCTTTTGCAAAAGAAGAAACTTTCACCAACATTTACAATCATGTATTAAATAATTACATACTGCAGTGCACATGCATATATGCTTTCCTTTTGTAATGCTACATGAAGAAAAAACTGTCTCATAGAATACCTAGAATTATATTATTGGTATGTTAGTTGCAGCTTAATATCAATATTTATACTTGAACCAGAAGGTGTAAAGTTGACATACATTTGATAAGTAGCTTAAGTAAAAATGGGAAAGACTATGATTTACAGTGCAGCCTCTTAGTGTGTATATTAAAAATTTCTAGCTAAATTCCTAATGTATCAAATTGAAAAGACTTTTAGTAACAATATTATGAAATTCTTTCTAGAAGTTAAAGATATGCTGGGTAATCCTTCTTTAATCTACAGTAAAAGAAATAAATATACAACTAAAAAATAAGCTGGGATTATAGTCGTAAATCATGGTAGTTGTTAAGTGGGTCACCATGTAATTGTACACAATTTTGCAACAATTTTTTGCGGATGTGGTGGACATTAAGCAAAGCTGGTTTCACCAATGGGCATTTTTTGCTGGAAATTGGAAGTAAATGCTGGAAATTGGCAAAAAATGTTGACAATCTTGGCCACATAACTACAGGACAAAGCAAATGTGAGTCAGATGCCAATTCTTCAAAATGTGGTTATGTAACTGTAGGGAGGCAAACCTGGATTTCTTGGATCATGCGGAGTCTACGGAATCTATGATTATCAGAGTCCAGATGTGATAGGTGGGACATGACATCAGAATGGATGATTGGTCCATGAGTATACTGGAGACCAGAAAGAGATTTTGAGTTCGGCCACAGAAATGCTACAAAGATACTGTGAAAGAAACCTTGTGCCACTATGAAATCCAGCCAAGAAAACTAGAAGCTGCAGCTCCTCTGCTATGAAAGCCCCACTAGCTTTGAAGACAGACACTATCAAAAACTAATAGAAAACGAGAGACGACTTCCGGTGTCCGGTGGCAACGGACGTCTGGAAGGCTTCTTCTGCCTCCAGTGTCCGAATCCGGCCGCCGCCGAGGCCCTTAGGGGCCAGGTGTTCCGAAAAGGACACCTGCCGCACGGACGGCTCGCCAGGGGTCTCCCAGCCGATATACAGGACTGGGGGGACCGATGCTGGCGCGTCCTAGGCTCGGCGGGGTTCGGAGGCTACAGGCCGCGGCCATTACTTTGGTCGTCGCCTGGGCCGCTGTGCCCGGTGACACCGGGGCTTTGGATTTATAATTGCAGCAGCCTGGTGGTGAACAGGGAACGGAGAAGAATTGAGGAATGAAGAAGGGAAGGGAATATCGGCAAACGTGAGTGGAGTATTCCGGAGTGCGGGGGGGTTTTTTCTCCCCTGCGACTGGAAGGAGTACGAATCACTTTGGAGAGAGGAGAACTTAAAATAACAAGATTACCGGTTTTGTGGAGCTCTGGAGAGAAGAGGTGATGGAGAAATTTAGGAGGGAGGGTTTGAGGCCCCCCCTCCCTCTGGGGAACAATGGTGGCGTCCAGCTTCCGCCTTCACTATGAGAATCTTGATGACATCACTTCCCTTCGGCTTCCTGGTTGATTAACTGTACTCTGGACTCGTTGCTCCTGTGAGTGCCCCCTGGTGGATCCGGAGGAAATTATAAGGATACTGTGCTTGCCTGAGGATTTTAAAAATTTTTTTTTAAATGGCAAAAGGTCAGAGACCAACTGCTGGAGAAATGGAGAGAATTCTGGAAAAGTTATCTAATATGGACAAGAAACTGGATGAAATAAGAGCAGAAATTGTGACTATCCAAAAGGATTTAAAGGATACTCAACAAGTCTCAGCAGAAAATAAGCAGAAAGTGGAAGGTCTGGAGGGTGAGATGCGGGCAGTGCAGAAAAGAGGGGAGACGACAAGCAATGCTGTGCTTGGACTACAGATGGATAAAATGTCTTATTTCCTTAGGTTTCAAAATTTGGAAGAAGTGGACCAAGAAGACTTGAGAGATGTTGTGACTAAACTGTTGGGAGAATTTCTTGGGAGAGGTGTTGATTTTATGAATTGGGATGTGGATCGAGTTTATAGAGTTAATTCACAATATGCACGCATGCAGTTCCTAGAGAGGTTCATGTCAAATTTGTGAAAAGAGAGACGAGAGATGAAATTTTAGAAAACATAGGAGTGGGGCACTGACTTATAGGGGCAGGGAGATAGCCATTCTGAGGCAGATTCCCAGACAGGTACGTGAAATGAGAAAGAAATATTACTTTTATCAAGCAAATTGTACCAGAAGGAGTGGGCTTCAGATGGCTGATGCCAGAGGGATTGATGATTTTCCGGGAGGGCATTACGAAAAAAATTAGTACAATTGCGGAGGCTGCGGCCTACGTGGAGGAACACAAAGCCCTCCTGGATTTAGATGACCCAGGAATTGAAGAAGGGGAGGTTATAGACCATGGGGCGGAGGCGGCTGCCGCTGTTGCGGCCCTGGAATTGGGTCAGGCTGAGCCCAGAGTTCTGAGATCCAAAACTAGGAAGTGACAAAGATATTTGGTATTGTGTTGGTTTTCCTTATTCTCTTTCGTATGATATTCTGATTATTCTTGACCCTTCCTTATTGTGTATGTAAGATTGAAACTTAGCTACTCAGATCACCTGCTTGCCATATGGCTGTTGTATGTGTTTAAAATTTTGAGTAAAATTCTTATCATGTATAAGAAAAATGAAAATTTACCATACCTGATATGTATTTGCATAAATCTTTTTTGACCAATAAAAACTTTTTATATAAAAAAAAAAACTAATAGAAAACCATGACTGCTCTCGCAAAATGATACCCTCAATTAATACAACAATGGACTTTCAATGCTCCAACTGTGCTAGGTTTTTCACTTCTAGATTGGAACTGTAGAGCCATCTCCATGTTCAAAGATAAATTGCATAACAGTGTGTCTTCTTTGAACTTGAAAGATTACCATGAATATACTGTACCTATACTTTAAATTTGGCTACTATAGATACATTTTCTGCAGTTTCTCCAAATTTGCATTGAATGAGATTGTTCGTAACATGGATTGATTTAATATTTCTAATGATAGTTGAACCTTGAAAAATATTGAAGATTGCCTTCAAAAATATTGCCTTCAATAAACATATACACATCTTAAGGGATGGGCTGCTTTTCTTCTACCATCCCACAATTTTTGAAAGAAAAACTGTGTTTTCTAGGGGTTTGGGATTAAGCCTAAATCAGCTTTTGACAGGGGTGGGAGGGTGGGGATGGTTTTGAGCATTTACTAAAAGTATATTAATCCAAGAAGGTGAATGTTCTTATTTTAAGAGTTTTTTTTATTTTATAAAAGAAAAAACAAAAGCTACAAAAACTATATTTTACCACAGTTTAATCAACATTCTTTTCTGCGAGAGGTCTAAGCATTGCAGGAAGGAAGGAAAGAGCTTTCATGGAGCCCATGAGCTGCCCATTTTGTCAGACTGCAATTTTGAATTGCACTTGGAATGTGCCCAAAACTAGTATAAAGATATTGCATCATATATAGTCCCTAAACCAATCCATTAAATCCATTACACCTAGAACTGTTATTATAATTATCTTTCTGACTACTATTAAACTGCATAGTCTTTTAAAGCTTGATAATGTTAATTATTAATTCTGAGAAACATTTAGCTGAATAGTTATTTCCATAACAGAATTAAAGAGTATTTAATTCAAAACCAAAAGCATCTCCAAAATAAAGAGATGTATATGAGGATATCCTATACTACATTCAAGCAGTCCAACTTCTGGTTAAATATATTATTGTAGCAGTAGCAGCAGCAGCAGAGTAGTAGTAATATGAGGAGGAGGAGGAGGAGGAAGAGAAGTATTTGGACAGGAATACAGTCAGTAAATATAGCAATAATGCAAAAACTTTGTCCATTTTGTTATAATGTGCTGGTAGTCCTCAATTTATGACCATCACTGAGCCCAAAATTTCCATTGCTAAGCAAGGCAGTTATTAAATAAGTTGTGGTCTATTTTATGATTTTTTTTTGCCAAAGCTGTTAAGCAAATCATTGCAGTTATCCAATGAATCATGTGGTCTTTAAGTGAATCTGGCTTCTCCCATTGACTTTGCTTGTCAGAAGTCAGTAGGGAAGGTTCCTAATGATGATCACATGACCTGGAACATGGCAACTGTCAGAAGTTGCCAATTACACAAATTTTGACCACATGACCACAGGGAGGGTCCATATGATCATATGTCATGTTTTCATGTTTTTCAGTGCCACTGTAATTTACTAAACAAATGGTTGTAAGTCAAGGACTAAGTATGGACTATAATCTATATATTTGTGTTATAAAAACACAATTGCCCACAGAAGTACACATTCTTATATAAAGCTGAAAAATATCACTGAGCATATGGGTTTCTACTCTGCTATGAAAATTGCATCTGTCAATAGTACAGTTCTGTAACTCTCCCCATCTATTTTGCAAGGCTACGGAACCTTCCATGGGGAGACACAGAGGAGTGAAAAGTGAAATGAAAAATCTGTCTGTTTGAGCAATTTTCTCACATAATGTTGGATCTATCCCATTAAAAATAAATGTGTGACAATTTAGCCAAATATTTACTTACTGACTGTTCATTTAAATCCTGAGTATCTTCCATGGAGGTTACTCACTTTTCTTCCACAAAGAGAAGCAACTGAGAAGTAACTGGATGTCCTAATTTTAAAAAGAACAAGACAAAGTATTACTTTGTTTCTACAGTTGTACACATATACAACTATATACAACTACTTATTAGAAACTAGGTTCTGTTCCTATACATTCATTTGTTCACAGCTGAAAGAAAATCATCATTTTAACTATAGCAATTATGGCACTGGATGTTCAAAACAGACCTATATAATATATTGAAAATGGAACTGACATGAATAGTAGAAGGTTCACATTTTATTACCACTATTTTTTTTCCATTTTTACCATATCTTCCTTCAGATCATTATTTGTTGATGGAAATAGAAAACTGTATCAAAATTTTCAGAACTTATCTGTTTTTACAATTTTTGATGGCAACTCCATGTGAAATGTAAATCAAATTCCAATTTTCATATGCAAATGAGTCTTTTGATAGAATGATAGAAAAATCATTCTAGAATCAATCAACCAAGCATTAGCTAAGAATCAGTACTAAATAAGCTTAAGATTTGATGAATCCCTATCTGAACATAAAAAAGGTTATAGAAATATCCAATACAACATCTGTATTGTAGAAGTTAGCAGTTTCATTTAAAAGAATTGAAGATCTGAGAAGTTAGCAGTTTCATTTAAAAGAATTACTTGGATTGCTAATATTCATATCTAAAAAGGAAGATAATCCACTTTAATAGCCAATTCATGAATGCAAGATGAGAAAGTAAAGCTTTTACTGCCTTTCCAAAGGATACGTTACTCCAACGGATTTTAAAACACAGGGAAAGTCATAATATGGTTACAAGTTGCATCTGTTTTCATGCAACATGCCTAAAAGTGTACTACTACACAATAAAGCTGCTCTCCATAGCAGGCCTTAGTCGACAAAGCATTCAATCTAGCATTCTAAATTGGCTGAAATTTCAATAACGTAGAAAAAATTAAAACAGGCCAAATGACTGTCAGATTGGAGAAGTTTGGAATTATGTACAATTGACACATAGAGTGCAAATATAATTATGTTTTCAAAATTGGAAATTTAAATAGAAAGGTTCTTGTATATTTAAATACAAATACGGGATAGCTCAGGCAATAGAGAATCCTGTTATTAGAACACAGAGCCTGCAATTACTGCAGGTTCGAGCCCGGCCCAAGGTTGACTCAGCCTTCCACCCTTTATAAGGTAGGTAAAATGAGGACCCAGATTGTTGGGGGGGCAATAAGTTGACTTTGTAAAAAAATATACAAATAGAATGAGACTATTGCCTAATACATTGTAAGCCGCCCTGAGTCTTCGGAGAAGGGCGGGGTATAAATGTAAACAAAAAATAATAATAAAGTTTATTTTTATTGGCATACTAAAGGCACTGAACTCTAAAACTGAAAATGATTTCTAGTGAAGTCATACCACCTTTTTTCACCCCTTTAGGTGACCAAAAATAAGTCAGTCCCATTCTTTGAAATCACTTGAGCAGGATAGATTGAAGCAGCTATAAGCTAATGAGTCCAAGTCACATCTTAACCAAGTAAATCATTATAATAAAAGTGACCCACTAGAAATTGCATCTTATAACCAATGTATCACAAGGTGAATAACAGCTTTTTAATAATTATCCCCAAAATGAAATTAAAATGGACCCAGAAGATATGCTTTATTTTATTTTATCAAGAGCTGAAATGCCACCAAAGATAGATTTTTTGCTCTCAGAAAACAGCAACAGAGCAATTAGATCATTTGAACAAAAATAGAAATGAGAGTTATTTCTCCAGCACAACCACCATCAAGTGGCTGTCCTTTAGAAGTCATGTATCTGTTTCTACTGAATTTGCTATTGATGTTCTAACCAACACACTAGTTATATTACTGCTGCATCAATCATAGCTTTAATATAAATGTAAAATATTTTTGTGGTTATTTTATTTTTTCCATTAAAAAAAACTTCACTTAACAACGATATATCATATTATACACAGATGCATACCTCTTTCAAGAAATACATCAACAGTACTTTATTATGGATGGTCACATTGTTAGCCATATTATTCTTCGTTCACAACAACGTGAAGTCACAACTGCAAGTTCATTAGTCAGTGTTGACCTTCATACACATCAAGAACCTAGCATATTGTAATGAATTGGCATAGTATATGTCTGGATACAAGCTGTGGTCTTTTGCAATTGACAGATGGAATTTTATCGATGTGCAGAATTTCTAAGTACCACCCAAGATGTTTGGTATGGCACCAAGTCTCATGTAATTCCCAAACATTTTTCTGGAACAATTAATAGTAGGTGCTTTACCTCCATTTTTATGATAAAAGCTGATAGCTCATGACCAAGAATTAATTAATTAATTGATTGATTGATTAATTGAGTGATTAATTGATTAATTAATTAATTAATTAATTAATTAATTCATTCATTCATTCATTCAATTTATATACCAATTTATATAATGATGCCAGGGCCAGATTGACCAATCATGGTTCCCCATGCCATCAAGACACATAAAAATTTAAAGCAGAACTTTGAAACTTCTATAAAACTGATCACTAATTCAGGGGCACCTGCAGGAGGGAATAGAAAAAATCAAGATGGCAGCTTTAACTAAAGTCTGAAAAAGTCAGGGCTTTGACTATGTGTTCATGGCCACTGTGATTTGTTAACCTGCAATATTTAGAACAGATGGGAAACAAACTCCTTTTAAGATATGATTGTCCTGGATTTTATGAACAAAAACATTTAGGAACTCAAAAATTCCAAGAAAGGTAGTAATATTCATTTATTACTGATACAACTTGACTTGGTTCCCAAGTCAAATTACAAGATACATTTCATGTTAAAAAATACTAAAACAAAAGATTGATCATTTTGTATGCCAGTCATAAATCATTTTTTTAACTTTTAAAAAATATTTTCAACAGTTTATAGATCATTTAGTGTGAAGATAGACATCTGCCACCTGTAGATGCAATTTAAAGTTAAAGTACTTTGTGTGTTTTTTTCCCAAAAAGCTGTTTTATGTTATTGAAGATAACTTTCTATATTAACACATTTAATACACTTTTACAAAATTATTTTCCAGAATCCTAATTTTTATACCAGATGTCAACTAATATGTTCATAAATAATAATTTATATTGTCAGTTGACATCTGGTATAAAAATGTATCATAAAGTCTTTGAAACTTGAACCATTGAACATATCTAAGCTAAAGTACACATGACTCAAATAAATTTACAGGTTTCCTTTGCTTACTGAAAGTCTCTCTCTCTTTTCCCCTTTAATTCCCACAGACACTTATTATTCTATATGTGTGTATGTATCTGTACTGTGAATATATTCCCCTATTTTTAAAAGGATATCATATAGTTAATGAGCTTAACAATTGCTCCTATTGTATTGACAGTATTTTCATCTTCTGATTCCCCGGAGTTCACTACCTTTCTTCCGTCTTCACTATCCAAGAGATAATGATTAATTTACAGGCAAAACCAGAAGTGAGGTTACTCTCAATTTATGCTTTTATACCTTACCCTTAATCAATATGGGCACAACTACTTCAAGTAACAGTGGTACAGTCATTATAAGACCTGACTGATAACATTACACAGCAAGCAAAAATATCAGCAGGAATAGAGACAGCGATCAGGAGAAGGAAACACCGTGAAGCCATTAACTTTTGCTCTTCAGACAATGATGCAATCTAATTAAAGATTCTAAGATGCAAAATATTCAAAGTGCATAAACAACATGGCAACTAAAATTGCCAACCATCAAAGATAAGGAAAGTGATAAATACAATTTTCTGAATGCTATAGAGTTCTAAAATAACGGTTACAATTTGAAAGGTCAGAAATACAGGCCAGGAAAAATTCCAATACAGCCACATTTGATAGTTTTATCTCAGCTTTTCAGGTAAAGTTTGTAAAAAAAATCCTTGAAGCTAAGCTCAGACTTCAACTGGATATTATTTTGTTGCCTAATACACATATACAACATTGTTTCCAACATCTTGTGCCTTTTTCCTGTCAGTGGTCCCCAATCTTTTTGGCACCAGGGAACGGTTTTGTGGAGAACAATTTTTCCACAAACCGGGAAAGGAAAGATGGTTTCACACACTACCTAGATTTCACGCGGCGCAGATAAAGCTTCACTCGCTTGAATAGCTCGGTTCCTAAAAGGCTGCAGACCAGTACCAGTACATAGTCCCTGGGTTGGGGATCCCTACACTAAGTTATTTATTTTACTCTAGATCAATAGAAAAATATTATCAGAATGCTAAGTTTAATTTACATAACTGTATTGTGGCAAATGTAACTGACACATACAGGATAGACAACAATTCCTTTCTTAGTTTATTCAGAGAGCAAATTCTGCCATAATAATTTAGAAACTAAGCAATAGTCATAATAAAACTAAGTAACCTTAAGAAAGTACCTTCCACGTAGAATATATCCACTCAATTAATTTAGGAGGTCCTCATTGAAGCCAGCCCAAACACTTGAGATGATGTAGTGCCTCAGTGACTAAGCACTGGATATAAAAAGTGTAGTGTGCAAAATGACTATTAGTGCCCCTAACTGTTTGCATAACACATGTGAAAGCCACCCAACACCAATGATAAAAATATTAGGTTTTAATTAAAGAGTGCTCATTTTAAAATTATCTGTGAACCATTCCAAACCAACTCACCACAAAGTATTTCCACTGGAACCTTGCCACTTTTCTTACAAACAACTTTCATTTATAAGAATATGTTTAATTGTCCTACAGTTAAAAAAAGAACAAGTCATATGACAAAAACCTAAAATTTAACAATACACCACCATTTAAATTTAGCTATATTCACATAAAATGATCCAATATACATAAATAACTCATGAACAGATATAGATCTGCAGGCAATTTATGTATATTATTGTTAGCAGTATTATCAAATTAATAAGCATGTGTAGTATACAATTTCTGATGTTATTGTTACTTATTTGATAAATTTAAGTTATAAATGTATAATGACCATACCATATGAATCTTCTATAAATAACATGGTTGCAATTTTCCTAATGTAGGAAATATCCTAATCTTATTTTTACATTCCCTAAATCAGATAGTACAGTAGTGTGTGTGGACACACACATATTCATAGTTTACTGTACACACACACAAGCACTTGTAAGAGCTCCTCTTCAAATGTTCACATACTTCATCGGATATTCACGTCACTATATCGTAAATTAAAAACCACTACACTTTAGTATGAGTAATGAAATTCCATCTTTGCAACTGACATAAAAGTTGATATCTGATCCTGAAGTCATAGGAGGGTATAGCCTTTCAAATTAGTACGTTTGTACCTACTGTATTGTGTGCATGTGCATACATACATGCTTACATACATACAGTACATAGTTTTTAAAACATTGTATGTGGAAAAAATTGCAAATGTTACTTTCTATATTGAACTTTTACATATTCGATATTTTAAAATAGTTTTATCATTTACAAGATCACTAAATATCTCCAGCCAAAAAGAAAACAAATCAATACATTATTTTTTTATTTACATAAGCTTTCTCATTCATTTCTTCTTCCATATCAGACTTGCTCCCTTTACAGAAAACTATCCTCATATGAAACTCCATTCATACATTGCCATGTACAGAACAGGAAGTGAGTTGTATCCAACTAGGTTAATATACATGTTTGGGTAAGTATGAAGAAATATAGATGTAAGTAAGCCTTTACAAACTGCAAATGTCTTGCGCCCAAATTTACAATATTTGAACTGACTTAAGCATTTTATTTTACTTGAATTATTTTTTCTTAAAGGTAATAGCAGAATCATGATAGGAGACAATAATCAGAATTTTATGTTTTTTCATTTTGACTAAGGAATAACAAAAAAAGCATTTCTTAACTGCATATAGTATACAACGTTTCAACAACACTACTTTTCCATTTCTTCTCATTCTGATAGGTCATTAGTTGTATATTTCTATTCAGAAGGCGTCACATTAAGCTACAAAGAATTTACTCTCAGATGAATTTTATTTATGTTTCAAAGCTACTGACAAAGGGTATTTTCAAAGCATATTTGTTCAGAGCCACATAAACAATACTTAAAAAAAACCTATCTATCCAAACAGGTGAGGTTCTTATTGAAATCTCTAATGTAGAACACTAAAGTAGAAAGAAAGTAAATTAAGGCAGCTGACATGGGCATACAACCAATGAAACATCTCTTGTCCTCATGATATATTTATCGAATTTTACAAGTCTCTGAAAACCTAGAGTTTATATCCACTCATGTGGGATTACAAATCTGTTTTGTAAAGAAAATGCATTACCCAAAGTACTCAAAATTATGAAAATACTTCTTTTTACGCATTCTGCTGTGGTTTCATTTATATAAGTTTATATTTATACAAATGCACACAACTATGTGGAATTCCACTTAGAGTGGTAAGAAAGTATCTAAAGAGATGACTTCTATTAAAGTACAGTTTGTGGTGCACTGGCATTGTTCATTCCTTTATTTTATTTTACTGACTTTTATCCTATGCAAAACATTTAAAGCTTATGCCTCAAATAAAAGTAAAAAAAAAAAGTTGGACTTGATTCCTGATGACTATAAATTTATAGGCATGTTCATGCAGCTTTCTTGACAACAAAATATGTTTCTTGTTGTCAATAAGCTTTAAACTATCAAATTCAAAGTCTATTTGATTGTATATACACAAGCAACTTGCTGGGTTGAATTCCCTAATGCAGGGATGTCAAAGTCAAGGCCCGTGGGCCACATCCGGCCCACAAGGTGCTTGGATCTGGCCCCTGGGGCCGTCCTGGAAACAGCGAAGGACCAGCTGGCGGCGCCTCTGCCAGCAAAAATAGAGCTTGAGAGGGCCGCGGGTGGCCCTCCTGAACTGTTTTTACTGGCAGAGGGTTGCAGGAGGCAGTCAGTGCTGAAAACTGAGCTCAGGAGGCCGTTTTCGCAGGCAGAGCACTCGGGCCACCACAGGCACCCCCAACATGAATGACATTGAGCTGGCCATGCCCACCCTGGGCACACCCACCCCGGGCCCCCAAGATCAAACACAACTCTGATGCGCCCCACAATGAAATCGAGTTTGACACCCCTGCCCTAATGGATTGGTCTTCTAATGGTAGATTTAAGTAAATGGAATTAGTATAACTTATAGCTAGAGTTCAACAAAATTACTTAAACAAAATACAATAGTTACATTTGTGGATTCAGGATTTAATGAGTGATTTAATCTAACAATTTTAAAACTTCCTGATTATCAGAAATTGCTTTAAAAGGCCTCTCAATTCTCAAAGTGAACTTTGGATATAGTTACCTGCTTATTACTATTATTATTTTTTCAAAATATTTTTTCCCATAGCTTTTGCTTAGCCCACCAGATAGAGTTCAAAAGGCATGTGCTGAGTTCCCTCCATTCAACAGGGTCATCTTGTTGGATCCAGAAGTTGTATTTTAATTGTGGCACCTCATGCCTTGTGGAATAGTATATCTCCAGAAATCCAGACAGACCCAGCCATGTTAGCCTTTCACAAAGCTTTGAAGACCAGGTGTTTGGGTCAGATGGTTAGGTCAGTTTTGCTGCTGAGATGCTTTTTGAAATTTGTCTTTTGTGTTTTAACCTTGGGCATCATGGGTTATATATAAAGGCAATAGTTGTCCTAATCATTAAACACCACCAGAGTCACTGTTCTGAGATAGGTAGCCATGTAAACGATTTAATTTAAAAAAAATACAAATTCTGGCTTTCAGAAACACTATTATATTTGACTTCCATTTATTTTCAGTTGAAGTGAAGTTATATAAATGGTTTACAAAGATAGCAAAGATAATGTAATAGATTGTATTTTGGCTCTTCTGTGTATATCGATATTATTTTTATAGGTATAAAATATGCCACTACTCTAAACTTCCACAAACTATCAATCATATATCCTATATTGCACTGAAATATTATCTAACAATATAATATGCAATTACTATCACTTCAAAAGGTGTAGGTCAAAAAGTCTATTATATATATGTTACTTTTATATACTATTAACTGACCTAAAAACTAATTCATGTTCCTTTTTTTAAATGAAAACTTGTCAAAAATGAAAGGAATTTGTCTTAAGTAACTTTGTAAAGTGCTAAGAATAACTAAATAAAGTTTTCAGAATGTGTTGAAACTAATGTTCCACTGGAAAAGGAATAGGTAAACATTATATACCGCTAAGTAGCAAGGGTCAACTCTTTAACTTGAATAAAATGTCAAAATTAGCATGTAGTCAAATAATAACAATTCAAAAGGTTCTAGATGTCTAAATATTGAAGTTAAATGGAAAATTATTGTTACATTTGGACCCCACTATTAGTCATGGTCTTATCCTGAGGACCTCTTTTGTCCCTCTTGCGTTTTAATATGGGGAGCTGAGGAGAGAGAAAGAATTGCCATAGCTTACTATTCCATCAGAAAATTATGAAGTTGATTTCTTTTGACTGTCATATTTTTGAAGTACAGAAATATCAAGCCCTGGTTAATACAGCTTGATTGGTTGAATAGGCCACAAAGGTTTAGGATCCAGGAATAAACTTGCATAATTTAAAATGCATGCAGAAATATCTAATCTTGTCATTGATGTCCTGAAGCACAGAATTAAAAAAAGGTTATAACCAGTTTTTAAGAAAAATAAATACAAATATATGGTTAGTATCCAGAGTTATCATTAAATCATAATTTCATACAAAACAATAAGATTAAAAAATACTTTAAAAGAACAGATCATAAGAAAATTTGAAGCATCAAAATAAGCTATTATGAATATACTTTAAGCTTAATAGTATTTTAATAATATGCAAAAGTTTCATTCAGCTAAATACCCAGTTTTGGGAAAGTATTCCTGGTAAAAATGTTCTATTTACAGTTAAATTAGAGATCAAATATTCACGAAGTAATTTCTGCTGCTAAACAATTTAATATTGTTGATACTATCCAAAGCAACAAATAATTATATTTATAATCAATATCTTTATGTATTATTCCCAAGATGTAGCCTGAAGTCATGAAGATGTTCATGCCTTTAGTGTACAATATAAAACATTATGCAGAGCTTATTATTACTAATAAACACAGTGTGTCAATAAATGATATTTTATTATGCTTGACATCAAATTTCAAATCATAACTATTTGTCCTTGGCATTATAAGGTTTATACAATAATATTTGTATTAATTCATAATAAAATAATTAATGAAAATGTAAATATATAATATGAAAATATGTAGATTTTATATGTTATTGTATAAAATTTTCTATTCGTCACAGGTCTGCAATGTGAGTTTGGGAAATCAGTTAAGATTTCATTGCACAAAGCAGATAGTTCCACATTGTAGATAATTTATTTTAAACAAATGTTAAGTGGAGGTAAAATTGATTATGAAACAATTGCATTTTACAAAATACCAAGCAAAGATATGTTTTAACAATTTCTTTGCAGTGGAGTCACTTTTCAAAGGAAACTAAAAGCATACAGAATTACATCAAGAAAATAAATTTCAGCTATTCTTTTTGTTTAATTTTAAAATTCTGCTGCCTGCTTTTGTTTAGCAATGGATTTTAAATAATAACTCTTCCATTTATTTCTTTAAGCAGCAATTGAAAATATTTACTACTAGGCAGTACCTAATTTTAGGTTTTAAGTGCTTTAACAGCTCTATGAAATATGATCAGCAGCTGCTATATAAAAGTATGCCGAATAAACTCCTCTTGTAAAAAAAAAAGCCCTCTAAGCAGTTTGGATATCTTCATTTTTAAAGGTTACACCAAAAACTTTATCAAAAATCACTCCAATAAATACCATTATGTCCCAGGTGATATTACCTGAAAATGAGAAGGTAAATATCTAATAAAACTTAACTTTCATATGTAGATTTTCCCTCTTCTGCAAAATAAGCACAGCAGTAGATTTTGTCCATGATTACTTGCAAAATAATTTGGTTCTGCCATTTTCAAATGAATACAATATTGTGGGGGGGAGGGCTATTTGTTATAGTTAAGCTTCTGCACATCTCTCATTTCCATCGGTATTAATGATATTGTGATGCTTTAATATTCACTTTTTAAAATCCCTTTGATAGCAGAACTTCCCTATATCTATCTTTAAAAACAGAGCTTAAAAGCCCATTATTATATTAATAACATTATATAATTATAAATAAGGAGTAAACATGATAGCAAGATGTTAGAATTTTATCAATCCTTTCTTACAGTCAGAACAGGTTCTTACTACACAAAAATTCAAAATTATTATGCCTCATTAGAAAAAAAAAGTATTGATTTAGTACTAGTATTTGTTTATTCATTTATTTACTATTCTATAGTATACCTCACTATAAAGATACTCCCACTACCAATAATGTTTATAACAAAGCTATAAGCACATAGTTTTTATTTTACAATAAGGATACCTTAAAAAACACTGCCACAAACAAAACAAAATATTGGTAATTGATGGGATACTGCTTAATAAAAAATCCTATACTAAACAAAAATGCCAAGCATTTTAAAAACACAAACTGGATGAAATTAAGAAATATATCTGCATTCTTAATGAAACTACTGGAATGAAATATGGTACATTCACATATTTGTATCATGATTCTGAACATAATGCTGATAGATTAAAGAAAAAACAAACAGTGTTTGGATCTCTAGTTCCGTAATCGCAAACGCCTGGCCAAAAAATGAAGGATATACAAAAGTTTCAAATGCAGAGAAACCTATGTATGTTTTACCTGGATTCAAACCAACCTAATACATTCATTTATGAAAACTAATCATTTAATCAATGTATCTCTTAATATCCTAATGTAGAGTTAATTTTATATTCCAAAAGGAATAATTATGTTGCTTGCTGTCCGTTAGTCAACCCTAGCTCATTCTAACCATGCAGATATAAAAACAGGAATAGATCAGTTTTATGTCAGGCTTTACTAACAATAATTTTCTGTCAGGTGGATAAAATCCCCATCAATAATTGTCTTTGGAAAGTAAAAACTTTGTATGCCAATGTCACTGCATAATGAAATAGTTGCAAGTTGAAGAGCAACATACAATAGCCCTAATAACAAATAAGATAGCTTGGATGATTTAAATTTGTTACTATTTAGCTGCATCATTTTCACAGAATGCTAAATTTGAGATGGTCCAGAACATACTATTTTGTCATAAAGCCCACATTCTTTCTTCCTTTCCTGTACCAAAGCTTCTAAATGAGAAGGCAACATCAATTAATGGCTAAAGCCCATGGGGCTGAATATAAAATAACTATTACTTCAAGGAGGACCAGCCACAAAAAAAGTCTTCCACGTGGTAGTATTTTAAGATCAAAACACAACTCATTGACTGTATAATGTTCATTGCACCTCACTCACCTGATCTACAAAGTCAATTCCTCCTTTGCTCAGAATAATTTTAAGAATGGAGGGAGTTCACTAAGTGTTTTGTAGCTGTAAGGTTAAATCCGCTCATAAACATTTGTTTTTTTTAAAAAAACCTATACACAAACAATGCAGGTGGAGCAGCTTACACCCCATTTCTTTTTTTTTTTATTTCCTATGTTATTCGAACTCTAAAAACAAACTTCCTCATTAAGCCCTGCATGCCAAACTTACTTCTTCAGAATAAACATGAAGACAGACCGGAAAGTTCCAGGTTTTCAATGCAACAAAGTAAGGTACGATTTAGCTTCAACATTTATAATCCAAGTTAGGGGAGAAAAAGAAAAACCCGACTCATTCCCAAAAAGGCTGGCACAGAGTTTCTCCAATTGAAAATACAAGAAATAATAATAATAAAAAAACATAACACCCCCCCCCACTCAGAGTTTGGGAGATTTTTCACAATTTTCCCCCCGCGTCCCCCACTTCAACCCACCCCACCCCAACGACAGCGACGATTCCCTGCCGAAACGCCAACTCCGTCCCGGTTTGAAGCAAGTCCAGTCGAGCCAGTGAAGAAGCACAACCGCTAGAAAAACAAGCGACCTTTGGAAACAGAAGCCGAAAAGCGGAGGAGGAACCCAACCCCGGGGCGTCAAAAGCGGCCGTCTGAATTTCTCTTACCGGTTATGTCACGTTTTGTTATTCTAGCGACTCTAAGCGACGGGAGGAGGCAAAGAAACCCGAGATTGGGGTGGGAGGGGGGGAGACGGCCGAATTGGGAATTCTGGCCAAAAGAGCCGAGGCGAACTTTTCTCCAATGCGGCGTTTCGTTCCGAAGAGGCCTTACTTACTTACTTACTTACTTACTTACTCCGAGGCGATATCCTCGGTCCACTGAGAAGGTGGGGGGGGGGCAGGCACCGGGGCGGCAACCCGAGCGCTCCTCGAGCCCGCGACAACAAACCCCCCCCCCTTCCAAACAGAGCCGCCCCTCTGAGGAAAAGTTCGCGTGGTTGTTTTTGTTTTTTCCCCTCCCCTCGAGACCCAAACACAGGCACACGCGCGCGCGCCCTCTACGCCCAGGTCCCGGGACGCGAAGGACAAAAATGGGGACTTGGGGAGAGCCGCTCGCCGGGCAGCGAAGTCAGGCGCGCTCAGTTTCTAGCCGAGGCCGCCGCTTTCGTTAGCGGCTTTTTCTGTTTCGGTCGCCAACCTTTCGTATCCCGCTTCCCCCCCCCTCCCGCGCGGTGGTTGTTCCCTTAAAGGAAAGCGCGGTTAAAGCCAAGGGACCAAGAGACGCGGATTTCTTCCTACCGGTTTTCGCCGCCGCCAAAAGAAAAGAGGGTTTGGGGGGTGGGGAGCTGGAGGGGAAAAGAGAGAGAGAAACGAAAGAGGAAAAAAAAGGTAAGGGAAATGACCGTACCCACCTTTTCCTTTCTTTTTTCCTTTCTTTTTTCTTTTTTCTTTCCCCTGGCCAGGACTCCTTCGCTCGAATCTTACAAGTTGCTGCTCCTGCTTCCTTTCTGTATTATGTTTATTATTCTCTGCCGGGCTCCAAGACGAAGATCCAGTCGTGAACGACTCTTCATTTATTTTATTTTTTTCTTGGTAAGAGGAGCACCATCCCTCTCCAAGCGATATATTTTCTCTCGCTCCCCCGCCCCGTCTTTCTTCACGCAACAAAGTTACAACGGGACGAAGGGGAAGGGGAAACAAGAAGAGAATTTTTTTTCCTCAACCGCGCGGCCGATTAAAACTTCCAAAAAGAATAAAATAAAAGCAATCCTTAAACTTTCTTGAGGGGTCGCTAGTTTTGCCCCTCGCGCTTTTCGCCCCCTCTCTTTTGGCCCCGTCTTTCCAAAAAGGCCAAAAAAAAGAAGAAGAAGAAGAAGAAGAAAACTCTCCTCTTTGCAAGGGAGTCCCGAGCTCAGATGAAACACCCAGAAATGAGTATCAGGGAAAGGAGAGAGGGGTGGGGGTGGAAAGGGTTTTTTAAAAAACGCGCGCCACGTTGCCTAATATATATATTTTTTTTTGCGAGATGCCTTTCCTCCGTTGTTGGGGGGTTTTTTAGGGTTGTTTTTTTTTTTTTGCACTTGTGCAGCGACTTGTTGCGAGTTCGGGAGCGGTGCTCCCCGAAGTAGCAGAAGGTCGGCGCGTGCGTGTCTAGTGTGCGAGGTGAGGGCGGGAGGAGCGGTGTTTACAGCTGACGGCCGCCGCTTTCTCATTGGCTGCTTTTTCGCGTGAGGTAATTGGTCGATGACGGGGCGCGGGAGGGAATCGGCACGTGGATGGATGTTGGCCCCGGGCCCTGTGACGCCCTCGGGTCCTTTGGCTGGGGAGGCTGAATTGGAGAGGGGCGACTGCTGTGCGCAGAGGAATGATTGAGTCTGTCATCTGCACCTCTGTAACTGTCTGGTTTGGTTCAGCAACCCAATAAGAGACACAAAATTCAAAGGATAATTAGAATTGCAGAAAAAACAATTGCTACCTAACCTGCCTTCCATTGAGGACCTGTATACTGCCCGAGTCAAAAAGAGGGCTGTGAAAATATTTACACACCCCTCACATCCTGGACATAAACTGTTTCAACTCCTACCCTCAAAACGACGCTTGTGTTTGGTATCCTTAAGATTTATATTGACTGTTTCCCTATGACTATCATTAAGTGTTGTACCATATGATTCTTGAGGAATGTATCTTTTCTTTTATGTACACTGAGAGCATAAGAGAAATTCCTCAATCATACTTGGCCAATAAAGAATTCTATTCTATTCTTGTTTTCCGTATCCCACGAGGGGTTTCTCAACAACCCCATGCACTCCTCCTCTCCTAAGGAGTAGTAAAAACAAAACAAAACCCAAATTAATCAACTTGTGGGCAATAGTAAGCAAGCACTGATCCCTTCCACTCATAGGATTTAAGGCAAAGTTTCCTTAAATCCATTCCCTCCACACTTCTGTCCTCCCACCCAAACCATTCAAGAAAAGTCACTGAGAATAAATGAAAAAATTGGGGTTGTCTGGACACCAGAAATATTGAAATGAAAATAAATACAGCAATGGAGAGAGATAAGAAGAAGGAGAGAGATGGAAAGGGAGAAGGAGGGAGAGAGAAAGAAGAAAGGGAAGAGGAGAGGAGGAAAGTTAGGGGAAATAAGAGTAAGAGAAGGTTAGATAGGGAGGAAGTAGGGAGGAGGGGTAGAAAGGAAGGGGAAGGAGAGAAGGAGTAGGAGAGGAGAGAAGAAAGTAGGTAGGATGAAAGAAGGGAGGAAATGGAGTGAGGACAAGAAAGGATTGCTGTGAAAAGGAAAAGATGAAATGGAAGAAAGGCAATTCCGAATATATTTGAATATATTAGGATAAAAATTGAAACAGTTAAAAAAAAGAATGAAAGAGAATGAATACTAATAAAAATGGGGAAATTAGAACTTGAGGGCAAAAGAAGATGTGACTTAGTAAAATGAGCAAGGAACTAGTAGGATATGAATAAAAATTATGAAAAAATAATATTCTGGCAAAAATTGTAACTAAGTAAAATATATTTGAATATATTGAATTGTATAAGATATGATATGGCCAATGCTCTGTTTTTAAACCATGTATGTGTGTGTGTGTGTGGGGGGGAAATTAAAAAATCAATAAAAACTTGGTTTGTTTTTTTTAAAAAAAGAAAAGTCACTGAGGCTTGTTCTTCAATAAGTCCTTATAACTACTGGGCCACTAGCCAATTTCTATTAGGCCACATCAAGACTGTAGAATGTCCAAATTCTTGCAAGTTGCAAGCCGCTCGCTTCATTTTGGAAAAATAATCACCGGCCACCTCTGGAAATGACCTCACTCCATTCCTAAGAGGTCTGTAAGGGGCGTGCATAAGTGCACCAGCGTGCCTACTATCCCTGTCCTAATGTCCCTTTTTATTCGTATCCATTTCATGTATTCATAATCATGTTTTTATCTGTAATCTTATATATGCTTGACAAAAATAAATAAATTAAAATAAATTTAAAAAATAAAAATGAATAAGTGGATAGTTCTGCCCAGATGCACTTCAGTTAGTTTGCTTTTTCTTAAAGCTTGAAAGCATGGGACTAGATAGCAGTCTGGCCATGTGGTTTCCCCTTCTGCTTCATATGGATTTCAGAGTGAGCCAACAACTGAGTTGGATGTAAACATTCAGTCAAAGCCAAGAAGGCAAATTCTGGGTGGGTGGAGAAGTCTATTAGTGCCTATCAGCTACTGCAAACACGAATGAAATGTCAAGTGCTGCTTTCAGTTATTGCCACATGCCAGAGGACAAATAAGGATGAGTGGCTGACATTACCTATCTTGTGAACTTCTCAGAAACAACTGGTTAGGTTAGTCCATGGAAATAATATGCAAGAGACTTCCCCTAATGTAAGCATAGGCACTAAGGTGTTGGTCTTTGGAATGCATCCAGCTGTTCCTGAAGTCACATTGTCCTGAAATTGGCCATTTAGTTAACATTTCATTTCATAGGGTTAAGGTAGCAAATAATTTCTCATTGAATAATACTAAAGATTGATATGATTGGGTTGCATTGACATAAAGGATCGGCAAGGTACTGAAATTGTGCAGATCAGTCAATAATGACATATCTTTTAATCCCGCCTTTTTTCTAACTGACTTGGATAAGATTGGAACTTTTCATTTCTGCTGCTTTGGTGAAAAAGTTGGGTTTCTAGTAAATAAATAAATATATTCCTGTTCCTTGCAGAAAATAATTGGATTGTTAAGCAAACCTAGCAAACCAAAATGTCTCAGGATAACTCTAAATTAGTTAACTATTGTCCTTTATGTTTTAGCTGCTGCTACTTTTTTAAAGAGCCAGCTTGGTGTAGGGATTAAGGCCCCAATCTGGAAACTGGGAAATTGTGAGTTATAGTCCTACCTTAGCACAAACAAATTTAATGAATAAAAAAATAAAAAGTCAGATGGGTGACCTTGGGCCAGTCATTCTCTCTTAGCCCTAGGAAATAGGCAATGGCAAACCACTTCTGAAATATTGCCAAGCAAACTTCAGGGACTTGTTTAGGCAGTTGCCAAGAGTCAACACTGATGAGAAGGAACAAACAAAACTATTAATCTTGAACTAGTTAGATGATCCTGTGTATCTAGTAAATAAAAAGTGTATTGTAAACCTCTACTTTCATTTGTTGCATAAAAATGTCTTTATTTTTCTTTTAAAAATGTACTTTAAAAACCAGATCTTTAAGCCAGTGTTTTCCAGATTGCGAGTGATCCCAGGTAAGGCAGAAAGATTATTAGGAAATGAATAAGCTTATCTATCATCACTGTTTCATTTTATTTCAAGTCCATGGCTTTTTAGTGCAGTAGTTTGTTTAGGTTTGCAACAGTTTTCAGAAGGGAAGCTGTACTTATCTTACAGCTAAAAACAGCAAAGATGAGGAGGAGACATTAAACGTGTTCCATGGCCTATAGCAGTGATGGCTAACGTTTTTGTCATCGTGAGCTGGTACCTATAAAGCAATGTGTGTGTGACGCCCCCCACGCCTTCCGCTCCATGTTTTAGTTTTAGTTTAGTTTTAGTTTAGTTTTATTAGATTTTTATACCGCCCTTCTCCCGAAGGACTCAGGGCGGTGTACAGCCAAATGATAAAACCACACAATATACACATTAAAACAAAACTTTAAACAAGCATATACATTAATGGCCAAAATTTAAAACAATCAATTTAAAACCCTAAAATTGATAAATAACCCCAATTAAAATGAAATAAAACTTTTAAGCCAGTCCCGCTTGAATGAATAGATGCGTTTTCGGCTCACGGCGAAATGTGCATGCACATGGGACTCCCTGTGTTTTCCCTGCCCCCACTCGCATGCATGAGTGACCCCCCTGTGCTCACCCGGCCCCCTTATGCATGCGCGTGTGACCCCCCCCCGGCCCCATTTTGGGTCTAGCAGGCCTCCCTGCAGCCTCCTGGGACCAAAAATAGTGCTGGACCCCCCACGCTCCCTAACCCCCGCATGCATGCAAGGCTCCCCCAGCCCCCCGTGCATGCACACACATCTCCCACATGCACCCTGTCCCCGCATGTGCGGCAGAGTCCCAAAAATCAGCTGGCTGGCAGGAGGTGTGTTCGCATGCGTGGAGGAGCTGAGCTGGGGCGACGGCTTGTGTTCCCGCAAAGAAGGCTCTGCATGCCACCTGTGGCATGTGTGCCGAAGGTTCGCAATCACGGGCCTATAGTTTCATTTGCTTCCCCCCACACACACACCTGAGCACTATGTTACTGGACCTGGATTTGCAGTTCCTCCATAAGAATGACTAAAGTATGAATTAGCCTCAAGTATCCCTCTCAGCTATCCTAGGAGGACAATGATGCAACAAACATGATAAGAAATTTTCAATTTGTAGTTGTTACAGAATGAATTAGGAATCCCTAATAACACAAGCTTTTTGCTTTGCCAAAACTCTTATCTCTTTTTACCACAGACATACTCAGATCTCATGTGATACCACAACTTACAATTTCTTTTGATCAGATTCTTATTCCTGCCTAGGAGAGTTTCTTTGTTTATTTATTCTGCCCAACAAGGGCTTGTTTCATCTCAAGGCAATTTCATCAAATTGTATTAGTCTGTACACTTTGAATCTCACCTGTATTTCAGAGGCTTAAATGCCAACGAAGTAAAATTGAATAGGCTATGTTTATTTCTGTTCCAGCTGTCAAGTAAAATGAAGAAAGGTAGCTAAACAAGTATTAGACTTCTTACAAAGCAACCTTGACTTCTGATGATTTTCATGTACAATAATAATGGCAACAATAATGTTATTTACCATTCCTTGTTTCCAGTTTTGTTTTGTTTCTAATTTCATAGTCTAACAACAGTCCTGAAAATTGCTCATTCAAGCACTAAATTGGTCTGACCTTGCTTATCTTTTTGAGATGGGTCAGGGTTAGCCTGACCCATCTCAAATACCAGCTGCTATAGATGAAGATACGCACCTTATTCAATAATTCATCATAAATGTTTTCTATGGAGTTTATATATTACCTTTTCCCAACTTTAGGAATTATATACTGTAAATTTTTCAGCTATGTCATTTCTATTAAAAGCTTAGTTTTAAATATTGAATATATAACTTTGTATAATACTATAAATATCTAAGCAAATATTAAAAACAGCCTTAATCATAAAACCTAAATGGTTTAGCTATCTACATAAATGGTTTCCTATGAACCGAGTTTAAACTTTTAAATAAATTATTGAATCTTACTAAATGAATCATTTATTTATTTGACATATGCTTATTTGCTGCACCACGATTGGTTACGGTTACTTTTCTCCATTGTCTTACAGCACTTAAGCAATAAGCATGCATTTTGAATGGAACTTCTAATGCATGAAGCAGTTTTTCTTTATGAAGCATTACTAGTTTTCAATCTGAAGTTGATAAATTCAATACAGACAGATGTTAAGTTAAGCAGGGTAATTTCTGCTGTTCAGCAGTACCAAACAAAATAGCAATAGCACTTAGACTTATATACAGTGGTGGGCTTCAAATTTTTTAGCAACCGGTTCTCTGCCCTAATGACTAGATGGGTGAGTGTGGCCAACTCAATGTCACTTATGCTGAGGGGCGCTTCGCCTCGCCTGCCCTCTCATGCCCGTGGGGATGTTGCAACGGTCATAAGTGTGAAAAATGGTCGTAAATCACTTTTTTCAGTGTCCTTATAACTTTGAATGGTCACTAAATGAAATGTTGTAAGTCAAAGATTGCCTGTACAAAAATACAAAAAGCTGCCTTAAATACCAGTCATTAAATTAGAAATGGGGGAATACATACTGAAGATCAATGAGTCACAGCTGTCATGGAAACCTAAACCATTCTGTCTGAATATCTTCCTTTTCCTCAGCAATACCTGCAACCCGGAATTACAAATCAACCAGTTTGCCAGAGCACATTGAGGAATTAAAATTGCTTAACACAGTGTAAGCCGCCCTGAGTCTTCGGAGAAGGACGGGATATAAATTCAAATTTTAAAAAAAAATAGTTAAAATACAAGGATAACTATCAGGAGCCAAGTTACTCTTGCTCATAAAGTGAAATCCTTTAGCAAAGAGGTCATTTAAGCTCTCCAGAAAGTGGGTGGGTATATTTGGGCTACAAAATGCAGAGCTAAAGAGACAAATTAATAAATTAACATCTAGAGTGAAGGCTAATCCCATTCCGCCTTTGTTCAGACCTTGCTGCAGGGAATTTTTGCTTATGAATAGACCTATCTATCTCTTTATCACTTAAGTGCTGACATCTTCTATGGGCTATTAAGGCAGGTGGGAACTGCTTTCTCCCTCTAAGAAAACATGTTTCTCCATTTCTCATTCATATATTCTTCCTTTTTTATATTTCTCAAAATATTTCATTCTTCTAGGAGAGGGGTAGGTGCTAACTTTCTACAGTTGGTGCCATGTTACTTTGCTGCCATATTATCATGAGAGAAAACTAAAACAAATTGGAAGGAGGATCCACTTATTATCAGTGAGCAACCATCTGCCTTGCCCACTCTGAAGCAATGCAAGAGACTCCTGTCCCAAAGGTGCTTTTTCAAGAGGCATCTGGATTTTCTGGAAACCAAGAAAGTACAGTTGCCTCTTGAAAAAAGCATCTTTGGAACAACCATGACCTGGATGACTGAAGAATCCCCTTAGACAAGAAACTCCTGTGCTCAGTGATTGACAAAGCACAGTTTCCCACCCAGGAGAAGCAATCATTAGATCCATTTGCACCACTTAAAGATACCAGCTGGTCTCACTCACCTCACAAGATATCCTTAGGTAATCATCCAGATTTAAGGAAAGATCACATGGCCCCAGAAAGGCAGTAAAAAAATCAGACAGAATGCCAAGCTTGCATCCTGCCTCTCAGTAATTTCTTCTATAGCTATGCCAACCTTTCTATAAACAGCTGTTCCAGCTGTGTTGGAAGTATACTCCAAAAAGCTTAAAACAACCCTTTAACAATTTTTAAGAAAGTCAAGCCTCAGGAATAAAAGTACCACAAAAAACTCTGGGTGGGTGGGAACTCCAGAGAAATTCAGTCTACAGACAGAAAGTCTGGGCATAAGGCTTACAATGTAACAAGCTTAACCCAGAGGCAGTTTCTGAAAACACTTAAAGTATCAGGGCAATTGATAAGGATTAGGCTAGAAATACAGGCATACCAGAATGTTTCCTTCCTGCCTCCCTTGTAGGATTAGCCCTGTAAAGTGGGAAAAGATTTCTTCCAATAGCCGGTTCTCCAAACTGCTCAGAAAATTTAACATCCGATTCGGTAGAACTGGTACGAACCAGTAGCAGCCCACCTTTGCTTATATACTGCTTCACAGTTCTTTACAGCCGTCTTTAAGTGTCTTACAGAGTCAGCATATTGCCCTCAAACAATCTGGGTCCTCATTTTACCGACCTTAGAAAGATGGAAGGCTGAGTCAATCCTGAACCTGTGAGAATCGAACTGCTGAAGTGCTAGCAGCCGGCAGTCAGCAAAAGTAGCCTGCAATACTGCATTTTAACCACTGCACCAGCATGGCTCTAATAGTTCGATATACAATAAAGGAAAGTAATTCTTTATCATTAATATTTTAAAAAAATGATTATGCTTTTTCAGTGTTAAAATATTGCTTGGAATTGTTTTTTTACCACATTATTTACTTGGCAAGTGAAGTAACTTCTCTGCCTGAAGTATCTTATAACACAGTCTTGTATTGTTTATGAAGCCCTATTGAGCTTAATGGGATTTAATAGCAGGTGAATGGGGTGTAGGATGATAGTTTTAACATAATTAACTCATTAATTTTATATTTTAAGTAAATCACTTTAAAGATGATACAGTTGACAGTTTAAGCAAAGAGGAATTTTAGAACTGATTTTTTAAAATAATCAAAGTAATTTTCCATAATTTCACACATATTGCATTAAATAATTCCAGGTGTCCTTGTGCTATTAATTTACATCTCCTGATTATTAGAATGCTAATTCTGTTGCTGTTAAACTAAGAATACTTATGGGAAATTTGATCTGCCACCTTAACCAATAAATAATGTTTTACACAAAGATGCTGGTGGAGCCAGAAACAGGCCTTCCCTGTGGCTGCCCTAGTTGTTTGTTTGTTTGTTGATTTGTTTGATTGAAAGAACTGGTAGGTTGTCCTATTCCAGACAACTCTAGACAACATTTTTGAAAACCTTGCTAGCTTATATCCAAGATGATTCTACTTCCCTTTTGGTGAAAGCATTTTGGACTATCTTCAGAGGACTATCCAGTCTTGGAAGACGTCCAATGAAGTGGTAGAACATTTTCTAGCCAAGCTATTCCATTGATTGACAGCTCTTATCATCAGGAAATTTCTCATAATATTTAAAATGAACCTTCTTTGTAGGTTCAACCTATAAAGGTTGGATGTTTCCAACCTTTGTAGGTTGAACTGGATGCCCTCCAAGGCAACAGGAATCAGGTCCGTTCCTTTTTCTGAAAACTGAACATACCAATTCTATGCCATTTTATTTTAGAGTAGTCTCTAAAGTACTCACAGAATTTCATTTCCATTATCATATTGTCATCCTCTGAACTTGCTTCAGTTTGTTGGTGTCATTAGATTGCAGTGCCCAAATAGTATGTTGTACAATATCCCAAGTGAGAGAATAAAGCAGCTACCTCCCATGATTTTGTCTCTGTTCTTTTTGTCATTTTAGCAAATGTATCATGTTGGCCACCTAATGAGAAAGAAGGACTCACTGGAGAAGAGCCTACTGCTGGGAAAGATTGAGGGCAAAAGAAGAATGAGACGACAGAGAACGAGGTGGCTGGATGGAGTCACTGAAGCAGTAGGCATGAGTTTAAATGGACTCCAGAGGATGGTAGAGGACAGGAAGGCCTGGAGGAACGTTGTCCATGGGGTCGCAATGGGTGGGACACGACTTCGCAGCTAACAACAACAATCATGTTTTTGGCTCAAGTTATGATCTCTCAGGCTATCCTGATCCATTTCACACGTATTGCTGCTAAACTAAATTCCCTTCCCCAATCCCAAATCCTACAATATTGGCTTTCTTTTTTCTTATCAGATTCAGGCTTCTACATTTTATCCTATGGATTGCAGCCTACTATTCCATTGCATGTATCATTCTATTTCAAAGTGTTAACTATTGCTCTTAGTCTGGTTTCCCCTGAAAACCTGATATTTATTTCTCAAACCCTTTATTCGTATTTCCCCCAAAATAAGACCCAATCTTATATTTTTTGAATCCCAAAATAAGTGCTTGGCCTTATTTTCAGGGAGGTCTTATTATTTTGGGGCGCATGGAGCAAGACGGGCTTCTGCTTGCTGTCTTACCTGATTTGCACCTCTGTCTCCCTAACCCTAACCCGAAGAAATGATGGGACTGGCTGTGCATGCACTTAAATATTTTCAGGGAGGGCTTATTTTTGGGGAGGGCTTATTTTAGCTCAACAGCCTGATTGGGCTTATTATCCGGGGAGGTCTTATTTTTGGGGAAACAGGATACTAATAAAAATATTGACTAGCAAAAGGTCCCAAACAGACTCCTCTGATACTCCATGTAATACTATATTCCATTCTGAGGCTGAACTGTTTATAAATATACCGAAAGTAGCAGGTCAGTCAGTAATGACTCCAATAAATTATTACTTAGCATTCAATAGTCTGTCATGATGTCCTCATTAACAAAATGGTAAAATATGTGTCTTGCTGACTTTCAAATTCTATAACTGCTTTTGTTTGCCAAAGGATTTTAAACTCCTCCTCCTCCTCTTCACCTTTAATTAGTACATTAAAAAGTGCCTGTCAGTATAAATTTATATGGTATATATGTGCTCTGGTTTACTGTTTGTGTTAGATAAATTAGGAAGCTCTTACGCAAAGCCCATTCAGTTTCTATGTTTCTAAAAATATTCCTTTTTAAATTTTATGAATAAATGCTTTTAAATTATGGCCATGCTCAGAAGCAATAGCAATAGCACTTAGATTTATATACCGCTTCATACAGTAGTGGGTTTCAATTTAGTTTGCTACCGGTTCACTCGTGCACACGACGCTTCTACACATGCATAGAAGTATCTGGGTGGTAGGCGGAGCCTCCCGCCGCTGCCGCTAGCGGTTCATCCGATCCAGAGTGAACTGGTAGCAGCCCACCACTGACTTCATAGTGCTTTACACCCCTCTCTAAGTGATTTACAGGGTCAATTTATTGCCCCCAACAATTTTACCAATCTTGGAAGGATAGAAGGTTGAGTCAACCTTGAGTCGGTGAAGTTAAGGGGAGTGCATAAGCACACCGGCGTGCCTACTGTCCCTGTCCTAATGTTCCCTTTATTTGTATTCATTTCATGTATTCAACTCACATTTATACTTACATATATTATCTAATACGTGCTTGAAAAAATAAATAAAATAAAGATCAAACTCCTGGCAGTGAGCTGAATTAGCCTGCAATACTGCCTAAGTTATTGGTAAAGCATATGGATATATATGGGTATACTATGATGTCAAGGAGCTAAATTCTTTTTCATTTCCTAACAATTAGGACTTTAAAGTTGGAGAAGTATATGGGACTATATACTGCATGTCATTCAACTATTCATTTGGATAACCAAAAACCTCTCGATAATTAAAAGCTCCCACAGGTCTGATTCCAAGGCATTATTTGTCAATTGGGAAGAGTTTCAATGCCACAATTACTAATAATTGGAAATGGAACAGCAGGGAGAAAAATAAAGTAGCTCTTTAGAGACCCAATTTGAGACAAGGGATATCCTCTTGAGAGACGTAAGTGAATGTGAAATGTAGCACAGCTGCGAGGAAGACTGCAATTCAGCAGCCAAAGAAGGACATGAACTGTACTTGAAAAATGCAGAAGAAAATGTGTATTTTATTTTCATGATTTCAGGCAAAGCATTAATATAAAATTAAAATTCTTTTTGGTACACATGATGATTCAGTGAGTTACATTTTTCTTTCAGAAATACATTCCAGGATAAATATTCAATAGTATTAAAGAATGAGAAAACAACAAGAAAATAACTTGAAGGTAAAGGCTATAAGGAAGTCATGAGGAGGTCAATAATATAGTCAGTAGTCAACAGAAATTCCTCTATAGATTTAGGTAGCATTACATTTTGTTT
This sequence comes from Ahaetulla prasina, assembly GCF_028640845.1. NCBI lineage: Eukaryota > Metazoa > Chordata > Lepidosauria > Squamata > Colubridae > Ahaetulla > Ahaetulla prasina. The sequence continues at coordinate 105,526,232 of NC_080539.1, forward strand.
GCCTCTAAGGATCTAAGTTTGTATATTTAGCTAGTGTTATTTACAACCTTTTAAACAGGAATATCAAAATACTTTACTTAATTCTCAGTGAATGTTTTGCTTTTTGTCCTGCTAGCTGGCTCCCATTGGGCAGCAAGTTCTGAATACAGCAGTGCTGTAGAGATAAAAACATGATTCTCTACAGGAAAATAAAACATCTAATTAACTAATTTGTCCCAGGTGCTATACTTACTTAATATGTCCAATATATTTAAATGGATTTACTTCCATGTAATTATCATGAAGCCAGAGTTCTGTTTTAGAACATTGCCAGATGGACCTATATTAACTCGGGCTAAAATTCAATCAGATATATCTCATAGTGCAATATTTATGCATGCAAAGACAGCTATCCCAAGAGGTAAGAGTATCAAATAATGTTTTTCCCACATATTTTTATACGTTTTATGATGCTACTTTGTCAACAGCTTCAAAGGAAGGTTCAGTTGGCACAAAATATATAGGACTATAACAAAGTACTTATTGTTATTTAGCTGTTCAGCTGTTATTGATTGTTAAATTGAGTTGTCTGAAACAATTAATTAAATCAACCTAATAAAAGGACTGGCCTTTCCTAAAAGTAAGTGCCATTAAATTAATTGTAACCTTCTTCTAGGCAAATGAATGTAGGGGAAGATTTGGGAAATTTGTTACTTAATCAAATGATTACATTATTATTACTATTATTATTAAACAATTTTAATACTTTTTAAATAATTATTTAAGATTTTTTATATTTTCTGTAAGGATAGTTTGATCCACCTCACTGGACCTGGATGTCTATAAATTATTGTCTTGGTTGAAGAAAACATTTGCTTTTATGACTCCATAGAACTATAAAGAGGTTGTCAAAAAGAGGGCTGTGAAAATATTTACAGACCTCTTGCATCCTGGACATAAACTATTTCAACTCCTACCCACAGAATGCCACTATAGAGCATTGCATACCCAGAACAACTAGACACAAGAACAGTTTTTCCCCGAACACCATCACTCCGCTAAACAAATAATTCCCTCAACACTGTCAAACTAGTTATTAAGTCTGCATTACTATTAATCTTCTCATTGTTCCTATCACCCATCTCCTCCCACTTATGACTGTATGACTGTAACCTTGTTGCTGGTATCCTTACGATTTATATTGACTATTTCCTAATACATTTTGATTGCTTATTTGTTCCTTATGACTATCATTAAGTATTGTACCTTATGATTCTTGATGAATGTATCTTTTCTTTTATGTACACTGAGAGCTTATGCACCAAAGAGAAATTCCTTGTGTGTCCAATCACACTTCGCTAATAAGGAATTCTATTCTATTCTATTCTATTCTATTCTATTCTATTCTATTCTATTCTATTCTATTCTATTCTATTCTATTCTATGCGATTCTATGCGATTCTATGCGATTCTATTCTATTCTATTCGCTTAATTCTTTTTCTTGAGTGACCTCATGACACTTTCAATCTCAATGGATATCTTTACTCTGAGAAAAATAACAGAAATGGCTTTAAACCAAGAGGTAAAATATAACCAAAGCTATTCAACCTATCATTTCCTTTCAGAGCAATCATTTCCTCTTGGCACCAAGTATTTTGCTTTTATCTCTCAACAAAAATGTTGTCTAACCACTGTATACAAACTGAAATATGGATTATGGATTTCAGGAGATCATTTGGTTTGCGGTTTTGCTTTTGTTTCTTTTTGTTTTGGTTTCAAAAAGATGTTTTTCTTTTAAACAAGAAGCTTCTTTACATTCATAGATTTACCACATGCACAAACATGCACAAATGTGTAAACACACATAAAGGGGAAAAGTGAAATGCTGAAACAATAGACAAAAAGTTTCTATACCACATTATAGGAAACAAATGATTTTTTGGGGCATCCATTTTTCAGTTTCAGTTTGTTACTGAAATTCACTGACTGGTTTAAAGAAGGGGCATACTGCTCATTGGATTATAAACTGCCCAAATGCTTTTTACTGAAGACCAATTTAACGTCTTACTATATTAAAATATGTCTTAGTAAGGTTGCTGGGAACTGTTAAGCCCTTTTGTCAAAGAATTTTTATTTATTTAATGAATGCAAACCATTACTGATCTACCCATTGGCTGGGAAAAATAAATAAATTCATACATGTTTCTGAATATGTATGCTTATTTAAAATTGACAATATGCCATTTAGCATATAACTTTACATAAATGGGTGACACTGTATCAGATGCATAATTTCATGATAACCTTGCTTTCTCCTATATATAAGAAAGCTAATATATTTGAAAAAAACTACATACAGAAAAATAATGCTGGTCTGACTGAATACATTCTCTTGGAAATATTGCCTAATACATTACACCAAAGCATTGCTTCCCACTCCTTTCTTATCTTCCTGCATAGTTTTTGCAGTCCACCTTCTACTACAGAGGGACAGAATATATAATTAGCTACATTCCAGCTAGTTTTGTACCTGCCAAAAAATCTTGGCAAAGTAAAGTTGCTTCAGTAGAAATGTATCAACTGACAAGCAAATTCATTCTGAAAATTCATTTCTTATGAAGGGTCGCGTAATAGAATGTTTGGAATAGAATCTGCTATGCGAGTTCCTTTTCGTCACAGCAACCCCTTTGAAAAATAGACACAAGAATTTGAACAAGTATTGTCAATAATGTCGAAGAGATTTTCTTTATGAAACACCAGTGGCAGCTACAGTATATACCCTGACACTTTATTTCATCAGCTGAACTCGCCTCGCATTTGAGAGAGATGGTTAAACAGGTCACAGATAGTTGGCATATAGATTCTTCACTTATAGGCAGAATCTTAGTTTAGTTTCTGTGAAACACCACTACATAGATATTTTGGATATACAATATAGAATATTATAGATATTTTTGTAAATATGTAGTATTTTTCATTTATAGTGCATAAATATTGGATCAAACACCATGCCAAAACTATATATGGGATACAGCATACTTAACCGAGATATCAATAATTATATCCAGTTAGTATTATGAGAATGTTGCTATTCCCTTCTGAAAGGGCCATCACAGCTCCTACGGGGTCAGAATTTTGTGCTTGATTAATGCAATAAATAAATTAATACCACAGTTTTAAGATTTATTTATTTTTTTACGTTTTATTTGTTTTATTTATATAACATTTAATTTTCATCAAACAGTGTGTGTTCTGGTTATAGTTATGCTTAGATAGTCATATTACTCATCTTTGTTGTGATAATTCATCTTCATCGTATTAATAATATAATAACATACCGTAATAATATAATAACATTAATACTTAAGATTTCTTGCAAGCTTCTTCTAACCAGAGGCCTACCCTAATTATATGCATGTGTTCCTAAACACAATAATGCCAGGATGAGTAAATGTATATTGCAGATTACAGCAGAAGCTTCATTAATTCATACTTGTATGCACATAAGAATGAAAAGGATGGAGTTTATATCATGATGCTCTTTATTTGTATTCCCCTTTTATTATTTTTGCAGATAACTCAAGGAGCAAACATAGCAAACACACTACCTCTCCATGGGTGGTTCTACTTACCTTTACTACCGGTTCGCAGCTGGATCGCACATGCACGCATGCACAGAAGCTTCCTGATGACGTCGTTTTACTACCAGTTTGCAAAAACCAGTCCAAACCGGGGGCAACCCACCACTGTACCTTTCCTATTTTCCCCACCACTACCCTGTGAGATGGATTGAGCTGAGGAAAAGTACTTGGCCCAAGGTCACTCAACTGGCTTTCATGGCTAAGGAAGGACTTGAATTTACAGCCTCTCGCTTTCTAGCCTGGTACCTTAACCACTAGACCAAACTGGTTCATGTTTCATTTCCTTCTCCCTGTGCATATGCCCACAACTCTTAATGGCAAAATATTTCTAATGGATATGCATTAATAAAGACTCTGCATAGAATTTTGTTCATAGGACCGGGATATCTTCAGGACCGCCTTCTGTTACCACATGCCTCCCACCAGCCGGTACGCTCCCATAGAGAGGGTCTTCTCAGGGTGCCGTCAGCCAAACAGTGTAGGCTGGCGACCCCCAGGGGGAGAGCCTTCTCTGTGGGGGCACCTACCCTCTGAAATGAGCTTCCCCCAGGACTTCGACAACTTCCTGACCTCCGGACCTTTCGCCGCGAGCTGAAGACATATCTATTCTTTCGAGCAGGACTGGCTTAAATAGGGTTTTTAAATATGGATTTTATTGGGGTTTATTTTTTATATTTTGTATGGTATTTTAAATGTAGGCTATTTTGAATAAGTTTTTTAAAAATGTGTTTTATTGTAATATATTGTATTATTTTATTTGCCTGTTCACCGCCCTGAGTCCTTCGGGAGAAGGGCGGTATAAAAATTAAATTATTATTATTATTAATTATTATTAAATGATTAACAGTATCACTAAATTTTCTTTTAGGAAAATGAATGCAGTTTTGCCTTCTTACCAAACCATTTTCCTTATTAAAAATTTCAGAGGCCACCTTGAAATATTTTCGTACTGAAAATAGATATTCAGTGTATCAGAGAGACATAAAAGTCAAAAAACCTGTTGGGATATTAATATTAATGATAAAGTAGTTAGAATAAGATAAAAATAAGATATAAAACACATAAAGTACAACTATAAGAGAATTAGTCATAAGCATTTTAGGCCAAACAGAGACTGACTTAATGACATCACTGCAACTTAAATATGCAGTGGTTAAGTTGTGAGATAGCAGGGTTGAAATTCCCATCCAGAACTGTGATTATTCAACAATCCTGGGACAATTGCTATAATTCAGCAGGACCTAAAATCAAGCTTGTGAAGTTAAAATGAATATGAAAAGCAGAGGGAAAATTGGATCTTTCCATATTTCGCATCTTCCATTCCCTAACCTCATCACCTTCAGGGATTCCAGTCTTGAAATGTAAACCGTTACAAGGAGAATCAAGAGTGGAATGAGACGACTGCACTATTGCTACAGCCAGCCCACAGCTGCCAACTTGCCATGGCCAACTCATTGTGGGGAAACTTACTACAGGACAATTCAACAATTTTATTTAATTATTTAAAATAATTTTAGAATTGTTTTAATTTTTGTCACTTACATTTCATTTTTTCCCTCCTTTTACATCCTTTCTTTAATGATTCTATTCCACCATTTCTTAGATATTATGTAACTTTTGTCCTGCAGCAACTTGTCCTGCAGTGAGTTGGCTGTGGCAAATTGTTCTGTGATAAGTTAGCTGTAGTGAGATGGCCATGGCAAGTTGGCCGTGGCAAGTTGGCCGTGGCAAGTTGGCCGTGGCAAGAGGCAGGATGAAGTGAGACTTCCCATAAAATTAGGATGGACTGTGTGAAGATTTGCTAGAGATTTGCTACAAATAAATCCTGTAAAGCTAGTAATAAATCAGCTCAGCCCCCAGATCTTCTGATGTCATAAAACAGATAGATTGGAAAGTGATTCCAAAGTTCCACAAAGACCTTTGAGAAACTGTAGGATATAATGCAATATATAAAGGGAGAAAAAAATGAAAACCAGTATAATGTGGAAATTAAAGTGCCAGGCTAGAAGAAAAAAAAGAGAAATGTGTAATTTCTCCCCATTAAACCACAAAGTTGGAGAAAAGCCAGTCACTACATCACAAGATTGTTATGAGGATAAAAATGTTAAGACTATTATTTGAAAACTATTATATATCCACTTCTTTTAATAGAAGGGTGATCCCATGAGTGTTACCTAAAACTCATATTAAGCATTGTGGTTCTCTTAATTTTTTTTTAAATGCTGGAATTTGAATATGATGAATCTCACTGAATCTCTTTACAGCCCAGAATTTTCTTTAAATTTCTTGCTGCAGGCAATCGGGATTAACCATGAAAAGAACTGAAAAGTGACAATACATATTAAATTTACAGTTTTCTAGAAGATGTTAATAAAGATTTTTAAAAATTCTTTATGTATTATTATTACAAATGGTAATGCTCAATTAATCTCTCCTAGTTGAAATTACTGAAATTTCCTTTGGCTAAAAAGGAGACTTTGAGAAAATGTCCCAGCAACTTTTCATAATGAATATTGCTGTTGATATATTATTGAATCTGTACTTTTTAAGACAAAATTATGTAAACTAAGAAATTATTGGTTACTGTTTATTTGCTGGGAAACTGAAGTATTTCATCAGATCGGTGATATTTAACAGTGTGAGAAGCTGCTGTGCCTGAAAACTTAATAAAAAAGAGTTTTGGAAAATCATACAGTAAATTATACATTTACTGAAATCTGATTGTGTTTGTAACTGCATTTTTCCCCGAAGGCTATCACTCTGCTAAACAAATAATTCCCTCAACACTGTCAAACTATTTACTAAATCTACACTACTATTAATCTTCTCATCGTTTCCATCATCAATCTCTTTCCACTTATGACTGTATGACTGTAACTTTTTGTTGCTATCATTAAGGGTTAAATTGTACCCTATGACCATCATTTGTGTTGTAAATGTTGTACCTTGATGAAGGTATTTTTTTTCTTTTTCTTTTATGTACACTGAGAGCATATGTACCAAAACAAATTCCTTGTGTGTCCAATCACACTTGGCCAATAAATATTCTATTCTATTCTATTCTATTCTATTCTATTCTATTCTATTCTATTCTATTCTATTCTATTCTATTCTATTCGAGTTCTTAGCTGATTTTCTTTGTCTGTACAAACTGAATTTATTCTGAATAGAAATAGTGAATACAGACGTTTTAAAATATGTGTGTGTATGAGAGAATATGCCTATATTGTTCATCTGTTTGTTTTATAATATTATATTTAATATTATAATGTTTAATAATATTTCTTCTTACTTCTGATTTTTTAATGATTTTTTTTTTAGCATTTCTCATCCTGTTTTCTTGCAAAAAATAAACAGGGTAAAATGGGTAAGGAAGTTAACATGAACTTTATAGTAGTAAGAATGGATTTAAAAAATGAAATGTTCAATCAATTAATTCAGTAGACTTGTTTGGCTTAATAAATATAGAAATAGTAGCCATTCTATGCCATGATTCTATGCCAACATAACAAAGAATTTATATATTTGACATGTGAATTATAAAAGCACTGTAATGACAGAAATGTCTGTCTAGAACATCCAGTATGCACGATAGAGTATGATCATTTAATTATGAAAGGAACATATACAGAATAATTTTATTAAATAAACAATTGATTCCAGATTCTATGGGAATGTAAATAACCAAATAAGGATATGGGGAAGGAAAAGAAATGAAATCGATGAATCATGTACAGCCTGTGAGTAGAAATTATTTTATTTTCATTTAAATTCTACATTATATATTGATAATAATCTGTCAATTAGAAAAAAAATCTATTGAAATATTTTCCCACTGTACAACTTTCCAGCCAAGAAAGAATTTGAATATTGGTTCTATTTTTTAGTAATTACATTTTGGTCCCACAGATATCTAATTTATAATAGAATCAAACATATTGTTAGATCATACTAGAGTTTTTATCAAGGAAATTTCTCTTGTACTTCACAGATTTAAGAAAACTCTATTACCTTATGGAATACCTAAAGATAATTTCTAACCATTGTGATCTGGAGGAATTACAGCAGATTCCACTGGTTTTGAACTACTGTGCTGTTGAATGTTTTTATGGATTAGAAATAGGAAGTCTATTTTAATTCATCAAAAAGAAAGTATATGAATAGTTATAAAACACTTAATGCTGTTTTTTTTGTTTAGTTAGTTACTAAACTGATTTGTTGTTTTTTGATAGAGCATTGTCATTCTTATATCTCTAAAATCATTAGCTCATGGTGAAACCGTGAGTCCATATTTCAACTTTCATTATCTGGCAAATCCTAAAAACATATGTTCTCACAAATAACACTCAGTAAAAGCAGAGGAAGCTCTTGTACATTTAGCAATAAGCAATAATAGATGGGTTTAGCTTAGCATGTTCTGTTATCTTTCTGTCTTTTCCTTTCCTAATTCCTGACTTGGAAGATTTTGGCCATACTAGCTAGAGATTATGGAAAATGAAATCCAAAACAGCTAACAGGCAAAGCCTGGAGAAGGATTGTTTGTCTTTGACTAACGTACCTTTTATTTGCTGGCAAATTAAATATCCACTAAGCAAAACACAGATATTAAATATGAAGATTTTGGGGGACCAAACCATGCAGATGGCATTTGGGACAGATACCTTCCATCTTGCAATTTTTTTCTAGAGAAGAGGGGGGGAAACAGACACTCCTCTCCCCATCTTCTTTCTATAGTACAAATTTCTCCTTTGATTCTTCAAGTGGTCTTGAATACAATTTAGCACTATATCTGCATCAGCAATAATCATAACATTCATCAAGTTTTTTCTTAATCCTGGTTTCCAAACCTACTTCAAAATCTGGTTTGGATGGTGGAAAAAATTGTTTATGCTCATTCATCAAAAATAGTTTTGGTGGAGATATAACAGCAAAAACTAGCAAGAAAATCAAATGAGAACATACAATGGAGATGGGGGGGGGGGAAGAGAAGGTATTAAAATGATGGACTTCCAGATTGTAAACTATAGATTTTACAGTTTACGGGCTGTGACATGAAAACTGAATGCACCGTATTGGTGCACTTGCACTCATTCTTAATCCAAGTCACATATGTCTTCCCTGAGATAATGATTCTTCATATATTTGCTCTGTGATTAGACACTGCATTCTGTACGTGAAAATCCCAAGCGGTATGTTCTTCAAGAGAATGAGTCTTAAGACAGCCTTATCAGAAACAAGTGCAACCGTCATTATAATTGTCAGGATCACTGAAATTAATTGCAACTACAAGAGTGATGGAGCTTAAAATAGCATGAGCTGTTGATGACCCAAAAAACCACTCACAGCATGTCCAAGCTAGTATTTGGCAGAGCACATGCAGCTTAAAAAAAGAACATAACCCTTTAGGTTCATACAAGCAATTAAGCATTTTGTGGAAATGTCAGACCATAAGTAGGAAAAGAATTTTCAATTGTTTATGAAGCATTTTCTTCCAGTTAGTGAGACAGATTTTAATTTTTACCTGCTTTTTTTCCTCATTGAAAGAGCCAGATAAGCTTACATTTTAGAGGGCAGCTGTTCAATTAAAAAACAATAATTCTTGCCAAGATAGACCCCATGATTCTTATGGTGGAGTGGGGGAGTATGAGTAAATGCCAGTCAGCTTAGCAGTATTTAAAGATATGTTAGGAACTTAGCTTGGAAGCTCTGCTGACGACGTAAAAGTTGGAGATATTTCCAGAAGTGTCTGTCAGACAAAGTGTAAAAATAATCAGAGGCTGATGACATCAGTTAATGAGACTTTCACTGGAAGGTTGAAGCACACAGTAGGGCAGCAAATAAAATAGGCTCCATTGTTGCCTTTTTTTAATCAATAAATTAAAAACAAAGAAAGTGCTGTTCCAAAATATGATATGCCACACAGTTTATACACTTGTTTAAAACATTAATTAAAATTCTGAAATCCTAAAACATGAGAGCACAGCCTTGTTTGTGTGAGGAATCCTATGGATTTGATGGAAAGTGTCACAGAATGTGATGAATGTGAAAGTTCTCAAAACAGAAAAGAAGCATGTCCAGAAAACTTATATATGGTTCCCATCTACTTCTTTTTCTTAGGATGAGATACATATTATTCCCATGTACTATAAACAGCCGGGGTGTGGGGGAGGAGAGGGAACATGTGACAAAATACGTTTCGTGACATCAGGACAATGTTGAGACTTAAATATAGGATACTAAATTTTTTATCATGTTGCTGTAATTTTTGCAGTTTTCATCAAATGCAATGTCAAAAAGATAGAATAAATTGTCCCCTCATTTATTATGCATGCCACTCAGAGCAAATATTGTCACCTAGCTCCTCTAGTGAGCAAACTACTATTCAGGGAATGAGAGAGAGGTGAACCATAGTTCTGTCATGTGAGAGGAGAATGAGAAAGAGGACAAGTTTCTCAGCATTGTTTCCACTTTATTGGAAACTTTTTTTATATAAATACCCACCTTTATTCTTTTTTTATTTTTAACTTTATCATCCCACCTTTATTCTTTTTTTATACAAATACCTCAAAGTGATGAGCATTCAATACATACCTAATTCTTCTTCCTCCTCCTATTCCCCCTTTCAACAACCCCGTAAAGTAGGTGGTGCTGAGAGAGATTGGCTGGCCCAATGTCACCCAACTAGCTTTCATGTCTAAGATGGGACTAGAATTTGGGATCTCCCAGTTTCTAGCCTGGGGCCTTAACCACTAGATGAGTGGTTCTCCGCTTGTGGTCTGCGGACTTCTAGGGGGCCATCACAGGGGGTCTGTGAAGACTTGAAGAAATGTTAAGATTTAAATCTTGAGTTAAGTCTTGGGGATCTGTGGCCATGGTCCATGGCCACAAAAAAATATTTAAAAGAGTCTGGTGAAGAAAAGATTGAGAACCACTGCACTAGACCAAATGGGCTCTACTTTTGAAAAGGAAGCCTGTTAATAATGAATCATTTCACCCTGGGATTGTCCTCTGCAAAGCTGAATACTTGTGAGCAAAACAGAAATGCTATGAAGAGTTGAGAGTCAGCATTAGAATAGATTTCACCCCTCCTTTTCTTTTTCTTTCTTTTTTGTTTTTGGTGAAAGCAGTAAACATTTGACAGTACCTAACAGCTGGCATTCGCTATTTAATGGTATGTAACATTCAGCAGGCAACGTTTGACAAGACCTGACAGTGACATGTAGCAGCAGGTAATACATGACAGTATTTCAGTTGGCACCAAGTTTTGGAATGAGTAATTCATACATAATCTCTTCCCGTTTGTAAAACCCTTACCAATTATATAAAGTACAGTCCCTACTCAGAAGTTTAGCACTGCTCAATTCATAGAGCCAGATTTTCCTACCACCAGTTGCCTGGTTACTTCGTTTTCCAACTGAACAGAAACGGGTAGCATACACACAAAAAAAGACTAATCAAGAAAGCCAAATTTTAACTTCTAATGTTCCTGAAAATTTTCAGTGCTGCTGGATACTATTATTTAGTTCTTCCAGATAGAGAAATAAAAGCAGTGACAGAGATGAATGAGAATGTTCGAAATTACTGCAGGCCAGAATAGTAAATTAGATCATAATACAAATATACCCACTTGAAAAGATGAAATATATCATCATTGGACGAACCATTTATGGATGGACAGACCTTGGATTTAAAAATCTTCAGTTTACATGATGAAAAGCACTGAACATTGGGCTACAAAGTTAAATGGTTAAACTTTTTGAACTGAAGGATATTAACCCAGTGTTTGAAGCTTGTATATGCTTTTCAAGGACTTCCCTGATTTTTTTTCTTTTTACCCAAAGAATTGAATTAAAGGCAGACTAGCTTTTAAAAATATGCCCATGCTCCAAATCATACCTTTCTTCTTCCCCAGTCTATAGCATGGAAGAAGAGAGTTTACTTCTAGCCAGCAGAAAAAACAACCAAGACCGGAGGGCAGGGAAAGAGAGGAACCAATGGGATTTCCACATATTGAACTGTAGGACATTGATGATTCTATGGCCATGATGGCGAACCTATGGCACGGGTGCCCAAAGTGGCACACAAAGCCATGTCGTCCGGCATGCGTGGCTTTGCCTGTTTGTCTTCTGGGTTTCTGGTATGCATGTGCGAGCGATGATCAGCTGTCCTTTGCGTGCACGGCAGTGCCAAAAACCGGCCTGCATATGCACGCCAGGCAGCTGATCGTTGGGCGCACATGGGCGCTAGAACCCAGAAGTTCAGCTTTTCCGGAGCACGTCTCTGACACTCAGTGCTGAAAAGGTGCGCCATCATTGTTCTATGGTGACCATACTCTTTGTTAAATATAAGCATATAGTAACAATATAAAAAACTAGAATCACACATCTTTCCTGTCTTCATTGTTTCTCTTGAATGTGGGATGTAGATTATTTAGGATAAGCTCCTGGTTGCTTTGTAGCCCATTCATGCTATTTCACATCCCATCTGAAGCAGCTGCCCTGACTCAGTCCTTCAGCCCCTGACCATCCACAAACTTTATTAGCCTTGCAAAGGAAATTGTTAAGAGTGATTCCACATTCCCTGGTGGCCTACATCAACCCTAGCATGTCTCCAGACCTCAATACCAAAACTGCAGAGTCACCATCAGAAACAACTGAAGCATTCCAACTGACACTGTGGCACCTTTTAATATAATATCCAACATTAGAGAAGATAATGTTTTTTCTCTTTTCCTGAGGGTGGCAGTGAACACTGATTTTTTAAAAAAGAAAGGGAAGGTTGTTCTGTTTTGCTTTATATGAACAGATAAAGAAAAAGAGATAAATTGTGCCCTAGATAAGTATTAAACCCCAGGAAATTCAGAATGCCATTAACAGCTGTTGCTGTGTTAGCTCAATCAGTTTGTGCCATGGCCTACTACTCTAACCTGTACTCTACGCTACATGTCAAAATGAGAGCAACCTAGTGGGGGAAACTTTGTTAGACTAGCATACAGCTACAATATTTGGTTTAAGAAGACTCTACAGACAATAAAAAGGAAAAAAAATATGAACACCACCATATTCTACCGTACTTACAGTGCTTTGCTGGACAGCTCCCTGACATGAAACATTAAGAGAAGGTGGAAATAGGCAACAGAGCACTTTGTTTCAAACAAGAAAATAGGTTGTGTGTCATAAGAAATAAATTACAGCCCTCTCATTTGGGGGGGCCAGAGACAGGACAGACAAGTTCCTATCTGCTTCTGTTTCTGTTTCCTCAGCATTTACTTGGGGTGAGAGTAATTATGCTGTCTCTTTGCATGAGATGTGATTGAAATGAAAGCATACCAAGCCACTGACCCAAGCAGCATAGACATTCTTAATTTTTTTTACATTTTTTTAGCTATAGGAAGGAGAATATGTCTCCTGGTTTAATTTTTAAAACAATGGCCTGCCTTATCAGATATTTGTAAAATATTTGGATGAAACAGCAGATACCATTTGTCATGGAAAAAGTTAACTTAGTAACTCAATGTTTCCAGCATATATACATATGCTATTTTATTTACATATTGTAGCTTTATTAACTTGATTTATAGTTGCTGGATATGTATGCTTCTCAGAAATGATTTGTGATTGGAGCTGCATATATAGTAAGCCCACAAAATAAACAAAATAAAAGAATGAAATAATTTTACTTGCTGCTTTTATTAACTTCTGTTCAAAAATATTTTGGATTGGTATGTTCTATGTTTTTCTCCAGTTCTTTAGTGCTTTGTATTATAGGATGTTTTAATTCTCTCTCTCTCTCTCTCTCCCTCCGTCCCTCCCTCTGTCCCTCCCTCCATCTCTCTCGCCAATAAGATGAATATAAGAATGAATGAATAGGAACTGGCAATTATTCTATCATCCTCTTTTTAAAGCATCAAGTTGAGTGCTACTGAGAATGGAATACTGGATAATGTGGAGCCTTCATCTGATGATTCCTTCCATTTCAAGTTTAGGTAATCAGTGTATTGATGCCATGCTACATTGCATAAGACCAATGCAATATAGTATAATGAAGATTTAATTTTTTTAAAAAAGAAGTATTAAAATACCAAGTTGTTCGTACTTTCAACAGTTACCACAAAGCTATGTAAAATAGCTATAGCTTCCATGTACAACTAGTTATCACTGAGAAGTGGTAATTTCCCCCCCCAATTTCTGCACCAAGCTACCACTGGGAAGAACAAAGGAAATATTTAGCAACTCCAAGTGGTCAGAGTTCAGATTAAAAGTTTAAAACCAACATTTGAGAGCAATTTTGCTTGAGCTTTAAGAAGTCATCTAAGGAGGCTGCTCCTCATTGTTTCATCTAATGTTATAATAAATATATGCAGGGTAAGAGGTAACAAACAAACATTCATACACACTGGCCCATTCAGTCATGCTGGAGGAAACAAAGAGGTCACAATACTATCATAACGCAATATCTTCTCTCTAGAACAAAAACAAAAACAAAACTAAGAAATTATATAAGGAGATTCTTCCTGAAGAAGCAGAAGTGAGTCACCACTGAGGTTAGAGCAAGTTACACATAAGAGACCATGAGGGAACCAAGTACAGGCACCATCACAAATCACAGATCATCAGAGAACATCAACAACATTAGAGGGTTAGTTTGAATGAATCAGTTGGATTTAGATGGAATGTACATTTTTGTTCATAGCTGTTGTCTTGGACCATCGTCATGAGAACAAGTGTAGTTCTCTTGTATCAAATTATTACTAACACAAATAACTTGTAATTGATTTTAATTTGAAAAGGCCAGTGTGGATGTATTGCCTCACACAGCATACAAGACTGAACTTGTGAGGACAGGAATAAAAAACCAACATGGTTTAGCTTCTGAAGACAGAGTGCAAGAAAAAACACTGTGTAGATCGCTGAAGGGTGCTTTGCTTTATGAAGACTATAAGTCAAAATACCTCTTCAAAGTGAAGCAGTGTTTTCATTGTCTTGGTTGAGACTGAACAACTGCTTTGATTGCTCAATACAGGTAGTCCTTGATTTACAACCATTCATTTAGTGACTTACAATCAGTCCTCACACTTAAGTCTATTGCAGCATCCCCACAGTCACATTATTAAAATTTGGGCCCCTGGCAGCCAGCATGCAACATCTTGGAGTTATGATAGGCCATTTGTGACCTTTCCAGCTGGCTTCTGACAAACAAAATCATTGGTGTGGGGGGGGGGGGGAGAAGCTAGATTCATTTAACAACTGTATGATTCACTTAACAACTGCAATGATTCTCTGAACTATGGCAAAAAGGTCAGTAAAACCAGGTGCATCTCTCTTAACCATCTCCTCCCTTAGCAATAGAAAATCTGGTCCCAGTTGTAATAGTAAATCAAGACTATCTGTAATTGTGGCTTCATAAGTTATTATTATTGTATGAGCCCTGATGGGGCAGTGGTTAGAGTGCAGTATTGCAGGCTACTTCTGCTGACTGCCAGCTGACTGCAATTCAGCAGTTCAAATTTCACCAGGCTCAAGGTTGACTCAGCCTTCCATCCTTCCAAGGTGGGTAAAATGAGGACCCAAATTGTATGCGGTTTGCAGTCGGCAATATGCTGACTGTAAACCACTTAGAGAGGGCTGTAAAGCACTGCAAAGTGGTATATAAGTCTAAGTGCTATTTCTGTTATCAAAGTGGTGCATCTCATCCAGGATAAATCCAGCCTGAACTCTCCATTAAAGCAAAGCAACACTCCTCACTGAAGATGTAACAGGTGATTTGCATTCCCCTTTCATCTGGCCAACAATGGCTAATGCAATAAATCTTGGTTAAAACAACCATGATTGAGTGCGCTATGAACCCAGGCCTGAATAGAAACACCTTCACAACAGATGCCAAGTCAGTTTACTCTGATTCACCTAAACATCATTCAATTGGGCAAGGAGCTCTTCTGTCCTATGTTTCAGTTATGACTGCAAATTCTGAAAACAGTATTTTCTGAAATTTGTGTCTTAAAATCACCTAACTTAGAGGAAATGGTGTGATTTAAAAGTCTGATCATTTAAGACCGGAAGAAATACATATATTTGTATAAGGAGATGTATATATCTTTCCTCTAACAGTGTGACACACAATAAAACACGTTCTTTAATACAGTATCTCACCCCTGAATAATGCTTGACGTTCTATTGGCAGAATTCATTTGCACCTGGCCTATTCAAAAGCTACTGATCTTCTGCTCATTAAAGAAATTTAATAAGCACATTTCACAGGTGAAATAGCTCAGAATTAGATGCAAAGTTTTTAATGCCTTACTTTTTTTAAAAGTTGGTCTGGGTTCTTTATTTTGTTGGTTTTTTTTAAATTTGCATTTATATCCCGCCCTTCTCCGAAGACTCAGGGCGGCTTACACTATGTTAAGCAATAACATAGTTATTGGTTATATGCCAATGATATTCCTCTATCCCCCTTTTTTTAAAGGTTATTAAAAGCCCCATTGTAAACACACTTGTATTAATATAAAGATTTCTGATGACAAAATGAGATATGACTTCTTCTGAATCTTAGTCTTTGGAGGCCAAGGACATGCCAAATCACAGGGTAGCATCAGGACAAAAAAATTAAATCTGATGAATTTTAATTTTCAGTTAGATTCAGTTATTGACAGATTACAATTTAAGTAACTCTTTTTGGAAATTTGCTGTAATCAAGGGCCTCAGGAGCCCCTACACTCTTGTAACTGTGTGTGCCTGTTTACGGGTGTTTGGGGTCCTTGGTGCTCTCTGAGCGTAGTTGTTTTCTTGCAGACGTTTCATTATGTGAACTAGGTTACATCATCAGTGCTAGATCTCTAGCATGCTAATGTTTCCTAGTTTGGGTAAAAAAATGGCAGCAAGAAAACAACCAAGCTCACAGACCACCAAGGACCCTTCATTTCAACCCTGAGCTACAAATTTTCTCCTTTAGTGTATGGAAGTGTACCAGACAAAATCCAGCCAGTGTAACAGGACTTCTGCTTTGGGGTTTCCAGGTAACCATTTGTCACAGTAGAAATCAAGGTCAACCAAATGGGCCTCATCCTCCTGGAAGAGAAAACAATGAACTATTGCTTCAGCATTAACGCTAATATCAAGAACTATTTAAGGCATATTTTTTGAATAAAAACAATGTTAGCTATTTTTCCCCCCTTAATACCAGCCATTCCAAACAATTTTGACAACTGCTACCCTGTTTCCCTGAAAATAAGAGATCCCCTGATAATTAGTGCAATTGGGCTTTTGAGTGCATGCAATAAAATAATCCCACCCCCCTGAAAATAATCCCTCCCTGAAAATATTTAAACGCATGCGCAGCCAGTCCCCGCCATTTTCTCTGGTTTCCTCCACGTGCCCCAAAATGATAAGACCTCCCCAAAAATAAGGCCAAGCACTTATTTCAGGGTTCAAAAAAAATATAAGACAGGGTCTTATTTTCAGAGAAACATGGTACTTTTTTAAAAGATCTGTCCCATAACTGCTCAAGGCACAACTTTGAGCTTCACGAACTCAAAACCTCCTTTATTGAACTGAACTATTTCATACTTTGAATCAAGCCAATAATTTCTTTTCATTTGTTCTTCAGTGAATATTTGTTTTCACTTTTATTGCTAAACTCTTTTACATGCTGCTTCTATTTTGTAAATACGTTTTTGTCTGTGTTTTAGCAGAATATAAATGTACTGGGGTGTGTGGGGCTTTAGGTTTGTTTTTATTTATTTTTTTGGATACAGGAAGCTGTGCTGAAAGATTAAAAAATAAATAAAATCCACATGTGCTTACGTGAACATTGTTTGCAGAACTGGATCTTGACAAACATCCAAGCCACTTAGGTTCAGGATTTTGCAAAAAACTTAGATATTTAAATCTGCTCCAGAAGACAAAATGCTGCCTGGAGCAATTTTAGCAACCCCTTTTCTTGCTTTATATGAATTCTTTAATGTCGACCACCTTATCCCTTGAATGCCGGACATGGCCTCCTTATTGGGGCCTTGACCTCAGTCTGACTTGAACACTGCTATGGCTTGACACCTTGTAACTCCGACCAAAGGCTAAGACCCAGTTTATGATTTTTGTAACCAAATATGATAAGCAAATGGGTTTGATTTTGTTCTGTTAGGGAACAAAAATGTCCTTTCGTGTTCTCCAGCATTTGCTTTTCAGAACTGTGTTGCCTTTGATACTGAAGGAGAGCACGTGTGACTTAAAACCTCTGTGGATTTGCTGATTACCCTTTTAAAGTTCAACTGATAACCATTTATTTATTTATTTATTTTTCAAATTTATATACCGCCCTATCTCCCTAAGGACTCAGGGCGGTTCACAGGCAGTTAAAATACATATAAATACAGATTAAAAACGACAATTAAAAAACTTATTCTATTGCCAATAGAATACATGTCATGTCAACCATCAACATGTCAGGTGATAGCAAAGCCTATGATTTAATTAAAGTTCCTTCTCATTTAGTGACCAGAATTGGGACCAACTGTGTTGTTAAATGAAGCAGTTTCTAAGTGAAAAATCTTGTCATTCTCCCCCCCCCCGCCCCCCTCAACCAAGCATATAATTTTTTTACTTCAGCTTTTCTTTGCTTTACAGGGTCAAAAAAAATGTGATCATAAACAACGGTGACTCCATATGTCAGGGAAGGAACTCAAGGAAGCCAGGTAAAAAGACAACTTTTTCTGCATTCCCCTGCTATTTGGAATGCTCACCCTGGGACTGGGATAATTAAAAGAGAATTAATATTTGTATTTACATTCCCTGGAGAGGAAGGATTTACAAGGGAATAAGCAGGCACACAATGGAGAATACACTAGAACCTAGCTATTCCAGACTCTGAACCTGCAGAACTGCTTAGAAAACAAACAAAAGCTTTTAGTGTGAAACTGATTAAGATCAGTTACCGATCTCGTTAGTGTCAGGCAGCAGCATGAGTTGGGGGGAGGGTTCTAATCAACAGAGTTCAGCTTGTTAATTTGCTGTTAGTACTTTTTTAGGGATGCACCACAGAGAAAAGCAGCTCAAATGAGAGCTTATTTAGGCGATTTCTCCACGCTGCGAGAGGGAAAAATAGGTCAGGCACCGTTCAGTGCATACTAAATGACTGTGAAGATGAACATGTTATTGAGGGAGAGATGTTGCAAAGGTTGCAAATGCAGCACTTTTTCATCACACACACATACACACACACACACACACACACGTGTGTGTGTGTGTGTGAGAGAGAGAGAGAGAGAGAGAAAGGTTATTCTGAAAATACCTCTTTGAACATAAGGGCATTGTACTTTCAAAACCTTTTTAAAACTGTTTTGATTTAAATCTGATACCGAAGATTGTATGTTTCAAAAATAGTACAGGCAGTCCTCTGGTTAAGAATGTTCAACTTAAGGACAGCCCCTATTTACAAACAGGCTGCCTATTATTAAAAATGATGGACGGTATTGTGCTTCCCTGAACTGATGAACCACTGAAGCCATGCAGTGTTTTTTTTTATGAACTGGTGAAGCCCCATGTTTTTAATATATAGCCTGTTTTCAGTGGTTCATGAATGAATGAATGAATATTTTAATTTGTATACCGCCCTTCTCCCGAAGGACTCAGGGCGGTGAACAGGCAGATAAAATACAGATACACACAATAATTAAAAACATCCCTTAAAAAACTGATTTAAATTTGCCCAAATGTTAAAATAACATACTCCCCCATAAAACATACTCCCCTCATGAAAACATTGCACAGCTTCAAATATTCCATCAGCTCAAGAAAGGAAAATGCCATCCACCATTTTCAGCAATAGGCAGCCCTTTCGTAAGTATGAGTTCGTATGTACGTACAAATCTGAATTAAAGACAGAGTTGGGAACAGAACTGGAGGGACTGCCAGTAGTAGCCATGAGGAAATTAGTAAATTTATTTTGGTCAATCAGTTCAGCCAGATGTAGATGATAAATAGGACCAATTAGCTCACTAAATCACATTATTGCAAATTCCATATTAGGACTGCATTACAAATGAGACCAGGACCTGAGTCAGCTGAATTTTGGTGGTGTGGGGACAGCAGTGGGTTTCAATTTTTTTTACTACCGGTTCTGTGGGTGTGGCTTGGTGGGTGTGGCTTGATGGGCATGGCAGGGAAAGGATACTGTAAAATCTCCATTCCATCCCGATCAGCTGGGACTTGGGAGGCAGAGAATAGATAGGGATGGGGCCAGTCAGAATTTTTACTACCGGTTCTCTGAACTACTCAAAATTTCCACTACCGGTTCTACAGAACTGGTCAGAACCTGCTGAAACCCACCTCTATGTGGGGATGGGAATAAGATGTTGAACTTTGATTCTGTGGTGCTCCAACAGGATATGTGGCCCATGGGATGCACTCTAGCATTCTGTGGTCATTGTGAAGAAATCTTACTGATGAGGATCAACATTTACTATATGTTATAAGACTGGTAGAAATTTTTAAAAAAATACTAAGTTGGAATTCCACCTTGGATATCATCCACTTCTTTAAAGAGTAAATTTCAAATGAGGTGGGAATTTTCTCCATCACTATTGATAATATGGACAATTTCTTAACCAGAACCAACATCTTGTTGACTTAAATGAAGAAAAGGTGAATTTACCACATCAGTGCTGCCGTGGTTTAGTGACATTCCTGAGTTAGTGAGAACATTTAGCTAATGAGTCTGGCTACCTTTTTGGAGTTAGTGCAGGTCAGGCTGCATTACAAAAATATTTTTTTTTAAAAAAAAGATTGGAATCAGATTTGACAGTTAAGAGCTGAATTCTAAATCAACAGGTGTCTTTCCATTTTTATTTGGTTTAAAATAGCACTCTTAGTTGGAAAATACAAGTCTGCATCCTATTTAAAGTGGCATTTCTGACAGAAAATATCCTTCTCATAACTCTTTTGGGGGGAAAGCTCACTTTTAAAAGATACCTGAGACTTGTCCTTTCAAAAAAGCAAAATGATTTTGTTTCCACATTCCTTTGTAATAAAATAATTTTTTTCTCTATTAATTGCCTGGCTGCAATCTTATGCGCACATACCTAGCAATAACCTCCACTCAGCTCACAGAATTACAGTTGTATCTTAATTCTATTCAGGAATACAGCCTAAGGCTGTCATCCTTTGTACACACACAACGTAATATGTGTAGCAGATTGATTAGGCTTTAGAGATAAGTGCATATGAGCTTTGCACACTTAACCTGTGATCTGCGCTTTTGCTGGCTTGATTTTAATGCATGTTAAGAAAATCCTGCCCAGACTTGAACTACTTTGCCAACAGCTTGCAAAGATATTCCGTGAAAATTATAGGCTACCACATCCTCCCTTTGGATAGTTCTTCACTTCAGTGAGTGAATGAGACACTTTCACACAGACACAGTAAACAGACAGATATACATAGAGACAGATATGACAAAATGCCATAAAACAGATGCAACCAACTTTTTTTTAAAAAAAAAATCATTTTCTACTGGGCTATTTGTTTGTTTTAGTAAGTCTTGTGAGGTTCTCCCTCACAAGACTGAGAAACGATGAAAGAGTGAATTCATGGTCTTAATAAAAAGCAAACAAACAACTCAGCAGGAAGCAGGTAACTCAGGAAAGATGTATGTATGTTAATTTGTTCCTGCCACTTCTGACCCAGACACAATAAACAAGTAAGGGCAATATAGGTAGTCCTCTACTTACAACAGTTCATTTAGTGACCCTTCAAAGTTACAATGGCACTGAAAAAAGTGACTTACAACCATTTTTCACACTTATGACCATTGTAGCATCCCCATGGTCATGTGATTTTCATTCGGATGCTTGATAACTGTCTCACATTTATGACGGTTACAGTGTCACAGAGTGATGTGATCCCCTTTTGCCACCTCCTGACAAGCCAGATTCATTTAACAACCATATTACTAATTTAACAACTGCAGTGATTCACTTAACAAATGTGGCAAGAAAAGTCCTAAAATGGGGCAAAACTCACTCGACAAATTTCTCACTTAACAACATACATTTTGGGCTCAATTACAGTCTTAAGTTAAGGACTACCAGTATTTCAACTATTTTGCTAGTAAGTTAAACCTGCTCTAATAGGATCTGCAGCAGAATTTTTTGAGGAAAAGCAGGGGATAATGTGATGATGGGACATTCTGGCTGCTAAGGAGTAGCCAGTCAAAATGGAAGGGTTGATCTATGACAGGGATGTCAAACACAAGGCCCACAGGATGGATTCGGCCCATGATGTGGGCCATCCTGGAAAATATAAGAGGCCGGCACACATCACTTCGGCCTTGTCTACCCAATGTGGCTTCAGCCCCAGTGGTGTATTAACCATTAAGCAGACTAAGCATATGCTTAGGGCATCAGATCCAAAGGGGGCACCACAAAGTTGAGAAAACAAAACAAAACAATGAATACAAAGTATATACAGTATATACAAAGGAGGGGGGCACCAAGATTTGTCAGTGCTTAGGGCACCAGTGAGCCTTAATCTGCCACTGTACAGCCCAGTCTACCCAATGTGGTCTACCCAATGAGAAGAGGAAACATCGGGCCAGCGTGGCTTCGGCCTGGTCTACCAAATGCGGCTTCAGCCCAGTCTACCTAATGTGAAGAGGAAACATCGGGCCAGTGTGGCTTTGGCCCGGTCAAACCAATGCAAAGAGGAAACATGCCCACCGAGTCAGCCACACTCATCCAGTCGGCCACACCCAGTGAGTGGCATCAAGTTGGCCACACGCCCACCCAGTTGGCCACACCCACCTGCCCCCCCCAAGGTCAACCACAGTCCTATTGCGGCCCTCAATGAAATTGAGTTTGACACCCCTATGAAAAAATAGAGCATAGCAGGCCAACTGAAAAGCAGAGTCTGAGCTGCCACAAGCAGAAAAATACTTTTTTTTGAAATTAGAGCATAAAACTTGCTCAAGTATCCATTCATGCTGGATAGGACTGAGGACAGGACAGCAGTATCCGTTCAGTCCTCCAACAGTTGTTGGTCTGTTCCTTTCCCCCCACCCCCCAGTGTATGGCATACATAGCCAGGGAAGTCTTTTTACCACAGACTAGTTCTGGCAGCCTAAGACTGCTAATTCATTTTATTCATGCATGCACACTATCCATGGTATACCATAGGGGGCAAATTAACTTTGCACCAGCTGGCTACCAGTATTTGGGAGATGTTTGGTCTTCCAAACTTTCTTCCGCTGACCTTGCTTTGCATCCAGGCAGGTCGGGCACCTGCTCCTACTTCTGCACAGAACTCCGCTAGTTTTTCCCACCGGAGTAGTACCTAGCTATCTACTTTTTAAACTGCTTTAGAGAGCTAGGAGTGGCCTGTACTGATAACAGGCAAACTGGAAGTATGGAGAATGAAATGAGATGACAGCCCAAATAAGTTTTTCCCCCCATTTCTTTTATAAATTACTTACCTATGTTTTGAGATTTAGTTATGTTTTCCAGGAAACCAAGAAAAGTTATTTATTGACTTCACAAACTTCCAGATAATTAGTATGTAAGTTACAATGGATAATTTGCTTTTGAAGAGTCATGGTGATATACATAATAAAAATGCAAAATACAAGTTATGTGTGAATAAAAGCATAACTAATACCTCCAGCCAGGGGTGGGTTCTACTTACCTTTACTACCAGTTTGCAATGGGGCCACGCGTGCTTGATGCTTCCTGATGACGTCCGGGTCAGTGGGCGAAGCCTCCCACAGATTTTACTACTGGTTCTTGTGAACCAGTCCGAACCGGGGACAACCCACCACTGCCTCCAGCACATTGCAACCTGAAATAATGATGCAGTAATGGTATAAGATTGCCTGCCTCAAGAGTAGCTTTCCTAGGCAAAATGTTTTTACAACCTCTGATTTCAGGTTGTAAACTACAGATTACAAACATATTTAGAAGGCTCAGTGAAAGGCAGAAATGCCCAAGATGTAAAACATATGATCAAATAACAGTAGCGGAAGGCTTTCCATCAGATTGCATAGTGTGCATAGAGCATGTTTGCTAAAGCACAATATCCAGTTTTAATCTTTATAAATATGCCTTCATTCCATATAATATGTAGCTGTAGGCTATTTGGATGCAAACAGAATTAAGTAAACAAAAATAAAAAAGTAAAAATGATACATGGACACATAGCCAATTCATGGAGACGTACACAAACATCTACTACATTTCAATAGCAAGAAGCAACCCCCTCAAAAAACAGATTTTGAATTTAGTATAGACTGGTTTTTATTTTTGCTAATGTTATTATTTCTGGAATTTTATGAAAAGCGGAGGGACATATCCTATTTTTTGGTTCCCACTTTCTGGAATATGTTTTTCTTCTCTTTATCCCCTGAAGAGGAGGTAATTTCATTAGACCTGAAACCATTCATTCATTCATTTCATTTCATTTCATTCATTCATTCATTCAACTTTATGTTGAATTCAAAATAATTTTATTTATGTTAGTTATCTGACTATGGGAAGAAGAATTGCACACAGAGATATGAATCCATTAGTCAAAACACACTTTCTTATTGACCCCAAGTCAGCCATAATAAGCCTGGTTTGTCAATAACTTAATGGATTGTGTGAATCCAACCATCATTGGCAGCTCCCACGTTAAGTTCTAAAATTATTTTGTTTAAGTGCTTTAAAATCTGTAAAGTACCATTGAATCCAGAGTAAATGAGTTTTGAATAGCACCATGAGAAACTGACCGATTCACAAAACCATTGAAGCCTGCCAGAAATTGGGCTGAAGTCATCTATGTTTGCTATTTTTCCTTGGTAAATTGGTTATCAGGAATGTGAAACAAGTCCATTCCTCTTCTATGGAGACCCATTTCCAGCCAGTGAGAAAATGATATGTGCATGGAAAAATGGCCACTTGGATCTCTAAAAATTATTTCCGTTTTATGAAAAGCCCTTAATATTTTGGAAATAAATGGTTGAATGGTAGTGTGGCAGTTTCACAGAATTCATATGAAACACACCTTTCTGCTCTATAATTGCAATGTATTTTGCTTAATGATTATTAATAAAAAATCTATGAATTTTGTAGCTGAAATGTCTAGAAATAAAAAATCCTGATATCTTTCCATTGATGATGCTTTAGAATAAAGCCATTGTTTAAAAAAAACAACTGACCTATAACTTCACATAAGACAGACCAAATTATTTTGACTCCCAAAATACTAGCATAGCCCTTTTTTCGCTGTGTTGGTAATTTAAATCGTAAACAGCAGTAACAAAGTGAGCTTCTACATACTGTCTATTGGTCACAAGCAAAAAACAAAAAACCTTGAGAGTTTTGAAAACCCATTTTTCAAACCCTCCACTAGGTACTACAAAATCATTGGTGCAAAAGCCATACAAGAAACCTTGATATAGTGAAATAATTTCTGATCTCACTGCCACACTGTAAAAGTATTTAATAAAAAAATATCATATTATATAGTCAGGGGACCTCTTTGGCTCTGAGCCATCTGAATTATATTGATTAACTATAAACATACAATAACAAGTACTTTATCCCATTGCATACTTTATCCCCAGTACTCTAAGTCATGGGCTTTAAAGCGCTCCATGGCTTAGGACCGGGATACTTACGGGACCGCCTACTGCCATATTGTATCTCCCAGCGACCTGTGCGTTCTCACAGAGAGGGACTCCTTAGGGTGCCGTCAGCCAAGCAATGTCGACTGGCGGCCCCCAGGGGAAGGGCCTTCTCTGTGGGGGCTCCTACCCTGTGGAACGGCCTTCCCCCTGGACTTCGACAAATACCTGACCTTCGGACCTTTCGCCGCAAACTTAAGACTTATCTATTCCATCTTGCTGGACTGGGTTGAATTTTAATTTTTTAGCTGATTTTATGGGTTTTAATTTTTTTATTAATTTTTAGGGTTTGCTTGTATTTTAAAATTGGGCCAAATTTAATAAGTTTTTAAATGTCTGTTTTTAGTATTGTATGTGTTGCTGTATTTTATTCTGGCTGTAAACCGCCCTGAGTCCTTCGGGAGAAGGGCGGTATACAAATTAAAATATTATTATTATTATTATTATTAAAAAAGAACAATTTATTTAACATCCTCCCCCTGCCCAGAATGTTTAGTTAATTGATGATTTGGGGCTATTACCTATCCCTGGTTAAGTATCTCTAATAATGGACCACTGAACCTGATAAAAGAGCTCCTTTAGGACAATTTCTTATACATTATTTTTTTAAAAAATCATTGATTAAAATAACAGTTCCATATTTTAAGTTATAGTGATGCAATTTTAGAAATGCCTAATTAAAACGAAAGTTGGAAAGATTTCACCATATCAGAAGAGAATGTAATCAGAAGTGTTCTTTGTTTGTTCAGCATACTATCTATTTGCTGTTGAGGGACCACTTTGAAGCCCATCTTTAGATAAATTGGATTTGGACACTATAGTTCTTCCAATAAAGACTGTCTTCTGTAAAGTAAATCAGATGATCACTTTAGTTACATTGTTTTTAGTGTACCTTCGGTTACAACAAACTTAACTTAAAGTGATCTTGGTGCATATTTGAAAACAGAGTCATTAAACTAAATGCTTGCCCTGAATATCAATGCATGTATGCGAATATATGCATATTGTGGAAACATTTTGCTTTAGGTTAATTAAGAAAAATTAGTGAATAGAAATAATGCACTCTGCAAACAAATCTTCCTTTGTTTTCTGAATCTTGCTATATATTATGTACCTTTTTTAGGGACAGAAATAGGCATGCTGTTCTACAGGTTTTCTAGTTGTGCTGAGCTTTAACTTCCTATATTCCCAGTCATCCTTGTGCCATGTTGGCAGGAAATTCTGAGAGTTGAAGTTCAACAGATTTGTATGGCACCTAATTGAAGAAGAGTACAATAAGACAAAAATATACTATTATTATTGTTGGTCACTTAGCCAGATTTTTGGACTAGATTTCACATGTTTATGTCATAATCTTTCATTTTTCAAATCCTGGTACTTTCTGATCTTCTCCAATTCTTCATCTTCTATTCTACTGTCCTCTGGTATTGCCACATCAATTATTCACTCTTTCAACCACAGTTATATCTGGTTATTCTGAACCAAGACTTTGTCACTTTATATTTAAAAATCCCATATTTTAATCTGCTCATTTTTTACTACTTTTTCAACTACATGTTCCCATCAATTTTGATGTTACTGACACATGATAATTTTTACAGATGTTCCAGTGAATCATTTTGGCAAC
Source organism: Ahaetulla prasina (assembly GCF_028640845.1). NCBI lineage: Eukaryota > Metazoa > Chordata > Lepidosauria > Squamata > Colubridae > Ahaetulla > Ahaetulla prasina. The sequence goes on from NC_080539.1 coordinate 105,553,128, forward strand.
TGTGTTATGTGATTGTTTATAATCAGTTTGTGCGATCTTCTTCTATGAGCTGAAATATATGACCTACTACTGCATCTTCTGCTTCTTTGAGTAATCTTCACTTTGAATCATTTGGTGATTTTTCAATTCTGCCTTTCATTGCATTAGTTTGAATAGCTTGCTCTTAAGTAACCAAAAACAAGCCTTCAATTTCTTTTTCTTTTTTTAATGTTCCAATGTAAGGAATCTATCTGAAAAATCTTAAGGTATTGTACTTATTTTATCCCTTACCTTCCTGCTAATTCCAAAAAATACGAGAGAAGAAGTGAGAAGAGGGAAGGCTAGATAATAAGAGGCAAGGATAGCCTCATGATGCATGAGATAATCTTATTTTTGCTAAAAATAAGTTACGTAAAGACAAGTACATAGTTATGTGGTTGGAGTTTGCCTTCAAATGCCATTGTATCATCATCATCATCATCTTTATTCATTAAACATGAAACTCAGTCAACTGAACATTCAATAAGGCATCACAAATACCATTGACTGGTGCTAATGGTTGATACGGGTTGCTGCCAGCATCCTAGGTATCAACCAAGTACCTTCTTAAGATGTACGATGTTCCAAGTAGCACAGTTTTTTGCAGTTCTGCTGGTGTTATTGCAGGAAGCTGCAATTTGTTGATGTATCTTATAAAATTCTTGGACAAGGTACCAAGTGCCGGGTGCCCCAATGACAATGGGATAATAATAATATGAATTGATGAAATAAATAAATAAACTTAAAATACTGTATTACATTTGAATGACAAGTCAATAAGGCAGTTCTTAGACAGCAAGAAGACTAATCTTCAAAAAGCCTTTGTGATGTTACTTTATGTTTTGCTCATATAAAGAGACAGAAGCTTTCCTGACACTCAGGTCAGCTTCCAGAAACACTTAACCAAAAAAAGTGCTTATAAAATCTGAAGCATTTCTTTTGAGAGTGGGAGAGTGGGAAAGCATTGAATCTAATCACTTCAGTTTAATGACTGCAGTGGTTAACTCTCTCCTGCCCTCTGGCCCTGGCTACTATGGCAAGTGAGACTTGGAGACAAAATGGATGAATGGTATACAAAAACAAGACCACAGAACCTGCCCTGTGGTCCATTTTTTTTCACTCCGTTTCCTAAAGCTTGGAAATGAGTCCTGTAGAATGATGTGAGCTGAAATCAGGATTCACAACTCCTGAAATGCCAGATGGTAGGAAGTGTAGGAATATTCTGATCTGAAGGAAGAAAGAAAGAGAGAGAGGTTAAGTAGGGAGCCTCCGCTTTTCCCCAGCAAGGCTTCAGCACTCTTTCATGTATGTTGCATGGTTTAACATACAGGAAATAGGATACCCCTGTGGAGCTGAATAAAGGAAAGGTGATCGATCGGATTGTACAATGTATGTATTATTTGCTATACAGGTAAGGAGCAATGTGAAACAAATAGAAAATGCTACCACTACACTTTTCTATAACCATATGAAAATCTGCTTTTGAGGACAGTACTGAAAGCAGATTTTAAACCAACATGAAGTTTCCTTTGAAGGCCATGCCATTTTTGCCGTTGTGTTTCAGCAAACATTCTGATTTGTTTAGGAAACTTATCTTCATGGGAAGACTAGTTGAATGGGCAAGATCTTTCGATGAGTAATGCAAGTCTTGATCAAGTTTTGATTATTTTGGGATCTTCAAATCTTCCTGCCGAAGAGGTTATAAAAAATGCTTTTAAAGGGTTCTGGTCATCAGGCAACTCAGCTGGGATTGTCAGAACCCTTTAAAAGCATTTTTTCTACAACCTCTTCGGCCGAAGAGGCTGTAAAAATGCTTTTAAAAGGCTCCTCTGGCAATCCCAGCTGCCTTATCATCAGAGGCTTTTAAAAGCATTTTTTTACAACCTCTTCGGCCGAAGAGGTTTATTTATTTATTTTATTTATTTATTTATTTGATTTCTATACCGCCCTTCTCCCGAAGGACTCAGGGTGGTGTACAGGCAAGAATAAAACAAACGGTACAATATACAAATTTAAAATGCAGTTAAAAAACTTATTTTAAAAATTGGCCTGAGAAGTAAAATATATAATAAGCTAAAAAAACCCATTTAAAATTAATTACTAAGAATTTAAAAATTTGTTAAAATCAATTTAAGCCAGCCCCGCGCGAATAAAAAGATGTGTCTTCAGTTCGCGACGAAATGTCCGAAGGTCAGGTATTTGGCGTAAACCCGGGGGAAGTTCGTTCCAGAGTGTGGGAGCCCCCACAGAGAAGGACCTTCCCCTGGGGGCCGCCAGCCGACATTGCTTGGCGGACGGCACCCTGAGAAGTCCCTCTCTGTGAGAGCGTACGGGTCGGTGGGAGGCATGTGGTAACAGCAGGCGGTCCCGTAAGTACCCAGGCCCTAAGCCATGGAGCGCTTTAAAGGTAGTAACCAACACCTTAAAGTGCACTTGAAAGGCCACAGGTAGCCAGTGCAGTCTGCGCAGGAGCGGTGTTATATGGGAGCTACGCGGAGCTCCTTCTATCACCCGCGCAGCTGCATTCTGGACTAACTGAAGCCTCCGAGTGCACTTCAAGGGGAGCCCCATGTAGAGAGCATTACAATAATCCAAGCGAGAGGTAACGAGCGCATGAGTGACCGTGCACAAGGCATCCCGATCAAGGAAGGGGCGCAACTGCCGAACCAGGCGAACCTGGTGGAAGGCCCCCCTGGAGACGGCCGTCAAATGATCTTCAAACGACAGCCGTTCATCCAGGAGGACACCTAAGTTGCGCACCCTATCCTTTGGGGCCAATAACTCGCCTCCAACAGTCAGCCGCGGCTGCAGCTGACTGAATCGGGATGCCGGCATCCACAGCCACTCCGTCTTGGAGGGATTAAGCTTGAGCCTGTTTCTCCCCATCCAGACCTGTACGGCTTCCACACACCGGGACAGCACTTCAACAGCTTCATTGGGGTGGCCTGGGGTGGAGAAGTACAGCTGGGTGTCATCAGCGTACAGCTGGTATCTCACCCCAAAGCCACTGATGATCTCCCCCAACGGCTTCATATAGATGTTGAACAGAAGGGGCGAGAGAATCGACCCCTGCGGCACCCCACAAGTGAGGTCCCTCGCGGTCGACCTCTGCCCCCCTGTCAACACCGTCTGCGACCGGTCAGAGAGATAGGAGGAGAACCACCGATACACGGTGCCTCCCACTCCCAATCCCCCCAACCGGCGCAGCAGGATACCATGGTCGATGGTATCAAAAGCCGCTGAGAGATCTAATAGGACCAGGGCAGAGGAATAACCCCTGTCCCTGGCCCTCCAGAGATCATCCACCAATGCGACCAAAGCTGTCTCCGTGCTGTACCCGGGTCGGAAGCTGGACTGGAATGGGTCTAGATTGTAGGTTGTAGACAAAATGCTTTTAAAAGTAAAAAAAAAAAGTTGGCCATGCCCAGCCAGTCACATTACCTCCCCCCCCCACCAAGCCATGCCCACAGAACCGGTAGTAACAAATTTTACATTTCACCCCTGATGTAACTCCCCAGAGCATTTTTAGAGCCAACATCCTCCCTCAGAACAGGCATCCACATTCAGTATGTGCATATTCGTTCAAAAGAAAAAAATGAAGGTGCTGGTGTCCATGACCATATGATTGAAGCTTTTTTTTTTTACATGTTGTAACATAAAAAGAATAGAACTTCAGTCATGAAGTAGGTCTACCATTTTAACTTTTTTTTTACCCTCTCCCTTCCCGCAAACAATCCTGACCCTAGTCAAAGTTCATAAGAAACAGAGATGGCAATATTATTTCAATAGTTGATATTGAAAAATCCTGTAACTGCCTCTTCTGTTCTACTTAAGCCAACAATAATAAGTGAAATTGTACTAGACAGTGTCTAAAAATAAGCTCACTTTTCTCTGCACCACAAAGACCAGTGCTAGAGACAGCCTGAAACCATGTTCTCTAGAGATCAGAGGGATCCTGATATTTCTAAAAGGGAAAGCATAGACTTTCTGTTGAATAAACTACCATTCTTACAGACAACCTTTTTTTGATATCTAAAACTACATACTCCAAGCTTTCATGGTAGATTCTAGGCACAAGCAATGTAATATTAGCACAATTTGAGTGGATTAAGTTCTGAATTCTTACATTATCTCTTCATCATTGTATGTAGTTCCCCAAAGCTTGTTTAGTTTGGAATTCTATAGAAACTGTAATTTTCAGGTCTTCTGCTCAAAATATTGACATAAGTTTGAAGAGGAACTTGCATTTGTACATTTAATTTATTTAGATTGGACTAAACAGTCAAGAGCAAAAGAATAAGATCTAAAATAATACCCCAGCTGACTTAACATAGATTGTTTAGGGTTGGAGAAATAAATTCAAAATGATCCATTTGAAAGTCAGAAGATACATAAACCTTTTGCACATGATGGCTTTTTCTACATGCAAATTTTTTGCCTTTCAGCTTTTTGCTGCTTAAAGGAACTTTTGCATAGCTGGTTACAGGAAGCTAAAACCCATGAAGAGCAGTTACAGGAATCAGATATGTCTACAGTAGTTTAATAGAAGGACTAGGGGTGACATGATAGCAGTGGTCCTATCTAAGGGGTTGCCCAAAGAAGAAGGAGTCTATCTGTTCTCCAAAGCACCTGAAGGAAAAACAAGAAGAAATGGATGGAAAGTAATCAAGAAAACCAAACCATAAATAAGGATAAATTTATTGATAGTGAGAACAATTGCTCACACCTTGTTGTTGTTAGTTGCGAAGTCATGTCCGACCCATTGCGACTCTACCTCTACCATCCTCACATGCTCACAGCTACTCATGCATTTGTTACCTCACAAATGGACTATTTCAACATGCTCTATGAGGGACTGCTTTTGAAGACCATCCAGAAACTACAAATGATCCAAAATGAAGCAGTACAGGTAGTGATGGATGCTTAAGACCCAGCTCTTTTCTAGACTTTGGCCCAGAGTAACTACAGTCCTCATTTTAGGCAGTATAATGTAATTTAGCCATGTTCACCATTTGTTGATTTTAATGATATAGGAGTCTTCAATTTACAATCATTTGTTCAGCAACCATTCAAAGTCATGGTGGTGCTAAACAGAGGAACTTACGGTAACAATAGGTTTTCCACGGAAACCTATTATATGTCAGTGTTTCAGAAAACCCCTCCCCCAACTCCAAGTAAAAACTCCGAAACAAACATCTTTCAAAGTTCTATTTACTAGGATAGGTAAACTGGCACATTTGGGAAAACCCAACTCTGAGAGGTCCAGGTTTTCCTTTAGTAAATCAACCCCCCCAAAAACCATCCCGTGACCCCACAGTCGATCACATACTCCAATCGCCAACCATCCCATCTCGAGACAGCATTCCAACCACTCCTTCTCCAGATGCAGGATCGGCCTGACCTTGACCGACAGGAAGAATGCTAATGTCTAAATGTCTAAAAACAACCTCTCTACTAAATCCCCCCTCCTATTTTCCCACACATGAGAAAGTGGCAGCACGGAAGCTTCCGGCCTAATATGGCTTCCAAAGCTGACACCGTCTACATTACTTTAATAACCCAGAATGATATAAGAGGTGATGCAGCTTGAAAATGAAAAGTATGTCCCCTAAATCCATTGGAGCTGGGCAACTATAGTAAATTTAAATAAATAAAAATAAATAAATAATAAACAAACAAACAAACAAATAAATAGCTAGCTTCAGACCCACACTCTGGCTTAGCCTGTATATGTTCCTATAACAAGTCAGAATGACATTAAGCGAAGAATATTTTTACTAATCAAAGTGGCTGTTCTCACATCCTTTCCTGCCTATTTTTAATGGCCCAAGGTACGGATCCATGATTTCCTGATATGAATCCAGCAAGCCTTTAAAAGATGTTGCTGACATCATAGTCAGAAAAAAAAAGGAATTGAGAACTTTTTACAATAAAAGGTAAGTTGTAAGTGGTTTGAAAAATTAAGTTAGAATTAATCAAAGATCAATAGAAAGAGACTTTGCACAGAGAATCATACACTGAGCAGTGAGCTGGGTTTAGATGTTATTAAAGAATTTTACAATCTCCAAAGCAACACTTGTCTGCTCCCCGTCCTTTTATTTCTGTTCTTACATTAGTGAACCGTCCTCTGTAATTCTGGTGTGTAATGTCCATTCAATGACAACTAAAAATATAAGAGACTAACAGTATAATCTTAGGTATGTCCCCAAAGGACTCAACTAAGTCCCAAATGGGCTCATAGGATTTATCTTCCTAGGTAAGAATGTATCAGATTACAGACTAAGACTTAGTAGTATCAAATGTGAAACCCTACACCACACATTTTTACACTCTCAGTTATATAAAATAATTATATGACTAAAGACAATCTAGGAAGAAACGAAATGCCATTCTTCTTTCTCCCTCCCCCCCCCCGTCCCATCACAACTCACTCTACTTTTAAGTTAGTTTTGTTTTCATGGGTCTCTCCCCCTCCCAACCTCTGCGTTACTTTATCTATATCTTTGGTTTACCATTTTGAGTGGTATTTAATTGAGTTCATGTGCAAGTCTCTGGAGTTACCGCTTGCGGCTTCAATAAAACTGTTCTTGTTTGCGAATAAAAGCATATACAAACAGCATTTGAGCCTTGTTGTTGGGCACAGAAATATGTGTAGACTCAGGAAAAGGAAAAAAAAAAAGATGTGGCTGAATTTTTCTAAATTAAGTCTCACCTTTCCAACGAATACCTTGAAATGAATATTGCAAGACCATCATGAGATTGTAGGAAATAGAAACCTAACACACGCTGAGAAAATCATGCATTTTTACACTGTATTAACGTGAACACAGGCTCAGGTCCTGGACATGTTGCTGAATGCATAATGGTTCTCCCTCACCCCTCCCTCCCTCCCTCTCTTCACACATCAGAAGAGTTCTGTCCAGAAAACCTGTAATAGGTTATAGGCAGGGTATTTCTGTATTTATGTATGTATGTATGTATGTATGTATGTATGTATGTATGTATGTATTTTGTCAAGCACGTATCAGATAACAGATATAGGTATAAACATGGTTATTAATACATGAAATTGATATGAATAAAAGGGGACATTAGGACAGGGATGGTAGGCACATTGTTGAGTTTATGCACTCCCCTTACAGACCTCTTAGGAATGGGGTGAGGTCAACAGTAGATAGTCTAAGGTTAAAGTTTCGGGGGTTTTGGGAAGAAACCACAATCAAGTAGTGTATTTCAGGCATTGACCACTCTGTTGCTGAAGTCGTATTCCCTGCAATCAATTTAGGTGAAACAATTTATAATTTATAATAAATGTAAATAAAAAAATTAGGTGAAACAATTTATAAGGTGGCACACATCTAAATTTTTCAGGAATTCTGGTGCCACTCTTAAAACATGTTCTTGAAATCTCTGTGCTTGGGAATACTCAATGTGTCAACGAACCAAGTAGAAGGTCCCTGTCAGATGGTATGAAAAAGCTATGGAAAAAGGAAACTTCCTTTTTCCCAGGACATTACCCCAGCGTTCTAAGTGGTAAAAACAACATAAAATTTAAAAAATTGCCGCTGACATTTTGTCAGCCTACTTGTAGCTACTCTGACATATATTCAGTAGTCTGGTAACTATTATGGTGAAGCAATCAATATTTCTCTCTTCAACAGAGGAGTATAAATAATGATTTCCAATAAAAACCTATTTCAGACTGTTCTGACTAGAGAACAGAGACAAGTCATTGAGAATGGTGCACTTAAAGCCTCCTTCTTTTTAAAAGCCTGAATAATGGAAGAAGATCTAGTGATAAGGTGTGGGAGAGAACATATGCTCATGCATGTATGCATACACAGAAAGAGAGAGAGACACACACATAAAGATTTGGCCCAGAGCAGTCTGCTCTACTAATGGCTGTAAACTGATATCCATAATGAAATAAAAATGTCTCATCCCAAGCACATAGTTCCACAATTATTACCAGCACTAGTCCTTCTTTACAACTTAAGAAATGTGCACTGGAACTATATTTTCCCCATCAAAAAAACAGGGCCAAAGTCTGCACAAATAGAAGAAGATTCATGCTTATTTTTATGTGCTTTTGCCCTTTTAGTAACCTCTGTAGTGATTCTGGAGGCATTGCCTGCCATTTAAATATAATAAGTAAAGAAAGAAGAAGTGTAATGCAGAAGCTAATATAACATTGGGAGAATAAGCTTTGTAAAACACACATATGTAAACACAGACAGACCTGTTTGTGTATCCGGTCTCAGAATATCTCCACTGGGTACCAGAGTAATAACTGCATTGTGATTTACCTGTAATCTACCCCATCTACAAAGATTTACCATAGATAGGCAAAATAAAAACAGCAACCTAGAAGTAAGGAGAAATTTCCTGACAGTTATAACGATTAATCAGTGGGACGACTTCCTTCCGGAACTTGTAGGTGCACCAGCACTGCAGGTTTTTAAGAAGAGATTGGAGAACTGTTTGTCTGAAATGGTGTAGCAGGTGTGTCAAACTCAAGGCCCAGGCCTGGATCTGGCCCGCGGGGTACTTAGATCTGGCCCCTGGGGCCACCCTGGAAACAGCAAAGGACCAGCCCACGGTGCCTCTGCCAATGAAAATGGAGCTTGGGAGGGTCATGTGCCATCTTCCCAGACTCTTGTTTTTGGCTGCAATGGCCTTCTGCAGCCCTCTACCAGCAAAAACAGAGCTTAGGGTGGCACTTGCAGCCTCATCAAGCTCTGCTTTCACTGGCAGAGGGCTGCAGGAGGCCGTCACAGATGAAAATGGAGCACAGGAGCCCATTTTTGCTGGCTGAGCTCAGGTCACCACAGGTGCCCCCTCTGACATGAATGTTGTCAAGCTGGCCATGGCCAGCCCAGCTACCTGAGGTCAAACACAACCCTGATGTGTCCGTCAATGAAATCAAGTTTGATACCCCTGTGGGTTTCCTGCTTGAGCAGGGGGTTTGATTAGAAGACCTTCAAGGTCCCTTCCAAATCTGTTATTCTGTTCTGTTCTGTTCTGGTTTGTTCTGTTCTGTTCTGTTCTGTTCTGGTCCATTCCAGTCCAGTCCATTCCATTGCAGTCCAGTCCAGTCCAGTCCATTCCAGTCCAATGATGTTGATATCTATGAAATCTTGTAACCCATGCTTACCTTCCCCATTTTTAAACTACCACTTAACATCCAGCATACTATCCGCTTCTGCACATATACTTCAGTCCTAATATTTTATTTCATTTTACATACAGCAAAATACATACCAACTACCAACATTCAATTTTTCTGTACATGTTGTATGTTTTCAGATTCAGAATTCCTTCAAGCTTACTTTTACTATGTCTGAATGGTACCATTTTGGCTACATAGGAATATTAGGAGAATGAATTTGCTGTTTGAATTTATCATATCCGTTGCTTTCATTTTTATGAATTGTAAGACATGATTGCGAAGATAGCTTCTATTTAAGAAATAAGTGAATACTGAATTTTGTGAGCTTAATAACACACCCCATATGTTTAATATAGAATCCAGTTCCCAGTTTAGTTTCATTTTATCACCCTAGTTCCAGTTTCCCATACTGTTTCGGGTGAAAGACACTATATGCCAAGTGCATTCAAACTGTATTGCCCAGGCTAAAGTGTTCATTCCTGGATCTCCACACAGTTTGCAGTTATTTAATTTCAATCAGAAGCAACTGCTTCTGTTTCTCCCTCCGTGTGTGTCATCATCAATCTTTCCCTGCTCTTTTATGAACATCTCCCAACATGCAACATCTAAAAAAACTCAGTCTCCAGAGCGCTCTCTCTCTCTCTCTCTCTTCATATAAAAGGTAGGTCTCTTCAAACTAAAAGAGCAGTGAGATGGAACAACAGCTGGTTTCCATCAATGGACAACTTTTATGGCGGCATTCAGTCTTTTTGCCCTGCTTAAAAACCATTTCAAATACTCCCTAATTTGGGGCCTGCCAATCTCAGCCTAACTCAAGTTAAAGGCTTACAGTGAAGAAATAAAATGATAAGGGGAATTATGTGTAGTCCTTGAACTTTCGTTGGAAATAAATATGATAGCAACATTCAATAACAATAGAATCTGAGATTATTATCACATGATACTACTTGCCTGTGGAAAAAAGCCAAAGTATTTACAACATGTTTGGTGTGTTGTGTATCTGTATGTAAATGTATGTGTGTGCATCGCCTTCATTTTTCATTTCCATTGCACAGATTACATTTCTGGTGATAGGAATTGAGGGAAAATGAACTACGTACATACAGTACATATATGATTTATAACACAGATACTCTGAATAACTTTATCATTCATTCCAGCTCATCATTCACGTCTTGGCTGGGCTCAATAACTAACATCAGCATTTGTAGGTATCATGTGCACAATATGATACATATCACATTATTTATAGCATTTTTATATGAAGGACTGGATTCTACAGTACATACTTCCCCTATATATTTATATGTTTCTGAAAATTGATAACTTATTTACTATTGTGCTGCCTATTTTTTCCTTGTTAAATATTGGGATGCAGCATTTTTGCTAGTTAGGCTACTGTTAAAAGATTTTTAATTTAAAATATAAACTTACTGCCTTAATATATATACATTGTAAACCTTCCTAGAGAATAACTTAACAGCAGCAAGAGGACTGATATTAATCCATCTTTTACAGCACTTTTTTCATGTATAATTATTTCATGTATAATTTCCTTGAATGTACAAGTGTTGGTCTCTAGCACGATAGATTCTGTTCCATGTGGAGCTGCAGCAGATTGTTAAACATATGCAATAAATAAAATTATAGGCCTACTTTTTCAGGAAATAATGTTTTCCTACAGACAAAAGTATTAGTGTATTTCTGGTTTGCTTCACTCTCAACTTGAGGGTTAGAAAGAGTTCACTAGATTTCATCTTAACTTTTAACCTTTTTACAATTTAGAATTCCAGAAAACTTGAAGGAATGAAATAATGTTTACTGGAGGTTTTTGCAATGTAAATTTAAGCACTGTCGAACAGCATCTTTTAAAATTTATATACGAACCATTTTCATTGGCAATGAAAATTTAATTGCTGCCATTTTCAGATTTGGCAACTATTCTAGTAAATGTTTAGATATTAAAAAAACAAACATGTCAAGCCCAGAAGAAAATAATATTTGATTTAATGTAATTAAACTGTAAAATAATTATAGCTGGAATGTTAAAATCATTAATTCTATCATGATTATTATTACTGTTCACAGCTATAATGTTTAATAGGTTTTTAATGTTGCTTTTATTTGTACTTCGCTTATTAATTTATTGATTTAATGGATCATATTCTTTTTCTTTTCATTTTGGCTTTTTGCCATGGTCATTTAATTTATATTGCATATTTCTAATGTAGCTGCCGGCAGTAAGAAAGATTTAGTGACATACAAAATACAAAAATAAGCCATTTAAAGCTGTTTTGATTCTTCTAGCTGTCTGAGTTTTGGGCCTATATTTCCTTAGATCGGGGTAGTCAACCTTTTTATACCTACCGCCCACTTTTGTATCACTGTTAGTAGTAAAATTTTCTAACCGCCCACCGGTTCATGCTCACTCTCACAAATCTAACTGCATACTGACCAGTGTGACCACAAGCAAAAGAGCCTGCGCCATGTATCGTCATCTGCGCATGCCTCTCGCGCATCGTGGATTGGGTTTGGGGGTGGGCTCTGGCTACCAGCTCTGCTTGTCTGTTACAGCTGGGTGATGTGGGGGGAGATGCGCGAGCTATTCTGGGACTAGGCTCTTTTGTTTGCAGTCGCACTATAGCGCCATTTAGTTTCACTTAGGTAATGTGAACTAAACTTATGCGCGGGCGATACAAATAGTATATTTTCAGAAATTAAAATTGTCACAGGGAATTTTATGAAAACCTAATGAAAATGTTTTTAAATAACGCTATGATTTTTTTTAAAAAAAGTCAATTAAATTAAAAAAAAGGAAAGTGCTTCAGTATTGGACAAAACCCCTACCGCCCACCATGAAAGCTGGAACACCCACTAGTGGGCAGTAGGAACCAGGTTGACTACCACTGCCTTAGATCATAAACTGTCTAATTATTTTTAAAAAGTTGTTTGGGTTTTGAAAGGCTTTTAATATATAACTATGTTTTAAATAATAACACAAATGATAATAACTATAACCCTTCAATCCATTAAGAAAGCTAATATCAAAACCTTATTTAAAAACAGTGCCCAACAAAAACAGCAGAGACAAGTAGGCAGACATAATAAACTAAAAAGGTATTCAGTTAACTAATTTAACTGACTGAGGTGGGTCTTGAGGCTACCATCTGGGAGGAGTTTGACACTGTGGCTCCCGAGGACATGGACAGGATACTGAGGAGGCTGAATGCAACCACATGTTTATTGGACCCGTGTCCCTCCTGGTTGGTACTGGCCACACAGGAGGTTACACGAGGCTGGCTTCAGGGAATTGTTAACGCTTCTCTGAGGGAGGGTGTCTTCCTTACAGCCTTGAAAGAGGCTGTGGTGAGACCCCTCCTCAAGAAGCCCTCCCTGGATCCAGCTGTTTTATCGAACTACTGTCCGGTCTCCAACCTTCGTTTAGTGGCGAAGGTTGTTGAGAGTGTGGTAGCGCATCAGCTCCCTCAGTACCTGGATGAAACTGTCTATCTGGACCCGTTCCAGTCCGGTTTCTGGCCTGGGTACAGCACAGAGATGGCTTTGGTCGCATTGGTGTATAATCTCTGGAGGGCCCGGGACGGGTTGTTCCTCTGCCCTGGTCCTATTAGATCTCTCAGCGGCTTTTGATACCATCGACCATGGTATCTTGCTGCGTCGGCTGGAGGGGTTAGGAGTGGGGGGCACCGTTTTTCGATGGTTCTCCTCCTTCCTCTCTGACCGGTCGCAGACGGTGTTGGCAGCGGGGCAGAAATCGACTGCGAGGTGCCTCTTGTGTGGGTGCCTCAGGGGTCGGTTCTCTCGCCTCTCCTGTTCAACATCTATATGAAGCCGCTGGGCAAGATCATCCGTGGTTTTGGGCTGCGATGTCATCTGTATGCTGATGATACACAGCTGTACATTTCCACCCCTAACCACCCCAGCGAAGCCGTCGAAGTGATGTCCCGGTATCTGGAGGCCGTGCGGGTCTGGATGGGGAAAAACAGCCTCCAACTCAACCCCGCCAAGACCGAGTGGCTGTGGATGCCAGCATCCTGGCATAATCAGCTGATGCCATCGCTGACTGTGGGGGATGAGTCATTGGCCCCCACAGAGAGGGTCCGCAATCTGGGCGTCCTTCTGGATGCATGGCTGTCGTTGGAAGAACATATGACGGCTGTCGCCAGAGGAGCTTTTTATCAGGTTCGCCTGATACGCCAGTTGCGTCCCTTCTTAGACCGGGATTCCTTATGCACAGTCAGTCACGCCTTTGTCACTTCCCATCTGGACTACTGCAATGCTCTTTACATTGGGCTTCCCTTGAAGAGCACCCAAAGGCTCCAACTGGTTCAGAATGTGGCCGCGCGGGTGATAGAGGGAGCGACTCATTGCTCCCATATAAGACCTCTCCTGCGCAGGCTGCACTGGCTTCTGGTGGTCTTTCAGGTGCAATTCAAGGTGTTGGTTACCACCTTTAAAGCGCTCCGTGGCATAGGACCGGGTTATTTACGGGACCGCCTGCTGCTACCAGCGACCTCCCATCGACAAGTGTGCTCCCATAGGGAGGGTCTCCTCAGGGTGCCGTCGGCCAGACAATGTCGGCTGGCGACACCCAGGGGGAGGGCCTTCTCTGTGGGGGCTCCAGCCCTCTGGAACGAGCTACCACCAGGTATCCACCAATTCCCTGATCTCCGGACTTTTTGATGTGAGCTGAAAACATTTCTGTTCCATCACACAGGACTCGCCTAATGGTTTTTAAATGGAGTTTTTATGGGTTTTATAGTGTTTAGCCAACCTTAAATTTTCTCTTTTTAAACTGGTTTTAATTTTTGTATCAATTGTTTTATCTTTGGCTGTAAACCGCCCTGAGTCCTTCGGGAGAAGGGCGGTATAGAAATTTAAACAATAAATAAATAAATAAAATAAATAAATTTCCATAATATTTCTCCCTAATCACCAAGGTAGTTGAAACCAGAAATATATTATGTGACGAGGAACAAGATGCTCCAAAACATAGGTTCAAATTATGGCTATAACAATCCTGAGCATACTTACTTGTGAAGGAAGAAATGGAAGGCATTCAAATGAAGAACTATTGAGATGCAAATGGCAAAAGAGATAGTCCTTGTGAAATCCTTATCCCCCAGTCTTGGAACACTCTGGATCAGGGGTCTCCAACCTTGGCAACTTTAAGACTTGTGGCTTCAACTCCAAGAATTTCTCAGCCAGCTTTGTTGGCTGAGGAATTCTGGGAATTGAAGTCCACAAGTCTGAAGTTGCCAAGGTTGGAGACCCCTGCTCTGCATAATACAGTTGCATTAATTTGGCTTCTAAACAAGCAGATGGCTATTTGCTGAAGAATACTGTACATTCTGAAATTCCCCAGACATTATTGATGTGCCACACTAAAGCACAGCATAAAAAGCTGCATCCGATGAAGTCCCCCCCCCCATCAATATCATTTAAAAACAGTTTTGACTAATTCTACCGTCTAAAACTCTACAAGGCAAATGGAATCCCAGAGCATCTCCAAATTGTAAAGCTGCTCCTTGACAGGTAGCATAATTCCATGCAGACATAATGACCAAAATAGAAGGTAGACCTTACTTAACAACTGCTATCAAATTTCCCAACAATCCACTCCCAGTATTTCTGAAAAATTAAACTAAAATAAACTAAAACTAAACTAAACATAAAAACATCAAGAGTTTGGTGTAGTGGTTAAGGTGCTGGCCTAAAAGTTCTTTAACACCTTGTGAGGAAGAATTGCATGGGCCAGTGGTGGGTTGCTACCGGTTCTCCCCGGTTTGGGAGAGCCAGTAGTGGAGATGTTGCAGTGACAGTGAACCGGTTTGCTCCGACTGTCATCTGGGCCCTCCCACCCACCCCTGTGCTGTATCTACCTTTATTCCTCTGTTTTTAGCCCAGCTGAAAGGCGTGGCAGAGCCATTGCAATGCCTCAGCTGTTCAGCCAGTCAATGCGGTTGCACAAAGCGCAAGTTTATCATGTGCAAAGCACGTGCAAAGTTTATCATGCACAAAGCCAATCATGTGCAAAGCGCGTGCGCGAAGTGAACTGGTGGTAATACCGGTTAGAACCCACCACTGGCATGCGCCAACCCACTTTGTGAAGTGCTTGTTTCAAAGGCTTTGCATAAGTTATCTTGTCAAGGCATGAAGGATATTGATCTTAACTTGCATATGATGGAAGTAGGAAAGTTATTCTACCGTGTCACAGATACTATTGTGGTCTGTCAGCAGCCTATGGAGCTGGCAATGGAGTCGGACAGCAATGATGCTGAAGAAGAGCATGGGCCAGTCCTGGAGGCTGGGGAAGGCCTGGATGATGGCCCTGTGTCGGAGGCTGAGGTGGGGCCAGGGCCATCGAGGAGTGAGGTATGGAGTCCAGAGACCCCAGAGACTGATAGCAGTGAGGCAGAGGAACAGGAGGAGCCTGTTCCTAATGCATGCATGCGAAGAGCTGCCAAAAGGCAAGAGCAGCTCAAGAAAAGAGGATGACTCAGGAGTAGGGCCAAGAGATGATTCTCTCATAAGGCCCATCCCACAAGGCTTAAAACAGACCAACAACGGCTCTTGGGCTTTGCCGGAAAACAACGTTGGTAGCTTCGTCTTCTTGCATTTCTTTTTGGTATCGGTGTCTTCTGAACGTTTACCAAGAAAGGCCTTTGGCAGTTTGCCTAATTGGACCAAGGTTTGTGATAGGACTGAGGAATTTGTGTTGGGAGGAATTTGTTTTAATTTAGTTGAACTACGCTGAGAATGAAGTAATTCTCAGCTGTTCGAATAAAGTTTTTTCACTGACTGAATTTCCTGCTACCTACCTGTGTCACAACTGATACATTCATTCATAACAGCCTCCATTTCTTTTACCTTTTAGGTAAGAAATGACAAAATGCTGCCATTTACTATTCTGCTCAAAAAGTATGACTGACAGGCAATATCTACCAATATTTAACTGTTTGAAAAAAACACACAAGTGGAATGATACCTCATAATTCTCAGATAGACAAGGGTTTTTCTTTTTTCAATCTCAAGAACTGAAATGTATTCTGTTTGGGATTCATAACACACCACCGTCTTCTTATGACTTTTGAAAAAACAATATTATTTTGAATTTGTCTTTTTTTACATTGATTTCAATCTGTCATTGTTTTGTTAATTTCCAAAAGTCTTTTAAAGCAGTTGTAATTAAATGTTTTTATTTTGTAAACAGATATATTTTCCTAATGGTATTTTAATAAAAAGTGCACAAACACACACTCTTCGGGATGTATGTCTGTTTTTCTATTAAGAGTTAAATATTAATATTATCCTCCAAGAGGGGAAGAAGGCATACGTAGCATGGCCTCCTTTCTACTTTCCACCAAAACATGTGAGATATGCTGGACTGAGAAACAGCATAGTACCTGAAAGGGCATTAAATTCAGATCTTCCAGAATTAATCTAATATCTTAATCATTACATCTCTCCCTCTCCCTCCCTCCTCTCTCTCCGTCTCCCTCTCCCTCCCTCCCCCTCTCTCATACCCACACACACACACGCACACACTCTTAATGAAGGAATATATTAAATACTTTTATTACTAGTGACAAAAGACAAAAGTGACAAAAAGTATCTCTACAAAATCTTCAGTTAGGTAGGATTACAAAATCTGTCATTGAAAAAGAAGAAAACAAGAAGAAAAAAGGCAGGCAGACACATGGACTCAAAGTTTGTTAAAAGAGATAATTTATTTGGTTACATCTATGAACTCACTATATTTATTTTGGAAAGAATGGACCATTCTTTGAACAGAGCTGGGTGGACTTTTAATAACATTTTACCACTACAGTCTATTTCAGACTGCTAAAAAAAATATGATTTTCTATCATTTGTTATTTTTAATGCCTTTTACAACAATCCATGTTTTTCAGCTGAAAAATAAAGTGTTAAACTACTTATAAATCTCTCTTTCTCTTTCTATAATCATTTTTACACTCAATTCAGTAAGGGTATTTTAATAATTCCTTAACGCACTGTTTGTTTTATGTCTCTTCATTTTGCTAAGGAGCCCATAACTCTATTAAAACAAGAGTGAATGATTAACTAGATGAATTTTAAAAGAGCTGCTTTTCTATAATCAGTGTATTAAAAAATGTTCGTGTCCATTTGCATTAAGGACCTCATGGTTTTTGCTAGTTAAAAATGAAAGCCAAAAATCCAGGACTGATGCCTGATTGGCAAAAAGCCAGTAACATGAAATTAAGAACACATGTTGAAAAATCTATTTGTGATAGCAGATCCATTTCTCAAAAATGGTAGCTTAAACCTCCGTCTATGTGGATGGTTTTACTTCCCCCTCTTCCCCTTCCTCCTCCCAATTTGAATTTTTTTTATATCAGTGACCCTTTCCTAGACACATCGGTTTATTTCCTAGCATTGGACCATACGAGCTGAAGGTACTCTCATTTAGCTAAGCTGTAGTTGGTCATAACATAACATAACATAACATAACATAACATAACATAACATAACATAACATAACATAACATAACATAACATAACATAACATAACATAACATAACATAACATAACATAACATAACATAACATAACATAACATAACATAACATAACATAACATAACATAACATAACATAACATCAGAGTTGGAAGGGACCTTGGAGGCCTTCTAGTCCAACCCCCTGCCCAGGCAGGAAACCCTACACCATCTCAGTCAGATGGTTATCCAACATTTTCTTAAAAATTTCCAGTGTTGGAGCATTCACAACTTCTGAAGGCAAGTCGTTCCACTTATTAATTGTTCTAACTGTCAGGAAATTTCTCCTTAGTTCTAAGTTGCTTCTTTCTTTGATCAGTTTCCACCCATTGCTTCTTGTTCTACCCTCAGGTGCTTTGGAGAACAGCCCGACTCCCTCTTCTCTGTGGCAGCCCCTGAGATATTGGAACACAGCTATCATGTCTCCCCTAGTCCTTCTTTTTGTTAAACTAGACATACCCAGTTCCTGCAACCGTTCTTCATATGTTTTATCCTCCAGTCCCCTAATCATCTTTGTTGCTCTTCTCTGCACTCTTTCTAGAGTTTCAACATCTTTTTTACATCGTGGCGACCAAAATTGGATGCAATATTCCAAGTGTGGCCTTACCAAGGCATTATAAAGTGGTACTAACACTTCACGTGATCTTGATTCTATCCCTCTGTTCATGCAGCCCAGAACTGTGTTGGCTTTTTTAACAGCTGTTGCACACTGCTGGCTCATATCTAAATGGTTGTCCACTAGGACTCCAAGATCCCTCTCACAGGTACTACTATTGAGCAAGGTACCACATATACGGTACCTGTGCATTTTTTTTTTTGGCCTAAATGTAGAACCTTACTTTTTTCACTGTTGAATTTCATTTTGTTAGATAGCGCCCAATGTTCAAGTCTGTCAAGATCTTTCTGTAACTTGAGCCTATCTTCTGGAGTGTTGGCTATTCATTATGGTCATCATTATGAGTAGTTGAATAAGACATAACTGAGTGTATATAGCTAGCCCTTGACTTATGATCACAGTTTTACCCAAAATTTCTGTTGTTAAGTGAGACATATATTAACTGTCCCGGTGTTTGGAAGCCATACGGGTCTGGATGGGGAGAAACAGGCTCAAACTTAATCCCTCCAAGACGGAGTGGCTGTGGATGCCGGCATCCCGATTCAGTCAGCTGCAGCCGCGGCTGGCTGTTGGAGGCGAGTTACTGGCCCCAAAGGATAGGGTGCACAACTTGGGTGTCCTCCTGGATGATCGGCTGTCGTTTGAAGATCATTTGATGGCCGTCTCCAGGAGCGCCTTCCACCAGGTTCGCCTGGTTCGGCAGTTGCGCCCCTTCCTTGATCGGGATGCCTTATGCACAGTCACTCATGCGCTCGTTACCTCTCGCTTGGATTATTGTAATGCTCTCTACATGGGGCTCCCCTTGAAGTGCACTCGGAGGCTTCAGTTAGTCCAGAATGCAGCTGCGCGGGTGATAGAGGGAGCTACGCGTAGCTCCCACGTAACACCCCTCCTGCGCAGACTGCACTGGCTACCTGTGGCCTTCCGAGTGCACTTTAAGGTGTTGGTTACGACCTTTAAAGCGCTCCATGGCTTAGGGCCTGGGTACTTACGGGACCGCCTGCTGTTACCACCTGCCTCCCACCGACCCGTACGCTCTCACAGAGAGGGACTTCTCAGGGTGCCGTCCGCCAAGCAATGTCGGGTGGCGGCCCCCAGGGGAAGGGCCTTGGACTCTGGAACGAGCTTCCCCCGGGTTTACGCCAAATACCTGACCTTCGGACATTCCGTCGCGAACTGAAGACACACCTTTTATCCGCTGGCTGGCTGTTGGAGGCGAGTTACTGGCCCCAAAGGATAGGGTGCACAACTTGGGTGTCCTCCTGGATGATCGGCTGTCGCTTGAAGATCATTTGATGGCCGTCTCCAGGAGCGCCTTCCACCAGGTTCGCCTGGTTCGGCAGTTGCGCCTTCCTTGATCGGGATGCCTTATGCACAGTCACTCATGCGCCGCTACCTCTCGCTTGGATTATTGTAATGCTCTCTACATGGGGCTCCTTGAAGTGCACTCGAGGCTTCAGTTAGTCCAGAATGCAGCTGCTGGTGATAGAGGGAGCTACACGTAGCTCCCACGTAACACCACTCCTGCGCAGACTGCACTGGCTACCTGTGGCCTTCCGCGTGCACTTTAAGGTGTTGGTTACGACCTTTAAAGCGCTCCATGGCTTAGGACCTGGGTACTTACGGGACCGCCTGCTGTTACCACATGCCACCCACCGACCCGTATGCTCTCACAGAGAGGGACTTCTCAGGGTGCCATCCGCCAAGCAATGCCGGCTGGCGGCCCCCAGGGGAAGGGCCTCTCTGTGGGGCTCCACACTCTGGAACGAGCTTCCCGGGTTTACGCCAAATACCTGACCTTCGGACATTCCGTCGCGAACTGAAGACACACCTTTTATCCGCTGGCTGGCTGTTGGAGGCGAGTTACTGGCCCCAAAGGATAGGGTGCACAACTTGGGTGTCCTCCTGGATGATCGGCTGTCGTTTGAAGATCATTTGATGGCCGTCTCCAGGAGCGCCTTCCACCAGGTTCGCCTGGTTCGGCAGTTGCGCCCCTTCCTTGATCGGGATGCCTTATGCACAGTCACTCATGCGCTCGTTACCTCTCGCTTGGATTATTGTAATGCTCTCTACATGGGGCTCCCCTTGAAGTGCACTCGGAGGCTTCAGTTAGTCCAGAATGCAGCTGCGCGGGTGATAGAGGGAGCTACGCGTAGCTCCCACGTAACACCACTCCTGCGCAGACTGCACTGGCTACCTGTGGCCTTCCGAGTGCACTTTAAGGTGTTGGTTACGACCTTTAAAGCGCTCCATGGCTTAGGACCTGGGTACTTATGGGACCGCCTGCTGTTACCACATGCCTCCCACCGACCCGTACGCTCTCACAGAGAGGGACTTCTCAGGGTGCCGTCCGCCAAGCAATGTCGGCTGGCGGCCCCCAGGGGAAGGGCCTTCTCTGTGGGGGCTCCCACACTCTGGAACGAGCTTCCCCCGGGTTTACGCCAAATACCTGACCTTCGGACATTCCGTCGCGAACTGAAGACACACCCTTTTATCCGCGCGGGCTGGCTTAAATTGAATTTTAATGTTAAATTTTAATAATTTTAAATGGGGTTTTTAATTCATGGCAAATTTTAATTTTCAGGCTAATTTAAATAAGTTTTTTAAATTGCATTTTTAAACTGTATATTATTGTTGGTTTTATCTTGCCTGTACACCCCCCTGAGTCCTTCGGGAGAAGGGCGGTATAAAAATCAAATAAATAAATAAATAAATAAATAAATAAATAAAACTGACTTTTGCCCCATTTTATGACCTTTCTTGCCTCAGTTGTTAAGTGAATCACTGTCATTGATAAATTAGTAACCTGGTTGTTAAGTGAATCTTGCTTCCCCATTGACTTTGCTTATCAGAAGGTTGCAAAAGGGGATCACGTGACCTTGGGACACAGCAAAGGTCATAAATATGGACCAGTTACCAGGCATCTGAATTTTGATTACATGATCATGAGGGTGCTGCAAAGGTCGTAACTGTGAAAAATGGTCATAAATTACTTTTTTCAGTGCTGTTGTAACTTTGAACGGTCACTAAATGAACTGTTGTAAGTTGAGGACTACCTGTATAAGGCTCCAGGCCAAAAGCAAACCTGATTATTGCTTTTAGTGGCATAGGGTTACATTTATTATTTTTTGCATAGTAAAGAGATATTCGGAGATTTTTTTATATACATAATTGTGACTTTTGTTTTAGGGATTACATCAGGGGTAAAATCCAGCAGGTTATGACAGGTTCTGGAGAAATGGTAGTAGAAATTTTGAGTAGTTCGGAGAACCGGCAAATACCACCTCTGGCTGGCTCCAGAGTAGGGTGGGAATGGAGATTTTGCAATATCCTTCTCCCAGGAGTGGGGAGGGAATGGGGATTTTACAGTATTCTTCCACTGCCATACCCACCAAGCCACGCCCCCAGAACCGGTAGGGAAAAATTTTAGATTTCACCCCTGGATTATATTAAAGTAACAGTGTTTCCCAAAGGTATGATGGGGAACCATCCCTTTCCTGTCTAGCAGAAAAACCTCTGAGAGACCTAAAAAGAAATTCTCTTGTTGCTTAGGGGCCACAGTGGTTGAATTCTGGCTTAAAAAGAACATGTGACTCTAACAATAGGCTAGACAGTAACTTATATGTGGCTTTGATCAAAGATGAATGTTGTGGCCTTTCCAGCAATAAATGTATTGAAACCACATCAATAAGATTTCATAAGGTTAACTAATTTACTATTGATCTTACAAAATATGACTAATTAGCCAAAATGACTTTCGTCACTTTTCAGGACCACAGACTGCCACAGTTGGCCTGGTGACTAACAAAAGATCCTTGAAATAATCTAAACAGTTTTTAGCTGAAAAAAAAAAAGACATAAGGCCTGTTCTCTCATATTATATAAACAGTTTAAAAATAATACAACTTATCTTCATTTCAAGTAAAAGTGTTTCCCAAACACTGGGAAGAAGCCTTCCCTGGACCCAGCTATTTTGGGAAATTATCGTCCAGTCTCCAACCTTCGCTTTTTAGCGAAGGTTGTAGAGAGTGTAGTTGCATGGCAGCTTCCCCGGCACCTGGAGGAAGCTGTCTATCTAGACCCATTCCAGTCCGGCTTCCGACCCGGTTACAGCACGGAGACGGCTTTGGTTGCGTTGGTGGATGACCTCTGGAGGGCCAGGGACAGGGGTTGTTCCTCTGCCTTGGTCCTATTAGCTCTCTCAGCAGCTTTTGATACCATCGACCATGGTATCCTGCTGTGCCGGTTGGAGGGATTGGGAGTGGGAGGCACCGTTTATCGGTGGTTCTCCTCCTATCTCTCCGACCGGTCGCAGACGGTGTTGACAGGGGGGCAGAGGTCGTCCTCGAGGGGCCTCACTTGTGGGGTACTTCAGGGGTCGATTCTCTCACCTACCCTGTTCAACATCTATATGAAGCCGCTGGGTGAGGTCATCAGTGGTTTCGGGGTGAGTTATCATCTGTACGCTGATGATACTCAGCTGTACTTTTCCACCCCGGACCACCCCAACGAAGCGGTCGAAGTGCTGTCCCGGTGCCTGGAAGCCGTACGGGTCTGGATGGGGAGAAACAGACTCAAGCTCAATCCCTCCAAGACGGAGTGGCTGTGGATGCCGGCACCCCGGTACAGGGGCGAGTTAGTGGCCCCAAAGGAGGTGGTTCGCAACTTGGGCGTCCTCCTGGATGGTCGGCTGTCCTTTGATGAACATCTGGCGGCCGTCACCAGGAGGGCCTTTACCAAGTTCGCTTGGTTCGCCAGTTGCGTCCCTTCCTTGACCGGGATGCCTTATGCACAGTCACTCACGCTCTGGTTACGTCTCGGCTGGATTATTGCAATGCTCTCTACATGGGGCTGCCCTTGAGGTGCACCCGGAGGCTGCAGTTAGTCCAGAATGCAGCTGCTCGAGTGGTAATGGGAGCCGCTCGTGGCTCCCATGTAACACCACTGCTCCGTAGTCTGCACTGGCTTCCTGTAGTCTTTCGGGTGCGCTTCAAGATCCTGGTTACCACCTTTAAAGCGCTCCATGGCTTAGGACCCGGGTACTTACGAGACCGCCTGCTGTTACCTTATGCCTCCCATCGACCCGTACGCTCCCACAGAGAGGGCCTTCTCAGGGTGCTGTCCGCCAAACAATGTCGGCTGGCAGCCCCCAGGAGTAGGACCTTCTCTGTGGGAGCACTGACGCTCTGGAACGAACTCCCCCCTGGCTTACGTCAAGTGCCTGATCTTCGGACCTTTCGTCGTGAGCTAAAAACATATTTATTCATTCAAGCAGGACTGGCATAAATAGTGGATTTTAAATTGGGGTTTTAGTAATATTTTAAATTTTTAAATCTTTTAATTACCGGCCATTTAGTAATAGTTTATTTTAATCTCTTTTAATTGCATATACTCTGTATTTTATTTCGGCTGTACACCGCCCTGAGTCCTTCGGGAGAAGGGCGGTATAAAAATTTAATAAAATAAATAAATAAATAAATAATAAGTAGTCAGATTTACAAGTAGGTGGTTTTCCTTCGGGAGGAGGCTCTAAACTTTTATAAAAGATTATAAACTTCTATCGATGTTCTGCAATGCACACAGCAGTGGAATAATTGTCTCTATCACCAGAAGTCTCTTTATTTATTTTTAACCATGTTTTATGTAAAATTAAGGACTGACTCATATGCAGTGCATCATCAGCTGTGGTTTATCCCATAACAGCAATTATATAAAAGTAGACACAACAGGCTTAATCTTCAAAAATTCTATTAAATAAGATGCGGGTCTATTTTCCAAATCCATAAAGATCAGTTCTAACTTTGTATTTAAAATGGGATTTTCTAATGTGACCTGCAGAAAAGGCCCCACACACATCTAGAACCCAATCTTTGTGGCTAAGGGAACTCAATCAATGTCCCATCATTTTATGCGTATGTCCCAATGTATATCCCACCATGATTCCTTTGAAATATTAACCTTCCCTTTTGCACTTTACATGTTTTTCAGTGTATTGCATATCACATTAAAGCATCAAAATTCATTCTGATGTGCCTTTTGGATATTCACATGAATGCGAATCTCATTTGTTTACATCGCATGATTTCAGCCAGCAGCTGAGTTCTCTATGGCTATTATTCATAGGCATGCCTTTATGGTTATAAAATAAAGTGCCTTGGTTCAATTCAAACCTAGCAAATCTAAATTTGTGGAGCCTGATTAGCTTGAGATAAGTCCATGTGTGTAGCTTGGATTTGAATGTGGATAAAACCGGTTAAACTTTAAATATAACGGAACTGCACATTTGGCCACTTTTAAAAAGAAAGAAAAAGAAACAGGTGTGATTTCAATTTATTCAGAAACTCACACACTTATTTCATTGTCACTGTGGTAATGCATTATATGTTTTTTTACTTATCAGAATTATAATTGGTGTTTATACTTTGTGGCAAGCAGTCTTTTAGAGAAGGAAAAATGAAATGGAGTATGTATAAACCAACTGAATCAGCCGTTGGGATCTGACATTGATTAACTACACAGGAGCAGGAAAGAGGGAGCTACTTAGATCTTAGAGGAATTGCTCTCCTTTCCTTACCATTTTACAATGCATTGAAAAACTCACCTACTACGTTATGAAAACATCCATCAGAATTAAATTCTTATCAGCAATTATACATTACCTCATTTACATAGTCTTTGATATCGTTTCATGATGCACATTTTGGATATCATGAATGCAAGCACTTCACATTCCCCTTAGAAAAAGAAAGAAAATGTTTTGGTTTTTTTTAAATTATCCAGCTCCTGTGCTGTGCATTCTTTTATGATGGTTGGAATTTTGTGGTTTTTCTTTCCAGATGTATGTTTTAAGGAACTAAGTCCAAGGAAAGCAAAATGGAGGGTGTGATTTTGGTCCAGATGAAAGCAGTACCTCAAAAAGGTAAATTTAATCATTTGAAGGTGTTTCGAATTGTGGCTTTTTTTTTTTTTTTGGAAGACACTAGTAAAATTTGCCAATCATAGCATTGATCTAGGGAGCGCATGAGGGTGTGGTGGAATAGGTTAGGAACATATGTAAGGGCATTTTCAGTTCAAAAATAAAGTAGCTCAAGTTGCTATATGGCCTGTTCATTGCCCAATGTCTGTGTGAGGTCTGCTAGCTATTCTTTGTAACTCCCAGGATCAGTCTAACCACTGTTTCTGAAAAATCAATGGGGAAACAGAGGAGGAGCTATGGGAAATGAAAAGATATCTAAGGTAGAGGTGAGATAAAGCCAAAAGTGAATGTCATCAAGCAGTAAGCACTAAGTTCAAGTTCAGATCCACACAGTGGCAGTAAGAATGGCAAAGCATGTATACTTCCGCCTTTTATTGCATAAAATAACCCTTGAATTACAACCTTTTCTTTAGTGATCATTCAATGTTATAATGGCACTAAAAAAAAGTGCCTTGCAACCAATCCTCACACTTATGACCATCACAGCATCTCCTACACCAGTGGTAGTCAACCTGGTCTCTACCGCCCACTAGTGGGCGTTCCAGCTTTCATGGTGGGCGGTAGGGGTTTTGTCCGATACTGAAGCACTTTCCTTTTTTTTAATTTAATTGACTTTTTTAAAAAAATTCATAGCATTATTTAAAAACATTTTCATTAGGTTTTCATAAAATTTCCCATGACAATATACCTTTCTGAAAATCTACTATTTGTATCGCTCGCGCATAAGTTTAGCTCACGTTACGTAAGTGAAACTAAATAGCACTTTAGTGCAACCGTAAACAAAGGAGCCTCGTCCCAGAATAGCTATGCATCTCCCCCCACACCACCCAGCTGTAACAGACAAGCAGAGCTGGTAGGCGGTGCCCCCCCAACCCTAATCCACGATGCATGAGAGGCATGCGCAGATGATGATACATGGCACATTACTGTAGAACCGGTGGCGGTTAGAAAATTTTATTACTAACAGAGATACAAAAGTGGGTGGTAGGTATAAAAAGGTTAACTACCCCTGCCCTACATGATCAAACTTTGGGTGCTTGGCAACTGGCATGTATTTACAATGGTTGCAATCTTCTGGAGTCATTCAATTGCCATTTGTACCTTCACATCCATCTTCCAACAAGCAAAGACAATGGGGGAAGCTCTCTTCTAAGCCATCATGTAATTTGATTGGTTTGAGCTTAATTTAGTTGATTAATTCAGTAATCAACTTGCTTTGTGTTCAAATAAAATACTCCATAATTCAAACCTACATGTTTTATCGTACAATAAAATGTGTAAATCAAATAAACTTTCCGTCACCCCTTAGTTGGCCAGGTTAAGATATAGATACTACAAGGATTAGAGCAGGGGTCTCCAACTTTGGCAACCAAAGTAAAGCTGGCTGGGGAATTCTGGGAGTTGATGTCCGCCAAGCTTAAAGTTGCCAAGGTTGGAGACCCCTGGGTTAGAGGAATGCTGCTTTATTATTCTTGGATATAATGACAGAATCCCAAAAGCTTGTCATCCTTCTTTCTTTAATTAATTCAATAAAATTTTATTATGAATAATCGAACCAAGACAGTGTTATATTTATAGTCATTCCAGATTGGAATTTCTGCCCATAAAACTGATCATTTTGGGTACGGGTGTAAAATGTATCTTAAGAAAATTTGAACATCAGGAGTGTTCACAGAATATGGCTAAAAATGTCAAAAAGTCATGATGACAGCCGCAATATGTAGATGACCTTAATGGAGATACACAGCCAAAAAGGATTAAAGTGTGTTTTAAGTCCAGAAGGTCCAGAGAAGATTTAGAAACAGCTGAGACAGCTGCCTTCCTAAACC
Source organism: Ahaetulla prasina (assembly GCF_028640845.1). NCBI lineage: Eukaryota > Metazoa > Chordata > Lepidosauria > Squamata > Colubridae > Ahaetulla > Ahaetulla prasina. Next base: position 105,580,291 of record NC_080539.1, read on the forward strand.
TCTGAATTACCAAGAAGAGGAGGAAGTACAGTGCAATTAAACTTGACAAATTCTGTTATAACAGCCAAAGTAGTTAACCATCCTGTGGAATTAATGTCATAGTCTAGTCGACTTAAGTGGGACTGACCAATGCTGTGATTGAAGCTTTATCCAATTTTACGTGCATCACAAAGACCACTTCACTCCAGAAATGTTGTCTGGAATAGCTCAGTCTTCTGGAATGTTCACCCACAGTGAGGACATTAGCACAACTTCAAGAGGGAGACCATTCCAATAATATGAAAGACATTGCTTATGCGCTGGGAAAAGGTAAAGATTTCCCCTGTCCAGTCATGTCCAACTCTAGGGGGCAGTGCTTATCTCTATTTCCTAGCTGAGGGACCCAGCATTGTCCAAAGACATTTCTGTGGTAATGTGGCCAGCATGACTATACGTGGAGGTACACAGACTGCTGTTACCTTCCCCCAAAGTGGTGCCTATTAATCTACTCACATTTGCGTGCTTTTGAACTGTAAGGTGGGCAGGAGCTGGGGCTAGTAAAGGAAGCTCACCCCATCATACAGTGCTTGGGTTTCAAACCCATCACATAGCACTTGGATTTCCAGCAGACAAGTTCAGCAACTTTAACTGCCGAGCCATCATAATATTTCTACAAAAAGAAAAAAAGGAAATGAAATATAAATTAAAACAAGGATTCATACAATGAATGCCCTCAGTCAACTGGCTATTTCTAGATTTTGACATCATATCCGATGACAAAAGGAACTTGCAAATACACAGCAACAACAAACCTTGGTTCACAGCTAAATTTAAGCGGATACGTCATTCCAAAGAGGAAGCCTACAGAAAAGGTGATAAAATGCTGTACAATCCAGAAATGTATTAACAAGGGAGATCAGAGCAGCAAAAAGATGCTATTCTAAAAAGCTAAAGAATCAGTTCTCAACAAATGAACCAGCAAACGTGGAAAACTCTTAAAAAGCTACGGCAAACCTCCTTCCCAGGCTGAAGGAAATCAACAACTGGCAGATGACCTGAATGTGTTTTATTGCAGGCTTGAAAGGAAACTACAGCCACCTATCTCCACAACCCCCATCTCAGACACACCAACAACAGCTAAGCCTCTGACAACTGACCCCATCCCATTGGGTTCACAACCCCTAGTTATCACAGAAAAGGAAGTGCAGGACCTATTTCACAGACAAAAGCCAGGAAAAGCGCCAGGCCCAGATAACATAACCCCTTCTTGCTTAAAAGTCTGTGCTGACCAATTGGCCCCCATCTTCACCCGTATCTTCAATAAATCACTAGAGATGTGCTATGTTCCTTCTTGCTTCAAATGCTCTACTATCATCCCAGTGCCGAAGAAGCCCACCATCAAGGAACTGAATGACTACAGACCAGTAGCTCTAACATCTGTAGTCATGAAAACCTTTGAAAGGCTAGTGCTGTCCCACTTGAAAACCATCACGGATCCACTGTTAGACCTCTTGCAATTTGCATACCGAGCAAATAGATCAACAGATGATGCTGTTAATATGGCTCTGCAATACATCCTACAACATCTTGAATCTCCAAAGACCTATGCAAGGGTCCTCTTTGTAGACTTTAGTTCAGCATTTAATACCATCATTCCAGACACACTTCTAACTAAGCTAAACCAGCTACAGGTACCTGAACAGACTTGTAAGTGGATCACAAGCTTCCTAACCAACAGGAAACAGCAGGTGAAGCTAAGCAGTATCACAATTAGCACAGGGCCCCCTCAAGGCTGTGTGCTCTCCCCACTTCTCTTCTCTCTGTAAACCAATGACTGCATCTCCAACGAGATCTGTTAAACTACTGAAGTTCGCAGATGAAACAATCGTGATCGGTCTCATTCGAGACAATGATGAATCCGCATACAGACAGGAGGTTGAATGACTAGCCTCTTGGTGCGACCAGAACAATCTGGAACTGAACACACTCAAAACCATAGAAATGGTGGTAGACTTTAGGAGAAACCCTTCCATACTTCCACCTCTCACAATACTAGACAACACAGTATCAGCAGTAGAAACCTTCAAATTTCTAGGTTCTACCATATCGCAAGATCTAAAATGGACAGCTAACATCAAAGACGTCATCAAAAAAGGACAACAAAGAATGTTCTTTCTGCACCAACTCAGAAAGCTCAAACTGCCCAAGGAGCTGCTGATCCAGTTCTACAAAGGAATTATTGAGTCTGTCATCTGCACCTCTAAAACTGTCTGGTTTGATTCTGCAACCCAACAAGACAGACACAGACTTCAGAGGATAATTAGAAGTGCAGAAAAAACAATTGCTACCAACCTGCCTTCCGTTGAGGAACTGTATACTGTACGAGTCAAAAAGAGGGCTGTGAAAATATTTACACACCCATCACATCCTGGACATAAATTGTTTCAACTCCTACCCTCAAAATGACGCTATAGAGCACTGCAGACCAGAACAACTAAACACAAGAACAGTTTTTCCCCGAACGCTATCACTCTGCTAAACAATTAATTCCCTCAATACTGTCAAACTATTTACTAAATCTGCACTACTATTAATCTTCTCATCGTTCCCATCACCCATCTCCTTCCACTTATGACTGTAACTTTGTTGCTTGTATCCTTACAATTTATACTGATATTGTTTCCTGAGTGCTTATTTGTAGCCTATGACTATCATTAAGTGTTGTATCATTAAGTGTTAAAATTGTACCCTATGACTATCATTAAGTGTTGTAAGTATTGTACCTTGATGAAGGTATCTTTACTTTTATGTATGCTGAGAGCATATACATCAAGACAAATTCCTTGTATGTCCAATCACACTTGGCCAATAAAAAAAAAATCTAATTCTAATTCTATATTTGACGTTCCTATCAAGATACACATAATAGAACACAGGCATTTGGTTTCCGTTGTTTGCAGCTGTACTCTCATTTGTCACCCTTCCTTGAGCAGCTTTGCTTTAAAAATCTTTAACAGTTAAATCACTTTCCACCTGCTTGTTCCCGTTTTTATTATACCCTATGACAATAAAGTAGCATGCCTATAATCTATGCTCTCTCTTGAACAGGGGTCTCAAATAATTGCTACCAATCTGCCTTCCATTGAGGACCTGTATACTGCATGAATCAAGAAGAGGGCCGTGAAAATATTTACAGTTCCCGCACATCCAGGACATAAACTGTTTCAATTCCTACCCTCAAAACGATGCTATAGAGCACTGCACAACAGAATAACTAGACACAAGAACAGTTTTTTCCCGAAGGCCATCACTCTGTTAAACAAATAATTCCCTCAACACGGTCAAACTATTTACTAAATCTGCACTACTATTAATCTTCTCATAGTTCCCATCACCAATCTCTTTCCACTTATGACTGTATGACTGTAACTTTGTTGCTGGCAATCCTTATGATTTATATTGATATATTGACCATCAATTGTGTTGTAAATGTTGTACCTTGATGAATGTATCTTTTCTTTTATGTACACTGAGAGCATATGCATATGCAAATTCCTTGTGTGTCCAATCACACTTGGTCAATAAAAATTCTATTCTATTCTATTCTAATTCTATATTTGACGTTCCTATCAAGATACACATAATAGAACACAGGCATTTGGTTTCCGTTGTTTGCAGCTGTACTCTCATTTGTCACCCTTCCTTGAGCAGCTTTGCTTTAAAAATCTTTAACAGTTAAATCACTTTCCACTTGCTTGTTCCCGTTTTTATTATACCCTATGACAATAAAGTAGCATGCCTATAATCTATGCTCTCTCTTGAACAGGGGTCTCAAATAATTGCTACCAATCTGCCTTCCATTGAGGACCTGTATACTGCACGAATCAAGAAGAGGGCCGTGAAAATATTTACAGTTCCCGCACATTCAGGACATAAACTGTTTCAATTCCTACCCTCAAAACGATGCTATAGAGCACTGCACAACAGAATAACTAGACACAAGAACAGTTTTTTCCCGAAGGCCATCACTCTGTTAAACAAATAATTCCCTCAACACGGTCAAACTATTTACTAAATCTGCACTACTATTAATCTTCTCATAGTTCCCAATCTCCCAATCACCAATCTCTTTCCACTTATGACTGTATGACTGTAACTTTGTTGCTGGCAATCCTTATGATTTATATTGATATATTGACCATCAATTGTGTTGTAAATGTTGTACCTTGATGAATGTATCTTTTCTTTTATGTACACTGAGAGCATATGCATATGCAAATTCCTTGTGTGTCCAATCACACTTGGTCAATAAAAATTCTATTCTATTCTATTCTATTCTATTCTATTCTATTCTATTCTATTCTATTCTATTCTATTCTATTCTCCAACTCCCAATCTGTGGCCCAGTGCCAGACCGCAGCCTATTTAGAACTGGGCCATGAAAGTGGTTGGTGAGCACACGTACTTGTGCAAAACTGCATTTGTGAAAGCGGCTCATGTATGGGTGCAAAACCATCCCCTCTCCCGCTCTGCTGCCTCACCAATCTGCCAAGCTAGAAAGTTTGGAGACCATTGCTCTTGAAGACTTGAATTACTGTACCTTTTTCCTTAAATTTTGTTTAATTTAGCTTCCCCTTTGTGGAATAACGAATACCTTAGGATAGTGTCTCTTATATGACGCAATGCTATTCTTCAATATATTATCCATTTTTACTTCTTATGGGTCCACGGTTTTCCTTTTTTTTTCTTCTATGCCCAATCTTGGCATTCCATGTATAGGCTGCCGCTCTTATTATCTTTGAAGCTGATTATATACAGATTGAAATGGAATCTTTTATCCCAGCAGTCTAGGGGATAAAACAACATCTGGTTCTCAATATGTGGTAGGTCAAGAAGAAGCTCTGTGAGATCATTTAACTGGTATAAGTATTAAGGTCTTACCCTCAATAGTTAGTCCAGTGTTTCATGCTCCTCATTACTGTTGCAAACAAGACCCCAGAAAATGCCTCTGGTTTTCTATATGCAGCTTCTGCTTCCGCATTTATCCTGGGAAGGTGGGAGAGGGGAGCGAGTGTGTTCGTCTAAAAGTCAATTTATGCGAGTTCTTTGTGCTGTGCATGAATGTTTTTTTTTTTCCTATTGGGATTTTACCTTTTTTTGGTAATTTTACTATACATTTCTGATTTTTGCCCTCAATTTTAATCATTTCCAGATTATTTTCCTTATATGGAGGATGAATTCTACTTGCTAAATCCCATTCCATGGTAAGCAGCTTTTTTTTGAGAAGTGTTAATGAGTAAGTTTGCTTATGATTTCACTGAAGGTTACAATGCTGCACTTATCTGAGAAGTACATCTAACCAAACTTGGCCTGCTTTACTTCTAAGCATCGTGACCTGTTTTTAGCTACCTTGGCTCTTTGAATTTGCAGCCTTGCTGACAGCATAGTCTATTCAATCCAGATTTAGCAATAGTCTAGAATAATCACCTTATTCTCAGGTAAGATGATACTTACAGCACAGGGTGTGTGTGCGTTTCTACTTACCTTTACTACCGGTTTGCAGTGGTATCACACGTGTGCTGAGCTTCTGCGCATGAGCAGATGGTCTATGATGACATCCGGGTGGGTGGACGGAGCCTGCCCCCAGTTTTACTACCAGTTCGTAAGAACCGGAACAAACCGGGACTCAACCTGCCACTGTTACAGCAGCCTCCGTACATTCCAAGTAGTGCTACCCTTTAACTGTTGTCTCTTTAAAAACAGTTTTCTTCTGTCCTGTGCACACTATTCATTCAGAATCTGTTAACTGTCCAGGCTGTTAAACACCCCACTATAAACAGGATATCTAATAAATTGCAGTCTTGTAGAGATAAGATGTTCAGAAAGCTTAATATAATTTTTTTAGGAATTGGAAATATGCTTGGCTTCCTTATTCAAAAGTCCAATTGGTGGTAGATTGGCTTTTTCATTGTAAAGCTGGAAAGCTATGAGGGAACAAAACTTCCATTCTGCAGGTGTGCCTGCAGCTTTCTCAGGCTAAAAACCTGACAAGGCCAAACCATTTTACCTGCTTGAGAGAGGGAAATGAGGTCAAAGTAGCCAACGGAATTAACAGCCAGGTTTGCTTTGTGTTGGGAAGACAGTCTTTATATAACACACTGTTCCGTTCTAGACAAACTGCCTTTAGTTTTTTGAAGAGTGGAATTGAAGTTGAACTTCCTGTCAAAATCATATCTGAAAATGAAATATGTTTTGTTACAGGTTTTTTGTTGTTGGTCAAATTTATATGACTGCCCATTGCATAAATCAGCAACTCTGGGTAGCATGCAGTGTAACAAAGCTAAAATAATATATGTATGTAAAACTATAATGGTTTTTTGCATGGTCAGCCAGGTGTTTAAACTGGACTTGGCATTTTTACCTATGTATTGAGATCTTCCCATTGACCTGAGATAGGCCGATGTGGTTGTTTAATGATGCTAAAGATATCATCTCAGGATGTAAGCTGTTCCAAATAAAGCTGCTTTTTGCAATTGACTGATAATGATATGTCAATGCCAATGGCATTATAATGGTGTTCCAGATGTTTTGGGATTGCACTGAAGGCATCTATTACTATTGATATGGTTTTTGCTTTCTTTTGCTACAGTTGTTCTACTTTTATTTGCAGATGTCTGTATTTTGTAATTCTCTTCTCTTCTCTTCTTTCCTTCCCCTTCACTTCCCTTCCCTTCCCCTCCCTCCTCCCCCCTCCCCTCCCCTCCCCTCTCTTCTGCTGTCTCCAGCTATTGTCATGTGTCCTATTTTTTTGCCTTTCTTATTGACCAGCGGTCCCCATATATTTATTAATTATATATTATTATAAATATTAATATTTACCTTTGCAGCTTGGGGCCTGGTGCAGAGGGGGGCAGAGGGGAACTGGACTGCATGAACAGTGGGCTGGAGCACACATGTATGCACGCAACTCAACATGTGCAAGCGAAAGGCTGGCATACTTGTGCACGTGTGCACAGCTCGACTTGTGAAAATCAAGCTGCACGTGTGTGAGCACCTGCCCATCGTTCACAGGGTCCTGTTACAAACCACAAACCCGCCAGGGGGCTGTGGCCCAGGGGTTGGGGACCTCTGTTATTAATTGTCAAGTCTTGGGTATTATGTGGCAGATGCTCATCTGTCTGAATTCTGCAGTGTTTTAACTTCTTCCTTTTCCATTATTTTATCTATTTTGAGGTCTCACTAGTTCTTGCTTGCAGACAAGTGGTATTTCTTGCATCTATTCCAGTGCACAGTTCTGATAAATTCAATATTTCCAGATATTGAGAAAGTCCTTGAGATATTGCTCCGAAGGCTCCTATCACAATTGGTATAACACAGCGATTCTCAACCTGTGGGTCGGGACCCCATTGGGGGTTGAATGACAATTTTCCAGGAGTCATCTAAGACCATCGGAAATATGGGAAGTATACTTGCGAGTCGAAGAATCGTCCTCCAATGGTTGACTCCACAAGCCAGATACAGGCTCTTCAAATCGCTAGCCGAATTTGGCTTCAGGCGCGATGAATTAAAAAAGAGAGAAATCTTTGCTCTGATGTCTCCCTCTCAAGCCAGCTGCAATCACTCCCAATCGCTAGCCTAATCTGGCTTCAGGCGTGATAAACTTAATAGGGGAGGAGTCTCTGCTTTAATGCCTCCGCCCTCAAGGCAATCGCAAGCAGTTCAGATCGCTAGCCAATACGGCTTCAGGCGCGATAAATTCAAAACGAAAATAATTTTACGGTTGGGGTCGCCACATCGTGGGCAATTGTATTAAAGGGGTCACAGCACTATAAAGGTTGAGAACCACTGGTATAACATATCTTTTTCCACAAGTGTTCAGTTTCGGTCTCCAAGTCCTGGTATTTCATAATTTTCTTCCAATTGTTCTTTTCCTCACTTCTAGCATCATCTGGAATAGCAACATCAATGAATCAGACTTTCTTCTTTGCAAGAACTGTTATATCAGGCATGTTATGAGCAAGATGCCTGTCTGTCTAGATCTTAAAATCCCATAAGTACTTAATCCACTCATTTTCCAAAACCACCTCAACGTGATGATCCCAGTAGCTTTTACTACATTCAAATCCAAACCTCTGGCAGAGTTTCCAATGAATAATTCTGGCAATTCAGTCATGATGCTGCTTATAGTCAGTTAGTGAAATTTTGCTAGAGCCACTGATCCAATGGCCAATTATTTAACTCTTTTTACTGTAAAGGCTACATTTGCTGTTATTTGTTACACGTTGAATTTTCACCTTCATGTAATTATTTGGCAAAGATTGTTCTTGAATTATTAAAATAAAACCTTCAGTTTCTTAACCAACTCCATGAGGGTTTTTTTTTAAATCAGCTATTCCTTCTATATTCTTCCTCTACTGACCATATTCTCTCAAGTAACAAATTGGTTTTCAGTAGTCCTTTTTCTATATTCAGCCTTCATTTTTGTTGTTTTCAAGAATTTTCCTTGATTGACTTCTTTAATCAAATTTCTTGGCTTTTCTTATTATAATCATTCAGGCCATGCTTTTCTTCACCTGTAGAAGTCCTCTACCCCCTTCAGCTCTTGGAAAATGCAGTGGATCAATATCACTTTTTGGGTGCAAAGCATTGTCATTAGTTTTCTTAGTCTTCTAATTTAAGTTATCAAGTTCCATGTGTATTATTAAAAACCTTTAAAACTATTAAAAAGCACAAAGCTAAAACAAAAGAGCTATTGGCCAAAAAACAAGTGTTAATGACCATAGAGCTACCTCAGTATTTCACCAGTCCCCTGGGCATCACTGGCCTGATGGTACAATCAGGTTTGAGGGATTTCCAGAAAGTCAACAGGGGTGAAGTCAACTTTGCTTTAAAGTAGAGGAGGAGACTATTCCATAAACCCATCGCTTAAAGGTAAAGGTTCCCCTCGTACATATGTGCTAGTTGTTCCCGACTCAAGGGGGCAGTGCTCATCTTTGTTTCAAAGCCAAAGAGCCAGCACTGTCTGAAGATGTCTCCTGGGTCATGTGGCCAGCATGACTAAATGCCAAAGGTGCATAGAATGCTGTTACCTTCCCATCAAAGGTGGTCCCTATTTTTCTACTTGCATTTTTTACATTCTTTCGAACTGCTAGGTTGGCAGAACCTGGGAAAAGTAACAGGAGCTCACCCCATTACGTGGCACTAGGAATTCGAACCGCTGAACTGTCGACTTTTCGATTGACAAGCTCAGCATCTTAGCCACTGAAGTACTATAAAGCCACTTACTGTGTCCCAGGTATCATCTGAGTTGATACATGTGGTGGGTCCCAGCCCATTGCTTAGGACCCACCAAATGTAGCTCCCTAGCCAACAGGAACCCACAGAATGCCCTCTCTGCTGGGTTAACTGTAACATTGCTCTTCCAGTAATAGGAGGCACTTTGCCCAACATCATTGCTTCTTTTTTTAGTCCTTTTGGGAGGAGCACAGATTTAATTATTTCTAGAAGAACCTGTTTGGGCCAAACATATATCCATGTTTTTAAAGGGCACTTCCACACTAGTGATTTATAGCTTCTACTAATACAACGATCATTGTGGCCTATAATAGTAATGAGGACAGGCCTTATAGTACTTCAGCAATGGCCAGGTGATGCTATGAGGAAGCTATAAGTCACTAGTGTGGAAAGAGCTGAAAAATCATTTAATCTCTTGGACATCTTACTCCCTTGGCTGCCATACTATTTCACACTAGCTTGGTGCATCTTGACTTGCCTGCAAGAGTTATAGAGTAATATTTCTGATTCAGATGAACAAAATTGGACAGAGGGACTCAATGAGGCTTACATCCACGTATATGAGTGTGGGATCGCAGAGTTATGATGCAACCCTACACACGGCAACTCAGACATAAATTTCAACAAGTTAAAATGAGCATATGTCCAGGTTGCTGATACAGAATTGTGAAATAAGTATTGAAGACTACTTGAACTTGAACTTAAATCCTAATAATTAATACAGAATCTTAGGAAACAATGAAATGGATCAGAAAGGAAAATATGAGTAGACAAACTTTCCTGCTTCATGGAGCCAACTACAATAGTGCAGCTGTTGTTTCTACCTTTCATAGTGACAGATCCCTAAAATAACAAAAAGAGCATGTTTTTCTATATCAGTCATTCACAACATCTGGAAAGATAGAGATGGCGCAAGCCTGTAAATCATTAATATGTAAAAATACTACAAAAGCTATGAAAGCCATTTAAAATTATGTATTGAAATAGGTAGATTACCTATTTTGCTTCTTCACTGTCTCTTATGTTTTGACGATCTCACGAGAATCTGGGTTGTAACTATACTCATTTTTGTGCCATGCTCTAGGCAGAATTTTTTTGGGGGGGTTTTGGAGAAACTGTGAATATAATTAGACATGGGATACTTCTAACAGCTGGATGGATTTCACACATAGTCCCTAATTTACAAAACATTGGATTTGGCACCATTTCAGCCCTAGCCCTGCAAGTCATAATTTCTTTGACATATTTTTGGCATGGCAAATTATTTATGTATGAATATATATCATTGTAAATGTGGAGGGAGGGAAATATTCTGCCCATACCTGGTTAGTGATAAATGAGCAACTTCAGAAGCAATGCCAGAAGTAAATAATGATCTTGCAAAAGGCTCGTGTTCAAAATGTAAACTAATTTCTCTTTCTGTTTGGAAAAGAGCCTGCTCTAGAGTTCCACATTACTGCAACTGGCTGCAATACTTCTCTCAAGCTTTAATGAAATCAATTTGTGTGAGATTTACAAGAAAAATACATTAAAGACGTGCCAGAGTGCCAAGAGTAGCTAGCTATACAGGCTGTATCAGTTCTGCAATTTTTGTGTGATGTTATTCTTTTTTCTTTTTTTTTCTGACATTGTCAGAAAAAGCATGGGACAAAGTAAGGAAAATTTCACATGACAAAGCAGCTGTTTGTTCTACCACATAATAGATTTGAGGACGATTGCTACCATATTGATTTTTCTAAACATAACATCTGCGTGCATGCTAAGACATTGATCGATACAGTCAATCTAGATCACAATTAGCCAAACATATATTCCATTAATATCAATATTGAGATGGGAGGTTCTTAGGAGGGACCAGTCAAAAGAGCAGCTTCTCTTATCTTAACAAATTAGAAGATATCGTTCCTTGACTTATTCTGGATGAATGAAGTGCAGTTCTCAGAAGTTAGCTAAGATAGCCAGGAAATCTAGGAATTGGGATGCAACTCAGGAGCAAAATGCTATAATGGGGAAAATGATTTCAATGATGTCAAAACTTGCCTTTTTATGTCTGTCCGTACATCAATCCAGCTTCATTGGTTGTAAATGTGTGTGTGTGGGGGGGAATAAATACATGGCTCAGACAAGTTGCATTTATAATAGTATGGCAAAGAAATAATGTGGGCTCTCATTTGGAGCAGGCATTTGAATTCAGCTTGGCTGCCAGACCATCAGCTGGGGAAAAAACAAGAAAATTTATCCTGTGCTTAGGAAAGGGCAGTGTATTGATTAGTATTGATTGGCCCTGTGTAGCTACTTAGGTCTATATGCTAAAAGAAGTGATATGTGTCTGCTTGTGTTTGGCTTTGAGCCAATGACGATAATGATGATCAGTATTTCTATATAAATACTTTCCCCCCCCACTTTTCTCCAGAAGAGCCCAGGGTGGTGTAAACAATTTGATTGTTGGTTTGTCTTTTTGATGTTAACCACAAGATTAAAGATTCCAGCGGTATAGAAAGCAGATTACTTAATTGATTCAAAGAAAAGTATTACACAAAGACAGCACAATAAAATAAACTAACCAAGTTTAAAAATACTAAATACAAGAATTAGAGCAATGTTTATTTTGAAAAACAAAAACAGACTGAGAATCTCCATAGACATTCTACACTTTACATACAGTACTATTTTTATTTTTATTTCCTCTTCAAAAGCCAAGCAAACTACTCTGCTCAATAGAGGAGAAATCACTGAAGTCCAAAGTATTTATCCCTTCAGGTCTTGTGATGCCACAGGTCAGACAAGGAATTATAGTTATAAATTAATAAATACTTATATGACATTACAGCATTATCCAAGTGAAACTTTTTCATAAAAAGTATTAATGAATAAGTAATATTTGTGTACTAGAGAAAGTCTAAAAAGGAGATCATATTAAGCAGAAATGGTAATTTCTTTAGAATTTTATGAATTTATCGTATTTTATGGATTTATGTAGTACTATGCACTATTCCATACCATGTCCCTTGGTGGGATGTCAATTGATGACTTACGCTAAATATCTTAGTTGCCTTCATTAGTGAATCAAGTGTAAGGGTGCAATATTCAGTGTGACATGCCTGCTTCACGCAATTAAATCGTCCCTTGTTTTTTTTTAGTGATCAAATGATGGGTGTACATCTGTGAATTTTGGTTTGGGTTAGGCATTGTGCCAGTCCATTGCCAACAATTTATTAATAAGCCACCATCATGACTTCAAAATAAGCCATGGTTCAATAATCCATGGTTACAAACCATGATACTTTGGTTCACACAACATGCTAAGTAGTAGAGAGGTATCAGAATTGGCAAGTGGCCTACAGAGCATTGTGGTGCTAGCTCTGCCCCTTTTGTAAATACATTAATACATCCTACACATGTTGTTATTATTATTATTATTATTATTATTATTATTATTATTATTATTATTATTATTATTATTATTATTATTATTATTATTTATTAGATTTTTATACCACCCTTCTCCCGAAGGACTCAGGGTGGTGTACAGCCAGAAATAAAAACAGTAACAAATACAATTTAAAATAAACAGTTAAAAAACTTATTATAAAATTGGCCAAAAATTTAAAACATATTAAGAATTTAAAACCCATTAAAATACATCCAAAAAATTAAAATTTAGAATTTAAAATTTAAGCCAACCCCGCGCGAGTAAATAAATACGTCTTCAGCTCACGGCGAAAGGTCCGAAGGTCAGGCAATTGGCGCAAGCCAGGGGGAAGTTCGTTCCAGAGAGTAGGAGCCCCCACAGAGAAGGCTCTTCCCCTGGGCGCCGCCAGCTGACATTGCTTGGCGGATGGCACCCTAAGGAGTCCCTCTCTGTGTGAGCGTACGGGTCGGTGGGAGGCATGTTCCTGGGGTGGAGCTTGTCCTTCAAGACTCCATCCACTATTTTTGCTAATTGTGATACACTCCAAACCAGAAAATGCTACTGCTCCCACTCTCACCCCCCCAAAATCCAATAAATCACCTTATGGTATAATCCAATCATTATTCACTAGGTCTGCATTACTATTACTATTAATCTTCTCATCGTTCCTATCACCCATCTCCTCCCACTTATGACTGTACGACTGTAACTTGTTGCTCTATCCTTACAATTTATATTGATTGTTTCCTAGTATGATTTGACTGCTTATTTGTACCCTACGACTATCATTAAGTTTTGTACCTTATGATTCTTAACGAATGTATCTTTTCTTTTTATGTACACTGAGAGCATATGCACCAAAGACTAATTTCTTGTGTGTCCTATCACATTTGGCCAATAAGGAATTCTAATCTAATGTAATCTAATCTAATGTAATCTAATCTACTGGGATGAGAAAGAGAAGAACTGCCCACATGTCATTTTCCTTCCCTGAATCTTTAACCTGCTTGTAGTTCCCAGTTGTAGGATGAGATAAAAGAGCTGAAAAGAGTCCTTATCAGCAGTGATACATAAAATCTACAAGTCACCTATCTCCTTTCCCTAAACTGCTTCCAAATGTCCAACACAGAGTCAAAACTGGGGTGGGGATGGGGGAACTCTGGGACGGATATGGTCTTCTTGACTGCCAGTGAGGGGGAACACCTCATGCCTCGTATGAGTGTAAAACATTTTAACAGAATTTACGAGAGCGGTAGCTCTAGACAAAGTTCTCTTGTTAGTTGCATAGCTGTTATACCCATTGGTTTCCTAGAGAATTGCATGTTGATGATGGATGTCAGGATTTGTTCCAACCAAATCTCTTAATTGTTTTCAGCTTCACCTCTCTTGGCACAGCGTATGGTTTTCATTCTGTGCAATGCACAGGATGCAAGGGAGAAGCACGCGTTTCCAGCTTCCCTTCATCGTTATGAGGGGCAGACCACCTTTGCCTGTATTTCTTGGAACTGACCTCCTGAAACCAGTGGGGCTGCCTGCCAGGAAAATGTACGTAAGATGGAAGATCCAGATTTCACTTGTCTCAACAGCACTGATTCGCTTCATACTTTAGAATAATACAGCTTTAAATACGGAATTCAGAGATAACCATCAGGCTTAATAGTTAAAGGCAGTTCCAGAAGTTGTGATGCTGCTGCCATGACTACTGTCTTTGGAAAATGTGTGCGTGGATAGTGTGTGCGTGGGTAGGGCTGCTGCTGACATACATGCTGACATACATGCAAATCCCATGTAACATCCTCACCCCCAAAACTTTTTGAAAAATATTCAAAAAGTATGCAATTTAACTGCTCTACATAACAAAAATTATGTAAGAGCCCACAAGGTTGTTACTATAGGCCATGTCACTGACTTTGGTGGCCAAGTGTGCATGCATGAAGTCAGCATGCATGTGCCATTGATATTGAATCTCTTACTATTTTTATTTACAACCGGTGGTGGGTTGCTCCCGGTTTGCCCTAGTTCGGGCGAACCAGTAGTGGCAGCGGTGGGGGGAGGCTCCGCCCACCTGCCCAGACATCATCAAAAATGATCTGCACATAAGCAGAGTCAGCACAGACATCCGCACACTACCAATAGCGAACTGGTAGCGCCAGGTTTTGAAACCTACTACTGCTTACAACCATATGTGTAGAACCTTGCATTCAATTGTTTTTTTTTACCTTTGGCCAATACAAATGTAATTCAAGATATTGGACAGCAGCAAATAAAGTCAGACTAGTCATTCAGTTAGCAGCACCAGAACAACAAATTGTAAGCCAAGAATGAGCAGTTTCTCTGTCTTATATCTCCCAGCATCTCTGGCCATTGGTCATACTAGATAAACATTGTCTTCCATCAATATCCAAAGAGCCACAAATTTCCTATCTCTGTAAATCCCTCCCCGCTTTAACTGCTAATAGGAATGACTATGATGGCCAGAGTGGAGGACGAATGCTCGGAACATGTAGTTAATTTTTCAGGAAATTCTAAAAACTGTTTTTGATGTTAGGGTTAATATTTCTGAACAGATATATTGCACTCTTTTCTGTTTGTTTTAACCTTAACATCATTATTAATATGTTAAATCAAAAGACCAAATCTTTTAAGCAGTGAATTGGGGCTGTATGCATATATGTAGCTCTTTTGGTTTATGATGGGGCAAATAATATTTTTCTGGTGTTCAGTACGTTCACCAAAATCTGGCTCCCCCATATTAGTAGCAGGAATAATCAGAAGCAAGAGTGGGATTGTTCAGTGGGAGCGGGGAATAGCAAAGGGAAGTAAACTCCAACTCTTAGCAATTTTTTTTCACCCTTGGCTTGGTAGTTAGGAGTCAGAATAAGCTATATCAAGAACCTGGGACTCCAATAGCAAGGCAATTGGGCAGGAAGGGTTAAATATGTTTTGGGAGGGATGTTCAGTATTTCAGTTCATAAATGTAGGGGATCAACATTTAATCCTCGTTTATGCAATAGTTTTTAGGAAAAATCTACATCTTTGCCTTTATGTCTGTTTCCATACATACACCCCTTTTGAAATAGTAATAACTTTAATGCTTTTCCGATAACAACAATATACTGTAACAAATAATAACAAATGAACTCTTCCCTTTTCTCAGGAATATGAGCTTTGTTGCATCTCTTGTGGGTAATAACTAGTGGTGGGATTCAGCCAGTTCGCACCTATTTGGGAGAACCGGTTGTTGGAAGAAATCTTACTTTGTTTTTATCATTTTACAGGGCTAATCCTGTAAGGAAGGCAGGAAGGAAACATTCTGGTGTTATTTCTAGCCTAATCTTTATTGCCCTGCTTACATAAACTGCCTCTCTGGTTAATCCTTATTAAAATTGTAACAGCTAAGGCAAAGCATCCATCAACGTGAGTGACATTGAGTTGGACACACCCACACGGTCACATGACCACCGAGCCATGCCTACCCAGCTGGTCATTAGGGCAGAGAACTGGTTGTTAAATTATTTGAATATTTAAAATATGTTTTAAATATTGAAAAGAACAAAGAAATTAATTGAAATTAAGATATAAAAATGAAAAGTTAGCAAATGATATAAGTAAGGATGAAATGAAATATACGTAAGAAGTAAAAAAGGAAGAAGTATACTGTTTAAGAAAAATAGACCAGCAGATAAAACGTGAAAGAATGGTTTATAGGTGAAAATAATTGAAAGTGAGATATAAAGTTGAACAAAATTGAAATGTTAGTAAACGATGTATGCTAATGAAAGAGAAAAATAATTATTGAACTGGGAATAAGAAAATAAGAGGTGGAAGGTTGAATTAACTAAAAGGTTGTAAGGTAAAAATGGAATAAATTGAAATAAATTGTTAATAATTAAAAATATATGAGGGGAATTCTGAGAAATATACTCAATAAATGGTGGAAAAACCGGGGTTGTCTGGACACCATAGTGAAAAATACTGAATTGAAAATGAACACAGCAATAGAGAGAAATAAGAAGGAGTAGAGAGACGGAAGAAAGGGAGAAGGAGAGAGAGAAAAAGAAGGAAGGGAAGAGGGGAGGAAGAAAGGGAGGGGAAATAAGAGTAGGAGAGAAGGTTAGAAAGGGAGGAAGAAAGGAGGAGGGGGAGAAAGAAAGGGGAAGTAGAGAAGGAGTAGGAGAGGAGGGAAGAAAGCAGGAAGGATAAAAGAAGGGAGGGAGAGAAAAGAGAAAGAGAAGATGTGCCCACCAGGTTTCCGAGCATTCCATCAGCCGAGGGCCCAAGGTAGGGGTGGGGGGTGGCGGTCATTATTAAGGAAAGCCTGGAACCGAGGGAGACCACTGTGCCTCAGATAGCTGGTTGTGAATCCCTCTATGTGAAGTGGGGTCGTAGGAGTCAGGTGGGCTTGTTGATCACGTACCTGGCTCCTTGCTGCATGACAACAGCCCTGCCTGAGCTGTTGGAATTGCTGGCTGGGTTGGCAGTTGAAACCCCTAGACTGTTGGTCATGGGGGATTTCAATTTGCCATCAACTGGCGTGGCATCCTCGACGGCCCGGGAGTTCATGGCTTCCATGACGGCCATGGACCTGACTCAATTAGTGGACAGCCCTACCCACATCGGGGGAGGCACTCTAGATCTGATTTTTATTTCTGACCAGTGGTCGAATGATCTGATTTTAAATGATTTAGTTGTCGAGCCCTTGTCATGGTCAGATCATTCTCTTCTTTGTCTGGACTTTTGGACCGCTACTCACCACCGCAGGGAGACGGAACCAATGCGTTGGTTCCATCCCAGGCGCCTGATGGACCCAGAGAGGTTCCTGACAGAGCTTGGGCTGTTTCCCAAGAATATGGCCCGCGGCACGGCTGAAGAACTAGTCGCGGCCTGGGAACAGGCCATGGCTGGAGCTTTGGACCGTGTTGTGCCTTTGCAGCCTCTGACCCGGCGTAGGTCTCAACCAGCTCCTTGGTTCTCCGAGGAGCTGAGGGAGATGAAACGCCGGAGAAGATGCCTAGAGAGTGCTTGGAGATCCAGCCATTCGGAAGCTGACCGGACACTAGTTAGGTCCTATAGTAGGACCTACCTAGTGGCATTGAGGGATGCGAAACGTTCTTACATTTCCTCCCTCATTGCGTCGGCAGATAACTGCCCGGCCGCCCTGTTTCAGGTGACCCGCTCTCTCCTTCAACAGGAGGGGCGGGAGGACCCATTACAAGGGCGTGCCGAGGCGTTTAACGGTTATCTATAAGATAAAATCGTTCAGCTTCGGGATGGATTGGATCAAAATTGGGTAGATCCAGGCGAGAGGTTCGAGACTCATCTTGTTGAGACTGTTTGGGATAGTTTTGACCCTGTGACTCCCGAGGAAATGGACAGGTTGCTGGGGAGGTTGAATGCCACCACATGTTTACTGGACCCGTGCCCCTCCTGGTTGGTGCTGGCCACTCAGGAGGTGACACGAGGCTGCCTCCGGGGGATTACAAATGCTTCTTTGTGGGAGGGGGTCTTTCCTGCTGCCTTGAAAAAGGTGGTGGTGAGACCCCTCCTCAAGAAGCCTTCCCTGGACCCAGCTGTTTTAGGAAATTATCGTCCGGTCTCCAACCTTCGCTTTATGGTGAAGGTTGTAGAGAGTGCGGTGGCACGTCAATTACCCCAGTACCTGGATGAAACTGTCTATCTAGACCCATTCCAGTCCGGCTTTCGACCTGGATGCATTACAGAGACAGCTTTGGTCACGTTGGTTGATGATCTCTGGAGGGCCAGGGACAAGGGTTACTCTTCTGCCCTGGTCCTATTAGACCTCTCAGCGGCTTTTGATACCATCGACCATGGTATCCTGCTGCGCCGGCTGGGGAGTTTGGGAGTGGGAGGCACCGTCTATCGTTGGTTCTCCTCCTATCTCTCTGACCGGACGCAGACGATGTTGGCAGGGGGGCAGAGATCGACCCTGAGGCGCCTCATGTGTGGGGTGCCGCAGGGGTCGATTCTCTTGCCTCTCCTGTTCAACATCTATATGAAGCCGCTGGGTGAGATCATCAGTGGTTTTGGGGTGAAGTACCAACTGTACGCTGATGATACGCAGCTGTACTTTTCCACCCCAGGCCACTCCAACAAAGCTGTCGAAGTACTGTCCCGGTGTCTAGAAGCCGTACGGGTCTGAATGGGGAGGAACAGGCTCAAGCTTAATCCCTCCAAGACGGAGTGGCTGTGGATGCCGGCACCCCGGTACAGTCAGCTGCAGCCGCGGCTGACTGTTGGGGGCGAGTCATTGGCCCCGATGGAAAAGGTGCGCAACTTGGGCGTTCTCCTGGATGGGCGGTTGTCTTTTGAAGATCACTTGACCACCGTCTCCAGGAGAGCTTTTTATCAGGTTCGCCTGATTCGCCAGTTGCGCCCCTTCCTGAACCGGGATGCCCTATGCACGGTCACTCATGCTCTTGTTACCTCTCGCTTGGATTACTGAAATGCTCTCTACATGGGGCTCCCCTTGAAGAGCACCCGGAGGCTCCAGTTAGTCCAGAATGCAGCTGCGCAGGTGATAGAGGGAGCCGTTTGGCGCTCCCATGTAACAGCCATCCTGCGCAGACTGCACTGGCTGCCTGTTGTCTTCCGGGTGCGCTTCAAGGTATTGGTGACCACCTTTAAAGCGCTCCATGGCTTAGGACCGGGATACTTACGGGACTGTCTACTGCCATCTTCTATCTCTCAGTGACCGGTGCGTTCTCACAGAGAGGGACTCCTTAGGGTGCCGTCAGCCAAGCAATGTCGACTGGCGGCTCCCAGGGGAAGGACCTTCTCTATTGGGGCTCCTACCCTGTGGAACGAACTTCCCCCTGGACTTCGACAACTACCTGATCTTCAGACCTTTCACCGCGAACTTAAGACTTATTTATTCCATCTTGCTGGACTGGCTTGAATTTTTAAATTTTTTAGCTGATTTTATGGGTTTAAATTTTTATTAATTTTATAGGGTTGATTGTATTTTAAAATGGGGCCAAATTGAATAAGTTTTTTAATGTTTGTTTTTAGTATTGTATGCGTTGTTGCTGTATTTTATTTTGGCTGTAAACCGCCCTGAGTCCTTCGGGAGAAGGGCAGTATACAAATTAAATTATTATTATTATTATTATTATTATTATTATTATTATTATTATTATTATTATTATTATTATTATTATTATTATTATTAAGAAAGATTGCTGTAAAAAAAAGATGAAATGGAAGAAAGGCAACCCCGAACATGTTTGAATATATCAGGATAAAAACTGAATTATCTAAAAAATAATAAAAGAGAATATATATCAGTAAAAATAGAGAAATCAGAACCTGAGGGCGAAAGAAGATGTGGTTTATATAAACAAGCATAGAAATAGTAAGATATGATTAAAAATATGGAAAAAGAACATTTTGGCAGAAATTGTAACTAAGTAAAATGTATTTGGATATGTTAAGTTGTATAAGATATGATATGGCCAATACTCTGTTCATAAAATATGTGGGTGTGAAGAAAAAAAATCAATAAAAATTGATTCTAAAAAAAAAATTTGAATCCCAATACTGGTAATAACTAAATCCCACAGATTAGGTGTCTTAAATTTTTGATCATATTTTAAGAAGTGAATAGCAGATTCACCAAGCATTATAGGCTGCTCTAATAGCCTTTTCAGAAAGACTAAGTGGATGCTTGCATGCATGATGACCCCTAAACCTTTCCAATTGTTTATTTCAGATCGGCAATTATGTATTTTTTTGCTGCAGAATTTAAGCTTTTAGAGGAGCTTTATGAATCCAGCTGCAGTGGTTATTGGTTGCTTTTACAGGCCCTTCAAACCAACAGGCACATATGTCCTATGGTGTATGTTGATACCGAATCCCTGAAAGTCGTGCAACCGCTCATGAGGTGTGCTTGTAAACCCAATAGTAAATGTACCAGCTGTACTCATAAACCCACATTAACAGCTTTTTTTCGGTTGCCTTACAAAGCACTTCATGCCATAAATTTGTGGTCAGTCCATATATGTACTTGAAAATATTTCTTATCTATTCTCCATAGACCAGACATTCGATAAAAAATGAAAATAAATGGAAGGGACAGACAACAAAAATTGTTTTAAAAGGTGGGGGGAATCCTAATATTCTATTTCTTTTAACTTTTAAAAAGAAGGGCCATAACAACCTACACAGAGCTTGTGAAAGCCAATTGAAATTTCTTTAAATTCAGTTTTGTCGTCGTAGAATAAAAAGTTCTGCAAGAGCAGATCATTTTTTTCAACATGAATATTGGCATCATTTTTGCATTGGGTAGAATTTTGTGGCCAATACATTTATTTTAACTGTTTGTTTCACTTAATCTTTTTGTTTTTATTTTGTTTTATTTATTTGTCGAGTATTTATTAGATAATATACAGTATACAGGTATAAGGATGAACTGAATACATAAAATGAATACAATTAAAAGGAACACTTTTGTACGCTGATCTGACCTTCTGTGGTAAAAAAAAGAAAATCACACAAAACTGCAAGGAGTTGGATAGCATATACTGCAAATTTAGTAATTAGGGCCGATTGCACAGTAAGCCAGAGGTTTAAACTGGATTTGGCCATTGTTGTCCATCTATCGAATCCGTCCCAAGAATAGACAGATGTTGTTGTATGTTGAAGTTAGTGGTATCATCACAGGATATAAGCTTTTTGCAATTAACTGATGGTGATTTTGTCGATGTCAATGGTATTCAAGTGGTGTTCCAGATGTTTTGGGATTATACCCAAGGCATCTATCAATCTAACTATTGATAAGGTCTTTTATTTTGTGATTTTCTCTAGGTCTTTGCTTCTGCTGCCCCCAGATTTGTCAGTAATGCTTGATATATTAAAAACTGCTGCATATAGAGCAGAGTTCCCTGCCATTCGGCAAATGGAGTGTCTGCTTGCTGCTCATACAAGTGAGGATGTGTGCACTTGCAGCCTTTCTGCATCGCAGTTGCAAACTCCTCATGGGCCACTAGTGGGGACCCCTGATATAGAGGTTCCTAAAACATTTAGGTTTGTGTATAGAAAACAGGATTTGCTTCCAAGATCTGCTAGTTGCCAAAAATTAAATTTTTTTGAAAACATTTAAAACAATAACATCAAACTTCCTTTTTACTACCCTGTAATCCCTTAATTCGAGGTAGAGTATTTGTTAAAAAATATTTTATATATGTCAATATCTAAGGGTTTAATAGTGTTATTTTTTTACATTATTTTTACATTATTCAATAAATCAACTATAAATGCCTACAGAATCTATAAATACGTATGTTGATACACTGCCATTTTGGAGAACATCACTGCTGGTATATTTCACCTTTATTCGACCCAGCCGTTTCCAAACGGATGGCTTGTAGATCTAAAAATATCCATTTAGCAAGATCTTTGACCAGTCTTTAATTATGACTAGTTCAAATCCATAACACAACACCTACTGATTTGAAATTTAGGAAACCCCGTTAACACTATGGATAAAAATTAATTTTTAAAAGTTCACTAAAAAGTGAGTCTTAATCAGTCATTAGGTCAACATTCTAACTATTTTTATTGTTAAGAATGCCATTTTTTTCCCCTGGGGTCCAAATTCCCAGTTGCTGCAAAGATCATGGAAGTTCATCCCTAGAGCGGGGTTTCCTTTGCATGGGAATGGATGCCATCCTGACTTTTTTGACACCTCCTCACAATTGTCCCTGGTAGAGATATAAGAGCTGTTATTTTCCAATGTATGGGATAGGCACTGAAAACAGAAGGTATCTCTGTAGCTCCTTCAAGCCCAACCCTGCAGATTTAGGGCAGGAATAAATGAGAGTATTAGACAAGTTCTTAACAATAAAAATAGTTAGAATGTTGATCTAATTACTCATTAAGACTCACTTTTTAATGAACTTTTAAAAATTAATTTTTCATTAAAAATTACATCTTAGTGGAACTTTTAGAGAACTTGTCTCTCGGGATCTTAAGGATGGTTCCAAATTTGGATCCTCAAATTGTGCTTCCCTGTTTTAGACACTACTGTCTTTTGAAATATTAATTTGAACTGGTCAGTAGTATTCTACGGATTTAATTGAGGAAATGAAAAAATGAAGTTCCCTGTTAGAATTATTAACCTCAACCAAAGAGGTTGTAGAAAAAATGCTTTTAAAAGTAAAAAAAAAAAGTTGGCCATGCCCACCCAGTCTCATTACCCCCCCCCCCAAGTCACGCCCACAGAACTGGTAGTAACAAATTTTACATTTCACCCCTGGTCCATGCATAATTTTATATGTATGTATGTATGTATGTATGTATCTATCTATCTATCTATCTATCTATCTATCTATCTATCTATCTATCTATCTATCTATCTATGTTTACATTAGAGGTGGAGACCTTTTGAGAGCTGTATGCGACGTAATTTCATTTTAATGTATGCCGATTAGTATACATTCAAAGTGACAATAAACCTATTCTATTCTATTCTGTTCTGTTCTGCTCTGCTCTGCTCTGCTCCGCTCCACTCCACTCCATTCCAGACAATTATTCTTTATATTTAGTTATGAGATGCACCTGTAATACAATTCCCATATTCTTAGAAGATCCAGCTAATTTCTATAGAAGAATGATAGGGATAGAGATTCACTGATGAATAAATTCTGATCCTGGCAGCAGTTTTGTACCTTAATACATTTTAGGGGATAATAATAGTGGCTAATAGAAATACAAGTTCACACATAAAAAAGGTGGATGCCAAGATTAGACAGCCAAATATAACAGTTCTTTAAAGCTGCTTTTAGCAAAATGAATAATCAGAATCAGAGTCATGGGAAGTGATGCATTTTGTCTGTAAAGGTCTTACATACAGCACTGTATCAAGAATTGATGTCATCGTGGTTTAATAAAGCCAGCATTTCTCAACCTGGCAACTTTAAGATAGGTGGACTTCAACATTTTTCCTGAGGAATTCTGACAGTTGAGGTCCACCTATCTTAAAATTGCCAGGGCTGAGACATGCTGAATTGAGCTAAGAACTTGTTCAAAATGGAGTTCTTCTTGAAAAAAAAGTTTCATAAGTAGTAGTCCTGTTCCAAAAATAATGTTTTATTAAAGAAAAGATTGGTGGGAATAACATTTTTATCAAAATGGGGAGCTAATAGAATGATGGATTTAGTGAAAAGACATGCTAACTGTTCTTAATTTCCAATGGTGAGGTGAAATTGCTCCTGAGAAAACATCATTTGTAGTTAACTGCTTGGGCTAGCTGAAATGCTAGCTTTGACAAGCTGTGAAAATGATAAAATGTTAGTTTTGGCACTTCCAACTCTCTAAAAAGAGCCCTGAAAAAAAATCCTTTTAAAGGAAGGTGTCAATTGATTAATGCACCTGCAGGTAAGCCAAGTAGCTCATTGAGATATATAAGAATTTTTCTTCTAAAACTGCCAGGCATGTCTACTGTACATGGGGACTACTTCATTTAGTTCAAAGCATAGAAGAGTTTATTACTGTTACCTGTACAGAAGAATCTAGTCAACTAATTATCAAAGTTGGTGCTAAAGGTCAATGGAATTCATGGGGCAGATGGACTTGATTTTTTTTTTGTGGCAACACAATGATGCTAAACTGATGACATGTTTAACTCTGCCTTCCAGCTCTTCTCCTACAAGGACTACCTGTACACACTCAGGATTGCAACTTTAAGTTGCTGGTTCATAAATATAGAGGTAAATACAGCTGGAGCCAACCTGCGCAATCCATGTACAGTAGGACCTCTGGTCATGAACGCTTCTGACCATGACCAAATCGGGTTCCAACCCAAAAATTCAGGGTTTTTTTTCGTGGCCAATTTCCCCTTCCGCACCATTTTTTTTGTAAGCACCAAATTTCCAAAATCAGGTTCCGGTCACGATCAAATCGTTTGCGACCAAAGTTATGGAATGAATTATGGTCGTGACCAGAGGTTCTACTGTATGGTGAAAAAACTGATAAAAGGAGTCGAACTCTACAGGTGCCATTTATCAGTGGACAATACATATCATATAGGACTGCCTCTTGCTGGAGATCAGATTTACTCTCAAGCTGTCTTTATAGAAGTTACTAAAAATGGAAATTATCCAGAACACCTATAGAGTCTGACATGACAATGTTATTGAAAGTTATTAATATTAATATTAATAGCTTTTCTGATTTCTTTTTAAGTTATATTTTATTGCTTTTATTTTAACTTTGTACCGTGGATGTTTCTGTTATTGGCCCTTCCATTGTATGTTAATTGCCAATGGTCTGATCTGCTTGGTGCATTGCGCAAATTTGATCGAGAGATAAGATGTAACAATCATCTATTCCTTTTTCTCTGTTTTCTCAGAAATTTCACACTGATTGTTGCAATATCCATCAGTCAAATTTCAAGGAGCCACTTTGCTTCGATGAATTTTCAATCAAAATAGCCCCTTAAAAGATGCTGTTGAAATACCTGATTTGAGTTGCAAGGCACCAGGCCAAGTAGCTGAGCTGTTTGAATGATTAATAAAAGGAGCTTCTGCACATGACCACTATATGTACAAATGTCTCTTTTGGTGTAGCAAGGATACCAATCAAGATACTGTATGTCAGCCCTATCTTGATGCCCTGTCAGTGCAAAAGGACTTATTGAGGTTTTGCAATTAAACACCTCTTCAAGATGGAATGTCCTAATCTCAACAGGTTCTAATCTCTGTACTCTAAGTGGTTCATGGGTAACATATATGCTTTGATTGCATTTTTATATTGTTTTAAATTTGATTTTTAGTAATACAATTTTAATTAACCAAAGCTACAGCCTATAAACCTTATCAGATATACCTCCACTTGTAAACTACAGCTTCTCATGCAATCAACTTTTTTTTTGCAAGTGCTGTTTTGTGGATTGCACTATATGCAAATGAGTCAAAAGACAACTGATGGACATCCAACCTAGGGGTGGGTTCCACTTACCTTTGCTACCAGTTCACTCGCGCGTGTGCTTGCTTCACTTGTGGATGCGCCCCATTTGCACATACACAGAAGCTTCTGTGCATGCGCAAACGGTATTTGATGATGTCCGGGTGGGTGAGCGGAGCCTTCCACTGCTGCCACCAATTCTCCCGAACCAGGGTGAACCGGTAACAACCCTCCACTGATCTGACCTAAATTAATTGAGTTGAAAGTCAAAAGCAAAGAAAAACATTCTGGGGAGGTAAATGTGAATTTGAGTGTTTGTTAAAGAACACAAATACTCTGAAGTTTGTTTATGAGTTTGAAAAGCCTTTTCAGTTTAGCTTTATTTACTTTGGTTTTATTCCAAGTGAATTTTTACTTTCTAAATTTCACATCAGTCTCAGGATTAAATGAACAAAAAAATGTAATATAAGTCACACCTGAAATTCCCAAGGATCACTTGCTTTCACATCAATGTCCAAGCTCTCCAAAACTACACTTCATGGAAAAAGATAAAAATGTCAATTTGTGATCATGCTGAGATATGTGAAAAGGATTTTGAAGTGAATAGTAAATCTGTCAAGAGATCTTGAAAGAGAAACTGGGTTTAGTCTCTCCTTGTCTGAAAATGCATGTTTTTTAAAGCATAAAATCTAGTTTGAGCATGAATAAAATTGGTATAGCACCGTCTTCTCAATTAAACCTACTGCTTAGGAGTCAATGTATTATGAACAACTTGAATGGAAGAATAGAAAATATCATTAATGAACATGCAGCCGATACAAAAGCAAATGGGATAGCAACATTTTAGGGAACGATAGTGATGAATAACTGTAGCTCGGGTGTAGGATGAGGGTGAAGTTTCGTTCTCTGAGTTTGTGAGTTGGTTTCCAAACATTTAGTTACCAGGCTAGGTAACATGGTAATGAGCCATGGTGGCGCAGTGGTTAGAGTGCCTGACTGCAGACTACTTCTGCTGACTGCCAGCTGCAGTCTGGCAGTTCAAATCTCACCAGGCTCAAGGTTGACTCAGCCTTCCATCCTTCCGAGGTGGGTAAAATGAGGACCCAGATTGTTGGGGGCAATAGGCTGATTCTGTAAATCTCTTAAGAGAGGGCTGTAAAAGCACTATGAAGCAGTATATAACTCTAAGTGCTATTGCTAACATCTTCAGTGAAGTTTAGGGGATGTCAGTGTTCTTCTGCTTATAAGGGCTTCAGGTATGGGTGTGTCAAGTGAAGGTTGAGTGATGGAGAAGAACTTGATAAGCTATCACAATAGGTATAAACCGAGAAGACTAATTTCAATTTAGATAAATGCAAAGTTCTGCCTCTGAATAGGAAAATCAAAGGCATAAATATAGGTGGCAGTGGGGAACCATATTGGACAACATCTGCAAAAAAGCATGGTACACATGCAAGAAAGAAAACTAAAAAAAAATGTAATACAGACTACATCAACAGCTGTGTCAAAGTTGAGTGAAGTCACTGTGCCAACTCTAAACTCTGATATAAAGCTTTATCAGTAGTTCCAAAGTGTTGCCCAGATAATATAGGAAGCCAGGAGTGTGGTAGAGAGAACGATCACTTACTATAGCATTTCTACCAGAAGTCACTGCAACTGTGAATTACAGAAACATAACTTGGTATGAACTGAAATGTCCCCCAAAACTCTCCTAAGAACGTTCATATTGAGTATTTTCATGATAATTTATTACACGCTCAAGTACTTGTATGTTTTTGATACCTAGTTCTGCCCCTTTAATATTTATTTTCAGGATTTTTTGTTATTATTATTATTATTATTTATTTAATTTATATACCGCCCTTCTCCCGAAGGACTCAGGGCGGTTTACAGCCATGGTAAAAAGCACAAATCAAAAAGTTAAAAAAGCATTTAAAAACTAATTAAATTAAAGACTGAAAGAATTATAATAAAACTATATTAAAACCCCAATAAAAAACTTCATTAAGCCAGCCCTGCACGATGGAACAGAAAGGTCTTTAGCTCGCGGCGAAAGGTCCGGAGATCAGGAAGTTGACGTATCCTCGGAGGCAGTTCATTCCAGAGGGCAGGAGCCCCCACAGAGAAGGCTCTCCCCCTGGGGGTCGCCAGTCTACATTGTTTGACCGACGGCACCCTGAGGAGACCCCCTCTATGGGAGTGCACGGGTCAATGGGAGGCTATTGGTAGCAGCAGGCGGTCTTGTAGATAACCCGGTCCTATGCCATGGAGCGCTTTAAAGGTGATAACCAACACCTTGAATTTGGCATCTAGAAGCTGATACATTTAAGTTCTAGGCAGAAACTCACTTCTTTTTAACTTTTTTCTTCCTTGTTAAAAATATTCTTTTTGAGGAGGGAGGGAGAAATCATTTTGCTTTATGTACTTTATCTTCTACTACTGTCTCTTTCAGTTCATTATAGTAAAATATCATTTTTCTTATTTCCTATTGGTTTAATGCCACACACTTCTTTGTCATTCTGTAATTTTTTCACTCTGTTCTCAGCAATTTCCATGTTGTCCTCCCTTATTTCCATTATCCATTCATTCACTAGAAAGAGTGATCACAAAGAAGCTGTGGCTCAGACTGATAAGACAGTCTGTTATTAACAGCAGCTGCTTGCAATTACTGCAGGTTCAAGCCCCACCAGGCCCAAGGTTGACTCAGCCTTCCATCCTTTATAAGGTAGGTAAAATGAGGACCCAGATTGTTGGGGGCAATAAGTTGACTTTGTAATATACAAATGGATGAAGACTATTGCTTGACATAGTGTAAGCCGCCCTGAGTCTTCGGAGAAGGGCGGGATATAAATGCAAATTAAAAAAATAAAAAATAAATAAATCATGCTTGTAGTTGTATATTTATTTCTTTGCAGTGTGCATGAATGAATATACTTATGCTTAAACCACATATTTTTTCTGACGAAATAACAGTCTCATCAGTTTTTCTGTAATGTCTTATCTCCATGTATTATTCCTGTCATTTAACAGGAAAAAAAACACGTCCTGGAAACATTAATTGAGGAGGTTGTACACTTTCTCCCCAAAAATGGTGTTACAAACCCATAAGATTTCCCTTCATGTCTAATCACAATAATCCGAAAGGACATATTTTAGTTTCGTTCATGATCAAATCTATACCTTCATTTCCTTACCATCATCTATCAACTTCTTTCTACAAAATCACTTTTTCAGATCCTTCCTCTTCTCTTAGTTCCATAAACATAAAATATATATCATATATTATACATCTCTCTTCTCTTCATTGCATTTATTAATGACACTTTAACCATTTATTCTCTTACATTCCATCTCACATTCTTTATGTTATCGTGGTCACCAGGTAGTAAGTTCTATTACTCAATCAAGGATTTCACATGCTTGTAGCAAAATAGAGAAGGTGTAGGTTAGGTATTGCCAATCTTAATCAGACCCATGCTGCCCATAGCATTCCTTGTTACTTGTAAGAGTAGTAAATGCCCATTTGAGTAAATTTTAACCAGTATGCTATTAGCATAACCAACTGTACCTCAAGCATATTTGCTTGTTACAAGTAGGATAGAATGTTCTAGACTCTGTACAGTGTGAATCAATAGTTGCTAGGGACTTTCAAAGAGTAAAATCTGAAAGAGCAGTGTGCCATTGCAGGACAGACAACTGAAGCTGATCTGAGGAGAGGATGCAGCAGTAAATAAGAACAGAACATTAAACTAGACTCTAAAAGAAAAGGTAATCACAAGAGCTGAATGCTCTCAAGAAACCAGAGTCTCTTACGTCCCCAGGCATAAGTATATTCCAGTTATATTCAAACTTAAATTTTGCTGGCTTATAGATGATTTTTTTTTTTTTAAAAGTGTTGCACAGTACTTTCTGTACATTGAGGTCAGCTGCGGCCATCAATCAATGGACACTTTGCCTTTGGCAGCACATGTTTCCATAAAAAAGAGTCTTTGGCAGGCCCCCTTTAGTTAGAAATGACAGAGCAACCTCTGTGTCAAGACATATAGTTGATAAATTTTGCATGTGCTGTTGACTGACAGAAGTTCTGGCTTCCTGTTGAAGCAGCCTGTACAAGCTTCAAAGCACACAGAAATCCTTTTCTTCATCCCAAGTGAAAAGCCCTGAAGGGGAAGAGAGAGAGAGAGAGAGAGAGAGAGAGAGAGAGAGACTGCAGTCAAGTTGAGCCAGAAGACCGTGCCTTTTACGGATGGGGTTGGGGGCCATGATGGCGTTCAGCAAGCTGAAATAGTTCCTCTTCCCCCTTCCTGGCTGCATTTGCTTGTCACTTGCAATCACTTTGCAGTTCCCTCAGACTTCTGATGGGGTGCTTAGCAGGTTCAATTATGTGAAATAACAGTCTGATTGAATGATCCTGCAGCTGAATGGGTATAAATCTAATTCACACACTCCCACCACTGGCCGAGATTCCCTATCTTTGGAAATCAGGAAGGAGGGTGGAGCGGTAGCCCTTTGTTTAGTCTGTGTGGATATGGTAATTATGTGCAGCTGGGGCTTCTGCTTGGCTTTGCTTCACTTTTAAGGTAATGCCCCAGCTACAGGGATTCTGAAACCCACCGGGGATTTCCTTCTTAAAGACAGAGTAAACACTGCTCAAGTCTTCAAAAACCTTAGTCGATTAAGGGTGGCAGAGCCTTGCACATTAGTTGCAGTGCATTCCACTTGTTTCCTATGCTGACTGCTGCAAAGACTTCAGGAGAGAAAGAGGGTGGTTCTGGGGGCGGGGGGAGGAGAAGAAAAGAATGAGAGTATGAGTGCAGAATTCAGCATCTTCAATATTTCTGTTTAAAATGAAGGGTTATTGTCAGGGGTGGGATTTAGCCAGTTTGGACCAGTTTGGGCGAACCGGATGCTCATTTTACATCTGGTTCGCTGAACCGGTAGTTGCAAGGATTGGCTGGCCCTGCCCACCCCATTCCACCCTCCCAGGAGGCTCCACGTGGCCCGTTTTGGATGCCAGGTAACTGCAGGGCCCTGATGGAGACCCTAAGAGGGTGAAAAATGGGCCTCCCGGGAGTTGTGGAAGTCTGGAAACGGGCCTGTTTCTGGCCTCCAGGGGGCCTCTGAAGCCCAGGGAAGGCTGTTTTCGCCATCCTGGAAGATTGAGGAAAGCCTCTGGAGCTTGGGGAGGGTGAAAATGCCATCCCCATCATGGTTCAGGAGGCCAAGTAGGCCACACCTACCATGGCCACGCCCACCAGCAACCGGGCAGAGAACTGGTTGCTAAATTTTTTGAATCCCACCCCTGGTCATTGTCCCTTTGGATTACTGAGCATTCAGTAGAGTTGAATTGGAACTGAGGACCCCTCTATACATCATAGCCTGGCTGCCTGGTATGGAAGAAAAAAACCATCTCAAGGAATCTGTCTATTTCCTTAAGGAAAGAGGGAGGTCCAAACTTGGCAACTTTAAGGCTTGTGGATTTCAGAACTTTCCCATCTTTATAGAAGCCCCTGCTTTGTGCAGATGAAGCAGCAGCAGCAAGGAGGTGACACCTCTTCACAGAGTCCTTGTGACAGACTGTCCAGCCTGTTGGGGTTCAAAAAAGCTTAAGAAGGTATCCAAATCTTATTGCCCCCACCCCCTATTTAACGGACTTTGATTGCATGGGTGTGCCTGCCATCTTGACTTTTTTGGCTCCCTGTGGGAGATAGCTTCCAATTTCTATGACAACAAAATTAAAAAATGTGCATCAGCGTTCTTATTTTCTTCTCTTCCTTCTGTGTTATATCTTTTGAGTTAAGCCAAAAAGCAGGGAGGATCTGCTTATTACTATCATCTAAGTCACTCTAAGACTGGAGTGCAGTGGCTTACATGGTTAGGATACTGGCTTGACAATCAGCAAGCCCACATTTGAGACCCGAGGGCTGATGGGGTGAGCGCCTGTCATTTGCTCCAGCTGGCTGAATAGCAGTTTGAAAGCAAGCAACTCTGAGTAGATAGATGGGTACCACTATGTGGGCATTTTAATGGGGACATGAAATGAACCCCGAGTTGGGCATCCCCTGGGCAGCTAATCTTTCAACTTGGAAGGGTCTCCGTGCTTCCAATATGACAGTGAGCCAATCACTCTAGAAACCATTTAGCCAAAAAAGAGTGAATACAAGCTAGATTTAAAAAACAAAACAAAAAACAACTTACTAGTGTTCAGAAAAGTGATCATGGGGATGTCATTAGAGATCAGCTGAGATCTTTGAGAAATAACTCTTCATGAGAAATAACTGAAACAAGCAAATTTGCCAGATTATTATAGATAAATTGAATGTTGCTGGATTTTGTTCTGCTAGCATAGAATATGCACTGAATCCTACAGGTGTAGGCAGCCGTATTTGCCCCTACATTATACCCTGAAGCAATTTATTTTGATCCTGCTGACTCAATGTCCTTTGTAACTAAATTTTAAATTCAAAGCAAAACTAATTGACCAAGTATGTTGGATTCGGTTACAACCACGCTGTTAGTGAATCAACTACCTGATAAGAGATGTGGAATAGACTTAGTGCTACAGTTGGTGCACAGCTGAAATATAAATCATTGAAATAACAGGAACAGACCTGTTGAATAAGTATACATGAGCTTTTCAAAAGTTCATCCACGCTCATATCATTAGTCCTAGCAAGCTGCCTAGATGAAGACCATTGGTTAACTTAACAACCGGTTCACTTTTGGGAAAAGTCACCTTCCACATTGTGGCCAGTAAGGAAAACAGCTGAGGTGCGGCAATCCACTCTGTCGTACTGATCAGCTGTGCTTTGGAAATGGAAATATAGGTGAGTATAATGCAGGGGCGGGTGGGCAGGCCCATTTCAAAGTCAGAGCGAACCGGTTCACTCACAGCTAAAAGTCGGAGCTGATGGTTCACCCGAACCAGTCCGAACCAGTAGAATCCCACTTCATCATAGTCTGGAATCATAGTTATGTTAATTCTATTTGTCTAAACTAGTCTGACATATTGTTCAACCCATGGAGATGGGGAAATGTATATGCATCACCTATGCATAATTTTGTTCAGTCTCTGAATAAAGAGATATGAGGCTGAAGCAGTCACCCAAAGGGGAAGATCCAATTATAATGTTGCTACTACTATCAATTTTTTTCTGTCACCATAGACAAAGTTCAGTGGGGTCACTAAAAGGGCAAATTATAATTCAACTTTACTCATCCTATCTACAGTGGCCTTGGTCTTAAGCAAGTCACCATATTGTTGTTGTTCAAGCTATATTTAAAACAATCAACCCATGAAGAATTGGCTGACCAACCCCTGAATGGCATCCAGGATACAGGCCAAAATGGCAGCTAACCAGCAAAACCCAGCTGCTTGTAGTTTGCTAGCTTGTCTGGTGCCAAATGATGGATAAATGACTTGCTCATGGTGGGCAGCAAATTTAGCATGGCTTGTTGGCTAAACACATTGTAGGTCTAGATATTCATCTCACAAAGGCTGATGAGTACAATTCACTGTCTACTGAAGTTCTTTGCTAGAGAATAAAGGACTATGAGTGGACCTTTGGATGAGGTGTCCTATTTTCTGAATTAATGTATTGAACATTAAGTTTGTAAATAATTATGATTACAAAGCAGCCAATTCTGCTATATTGTTATAGGCTGTAAGAACCCCCCATTTAGAGATGAATTTCTTAGAACCACTGAATCAATGGCTAGAAAATGTCCTGAACTAGCATCTTTTGAAGGTGCAGGTTATAGTTTTTAGCCTTCCATACAAATTAACATCCCCATACACAAAAAAGGACTGTATTTTTCAGACTATAAGATGCCCCAGAGTATTAGACGCACCTTAGTTTTGGGGAGGAAAATAAAGAAAAAAACTGATTGGTGGGCAGATGGCCTCCCGGAATACCCCCAATCAGCTGTTCCCAGTTCCTTTAGCAACTGGTTTGTTGGTTTTGAGCTCTGCGCCTTGTTTTTTTTTCAGTCTCTGAAACCTCCCTTTAAGAGGCTTTTTTTCAGCCTCCGAGTCTTCCCTTTCAGAGGCTTTTTTCAGCCTCTGAAACCTCCCTTTAAGATACTTTTTTCAGCTTCTGAAACCCCCGTTTCAGAGGCTTGGCAGGGCTACGTTCGGTGTACAAGATGCACCCAAATTTTCACCCTCTTTTAGGGGGGAAAAAGTGCGTCTTATACTCTGAAAAATATGGTAGTATATCAAAATGAAAAATTCCAGCCAGGCATTCATATAGTCTATTTTCTTGGAGTGGTGGTGGGGGAAGGGGGAGAATGATCTTTTTATATAGGGAACATGTGGCTCATGCTTTTCAAAGAAAGCAACCAGATCTGTAGCCTGGAGTGATAAAAAGAAGCTTTATCCTTTAATTCTCTTGTTTGTACAGAGGCCAGTTCAAGTCTGATCGTGATTAATGCTAATGTTTTGGTTTTGATTATGAAATTAATCCATTACAGAATTGTAGATCTTTATACTCCAGTCATCTCACTGCCAATAAAAGATAGAAATTACCTTTTACAACTTGGAGATTTCAATTCATTTGTCCAACGTTCCTTATTAAAAAAAAAAAAAAAAAAGCAACACAACACATTACAAATCTATCGCTTACATTCCCACAGCACAAAGAGGAGGCTTGCTCGTGTGCCTGAACTCTCTTGGTCACTGCAAAAGTCTTTGCTCAAACCAGCAAAAACGTGAACAAATCATAATTGACTGTAAGTACAATTACCAATCTGCAGTGGCAGTTTCATTGCTTACAATAGCACAACGCTCCTGAACAACAAACGGACTGGTTCAAGTTTATTTCGAAAGGAACCCAAGCCACACTTATCAACAGATGTCATTCATGGTGCATCCATCAAAATGATGGTGTTTATGGAACAAGAAATTTAAAACCAACATTTGTGTTAGGGCAGTAATGGAAAGTGGCTCCTTTACCTCAGCAGCTGAGGTTGGTTTATCAGGCAACGGGTTCGAACCTAGCCAGAGGTCTGCAGGTTTGCTGAAACACCCTATTTAAAAATTTAAACACCTTAGAGGATAATGGATGCTTCTGAGATATACATATTCTAGGTGGTGTGTGTAGGCACACCACCGAGAATGAAATATGCATTCTTTGTAACCAAAAACATATTTTTAAAATGAAAAGTTCGATTTTCCCCCCTTATTTCTGCTACTCTTAATGTTCCACAAAGAATATAAACTTATAAAGGAATAATAGTAGTTTTGAGATTTTATATCTATGCCAGTGGGTGAATTCTGAACCGGTTTACTACCGGTTTGCTGGCTGCACATGTGCGCTGCATGTGCGTATGTGCAGTGTGCAATATGCACCAAATGCAAGGTGCGGATGTGCAATGCGCAATACACACCAAAAGGAGGCATGGGATAAGTATAACAGCGTGTGTGTGTGTGATCAGCTGTGGCACAAGATCTTTTTTTTTACTTTTAAAAGCATTTTTTAATGCTTTTTAAAAAATGCTTTTAAAAGTAAAAAAAGGCTCTGACGATCACGCGGCTCAGCTGTGATCATCAGAGCTATTTTTTACCTTTTAAAAGCATTTATTAAAAGAAGCAGCAAGCGGGTGACCAGGCAATTGGGTGGGCATGGGCGGGGAGGGGATTTTTGCTACCAGTTGTCCGAACCACCCACAGCTGATCAGGTCTGAACTGGGAGCATTTCACCCCTGATCTATACACATACATATACATTCAGAGAGAGGGGTGGGGAGAGAGAGAGAACTCAGAGCTTCATCGTTGCTGCACATGGAATCTTTGCTGACACAAATACATCTTTGGATCGCATCAATAAGATTTAACACTGCCAACGCCAAGCGCAATAAACACAGCATCCATTTACAGTTATTTACAATGTTCTACATTATGAAAAGGACATTGTTTGACACCTAAATAAGCTTCCCTTGTCAGAAATACACATTGCTTGTATCAGGCCTGAATTCAAAAACAGCAAATAAAGTGATTTGCTCACCTGGAGAGGATGTTGTGGGATTCCATACTGTACAAGGCATATACAAAAAGAGGAGAAGGTCAAAGAACACGTGGCAGACCTAGATGGAGATGGAGAGAGAACATCCTAAGGGTCGAAGCTTCCAGAAAAGCAAGATCCAGAACTTTGCATTTCCCTCAACACTGAAAGAGGAGGAGGAGGAGGAGTAGAAGGAGGAGGCCTGTATCCTGAACTAAGAAATTAATTATGACATAGTCTTTATTAAAGCTAAGATCTATTCTGTAAGACTACAAAAATTGGGTTGCTCAAATCTGAGGGACTTCTAGGTAACTGACCATGAGAGGCAGTGGTGGCTTTCTTTTTTTTACTACTGCTTCTGTGAGTGTGGCTTAGTGAGCATGGCAGGGGAAGGATACTGTAAAATCTCCATTCCCTCCCCACTCCTGGGGAAGGTTACTGCAAAATCCCCATTTCCTCCCAATCAGCTGGGACTTGGGAGGCAGAGAATAGATGGGGGCGGGGCCAGTCAGAATTTTTACTACCAGTTCTCCAGAACTGGTCAGAACCTGCTGAAACCAACCTCTGATGAGGGGACCTTAATGCCTTTTCTCCCACCTCTCCTATGAGGAAATCATCACAAGCTCTCAGGTGAACTGGAAGCTATTGTAGCTTGCAATTTTGTGTGAAGCACAAATCATGCGTTAGCTTTAGTTTTACTTAATCCAAACCAATCAGGATCAAAACCATAATTTAAACAGGTTTCTTTGAAAATATTGTAACTCACATTAAGAATTTCTCCTGGTTTGGACAACCTAAAATAACTTCTCCAATTGTTGGCTTGCGCTATCTTCCTGTTAGCTATGTCGGAATCTCATGCATGTAATGGTAAACTACAGCTCAACATCTTTATGATGGGTACATAATTTGGACATATCCCTACCAGGAATTAAACCTTAAATCACAACACAGAAGAGACATACTGTTATGTTTTCTAACAGAAACATTCCACTTTATCCAATTGTTTTAATGTTTTAATTATTTTTAATCTTACAAAATGGATGTATTTACAATTCAGGTTCTTATGCATTGTTTTACATATTCTTATTATAACCATTCCTAACTATAATAAGACTGGAGTATATAGATATATATTTTCCAAGCAGTTTAAATGAATTCTAAATATGCACTCCGTCAAAATAAAACAAACAAACAAACAAAAAAACACCTACTGGCATAGATTTCGTATGGTATAATCCTCACCCAATCGATGAGGGTTTTAACATATTTCCATGAGTTTAAATATGAAAAGAGCCCCTGGGAAACCGAAGCCTGATTAGTTTCCCCTTTTTAGTGCAGTCTGCAGAGTGTAAAACACAGCACATCAGAATTGAATTTGTCATCTCCAGACCTCACAGGAATTTTAGGAACTAAATAGTTAGGAAGCCATTCTGGTCCTTCTTGTTGCTTTAATCATAGTAGAAGTTTCAATTTAAACATTCAGGAAATCTCCCTTATTTAAAGCAATCAACTCACTGCTGAAAGGAGTCTGGCTTTAACTGTGTTTAATTTTTTGGCATCAGGCAGAAGTAGATTGGTTACAGCTAGTGCATGAAAAGATTCAACCTTATTTCCACCACCCCCTCCCACTTAATCTTTTAAAATTCCAAAGTGTTGCTGCATCATTTCTACTGAGACCTGCACAGACTTCCAGTAATGACAAATCAGCAAAATCAGCAAGTAACTCAAAGCCTCAGCTGGAAAATAGGCATAATACTGGAAAGTATAAGGAAAATCTCACCACAAAAAGAGCCTTGGAGCTGGAGGTCCTTTGCCTATTAAAAAACAACAACAAGCAAGCAAGAAAACCTGAGCCTCTGGTGGCTCAGACTGTTAAGACAGTCTGTTATTAACACAGCTGCTTGCAATTACTGCAGGTTCAAGTCCCACCAGGCCCAAGGTTGACTCAGCCTTCCATCCTTTATAAGGTAGGTAAAATGAGGACCCAGATTGTTGGGGGGGCAATAAGTTGACTTTGTATATAATATACAAATAGGATGAAGACTATTACTTAACACTGTGTAAGCCGAGTCTTCGGAGACGGGTGGGATAAAAATGCAAAAAAACAAAAAAACAAAAAACAAATCAATTACGAGCTCTGTGTTAAGTTTAAATGTTAAAGTCCATGCTACCCAGTTTTACAAAAATGTATCCTGCCTGTGGTATCACTATATCAGGGAAGCTGAATGCTTTTATTTATTATTTTATTTATTTATTTATTTTTCGTATTTGTATACCGCCCTATCTCCCTAAGGACTCAGGGCGGTTCACAGCCAGATA
This sequence comes from Ahaetulla prasina, assembly GCF_028640845.1. Classification (NCBI taxonomy): domain Eukaryota; kingdom Metazoa; phylum Chordata; class Lepidosauria; order Squamata; family Colubridae; genus Ahaetulla; species Ahaetulla prasina. The sequence goes on from NC_080539.1 coordinate 105,618,217, forward strand.
AAAATATACATATAAATACAACATAAAACATCCATTAAAAAACTTATTACAAATGGGCGAATAATTAAAAATGACAATATAAATAATAAAATCCCCATGAAAACCAATTCGAATTTAAAATCTAGTCCAGTCCTGCGCAAATAAATAGATGTGTCTTAAGCTCGCGGCAAAAGGTTCGAAGGTCAGGAAGTTGGCGGAGTCCTGGGGGAAGCTCATTCCAGAGGGTGGGGGCCACAGAGAATGCCCTTCCCCTGAGTGTCGCCAGCCGGCACTGCCTGGCCGACGGCACCCCGAGGAGTCCCTCCCTGTGAGAGCGCACGGGTCAGTGAGAGGTATTCGGTAGCAGCAGGCGGTCCCGTAAGTAACCCGGCCCTATGCCATGGAGCGCTTTGAAGATAGTTACCAAAACCTTGAAGCGCACCCGGAAGGCCACAGGTTGCCAGTGCAGTCTGCGCAGGAGAGGTGTCACATGGGAGCCATGAGGGGCTCCCTCTATCACCCGCACAGCCGCGTTCTGAACTAACTGGAGCCTCCGGGTGCTCCTCAAGGGGAGCCCCATGTAGAGAGCATTGCAGTAATCCAGATTTTGCAACTTGAGTCCAAGTTTGAAGACTGCCAGCTCACTTGATGGGATGTAAGACTGTTGAGACTGGACCAAATGGTGACCAGATAATAGGCAAGGAATTGGACCCGCTGGTCTTCATAATACTTGAGCAAATGCACTGTTTGCATTATGAAATGCAAATAGTTGGACTATGTGTTGTGAAATTCTCCCTGGGTAAAGCGGAGCGATGGAGAAGAGATTATCAGATCAAGTTATTCCAGAGAGACTTCAGGAAATGCATTGTTTATGTTTTTGTGTATACTTAAAGGAAAATGTTTAATTGCAAGTAAGGAGGGAATGGCTTCATTGACTGACACTTGGGGAAAAGAAAAGATCACTTGCCAAAACTCAGCTGGAAAATGAGTGAAATCCATCTTCCTGCCAAAGAGCCTTAGATAACAGGATACTGGCAGCCAGGTTTTTGTTCCTTTCCAGCTGATTTCTTATTAAAAGCAATTGGCAACATTTGCTGATAAAAGTTATAAAGTACAAAACACATACAGTTATAAAATCAGTTTTGCGAGCACAAGTTTTAAGAATGAAGGGCTGATTTGCACAAGGTTTGGAATATAAGAAATGTAAATGGGAGGTCAAATAGAGTATTTTAGTAGTGGTTTCATCTATTTTATGACTACATTACAGATATTTGTCATCACTTTTATTCTAAGAATCTGCTTAGGACAAGGAAAGACCTTCCTGTTTTGGCAGGCAATTTGGGTAGCTAGAGAAAGATTTACTTCCCTTTATCGTATTTTTCAATCTTTCCACTGGTTTAAAATAGATTCCATGCATTCTAAATCTTTTGGGTGGATGACCTATCCTGAAAGATATGCCTATATGTAATTCACTATTGATTGCCTGCATCGGTCAGAATGGAAGATAAAACTGAATGGCTACCCAAGAACATAAACAGGCTTTGCTAATCTGGATTAGGAACCCAATGAAATCTCCTTTGCTTTGCAATGACAGGGAAGAGCTTGCAAACTCTCCCCCCAACAAAGACTCTACAACCATTATACATCCTTTTCAAGATGCAGGATCAAACTGGATTTGTGCTATAATCAGGTGCTTCTTTGTGTCTGCCTTGTGCCAGTGTTCCCATCAGTTTATGAAGATGTGATGCTGTTTAGTGTTTAGCTTCTTCTCCCTCTTCACCCTTTGAGGATGTGAAGAACCTCATATTTCAGGATTACACGCAAAAGAATAAAAGAAATAATCGAGCAGCATTTTTCCCCTCATCTGAAACCTGAGGGTTTTTTTTTTTCTTGTTTTGGAGAAAGAAAATACCTGGTTCCCTTAAATACTTAGTTTAAAAGCATAGAATTGGAAAGGTTCATTAAAACCATATTCAACTCCTTGCTTAGTGCCAGGATCTAAATTAAAGCAACCCAGACAGACAACTGCTTAACTTCCATTTCAATCCTTGGAAGGAGAATCCAGCAACTCTTGGGGTAGTTGGTTCTACTGTCAAACTGCCTTTATGTAACTTAAATCCATTATCTAGTGTCCTGTACCCTGGGCTGAAAGAAAGCACATCTTCATATTCTCCTATGTAACTTCCAGGTATTTGAACATTACTATCAAACCCTACCTCAGGTTTTTTCTTCTCAAGGTTAGGCATTCCCATGTCCTTCAATTTCCTACAACCAAAATAAAAATCATAATAATCATCTGATTTCTGTCTGCAAAACAAGACCCCAGATCTTTGTAGTACTTGTTCTAGTTTAAAACTTTAGGTTTCTTCTTTCCTCCTCTCCCACAGTCTCTTGGCTTTGAATTTTCCAGGTTTGGTGCTAAATGTTCACTGGACATTGATGTTATTTGCATTCCTATCCTCAAGATTCTCTCTGCAAACCAGATTGGAAACAACCCACAAAATGAAATCAAGAACTTTTGATAAGTAATTTATTATAGGAAAGTTAAAGCCATTAATAGATTTTTTTTATTGACCAAGTGTGATTGGACACACAAGAAATTTGTCTTGGTGCATATGATCTCAATGTACATAAAAGAAAAGATAGGTTCATCAAGAATCATAAGGTACAACACTTAATGATAGTCATATAGTACAAATAAGCAATCGGGAAACAATCAGTATCTGCTAGTCTCCAATGGAAACCCCATTTACAGACAATTAAGGTCTGTATTAAGAATGTAAATTCTTGGGCCACTTTCTTCCACCTGTACCTGTAACTGTTTTGAAGACTATCTGTTGTATGGGTTGCTCCCTTGTTTTAAACTATTTGCTTCTGAACTGAAAACAAGCTTCCATATCTCTTTTTCCTTCATTCTCCCATATTTCCAGTGAAACTTGATTATTCTTCACCCATCCTTCTACATGGCAAGTATGGGTGTTTTTACTTAATACACTTCTCTCTGGGTGTCTGTAGATGAACCCTTCCTCTCCTTCTTAGGGGAAACTGTATGGTACAGAAACCTAGATAAAAAAGTATTTCCACTTATTAGAGGGAGGCTTCATGGGAAAATCCAGCATGATTCTCCTGGCCAGACAGCTTTTCCTTGGTCAAAACAACTCCAGACATGATCAAGGGGGAAAATATGAGATAGGAGAATATCTATCCAATTTAAGAGTTGGGAAGGGAGGAATGGTTATTTTCCGGAGGTTTGTCCCTTGATCCCCTTGTCCAAAACTCATATGGATCAGTTTTCCTGAATGATGTAATGCCCACTACTGCCTCCTGGTTGTTTAAATGTGAGTTCCTTTCCCTTCGGAAACAAAATAGTCATTGTATTGCGGATGGATTGCAAGTCCAGTTTAAGAGTCTAGAGTTTGTGTGGGTATAGCACATGAATGTGTTTTCTGTTATTTCTCGTGATTTTCTATACCTGGATGCCCCTTCCATTGAATTAGATATTCCAATTGACACACACACACACACACACACACACACACACACACACACACATATATATGTAGGTCTTTGGTTATTCGGGTTTTCTCCTGCATAAAATTGGAAGTGTCTTGGCGACGTTTCGACGAAGTCTCATTCGTCATCTTCAGGCTTCAGCTTCATGCTTCTGGGAGCAATGTGTGATTGCAGCTGTTTCTTCCTTTTTAACTGCTAGTGGGGGTTTGAACTGATTGGGTGGAAGCTTGGCTGTGCTCTGATTGGCTGGGGTTTTTTTGTGCTCTGATTGGCTGGGTGTGTGTCCTGTTTGGGTGGGGGCTTGGTTGTGCTCAGATTAGCACCAAAAAAAACCCCATCCAATCAGAGCACAGCCAAGCTCCCACCCAATCAGTTCAAACCCCCACTAGCAGTTACAAAGGAAGAAATAGCTGCAATCATACATTGCTTCCAGAAGCACGAAGCTGAAGCCTGAAGATGACGAATGAGACTTTGTCAAAATGTCGCCAAGACACTTCCAATTTTACGTGGGAGAAAACCCGAATAACCAAAGACCTACATACAAACACCCGCGAAAGCTTCTAGGAGCAATGTGTGGTCGCAGCTGTTTCTTCCTTTTAACTGCTAGTGGGGGTTTCAACTGATTGGCTGTGAGCTGTTTCCTGATTGCTTATTTGTACCCTATGACTATCATTAAGTGTTGTAAGGGTTGTACCTTGATGAAAGTATCTTTTCTTTTATGTACACTGAGAGCATACGTACCAAGACAAATTCCTTGTGTGTCCAGTCACACTTGGCCAATAAAGAATTCTATTCTATTCTGTTTTATTTTCACAAGTACAATATTCTAATTATACCATTTTCTTACATAACGATCAATTGCTTATCTATATCTTTTTGCTAACCAATAGTAAAATCTTAAAATATTCTTAACCTTCTCTTTCTTTGATCATCAAAGTTAATAACAACAACAACAACAACAACAGAGTTGGAAGGGACCTTGGAGGTCTTTTAGTCCAACCCTCTGCCCAGGCAGGAAACCCTACACCATTTCAGATAAATGGTTATCCAACATTTTCTTAAAAATTTCCAGTGTTGGAGCATTCACAACTTCTGCAGGCAAGTTGTTCCACTGATTAATTGTTCTAACTGTCAGGAAATTTCTCCTTAGTTCTAAGTTGCTTCTTTCCTTGATTAGTTTCCACCCATTGCTTCTTGTTCTACCCTCAGGTGCTTTGGAGAACAGTTTGACTTCCTCTTCTTTGTGGCAACCCCTGAGATATTGGAACACTGCTATCATCTCCCCTAGTCCTTCTTTTCATTAAACTAGATATACCCAGTTCCTGCAACCATTCTTCATATGTTTTAGTCTTAAATTAATCTATTCAATTCCAATTGCTCTTGTAGTGGGAATCCAAAATAGATTTTACCTTAAATTCTTCTTCTCAGACTGGAGTGGAATTGGATTAGGAATGTAAGTTTCATGGAAAGCATTCAAGGTCCAGAAGGGGTTGGGATAAAACCAACTATATTTTTTATCATAGGTGGGAGTTGAAGAGGAAAGTTAGCTGACCATCAATTTTCTTGGAGCGTGGAACGTAGCAGAAAGCCATATCCCAGCAGAAATAGGAAGGTCATCTTGCCAATGACAGTCAGCATCTTGCTTGTAGGAAGCCTTGAGAAGATCCAGCTGTTGTTTAAAAAGCTGGTAAAGTTACTGTTGAAAATGCAAAACCTCAAGGAGGATGGAGAGTCTGGCAACAGGTGGGGATAGTAGCTATATGAGGACTGAAATGCTGAAATGTGAGTAGAAGATTGAACTAAATAATAATGCAAACTTGGTAAGCTTTCAATTTGCCCATGAAATTAGTACAATTGTCTATGAAAGGACAGTTGTTTTCCAGAAGAGGGACTGTCCATTTTATAGCTTCTCCAATCTCCCCAGAAATGATCTTTGGGGAATTCCTTGATATCCATTCATACCGAGTGTTGAAGGATTTAAATCCATCAGATTTCATCAAATAAATCAGGCAAGGAATGAAGGAATTTCAGTTTAGTTGTAGGGTGCTATACTGCAGCTGGCTCTTGCTAGCTTGATTCCTCTGTTGTACAAGTTGGCTCACTGATGGCTTTAAAAAGTTATTCTGAATTGCCTCCTGGATCTAATGTTTTCTTCAGCCTATTGCTAAAGAAAAGTATGAGCAGGCAAGGCAAGGCCAAGTGTGATTAGATACACAATGAATTTGTCTCCTTTGATCAAAATTTGAAAGACACCATGGGAAAGGTGTCAGTCACCATAACTTGGAACCAGACATTTGAGAAGTTTTCTTTATCCTCCTGTAGAGTAGACTATAATCTTTATTGTGGTCAATGACCAATCTGTAAAAAACACTTGGTTGCGTAAAATTGATATTGGTTAGTTAGGTAGGTAAACAGATTTGTCATCCAAACTGCTGTGCATCTTACATATTACAAAGCAGAATTTGTCTGCCCTTAAGGAAATAGTCATTTAAATTTGAAAGCAAAAGGTTTAAATGGAACTGATCAAAGTAACCAGGATATTTGTGTGGAATTTGCGGGTCATACAGAGTGTCAGCATAAAATGAACAATACAGTAAGACATGTTTGGTAGTTTCTATGGCTCCTTTATCACCTGGAAAGAATCTGGACTTAACTGGTCTCTCTTTATATATTTCTCCTAAAACTGCTTAAGGAACTATATCAACCTATGCTAGAGTTGGTGCTTTTCTTAGTTATCCTCCTGTAAAATGGTAATAAAGGAATTGCTGGAATTATTGTCAGGATTCTCACAATAAGCTGAGCTGGAAAAGGCACAATCAAGGGCTTAACAGCCTCTGATGCAAATAAGCACCCTTTTTCAATGTAACTCTATACATGATTGTCCTGATACTAATTTCAGTGTATTTTTCAGATGATCAGATGTTTATAGACACTTTGCTTTATCAGAAATGATTATTACAACTCTTGGATATCTCAAAGCATGCCAGATGAATACTTCATGCTGAAGGAGAATGCCCCTTCATGTGTGTAGCATGTAAATGTAGCATAGGATAGCTTTTGAAGCCATACGGTCAGATAATCCTTTTTAATGTTATGGCAAGTATACTCAGTCCTGAGCACAATACTGTGCTATGGGTATAGCAAACTTTAAAATGGAGGGCAATGTGCGTAAAAACAGAAGGAAGGAAAGTAGAGACAAGGATGGTACCCAATTCATGACTTGGAAATCAGACACAGAAGGCTGAGTTATTGTTCATGTTGGATACATTTAGGCATATGCACCAAGACAAATTCCTTGTGTGTCCAATCACACTTGGCCAATAAAAATTCTATTCTGTTCTGTTCTGTTCTGTTCTATTCTATTCTATTCTAACTATGACATGAATTTGGGATGACCCAGACAGATTTGGAGCTGTGTTTGTCAGATGGTAACTTTTGGCGCAACTTATCAGACTATTTTTGAGATTGACAGGAGTCTTAAAAACACCAATTTATACTATTATTCAGGAATCTGGAGTTCAAAGGAGGAAGAGAATCCCTCTGGTCAAGCTTAAGGTAACCCTCTGGATTTTGGCCTTAAGAGATATCAGGACTTCCCTTTCTAAAATTTCAGTTCAATATTATTATTTGTCCTGACTGACTTTATTTTGCTTGAGGTGTTGGATGGTCTTGCTTTGTATGCTGTAATATTCAGTTACAATTTAAGCCACACTTATTTTAGTAGAAGAGTTGTTTATAAGCAATGAATTAATTCAGAAGCAAAAAATAGGTGTGCAGAGTCACATTGAATAGCTCTGCTGCTTACTTCTAGTTCACGTGGAGGTTGTACAACCATATGTGTAAAGGCCCCCTTTCTATGCACAACCATTACATATGGTGGTTTTCATGACAAGAAAACTGGTATAGAGCAGTGGTGAAATCCACATTTTTTAACTACCATTTCTCTGGGCGTGACTTGGTAGATGTGGCTTGGTGGACATGGCTTGGTGGGTGTGGTAGGGATAGGATACTGCAAAATCCCCATTCCCACCCCACTCTGGGACCAGCCAGTTCTCCAAACTACTCAAAATTTCCGCTACTGGTTCTCCAGAACCTGTCAGAACCTGCTGGATTAATATAATATAATATAACAACAGAGTTGGAAGGGACCTTGGAGGCCTTCTAGTCCAACCCCCTGCCTAGGCAAGAAACTCTACACCATCTCAGTCAGATGGTTATCCAACATTTTCTTTAAAAATTCCAGTGTTGGAGCATTCACAACTTCTGCAGGCAAGTCGTTCCACTTATTAATTGTTCTAACTGTCAGGAAATTTCTCCTTAGTTCTAAGTTGCTTCTTTCCTTGATCAGTTTCCACCCATTGCTGCTTGTTCTACCCTCAGGTGCTTTGGGGAACAGCCCGACTCCCTCTTCTTTGTGGCAACCCCTGAGATATTGGAACACTGCTATCATGTCTCCCCTAGTCCTTCTTTTTTTTAAACTAGATATACCCAGTTCCTGCAACCGTTCTTCATATGTTTTAGCCTCCAGTCCCCTAATCATCTTTGTTGCTCTTCTCTGCAATCTTTCTAGAGTCTCAACATTTTTTTTACATCGTGGCGACCAAAACTGGATGCAATATTCCAAGTGTGGCCTTACCAAGGCATTATAAAGTGGCACTAACACTTCACGTGATCTTGATTCTATCCCTCTGTTTATGCAACCCAGAACTGTGGTGGCTTTTTTAGCAGCTGTTGCACACTGCTGGCTCATATCTAAATGTTTATCCACTAGGACTCCAAGATCCCTCTCACAGGTACTATTATTGAGCAAGGTACCACATATACGGTACCTGTGCATTTTGTTTTTTTTGCCTAAATGTAGAACCTTACTTTTTTCATTGTTGAATTTCATTTTGTTAGATAGTGCCCAATGTTCAAGTCTGTCAAGATCTTTCTGTAACTTGAGCCTATCTTCTGGAGTGTTGGCTATTCCTGCCAGCTTGGTGTTATCTGCAAATTTGATGAGTTCCCCATCTATCCCCTCGTCCAAGTCATTGATGAAGATGTTGAAGAGTACTGGGCCTAAAACAGAGCCTTGGGGTACTCCACTGCATACTTCCCTCCATGTGGATGTAGTTCCGTTGAGGACTACACGTTGAGTGTGGTTGGTCAGTTACGAATCCATCTGGTGGTGGTGGATTTCACCCCTGGTATAGTTATTCAATGCATAATATCAAAACTCATCTTCAGTCCCATTCAGTCATTTGAGTGATAAGCACAAGAGCCATTCCTCCTTCTCTCCTCTATCATTTCCCACCCCCACCCATATAGGATAGGCACAAGAAGTTTTCTGTCCATGGGAATTGGGATATGTGCCCTGGGGAATTTATTTCAGGAATGTTTTTCTTTCTAGTGCCCACCCAGATCTGGTTCTTTTTCAAACTCAAAACTTTATTTTGCTGTGTCCTCCCACCACCCCAAATTTGGCCCCATTCTGATCATTTTTAAGAGAATTGTCTTGTTGTTTTACAGATGTAAAGACAGAAGAGTACGACAGAGTCTCAAGCCCAGCTATATAATTTCTTTCCATCTTTATGTTGAGTTAGAAAGATTAAAAATGTTCTTCCAAGCCACAACGTTCTTGCTGCAGTTACTTGTATCACCACACATTTTTAGGTAAGTTCAGTTGCTTTGGGCCTTCTCACCTACTGTAGATTTCCAGGTATGGTCCCAGACAGAAAACTTTCCCAGCCAATTTCTTTTTTTTTATTATAAAAAGTTTTTATTGGTCAAAAAAAAATTTATGCAAATACATATCAGGTATGGTAAATTTTCATTTTTCTTATACATGATAAGAATTTTACTCAAAATTTTAAACACATACAACAGCCATATGGCAAGCAGGTGATACGAAGTAGCTAAGTTTCAATCTTACACAATAAGGAAGGGTCAAGAATAATCAGAATATCATACGAAAGAGAATAAGGAAAACCAACACAATACCAAATATCTTTGTCACTTCCTAGTTTTGGATCTCAGAACTCTGGGTTCAGCCTGACCCAACTCCAGGGCCGCAACAGCGGCAGCCGCCTCCGCCCCATGGTCTATAACCTCCCCTTCTTCAATTCCTGGGTCATCTAAATCCAGGAGGGCTTTGTGTTCCTCCACGTAGGCCGCAGCCTCCGCAATTGTACTAATTTTTTTCGTAATGCCCTCCCGGAAAATCATCATCCCAGCCAATTTCTTATTCGCTATATTTTTCTTTTAATTCAGGGCATGTGTAAAGTTCTTATTTCTAAAGAAATCAGAACAATGATAATACAAATTCTCCACAAGGTTATTTCCACAGCACATATATAATTATTTACTGCTCTTTTTAAAGATTTTTGTTTTGTTTGGTACACACATTAGTCTAATTGCAGACATTATTGTGTAAATAGAAAGGCATTTATTTAGAGATGCCTGTAAGCATTTTGTACATAAGGTTCCCAGACCAGAATGCATTGCAGGATGCTTATCTAGATTGAAAGAGTGAAACATCTGAAGACACTTACCCTAAAGGGGTACTTAGGCTTAGCTGATATCTCAGTGTTTTTAAGTGACAGGGGTCACCAATAATTTCAGTTTAAATTTGTGTATTCCCCTATCCATGTTAATGGAAGGAGTAATTTGGCTCCTAAATGTACATGTCCAATATTTCTTATTCCTTCACCAGCTTTCCTACTATTGGTTAGAAAGTTCTCTGCACTTCTCATGCTGTATTATTTATTTACTTGCTGATTGCTTCAGTTTTTAAACTGCCATAATCAAAAGACTAGTGGCAGAACACAGTACAATTCAATTCAATCTATACCATATTTGGTAAATACCATTTAAAATGCCCATCGTGAATAACTATAACAACAACAACAACAACAACAACGATAATCACTAAGTACCACCAATTAGACATATACACACAGAGAGAGACATGGAAGAACAATTTGAAAAAAATAACAAAATATTGGGATTTGCAGATTGAAGTTGAATGCTTATAGAAAAACAAATCTGCTATTACACCAATTGTGATTGGGCCCTTGGAATGATAGCTAAAGGACTTCATCAATATCTGGCAACATTGAATTTATCAGACCTAAACACTCTACTTTTACAAATAACTACTCTGCTTAGAACTGCCTGTATTCTTAGGCACCACCTTAATAATTCTCATGCCCTTGGTTAGGTCTTGAATTGTTTTCACCAGCCTTAGACTGTGAATCTAAATGCAGATTACCCACACATAATTTAATTTCAAAAGGCAGCATTATTGGACCAGCTTGCTTCCTGCAATGATATCTTTAACACCCTAAAACAACAACATATGACTTGAGAAGGACTGGACAAGTGGATAAAAATACCAAATCCAGTCTAAACATATAGCCAATAGTGTAACCAACCAGCCATAATAATAATAATAATATCACATATATTATGCCAATACATTATGACATCCTTGATTCTTCTAAGAAACATGATGCATATGAAGGCCAACATCAGCTAAAAAACTGGCAGTTGTGATTTCACATTCTAAACATGTATATACTTATATTTAAAACAATCAAAATAAAATCCAGTATTTTTTCATTGTAAGTTAGTTTCTGCAAATGCCCAGAAACATAGATATATACAATGTCATAAAGGTAAGAATAATATTATGCAGTGAGATGTTTGCTATCAAAGAATATTATATATTTTACGTTCATTTATTGGCCAATACTATTTTTAATACTGAATTTGCCATATTCCAAAACAGTATTACTTATAACATATATAATTTATTAAATAATGAATTTAAGAGGTTTATATGGGCTACAGTTCATGATTCAGTTACACAAACAAGGTTGGGTACAAATGTGAACTCTCAAATCACTGCAGTGCATTTCAGTGCAAACAAAATAATTCCATTGGAAAATCGTAGATGGTATATATATATATATATATATATATATATGTGTGTGTGTGTGTGTGTGTGTGTGTGTGTGTGTGTGTGTGTGTGTGTGTGTAGGTCTTTGGTTGTTCAGGTTTTCTCCCATGTAAAATTGGAAATGTCTTGGCAACGTTTCGACGAAGTCTCATTCATCATCTTCAGGCTTCAGCTTCGTGCTTCTGGGAGCAATGTGTGATTGCAGCTGTTTCTTCCTTTTTAACTGCTAGTGGGGGTTTGAACTGATTGGATGGGAGCTTGGCTGTGCTCTGATTGGACCCAAATAACCAAAGTCCTACATACAAACACCCGCAAAAACCTCAGAAAACAAATATATATATATTTGTTCGATCACACATTGCTCCCAGAAGCACGAAGTTGAAGCCTGAAGATGACGAATGAGACTTCGTCGAAACGTTGCCAAGACATTTCCAATTTTACACGGGAGAAAACCCAACAACCAAGACCTATATATATATATATATATATATATATATATATATATATATATATATATATATATATATATATATATATATATATATATATATATGTTTTCTGAGGTTTTCACGGGTGTTTGTATATAGGTCTTTGGTTTGAGACTTCGTCGAAACGTCGCCAAGACACTTCCAATTTTACACGGGAGAAAACCCGAACAACCAAAGACCTATATATATATATATATATATATATATATATATATATATATATATATATATATATATATATATATATATATATATATATATATATATATATGTTTTCTGAGGTTTTCACGGGTGTTTGTTTATAGGTCTTTGGTTTGAGACTTCGTCGAAACGTCGCCAAGACACTTCCAATTTTACACGGGAGAAAACCCGAACAACCAAAGACCTATATATATATATATATATATATATATATATATATATATATATATGTATATATATATATATATATATATATATATATATATATATATAATTTGTTTACATTTATATCCCGCCCTTCTCCGAAGACTCAGGGCGGCTTACAGTGTATAAGGCAATAGTCTCATTCTATTTGTATATTTTTTACAAAGTCAACTTATTGCCCCCCCAACAATCTGGGTCCTCATTTTACCTACCTTATAAAGAATGGAAGGCTGAGTCAACCTTGGGCCGGGCTTGAACCTGCAGTAATTGCAGGCTACTGTGTTCTAATAACAGGCTTCTTAACAGCCTGAGCTATTCCGGCTCAATATTATCCCAATAAGATTAATACAGAGAGACAGAAATTGATGCACGTGGTATATACATTGTAAATGAGTTGTGTCTTCCTCAATATAAATGTTATTTAAAAAGGAATATAATTTTTTAAAGAAAAATAAGATTCTAAAATATTAGTTCTATTTTGGGCAGAACAGAATGATTCACTCAATGTACTTACAAAATATTTGGTTGTGGGTAGTCAGGATCAATAGATCTTTATCATCAAATGCCATACTTTTAACAGAGTTGTGCAGAAAGATAACTTTGTAAAGATAAATCCAGTGATTATAAACACCTGAGCAAAAGTAATTTTATTACATTTTACAAAGCAAACAACAACATAAACTAGCAATTAAAAGGAACAATAAAGAGTAAAAAGAGATAGGGATAGAAACATAAATAGAAGCAAAGAATGATTTCTGACTACTTCTTTCAAGAGTATAGAGAATGGTTACTTTTGACTTTTCTTTTAAGTTCTAATAAAATGTCCATCTACCCCCCAAAAAGGAAAGGGAGAAATATATATTTTATTTTTAAATTTTAAAGTCATCAAAACCAAATGTTAAAAATGGATTTTTCTCCATCATATGGATGGTGAGGGGTGATAGGACAATGTGATGCATTCTGTGCTTCAAGAAATAGTCAGTGGTCCATACTGATCAAGATCTCTTTTCTGAGATATCATCAACTCCATCCAGTCCTATCCTGCCTTTCAGCCCACCAATTCTTTCTTCCTACATTTATTTTGTGATTTGATTCTTATTCATTCTTCCCACATGACGAAATCACAATAAACTTCCTTCACAGTGGCCACTCATTCTTTATTTCAATCCATATTCATTCAACAAATTCATCTTGGTTCTATGTCTTGTCTCAGAACCCAAATTTTGTAGTAGTAGTAGTAGTAATAATAATAATAATAATAATAATAATAATAATAATAATAATAATAATAATAATAATAATAATAATAATAATAATAATAATAATAATATTTTAATTTGTATACCGCCCTTCTCCCGAAGGACTCAGGGCGGTGAACAGGCAGATAAAATATAAATACACACAATAATTAAAAACATCCCTTAAAAAACTAATTTAAATGCCCAAAATGTTAAAAAACGTACTCCCCCGTAAAATCACAAAATTTTAAAAACCCATCCAATAAAAATAAAAATCAGGCTAGTCCAGCCATACGAAATAAATAAGTTTTAAGTTCGCGGCGAAAGGTCCTAAGGTCAGGTAATTGTCGAAGTCCGAGGGGAAGTTCGTTCCACAGGGTCGGAGCTCCCACAGAGAAGTCTCTCCCCCTGGGGGCCGCCAGTCGACACTGTTTGGCTGACGGCACCCTGAGGAGTCCCTCTCTGTGGGAGCGTACCGGACGATGGGAGATAGAAGCCGGCAGTAGGCGGTCCCATAGATAGCCCGGTCCTAAGCCATGGAGCGCTTTAAAGGTGGTAACCAATACCTTGAAGCGCACCCGGAAAACAACAGGTAGCCAGTGCAGTCTGCGCAGGATAGGTGTTATGTGGGAGCTCCAAGACGCTCCTTCAATAACCCGCGCAGCCGCGTTCTGAACTAGCTGAAGTCTCCGGGTGCTCTTCAAGGGGAGCCCCATGTAGAGAGCCCCATGTAAGTACTCCATTCATGCTGAACTAGGCTTATTTTTATCTTTCTGACATCCTCATCTCTCCTCAGATCGCATTCCACCTAATGAACTTGGTAGAAGCATGCTCTATACACAGCTGTTTTTGTTTCCTGTAACAAACAATCATGAAATACTCTTGATTTAAAAATCTAAGAATGTGATGGGTGGGTGCATTGTATATAAAATTAAGAAACTGTATATTAAAAAAAAATCCTGTAGTGTTGAAAAGATGGAAGGATTTGAGGTTCAAATACAATAGACATTTTCCATTGTTTCTTTTGGGGGGGGAGAAAGAAAATCTTCATAGTTTTAAGTAATTAGATTTCACTTTTTCTGGCTTCAAAATCAACTAATCCTATTGCAAAATTTCTAACAGTTGGTCAGGATTAGTATCTCCTGATGCCATTATGTTGTTCTATTCTATAAAGGCACCAATAAAGGGGAATATCTATAGCTCAGGGTTGAAATGAAGGGTCCTTGGACAGCCCCAGGACTCCTCACATTATAAAGCAGTGTTGGCAAACTTTTTCAGCACCAAGTGCATACGGGGCAGCACCAGAAACCAGAACAGCAGCTCCCCGGCACACATGCATGGGAACAAAAGACCAGTTCCCCAGTACACATGCGTGTGCCGGGAAGCTCAGCTTCTTGTTTCTGGTGTGTGCATGTGCACCAGTCACTTGTTCTTCCAGTTTCTGGCACGCATGTGCACACGAAGACCATCTGGCCAATGCACATGTACACACCGGAAAAAGGAAGAGCAACAGGAGATGGCTGGCATGCCTGGAGACATGGCTCTGCGTGCCAATTCAGGCACGCTTGCCATAGGTTCGCCATCACTGTTATAAAGGGTTTCTTTCCTAACTGTGTACATGAGTTTAATCCTGAAATACTCATTATATTTCAGAAGTGCTCATTAAACATCTACCTCTTCACTCATGCTCTTCCTGGACCTATAGAATCTTCTATTTTAAATCCCTATATTTTAGGTTAGGTTTTTTAAATTCCTTATCATTTCCACTGTAATATTTTAATCTTATTTTCTTGCTTTGATGTTTTCCCTTCTTCAAAATGCTTTTACAGGACAAATTATAGAACAAATGAAAAAGTAGGCATGTACAAGTATGTACAATGAGATGGCTAATAATTCTGTTATGCTAGCAGCTTAAAAGCAATTTACTTAATGTCCTGCCTTTTAACCAGTAGCCTTAAGAAATGTTTTGTAATTCTTCAACGTTTGAACTATGTAGATTATCCCCCTGTGATGGTTTGTAGCATAAACCACAGAGGCTGTGTATTTAATTCTTTTACATTTGAGATTTAAATTCCTTAATCACAAGGCATTGAAATATATATGAGCTAATGTTCTTAACTTTTGCAACTTTTAGAGGAAAACGTAATATTAATTTTGCACAGTGGGCAGAAAATGCTACCTGAACGTCATTTACGTAATCCTCTCATCAATTTGGGCTCAAATCCACTTCACAGAAAAGCTAGAAATCTCATGCCCTTAACCTAATGGTAGCTTTCTGCAGCAGTTCTAATCTTAGTCTTATGCTGTTGTTTACGATTTATAGGCTTAATTGATAGATGTCTCATTTTTATATATAATAGAATAGAATAGAATAGAATTTTATTGGCCAAGTGTGATTGGACACACAAAGAATTTGTCTTGGTGCATATGCTCTCAGTGTACATAAAAGATTGAAAATCCATCAACTGTCTGGGGTTTTGTGGGACTGCCTGTTTCTTATGGTTTCTGCTTTCCTCACTAGTCTAACAGGTCAGGATGCCTTCCATCCAAAAATGCCCTCTTGTTGTTCACAGGACGCATACCTCCTCTGTGGCAATGCCTGTCCTGGATAACAACATCCCTTTGGAAATCCAGATGATCTTAACTTTGTTAGTTTTTCATAAGGCATTGAAGGTTTGCTACTCAAGCCTTTGGAACAGGAGTTTGGCAACTCCTTTAGTGGTTAATACCATTTTTTTAAAATAAATTGGGATAATTCCTTTGACCTCAGACATTGAGTTTGGATTGTTTTTTTTTTATCTTTGTACATCACTTAGAGTCATTGCTATGAGATGGGCATCCATATATCTCATTTAAATAATCTCTTCACCCACACATACACACAAATGCAATACATAAGGTAAAACTTTAGTGAATGTTTGAAATTGGTTTTAATTGGACTTTGATCAGGGAAAGAATGGATCGGAAGTTACCCAGATTAATGGGCTCATCTGTGGGAAATAAATCCTCTTTTTCTTTGCCCCAGTACAAATTTTATTATTAAAATTCTTTTGAGTACAAAAGAATTTTAATAATAACTTCAAAGATGCAGCAAAGGTGACAAACAGAAAAGAGCTGGTATGCAGGCAGAGAAGATTAAAAAAGGAACATTTATTTGAAACTGAAGTTTTAATTTGATCACCTGTACAATATAATTTTTCACCCGTTCCTCAACTTTGAGTAATATTGTTAAAGTAACACAAAGGTTTTTTTGGTTTTTTTTAAAGAAAATTATATGTTGATCTGCAAACTCTTAAAACTGGATTCTAAAGTTTTGGTGATTCGTTTTTCAAGTTAGAAATTAAACAACTATTTTTTTTATAAAAAACTGCATAGAATATTTGGGAATTGTCTGCACAGAAATGCATATGTTGATATACATGTACCAAAGCTCCCAAATATATTGTGTTAAGAATTCCTTGCAGAATTGTGAACATTGATTATGATAGAAAATTGTATAGAATGCATGCACTGTTTTCAAATAAGAAAAAGATAGATTGTGTATAAAATTTAAAAAATTGACACATTTTTCCTTTTCTTTAGTGACATTCAGAACTATCTACTTGATATAACTGAACAATAGTCATACTTTTATTATAATTTTTCATATTATAAATATGAACTTAATCTCATATTAAAATAAACCAATGTATTACTTTTAATTTCCAGAGAAGAAGTTATAATACTTTGCTGTGCAAAAATAAGAACACCTCGGCAGATAAAAGGCTAAAACATTTAAAATCACATAATAAATATGAACTGGAACCAACTAAGAAATGTTCCTGATTCATATATAAAACCCACCTTTTCATTTAAAAGTCTCAAGGTGACTTTTAGATTTTACAGTTTACTGTCACTTAGTTGAATCGAACATTTCTTGCTCACAGAGTAGCCACATATTCATACCTAACATGAGAAACAGATTTTCTGAACCAAGTGCTGGTACATGAGAGCTAGTTGCTCCAATTTTGATCTTCTCTTTGCACAAAAAACAATAGCCTGTTTGAATCTTGCCATTTGTGAAACAAGCCATTTCGGTCTTTGACAACAACTTTCATAATTGAATTGGGAATTAATCTGGCTTGCCCATCACTCGAAATATTTGCAAGCTACTGAATATAATTACTCAAGGTCCTGACAATACCATCATTTAATCTACTGATCACATTAGTTCTGAAGCATTAAGTTTACATGTTCTTTAAATAAGACATTGGAATGTTGAAGGAAATGACCCTGCTAATGCTAAACACAGCTCCAAACTACTTGCCTAACCATTCCAGTTACGAAGTAAAAAGAATCACAGGATAAATCTGTAGCAAAGAGGAATAATTTAACCATCCCTGCCAGACCCTTCTTCAAAGAGTTCCACATGAAAGATAATTATGGCTGGTTGCTACAAGTCAGGCTGAACTTCTTGATGTACCCTGGTTGATTTAGCTTGGGAGTTTCTAACACTTCTGCCAACACTTCCTTCATTTTAAATCTAAGAAAAACAGAAAGGAAGTTGCTAGGTTCCAGAAACAGATATAGGGCTTAACAAATCTTGTGCCAGTCTTGAAGTGCAATTTTGCCCATGTCACTTTGCAATCTTGCACATGTAGAATGTTTAAACGAGAAATTCCCTTCAAAAGCAATGAAACTGACTAGATATAAAGAGGTGCTTATACGGAGCATGAAGAAATCAAGGAAGATAATAATCATGAGAAAATAAAGAAAGACAATAATCACAGCCAAAACATTTTAAGTAAAGACTGGTTAAATCAGATGTTATCTTGAATGCAAACTAGGTTTCAGAGCATATTCTGAATTTACTACACAGGAAATTTGAAGGAAATCCTGCAGGCCTTTCGGAGGACGGAGGTTGGTTTTCCCTGTGGTTTTTCTTGCTGTTTGTTTTTGTTGCTGCTGCTGTTGAATGGAGAGGAGACGGGAAGAATATTTTTTAGGAAACAAAATACAAATTATGTTTATCTAGATCTTTCAGCATGGAATCAACCTCCTACATTTTTAAGCAGTACTTCTTCTTAGTGTTTTTCCCACAACGGTTGGGTCCACCATTTTTCAGATTAGCCAAGTGTTGATCCATTGATTGTGACAAGAATTGACCAATTGGCTTGTTGCCTGACCCTGATCTCATGGGCTGAGAAAGAGTAACTGGCCCAAAGCCACCCAGCTGGCTTTCACGCCTAAGGCGGAACTAAAACTCATAATCTTCTGGTTTCTAGATTGGTGCTTTAACCACAATAGTAGACCAAATTGCCTGTTTTCTTATGCAGCACTATTCTGATACATGAAACAAACTAGAGCTTATCTCAAGAGTCCTGTTTTTTTCACCTTTAAATGATACATACTTGATACCTAAATCCATGACTAAGTTTAGGACTGAAGGCAAGAACTCATTTCAGACTCATTTGGTGTTTTGTGGAGACAGTTAGGAAATTTACTTGAGACCTGACATAAGATGCAGGTAATAAAAAGTTTGTAGAAGTGTCACATATGGATGGAAACAAAACAATGTACCAGGAGAGGAAATAATAATTTGAAAAATTCTACAATGTGCAGAAATGAATAAGATGCTGGAAATTAAGGAAAGGGAAGAGTCGGAATACTATAAAGTATGAAACAAACTATATGATTGGTTAGAAAAAAGAAATCAAAATAATAAATCGGAATGTTAATCTAATTAGGTTAAAACTAGGAAGTGTAAATTACTGAAAAGTGTTAACCGGAAAATGATGGTTTTGTAAATAGACACCAATGTAAACATAAGCACGTAGATGAATGATTGAATAAGAACAGAGAATATATATCTATGTAGATACAGTAAGCTGTAAAATAATATATGATGTAATGTAATGTTTGTTACATGTTTTTAATGTGTCTTTGTTTTTTGTTGTATTTTTCTTTGTTTTTAAAAGTCAAAAGTTTAATAAAAATTACTTCAAAAAAAAAGTTTGTAGAAGATGTTGTGACCAGTGTATTATATCTCTACATTTTAATTTTCCTGATCCTTTCCTTGACACTGCACCACAAGGACATGGGAACTGACCACATTCTGGTCCCAAAACATATGGAATTTTTATACAGTACATATGCCAGAGCAAATAAACTGGAGAATATAATATTATATAACAAGCTCACGTACAATGTAGGAAAAGACAAGCCTATCGAGTGGACACACACACACACAAACACACACACACACATGCTATTAAAGCCAGATCCTGCTTTCCCTCTAGGAACAAAGACGGTGCCTTTTCTGCCTTACCAAGCTCACTATCATCAGATGACTTCAATCATTGTTTTCAAATTAAGGTCCAGAATTGAAAGCCATTTTCTAACTAAATGCATAGCTGGTTTGAATTAAAGCTATATTGGCTTCTCTTTATCGTTTGTATCATAATTTAATTAAATAGGCCTCCTGTGGAAGAATTTGTTCTCTTCTAACATGTCACAAGCAGTAGTGCTTACCAACTCCAGCTGCTATTCCCACATGAAGCATGCCTTTACAATAAGCAAGCAAATACACAGACTTTCTCCAAAACCACAAGCAAATGCTGGGTGGCTAATTTGTTTCTTCTTGTCTAATACTTTTTCCTCATGGAACCCAGTGGCACTTGCCTAAGCCAGCCGAGGCACAATGTAAAGATGTCTTCGGGTTACAGGAACAATTAGATTGCTAAATTCTGGTCACAGTTCTCGTTTCCAAATAGGCCTAGAACAGCCTTCTTAAATCTAGTTCCCGTCAGATGTGTTGCGATTGTAACTCCAAGGGTCCTTAATGCTGACTGCAAATTGTGCATTTGCCATGTATCTGGAGGGCACCAGGTTGCATGAAGCTGGCCTACATACTTTAAAATGGAGAATTGCTCTGGATTTGTTGGTCCATTTAGTTTCTTTCTTAAATTCTAGGGTCTTAAATTCCTATCAACCGTATCCAGCATAGCCGATGATAAGGACTGGTAGTTCAAAATCCACAGTAGGCATCAGGCTGCCTACCAACCTGAATCCACAGGGGAGTTAAAAAGTTTAGATGGCAGGTGTGAAGCTCTCCTCCTTTTTATATGTACATGTTAAAAAGAGGTAAGGTTTCTATTACACAGTCACACCTGCCCTGTCAAAGTTTACACCAGTGGTGAAATCCAATTTTTTTTTACTATCGGTTCTGTGGGCATGGCTTGGTGGGCATAGCAGGGGAAGGATACTGCAAAATTTCCATTCCCTCCCCACTCCAGGGGAAGAATACTGCAAAACCCTCATTCCCTCCCCACTCCTGGGGGAAGGATATTGCAAAATCTCCATTCCCACCCCTCTGTGGTCAGCCAGAGGTGGTATTTGCTGGTTCTCCGAATTGCTCAAAATTTCCACTACTGGTTTTCCAGAACCTGTCCGAACCTGCTGGATTTCACCCCTGGTTTAAATGCTCTGCAGCAGGTATTCCTGATGCCAGCTCCTGCATTCCATTTCAGTTCTTTGTTGTAGCAGACGAGATGATTTTCCCAAGTAAATGATTCCAATATACATCTCCATCTTGCTATGACTTACCCACCATTGTTAGCCTGTTAACCCAAAGCTACTAATGGTAGGACTACTAAATCTATCCTGCAAAACCCTGGACAGCAAATGACTGAAAGGATTCTTTGACTCAAGCACTAGAAATGCCCTCCTCTGCTCATACAAGGCAAGGCTAAGGACTACATTGATACTGGGGTTATTTAATATTATTGACTGAGCAGCATTCTATAAAATTGTCACTTTATCCAATGATTTGATTCAGATGTCACGCTGAGGAGAGAAAATGACTTGGAAAAACAACAAAGCAATTGCACATTAGATTTTTTTTAATGCATTTGTTGAGCTTGCATAAGATTACTATTATAATAGATATTTAGATTGACATGCTGCACATTAATAATGCATATTGGGATGACACACTAAAATGATTTAGCTATGGTAGTTCATTTTATATGGGCTTTTGCTCACTTTTACCCTCCATTGTTTTGTTCCATCTCTGTTTTTATCATGAATGTCCAAAGGAGAGAGAATATAAAAATGTGTGTGATGATATAACCATGCCAAATCACACAATTTAATGCAAGTTCATAAGGGGATGAATTTGCATGATGTTACTGCATGAGGGTCACTGTTTTGGTATCCTGCATTTTCTTGAAGACACTGCTGTATTTTTTTCTCCCAGAAAATATTTTCTGATGGACAGCTACTAGATGGAATGAAATAAGCAAATCAAGACTAAGATCAATATTAAATACTATAAATAAGGCCTTTATTTATTTATTTATTTATTTTGTCAAACACAACAGTATATATAAGTATAAGCATGAAATAACCATACGAATTGGATACAATCAAAGGGAACATTAGGACAGGAACGGTAGGCACACTGGTGCTCTTATGCACGCCCCTTATAGACCTCTTAGGAATGGGGTGAGGTCAATAGTAGATAGTCTTTGGTTAAAGCTTTGGGGATTTTGGAAAGAAATGAGGTGTGCATTCCAGACAGGCGAGCTGTATTCGAGAATTGGTCTAGCAAATGTTTTGTATGTTCTGGTTAGTAGTGTAATCTTTCTGGAGAAGAAGCTACGCAAGATTAAGGTTACAACTCTTAAAGCCTTTTTGGCGATGTAGTTGCAGTGGGCTTTGGCACTTAGATCGTTTGATATGAAAACTCCAAGGTCTTTAACGGGGTGAGGGTCATCTACAAGGTAGTGTCCATCAAGCTTGTATTTAGTGTTCAGATTCTTTTTTCCAATGTGTAAGACAGAGCATTTGCTGGTTGAGATTTGGAGTCACCAAATTTTTGACCATTCCGACACAAAGTCAAGGTCTTTTTGAAGGGTAGCCACATTGTTGGTAGTATTAAATAGTTTAACATCATCGGCGAAGAGAACTGTGTTTTTGTTTGAGATGATTTTAACTTGGTGGAACTTATATGTGTTAGAACTGTACAGTTCCTTAGTTGATAAGTCTCCGAGACAGAAGATGGAAATATGGTTTTGAAAATATATGTCTCACATTTTATTTAATAGTAATAGTTTTCTGCTTGGATGGAGACCATTCCAACTTAATTCCCCTTCATTCATATGTTTCTCTTTGGAATGTCTGGCATTATTATGATCTTCACACTACAGACATGGTTACAATAATAGACCATAACATTACATTTATCCACAGGAAACCTATACCTGGATCCTTAAAGTTCTGGCAACTTGAGAGAAGCAAAGTATCCAAACTTGTATCTAATTATATTTTGAGTCTTTGAAAAATATACAGTGAATCATTATCTGAGATGGTTGTTGCGACTGGACACCCTTGCAGCTCTTTTTTCCCATGACCAGGAAAAAGGTTATAGTTGCTTCATTGCCATTCAGTGACTAAAAATTCTGCTGTTTATTTATTTGTTTGTTTGTCAAGCATGTACAAGATAGCAGGTATGAATATGAACATGGATATGAATGAAGGAAATGAATACAAATAAATGGGGACAGTAGGAAAGGGATGGTAGGCTGGTGCCCTTATGGACCTCTTAGGAATGGGGTGAGGTCCACAGCAGACAGTTTAAGGTTGAGGCTGTGAGAGTTTGAGGATGTAGCAACTGAGTTGGGTAGAGCATTCCAGGCATTGACCACTCTGTTGCTGAAGTTGTATTTTCTGCAATCGAGTTTGGAACAGTTTACCTTGAGTTTGTATTGATTGTTTGCCCATGTATTATTGAAGTTGAAGCAGTGGTGAAATCCCCTGGATTTATCTGGCTCACCAAGCTGGTAGCACCGGTGGTGAGAGGCTCCACCCACCTTATTACGTCCCATTTTTTAACCATCTGCGCATGCGCAGAAGGTTCTGCGCATGCACAGAAGAGACACGTGGACATGCCCAAACCGGTAGCGAAGGTAAGTGGATTTCAACACTGGGTTGAAGCTGAAGAAGTCATTGACAGGTAAGACATTGTAGCAGACAATTTTGTATACTATGCTTAGTTCAGATTAGATCATTACTCAATTCAGTAATGAATTGAGTTTGATATCAATTTTGTAATTCACAAAATACATTAGTGTCGTGTTCCCAGATACTATGCTGATTCTGATATTTCCAAATTTTGAAAATTAGGAAGTATTTGGAGATATGAGTATCTACCTCAAAAAAGAGTTGTGAACTACAGACAACTTTTTGTTTCTTGCGGATTGTAATCTGGATTGTTTTTTCCTTCATGGTCCCCTTTCCCAATTAGTTCTGCCACACCTTCCTTTTTATTGTTTGAAGTGACCACAGTTGTAAGAGCAAATGCAAGAAAATGGAAGGAGGCTCCCTGCTCAGCTTTTCTCTAATTTAAAATTGTATGAAGAGCACAGCAACTTTCCAGGACAAACTAAAGAAAAATGAAAATGATGGTTGCAAAATATAGAGTCAACGAGAGTTAGTCATGGTTAAGATTAAAAGTAGCAAATTAAAAAGAAAAGTAATTTTTATGGAAACAAAAGTTATTTTGGAAATGAGTAAAGATGTTTAAACAAGGAGCCTTCAGTGGGGACAAAATTATTTGGGCAGAACAATAGTGGCGTATTGAAGAGTAGAACTGAAATAAATGCTATAAATGCCAGGAGCCAAGAAAAAATAAATGGAAAGAAAGTAATAAATGCTGTGAGAATATTGAAAAGCGGTCAAGCAAAGGGAAATATGTTGTAACCGGAGAATTACTAAAATAGGGACATGATCTGTTAATTGAGTGTATGGGCTTGTTTAATCTGCATTGTATTGTTTTCTGATCAGAAGAATGAAAACCCTGGTCACCTAATTGATAACAAAAAAGGAATACAAAATGTAGAGGGATTCATTTATTTCAGAGAATGAACCAGGAGGCTGGAATTGGCAAGATTTTGATCAAAGGCTACAAGAGGTGACAATAATCAAAAGGTGACAATGGTTCATCACGCTGGGCAGAGGATATTCTGATAAGTATTTTGTGCTTCAGGGTAATTCTCGAGTACAGCTTGCCTGCCTGGAGCCCATACCTCATTTCGGACATTAATACAATTGAGCGTGTCCAGAAATATTTTACAAGAAGAGTTCTCCACTCCTCTGATCACCACAAAATACCTTATGCCACCAGACTTGAAATCCTGGGTTTAGAAAATTTAGAACTCCGCCGCCTTCGGCATGACCTGAGTATAACTCACAAAACCATCTGCTACAATGTCCTTGCTGTCGAAGACTACTTAAGCTTCAATTGCAACAATACACGAGCACACAATAGATTTAAACTTAATGTGAACCGCTCCAATCTTGACTGTAGAAAATATGACTTCAGTAATGCCTGGAATGCACTACCTGACTCTGTGGTCTCTTCCCAAAATCCCCAAAGCTTTAACCAAAGACTATCTACTATTGACCTCACCCCATTCCTAAGAGGTCTATAAGGGGTATGCATAAGAGCACCAGCGTGCCTACCGTTCCTGTCCTAATGTTCCCTTTGATTGTATCCAATTCGTATGGTTATTTCATGCTTATACTTATATATACTGTTGTGTTTGACAAAATAAATAAATAAATAAATAAATAAAATAATGACTTATTTATAGTATTTAATATTGATCTTAGTCTTGATTTGCTTATTTCATTCCATCTAGTAGCGCATTGTATGTACAATCTGGAGGACTGGCCCATTGTCGTCCTCAGCCTCCTCACTGTCTGACTCCGCTGCAAGCTCCGCAGGCTGCTGGTGGACCACAACAGCTAGCTATTTCTTTCTTCCTTTCTGTGTGTTGCATTACACTGCAAAGGAACAATTCCATGGACCTGAGAACAATTCTAAGAAATTAAAACAGAAGGGCAATAACTATCAAAGCCAAATTCAGAATTCGTTTTAATATTCTTGGTCTTGTAATAATAACCAAAAAGCATGAGCAAGCTGGGTGGACAATCTTTGCCTTCTTCTGAGGGCACGTGAGTTTTTAAATCATTCGCTGAGAAATTTGGGGAATGGGGTGTCCCATATGAATTCTTTCCAGCTGTTGATGGTCTTTCCAGGAAGAGATGGAGCAACCTTTCTGGCTTGGACTCCTTCTGGCTTTTCCCTTAAGGTGTTGAACGTATTATCATTTATTGGTATCTCTGCTGACTAATACGTAACCATTTTCATGCTGTATAATTTGCTCACCTCATGTTCCAAATACTTGATTTATGTCCTTCTGCTAAGCGCAGTGTTCATGCTTGACAGATAAGGAATCTTAGTAAATTTCTCCCAAGCCTTCTCCACTCAAAAGCTTCCTTTGTTATGCAGACTGGGATTGGGGTTGTTGCAGCCATGCTATATGGATAACAGGATGTGTATGGATAACAGGATGCCCTGCTCCTGCTATCCATATACTTGTGCCTGTAATTTATTTCAGTTCACAAAAAGTCCCTCATATCACATTATCCAGTAGAGCAGTGACAGATTTACTGTATATTCTTTTCCAATGAGATTTTTAATTTAATAGAAGTTGGAATGATTTATTACAGTGTGTGGTGACATCTTGGCAAATGACAACGTATTTCAGTAAATCTGGCAGGCCTCTATCCACAGAAGTGGTTTAGAATTGGGAAAGTTCAGCTTCGGTTGCTGTGGTGCAAACATTTTGTTGGTTTCTCCTCCCCATTTCATCAAACCAGCAGTACAGAATGCCCAGACAAAGCCAAATTATATATGTTTGGGGTACATCGTCTTTCTACAGCTCCTGTTTTGTTTTCATCTAGGAAAAATAGTGTTTGTGTGTAATGAATCTGTGATTTGTATTCTAAATCAACTGTTTCAAAATGTATTTATCTGCTTTCCATTCATATTTGCTGAATTGATTTCCAAGGAAGCGTGTTAGAAATGGGATGATAAATGTTCAAAAACAGAGGGAAAAGAGTCAGAAATAAAGACCTCTCTCTCTCTCTCCCTCTCTCTCCCCCACCCCCCTCTGTTTGTGTGTGTGTGTGTGTGTGTGTGTGTGTGTGTGTGTGTGTGTGTGTGTGTGTGCATTTAACTCCTGGTGACTTCCTAGACAAGTTTATGCAGTTTTCTTGCAAGATTTCAGAAAAGGTTTTCCTAGCCTTCTTCCTAGGGCTGACAGACCTAGCTATGTTTGTGCCTAAAGTGGAACAGTTACTCATGGTCCCCCAGTTTGTTTCTTTAACCACTAGATCAAACTGTCTCTCTAATAATGCCTTAGCTCTTAAATATTGAAGTTAATATCTAATTTCTGGATCACCTAGAGGTTTTTTTTTAAAAAAATAGTGATTCTATGCCTTAGATCTTAGGTGTATTCAAGTCCTAATAAAATCAATGAAAGTTATTTGAGTCTAGTTTACCTTTTAAATAGACATGAGATAGAAGTTAGATTGAGATAGACATTATTTGATTATATTCTCAGCACAAAGCAGGATTATCAAGTGTGCTTTGAAGAGGAATATTGGGCATTTCACACATCTGCTTAGCACCAGGTAGAATGCAATATTTTTTTTTACTATTTTTGGATAGAGAGAAAACTGCTTAACATGACATATGGCATATCAAAAATACCGTAATGATATTTTCTGTTGTTGCTTTTTATAATAAGATGGCTCTATTACATATAACATTACTGGAAATGTGCTGCTCTTCAGATCTAAAGCAGGAAATGTGCTATGATATGGGTGGGTCTCTCAGTTGTTTCTTAAAGAAGCTATGATCGCATCCTGTTGCCACCTCACTAATGCTTCCTTAATTCAGATGTACTTCTGGGAAGTTCCTGGAGGTTGGTAGTCTGTGGAGCTTCTGGACTATTATTGAGAGTTTAAGATTGTAGTGTGAGTAATAAGCTAACTGTAATAATTCTGTTTGAGTCCACTATACACAGATGGATTGGACTCAGTGGTGGGTTCCACATATTTTTACTATTGGTTCGCCCCGCGCACGCCTTCTGCACATGTACCCAGCCTTCGTGCATGTGCTTTGGTCATGCACACACCTTTCACACATGCACCAGGCCTCAAAAACATGGCTAAATAGGGCAGCATTATGTCTGGGTGGGGGTGGGGGTGGGGCTGGGGTGAAATGCTCCCGGTTCAGACCGGATCATGTGATCCGGTAGCGATGGGGGCGGGTAGTTCAGAGAATCGGTAGCAAAAATCCCTGCCCCCCCCGCCCACACCTCACTGTTCCTCTTCTCTGTCCCTGAAGCTCTCGGTGGTAATATGGTTGCAAACGGCCTTAAATGACTGCCGCGGTGCTTCAAAGGGCCGCACTACAGCTGATCAGTGCTGTAGGCAGCTAGTGGACCGGTGCCTCAATTTTTAAAGAAGGTAGACCAGTGCCTCCCCAAAAAAGGCAATTGGTAGATTGGTGCCTCTATTTTTAAAGAAGGTAGACCTGTGCGCTCCCAAGTTTTGCATACTTTATTATTTTTATTATTTATTATTGGCCATGCCCATTCAGTCACCTGACCACCAAGCCACGCCCACCAATTAAGTCACACCCACAGAACCGGTAGGGAAAATTTTTAGATTTCACCCCTGGGTGAAATACCATCTACACCCAGCTGAATACCATCTCTGATTGGACTCAAGCAAAACTAAAAGCCCTGGATAGAAAGACCAGAAAAGTAATGACGATGAATCGTGCCCTTCATCCACACAGCGATTTTGACAGACTTTACTTAATAAGAAAAATAAGTGGGTATTACAAGTGCACCAGAGACTTAGGTATATTAATATAATAAAAATGTCCAATAACAAGGAAAGATTAAATAACGGATAAATTAGGAGTAGAAATAGAAGAACAAATAGGAAGAAACAGAAATTGTGGAAAGGAAATTGGGTACACGTGTATATCTAGGTATATATGTAAATAAAATAATTATATTTATATATATATATATATATATATATATATATTTATATATATATATATATATATATATATATATATATGATATATTAGAAATATATGTATAAAAGATACATTAGGATAAGAGAGGGAAAATGTATAAGTATTGATCACCGACGCGAAACTGTTGAAAAGAAAGTGTTAATATTTCTTTTTTGTTTGTTTTTTAAATCTGTTTAATAAAAATTATTTTTAAAAAATGTCCAATAAAATGAGCATTGGAATAATATCTGAAGAACAGAGAAGAAGATATATTGAAAGTAGTACACAATGAAGACTTGCTGAATGCTGAAGAGACCAAATTGGCCTACAAAAAAGAATAGAAAAGAGACATGGCGCAGGGCATATTACATGGCCACTACATTAGCAATAGCAACAGCACTTAGATTTATATACCATTCTGTAGTGCTTTACAGCCCTCTCTAAGCGGTTTACAATGTCAGCATATTACCCATCTGCGTCCTTGTTTTACTGACCTTGGAAAGATGGAAGACTGAGTCAACCTTGAGCCAGTTAGGATCGAACTCCTGGTAGTCGGCAGTATTATCCTGCAATACTAAGTTCTAACCACTGTGCCACCATGGCTCTTTTTCTTTTTAAAAGAAAAGAAAAGTAACAGACAATACATATAACAAAATCTGGCAATGGCTAAGAGCAGAAAAATTGAAGAAAGACACAGAGGAGCTAATTCTGGCTTCACAAGACCAAGCCTTAAGAACAAATGCATACAAAGCCAGAATTAAGAACACAGCTCAGACTATAAATGACAGTGAAGTTCCAGAATTTGACAGCACGAAAACAATATCTTTTCAAGAGCAATTTTCTTCCACTTCTAGAGACATTGGTGTAATCCCGAGGAAGAGGCTAACTTCTTGTTCACTACCTCTGAAAAGAAGCTGAAGAAACGGTGGACCACTTTTAGCTGCTACACGATTGCAAAAACTGACTACACACCACAGCATGACAAAAGAGCAACAATAGTAATATAATATAATATAACAACAGAGTTGGAAGGGACCTTGGAGGCCTTCTAGTCCAACCCCCTGCCCAGGCAGGAAACCCTACACCATCTCAGTCAGATGGTTATCCAACATTTTCTTAATGTTTCTTTATGTACATTGGAGAATCTGCACGAGATACAATTTGCCAGCAAATAAGAATACCTGGGACCATAAAACAGAAAAAACAAAAAATAGAAAATAAAATAGAAGTTAAAGTACTCTGGGATTTTAGAATTCAAACACACAGGCACCTGCCACATAATATCCCAGGCTGAAGTTTGAGCCTGAACACTTTAGGCTCAATTGCTGATAAGAAACTCAAAACACTCTGGATAGCAGAATAAGAGAGAAAAAACTGAAGAAAATCACAAACTGCAAATGCCTGCATATAGAAATCAAATGACTATGGCAAAAGAAAACAAGTAGCAATAGTAATAGCACTTAGACTTACAAAGGCACTTTGAGTCAGTGGTGGGTTTAAAAATTTTTTAGTACTGGTTCTGTGGGTGTGGCTTGGTGGGCATGACATGGCTTGGTGGGCATGGCTTGGTGGTTGTGGCAGGAGAAGGTTACTGCAAAATCTCCATTTCCTCCCAATCAACTGGGACTTGGGAGGCAGAGAATAGATGGGGGCAGGGCCAGTCAGAATTTTTACTACCGGTTCTCCGAACTATTCAAAATTTCTGCTACCGGTTCTCCAGAACTGGTCAGAACCTGCTGAAAACCACCTCTGACCTTGGGTGCAAGCCCAAAACATCTGGAGCACCATTTGAACATATCAACATTGCAAATATACAGCATACTGTAGCTTTACACGGATGACCAGAAGTTCTATGGGAAAACGCCCTCTAAAATAGAATTGTTGCTCAATACTCAATAATACTCAATATACAGCCAAGATATTGTAATGGGGTTTGCACTGGACAAATGTGCCACGCTCACCATCAAACAAAGAAAAATAGTAAATATTGAAGGAATCAATATGCTCTATGGAAAAAAAATAATGAGTCTGGATGAAGAATGTCACTACAACTATCTGAGTATGCGGATAAAAATCCCAGATCCAATCTAAACATCTGGCTGATTGGGTTACCAACAAAAATAACACTTACACTGTAATACATAAGACTGATTTACTATAATTAAGAACAACAAAAGACAAGGCATTCAGAAATAAAATATTCATAGTAAGACTAAAATACAGATTAAAACCATAATAATAAAATAAACCAGACTATCTTTGTTATCCTATCATTTAACATTGCCCCTCTAGACTCACTTAGTTTTCAGACATGGAAGTCAGCCTGATATTTACTGGAAAGTTATCTTGAGACTGCCATCAAACAGCACTGCCTACAGGCCTCGCCAACAGCTCCGCTAAGAATGAATGAGTTGGGCAGGAAAAATATTTCAAGTATCAAGCCATAGAATGCATTGGATTCAATGGTGGGATTCAGTCAGTTCGTACCACTTCAGGAGAACCGGTTGTTAACTTTCTGAGCAGTTGGTGAACTGGTTGTTGGAAGAAATCATTAGAGCAGAGAACCGGTTGTTAAATTATTTGAATCCCACCACTGATTGGATATAATATGTATTCACTAGCTCCCTTATTGTACCTGGAAGCTAATAGGAAGCCTGGAGCAGAGGATTTATGTGCTTGTGAACAGCTTGTGAAGAGCCAGTCATTAATTGGGCCATTGCATTCTGGACTGACCAAGCTTCTAAATAATCTCCAAGGGAGGCTCATGTAGAGGACAGTGCTCTAGACTAGGTTGACTTTTAGGGGTAAGATTTTTTTGGCTAATGCACCACTGATACTTCAATAAAAACTCAAATCTAACTGAAATGGAAGTGGAAAGAAATAGGTGTTACATTTTAAAATTGATTTATTCCTTTGATTTAAATGGAAGTATATGTAGGTGTGACTGCCTTGTCTTGTCAGGTTTAAAAGCTATTTAGATTTGGGAAGCATAATTCAGGAATTGTATTTTTATTTAAGCATCATCACTGATCTCTCTCTCTCTCTCTCTCTCTCTCTCTCTCTCTCTTGTTTTAGGAAACACCAAAATATGGTTTAGTCATCATAAGGATGTTGGGAGGTCAGTATTACTAAATATTATGCAGCATGGAAGATTTAATTTTCAACAAGTGCAATAACTGTAATAATTCTTTTCTTTGGCATATGTAATTCAGTATTTTATATTTGTGAAGGTAAACATTTCTGGACAGTTTAATAAGTAGCAAGGTAATTTTCCCATTCAAACTCAAGGCCCTCCACATTTTTTAATAAACACTAAATTCATTGCCATATGTGTTTGTGGTTTTTCAGCCAAGATTGCAGCAAGTTACTTTGAAAGCTGCTTCAACATTCTGCTCAGGAGCCAAAACCACCAAAGTCTTATGAGCCATGCTATTAAAAAAAAAAAAAGGAGTATTTTAAAGCATCTACAAAAACTCTATTTAGTCCATCAAATTTATTACATAGCTAGTAAATTGGAGGAAAGGTCATATCAAATATTCTAAAGGGTTATAAATATTTTAAGACAAGCTAATTTTGTGCCATCAATTTCCCTGACCTGATAGAAATACAATCTCTCTCTGAATGGTTGCAATAAATTTTCAGCAGTCTTTTGGAACCTAACAACGTGTTATAGGAGATGTGCTACATCCATTTTTCACATCACTTTCATAGTTCTTGACTGCTATTTGCAGCTTTGGAGATATGGAAAGAGATGGAACCTGATGATATCTTATCATTGTTACCAAATATGGTTATTATCAAATACCTTCAGAAAGAAGTTGGAAACATAAATTGGCAGCAGCAGCCCCCTGTCTCTTATAACACTGTAACTTTGATAGGGTATTTCAGAATATGTTAGAGGCAGGGGTGGGCTGCTGGGGTTCGCAGGGGTTCGGAAGAACCTCTAGCTAAGATTCTGTGCAATTCGGAGAACCCCCAAATTCCACTCCTGGCTGGCCTCATCCACCTCACCCTGCCCCTCCCAGGAGTCCCCATGCAGCCTGTTTTGGATGCAGGTAAGCACAGGGCATGCCCAGAGTCTTGGGGATGGTGAAAAACAGGCCTACCGGAAGTTCGGGAAGGACTTTCAGAGGGCCTCCTGGGGAGACCGGTTTCGCCTTCCTGGAGGCTCAAGGAAAGACTCTGGAGCCCGGGGAGGGCAAAAACTCCACCCCCCTGCCATGGTGCAGGAGGCTGACTAGGCCATGCCTACCGTGGCCACGCCCACCCAGCAACTGGGCAGAGAACCTCTTGCTAAAATTTTTGAAACCCACCCCTGGTTAGAGGCAACTGAAAGAGAGCATGCACCACGGAATTAGCTTTCCATTTTGAGTGTGAAATTGCCAAGGAAGCAAATCCTCCTTCCTCTTTTTATAAGTGACTGTTCCACCTTGTGATAATGTAATACTCAGATCATCTTGAGTTTAGATATGCAGTTTTGATACCTTCAGTACTTCTAGCTTCTTCAACATTTCCCCCAACAGCTTGATTCTGACTGGAAAGATAAAATACACTCTGTTTACGTCTAAAATGCAATATTTACTCATTCACTTTAATGTCTGACTTGCATTCCTGGTCCTTCCTCTCCTTGAACATCTTGGCAAATCTAACCATGAGAATTTAGATTATAAGCATGCAGTTACAAAATAAAAAAGGAAGTGGAATCTCCTACATAATTTTCTTGAAGAGAGGAAGGTTGCATGCTTGTGAGAAATGTAAGCCAAAAGACTTCTAGTGTTTTTCCTAGCAAATATTTGCTGGCACTTTAAGAATGACATTATTCTATGTAGTAGAAAAGCATTTGAAGATATAGTATTTGACAGCTACATGTGATTGAGTATCTCTCAAATGCTTTTTGAATTGAATATACTAGCTAGCATATTTTGCACTTCTGTTGTACCTCATTTCTTCCTGCATAGCTCAATCTATTTGTCAAAAAAAAAAAAAAAGATTGCTAAATCGCCAAAAAGGCACTAAGAGTTGTAAACCTAATCTTGCGTAGCTTCTTCTCCGGTAATATTACACTACTAACCAGAGCATACAAAACATTTGCTAGACCAATCCTCAAACACAGCTCATCTTTCTGGAACCCGCACTGCATATTGGACATTAATACAATTGACCGTGTCCAGAAATATTCACAAGAAGAGTCCTCCACTCCTCTGCTTGCAACAAAATACCTTATGCCATTAGACTTGAAATTCTGGTCTTAGAAACCTTAGAACTACACCACCTTCGGTATGACCTAAGCGTGGCTCATAAAATTACCTGCTACAATGTCTTAGCTGTCAATGACTACTTCAGCTTCAACCACAACAATATACGAGCACACAATAGATACAAACTTAGCGTAAACCGCTCCAAACTCGATAGCAGAAAATATGACTTCAGCAACAGAGTGGTCAATGCCTGGAATGCACTACCTGACTCTGTGGTTTCATCCCCCCAAATTTAAACCTAAGACTGTCTACTGTTGACCTCACCCCATTCCTAAGAGGTCTGTAAGGGGTGTGCATGAGAGCACCAGTGTGCCTACCGTCCCTGTCCTAATATTCCCTTTATTTGTATTCATTTTATGTATTCAATTCATGCTTATACTTATATATATTATCTAATACGTACTTGACAAATAAATGAATAATAAATAAATGAATGAATGAATGAATGAATAAATAAATAAATATTAAAACAGTGCTCATTTGTAGTGAAGCAAAAAGATGCTAATGTGCTGAGTGCTAGTCAGAAGTGCTTTGGGTAGCAACCTCTCAGGAATTGTGCATGTGAGGTGTGAGCCACAGGTTGGGACATGCATTGCTCTGAACAGGGAAGCGGGGAGGGCTCTGAAGGGATGGGAACAGGCCATAAGATTCGAATAGTGATTGGTAAAGGAAAATATGGTAAGAGTCAAAAAATGAGCCAATCACTGGACTGAGCCACAGGCATCTTGTTCCTGTGATACATTCCAATTTCTCACTCTCAGCCCCAGGCCTTGGATGGCAGATGAACTAGATGATGAACTAGATCAGTCTAGGTCAGTGATGGCTAACCTTTCCTGGACCAAGTGCCCAAAGCATGTGTGTGTGCACATGAATGTGCGAGAGTACCCACGAACCCTCAAAATGCAGTGTACGTGGGCCCTGTGCATGTGCCCGGGTCAATGCACATGCACATGTCCCCCATGCACGCGTGTGTGCCCCCTGTCCCCCATCCCCGTTTATCTGTGCACCCCGTGCATGCACCCCACCCCCACACATGCACATGCACTTCCCATGCGCGCCCCCGTGTGCATGCACATGTGGCCTCTGCACATGCGCAGCAGAGACCCAAAGACCAGCTGGCCAGCAAGAGGTGCGCGCACATGCACAGCAGAGCTGAACTGAGGAAACAACTCATGTGCCCACAGAGGGGCGCTGCATGCCACTTCTGGTACGCGTGCCATAGGTTCACCATCACAGGTCTAGGTCAAGCTACCTTAATCCACAATTTAATTGTCTAGGAAAAGGCTGATCTAGCATGCTTTATCAAGACCTGGTTGAGACAAGATCTGCCCAGCAAACTGGGTTTGACAACAACTGAGAGTAGGGGAGGTGGATGTCAGAGATTATTCTTTTCTTTTTTAAAAAAAGTTTTTTATTAAGTACTCATTTAAAACATTGGACACATCCTGATTTTGTCATATCCATACATATTTTTTTAACATAACAACAATTACTACCTATCATACATTGCTACTTTGGTCTTATAAACATATCCCTTGTCTTCAGTTGCATATTTGTCAAAATATTGTCCCATGTCAGTTCTACAAACTTTAACTCTTTTTTGTTCCAATTCCCTTTCTCCTTTCCAACCATTGGTACAGTTTGTTCCAGATTTTATAGTATTCTGTAATACTATCATTTGGCGTCAGAGATTATTCAAAGTGCTTGTCAACCATAGCAAGACAGAGTGGCTGTGGGTATTTGGACCTTCTGGAGGCCGGGTTCTTCCATCTTTGGTTCTGGATGGGGTTGCACTGCCCCAGACAGACCCAGTACACAATCTGGAAGTGTTCCTAGATTCAACTTCTTCTAAAAAAGGTAGCCGTGGCTAGGAGGGCTGCTCACAGTAACTCAGGCTCTGATAAACTCACATTTAGATTGCTGTAACATACTCTACACAGGGCTGCCCCGGAACAGCTGCACGGAGAGTAAATGGTGCCAGCTATATGGCACATGAAATACTATCATTAGTTACCAGTGTGTTTCTGGGTGCAATTCAAGATGCTTGTTGTCACCTTTAAAACCCTACATCCACGGTGAATTGCTCCCGGTTCTGACCGGATCTCGCTATCCGGTAGCGATCATGGCTGGTAATTCGACAATCTGGTAGTGATGGTGGAGCAAAGCCCCGCCCACCCACCTGGGTGTCATTACTTCCTGGTCTTAACCAGACCTTTTGTGCATGCGCAGAAGGTCTGTGCATGCATGGGATGTGCGCACGCATGTGAGCAAAGCCAGCGCGTGTGCGCGCAGTGTGTGCACTTCCGAACTGGTAAGGAAGGTAAGTAGATTTCACCCCACCTACTTCTTGGGACCATGTTGCCTAAGGGATTGCCTTTTTCCAAGAATCTCTACCCATCCAACCTTACCTAGCAAAATGGACATGCTGCAGATCCCATCAGCCAAAGAGTATTGACTGGCAGGAACTAGAAAATAAGCTTTTTCCGCAGTGTCCCCTGTTCTGTGGAACATCCTCCCTTCAGAGATTAGAATAACACCAATCTTGTTAGTCTTTCATAAGGTCTAAAAACCTGACTATGTTCCCATGCCAGGGTTGCTGAGTGTGCTAAAGACCCTGCTTCCTGACTGTATTGCTAATTGGCCAATTATCTTGGCTGCCATGTATGTTTATTTTGGATGTTTTTATTATTATTTTTTATTCTTTTAAAATGTTAGTGTCTTAATTGTAATCTATTTTTTGAATTGTAAGCCACCCAGAGTCATTGACTGAGATGGGCAGATATAGAAATTTAATAAATAAATAATTTTACATTATTTTAGATTAAAAGACAAGTGAAGTCAGAGAGACTAATGCTAAGATCTGCAAAAGTTTGTACTGCCTGTAATTCCACCCACCCACTCACTCCAAAATCCAATAATGCTGAGAAAGGGCTAGAGGTGAGCATGAAAATGAAAGAGAAGTAAATTCAAGTACAGACAACTTCAGAGAATTTCTCCCATGGCAGAGATGTTGGACAATAGCTGGAACATGGATAGTGTAGAGAAAGCCAATAAAGCTTAATAGATATGAGTTAGGGAAGGAGGAAAGTAAGAAGACGAAAGAATGATATAGTAGTGGAGCACACCTAAAACATACAAAAAGGGGTTAGCTGAATCTTGACAGGTCTGTATGTTCTTCAAAGATTGAGGACCTGGTCCCACTTACCATCAGTCACTGTTTTTTTACTAATGTATAGGACTATTCCCATGGCAGTCGTATAGCAATAGCAATAGCACTTAGATTTATATACCACTTCACAGTGTTTCACAGCCCTCTCTAAATAGTTTAGAGAGCCAGCATATTGCCCCCAACAATTTGGGTCCTCATTTTACCAATGTCAGAAGGATAGAAGGCTGAGTCAACCTTGAGCTGGTGAGAATTGAATTGCCAAATTGCAGGCAGATGGTAGTCAACAAAATTATCCTACAGTACTGCATTCTAACCACATGTTACTACACCACCATGCTGCTTATCTTCCATGCAGAATCTGTCTGGAAATGATACCAGCTAGGTGCTTGGTCCAGATAGCAATTACTGTGGCTCCCAACTGGTGGATTTCTTTGCTTGTTCATTCTTCCATCTATGCCAGGAAAACAAATTCCAATTGCTGTCCTTTTCATGGATGTGTCTTTAAACATATGTAGTTTATATTGATAGACCTATCAATGGAATAAAGTAGGAATGCCCTACTTGTTTGCAGACAGAAGAAATCATTTTGGAGACTGTCTCTATGACCCTTTATGGTGTTTTAGGCAATATAGTGGAGGACTTGGGTAG
Organism: Ahaetulla prasina; assembly: GCF_028640845.1. Taxonomy (NCBI): domain Eukaryota; kingdom Metazoa; phylum Chordata; class Lepidosauria; order Squamata; family Colubridae; genus Ahaetulla; species Ahaetulla prasina. Next base: position 105,655,783 of record NC_080539.1, read on the forward strand.
AGAATGTTGAAGTCCTTATGTTAACATAACATAACATAACATCAGAGTTGGAAGGGACCTTGGAGGCCTTCTAGTCCAACCCCCTGCCCAGGCAGGAAACCCTACACCATCTCAGTCAGATGGTTATCCAACATTTTCTTAAAAATTTCCAGTGTTGGAGCATTCACAACTTCTGAAGGCAAGTCGTTCCACTTATTAATTGTTCTAACTGTCAGGAAATTTCTCCTTAGTTCTAAGTTGCTTCTTTCCTTGATCAGTTTCCACCCATTGCTTCTTGTTCTACCCTCAGGTGCTTTGGAGAACAACCTGACTCCCTCTTCTTTGTGGCAACCCCTGAGATATTGGAACACAGCTATCATGTCTCCCCTAGTCCTTCTTTTTGTTAAACTAGACATACCCAGTTCCTGCAACCGTTCTTCATATGTTTTATCCTCCAGTCCCCTAATCATCTTTGTTGCTCTTCTCTGCACTCTTTCTAGAGTCTCAACATCTTTTTTACATCGTGGCGACCAAAACTGGATGCAATATTCCAAGTGTGGCCTTACCAAGGCATTATAAAGTGGTACTAGCACTTCACGTGATCTTGATTCTATCCCTCTGTTTATGCAGCCCAGAACTGTGTTGGCTTTTTTAACAGCTGCTGCACACTGCTGGCTCATATCTAGATGGTTATCCACTAGGACTCCAAGATCCCTCTCACAGGTACTACTATTGAGCAAGGTACCACATATACGGTACTGGTGCATTTTGTTTTTTTGGCCTAAATGTAGAACCTTACTTTTTTCACTGTTGAATTTCATTTTGTTAGATAGCGCCCAATGTTCTTTGAGCTTGGCTGATTGCTTGCAGACACTATTATTTAATCAGATAATATCAGATCAGAGTCAGAGAGATTTTTTTTATGCTTTGTTTTTCCACATCACTTTTTCTCTCAGTCTAGACCTGATAAATTATAGCTACTTGGAAGCGAAGTTTTGTCTGTTCCTCCCCCACGTATTTGTTGTATTGCATTTTTTTTTCTGTTAAAGATAAAAGAGTTGTTGCTTCACTAATCCTTTGTTAGGTTCCTTAATTTATCTTCAGGAAACACACCCAAAAATACTCCTTCAATATTTATTTCTTGAAACTGGTTCACTAAGCCAAATCATGACATTGTTCTCAATCAGCAGCTGAATAAATCAACTGAATCCATCTAGAAGTTGCATGATTGCTGACAGATCCTTTGGCACATCTTTCCTTGGAGACTGTCATTTACAGCTAGGATCTTTTCACAGCTGTTGTGCAAGTGGACAGTTCAATTCAAATTTCACTTCCAGGAGAGTCTGTTGAAATCATGAAATGTTAACTTCCAAGGACTGACTAGTTATCAGATAAGACACATGCAGTTGAAGCACTGAAGAAGAGATAAGGTGTCAAGGAAGACTTAATATTCTTCAAAGAAGGAGCTCATTTTCATAAGTATTTATTTATTTATTTAGTCACAACAATATATTAGCATCACACAAAAAGATTATATACTATATAGACATATATAGACATATATAGACATCCCTCGCATCCTGGACATAAACTGTTTCAACTCCTACCCTCAAAACGACGCTATAGAGCACTGCACACCAGAACAACTAGACACAAGAACAGTTTTTTCCCGAAGGCCATCACTCTGCTAAACAAATAATTCCCTCAACACTGTCAGACTATTTACTGAATCTGCACTACTATTAATCGTTTCATAGTTCCCATCACCAATCTCTTTCCACTTATGACTGTATGACTATAACTTGTTGCTGGCAATCCTTATGATTTATATTGATATATTGATCATCAATTGTGTTGTAAATGTTGTACCTTGATGAACGTATCTTTTCTTTTATGTACACTGAGAGCATATGCACCAAGACAAATTCCTTGTGTGTCCAATCACACTTGGCCAATAAAATTCTATTCTATTCTATTCTATTCTATTCTATTCTATTCTATTCTATTCTATTCTATTCTATTCTATTCTATTCTATTCTATATATGAGGTAATATAAGGAAGCATAGGCATATGTATATAAGAAGAAAAAACAAACAAACAATAGGACAGGAACGGTAGGCATGTTTGTGCTCTTATGCATGCCCCTATAGTCCTCTTAGGAATGGGGTGAGGTCAATAGTACTAAGAGAGTTGACATGGAAAGCTACAGGGAAGGGCTGTAATCCAATTGATTCCTCTCTTCCCCCTGCCCATCTTGTTAATTATCTAATTAATGGAGCAGGAAATGTACATCGTTTTTTTTAATGCTCTGACAGAGATGGAAATAAGTGAGATACCTGGCATGGAAAGTGAGTTCATTTAAAGGAATATATTTCAGAGAAAGATTGTTGTATTCAAACCATAATTTTATGCTTACTTTCCAATTTATGGGAAATTTACTTTGTTCATTTATTCAACATTTAATAGCAATAGCACTTATATACTGCTTCATAGTGCTTTTACAGCCCTCTCTAAACAGTTTACAGAGTCAGCATATTGCCCCCAACAATCTGGCTCCTCATTTTACCCACCTCAGAAGGATGGAAGGCTGAGTCAACCTTGAGCCGGTGAGATTTGAACTGAAGTAGCCTGCAGTACTCCACCACCTCGGCTTGATTAAAGTTGCATTCTTAAGCATAAATATAATGATGGCATCAACAATGAACTACGCTGTCAACATGCATCTAACAAATTTAACTTTCTTCAGGTTCGTGGTCATCTGTGCTGCAATATTGTAGATATTTGCTATCCCCATTGAAATGAATGTATAGTTGACCCCCAGGTTCATAAAACATAAATTTCCATTTTTAAGGCATATTTTGTCAAAAGCTCCAATTAGTAGTGTTTAGGCAGTCTGAAAGGGAAACAACAAAGGTGAATCAAGAGAAGAGAAAGGAAACGGAGATTGAGAAAGTGATAACAGAATGGACAAGGGGATCTTGTTTAATGACAAATTGTTCAGACCTAAGTAGGTTCTTGTGGCTTATGATATTATAGAGATGTATGACTGTATGAACTTTTTGAATGAATGCAGGGAAGACTTTTTTGCAGCTTTGCAGCTAACCGTTCTTCTCTCCTGCATCAAACCTGATTCTGCTGGGAGTAGAGATATTGAGCCTAGCGGACACCAGATTATTTCTCCATTTCTTTGCTTTTTTCCCTTTAGTCCCTCCATTTCAGTCTCCATGGCTTATTCTGTGCCATTGTTTATTTCAGAGCCAAAGCTAAGAGAGCAAAAGATCATCTTAGAACCCCTCTTGCCAAAAGCAACACCAACTTTACCTAGATCTTGAAGTGCTCTTCTTTCAATCATCTCCCCTTGTTCTTACCTTAACGTCACGGTTACGGGAACTAACAGCGTATGGCGTGAGTTTGGGCGAGTCTCCAGGAAATACTGTAATAAAAATGTTATATTTCTTCATATAAAGATGTGTGTTCTCATAATAAAATGAAACAATACTTCACATTCTGTCATTTGCCTACCTCTTCTTTCAGCAAATTCAAATGATTCTAGTAAATATGTCAACTGTATTTTAACGTATGCTAGATTCTACTGTTGGCCTTGTGATAGCCATTTCCCAGATTTAAGGTAAGACCTCCCAATTTTCTGAAGGCTTGATCATAAATCTCTGACTTGGCATGTTAGAGTACTTAGGAAATGCCTTGCAAAAGCGACATGCAGAATAAATTGGTACATGGACTTGACAAACTTCCATCCCTGAACTCTAGCTGGTTTAGAATCTAGCTAGTGCAGTTTAGGTAATACGCTCCTCTTACCCCACTTGGGCTCCTTCATACTATTGTGTTAATTTTGCTAAGATTTTGAGGAATCAGAGAAATTTGAATCAGTTCTGATTGGACTATCCATTTTTCTAGGTATCGGGTATGAAGGATCGTTCCAGCATCATGACTTTTCCTTCAAGGCTACCTTTAATAGGTACAATGGATGAACTTCACACCCAGCTTGCTTTGCATGGATGAGACCAAGTGATTGCCAATCTAGGAGGACAATCTCCTTAGCTTCACCTATGCAGCTTTGCTCCCAGACATTCACATGAATAGTAGCAGTTGTAGAATACCTGTGATTCTACCCATTATTCTGAAGGTATCCAATAAGCCCAGGGAAAATGGTATCTAGGGAAAAATATAGTTCTACTTTTTAAATATAATGTCAGGCCTGAAAGCCATACTACCTTGGTGCCTTCAGGATCCAGGCCTGCCACAATCCTACCATGGGAAGTTGGGAGAGGGTATGGCATGAGTGAAGTAGAATTAGCCATAATAAAACTTTGCAGAGAAGTTCAAGGCCCTAGAGGTTGTCTTCTGTACGTGAAGGAACTGATTGGAGCAGTGGTGGTCATGTGGGAGAAGTGGGCGAGGTCTTGAACTTTCTTTTGGGTGAGGAAAACCCAGAAGCTCTCAGATTTGGATTTCCCACAGATGTGCCAATATGACATCTCTAATAAAAGTTAGCTTTGAGGAATTTCAAGCCTCGGAGTTTGATTTAGTTGGGGGTGTTACTTGGAACCCTGACATTAACCCGAAACTGCCTTTAAACTAGTGGTAGTCAACCTGGTCCCTACCGCCCACTAGTGGGCATTCCAGCTTTCATGGTGGGTGGTAGGGGTTTTGTCCAATACTGAAGCACTTTCCTTTTTTTTAATTTAATTGACTTTTAAAAAAAAAAATCATAGCATTATTTAAAAATATTTTCATTAGGTTTTCATAAAATTCCCCATGACAATTTAAATTTCTGAAAATATACTATTTGTATCGCCCGTGCATAAGTTTAGTTCACGTTACGTACGTGAAACTAAATGGCGCTATAGTGTGACTGCAAACAAAACAGCCTCATCCCAGAATAGCTTGCGCATCTCCCCCCACACTACCCAGCTTTAAGAGACTAGCAGAGCTGGTAGCTGCCCCCCCACAAATCCAATCCATGATGCACGAGAGACATGCACAGATGACGATACACGGTGCATTACTGTGGAACCGGTGCGCGGTTAGAAAATTTTACTACTAACAGAGATACAAAAGTGGGCGGTAGGTATAAAAAAGTTGACTAACCCTGCTTTAAACTAAGAATGCTTCCTCAAATCTGAGAAGCTGTTAGGGGTCCTGAGCCCCAAGCACTGACCCGTTCCCAGGCAGCATGAAGACTCAGGGAAGATGGAACTGGATGGTGGTTATGGGAACCACCGGGGCAATCAGGAATGACACTTAATTTGAAAGCGCTCTGAATCTGCATAGAATTTCTAATTATTCTAACAAGTATTAACAAATATATTATGTTTCATATGGGCAGGGAACCAGTCTCCCCACACGACTCATTTCTCCACCTAGTACTGAATTTCAGAATTGTAATTTGCTTGTGCTGTATTTTATTACTATTTCAGGGTGGCTAGTAATTAAAAGTTGTTAAGGTGTTCTTTTAAAAGAAAAAAAAAGCAGGATGCTTTTTATTTGGGGACATTATTTATTTATTTGCTATTGCTTCATTCACTTTGTTGTTGTAGCCACTAGAATGCAGCCCTCAACAGAATGAAAGAAGTATATGCTCTAGGCTAATAGGGAACATATTCGCTGGATATTTAATGGAGGCCAAACCATCTGTGTATAAGAAGGAGGCCCTCAGTAGCCTTGAAGAAATCTGTAGGGGAAATGAATATGAGAAACTTCAATGGCCCTGTGAAGATTGAATAGATTTGGTAGATGCAAATATAGATAGACTCAGGGGTGAAATCCAGCAGGTTCTAACAGGTTCTGGAGAACTACTAGCGGAAATTTTGAGTAGTTCGGAGAACCAGTTGTGGAAATTTTGAGTAGTTCAGAGAATCGGCAAATGCCACCTCTGGCTGGTCCCAGAGTGGGGTGGGAATGGAGATTTTGCAATAACCTTCCTCCAGGAGAGGAGAGAGAATGGGGATTTTGCAGTATCCTTCCCCTAGAGTGGGGTGGGAATGGAGATTTTTGCAGTATCCTTCTCCTGTCACGCCCACCAAGCAATGCCAACCAAGCCACACCACACCCACCAAGTCATGTCCACAGAACTGATAGTAAAAAAAATTGAATTTCACCACTGGGTAGACTGTTGTGGAAAAATGGGAAATGTGGTGGGAACTGAATTGTAACAGCTTCCTTGGAAAGTGATTTGACTGACTTCCACATGGACTGCTATTATATTCATATAGCTGCCAAATTTTAATTGAAGAGTAAGAAATTAAATAAAACAGAGAACAATATTGTAAAGATTGGAAGGAAGACAGAGAGGATATGGCAGGGAAAAAGGAACCTTGATTATTGGAAGAGGGAAGAATTATAGAAGAGCTACAGAATTATGCACATTTGGTGCAAATAGCATGTGCACCCCTAAGGGGATGGGTTGAGTTTGTGGTAAAAATACACATACACAGAAGTGCAACCTTCAGGCTACTACCCAGCCCTCCATGCATCTCTTTCAGCTTATACGTTTACCCATCACTGTGACCCACAATAAAGTTGATCCGTTAATCACTTTATACCTGTGCACTCATCCTTTCTGGGTTAGCAATCATTAGATAAATTCCAATGTTGCCCTCACACAATTTTCTCCTTTGTACATTTCCCACTAATATATAACCCTTTAAAATAAATGCAATTTAAAGGCTTTTCAAATTTGTCTGGATTGTGCCCATTATGTTCAATAGATCCTGAGTGGAGAATGGAATTACTTTTTGAAATTGGGAACACCTACTAATTAATAATTACTTCACTATTCCTGTGAACACCATTACCTAAGTGAAATGAGATACTAGCTTTGGAGATAATCTTCAATTAAATGATATTTTGAATTGCAGTTAAGATTTATCACTTAATTATTTTATGGTAAACAGAGAGAGAGAATGTTAGAATTAGTTTCTCTTAACCGGGATTATCAATATTTACAATAGAAATAGGAGAGAGATTATTCATTTGCTACGTCTGGGGGCTAAAATAAGTATGTAGTATCTTCATGCTCTAAATGAATATCTCTATTCATGATCCCAACTGAATAATTAAGATGCTACTGAATGCATGAAATTATTTTCAGCATTTACACTTGACTGATATATCTATATTACTATTTTTCAGTGCTATATTTTCAGTGGTATATTGGTATAAACTTAGCATATCCTTGATTGGGAATATTCAAATTTATCTTTCCTAGCCTGTCACTAATAATTAGCCATCACTGGGTCTTTTATATTTTCTGTAATGCTTGGAGAAAACGAAGATTTAAACAAAATTAAAGAAAATGGCATACATCAAATGCACTTGACCAGTGACTTAGATATACAGATGAAGGAAAAAACCCAAATATAAGTAGATACCAAATAAATCAATTCTGGTTAATAAGATACTGTGACTTTTTAAAAGATGATTCTAGCTAGAATTTTGTTAAAGTCAAAAGAATCTTTTTACTAAGCTTGGTCTTAATGTCTGTGTATATCCAGTTGGGCATTCATATGATTTATCTCAACAGGTTTCCTAGCTTCTTTTTCTAAATTCTCCTTTAAATAAAACAATGCCTTGCTATTTAGGCAGAGGGACATTCCTGAACAGCTCCTTCTTAGCTTTAGCTCAGGCATTAGTGATGAAATTGAACAGCTGGCAGAATTAAATCACCCAAGAGACCCCTGGGAAATTCCGCTCCCTGGTCTTATTTGTTTATATTGTAGCAGTTAGATGATGATTGATACTTTCCCTTCCCTTTATCTCTGAAATTCATGGGGGTTCTTCAGAACTCCTACAGTGGTTTTGGTAGATATATGTGGAAGTAAAACTAGATTTAAGTGTCAAAGAGCAAAATGACCATGGACCCAAGAAATAGTTCCAATATTTCTCTTTGCGTGAGTGAACATAGAAGATCATTTGACTGAATGGAAGCCACAGCGCTTGGCTGCCTTAACAGAATAGTTGAAAATATAAAGTGGGTGCCATTTAAGGTCAAAACTCACCCACAATCCCAATAAAGGTGAATATTTATAGCTCAGGATTGAAATGAGGGGTCCTTGGTATTCAGAGGTGGTATTCTGCAGGTTCTGACCAGTTCTGTAAAACCGGTAGCAGAAATTTTGAGTAGTTCAGAGAACTGGTAAATACCACTTCTGACTACCCCTGCCCCTGTCTATTCTCTGCCTCCTGAGTCCCAGCTGATCGGGAGGAAATGGAGATTTTGTAATAACCTTCCCCTGGAGTGGGAAGGGAATGGAGATTTTACAGTATCCTTCCCCTGCCACACCCACCAAACCAAGCCTACCAAACCGGTAATAAAATTTTTTGAATCCCACCACTGTATGGTACTCTTTGATCTTGGTTGTTTTCTTGCAGATATTTCATTACCCAAATTAGGTGACATCATCAGTGCTAATCATCATTACCACTGATGAATGCTACCTAGTTTGGGTATGAAACATCTGCAAGAAAACAACCAAGCTCAGAGAGCACCAAGGGCCTCTCACCCATATTACTAATAATATTGGCCCATAATGTTCTTCCCTTAAAAAAAAATACTGTTCCTTTCAAATAGCAATGGTTACTCACACATCTTCTTTCTGATTTTCTGACATACTGTTGTACAGACAAATTGCTGTTCTATTTGTACAACAAGAAATTACTGTTCTATATGGACAACAATAATGAAAAGATACATTCTGTGGGATCAGAATCTGTGTCAAAAGCAAACAGTTAAAGAGAGTGGTTCACCCTTATTCACCCATCCCTATTCAATAACACGAAGCTCAACTGTAATTTTGCAAATGTTGGCTAATATTCCCCATTTGAAAGATCACTTTAGATCAATTACCCTCAATTAATCCTTTATCTTACTTTCCACTGTTCGCATTTGTATTAATTTAGCAATGCCCAATAACTAAGGGTTCTGTTTTCAGCGTAGGGCCTTTATTATTTAGAATCTTTTAAAATCTTGTATGTGTGACAAATTGTCCAGTGCGTTATTTATGTTGTGAACTATGTTGAATGGTATCTGATTTATTCAGAGTAAGAGAATTCTAACTTCTTTTATGGGTGTCCTCTGAGATAAATGTGGCATCTGCTCTTGAATCTATTTTGAAATTAACAGTTGTCCCACAATTTGTTAGCTTTATCCGCCATGAGAACGGTGTGTCTTTTAAACAATGCAGGCTAAGGAAATTAGCCTTCCACTTCTGTGGTCACTTCAAATGCATTTGTGTGTACAACATGTGATAGCAAATTGTTGCAAACTATATTTGAACATTTCTTATTAATACTCCATCTAAACAAAGATTAGAATTATTGGGACTTTTTCCAAATCATGTGCATATTGACCCAAAAAGATTTGGCTGGGTTTTTTTTTTATGAATGTGTTTTTGAAAGAATTACTACTCTATAGTAATATTTAACAAGAAATTATCCATCTTTTATTACTAATGTCTACTAATTTCTGCTGTAACGTATACTATCAGATATAATCAACCAAGGAACATTCTTTTTAGCAATAGCAATAGCACCTAAACTTCTATACTGCTTCACAGTGCTTTACAGCTCTCTCTAAGCAGTTTAGAGAGCCAGCATATTGCCCCCAACAACCTGGGTCCTCATTTTACCAACCTCAGAAGAATGGAAGCCTGAGTCAACTAAGACTCGGTAAGGATCGAACTCCTGGCAATGAGCAGTGAATTAGCCTACAATACTGCATTCCAACCATTGCACCACCAGGGTTCAAACTCTTATATACATCAAAATTTACTGGGTTCTGGTTTCACCCCAACTGAATGCTTGGGGAAGAATCAGTTCTTCAAAGCTTTCCAGGATAGGATGGTAGTGGTCTACCGGACATAGCAGTAAAAGAAAAATAATGAAAAGGAGAAGGAAAAGGAGGAGAAGGCGAACATTTTCTGTTCTCACTGACATTTTCCCACAGAGATTTTAGCTTCAACTGGAAAGTTTCCCAAGCTGCCATTGGTGATCCATTTGGATTGACTCAATCTATTCAAACCTTATCAGGAGAGCTTTGGGATCCTGATAAAATGGCAATGAAGTTGTAGGCAAGCAAACAATAGATTAGAATAGAATATAATTTTTTATTGGCGAAGTGTGATTGGACACACAAGGAATTTGTCTTGGTGCATATGTTCTCAGTGTACATAAAAGAAAAGATATATTCATCAAGAATCATAAGGTACAACAATGCACATGAATAAGGGACTTTATACTTTCCAATATGTAGAAAGTAATGATAAGCTGCCTATACATATAGTCTTGGCAAAACATTACTTTGGAATTAAACAAAATTGTCAAAGTAAATATCAGATATATTTTTTTAAATGAGGACTGGGTTTTCAAAACACAAAAATTAATTATATCTAACCCATGCTTCCACACAGATACTACTCTGAGTCTGACATAGCCAGACTATAAATGCACATGGTTTAAAACCTGTGCCAAAAAAACACTTTTTACTGCATGCACAAGCATTGGGGTAGATGCTTAAATCCACTAAACCTCTTGCTGACAATGATCAGGATTAATAGCAGCAAGAATTCTATCTGAGGAGCAATGAAAATTCACAGTAAGTTTATATTCTAAGTCATTGCTGCATGCAACCTCGTTGCTTCCAAGTGTTCTTGCTACATTTTGTCAGTTTACTCTCTGCAGGACTGAGCAAAATTTAGCTCTGGTGAATCCCTAACACACAAGCCGAGTTCTCAAGTTACTGATGAGGTCTTCTTCTTTAAATGTGGCATTAAGAGTACCTTGGAGTTCTGAGCAATATTATGCATCCTTTTTTAGATCTGTCTGTTCATCACAATATTGTGCCAGAGCTTGTTTGGAAAACATGATTGGCAGATAACCATCTCTATCTTTTTCACTGCTGGAGGTCAGGGCTGGACAAAGGTAATGCTTTTTTAATTAGTTGTTGAGAGGATTGAATATCATTGCTATGGGCTGCATACTGTTGCATACTGCAGCCTCCAAGACTGCATCTGAAGAAAACCCCTGGCCATTTTCACATGTGATACTGGAAATTACTTTTCATTTGCACTTGTGTGTGTTATTTGCGAAATGTATTCATGTGGGATTAAATGCAGCAAAGAAATTGAGCGTACATTTCTACAAATGCAGATCTAATTTCACATCATTTACAGATTTAAGTGCAAACAAATTTTTAAATCTATCTGTGGAAACACCCAGTGAGCTTGCATTCAGGTTTTGGCACAATATTTTATAAGAAAAAGAAAATAGGTATCTTACCGACCATAAAGGGTCCCCTGTGGCTTGCTTAAATTTTTATTGATAATGTAATAGGACTAAAAGAAAACAAAAATTGCAGAAGCCAAGTGAAAGTAATACTGAAATCATATTTAACTGCACATTAATATTAAGCAGAACGATAACTTTAGGATGGAAAAAGCTATAATAGTTTATTCTGGTTAAAGTTAACCAAAACACTCCTGAATGATTCGGAAAACAATATCAATACAGCAGATAAATGAATTTTTCTTAGTACGTGCTTGATTTAAGCTTTGGGTCATTCTACTGAAATGTTATCTGACTGAGCATTCATAAGCCATAAAACAAATCATTTACTTTAATCTGCCCCTGCCTTTGCTGGTATAGTTACCAAAAGAAACTCCATCTTGATTCAGTAAGACATGTTTCTAAGAAAGTGTGTTTCATATTAGTTTGAAAGAAGGCAAATAGTTTGTTGGTGGTACTGACTTCCATCTTAGATTTCAGGAAAAATCCACTCAGCACTGAAAGTTTCTATCCAGCCTCCATTTAGTTCAAGTCTTAATGACCAGCTCTGGTAAGTAAGACTGGAAGAAGTAACTATGATGTGGAAAATACTTTGTATTTGTAGTACTCTGGTGAGAATTAATGAAGTAGAGACTCTTTGAAGGAGTACAGCATCAATAACAATGTTGTACTGAATCAAAGACCAGTGGCCAAGTATCATATTAGCCCAGGAACACTACTGTTGGTCTCTGAATTATATTCCAGGTGAATAGAGACAAAGAAAGAAATGAGCTGAGCTTGGACAAAACTGAAGATGATTTAATGGAAAATTAAATACAATTGGAATGATCATTCCCTTTCACCCCATTAAAAATTACTGTTCAGCAACAAGTTTTGGGAGGGGCTTGAGGGAACAATGTTGGGATTAAAGGCTGTTCACTTCTGCATATTGATTTAGGGATAGTTATTGAATATGTCTCCTTTCCATCTCATCCTTTTTAAGCCATTCTGAAAGCATATAATGAATGACTTCCTGAGTTTTGTACGATGGATTCCACCTGCCTTTGAACACAGTTACTTATAAAAGCATAAAAGATGGATTTTTCAGGTTTGTCAGACTTTTGGAAGAGGTTATCAGCAGCCTCTTTGTCTATATAAATACAGGTATTTTGTTTCCCTTCCATAACCACAATATTGGATGAAGTATGAACTGTCCATCAAAGATAGAAAACTAAATGGTTACCCATTCCATGCCATTGCCATAAGATTTCAAAATCTTGAAAATCTGTGGGTTAATTTTTTGTTCATGGGAAGACTATGGCACAGTGACATTTTTCAAAAGGAAAAGATAGCCACCCAGAATATGTCCTCTCAGTTCATTTTCATTTTATGCGCAGATGAGATGGGTTATTTTTACATCCAGAGATAGGCATGCTATAGATCTGATCCTCTAGCTGCCAAAAATAATGAGGCCAAGCTGATTATAAAGAACAACAGGATCATAGATCTTACAATGAAACTCGAACTAATGTATCTGAGGTAATAATTTAATCAATAGCAGCTGTAAATAGAGAAGCAGTTTGGCCTAGTGGTTAATCCACCAGGCTAGAAATCAAAAAACTATGAGTTCTAGTACTGCCTTAGGCATGAAAGCTAGTTGAATAATTTTGGGCCAGTTAGTCTCTCTCGGTTCAATTCACCTCATAGGATTGTGGGGAAAATAAGAGGAGGAAGCTGTATTAGATATGTTTGCCCCCTTGAGTTATTTATAAAAATTAAAAAGTGGAGTTTAAATAAAATAGGAAGCCTTTACAGGCTGTTTTATACCTGACCAAATGTCTGCTGCCAAGATTGATATTTGTATGATTTCTCTCTATTGATACTCTCTGCTGAATTCCTGTTTGTGGCAGGAGCCTTGATTAATTGGAGTGGCTGATGTGCTTCAGCAAGAAATGAAGAAGGTGGCAATAGCAGGTGCAATAAGACCTGGCAGAAACCATAATATTAAGTTATCCAGAAAAAGAGATGTGGGGGGGGAAATTTTTTTTTACTTCCATCAGCATTCCCACTCTCAGCCGATTTTTTTTTTTTTAAAGGAATAAATTTGCTTCTCAAAGAAGCTGTTAACTGGTAAATTGGCGGTGAATGAAAGATTTTCCAGATAAGTAACACACATGCATACAGAGACAAAATAAAAAAATTACACAGAACCCTGAACTAATTTTGCATAGCCGTCAACTACCTGGCCTTAAACCACCCCTTGCTTAGAAAGGTCCAAAATGATTGAGTTGATGTTTTTCTTATTCGCCCCAAGAAAAGAGAAGATGTTTGTCAAAGATGTCTGCAGATGGGCCCTCAGCCCTTCTTTCTGAAGTATAAAAGAAGCCCTGTCTGTCTTTTTTCAGGTTGTGTGATCTCAGCCACAGGCACAAAATAAAGCAGCTCTTTCCTCGTTCTTCTCGGTTGCTTCGCCCGTGGAGGTTTCAGCTACCATGGTTGTGACAGGCAGGGAGAGGCAGCCAGAGGGTGGAGGGAAGGGAGAAACATTATTGTCTCTAGCTTTCCAGCCCACTTAATTGGCCTGAGGAAAGGGCAGGCGAGGGGGGTGAAGGGAAAGATTTATAAACAAATAGTCCATTATGCTTCTCATTAGTTGGAAGAATACCTGCATAAGTGGAAGCTGTCAGTTACAATAAGCACCCCCTCTCTTTTTTGCTTATATAATAATCCCAGCATTCAAAAGACTAATCACTATACACTGATCTACAAAGCATCTTATTTCCTCATCAAATTTCCTTACTCAGCTTAGCCATGCTTGTCAGCTTCCCAGCTCCCCTTTTCAATAACTGGTTTATTCTGAGCATCCAGCCAAGAAGCATTCCTAGGAGTAAAACCACGGAAGAATGAAGCCCTAATTTCTTTATCTCACTCCAGGAGAGATTTCTCCTTGCGCACATGGGAAAGGTCACGCAGGTAATTTGGGCTGCTGGTTTGCATTAGAGAAGCGGAGGAGGAGGAGGAGGAGGTCGATCAGCACATTGGAGCCCTTTTGTTTGTCTGAGAAGTCAGATGGCCACCAAGGGTGAAGGAAAGAATATGAATGGAGAGAGAAGAGAAGAGAAGAGAAGAGAAGAGAAGAGAAGAGAAGAGAAGAGAAGAGAAGAGAAGAGAAAGAAAGAAAGAAAGATTTTCCTTTTTAAAAAAAAAATTAGATGTTCAAAAACTAACTCTTAAATCTGAGAGTCTCTCTTTCTCTTTTTTTTTCGCAACAACAAATGGAAAATAGACTGAAAATATTCTAATGAATCACATTTGGCACCATGATGAGATAATTAGGTCTGTTTAAGCCCCATTAAAGCAAACGGGACTTATGTACGCAGTTAGGGATTCAGGGCTGAAATTCAATATGTATGTAGAAATCAGAATGTTTAAAGGCTTACTGGCATCTCCTGATAGTTCTGATTTTGGCAGGCTTAAGAGGCAAAGTCCCATAAGCTGTCAGCTGTCACTTATGATTAAATCCTTGTTCACCATTGCATGTCTTGCATCAAATGTTGCCAACTGCCCAATGGTACCAGATATGACAGAGCAATGGGCTTCTGGGAAGGCTGGGTTCCTCAAAAGGATGATAGGCAAGAAATAATTTCTCCCCAAGGGCAATCAATGCACTGAGAGGGCATTGTATAGGGCCTGCCTGGCTCAGTATGGCCTTTCTACCTTGTGGGTGGGCAGCATTTGATCCTGAGAACCACACAGGTAGTGCATGCCCCCATTTAGTGGTTCAGACACATGCACTTTTAATTTATTCATATTCAATTACATCCTACACCTTATTTTTTACCTCCCAATAAGTGGTTTTAACCTTGAATATTGTGGATTGTTAAATTGTGTTTTAAACTTGTACCTTCAGAGTTACTGCTGCAGGAGGAAGGAAGGAAGGAAAGAAAGAAAGAATTGGTGTTATTTTCCATGATATCTGTGTGGCCAATTCAGTCTGGTAGGGTTGGTAGTCTCTGGGTTCCTTCAATTAAACAGTAGACTGGAGTAGAGTAGAGTAGAGTAGAGTAGAGTAGAGTAGAGTAGAGTAGAGTAGAGTAGAGTAGAGTAGAGTAGAGTAGAGTAGAGTAGAAGAGAATAACAGAGGTGGAAGGGACCTTGGAGGCCTTCTAGTCCAACCCCCTGCTCAGGCAGGAAACCTTATACCATTCCAGACAAATGGTTGTCCAATCTCTCCTTCAAAATTTCCAGTGTTGGAGCATTCACAACTTTTAGAGACAAATCATGCCACTGATTAATTGTTCTGTCAGGAAATTACTGCTTAGTTCTAGGCTGCTTCTCTCCTTAATTAGTGTCCATCCATTGCTTCTTGTCCTGCCCTCAGGTGCTTTGGAGAATAGCTTGATTCCCTCTTCTTTGTGGCAACCCCTGAGATATTGGAACACTGCTATCATGTCACCCCTATTCCCTCTTTTCATTAAACTAGACATACAGTTCCTTCAACTGTTCTTTATATGTTTTGGCCTCCAGTCCCCTAATCATCTACCAATGTCATCTATCAGGACCAGGACTGTCTCTAGACTTTTGAGCAAAGTTATTCTGGTATGGCTCTTTTCTTAGGAATTTCAAAGAGGCGCTTTCTTGTTTCTTTTTTTTCTTCTTCACATTTTTTACTTTTCGCTTACAACTTCTAGTCTCATGCTTTTTGTTTTCTCAGACATTTTCACCCTATTTACTGTGAATCTCATTATTTTAATTGTACCAGCACCTATTGTTGTCATGTGGCAACAGTTCTGTGAAATTATATTTAACCCTCAGAGCTGGAGTGCTAGGACATGGAGTATGCCATCACCACTTTTCCAGTTTGATAGTCATATGACTTGCTCAGTCACTTCCTATCAGACTTTTGTTTTCCCAGGACAATATTATCAGCTTCCAGAGGTCCATAGTAACTTTTTTTCTTGACTTGAAACATATGTATAGTGTGCTTTTTACTACCACTCAACTGCCTTTGTGGGTGTTTTTGAAGAGTGTAGAAAGAAAAAGTTCTAAAGCAACAAGGAAAGATGATCAGATTTTATACTAGTATTGTGCATTTTGGAAGTCTTTTTTTGGAAGTCACCCAAAATTTGGTGGTCTAAGTCAAGGGTCTCCAACCTTAGTAACTTTAAGGTTTGTGGACTTCAACTCTCAGAGTTCCTCAGCCAGGGAGTTGAAGTCCACAAGCCTTAAAGTTACTAAGGTTGGAGACCCCTGTTCTAAGTTACTGCTTAGGTTGCTGAAGCCTATAACTAACCTTGATATGGATGCTGGACACATCTTGTCTGTTTCTGTATTTGCCTCTGAAGTGAGGTTCTGCTCAAAACTGCCCTTCCCACCCTTCTGTTGTTTTTAAGGGACTTGATCTGGCCTGCTACACTTCATTCAACTTTGGGGCCTAAAAAAAAATAGATGTGATCTCCAGTTGCCTATGTTTTCTATGAGCAGAAGGAATCTGCTGATGATCACAGATGGGTAGTTTGAAAGAAGATTCAAAATTAATGTCGAAAAGTATTTCTAGGAACACATTCATCTCATCTACAGCAGTGGTGGGTTTCAAAAATTTTTACTACCAGTTCTGTGGGTATGGCTTTGTGGGCGTGGCATGGCTTGGTGGGTGTGGTAGTGGAAGGATACTGTAAAATCCCCATTTCCTCCCGATCAGCTGGGACTTGGGCCAGATGTGGGCAGGGCCAGTCAGAATTTTTACTACCGGTTCTCCAAACTACTCAAAATTTCTGCTACCGGTTCTCCAGAACTGGTCAGAACCTGCTGAAACCCACCTCTGATCTACAGAGCAGATAGGCTGTCCAGAATATTGCATAAATGGGGGGAAAAACATCAGCTAAAAAAGAGAATTGGTAGACAGCCTGTCAGGTTCCAAGTAATGCACCCATTACAAAGGCTTGACATAGTCTCTTGTATTTCTCATTCAGTGAGGGAGGGTTGTCATCAATTGACATTGTTCTTGTTGTTGTGATCAATTATCTTATTATTGCCATTTTATTTAAGGGTGGGTTTAAAACCAGAATTTAGAAATGGCTATGTTCAGTAGTAGGTTTCAAAATTTTTTACTACTGGTTCGGTGGGCATGGCTTGGTGGGAATGGCATTGTGGGCATGGCTTGGTGGGCATGGTAGGGGAAGGATAGTGTAAAATCTAATTCTCTCCCCAATCCAGGGGAAGGTTACTACAAAATCCCCATTTCCTCCCGATCAGCTGGGACTCAGGAGGCAGAGAATAGATGGGGGCGGGGCCAGTCAGAATTCTTATTACCGGTTCTCCAAATTACTCAAAATTTCCACTACTGGTAGTAAAAATTCTGACTGGCCCTGCCCCCATCTATTCTCTACCTCCCAAGTCCCAGCTGATCGGGAGGAAATGGGGATTTTGCAGTATCCTTCCCCTGCCATGCCCACCAAGCCACACCCACAGAACCAGTAGTAAAAAATTTTGGAACTCACCACTGATTCCCAGGTGTGAAGATAGAAGCTTGATGGTATTGTTGACAACAGTGGTGGGTTGCCCCTGGTTTGGACCGGTTTGCAAGAACTGGTAGTAAAACCGACAGGAGCTCTGCCCACTGACCCCGACATCATCAGGAAGCTTCTGCGCATGCGGTCCTGTTGTGAACCAGTAGTAAAGGTAAGTAGAACCCATCCCTGGTTGACAGCATACTCACTCATAGGAAGAATCAGAATGTGGAATTTGGTCACTTCAAGCCATACAGTATCTTAAACAGAGAACAACCTCATGAAATTGTATTGTATAGCTAAAAGTCAGTAGACATTCTAAGTCATCCAGGTCATGGTTGACCTAAATGTGCTTTTTCAGGAGGCAACTGGACTTTCTTATCTTTTATTTTGAAGACGTTTTGCTTCTCATCCAAGAAGCTTCTTCAGCTCTGACTGGATAGTGAGGAATGGAAGGATTTATATTTCTTGCAGACAGTTATGTATTAGTATGGAAAGATTTGTTTTTCAAACTGAGAAACCACATAAAGCACATTGTGGACATTCAAGGCATTTCCAGGGGATTTTTTCATGCCCAAAGGGTTTGAAACACACTGATTCAGCCACCATCTTATATGATACTTATATATATTGTTGTGACAAAATAAATAAAATAATTTTAAAAAAATCTTCCTTTGCAAGCACCCCTGTCTGGAACCATGCTACAATACGTACTTTATTTGCTCAAACGTTTGCAAATTTAACTGTATTAACAAATCTTAAGTTATATTTTTAAAGCAATTTCTTTTTAGAGTATGCATCTAAAGAAATCTGGATGGTGTTATAGTTCGAGAATTATTAAAATGGTGAATTGTATATGACACATATCTCATATATTATTTTCAAAGACACTTGGCATTTTTCCATGAATTACACTCTCACAGTTATAAACATTCCATTCCTCTTCTAATATTACAGAGCCTTGATCATTCATCCCTATAAAAAAAATTCTAAGGCCAGAAAGACAATGGAGAGTCAGTGATTGGCAATCGCTACAGAATAAATGCTCAGTCATCTTTCATTAGTGATGATACTGGGAATTATCACCACCACCGTAAACACTTTATGTTAACTTACATTCTTCCTATTATTCTGTAACAGTGCAAAACTTGACTGAATCATTACATTCATTAAGCAGCTGGTCTTTGCCATAATGTGAAGGTTAACTCTGTTTGGAAAAAGAAAAATAGTAATTACCCTGGAAACAAAATCTTCTAAACATACACTTTTGTAAGATTTTTGGGAAGTATATTTGGTCTGCAAATAAATCAAAGATTTAATGAACTAACAGTGAGAACAATTAACCAGTGAAATGGCTTGCCTTTAGAAGTTGTAGGTGCTTCATCACTAGAGGTTTTTAACAAAAGACTGGACAGCCACCTATCTGAAATCATATAGGGTCTCCTGCTTGATCAAGGGACTAGCTTTCCTGCTTGGACTAGAAGACCTCCAAAGTCCATTCCAGCTCTATGGATGGATGGATGGATGGATAGATTGAACTGTCCCTGAGTCTGTCATCTGCACCTCTATAACTGTCTAGTTTGCTTCCGCAACCCAACAAGAAAGACACAGACTTCAGAGGATAATTAGAACTGCAGAAAAAACAATTGCTACCAACCTGCCTTCCATTGAGGACCTGTATACTGCACGAGTCAAAAAGAGGGCTGTGAAAATATTTACAGACCCCTCATATCCTGGACATGAACTGTTTCAACTCCTACCCTCAAAATGATGTTATAGAGCACTTAAAAAATAAGTTTTTTAATTATTGATTTTATTTTGTATTTATTCACTGTTGTTTTATTTGGCTGTGAACCGCCCTGAGTCCTTCGGGAGAAGGGCGGTATAAAAATTTAATAAATAAATAAATAAATAAATTTATTGTCCATAAAGAGAACTGGCAGCTGGATATTATGTTACACAAGAACGCAGAACCACGAGAACATGATATGAGTCAATAATATTGTCTAAGTTGTGATTTAGAGTATTACCAGAGAGAATGAACAACATCCAGAAAAAATGGTTTTGGTGCTGATTAAATATGGCTGCATCTTCTCGTTTCCATTTAATCACAAATAAGGAATGTAATAATCTTCAGCTTTTGCATTGTATTCTGAGCAAAAGAGCATTCAGCAAAATACACAGCACACTCACACTCTGAAATCAGAAATGTACAAAAACCTGACCTGAAGGCCAAAACTTTTGCTGCCTAAAACAAAGCAGCAGATACAGTACTGATTTCCTTTCACTGCTAAGTCAAGTTCATATTAAGATCTGCAATCATTATAATAATATATCAATATTGATTGTTTCTTATTCTCAATATATTCCCAATAATATTTTGGCAATTAACAAATTTAGTGCCCTTTCATCACATCCCAAATTAGGGAATTTCCCTTTGTTTCATCACAGACAAAGTTTTATTTAAACATGCAAAATTTTGAAAAGAGCTCTAGTCATCATCACTTCTTAATCAAAGAATCTGTATTTGTTTTCTTTGAATGGCATTACTATTGGTCTACAGTACACCATAGGGAAATCCTGGATCCACATCTCTGCAACATGCTAGACATGAGCAAATTTGTCCCTTCAGAAAGTGATATACAGTAGGAAGCAGTTCTTAAGGGTCCCTAGTATATTCAGGGCAAATTGAACATACTGGACTTAAGCTAAACCAGCTGCAGGTACCTGAACACACTTGTAAGTGGATCATAAGCTTCCTAACAAATAGGAAGCAGCAAATGAAGCTAAATGGAATCACTTCAGATACCTGTACAATTAGCACAGGGGACCCCAAGGCTGTGTGCTCTCCCCACTTCTCTTCTCTCTGTATACCAATGACTGCATCTCCAATGATCCATCTGTTAAACTACTGAAGTTCGCAGATGACACAACAGTGATTGGTCTCATTCGAGACAATGATGAATCCGCATACAGATGGGAGGTTGAACGATTAGTCTCGTGGTGTGACCGGAACAATCTGGAACTGAACACACTCAAAACTGTAGAAATGGTGGAAGATTTTAGGAGAAATCCTTCCATATTTCCACCTCTCACAATACTAGACAACACAGTATCAACAGTAGAGACCTTCAAATTTCTAGGTTCTACCATATCTCAAGACCTAAAATGGACACTTAACATCAAAAACATCATTAAAAAGACAGAAAAAAGAATGTTCTTTCTGCACCAACTGTTTCAACTCCTACCCTCAAAACGACACTATAGAGCACTGCACACCAGAACAACTAGACACAAGAACAGTTTTTTCCCGAACCATCACTCTGCTAAACAAATAATTCCCTCAACACTGTCAAACTATTTACTAAATCTGCACTACTATTAATCTTCTCATCATTCACATCACCAATCTCTTTCCACTTATGACTGTATGACTGTAACTTTGATGCTGGTAATCCTTGTGATTTATATTGATATTGATTGTTTTCTGATTGCTTATTTGTAGCCCATGACTATCATTAAGTGTTGTATCATTAAGTGTTAAATTTGTATACTATGACTATCATTAAGTGTTGTAAGTGTTGCACCTTGATGAACGTATCTTTTCTTTTATGTACAGTGAGAGCATATGCACCAAGACAAATTCCTTGTGTGTCCAATCATACTTGGCCAATAAAAAAAATCTATTCTATTCTATTCTTAACCATATGATTTTGACCCTGAGGTCTCTCTCTCTCTCCCTCCTTCTCTCTCTCTCTCTCTCTCTCTCCCCTCCCTCTGTTTATTATTCATTCATTCATTCATTCATTCATTCCTTTATTCCACTCTCACAGAAGAGTGGAAATACAGCAGTGCTGGTACTGATATTCTGTTGTGTCATCCGTTATTTCTTTCTTCAAAAAGAAAGCAAATAAAAAACTTCTATTAAGCCTAGATAAAAGCCACACTACACTCAAAAGCAGCTGAAGTAAACAATGACATATTTCTTCAACAAAGATGCAAACCTGAGCAGCTGAACTATCTATCCAAAATATATCTCTATTTTTTCAGATGAATCAAGTGCGAGAGGGGATTTCTGCCTCCCGAACAGGGATAAATGAACTCTATCACATTCTAGGATAGAAGTATTATCTGTATATTACAAAGCATCATGACACTTTAAAACTGCTTTTCTTTGTAAGACAATCTCTCACAGCTACAAACAAAAGCAAAGCATCTGACAAATGACTCTGATTGTTTATTGTTTCCTTCCTGGTTCTGCTTTGTCATTTTTTTCCTCTGAGATAAGAATGAGATAGACCCATCTTACTTGAGGTTTTGATTTCTACAGTACTTGAATAATGTTATAACTCCATCGGCCTTACACTTGCCACCATATGTATTATGAGTTATCTGTCATGCTGGATCTTTTACTTGATAATGAAACCAGTATAGAATTGCTGTCACCTTCTTTGGTGAAGCTTCCTTTGTCCAGGAGAAATATGCATTGCACATGTTCTAAATACCCTTATTGATCAACTTTCATCCAGATCCAAAACTATACTTGAATATTTGGCTGCCCACAGTCATCTGGCTTCTCCTTTGCTATCTGAATATTTGAGAATCAGATGGCATAAAGGTTTAATGTATTATTATATACTGTGTACAGTATATAAAAATGTGAAATCACAACTCCCACTTCTTTAGCTGGTGTTGGCCTTCTTCCCAAGAACCTAAAATGTTGTAATATATTGGTGTCGTATGCTGTACCAAGCAGTCTGACCTTTTGTAATTAACAGATTAAAAAATTGCCAATGCACAGATTTTTCTAAGCACCATTCAAGATTTTTGATTACGGACCCAATATGTGGATAACCACTGGGACCTTCACAGCTGGTTTATGCCATAAGCTTTCAATTTCGATTTTCAGAACTTGATACTTTGTGATCTCTAACTCTTTGTCTTCTGTTTCCTGGTATTGCCACATCAATTATCCACACTTTTTTCTTTTCAGCCACAGTTAAATCTGATAGATTGTGAGCTGAAATTTTATCCATTTTGGAAATGATTATTCGGAAATCCCACAAATATTTAACCTGTTCATTTTTTTAATTAATTTTCCAACTCTATTATTATTATGGTTGGTCACATCTAGAATGCAACATGCCAAACATCATACTAGTTGAAGAAAAGCAAGTTTTAATCTGGCAATTCAAAATGATATAGCTCAAAAGGAATAAAAGGCTACATTTAACAGTTAAATTGTGGAATAGATAGCCAAACATTTTCCCCATAATTGGACCAAGGAGAGGACTTTGATAACCCACAAGTTCTAAACATAATTGTTCCACATTAGGAGACTGCAAGACAAATGTCTCCAATGAGTTTAGAGTGCTGGGCGATAAGGAAACAGACATCTTGCTTAAACCATAGCCAGCACCTTCAAAGGTACTCTGAATTTGCATACTTCCTCTTTTAATCATCTTTTCAGCTTTTAGGAACCTTGGGATCGTTAGGAATAACACTAGGTGAGTTTATTTCAATCCTTAATGAAAGAAGTTTTAAATACAAATTTAAAGACTTAGAATAATTCTATTACAATAAATGGCAAAAGGATTATGAGAAATCACATTCTAGGACATTATTTGAGGGGACTAGAGATCAAGATTGTTAAAAGTAAAAAAAACTAAGAATACAAAGTTGGTTTATTTGATCATATTTAAAATAGATATGTTCTTACTTTTAGTAACCTTTAATGGACTTTTGCTGAAACAGTGAGGCTTTAAGGATTCATTTAGGCATAAGAAATGGGATATGGGAAGAATAGATCATTTGTTGTATTTTAAAAGAAGGTGATGTTAGTAAAATAGTTTATCCTAGTTATGAAGGGGAAAGTTATTTCTTTATATATTTATTTTTTCTTTGTTATATTCCTTTTTTGTTTCCTTTCTATTTTTCTGTTTGTTTCTTCTTTTCTATACTTTCAGTATTTTTACTTTTATATTTTTAGCCTATATTAGTTCTTATCTTTTCAATTGTAACTTTTAATCAACTAACTATAAAATTATTATATTTCTTACACAGAAACATAAATATACTACTTTCACCCAATGAAAGTTACAGATTAGGATAGACCTGGACTAAAACATACAGGAAGCCTACAGATTTTTCTTTTGCTGTTATGGATTCTTTTATCTACAGTATAGTCGGGCTTCTTGTATACTTGAAGAATCTGGGAAATGATTTTATTACTTTTCTATATATATATTTTTCTGTTATAATAAGTTGAGCTTCCTTAGCAATATTGTGAGAACAGTTTGCATTTCTTTATATAGGAAACTTCAATGAAAGAAGTCCCATTCCTAAGAGTAACTCCATGTTGCTAACCAAAGGAGATTATGTTCTTCTTCTTTTATGATTATTACTATTATTTGCACATTGCTCCTAATTTAGTGGGTACTGATTTATTATATAATTGAAACTTTGCATTGGCACAAGCAAAGTATCCCTTTTTGAAACATTGGGGGGGAAAAATTCAGAAAGGCCTTTGCAGACCAATTGTCATGGTCCTATCTCAAAAGCTTTATACAAAGGATTTATTTCATATGCAGGTATCTCAATAGGTTATTGCATTTGTACTATTTTAAAATGCAAAATAAATACATAAATAAAGGCCAAGGATATGGATTGTTTTTATGTTCATGATAAACTATAGAGTAGTATGTTATACTGAAATTTGGGGCACTCAAAGTGACTTGCTCACCAAAAACAATTGTTAAATCTCTGTCCCTATTCGAAAAAATATCTGGAAAACTGGCTGGCTACAATATAAAGGCTTAGGTTGTAGGATCTTCTTTATTTCCAAAAATGCAATTCAGCTATAGATACGATTCACAGGCATCCTGGGGAAATAAAAATGGAAGGTAGCTGCAGTCTAGACCTTTGTTCAGAAATGCATCCAAAGATCCAGGAAAAAAAAGAAGATAATCTAAGAGATTGTGGAGAAGATGCTGATGGGACAGGATATGAAGAGGTGGCGGGGAGAAATCTCACCAGTTGGCTTTCTGGACAACGGATGCAATATTTGTGTCTGATTACAACCATATTGGCTGCCACTCACTGAACAAATGAGATCTCTTTACAGCATTTACTTTGGAACAAGGACACTTGAAGTCCTCTCAAAATTCCTATTGTTGCCACCAGCTCAAAAGAATGACCTATCTATGGCATAACTGTCGTGTCCCACTCCTCCGCTGACGGCTGGGTCCGGGAAATCCGAATCAGGCTTGCCTCTGCAGCTCTGCCCAAAGTCCTAGCAAAGTCCTCAGAGCAGGCAGGAGACCAGTAAGTGACTTCAGCAAGATAAGTTTGACTTTTGCCTGACTCAGAGACTGCCAGAAAGTAGCTCCTTTATATAGGCCATGGGGTGTGGCTCCATGACTCAGCACTCATTAAGGCCTGCCCCTCCCTTCCCTCTGTTGCCTCCGCCTCTCCAATCTTCTGATGCGAGGGTCACTCCAATCAGCTGTTCTTGGGAGTAAACCCTCCTCAGGCTCACCTGCTGTGGATGAGGGGGAGGGGTCTAGCTGCTCCGTTTGCCTGGGCATGGAGTCAGGGCTGGGGCAGGGAGATGCTCCTTCTTCTGCAGTTTGTGGGGGCATGGAGCCAGGACTTGGGCCGGAAGGCATACATTCCTCAGTGTTGGGGAGCAGGTAAGAAGGCCCCGGCTGCTCTGAGGGCGGGCAAGACACAACAATAACAGTCTTCTGCTCTTCAGTACAGGAATTCTTCACATTAGATGTCTAGAACTTAAAAGTAGACAAACATTAGAGCAAATCCGATTAATTTGGATTACAAGAAAAAGAGGGAAACTGCTAACTGTATTATAAATCAAGGTTAACTAATTTTACCCTGGCCGAGCATTATTTTGAAAAATAAAGAAAAATTAACAACATAGAAGGAAGTCTTTAGATTATCCTTTCAAACTGTCTTTACCTTTAAGTCACTTCCTGCCGTCTCTTGTCTACTTGGTGTTTTTCTCTCTCTTTCTCTCTCTTTTTAAAATTCTTTCAAGTCTTCTACAGTTACAGTGCTTCGGCCCTCAAAGTCCCCTCCTAGCCATTTTCATTTACCTTGTGACTCTGACCCTTTGTGAGGCTGAACATTTTTAGCGTAAACTGATCCAGAAAGTCCCCAAGGATGTTATTCTCATTTATTCACTCAATCCTTTGACTGGAATGGGCTGCATTTGGCAGTGCTTCAGTTGAGTCAGATTCAAACAGCATACTGTCCTCTAGTCTCTCTCCTGCCCATTGTCCCCCGATTTTCTCTCTGTGTGTGTGTGTGTGTATTTTCAAGTGGAAGGTCCTAGGTTTGTAAAGAGTTTTAATAGATATCAGTCGTTTTGCATGTTACATTTCATTCAAAGTTCCCAGCAGACATGAGCAGCCGGAGGAAGGGAAGACAAGAAAAAAAAAATGATGTTGGAAAAATGAACTGTGATATTAGTAATATTGAACTTTGTCAAGCAGTTTTTAATTCTTCTTATTAATCTGATATGTTAAGGTTTCTTCCAATGCTGGCAAGGAGTTTTAAGAATTAGAATTAGGAATCCTTTAAACCAGAGGTCCCCAACCAGCATCAGGGACCCGTTTTATGAAAAACAATTTTCACATGCTACCTAGGTCTTGTGCATGCACAGATAGAATAGAATAGAATAGAATTTTAGGTCATGGACCAGTACTGGTCTGTGGCCCAGGGTTGGGAACCCTGCTTTAAACAAGCTACATTTCAACCTCAGGGTCTTTTTAAAATTCTTTCAAGTCTTCTACAGTTACAGTGCTTCGGCCCTCAAAGTCCCCTCCCAGCCATTTTCATTTACCTTGTGACTCTGACCCTTTGTGAGGCTGAACATTTTTAGCGTAAACTGATCCAGAAAGTCCCCAAGGATGTTATTCTCATTTATTCACTCAATCCTTTGACTGGAATGGGCTGCATTTGGCAGTGCTTCAGTTGAGTCAGATTCAAACAGCATACTGTCCTCTAGTCTCTCTCCTGCCCACTGTCCCCCGATTTTCTCTCTGTGTGTGTGTGTGTGTATTTTCAAGTGGAAGGTCCTAGGTTTGTAAAGAGTTTTAATAGATATCAGTCGTTTTGCATGTTACATTTCATTCAAAGTTCCCAGCAGACATGAGCAGCCGGAGGAAGGGAAGACAAGAAAAAAAAAATGATGTTGGAAAAATGAACTGTGATATTAGTAATATTGAACTTTGTCAAGCAGTTTTTAATTCTTCTTATTAATCTGATATGTTAAGGTTTCTTCCAATGCTGGCAAGGAGTTTTAAGAATTAGAATTAGGAATCCTTTAAACCAGAGGTCCCCAACCAGCATCAGGGACCCGTTTTATGGAAAACAATTTTCACATGCTACCTAGGTCTTGTGCATGCACAGATAGAATAGAATAGAATAGAATTTTTATTGGCCAAGTGTGATTGGACACACAAGGAATTTGTCTTGGTGCATATGCTCTCAGTGTACATAAAAGAAAAGATACGTTCATCAAGGTCAGATGAAACTCCACTCACTTGTACGGCCCAGTTCCTAACAGGTCGTGGACCAGTACTGGTCTGTGGCCCAGGGGTTGGGAACCCCTGCTTTAAACAAGCTACATTTCAACCTCAGGGTCTTTTTAAAAAAATGTTTTGGAAAATTTCCCCCTTCCCATGTATTAGCACACTCACTTTCTTTTTATAGTTCTTTGTGACTTAAATGCAGCAGGCCTCCCTAAGCAGATGTGCTCATAATAGGATTGATTGTTTCTTTGTTTAAACAGTTTGTATGGATGACCATCTCAGAATTCTGGATAATAGACAATTTTTTTTCACCAAGAATAGAACAAAACAACATAACAAATAAACAAGCTACATTTCAACCTCAGGGTCTTTTTTAAAAAAATGTTTTGGAAAATTTCCCCCTTCCCATGTATTAGCACACTCACTTTCTTTTTATAGTTCTTTGTGACTTAAATGCAGCAGGCCTCCCTAAGCAGATGTGCTCATAATAGGATTGATTGTTTCTTTGTTTAAACAGTTTGTATGGATGACCATCTCAGAATTCTGGATAATAGACAATTTTTTTTCACCAAGAATAGAACAAAACAACATAACAAATAAAAAGTACCAATTAGAGGCTAGAGTTCAGTTTAACAGGTGCCAGAGTTCTAAAAGTAATTTCACAATCAGTAAGGAAACTGCAACCAAACAAGCTAACAACAACGCTTACCTAATTGTCTTGACCCAAATGCTGGATCAGTTGTTTAAGATGTTGTTCCACAGGATATGGGTGGTGACATAGAAGTCATGACTTCTGGTCTCCTGAGATGATGTTGATTAATAGGAAGGATCCAAAGAATGCCCACCCTACCAGTTCTGACTAGCAAAAACAAGTGGAGAAAGTCTTTTCATGTCCTTAAAGCAGATATACAGTATTATATGTTATACTAGCTGATAACCCGGCGTTGCCTGGGTATTTATTTATCCCAATCCTGTATTAGACAGGAAGAGCAACTTCACCCTGAGCCCTGATTTCGACGAGAATTAAATTAGTTTAAAAAAATTTCCCTGTGCCCCCAGAAGCGTCAAATAAAATGATATCACCTTGTTGTTTTGCTAGTTGATCCATTTGATACATTTTTTTCTGATCTTGATTTAGAAGTGGCTTCTTGCCCATGATATATGAAGTAAGCTGTTTGACGTTGTAGTTCTTTTCTCATATGTAATGTGCTTGAAATATGCCATGTCGGTCTCGTAGTGGTGCAGGCAGACCGAGTT
The DNA here is from genome assembly GCF_028640845.1 of Ahaetulla prasina. Taxonomy (NCBI): domain Eukaryota; kingdom Metazoa; phylum Chordata; class Lepidosauria; order Squamata; family Colubridae; genus Ahaetulla; species Ahaetulla prasina. Next base: position 105,684,360 of record NC_080539.1, read on the forward strand.
GCAGTAATGTTTTATTGATCATGGCCATACATTTGTCCTCAAGAATAATCAAAGCCTTGTTGAAAATGTCTGGACCAAACATAATTTCTAATGTTGGCTTTTCCCCCTTGTGGAGTACTGTGAAGCTGTTACCATGGCAACTCTACTATGCTGCACAGTAGAAGCTATTTTAAGGCAGTACAGTAGAAGACATTTTAAGGCACAACAGGCTGTATCTTAACAAAACACACACACTGTGTGGTATTAGGGGTGTCTTACCCCCCACAGTATTTTTTCCCAGAGGGTAAGTCATCTGTGTACCAAGTTTGGTTGAAATTGCTCGAGGTGTTCCAGAGTTATGTTGGAACACACACACACACACACACACACACACACACACACACACACACACACACACACAGAGCCATTTATATACAGCATATATATAGATGATATAGTTTATATCATCCTGAGCCTATCTACCTGGATGTATCACATTAGAGAAGGCTGGAGAAAAATTTCATAGTACAATAAGAAGCATTTCACTGTTTCCTAAGGGAGGGACATTCTCATAATATTCATTCATTGTGCACCTGTTGAGCATATGAATAAGGCATGAAAATTCTGACTGGGAAAAATTGAGGCATCTATAGAAGAATAATTTCAGATTTTTCAAAGGCATTTATATATATATCGGGTTCAATAGCTCATTAAGCCACAGTTTATCAATCTGTGTTTTACTGGAAAGATTTCTCAAGGTTCTATTCACAAGCTTTCTTGTTTTGCTCCTTAAAAAAGGATAAGGGACCATTTACATTATAAAAGGGATACCATGTTTGATAGGACCCACACATCAATTGTCCTAGTGATCCTTTTCAGATAATGTGTGAAATGTTCATCATTCATGTCATGCAGTGGTCAGTGTTGAAAATATTATTCATAAGCATTTATGTTCAGTAATTCTAAAGTTCACATATGTAGTTAAAGTCTGAATAGGATGATACAGTCTAGCTGTTCTCGGTAGATAAAAGAAAAGGCATTCAAACTTGGCCATCTATTATTACTAAATAGTTTGTAAATTCTGAGTAGATACTTTTTTAAGCCATTACAAGTTTTCTTTAGGGTTCTAAGGAATAGCATCCCTAGCATTGCTTTGAATTTTCATTTTTCATTTTTCATTTTTCATTTTTATTTCTTTTGTCACAACAGTATATACAAACAATTGTCATAGACAAAACAACATGTCTTGAAGAAAATATATAAGTAAAAAATATGCATCAACTATATTAATTTGATATAATGAAGGGAACAATAGGACAGGAACGGTAGGCACTATTGTGCTCTTATGCACGCCCCTTATAGTCCTCTTAGGAATGGGGTGAGGTCAATAGTAGACAGTTTTTGGTTGAAGATTTTGGGATTTTGAGTAGAGACTATGGAGTCAGGTAATGAGTTCCAAGCATTAACAACTCTGTTACAGAAGTCATATTTTCTGCAATCAAGTTTGAAGCGGTTGACATTTAGCTTGAATCTATTTTTTGCTCTTGTAATATTGCGATTGAAGCTGAAGTAGTCTTTTATAGGAAGGATATTGCAATAGATAATTTTGTGTGTTAAACACAGGTCATGTCGAAGTCGGCGGAGTTGTAAGTTTTCTAATCCCAGGATTTCAAGTCTGTTGGTATAAGGTATTTTGTTGTTTTCGGAGGAGTGAAGAACTCTTCTAGTGAAATATTTCTGGACTCATTCTATTGTATTTATGTCAGAGATGTGGTATGGGTTCCAGACGGATGAGCTGTATTCAAGAATAGGTCTGGCAAATGTTTTGTATGCTCTAGTTAGTAGTGTAGAGTTTTTAGAAAAGAAGCTGCGTAATATTAGGTTTACAACTCTTAGGGCCTTTTTTGCTATGTAGTTGCAGTGGGCTTTGGCATTAAGGTCATTTGATATGACAACTCCAAGATCTTTGACAGGGTGGGGGTTGTCAGTTAGGAAATGTCCATTAAGTTTGTACTTGATGTTAGGTTTCTTTTTTCCAATATGTAAGACTGAGCATTTGCTGGTTGAGATTTGGAGTTGCCAAGTTTTAGACCAATCGGAAATTAAGTCGAGATCTTCTTGAAGGGTAGAAGTATTATTAGTGGTATTAAATAGTTTGACATCATCAGCAAAGAGAACACAATAACTTGAGATGAGGTCACAGAGATCATTTATGTATAGTATGAAGAGTGTTGGTCCAAGAACACTACCTTGGGGAACACCACTTTTGACAGGAACAGAGGGAGGGTGGGGGCTCCTACCCTGTGGAACAAACTTCCCCCTGGACTCCGACAACTACCTGACCTTAGGACCTTTCGCCGCGAACTTAAAACCTATTTATTTCGTCTTGCTGGACTGGCTTTTTTAAAAATTTTAATTTGATTTAATGGGTTTTAAATTTTTGTAACTTTTATAGGGGGTTATTGTATTTTAAATTTGGCCAATTGAATTAGTTTTTTAAGGGTTGTTCTTAATATTGTATGTGTTGTTCTTTTTGTATTTTATTTTGGCTGTTCACCGCCCTGAGTCCTTCGGGAGAAGGGCGGTATACAAATTAAAATAATATTATTATTATTATTATTATTATTATTATTATTATTATTATTATTATTATTATTATTATTATTATTATTATTATTTGATATAGCGTTGCCAATTTTGACCACTTGTTGTCTATTTATCCATCTGTACTATTTTTGCTCATGGGGAATATTGATGTGTTCACTAAGTTCTCACAGAAACTTGATGACACATAATTATTTTTGCAGATTAAAAGAAAAAATAAGCTCAAAGTTAATGTCTATAGAGATTCTCAGTCATTCAGGCAGGTCATGGTTGTCCCAAAGATACTTTTTCAAGAGGCAACTGGACTTTCTGTTTTTTCTTTGAAGATGTTTTGCTTTTTCATCTGACTGGATGGTGTGGAATGGAAGGATTTATATTCCTTACAGACAGCTGGTCATTTGCATTCTTTTAGTGAGTTGCTCCACACCCATTTGCACCACTCAGGTGACCCTGATGACACAAATAAACCTCCAGGTGACCTTAACAAGTCGCTAAAAGAATGCAAATGACCAGTTGTCTGCAAGGAATATAAATCCTTCCATTTCCCACCATCCAGTCAGAGCTGTAGAAGCTTCTTAGATGAGAAGTGAAATGTCTTTAAAGAAAAACCAGAACGTCCAATTGTCTCTTTTTTAAAAAAAACAAAAAAAACAAAACACCTTTGGGACTAAAAGATGATAATGCAGAAAATGATGATGAACAGTTAGTAGAATGTGCAAAAATACTCTAACCAGAAGTTAGCCCTAACCATATGAATCTCCTCAACATCTTGTGATTCTGGCAAAAGACATAGCTGCTTTAAAGATTTGCAGGCTAGTGTTCTTGTACCTTGAGATGGACCTTTTTGCTGTCAGATTTGATGCACTGCACATAATGGCTCAATTCCTTCCCATGATAGGTAGCTTGAATATCTGTAGTGGTGCCATCTGTGTGTCCACAGGTAATCATTCTGTCTAAGAGTTTGCCCTTTTTTTTTCAGGACTTCAAAATGTCTGGGAAACTTCCCTGGAGACTCATGAGACAGAGGAGCTCTATAAGTGTCCAAATGGAAGGGAAATTGAGTGAAAAAAATCCAACTGGTGTGTCACAAAAGAGCTAAGATTACAAGTTGGTCAATTATCTGATTAAAGAGTTTCTTTCATTTGTGGGTTCTCTCTTTCTTTCTTTCAGTCCTAACTGAAAGCAAAATCTGTAGTAAGTTACTACACTTCTACTTTGGCAGGGATCAAGAGCAGGTTTTAAGGGTAAATAAAAGAGGAGGCGTGGAGGGAATCGGCTTTAGAGCTGGCCAAAAGCCATGCATTTTTTCCCCTTTCTCAGTATCAAATTTAATCTCATTTATCTTATTTTCTATAAAATGAGGGAGGAAATATGCCTGGCTCTTTTTTATTTGTTTTTCAACGTTTAACTCAAATAAATGAAATGCTTTTCTCTCCTTAAAAGAAGCATTTTACAACTACCTTGAAATCCCTTTGAATTGCAGAGTGTATAAATCATCTGTCTGCCGTCCTATAACAGAAATATGTCTTCATATGACCCACAAACTCAGCCATATTTGACAGAGTTGGAAGATAAATTTGGAATGTGTTTTACTGACCATCGAATGAATTGTCATAGCATTTATAGGACCCACAATTGACCTTTGTAAATTTAACGCTACTCTGTTAAAGAAGATGCCAGAAGAGGCCCACAGTTCAACAAGGTTTTTTTTAATTATTATTATTTAAATTGAAAATTTTAAGTTCAAGCATTTTAAGAAATCTTATCTATATACTTGGAGAAGAAAAAGGAAAACTTTTATATTGTGTTTTTATGTTTAAATAAATCATGAAAAAGGTTGTATAATGAAGCTAACTTTCAGATAAGAAGCTTGCAGTCAGATATCGTACACTGACTAGAATAAGCTATGAAATATGGAAATATGGAAGCTATGAAAAATGGGAATGGAAGAAAACAAAACAAATGAAAAAAAAACAAATATATTAAATGTTTGTAGGACAAGAAGCTATGACTCCTACAGTATAAAGGGAAAAGTATTTTCCCAGAATAATTAATGTAAAATTCCATGAAGCTGAAGAAATATTTTACCACATATAATAGATATGCAACCGCCCTCCCTCCACCAACAAAATATTTGGGAGACATAAATAGTACAAACAAACAATTTTAGAAACTGAATTTGAAATGAGATAACATGTTTTATACTACAGACGTATAATCCCAGAATTTGCATTCTTCTATTCAAATTTTCTATTTTGAAAGGTTCAATTCCTTTCGCCGCGAACTTAAAACCTATTTATTCCGCCTTGCTGGACTGGCTTGATTTTTAAAACTTTTAATTTGATTTTATGGGTTTGAAATTTCTGTCAATTTTATAGGGCGTTATTACATTTTAAATTTGGCCATTTGAATAAGTTTTTTAAGGGTTGTTTTTTAGTATTGTATGTATTGTTTCTTTTGTATTTTATTTTGGCTGTTCACCGCCCTGAGTCCTTCGGGAGAAGGGCGGTATACAAATTAAAATATTATTATTATTATTATTATTATTATTATTATTATTATTATTATTATTATTATTATTATTATTATTATTATTATTATTAACTTTAATCATTGCTGTGTTAGTAGTTTCTAGTTCATAGTGTATAAATACCAACTATACTTGGCTACTATTTGTATTCTATAATGTAATAACAATTTTTTTTTTAAAAAAAATCTTTCTCAGAAACATCAAGTGTGGATCATGAGTGAAGAATGGGAATGGAAGAAAAAAGGAAAGATATAAAAGAAATAATTAAATGGCTTGCTTATGCAGTGGGTGCACAAATTATTTAATTTGTGTGGAGGTTTCATCTACATATGCCTGATCATAATAATTCCTAGGAAAATATCCTATTTGATAGATAAGAATTTTAAAACTGTATTACAAAGATTTATGGTGTGGGGGAATTGTTATAATACTTTATTATACTTTAATAAAGTACTGATGATGTACTGGTAAATGACTGAAAGTACCCATGAACCTTAGAAAAGAACAAATGTAGGAATGAACACCCCCTCAAGATTGGTAAATGTTTTAAGAGAATTCTTAAAGTTAATTTCTTGTTTATTTATTAAATAAATAATATTTAATTATTTAAATGGTATGTAATGGTCAACTTCTAAAGTTGGGCTTATAAGATTGTGATTTGCAGATGATAACTGAGAAGAAAGAAATTTTCTTAATTTTAAAATATATCCACTGGACAGATTAACATTATTTTGTATGGACTTGATATTGATTATGTAGTATTATAGCCCAAATTGGAAAGTTGCTATTTGTCATCTTTGAAATCTTGGCAACTACTTAGTTACTTGATTTCCAGCACTGAAAATAATTAGACTTATTTGGATGATATTGAATAACAAAACTTAAATTTAACTCCAGATTTCAGAAGAAATTTAGGAATTATCCTTATTTAAAATGGATGGGTAAAGCTTTTGTTTAGAAAGCATAGGACGCAAATAGCACTGTTATCCTTAATCAGATATTTATTAACGATGCTTTTAAAGCTGCTGAAGGGTTACAAACAGAATACAATCTGCCAAAAAACTTGAATAGCAGAAACTTCACTAGAAGTATTTTTATGTTTTTTGGAACAGATGCACTGGATGCTTTGAAAACCTTTCTGATTTTGAGTGTATTAAAGAAAATTTTAGAGGCTAAACCAGCAATCCAGCTTTATTGCCAGTTAAAACACTTTACTAAAATAAATATGAATAATATACAACAAATTTGGAATGGAGAATTGGAATTTCCTTTTTACAAAATCAATCATCTCAAGTTTCAAAACATGTGAAATGTATTTCTTAGGATCTTAAAGTTACTTAATAAAAAAATCAAGTCTTTAGGACTGTTCAATGGGTATTTTCAAAGGTTGGGTCTCTAACTTTTATATTGGAGATGCACAGAAATAAACATTGAAGGTACATTAGTAAAGATGTTTTGATCATGCCCTCTTGCTTCTTATTGGTTGGGTATTCTTAACTATGGTGGATTGGTTAATATTAAAGATGTTGATGTGTTACTAAATTATATTCCCAAAACTTGGAACTTGTCTGTCTATCAGAAATTTTTGTCTATCAGAAATGCTTGAAATGTTGGCCAAAAGATGGTCATGTGCAGAGGTGGGTTTCAGCAGGTTCTATCCAGTTCTGGAGAACTGGTAGTGGAAATTTTGAGTAGTTCAGAGAACCAGTAGTAAAAATTCTGACTGGCCCCACCCCATCTATTCTCTGCCTCCCAAGTCCCAGCTGATCGGGACGGAATGGGGATTTTGCAGTATCCTTCCCCTGGAGTGGGGAGGGAATGGAGATTATACAGTAACCTTCCCCTGCCACACCCACCAAGCCATGCCCACCAAGCCATGCCACACCCACCAAGCCACACCCACAGAACCAGTAATAAAAAATTTTGAAACCCACCTCTCGTTGGTTTCTGAACATTTTGTTATCAGGCTAGGTAACATCTTCGACCGAGTTTAGGGGATGTCAGTGTTGTTCTGTTTATAAAGGCTTCAGGTGTGGGCGTGTCAAGTGAGGAGGTGGGTCATCTGTGAGTCATCTGTGAGTCTTGTGATGAGTCTTGTGATAAGATTACATCAGGTCAGAGTCATCGGGAAGTGCTGGTGGGAGGGTTGTGTGGGTTAGTTGAGGGTTGGTGCTGTCTGGTTGGTTGTGTGGGGTTGATTTAGATTCTGAGGGATTCGTAGGATGGTTGTAGGTCAATGTGTCTGTTGATGGAATTGCTTGTGGGGTGCCGAGATTCAATGAACTCATGAGCATGGTGGATGGTAGTATGGCTGATAATCTTTCTGTTGCTCCAATCAAACTGGTACTGTTTGGTATCGATATGGGTAGAGGTTAAGGATTTGGGATTGTGGTGTTCGACTGCCAGCCAGTCTGTTTGTATAACCAGAAGAGACAAAGTCAAGAAGAATGGGTGCTGAATGAAGATAGACTGAACCCAAAAGTAAGTTAGCACATGAAAGAAATAGGTTGAGGCTGTTTGATCAAATAGAGCAAATTAAAGAAGACCAAAAGAAGCAATTTAGAATTGGAAGAATTTATACCCAAGGAATATTAACAGAGTAAGGAGATAGTCCTTTTCCAATCTAGTAGCCAGCTTTTTTTCCCCTACATCAATCACTTTACTACTCAGACCTGTTTCCATATAAAGGTCAGGAAATTATGAATGCTGGCCTTGCTGTCCAGAATCATGAAGCAGTAACTCCAGCATCTACATAGGCTGTTGAGGGATAACCAGTGCCTCAAAATCATTTTCTTTAGACTCTAGACCTTGAAATTAGCCCAGAAATGTGAACATTATCAATAATATTAATATTTTGAGAGTCACAATTCTCCATGATAATTTCTCCATGCCTTCCTCAGTGTGAGGTTGCAACTTTCAAAATTCTTAACTAATATAGCCAAAATTCAGATTTATTTATTTATTTATTTATTTATTTTGTCACAACAATATATATAAGTATCATACAAAAAGATTATATAGATTGGACAAAACTGGCATAATTGTTCTAGCAAAGGTGGGAAAATCTCATCCCTGCTTTTTTAAAACAGAAGATATGACATGCCCACCACAAATTTTTTATAACCCATTATATCTGCAGGATTTTCCCCTTCTGATGAAGTTCAGCAGCCCTTTTTTTTTTTTTTTGCATTAGGCATTATGGGAATAACCATTGTTTGCAACGTGGACTTCACATAGTTCCAACTAAAAATATTGACCAAATAGGCAGCCCCAAGCTATAAAAATAACAGTAGAAAAACAGAAATTAAAAGGGTGAATTCTTAGCAACCATGGCCTTTGCGACTTGTTATTTTTAATCAGAAAATCAACAAAGTTTGAAACGTTAATGCTCTGAATTATTTTTGTTTTATTTTATTAACCTTTCCACAACTGGCACATTTGAAAACTCTCTTTCATCACATGCTTAGCAGAAGTTTGAGAGTAGCAAAGTGCTGAGCCAAATTTCTCTCTTCTAAGTTCATGCTCGGTGTGCCATGTTTCTCTTCTAACCTTTCTCTTCTCTGATGCAGCTGATGAGAAATAGGAAAAGCCAACACTGGATACTACCAACCCAATTAAGCTGAAGAAGCATATCTTCTCAAGTGTCAACTTAGATTGCTCAATGGAAACATTTCCATTATTCAGTCGATTAACATCCACTGGCTTTCTGCCATGTTGAACTACATGGCTGAAATTCTTCTATATGCCTGTTGGTCTTTCTGTCTGTCTGTCTGTCTGTCTGTCTGTCTGCCTGCCTGCCTATCTGTCTATCATCTACATTTGGAAGTCACTTTTTCAAACACTTTTCTCAGGAATGCTTATACATGCACACTCAAAAACAGATTAAACATTTTAAAAACTGAAAAGGTGACATAAAATGTAAAATGAAAATAATAAAATCATAGACATCCGGTGGGCTGTCTATGAACAAATTCATCACTGCTTACAAATCTAAATATTAACTTCTTAAAAGGTCCAGGAACATAACTTAATCTTTGTCTCACCTTGGAAAACTAATAAAATAGATGCTAATATGGAAATGAAACAAAGGGTCCATAACTGAGGGCACTTTCCTAGGCAGGCAGCCATTAACCATACCTCAGCAAGGAAAACAGCCACCCACCCACAAACAGGTAGGCTCATTGAAGAAAAGATTTCTGTTGGTTACTATGATCCAAAATTGTTAAGGGTATAATATTAACTAAGTTTGGAAATCAGCTAGGAATTTTTGTAAACATTTGGTAATGATTCTCTCCAAATAAAAAGTGCTTGATATTGTTGCATTGTTTTTTTATTTTAAGAAAGACTCGAATCCTCAAAGGGAGCCTAAATTATGTGGATTATATACCCCACATAAAATGACAAGAAGATATAGATATATTTTAAAGTTTAAACTGCAGTCTATTAACTCACCACAAATTTGTCATCCAATAGCAATACAGAGACAGATGCTCCATCCTTCTACCATTTAGTTGCTTCACCTCTACAATTTTTTCCTCAAAACACACCTGCTCATTTTTCTATAACCACCCCCAACAGGTTTTATGCTCGGTCACAGAACTGGCTGAGTAAGTGCAAACAAGACAAGTATAACAGTGGATCCACATTCTGATTCTCTTCTGCATTTTTTTACCTACCATGTTTCATTGGCCTATAATATATGGCTCTGGCCCTGCACCAATGCAAGAATCCATAGGCTAAGTCCAAGATGAGATGGCTAGTGATTCTGGGGACCAGAATAAAACAAGAACAGGACACATGCCAACAGCTTGAAATGGCCTGAGTGATCTGGCAGGAGCCAGTACCAAATATCCAGTTGTCATAGCCATGAACACCAGAAAAGAAATGACAAAAAAGTGCTTGTGGGACCTGATCAGGTCAGAGATGCTTGGATGGGTAAGAGCAGCATGGATGGCAGGATCTAACATGGTAAGATGTGGCTAACTTTTATCTTTATTTCAAGAAATAAAGAAATGCCACACTCATCCCTGCTCCGCAAAGGCAAAAAATGTTATGATATGTGACACATGATACGATCAAGTTTGACACCCATGTTTTAGAGAAAAATAATGTATGGGGAACCTCATACATGACTGAGAATCTCCACAGACACATATGAGGCTCTAAATCAGTGTTTATAGATTATTTGGATATCAAGAACAACATGCATGAAAACTGAATATATGCAAGTTTGGTGACCATATCTTTTTAATGTGCTTCTGACAGGGATCTGGCTGGCCATCATAAAAATGGAAGTTTGATCTAAGAAGCCATACAAAGCTCTTGGCATTACCACCTTGGATTATATTCTCTTCACTGATTTCCTACAATCTTATAGGTATCAATCAAAATGCTGGTTTTGATTCTTAAAAATCATACATAGATTTTGGCCTAGGCTGATTCCTCACTCTGGAGGGGGGTGTTGTTGTTGATTAGTGTCAGCTCTACAGATGGTACAGGGTAGCAATTAACCCAAAAGAGCAGCAAGAGTGTAGATTCAGGATCATGTTTCAGCCAATATTTCATCAAGCTTTTCTTAAATTGTTTTTCATTATTTAGTTAGCAATGCACTAGGATAAAACTGGATTAGGTTGTTATATGGGGAGTTGATGTTCAATCATTGTAACTTCACATAAGAAGTGTACTATTTGCCACTTCCTACCTGTGACTATTGTTTCTTCAAATTGGATCACTATCACTGACAGCAGGATGTTGGATGGTGTGGTGTTGGAAACTATAAGTGTAAGCTTATTGAAACTATTAATTTAGCAGTGGGAGTAGCAACAAGCAGAACAAAAGTGTAAAGCTAAAGCAGGAAATTTTGAGTAGTTCGGAGAACTGGCAAGTACCACCACTGGCAGGCCCCAGAGTGGGGTGGGAATGGAGATTTTGCAGTATTCTTCCCCTGGAGTGGGGTGGGAATGGAGATTTTGCAGTATCCTTCCCCTGCCATGCCCACCAAGCCACGCCCACAGAACCGGTAGTAAAAAAATTGGATTTAAGCACTGTGATAATTCCATAATTCAATCCAGTGGGGACACATTCTAGCAAATCAGCCTTCTGCAGCTGAACACCTCAAAACAGATTAAACATTTTAAAAACTGAAAAGGTGACATAAAACTGGATTAGGTTGTTATATGGGGAGTTGATGTTCAATCATTGTAACTTCACATAAGAAGTGTACTATTTGCCACTTCCTACCTGTGACTATTGTTTCTTCAAATTGGATCACTATCACTGACAGCAGGATGTTGGATGGTGTGGTGTTGGAAACTATAAGTGTAAGCTTATTGAAACTATTAATTTAGCAGTGGGAGTAGCAACAAGCAGAACAAAAGTGTAAAGCTAAAGCAGGAAATTTTGAGTTTCTAAATCTTTGATTCATTAACAGTTCTGGTTGCTGGTTTCCAACAGTTGAATCGATCTAATTCAGCTGCTGAATTTAGTCATTCCTTAAGGGCAGATACATATAAGCCAATATTCTATGGAACAGCTGCTGATATGGCTCTGGCCCTGCACCAATGCAAGAATCCATAGGCTAAGTCCAAGATGAGATGGCTAGTGATTCTGGGGACCAGAATAAAACAAGAACAGGACACATGCCAACAGCTTGAAATGGCCTGAGTGATCTGGCAGGAGCCAGTACCAAATATCCAGTTGTCATAGCCATGAACACCAGAAAAGAAATGACAAAAAAGTGCTTGTGGGACCTGATCAGGTCAGAGATGCTTGGATGGGTAAGAGCAGCATGGATGGCAGGATCTAACATGGTAAGATGTGGCTAACTTTTATCTTTATTTCAAGAAATAAAGAAATGCCACACTCATCCCTGCTCCGCAAAGGCAAAAAATGTTATGATATGTGACACATGATACGATCAAGTTTGACACCCATGTTTTAGAGAAAAATAATGTATGGGGAACCTCATACATGACTGAGAATCTCCACAGACACATATGAGGCTCTAAATCAGTGTTTATAGATTATTTGGATATCAAGAACAACATGCATGAAAACTGAATATATGCAAGTTTGGTGACCATATCTTTTTAATGTGCTTCTGACAGGGATCTGGCTGGCCATCATAAAAATGGAAGTTTGATCTAAGAAGCCATACAAAGCTCTTGGCATTACCACCTTGGATTATATTCTCTTCACTGATTTCCTACAATCTTATAGGTATCAATCAAAATGCTGGTTTTGATTCTTAAAAATCATACATAGATTTTGGCCTAGGCTGATTCCTCACTCTGGAGGGGGGTGTTGTTGTTGATTAGTGTCAGCTCTACAGATGGTACAGGGTAGCAATTAACCCAAAAGAGCAGCAAGAGTGTAGATTCAGGATCATGTTTCAGCCAATATCAGTCTACCATGTAACAGCTCTGAGGGGGAGAAAAAGCTTCACTTAATGATAGAGCTGCCAGAGTAAACAGTGCCTCGAACCAGGGAAATCTAAAGCACATGCGTTATTGTCAGGTTTGGCTTAGCTAGTTTGGCTAATCAAAACAGCAGCTCTGCTTTTAAAAACTATTTCTGCTTAAGCAGCTAGCAGCTTATCAAGACAAGAATAGGCAGGAATGCCAGTCAGAGCTGCGCTCCATTAACTGTGAATAAAATGACACATAAGATCTAATTCTTAAAGAGACGCAACATGACAGTCTAACATAAACTTAATTATTATTATTTTTAAAAATCTTGCCTTTTTATGCTAACTCATAGCACTGTTTGCAGTACCAAAAGTTTATATAATATGGAAAGGAATTCTTACAGAAAAGAAATGACAAAAAAGTGCTTGTGGGACCTGATCAGGTCAGAGATGCTTGGATGGGTAAGAGCAGCATGGATGGCAGGATCTAACATGGTAAGATGTGGCTAACTTTTATCTTTATTTCAAGAAATAAAGAAATGCCACACTCATCCCTGCTCCGCAAAGGCAAAAAATGTTATGATATGTGACACATGATACGATCAAGTTTGACACCCATGTTTTAGAGAAAAATAATGTATGGGGAACCTCATACATGACTGAGAATCTCCACAGACACATATGAGGCTCTAAATCAGTGTTTATAGATTATTTGGATATCAAGAACAACATGCATGAAAACTGAATATATGCAAGTTTGGTGACCATATCTTTTTAATGTGCTTCTGACAGGGATCTGGCTGGCCATCATAAAAATGGAAGTTTGATCTAAGAAGCCATACAAAGCTCTTGGCATTACCACCTTGGATTATATTCTCTTCACTGATTTCCTACAATCTTATAGGTATCAATCAAAATGCTGGTTTTGATTCTTAAAAATCATACATAGATTTTGGCCTAGGCTGATTCCTCACTCTGGAGGGGGGTGTTGTTGTTGATTAGTGTCAGCTCTACAGATGGTACAGGGTAGCAATTAACCCAAAAGAGCAGCAAGAGTGTAGATTCAGGATCATGTTTCAGCCAATATCAGTCTACCATGTAACAGCTCTGAGGGGGAGAAAAAGCTTCACTTAATGATAGAGCTGCCAGAGTAAACAGTGCCTCGAACCAGGGAAATCTAAAGCACATGCATAAGTGCACCTGCGTGCCTACCGTCCCTAATATTCCTTTTTACTTACTCTTTTCATGTATGCAAATTATGTTTTACCTGTTATCTTATATATGATTGACAAAACAAAAAAACAAAAAAAAAGTCAAGCTATTCGCCAAAGCACCTGAGGGCAGAACAAGAAGCAATGTTAGAACAATTAATCAGTGGAACAACTTGCCTCCAGAAGTTGCGAACGCTCCAACACTGGAAATTTTTAAGAAGATGTTGGATAACCATTTGTCTGAAGTGGTATAGGGTTTCCTCCCTAAGCAGGGGGTTGGATTAGAAGACCTTCAAGGTCCCTTCAAACTCTGTTACTCTATTCTATTCTAATATATTTATAAGCTCAAAACCCCACTAAACTTCAGTAGAAGTTAATAACTACTTAAGAAAGATTACATAGGATTGTCATTTATTTATTTACTTTATTTATTTATTTATTTATTTGTCACAACAGTATATATAAGCATAAGCAAGAAATAACTATACAATATATATTACTGGCCCAAAACAGATATAATCTTGTTTTCCCATTAAACAAAAAGTTTATTGCCAAAGGAGATGAGATTTCCTTCCTTCCTTAAGTAAAAATGGAGCAGTGAAGCTAGCAGCATATGGGTATGTATACTTTCCTCCCATAAGGGCTAGCAGGAGCTTTGAACCAAGTCAAAGGAGAATGACTTGGAGCGTTAAGAGCCCATCCTGCTGTCCTTATCATATCTGGAGCTCCCAAGAGTTAGCTTGAAATATAAGTATGCAACCCTCTTATGACTAGATACCAAACTTGGAAAATAACAGAACTAACTTTTTATTCAAAGAAGACAAGTTTCCCAAGTTTAGAACATTACTTGGAAAAACTGGGTTTCCATAATCTGAGCATAATAGGAACAATATATTATAACCATGCGGGATAGAATAGAGTTGATATGGGGTAACAGTTGACTCGCATCCAGGAAGATCCAGGTTCTAGGCCACCCTTAACCGGCGCAGCAGGATACCATGGTCGATGGTATCGAAAGCCGCTGAGAGGTCTAATAGGACCAGGGCAGAGGAATAACCCCTATCCTGGCCCTCAGAGATCATCCACCAAGCGACCAAAGCCGTCTCAGTGCTGTAACCGGGCGGAAGCGGACTGGAGCAGGTCCAGATAGACAGTTTCCTCCAGGTGAAGGGAAACTGATATGCCACCATACTCTCTACAACCTTCGCCGCGAAGGTTGGAGACTGGACGATAATTACCTAAAACAGCGGGTCAGGAAGGCTTCTTGAGGAGGGCCTCACCACCGCCTCTTTCAAGGCGGCGGAAGACTCCCTCCAACAAGAAGCACTCGTAATCCCCTGGAGCCAGCCTCGTGTCACCTCCTGAGTGGCCAGCACCAGCCAGGAGGGCAGGTCCAATAAACATGTGGTGGCATTCAATCTACCCAGCAACCTGTCCATGTCCTCGGGAGTCACAGGGTCAAACTCATCCCACAACATCACCAAGACCGCCCTCAGGCGTCCCGTCCGAATCGCTGCAATCTTGGTCCAGACCGTCCTTCAGCTGAGCGATTTTATCGTATAGATAACCGTTAAACTCCTCAGCGTCCCTGCAGCGGGTCATCCCGCTCCCCTGGTGAAGGAGGCGGGTCACCAAACAGGGCAGCTGGGCGGTTATCTGCCGGCGCAATGAGGAGGCGTAGCGCCTCGCTTCCCTCAGTGCCACTAGGTAGGTCTAGTATAGGATCTAACTAGTGTCCGATCAACCTCTGAGCGGCTGGACCTCCAGGAACTCTCTAGGCGTCTTCTCCGGCGTTTCATCCCCTCAGCTCCTCGGAGAACCAAGGGCGGTTGGGATCTCGCCGGGTCAGAGGCCGCAAAGGCACGACATGGTCTAAAGCCCGGCCGCAGCCCGTTCCCAGGCTGCAGCCAGTTCCTCTGCCGTGCCGTGAGCCAGACCCTCAGGAAATGGCCCAAGCTCCGTCCGGAACCTCTCTGGGTCCATCAGGCGCCTGGGGCGGTACCAGCGTAATGGTTCCGTCTCCCTGCGGTGTTGGGTAGCGGTCAGAAAGTCCAGGCGAAGGAGAGTGATCTGACCATGACAAAGGTTCAATGACTATTTCCTTTAAGTCCAGATCTCTCAACCACTGACCAGAGACAAAAATCAGGTCCAGTGTGCCACCCCCGATGTGAGTGGGGCCATCCACTACTTGAGTCAGGTCCAAGGCCGTCATGGAGGCCAAGAACTCCCGTGCTACCGGCGATGGCGAGCGGCAGATGGCAGGTTAAAGTCCCCCATGACTAAGAGTCTGGGGGTCTCCACCGCCACCCCCGCAAGCACCTCTAGGAGCTCAGGCAGGGCAGCTGTCACGCAGCAAGGAGCCAGGTACGCGACCAGCAAGCCCATCTGACATCTATGACCCCACCTCACAAAGAGGGATTCACACCCGGCTATCTGAGGTACAGTGGTCTCCCTCGGCTCTAGACTCTCTTTGATCACAACTGCCACCCCTCCACCCCTACCCTGGGCCCTCGGCTGATGGAATGCACGGAAACCCGGTGGGCACATCTCAACCAGGGGCACACCCCCTTCATTGCCCAACCAGGTCTCCGTAACGCCTATAATATCCGCGGCACCCCCCTGAATTAGATCATGTATTAGGGGGGCCTTATTGGCCACGGACCGTGCGTTGCATAACATCAGACGAAGGCCCAGGCTCTGAGGGTCCTGACCATCTGGGGAACAGGTAAAGTTAGGGGGATCGGGGCACGCGATCGCCTGCATACATCGAGCGCGTGACCCCCTATGTCGATACGATCCCCCCCTTCCGCCATATCTGCCCCTCCCACTTACCGTGCCAATAGACTCACCCTCACACAAAGGAACACCCTCCCCCCCCATAACCTCCGAACCCATTTGATAATCGCCACGAGCATGCGCTGGAACTGGTTTCCCTCCCGACGGGCTACCCCCATCACCCGCCCTACCCCTCCCACCCCTTAAAAATGCCCTATCTAAAAACCCCCAAAGGCTCTTTCTTCTCGCATGCCACCTCTGTGGGTCCCAAGACCCGTCATTGTTGGAGCCCAGGCGGGCAGACGAGGAACGGTTGGGAGGGGAGGGGAGAGTAGAGGCTGGCGAGGCACCCCTCGACATGAATGACATCAAGTTGGCCATGCCCACCCAGTCATATGACCACCTAGCTATGCTCACCCAGCCAGTCATTAGGCAGATCATATTAGTGGTCCATGGGATTTAAAATTATGAATTTACTGGTCCCTGAGGGCCGAAAGGTTGATGACCCCTGCATTAGAGACAAGACACCATAGAGAGTTTTTAACTGGAGACAGGACAAGTTAGACAAGTCTGTCATGCCTCAAATATCTTTAAAACCACCTGAATTGATGCCATTCTGTGATTGGTTTAGAATCTATGCCAAATCAGAACACATTCCTACTCCTAAGTTTTGTTTTGTTTTTTGTTTTAAATGGGATATCCAATCACGTATCTTTCAAATCATGCATATTTTGTCCATTCATAGTCTTTCAAGCATGACAGAAAGTAAGCAGTGGCAGGAAAACATTCAAAGAACCCCAAAGCACTGGATTTTTTTTAAAAATTTTTATTTTTGGTAGGATGGATAGAATTTTCCCAGGCTAAACATGGAACAATAGGGGTCCAGCATAATCAAAACCATACTTTGTAAAGTACAGGGAAGCAGCAGAAGCTGAACCATGAAAAAGATACATACAGAAAATTAATCCTGAAGTCCTACAAAATGCTACCCAAGTCTATAAATTTATTTCAAGTGCTCTAAATCAGAGTAAATGGAATAATCAAATCTTTGTGAAGGTCCAGTATTTTGTTCCATTGATAAACCTTTATTTTATTAACAGGCCTTTAATTCTTTCATATATATATACTATTTTTGTTTTGTATGACTCAAGAATGTTGGTTGGGACTAAATAGCGTATCAGTATCACAATTAAATATTTGACTACATTGTAACAGATTGGCACTATTTTCCTAATCCCTAATCACTTTTAACAATAACAACAGGAAACTTTCCCATTTAAAAAAAAAACTTTAGCAATAGGAATGCCTTATGTGAGCATCCATGAATATGTGTGTGTGCAAAAAAAAATTGAATTAACTTGAAATAAAAGATGCTGCTTAGAATAATTGCAGTTCCAAAGCCAACTTCTTAGGTATCCAGCATTTTTGATATGGAAATCACATCATTTCAGGAATCTGCAATCAGGTGTGTTCATCACTATTTGAAGCCACTTTATGTAGGACAACCTATAACCAACTTCCTTTAAAGTCTTGAGGCCTGAAGAATCTATAGCATTATTTAAGAGCAGGAGTAAAGTATTTCCTTAGGAACATCAAATATATACAGTACATAAGGAGAGTATAGATACTTTACCTAAGATAGATGAAGGTGGATCCACTCTAGCTAGGTCTATTTATAACATTCATTCTTCTCCATGAGAAACCTTATTCAAATTTTGCAACTGGAGCACATTGGACCACCAGACTCCTTGGTGGATTAATCACATAGTGTCTCCCTTTGAAGGTCCACTTTCCCTAATTTTATGCTCTTACATGACTGCCACAAGATAAAGCCAGGTGACACGGAATGGGACTCTTCAGAACTGGACCAGCTGAATTCACTTGGAGGTTCTTCATAAACTGCATGGAACTGGAAGTCCTGGATATAGTGACATTGCACCACTGATATATTTCTTCCTCTTAGCAATATTTATGGTCCACTAGGAGGTATGAATTTGGGATATTGATCTGGGCAAGTGCAACATTGCCTTGTAATATCGGATCTGCAGGAGTTATACACCATATCCCTGGGATTATATAAAGTATGATTAGACAAGTTCAGACAAAGGACTTCCAGTTACACTGTAAATTCCAAAATGCTGGCCAGTATCAAGAAAAGATTAACAAGACCCACAAAGCAGGGGTGAAATTCAGCAGGTTCTGACAGGTTCTGGAGAACCGGTAGCGGAAATTTTGAGTAGTTCGGAGAACCGGCAAATACCACCTCTGGCTGGCTCCAGGAGTGGTGAGGGAATGGGGATTTTGCAGTATCCTTCCCCTGGAGTGGGGTAGGAATGGAGATTTTGCAGTATCCTTCCGCTGCCACACCCACAAAGCCACGCCCACAAAGCCACGCCCACAGAAGTGGTAGTAAAAAAAATTGTATTTCACCACTGCCACAAAGTTAATATGTAAAAGGCAGGGGGAGGCTATCTACTAACTATCAAAGCTTTCATAGCATATTTATTGGATATGGGGCATAATTTGCAGCTCTGATCAGAAGGCTTGTGTAGATTGGTTGCAGGAATAATGCCTTTGGTGATGAGCTGATCTGGTCCTGTGGCATTTGGACCAATGTGCTGGATAGGAAATTATAGTAGGCAGACAAATGAGAAACAGAATCTCTCCTGAAGAAGATGTGAGATAAAGGGTGGCTCAGGTTAGTAGTTAGACCAAGGCTGGTTTGCCCAGAAACACATGACGAACTCAAGTGGAAGAAAGACACTTACCATGATTTCCCCAGCAGGGCCAGTGGTGGATTAAGGCTCACTGCCTTAAGCACTGACAAATCCTTCTTTCAATAAAGAACCAATCTTCATTGGGTTTTTTTCTTTTTCAACTTTGTGATGCTCCTTTTGGGCCTGATGCCCTAAGCATGCGCTTAGTCTTCTTAATGGTTAATACACCACTGAGAAGGGCCCAGACTAGTTAAGAGAAAAGTAAAGTACAGGCAAGAACATGGATCATATGTACAATTTTGTCCTTGATACTATGCTGTACCATAACCCAATAACAACTGTAAGGAATATGAGTTGGGGCTAGTAGTATACAACTTTTTGAAACAGGTTGCCAAGCATCTTATTTGCTTATTACCCCTTTGGCTCTTCTATGTTTTCCATAGACCATTTCTCGTGCTAAGGGAAAACGTTCTGAATGAAAGTTATTAATTTTTCACGTATAGCTCCTGTTTAGAATACCCTTTCTCTATTTATCTCATGCCTTTTATTGTTTTACCAATGTATAAAATACAAAGACAAATTTAAAAAATAGGAAATTAAGGGAAGGAAAGAGAGAGGGGAAAAGAAAATATTTATTTATTTATTTATTTTTATTTATTTATTTAGATTTTTATACCACCCTTCTCCCGAAGGACTCAGGGCGGTGTACAGCCAAAGTATAAAAACAACACAATGTACAATTAAAACAAAAACTTAAAACAAACATAATCCATAAATGGCTGAAATTAAAACAATCAAATTTAAAAACCCTTAAAATTTATAAATAATAACCCCGATTAAAATCGTTTAGAATTAAAAATTTAAGCCAGTCCCACTTGAATAAACAAATGCGTTTTCAGCTCACGGCGAAAGGTCCGAAGGTCGGGTAATTGGCGCAAACCAGGGGGAAGTTCGTTCCAAAGGGTAGGAGCTCCTACAGAGAAGGCCCTTCCCCTGGGGGCCGCCAGCCGACATTGCTTGGCGGACGGCACCCTGAGAAGACCCTCTCTGTGTGAGCGTACAGGTCGGTGGGAGGCATAAGGTAACAGCAGGCGGTCCCGTAAGTACCCAGGCCCTAAGCCATGGAGCGCTTTAAAGGTGGTAACCAAAACCTTAAAGCGCACCCGAAAGACCACAGGAAGCCAGTGCAGACTGTGGAGGAGTGGTGTTATGTGGGAGCAGCGTGGGGCTGCCTCAATCACCCACGCTTGAGGTACGAGGGAAGAAAAAAAAAGTGTTGGCTTCCGAATACCCATTCTCTAAATATGGGTGCTTGGAAAATGAAAATACAAGCTCAATTACTCCTAACTATATGGATTCTATTGTAAATTGCATATTATTATCCTGGTGTCTTTTTTAAAAAAAAATTCATTATATCAGATAGTTTCAACTTTCAGGAAAAAGAAAAACTTACACTAAATAATCCATAAACATGTTCAGCTAAAACAATACAAATGTTGTAGATCAGGGTAACTATACATTTTCTGTCCATGCAACTGTCCTCGCTCAAAACCAGCCACTTCAAAAGTTCCCAACCACATCTGAAAAACCCTTTTGTTTACAATACTTGCAGCCCAGTTGAATTCCACAGGAGAATTAAGCAACCTCTTCTAATCAGGCATTCCTGGCTAAGATTAAAGATGCACTAGCTACAGATGATTGAAATTGACTAGTATTCCAGGAATGAATTGTTACCCTCTCCGGTTTAATTAGATAAATGGCTAGAAACAATCCTATAGATAGGGACCAGTGTAATTTCTGAGCTGAATCACTGTGTCTTTTGCAGGGAAAGTAACAAAGTGGGTGGTAACGGGAAAGTTCTAGGATCTCCCACATTACCCAGCAATGGGGCCTCTTGATGAAGGCACACTGGCTGTGTTCACATAAAACACTAAGAACTTTTGAAACCATGATTTGTTGAAAAAGAAGGAGGCAGTGGCAAGCCAGCTCGGTATTATTGCTAAGGGGAAAAAAGCAAACAAGCATATTCTTGTAATCATTAGGTGTAAAAGTTGATTCAAAATAGTATTTAACACTGGTCAGGGATACCTTATCTTAGCTCAGTCTAGGAAAGCATGTAGAGTTGTTTTGTTTAAAACATCACTATCCTTCAGGTGGAAATCTCCTGCTTCCCTGAAAATAAGACATCCCCTGATAATAAGCCCAATCGGGCTTTTGATGCATGCACTAAAATAAGCCCCCCTTCCCCCGAAAATAAGCCCTCCCGGAAAATCAGTGGTGGGTTTCAATTTTTTTCACTATGGGTTCTGTGGGTGTGGCTTGGTGGGTGTGGCAGGGAAAGGATACTGTAAAATCTCCATTCCCTCCACAATCCAGGGGAAGGTTACTGCAAAATCCCCATTTCCTCCCAATCAGCTGGGACTTGGGAAGCAGAGAATAGATGGGGGTGGGGCCAATCAGAATTTTTACTACCAGTTCTGTGAACTACTTAAAATTTCCGCTACCGGTTCTCCAGAACTGGTTAGAACCTGCTGAAACCCACCTCTGCCGAAAATATTTAAATACATGCATAGCTGGTCCCCGCCATTTCCTCTGGTTTCCTCCATGCACCCCAAAATAATAAGACCTCCCCGAAAATAAGCCCTCCCGGAAAATCAGTGGTGGGTTTCAATTTTTTTCACTATGGGTTCTGTGGGTGTGGCTTGGTGGGTGTGGCAGGGAAAGGATACTGTAAAGTCTCCATTCCCTCCACAATCCAGGGGAAGGTTACTGCAAAATCCCCATTTCCTCCCAATCAGCTGGGACTTGGGAAGCAGAGAATAGATGAGGGTGGGGCCAATCAGAATTTTTACTACCAGTTCTGTGAACTACTTAAAATTTCCGCTACCGGTTCTCCAGAACTGGTTAGAACCTGCTGAAACCCACCTCTGCCGAAAATATTTAAATGCATGCATAGCTGGTCCCCGCCATTTCCTCTGGTTTCCTCCATGCACCCCAAAATAATAAGACCTCCCCGAAAATAAGGCCAAACACTTATTTCAGGGTTCAAAAATATAAGACTAGGTCTCATTTTCGGGGAAACATGGGTAAGATCTTTCATCCCGAACAGAAAGATAGGCAAATGTTTATAATGATATAGCAGGAAAGCTCCAAACTGACTGAAGAACTCTCTTTTGCATGCTTCTATTCATTTTATAGAATTTATAAACCGTAAAGGAAGAATATGATCCAAAACTAACACTAAGAACAAAGGAAGAGAAATTGCTTGTGGGGTGTACAGATATACATGCATATATATTTTAAATCAAACTAACAGATGAAGCCAAGGTTTTTCACTAATTCTAAAAACATTTGCCTTCCACAGTTGGCCATATCCCAATCTTTCACTTGCTTTCTGAACACCATCTTGAAAGAATAGGGATGTATCAAAAAGAGTTGGCTGCAAACCTAGGGAAGTTTATGAGCTGCAGCTGGATCCATATCATAATCTACCTTCAGTTCTCAGGACATATGCCCATGTTTTATGGGTAGGTCTTCTGTCAATGGCAGCGTTTGCCTGCCAAATATATGTAAATAGGAGCTAGGAAAAGAATTAAATTCCTTCTACCTATGGGCCAGAGCTGTGATAATCCCAAATGCGATCTTCTTGTGTTTTCTGCTGAAGCATCATTTTTGGAGCACAAAATGGAAACCCATACTACAACCTCATGTTTGCTGTGCTGTTGGAGTAGCTAAGTGCAGACTGAAAGCAGAATGATTTGGAAAGCCCATACACTCAGAGAGAGAAATATTCCCCTATTGTGGTTTGTTATGTTCCCTTTGGGATCATTCTGTTTATCCTATGACTGAGTCAGGTTCTAAATTACAAACATCTATTGTCATTAAACAATGTTCCCTTATAAGGCATTTGTGCAAAATGGTTATTGCATGCAACAGTTTCTTTCCTGCCAATCCAATTATTTATTTAGTATTTAGGCAGATATCTTCATCCTAGTCACCTGCAGGTTGTAAATCTGGACTAATCCACAATTAAAATTAAATGGCAAATTAAATGAAAATCCTGATCCTTATTCCTAACTCTTCCCTTGTAGTTTAAAGACTTTACAAGGTATCCAAATAATAACTAGAAAAATTTAATCAAACTGTTTATTGGCAAAATAATCAGTAATGTGTGGCAGGTTTTTGAATTTCAGAAAGTTTCAAAAAATTCAAAATTTTTGAATTTTTCAAATTTCAAAAATTCAAAATTCAGAAATTTTGAATTTCAGAGAACGAGGTGGCTGGATGGAGTCACTGAAGCAGTAGGCATGAGTTTAAATGGACTCCAGAGGATGGTAGAGGACAGGAAGGCCTTGAGGAATGTTGTCCATGGGGTTGCGATGGGTCGGACACGACTTCGCACTAACAACAACAAAATTTCTGAAATAAGAGTTTCCTTAATTTGGAAGAGTGACATAAGACGTCTGTGATGGGGGGGGGGAACATACCCATCCTGCACCTTAAAGATGGGAATATACCTGATGCTTCAAAGATTGACAGATCTTCAAAGATTCTCCTATAGGTCCTCCAAAGTTGTATATGTCAGTATTTATCAACTGAGTAGCTGAAGTCACACCCGTTTACATGAACCTATGAAAGCCTTTTTTAAAAATAACTATTCCAAAGTTGGGATAGGAGAATTAAATGGCTTTCATCACAAGCCTTAAAAAGGTCCTCAGTCCTCAGTGGAATTCAGTGTTCCCATTAGCCTGGATGGAAACACTGCTCTGACATGAATCAAGCTTCCACAACGATCAGATTATCCAAGCATTTTTCAAAAAGCATGCAGAGCATGGCTTATGGAATACTTTCCAATCTCTTAATGATAGATCTCCTCTGGGTCAGAGGACTAAGAAAGGAAAAGGATGGGGCTTCAAATGGTAAATCTGGCAGCAGTCCAAGCTGCTGCCCAATTCTCGTTCCTAGCAGGATACATTGGGGGGGGGAGGGAGGGAGAGAGAAAAGATTGTGGAATTGTTTTCTCTGCAGACCTGGTTGCATATGATCCATTTTCACACTGGATTTTGGTTTTGCCAGCTTCTCCTCCACATCAAATTTGGTCTCGTATTCTCTTTTCAAAGAGTTTTCTGCTGCTAGAGAAACAAGTGGGCAGGTGGGTGGAGTGCATAGCCCTGTTACACAACTTCTTTCAGCTTTTGGTAAAGTTGGGAAGAATAAAAATTATGTGATAATTCAGCCAATGGGCTGAAATCTCTTCAAAACATTTGGAAGAGTACTGTAGGGCTAATCCAGTCTGTGCCAGCCTATTGTCATAGAATAGAATAGAATAGAATAGAATAGAATAGAATAGAATAGAATAGAATAGAATAGAATAGAATAGAATAGAACAGAATAAAATAGAATAGAATTTTATTGGCCAAATGTGATTTGACACACAAGGAATTTGTCTTGGTGCATATGCTCTCAGTGTACATAAAAGAAAAGATACATTCATTAAGAATCATAAGGTACAACACTTAATGATAGTCATAGGGTACAATGATAGTCAAAGGCTAAAATTTAAGCAATCAGGAAACAATCAATTTCAGTATAAATCGTAAGGATAGAAGCAACAAAGTTACAGTCATAAGTAGAAGGAGATGGGTGATGGGAACGATGAAAAGATTAATAGTAGGGCAGATTTAGTAAATAGTTTGACAGTGTTGGAGGAATTATTTGTTTAGCAGAGTGATGAGGTTCGGGGAAAAACTGTTTTTGTGTCTAGTTGTTCTGGTGTGCAGTGCTCTGTAGTGTCATTTTGAGGGTAGGAATTGAAACAGTTTATGTCCAGAATGTGAGGGGTCTGTAAATATTTTCACAGCCCTCTGTCATTTTCAACACTGGCTATAAGAACAGATACGGCTTTTATAGATCTTAAGCTGTGTGTTCAACTATAACTCTTTTCTAATGGGGACACTTTCAAATGTTCTGGATGATACTGGCCCTCATTTCCTGAGATTTTAGCCCAATGCAGATGGAAGATCGAATAGTCACCCAATATACAGAACAGTTGTAATGACTGGATGTTCTCAGAAATGAGGCTGCCTGACAAAAGCCAATGATGTTTTCATGCATGACAGTTTGAAATATTGTTAACTGAATTCAATGCTGGATAAAGCAGCTGCACTTAAAAAAAAATCGCTCCAAAGTTTTTGATGTTATTACTTTAGGCCACTGAAAAATGAACGATGATCATAACCTCAGGAGGAATTTTTAAAAAGTTATCTGAAGGGAAAGAAAAGCGCATTTTTAAAACAAGCTTTGCCTGTTATCTGCTACGAGCTACTGTAGTGCCAAGCAAGAGCAATGTGGAAAAATTAATCATTAGTGCTGCAAAGTATTAGAATTGCAAACGTGATAGAAAAACAAAGTGCCTTGCTCACTTCCATTTTTTTCAATGAAGCATGATTAGGTTATAGATGGACCAAACCAAATGTTGGGTGCATTCCTGATCACTACTAGAAAGTAACCCTGAGTTGCCATTAATCTAGCAAGAGAGTGGGGTAGATAGATAGATAGATAGATAGATAGATAGATAGATAGATAGATAGATAGATAGATAGATAGATAGAGATAGATGATAGCAAGATAACAGAGAGAGGGAGGGAGAGAGATAGTGGTGGGATGCTATCGGTTCGCCCTGGATTGGGCGAACCAGTAGCGGCGGCAGGAGGTTCTGCCCACCTGCCTGGATGCCTCTGCGCATGTACAGAGCAAACTGGTACTGATGGGATTTGAATCCCACTATTGGAGAGAGAGAGAGAGAGAGAGAGAGAGAGTAAATAATTAAACAAACATATACCAAGCACATATGGGAAAAAGGGGAGTGGAATAAGGTATTTTAAAACTGCAAATTTCTACAAAGCTTAGGACATGGAGTACAAACTCCCAGTATCAAAGAAACTTCATTTCCCCGCCCCCGCCCCCCACCAAATTGTTTAAAAAGTTCTGATCTTTACAGCATGGAAGATCTGCTTGATTGGGGGAGGGGATATCTTGTGAAATTTCAAAGACAGAAGTTACTGAATAAAATTTTATAGGGAGAAGAATACAAACTTCATAAACTTCAGCCAAAGCTTCACAAATACCAGCCACATTTCAGCACTTAGTCTGAAAGGCTCGTGGCTATCTTGATTAGTCCTGGGATCCAGCCTTTGCTGACAAATTTGTAAACTTGTCATAGTGAATTTTCACAAGATAATACCAAGCCACTTCCATACTGTTGCCACAGAAAAATAAATGTAGTCAGTGGTGGGATTCAAGTAATTTAACAACCGGTTCTCTGCCCTAATGATTTCTTCTAACAACCAGTTTGCCAAACTGCTCAAAAAGTTAACAACCAGTTCTCCTGAAGTGGTGCGAACTGGCTGAATCCCACCACTGAATGCAGTCCTCGAAGATCATACTTGACCTAAGCTACATTTTGCACTTCGATCTGGTAAAATTCCCAGCAGTGAATGAGACAAGTTATTCAGTTCTGCATGGGCAACTGTCTGTATTAATGCCCAGTTCAGTTCCTACATGCTACTATTGGAACATGTAAAAGTCTGTGCCAGATGAAAACTCTCTGTGCAAATACAGCAAGCTAATTTTGCAACAGCTCAACCATTCAAAGAGCAGAATCTGGAGGAGAAGAGAAAGGGGAGGGGCGTTTCTCCAATACTACCAAACATGCAAACCCCAAATCTGAGCTCGTGACAGGTGCAAGTCGTTAGGTTTTCAGCAGCAATTAAACTGCAGCTGTTCATTTGTGCCTGGAATACAACTGGATGCTCTGGAAGGTGCAAATTGGGCCCTCTGAATGACATGCCCCCCCTTTAAAAAAAAACACACGAAAGAGGATCCAGGGAAACCTATATACAAAATGGGTATTTGCAATAACTACCCAGAAATTTAACAAGATCGGATGCATTCTGTGCACTATTTTCACTGTAGCCTTGGCACAAAACTTTTGCTTGACACATCTTCAGTGCCTAGACAAGGCAAAGTGTTGGGCTGTACAGATGAATCTTTTCTTTTTGACTCCTGGCAATTGCCTGGATTCATCCCTTTTTTGGGAAGATTTTTAGAAATGATTTGCCATTACCGGCTTCCCAGGGCGGAGAGTGAGTGACCGTCCCTTGGTCACCCAGCTGGCTTTATGCCTAAAGTAGACTAGAACTCATGGTATCCCAGTTTCTAGGCTGGTACCTTACCACTTCTCCAAATTGGCTCTTTTTGCTATCACCTAATCTAAGACGCAGTGGCTCAGTGGTTAAGATGTTGAGCTTGTCGATCGAAAGGTCGGCAGTTCAGCAGTTCAAATTCCTAGTGCTGCTGTGTAACAGGGTGAGCTCCCGTTACTTGTCCCAGCTTCTGCCAACCTAGCAGTTCGAAAGCACATAAAAAATGCAAGTAGAAAAATAGGAACCACCTTTGCAGGGGTGAAATCTAAAAATTTTCCCTACCGGTTCTGTGGGCGTGGCTTAATTGGTGGGCATGGCTTGGTGGTCAGATGACTGAGTGGGCATGGCCAATAACAATAAATAATAAAAATAATAAACAAAGTATAAAAAACAATAAGAGGTATCAAAAACCAACTTTCACACTTTACACACACACAACACAACACAATACAACTGACTCACACACAATGTAAAAGCAGCTGCACTTCACATTTCACACAGCCACATAAAGCTCAAAAACCAACTTCACACTTTACACACATACAACTCACACACACACACACACACACACACTCACAAAATGCCATATACAGCTTTCTGAGATTTTGTGTGTTTGTGTAGTTAGAGTGAAACACTACAGAAACACACCAAATCTCAGAAAGCTGCACAAATATTTTATTATTTTATTTTATTTTATTGTGGACTTCAAATCCCAGAGTTCCTCAGCCAGCAAAGCAGGAAGTCAAAGCAAGCTTTTTTTTTTCTTCAGTAGCTGAAGAAAACATGCCGTTGCCAACCCGAAGGAGCAGTAATTATAGGTAAGTGAGGAGGGGGAATTGGCTGGGCTTGGGTGGGAGCTCTTGTAAGTGGGGCCTGTTAAAAAGTGAGTTTAAAAGCCTGTGAGGATCAGGAAACTCCTCTGGGATCGCCAGAGGAGGCTTTTAAAACCTCGGGGGGTTTTCTTTTTTCTTTTTCCCTTTGGCTGAAGAGGGTTTTTTAAAAAAAACTTTTAAAGTGTTCTGATGATCTCTGCTCAGCCCCGCGATCATCAGAGGGTTGTTTTTTTTTACTTTTCAAGGCATGTTTCAGCTGAAGAAAAACTTTTAAAAGTTAAAAAAAAAAAAACCTCTGCTGATGGTGCGGCTCAGCAGAGGCAGTGGGGGCGGGGCCAGGGATTTTTGCTACCGGTCCTCCGAACCAGCAGCTGCCATCGCTACCTAATCAGGAGAGCCGGTGCGAACCGGGAGCATTTCACCCCTGCACCTTTGGTGGGAAGGTAAGAGCGTTCTATGCACCTTTGGCATTTAGTCATGCCAGCCACATGACCATGGAGACGTCTTTGGACAGCGCTGGCTCTTCAGCTTTGAAATGGAGATGAGTACCGCCCCCTAGAGTCGGGAATGACTAGCACATATGTGCGAGGGGAACCTTTACCTTTAATCTAAGAGGCAGGACTCCAGTTAAGTCTCTATAGGTGTTGTGGCCTGTTGGCCACTGGGCTCTCCAGCAGCTGAATCAGATAAAGAGGAGGCATGGGAGTCAGGGTCAACCTCAAGGCAACCGCTCCGAGGGGGAAGAGGGAATGGACCTGTCAGAGAAGGTGAGACAGAGGCAGAGCCTGGGCCATCCGTCAGCCCTCAGATGGAGACTCAACAGCCCCCAGGTCCGGAGGTGGCTGATGAGGAAGAGGAGGAACAGCTGGGTCCAGTACCTGAAGCATGGATGTGCCAACGGCACAGGAGAGGAGAGCAGTGGAAATCTGTAGACCAATCCTTGGGACGGAAGAGCCACCATTCCTAGCGAAGTCCCACCGTAGCTCTAGGGATAAAAGGAAGGGGGCGGAGATGAAAAAATGTGGCAGATAACTATTTATCTCCCTGCAAGACAGACTTGTTAACCTGCTGACAAGGGAGAAAGAAACTTTTTACCGGTGCTGCTGGCGCTCCTAATAAAGGAATCATTGCTTCAACTACAGAGGGTTTGTCATTTTTTGGGAGCTGGGTCAGACTAATAGGACTACAATAGTAGTAACTTGTATGGAATTATTCAGCCACATCCTCATTGGGTGAGCAAGCCGATAATTCAGGAATTCAATTTTCAGATCTCTACAGAATTCATTTTATGTAAAGCTGCATGGTATTTGATTCCTGGAAAGCAGGGTCTGAGCTATCTTGCCAGAAGCTTTGCCATTCACTCCCCCCCCACCCCCAATATGCCTTATGCACACCCGCGCGCGCGCACACACACACACACACACACACACACACACACACAGTCAAATCCATTTGTTAAGTCTTAGCGATAAACACCTGGACTCTATCAAAAACAAAGAGTCTTATTCTCTATGTGCAGCTTGCCTGGTGAACATAGAAAAGGGGGGAAAAATACCCGAACCGCCTAATCCAGAACTTGACCAGGGATGTGTTTTTTTAATGATGTGGCAGCATAATGGAGATCAAAGACCAAAATCAAATAAATAACAACTGGGTACCAACAAAGAAAATCTGTTTAAGCCTTAAAGTAATCAGAAACAAAGACCCAAGACTGCTGAAACTTCTCTGTGTGTGTTTCCTCTCCCCCGCCCCCGCTTCATTAATAGCCACAAAGAATTGCTAACGTAGTCTTTAATAACTTGCAAATAGCTGTAATAACTTGCAAGATTTTTTCCAAGACATGAGCATGCCCTAAAGGAATGATCATCAATCATTTCAATTTTAACACACTGCTGTGTCCAACCCATCTTTAAAGCTGCACGTGCCTTTCCAGTTAACCCACAAACACACATACACATACACCCCATAGAGGGGAAAAAAGTACCTGATGGAATTTGCCAGCTCAGGTTTAACCGTTTATCGAACCTGACTCCTTATCTGAAACATCTCTCCAGAAACTGGAACAATCTGTCTGGCATCTGTTGATTGGCAGAGCAAATTTTTCCAGGTGGTACAACTAGACGCCGAGAATTACATGCCAACCCTATTTTGTCAGAGATGTTGATCAAAGGAGAAAACCCCATATGACTAATGTTCAATGTCATGTTTTTAGTACCTGCAACATATCTACATAAGCAGCTTTCAATAACTACTGGTAGTGAAAAATGTTTGGAACAAAGATACAAGTGAGAGAATTGAATGGGCAAGCCGAAGCCTGCAGGCAAAAAAAAAGAAAAAAAAGGAGGAGGGAATCCATCTGTACTTTATTTGTCAGAGCTTTACAATCGGAAAACTTTAACTCTACAGATGATACCCAAGATTATGCTTCCTGAAACCAATGTATACAAATAACTTTCAGGCTACAGAAGATCCCTGGGACAGTGGAATCTACTGGAGAGTCACAAACTGATTTTCCACAATTAGAACAGCTGGCAAAGTATTGCAGTATATTTAATACAGTATTATTTAAACATAAGTCCCACTAATAGCAAAGCTGTAGGTATAAAATAGAATCTGGGCTAACAGAAGGACTCCTTGCCGAAGATAGGACCTCTTCCTAATTAAACGTACAAATCCATGCTGAGTAACCAAAAACCAGTTGCCCACCCAAAGCTTCAGATGTTGCAATAAAATAACCCACCAATGGACTCATCTAGAGAAACGTTTCTGATGCATAGTATTAAGTTTAAAATTGTAAAAGCCAGACCTGAAGTGTATTTAAAACCTATGTGTTCTCATCAAGAAGACAGTCTTAATAATTTTTTTGGGAGAATGATAGAATAGAATAGAATTTTATTGGCCAAGTGTGATTGGACACACAAGGAATTTGTCTTGGTGCATACGCTCTCAGTGTACATAAAAGAAAAGATACGTTCATCAAGGTACAACATTTGTACCTTGCATTGGATCGATGCATTGGATCGAACAAAAATTCTCTGCCCATATTCCAAATCTCTATTTTAATTATGCTGGTATCACAGTAAATATTACGGACTTGGCACCCATAGGATCCTCTATTCAAATGCCATCTTGCATTGCTTGCTTGCTTTTTGGCTACAGATGTCAATTTTCGTCAGCAAGAAGGACCAATTTTCCATTTGTAAAATCAGTATTACGATTTTCTGTTTAAATATCTAATGTCTATTAGTGGATTTGGGAGACTAATTTGCAGCTATTTGTTATTCTACTCGGGTTTAAAAAAAAACCAAGAAGAAGATTCCATAATGTTTTGTTGCAAGTTATAAACATTTGCAAATTAATATAGTGAAGAATGAGTTGGGCTAAACATAATCTCAAACTATGCCAGGTTAGAGACTGATGATTATCAGATGTGACTACAAGGCAGTAACACAATCATTCTGGCAGTGTTCACTATCTTAAGTACTTTGTGATTAATTTATAATTTGATAAGCCCTTCTAATCCCTTTCTGTTATTCTATGAAAAATGAAGGAATGAATACAGGCCAATAATTAAGTTAGGGGAGAGGAATCTCCCAATCATTTGATATTTATGGTATCTTATTCTGAAATTTTACATTATATGAGGCGAGAGATTACAAAACTCACAAATAAAATTCAATTGGCAAGATACCTATAATTTTTCTTTGTTTTCTTGTTCTATAACAAATGAATGAAATTCTAGTATTTCCAGCAAGAGATTACAGGCCTCTAAATCGTATATTTGATTATTTATTTATCTAAAAAATACAATGTTTACACACTTACTGTATTTTTCAGAGTATAAGATGCACCTTAGTTTTTGGGGAGGAAAATAAGAAAAAAGCTGATTGGCAGGTGGATTGGCCTCCCAGAATACCCTCAATCAGCTGTTCCCAGAAGTAAATCTTAGCAACGGGTTCCTTGGTTGTGAGCTCTGTGCCTTGCTTTTTTTTTTGCTTTCTTTTTCTGCCTCTGAAACTCTGTTTCAGAAAAAACTTTTTTCTGCCTCTGAAAGCCTCCAAAACAGAACTTCAGAAAAAAAGCCTCTGAAGCTCTGTTTCAGAGCTTTTTTTTTCTGAAGCTCTGTTTGGGGGCTTCTTTTCTGAAACTTCTTTCAGCCTCTGAAATTTCTGTTTGAGAAGCTGGTGGGCCTACATTCGGAGTATAAGACACACCCAGATTTTTACCTTCTTTTTTGGGGGAAAAGGGTGCGTCTTATACTCCAAAAAGTATGGTATATGCCCCCCACATTCCCAAAAGAGCCTGGAAAAATATTATTTTTGAATAAAAAGTCATTTAAATCAAATCTCGGAATCAAACCAATTGGATGGACAATTCTGATCAAATCCATAATTGGATGGACTCCATTTGATTTACCAACATCTAAATAAATCAAGAATTCAGAACAGACTAGATGTACTGTCATAATGATTGGCATGTGCATGAGCCATGGATTAAGGAGCTGAATATGTTCAATTGCAATAAACAGGCAAGCAAGTGGGCAGATCAGAAGAACAACATGTACTACACTAGCATTTTGAACCCTACCAGACCTTCCAGAACTTGTTTTGACCAAAACCAAGAATATTTAAGCGATGCTACGTTTTTTTCTGGCAAGACTAGGACCTATCCAGCAGACTCCTGCAGCTACATTTCTGAATTTTCATTTCTGCTGTCTGCAGAAGAAAGCAATGTTCTAGTTCCATACATACTACATACAAATATCTGTAGCATACATACATACTACATACAAATATCTGTAGCATATACATACATATCTGTGTGTGCGCATGTGTGCGTACCTATTTACAGCAACACCGTCAATGAAAAAGACCTAAAACAAGATGGATAGACAACATTAGCAAGTATTGCAAGTCCAATTGGCAAAAAAAAAAAAAAAAAGCTCAGGAGGGTATTAGAATATACATATATATTGGAAGCATTTATATATAAATCTAGAGCAAAAAAGAAATAATAATGGTTTGACCATTCTGGATGTTCTAAGCATGAAACAGAGTGTTTCACCTTGAAACAGGACTAATTCAAGCTTGAGACTCTTCCAATAATTGAAACCTCCAATTCTGAATATGAAAAACAAAGGGGGTTGAAGTGGGTGTTTCAAATTTAAATAAGTTTTGAATATAAAATATTTTACATAGAGAAAATTCTATTTCTAATGGCAGCTGTAGATCCTATAAAAAATAAAGTTATTGATTCGGACACTAAATCATGGAGCCAGCACTAATGAACTATACACAAAAGCAATCTTAAATTCATCTTCATTTTAAAAATATAACCACATGCCAGATAATGGGATCCCATTTAGAAGGAAAAGATTGAGCAGATCTCTTTAATACTACTACATAGGATAAATCAGTTCAATAGAAACAATAACAATAGTGCTTAACAGTATAGATCAGCTTGCTAAATGACAGTATAAATCATTTCCACTGGCACATAACAGCCCAAATAAAAGTTTATTTTGTCTTGATAAAACTTGCACATATGGGTTGCTCAGCAAATGAGAACATTGTTAGTCAGGATGCTGTTGCAGCCAATGTTGCTATGTGGCTCTAATTAATTTCTCTTCCATCCAGTACTTCATGCCAGTAAAGGATTATCACAAAGCAATTTGTTTCAGATTTGGTCTGATCAGTTGCTGCTGAGAACTTCAGAGACCACCCTAACCTCATGGAGGAAATAAAGCTGTCTGATGATGGAAAAGCTGTTGATTATTTTTCTAAAGCATTATATTGCTTGTTCGGGAGAACTATTCAATTGTTCAACCCTTTTTGCAATTTAAAGTATCTTAGACAGACTTTGTAAGTCTCATGCAAAAAGTATTTCAATCTGGAAAGCTAAAATGAAAAGCAATTACAAGGACTAATTTCATTTATTCAGCGGTTAATTAAAGACAATTTTTAAATTTGGTATTGAGTACTAGGAAATAAACTCAGCTCTGGAATGTGCTATGAAATATTTATTTGTCTACTAAAATGGGAAAACAATCCATTTGAATTTAGATTTCCACTTATAACTCTTAAAGTGAATTAGTGCAGTGTTTTTCAAACTTGGTCCCATTAAGACGTATGGATAACCCTGCTGGCTGGGGAATTTTGGGATCTGAAGTCCACCCATCTTAAAGTGGCCGAGTTTGAAAAAAATGCAGGCGTGGAGCAACTTGGTAGGGTATGATGGGAGCTATAATCCCACACATCCAGAGGTGAGTATATTAGAGAGGACAATTTGAGAATGAAGGAGCAGCTTGCTTAAAAAAAACACACCATCCTATAAAATGCTGAATGAATATTGATGAAGGGACTTTGTGTAGACAAATGAAAGGAGAGAGGATGCTAAAGAACTGTGAGTGCTAACGGGGGATTTTAGATCCTAAATTTGGATCTTTTCAGTGATGCTATAGTAATAGTCATTCCACAAAACACCAACATTGTGGTAAGGTATGATTTGTTGTTATGTTGTTGTTAAGGGGGAAAGAGAGACAGACAGACAGACAGACAGACAGACAGACTTCCACACTCACCAATCTGGTTCTCAGGGCATGATGAAAATGAGATAGAGTTACCTTGGAAATATCTCAGAGACTTAAAAATAATCTAGTTGAGTTTTGATTAGCTCATCAGATTCAAGAGGTAGGCTAAGAAGGTGATGTTTCTCTAAAACATAAAATGAAGTACAGTGAAAGACAAATAAAAAAATTAACTTAAAACTATAAAATAGAAGTAATAAAAATTATTGATAAATACAATAATCAACCTAAATGTCAATGGTTACATAGTTATAATTGCTGCCAGCAGCTTTTCACAAATACTTGCATGTACACACAAAGTAAAATGCAGGAAATCAGGAGTCCAGGCAATTCAAATGAATATATAGGCTTATCATACGCTAAAGCTCTCCACAAGAATCTAAACTACTAATGGTCAAAACAAACTGATGGTCAACAGAATTCAAGTCAACAGAATTCAAGATGCATAGGACTTAGATTTTTTTTGTGGGCATGGAGGGGCTCGAGACTAATGATGCATTTGACCCCTCCCTCAGGCTTAGCCTGGTCATCTCTTACATAAATATACTTATTTTTGGGATTATAAGACACACGTTTCACCCAAAAAAGTGGGTGAAGTGTCTGTGAATCTTATAGACTGAATAAGGCTCTGTTTTTGGCCTCCCAACCACCACCACCCTGCACATCCCATTTTTGCCAAAAATGAGCCCATTTTTTCACAAAAATGCAGTGCACTAAGGGTTTGGGAGGCGTGCAGAGTGCTCATGAGGGCTGGGAAGAGCAAAAATGGGATATGGGGGGGGGGTGTTGGGAGGTGCAAAAGCAGGCCCATTTTTCACAAAAACAGGACACACAGAGTGCTCCTGGGGGCTGGGGAGGGCAAAAACAGGACACATGGGGGGTTCAGGAGGCCAAAAATGGGCCTGTTTTTATGAAAACAGGTTGCGCAGAGTGTGTTCTGTTTCCCTTCCCCAATACTCCCAACAAAGAGTCAGTCAAAGGCCTCCTCTTCTACTTTATTTGCATAGATAAATGTCCTGGCCATGTCTACCCACGGGCCTGCCAAGTTTCTGGAGATAACGAGGAAATTATAGATAAGGCCAGAATTACTCACGAATATATTCTTCCCTCCATTGATACAGTTTGCCCACGCAAATTCATTGCTTTGTCCAAGACAAAAAACCAGGAAGTCCCGCCTCCTATTTATAGTCTCTGCAGATGTCACTGCATGACCATCATTCCTTGGCTTTATCCCAACGCTTCTGCTGCTGCGCGCGCCGGTCACGTCTGCGCAGTCTTGCATCACTCCAAAACTGTTCTTGGGGCATTGCCAAATCAGAAGAAGGCTCGAGAGAATCAGGCCTTGCCGGCCCCTCCTCCTCCCTTTGAGTGGGTGCCAGGGAGGGAGAGGGCCCAAGAGAAGCAGGGCTTGCCAGGTCTTCTCCCTCACTTTCTGAATCATCCGAGTCCAGGAGTCCGGGTCCAGGACCCTGGGTCAAAACACTATCCCTCACTGCAGGGCCCTTCCCCCGGGGCTGACGATCGGGATGCGGTCGGGCTGGGTTCTGCTCAAGGAAGGCCTGCACCAGGTCAGGGGCATGAACGTCGGAGGCATCTACCCAGGAGAAATCAGTCCCGTATCCCTTCCATGCGATCAAATATTGGAAACGACCCTTCAGCCAGCGGGAGTACGCTGTGGACTTCGTATTCCTCTGACCCGTCCTCGGCGACAGTGACGGGTGCTGTTGGGCACCGAAGGGGACTTGGTGTGGCCTCAGGAACCAGAAGGGACTGGTGAAAGACGGGGTGGATACGCATGGATCGTGGCAGGGTCAGTCGGTAGGCTACCCGGTTGATGACTGCTTCAACAGGGAACGGGCCGATGAATCGGTGGTCCAACTTCTTTACCGGGCGGTCGGACGGGAGGTGTTTGGTGGAGAGCCACACCCGGTCTCCAACCGCCAGCGCGGGCGTTGCCCATCGGGAGCGGTCGGTGGACCGTTTGTAGTCCTCCTTTGCCCGATCCAGCTGCTGACGTACCAACTGTTGGACCACATGCAATTCCGTCAGGAAGGTCTGCGTTTCAGGAACAGGAGAGTCCGGTGGTGCCAGAGGGAAGAGCCGCGGATGGTACCCCACATTGGCAAAAAACGGGGTCATCTGAGTAGAGGTGTGCTGAGAGTTGTTAAAAGCAAACTCCGCCAGGGACAGGTAATCGGCCCAGTTGTCCTGTTGCTGGTTGATGAAGCAACGGAGATACTGTTCCAGGATACCGATGACCTTCTCTGTACCCCCGTCGGTCTCCGGATGGTGCGATGACGACAGACACACCTGCACCTCCAACGCGGCCATCAGGCTCTTCCAGAAGCGAGCTGTGAACTGAACTCCGCGGTCCGAAACCACCCTGTCCGGTAGACCATGGAGGCGGAAGATGTGCTGCAGAAAGAGACGGGCCGTTTTTGCGGCTGTGGGCAGTCCGCGGCATGGGATGAAGTGTGCCATCTTGGTGAGCATGTCCACCACCACCAGCACCGTGGTGAACCCAGAGGACGGCGGCAGGTCCGTCAGGAAGTCCATGGAGATCGCCCCCCAGGGTCTGTCGGGTGTCGGCAAGGGCTGGAGGAGCCCAGGAGGGGCCCCCATGGCGGCCTTGGCTTGCCGGCACGGTACGCAGGATGTCACGTAGGCATGTACATCATGCCGCACTCGGGGCCACCAAAAGGTCCGTTTCACCAGGTGGAGGGTCTTGAAGAACCCAAAATGTCCTGCTGCAGGGTTGTCATGGCACTGGGTCATGACGAGGGCGCGGAGTGGTCCTGTGGGCACATATAATCGCCCCCGAAACTTGAGTAAGTCCTCCTCCAAGGTCCAAGGAGACGCGGGGCCCACCTCCGCTCTCCTTTGCTGCGACCAGGAGTCCTGGCGCTGCGCCTCTCGCACCTGGGCCCGCAAGTCCACTGGTTCCCGTGCTGCGGCCAAGGCTTCTGCTGGCAGCACCGTCTGTGGAGGAAGGGGGTCCTTGGCACAGAGGTACTCTGGCTTGCGGGACAGGGCATCCGCCCTCCGGTTGTGACTGCTGGGA
This sequence comes from Ahaetulla prasina, assembly GCF_028640845.1. Lineage (NCBI taxonomy): Eukaryota > Metazoa > Chordata > Lepidosauria > Squamata > Colubridae > Ahaetulla > Ahaetulla prasina. Next base: position 105,722,265 of record NC_080539.1, read on the forward strand.
ATGTAGGTCACGCGGAAGTTGAACCGGGCAAAAAACAACGACCACCGGATCTGCCGCTGGTTCAACTTCCGAGCTGTGGTGAGGTGCTCGAGATTCCGATGGTCCGTTCGGACCTCCACCTGATGTTGGGCCCCCTCCAGATGGTGTCGCCAAGCCTCGAATGCAGCCTTGATAGCCAGCAACTCTTTTTCCCAGATGGTGTAGTTGCGCTCGGAAGGATTGAGTTTCCGGGAGTAGTAAGCGCAGGGAAAAAGTGTGCCGCCATTCGTCGGAGCCTGTAGCAGCACCGCTCCCAGAGCCACATTGGACGCGTCCGTCTCCACCACAAAAGGCCGGAGCGGGTCGGGATGCCTCAGGACGGGTTCCGTGATGAAGGCTTTCTTGAGGGCTGTGAATGCTTCTTGCTGCGACAAGGCTTGCTGCGGGGGACCCCACCGGAACGCAACCTTCTTCCTGAGGAGCTGGGTAAGTGGAGCCGTCAGTGTGGCGAAGCCCGGGATGAAGGTCCTGTAGTAGTTGGCGAAGCCCAGCAGGCGCTGAACATCCTTCACCCGATGAGGGGCTTCCCAGCTACACAAAGCTTCTACTTTGCGTGGGTCCATGGCTATGCCCCTGGGCAAGATGATATGCCCGAGGAATTCTATGGAAGTCCGGAAGAAGACGCATTTCTCCAGCTTCGCATTGAGTTGTTGCTCCCGCAAGCGTTGCAGAACCAGACCAATGTGTCGAAGGTGGCTTTCCCTGGACCGGGAGTAAATCAGGATGTCATTCAGGTAGATAACCACGAACCGATCCAACATGTCTCGGAACACGTCGTTCATGAAGTGCTGGAAAACGGCGGGAGCATTGGTCAACCCAAATGGCATGACAGTGTATTCGTAGTGTCCGTATCGGGTGCCAAATGCCGTCTTCCATTCGTCTCCTTCTCGCATCCGCACCAGGTTGTAGGCCCCCCCGGAGATCGAGCTTGGTGAAGATCGTGGCCTCCCGCAACCTCTCCAGCAGCTCCGGGATGAGCGGCAGGGGGTAGCGATTCCGCACCGTAATGGCGTTCAGCCGGCAGTAATCACAGCACAGGCGCAAGTCCCCTGTCTTCTTCTTCACGAAGAGGACCAGGGCCGAGAGAGGGGACTTTGAAGGCCGGATGAACCCTCGGGCCAGATTTTTGTCCAGGAAGTCCCTGAGGGCGGCCAACTCGGGCTCTGACATGGAATACAGGCATCCCACAGGCAGTGGTGCGTTGGGCAGAAGGTCCACAGGGCAATCGTAGGGCCGATGTGGGGGTAGTCGGTCCGCCTCCTTCTCGCTGAACACATCGGCAAAGTCAGTCAGCTCAGGAGGCAAGGTGATGGCAGCGGTGGGGACGTTCTGGCCGGCACAGGTGTGGCGGATGTGGTCGACGCACTGCAGACTCAGGAAAGAGATGGCGTTCCGCGACCAGGCCACCTGAGGATCATGGGTCCAAAGCCAGGCCAACCCAAGGACCAAGGGAAAATGAAGGTCCGCCGTGACATAAAACTGGATCGCCTCCTCATGGTCCCCAATAGCCAGGTGCAAAGGCTGGGTGGCGAATTTAATGGGGCCGGACACCAGTTCTCGTCCATCAATTGTCTCTACCCGCATCGGAGGGTCCACCAGAACCACGGGGACCGCAAACTGGGTCACAAAGGCCTGGTCAATAAAGTTTGTTGTGGCCCCTGAGTCCACCAGCGCATGCGCCTGGAGCCCATCCGACTGGTTCCCCAACCATATCCGTGTGTCCAGAATCAGATGCCGAGGGGGCCCAGAGTCTACTTCCGCAACGTCCAGTGGGGGCTTAGTACGTGCCCAACCTAGGGTTTCCCCGAGGTCGGGCCTGCTCCGTTTCCCGATTGGTCACGCTGTGATTCGGGGACCGGCGTGCGTGCCCCACTTCGCTTTCTGGGGCAAGAAGCGGCGAAGTGGCCGGGCTCCCCACAGTACAGGCACAACCCCCCTTGGGGCCTCCGGTTCCGCTCCTGGGCTGTCAGGTGAGGTCTGGCTGCTCCCAACTCCATGGGCTCTTCCGCAGCGGTTACAAAACGTGGGGTGACCCGGGGTGCTGGTGGCGCAGGAAGTGGGGCTGCAGATGTCGACGGCGGGTCCCGGGGGGGTGCGACGGGACGGTCGCCGTTGCAGACGGGCGTCGAGGCGAAGACAAAGGGGCACCAAGTTGTCAAGGGTCTGTGGCGCCTCCACCCGGGCCAGCTCGTCTTGCAATTCCTCTGAGAGTCCCTCCTGGAACGCGTCCACCAGCGCTGCATCATTCCAGTCAGAGTCCTGGCACAAAAGATGAAATTCGGCGATGTACTCCTACAGGGGGCGTTTCCCTTGACGGAGTTCCTTAAGGCGCCTGGTTGCCGTCAGCATCCGAACGGGGTCCTCGTACATGATGTGCAGGTGCTGCCAAAAACGCTGTTGGTCAGCCAGCAGGGGGCTGTCCTGGAGCAAGAGGGGCGTGGCCCATCGAGCAGCCAAGCCGGAAAAAAGGTTAATCACAAAGGCCACCTTAGCCCGGTTGTCTGGGAAATCCTCTGGCCGCATAGCCATTTAGAGCTGGCACTGTCCCAAGAAGGTCGGGAACATCTCAGGCTGCCCAGAAAACTTATCCGGCACGGTTATCGGGCACTTGTGACGAGGAGGAGGAGTGGGAGGACAGGGGGGGCTGCAGGCACATTCCCGGCAGCAAGTTGGCCTGCCAAGTGAGCCACTTGCTGCTGGAGCTGTTGATTAGCCACTTGTAGCTGCTGTAACTGCTGCTGTACCTGCTGCTGGTCCATCTTTGGTGGAAGATGGTTTAGTCGGGGTCTTAGACAAAATGTTCTGTTTCCCTCCCCCAATACTCCCAACAAAGAGTCAAAGGCCTTCTCTTCTACTTTATTTGCATAGATAAATGTCCTGGCCATGTCTACCCACGGGCCTGCCAAGTTTCTGGAGATAACGAGGAAATTATAGATAAGGCCAGAATTACTCACGAATATATTCTTCCCTCCATTGATACAGTTTGCCCGCACAAATTCATTGCTTTGTCCAAGACAAAAAACCAGGAAGTCCCGCCTCCTATTTATAGTCTCTGCAGATGTCCATCATTCCTTGGCTTTATCCCAACGCTGCTTCTGCTGCGCGCGCCGGTCACGTCTGCACAGTCTTGCATCACTCCAAAACTGTTCTTGGGGCATTGCCAAATCAGAAGAAGGCTCGAGAGAATCAGGCCTTGCCGGCCCCTCCTCCTCCCTTTGAGTGGGTGCCAGGGAGGGAGAGGGCCCAAGAGAAGCAGGGCTTGCCAGGTCTTCTCCCTCACTTTCTGAATCATCCGAGTCCAGGAGTCTGGGTCCAGGAACCTGGGTCACAACAGAGTGTTTGGGAGGCCTACAGAGTGCTCCTGGAGGCCGGGGAGGGCAAAAACCAGATGCACGGAAGCAAAAAAACTATTTTTTTTCTTGTTTTTCTCTTTGAAATCTAGGTGTTTTCTTATATTCCAGTGCATCTTATAGTCCGAAAAATACGGTAATAAGATTTAGTTTTTCTTTGCTTCGATGGTTTTCTGATGCACCAAATAAAAAGTTCATATGTCCTAGTGTATCCAACCTACACTAGGAAATATGTGATTATAATAAAGTAAAAAGAGAGAGTAAAGCTTCTTTCAAGAGCCAGTTTGGTGCTGTGGTAAAGGCAAAAGGCTAAAACCCAAAAGACTGAATCCTATCCTGCCTTGGGCACAAGTGATTTGGGGCAAGTCACTCTTTCTAAGCCCAAGGAAGAGCGTAACAGCAAACTCCTTCTGCAAATGCTGCTAAGAAAACTGCATGTGTCCAGGCAGTCTCAGGAGTCAACACTGACTCAGAGGCACCTCTTTAAAAAAAGAGAGAATGCTTTTCTCATGTGGAAGTCAACTCCTGACTATATGTGCATGTCCCTGTTGTTTTCTAAGCAATATTTTTGGAAGTGGTTTGCTGTTACCTTCTGTTTTTTTTTCAAGTTCTTTGTCTAGCCTTGTGACCAAGAATTCCTGGTGGTCCCTCTAAGCATCAATCAGGCCCAACATTCCACAATTTCAGTTGGCTCCATTTATTAACTGCTAAAATTATAGCACATGTTTTCACAGTAAAACTAATATCGTCCTCCATCAGCTCAATAGCGGAGAAACAGTGAGGCATGGAGCAGGGGTCTCCAACCTTGGTCCCTTTAAGACTTGTGGACTTCAACTCCCAGAGTCCCTGCTGGATGAGGGACTCTGGGAGTTGAAGTCCACAAGTCTTAAAGGGACCAAGGTTGGAGAACCCTGGCATGGAGGAAGGAAAAACGTAGCTCCCTTGAACATCTCATATAGAAAGCATTAGCTTGTAGGACTAAGATAAAGGTTGCGCTAATGGTAAATTAATAATAAACACCAAAATTAAATTATTGCAGCATTTTTTTTGTTTCATAAGAAATTAGAATTTAAAGATTCCATGAATATAAGAATACCGGAAGAATTTATTTGCTCTCAAAATAGCCTCTATAGAAGGGCAGAGAGTAATTATTAGCCCTGAGATCTCCTCAACTCTTTCTACTCCCTTTTCCTAAGCTTGTTCTTGGCTTCTTTTTATATTTTCCTTTCTTTCAGAAAACATTTTAAATGATTGCCATGTAAAGGACTAACTCAGCAGTTGGAAGCTAATTATGGAAAGCAATTGGAAGGTTTCTTTAACCAGTTGCTGCATAAATTCTTTTCTCCAGCGACTTTCGGAAAGCCTTCTGTTACTGTGCATATAATTCAGAGAAAAATCAGAAATACAGCCTAAATATAGACTAGCTGGCCAGCTAGCAAAGCATGGTGAATACAATGGAGTTCACATTCCTCTGGGTTTCTCTTTTTTGGCCTTTTCCATAATAAAGCCTTCAAGGGAAAGCTAAAGCAAAAACAGGTCAGCTACCAGTGAAAACGTTAATGGGTGTTGTTGTTTTTTAAGATTAATAAACTGTCGTATTAGATGCTAGAAACCCAAACCATTCTTTCCAACTTGGGGGCCCAATTCAGAAGTAGATCATTCCGACTCAATATCTGAAGCTGGACTAAGCATTGGAAAAAGTTATTCTTGAGCATCTGATTTGCAGGAAAAACACATCTTTGCTTATAGTTGCTGAACAAATAATGGGTGATTTCCATCTCAGGGTTTATTCACTCTGCCAGGTGGACTCTTTGCCAATGCGAGTTACTAATTGTTTTTGGTTGGAGGCAGAGATGATATTGCCTGTATTTACTCCTATCACACAATAAAAAGGCGCTCCAAACACATTTTCTGCCCTGCTTTCAAAATATTATTTCCTGCTTTCAGTGCCTCAGACATGGCTGTCTGCTTTGCCTGTAGCACATTAATTTTTTTTCTAGGCCAATCCGATTGGTTGCTTTGTAGAGAAAGGAACACCCCCTCAGCTGAGATGGTGGTTGCCATGGTTTTCAATATTTTTTAGAGGTATCATTAAGGTAGTTGTGCAACAGTGCAGTAATTATGAGATTTGTCTAGCATATAGAACAATGCTGGTTGGAAACCTAGCAAAACCGTTTTTTGTTTAATTACTATTTTTCTTTCTCTGAGCTGCCTCCTTTTCCACTCTTTTCAAAGTTAAATCGAGAAATTTTGTTTCCTCATTTCTCTAATTATTTATTAATTAATTAATTTATTAATTATTTTACAGCAAAATGGTGAAATGGTGCACTACTGCAGTTACTTTTTTTTTTTAAAAAAACCAGAACGGTATAAAAAAAATTGCTTGAGAAAGAAAACTTGTATTTTAAAAAATCTCCTAGCTTTACATGAATATTTAATGATAAGCAAATCTCTCTCTCTCTCTCTCTCTTTCCCTCCCTCCCTCCCTCCCTCCCTCTCTTACTTTTGTAAAGCATCAGAGTAGAAACATGGAGACTATGAATTCTATGGATACTCACTTTTCTCAGCTCTAGGAGTGAGGCAACTTCTGAAATAATGGCAGGAACTTGTCCAGGCTGTGTCAAGAATCAGACATAATTGAACAGAAGGAGAAAAAATATTCAAGTAGATAAATAGGTACCACTTGGATGGGAAGGTAACAGAGTTCCATGAGCCTTGGTGTATGGTTATGTTGGCCACATGACCACAGAAGCCTCTTCACCCAACACTGGCTCCCTCAGCTAGGAATCAGAAATGAGCACTGCCCCCTAAAGTCAGACAGGACTGGACAGGGGAAAACTCTGCCTTTTCTTAATACCAGTAATACCATCCACAGGAAGGGAAGGGATTGGCTATCCTGGAACAGGAAGGTCCAAGAGCATATTAGCAGAAGGATTATTTAATGAGAGGAAATGGGAGTCTGCAAACCAAACTGGATATTTTTTAGTATATAAGCATCTCAACCTGGGCAAGATTTTCTTAAACAATTGGCATGAACAATAGGAGAGTAGTGGCTTAAGGGTACATTGTAGTTATGATGGGTGGAATTGTCTATGCTGCTTATAATCTCATTTACGGACAAAGGTCCCTATGCCACAAGTGGTTAAGGAAAAGGTTTCAAGTATTTCACTTCATAATTTCCTACTGCTGTTTTAAGACCTGGAGTCTTTAAAGTTCAAAGGGAGATTTGAACTGTTTGTTTTTGTTTAAGTTAAATCTATCTCATACTGGGCTTAGCCTTTTAATATTAATTCCTACTCCGTTCCATGGTACTGACAATTGGGTAATTAATTGATTCTGTCTATTCAACTTTTTACTGGTATTATTCCAAGCTTTAATGGTTTGATCATGTTACAGTAAGCCTTAAAGAGACAGTCAATCATATTATCCAACTCAGGAAGATCCCAAATGTTTCGAGAAAAGTCCAAGTTAGTGTTAGTTTCAGAAGAGAATTATTGCTTTGTGGATTGTATTGTGGATAGTAGAGAAAGCCAAACAATAAAATCAAAAGTTGTAGTCTTGTGATGCCTTGCTTAATAACCAAATGGGAATTGGCATCATAAATCTGTTGCAGCCACATGACTTTTTGCTTAGTGACCCATAGTGCTAGGGGATGGAGTTGCTATTCCTAACTCTAATCACTAAGTGAAGACTACCAGTATTTTAATAGTTGAAACTGCAAATGATCTGCAAGCTCTAATAATGAAAGTCAAAGAGCATGGTGAAAAAAATGGGGGTACAGTTAAGTTGAATAAGGCCAAACTAATAACAGATTAATCAGCCTTAAAACTGGCAATGAAGATACTGAAGATATCAATGTGATAGATACCTTCTGCTTTTAGGATGACTATCTACATCCTTTTAGGATAAGTATGTGAAGGAACAAGGAGTCAAGAACTATGCCACAGACTAGCACTTGGTAGAGGAGCCATGAAGACCTTGGAAAAGATATTCAGATACCCAGATTTGCTTATACTCACAAAGTTCAGAATTGTAGGTGTGAAATTGGACTTTGAAGAAACAGGATAGAAGGAGTATTGATGATTTTAGATTTTGGTATTGGAGAAAACTCTTGAGTATATTATGGATATCCAAGGAAGCAAACAAATGGGTGCTGGTACAAATCAGTCCAGAGTTTTATTTGACAGGCTAAAACTATCATATTTTAGATACATTATGTGAAGACTCAGATCCCTTGGAAGTTCATGATGCTGAGAAAGTGGAAGAAAAGAGAATGACAACAAATAGCAAGATGGATGGTCTTGATTACAGCAGAAATGGTACCTTTCAGGTTGGGAGACCTGAAAGACCAAATTAAGACACATTGTCATGGAGAAGGTCTATCTATGTGGTTGTTAAGAGCTGACACCAACCTGATAGCACATAATTAGTCAATGATATGTAAAACTAACTAGATTATACTTGGTTCCAAGTTATTACGATCTGAATAGAATTAATTGTTCCCTTAAATAGGCATTTCTTGTGCTGTGCCTGATACGGTCTTAAAAATCACCTACATTGGCCAGCTGAATTTAGTAGATCCTACTGGCTAGAAATAGTGACTAGAATGTAAAAATCTTGAGTACACTTGAGATACATTACCTACAGTTCCTATTAATCAACTAAGCAATAACTGTCCTGCTTAGTTTTGCAACACACACACACACACACACACACACACACACACACACACACACACACACACACAAACAAACTTGGAAGAACTATTGGAGCTTGTTGACTGCTGCCACCTGCTGGAAGAGTAAATGGTTTACAATTGTTTTGGTTGAAGTGTAATAGACTCTTTTATGAATTGCATCCTCAGAGTTACAGTACAGTTAACAGAAGTAGTTTCTTTCTGGTACATCTAAGACCTTGAAAAGAGATTGGCAAATCTAAAGTATTTTTAAAAACTAGGGTTTTCTCCTTATGTTGACTATTAACCTTTCTAAAGATAATTATTTGATAATTTATATGTTTTTGTGTATATATAAATAAAGACTGCTCTCCAGAGGTTAAAACTGGGATCTCTCTCTTTTTTTTCCTGGTTGAAGCAGAAATGTTAAATGTAAAACAAGAAGACCCTCAGTCCTGAACCAGATCTTGGATGACAGCCTAAAGATTGCACTGCCATCAGAACATTCTAATTAATAATAATTTCATCTCAGGCAAGGGACTATGGTTACAAAAAGCAACTTCAAATCCTTACATCAGCTTGAAAGAACTTCAATGATTGGGCTTGTTTGGCAAATAGCAATATTAGATTCCTGGTGTGATAAAACTAGAAACGATTGCTCATTATTAACTTCCAGCCAGAAAGGATGAAAAAAAGCAGCTGAATCTATGGCAAAATCTCTGTGCCTGAGAATATTTATTTATTTATTTATTGAATTTATATTGCTGCCTATTCGCCCATGGCGACTCAAGGTGGTTTACAGAATATAAAACTACATTTAAAACAATAAAACTAATAAATAGAATCAAATAAATTAATATAGCATAATACAATAAAATCACCCCCCACTCCCCACCCCAGTGACAGCAGATCACACGAGCCATTTAATGGGCTGCATCCCACTCTGGACTCCCCAGGTCCTCTGGCAGAACCAGGTCTCAGCGCCTTCCAGAAGAGTATTAGAGTGGGGGACGTTCTAATCTCTGGGAGATGATGTTCCAGAGAGAGGAAGCCACCACGGCCCTTCTTCTGGGTCCCACTAGGTGTCTCTCCCTAGGACAGGAGTTGGCAACCGGTGGCTCTGGAGCCGCATGTGGCTCTTTCATCCCTCTGCTGCAGCTCCCTGTCACTCAAAATATGTGTCACATCTGCCAATGTGCGACACCCACTGGCACACAATTTATTGAGCTTTTCGACCCCCAGTAGGTTTTGTGGCTCCCAGTGTTTTCTTTTTTGTGGGAAACTGATCCAAATGGCTCTTTGAGTGTTTAAGGCTGCTGACCCCTGCCCTAGGGGATGGGGCCTGCAACATTCCCTGCCTCCCCGCTCTGATGGGTCAGGTAGACCGACAAGAGACAGTCCCTCAGATAACCTGGTCCCAAGCCATGAAGGGCTTTAAAGGTGACAACCAGCACCTTGAATTGCACCTGGAAGCAAATCAGCAACCAATGCAGCTCCCACAGGAGAGGTGATGCATGTGCACACAGGGGTCTGCACAAAACCATGCAGGCTGCTGCATATCTGAATTCCCAGCCATGATGACCTTTTCAGAAACACATATCACGGCTGAAGAAGCAAAATGTTTACTAAAATTCTGCAAGATGATTAAATTAAAAGTCACAAATGGCAGAGACAATTTTGCTACACTAGATAGAAGAGCAAATGTTCCTTTTTGTCAACAGGACTGGACTGAAACCCCTCGTGTTTTTTTTAAAAACACGAGGCATTTTTTAAAGGTAAAGGTTCCCTTCACACACATGTGCTAGTCATTCCTGACTTTAAGGGGTGGTGCTCATCTCCGTTTCAAAGCCAAAGAGCCAGCACTGTCTGAAGATGTCTCTGTGGTCATGTGGCCGGCATGACTCAACGCCAAAGGTGCACAGAACGCTGTTACCTTCCCACCAAAGGTGGTCCCTATTTTTTCTACTTGCATTTTTACTAGGCATTTCTTACATTCATACAATTCCATTGGATGGTAAAGACAACAATTGGGAAATTATTAAAAAGGTAACAGATAAGTTTAAAGCCAAGGGAAAATAATAACAAAACTAAAAACTACATTTCAAATCAATGTTCCATTTTGGGAAAAAGGTTTTAGAATAACCCCCACTTACTGAAACCTTTGCTAGTCAATTTTCATTGCTAATTCTGTATTTAATTAAAAAAAAAGTACTTATATCTGGTTATAATCAAAGTCTGTAAAGTGGATAGATTGAACTGGAATGCAAAAAGCAGGAAAGATTTTCATATAATTTTAATAAAAACTTTTGGCCCTGAGTACTCCAGGGCAACTCCTTTCAAAACAATTCTATTCTTATTATTCTCCAGTTTCAAAATTCCTTCCTGCCTCGAAAACAGTCCGTCAGCTATGCTGAAAACATATATTTGAAAAAGTATTTTTGGAGCAAGATTGTAGAAACCTTACACATTCAGCAGAGTCAATTCTGCCGTCCAGATCTCAGAAATATTTTATAATGGATTTACATTAGAGTACAGGAGTTCTGCACTGGAAAAACCAATAGCTTAGGATAATGTTTCTCAGCCTGGGCAAATTTAAGTTCTGTGGATTTCTACCAGCTGGGGAATTCTGGGACTTGAAGTCCATTCTTCTTAAAGTCACTGAGATCATGAAACACTGGTCTAGGATTTTGCCAGAAAAAAAAAACCACACAGACAGCAACATTTATCGCAGTTCTTACATATGGCTGCAATGAAATCTCCAGATGGCCCTAACCAAGACCCACCCCATGAATGAGACACCTTTAAGTCATCTTTAGATGTACCGAGGTTAAAATAACATTTTAACATCTTATTCTAGCACTCCCTGAGAGAATTCTCAACATCCCTAAAATCTATTAATCTTTGTCATCTATTACTTTTGAGGAAAAATTGGCTGTGACTGGTAATAGAGGCAATTTTCCTTAGGTGCTACTTGCCTTTGTTGCAGCAGAACCCCAGCTTCTGGACTTCAGTGAGGGCTGATTATGGTGCCTAGAGAACCACAGAGTGGGTTTTTTCCCCATTGGTGAAAAACCTGAGGAGCTCAGCCCTTGCTGAACTCCAGAAAATATAGGAGATGACTAGGCTGAGCCTAAGGGAAGGGTCAAATTCCTCATCTGTCATGAGGTCCTTTGCGTCCACAAGAGATCCAGATCCAGTCTACCTTGAATTCCTTCTACTCTTATATCCTGCTAATTTCCCTTGGCCGCTAGTAGTTCAGATTTTTATAGAAAGCTCTAGCTTACAATCAATCTTCATACTCATTTGAACTGTCTGGATCTCCTGATTTTCCTTGACAGTAATCAAATATATAAGTCAGAATCTAGCAAACCGCTTGGATCAATGGTGGATTTCAAAATTTTTTTACTACCGGTTCTGTGGGTGTGGCTGTAGGTGCGTGTTACATCAGGTCAGGTGGGTGGAGCCCAGTAGTGGGTTTCAATTTCGGCTGCTACCGATTTGTATGAGCAGAGATGTCCAGGCGTGTGGGCGGAGCCTCCTCCTGCTGCTGTTACCAGTTCACCCAATCCGGGATGCACCTGTAGCAAACCACCACTGGCGGAGCCTCCCGCACGCAATCTGGAGAGAACCAGCTGAATCCCCCCACTGCATAAGAGGAATGAAAAATGGAAGAAAGGAAATGCCGGTCTGGTTTCCTTTCCAAGGTCAGTAACCTGTTGTTGCATTGGCCTTGTGCAGAGCATAAATACGCCTAACATGCTGGTAGAGAAAGCCAAATACATCAAATGTAGCAGACACACTTGGAATGTGACATAAAATGCCCTTGACAAAATTCTGCTGAGAGAAATCAAAAAGAGGTTTGATAGATTTCAGTATTCTCAGATTCAGACCATGAGTTTATCCTTCCTCCACCACCCCGCCTTTGGTGGTGGAGGAAGGAAAGAATTATCTGAAATCACTTCTTTGAGCAGGTTATTAGTACTAATCCCTGAAAAAAGCAGTTATAGATTCACTAAGCCAACAAAAGAAGAAAAAGTGAGAAGAAACTGTGTTTAAGCTGTAAGAGAAAAATGTCTGCCGCTGAGAGATAATCTAATGAAGAGAGATGGGATAAGACAATTACACTTTTAAAGGCCATTAAACCACCTAGACTTGTTGAGAATTGAACAGCATATAAATTTAATCTACTGTCCTTGCTTTTGCTATTATTATCAGGAAGCTAACAAATAATTCAAACTCACATCATCTAGGACTGAATAAGTTTAGATCCCCAAGCATCACAATTGGAATTGCTAATATTGTGGGCGGGGAATTTGTGTAGGCTGCCTTGTAAACCTTTATGTCCTTATGTTCTAATCAAAAGAGTTAAGGGTATTAAACAATAGCTAAAACACTCTGCATGCACATTAGTATTGAAATCAGGCCCAGTAACAGTTAAAAATGCTATCGGGCAATAATAATCTCTTAATTCATAAAATCAGTGGTAAGCAATCTTTTTATGCCTATTACAGTCATTTTTTTCCATTTAAATTAATTTCCCCCTTGGGTCACAGGAAGGCAGTTAAGAAAGAAACTTGAGTGAAAGTAGAACTGTAGGAAGTATTCACTCTTTTCCTCAGTTTGAATCTTTAAACAACCATTCATTCATTCATTGTTCGTTTATAATATAGGCTTCCCTCTTTCAACTACTCAGGACAATTCCCAATCATACACACACACACACACACACACACACATACACACACACACAGAGAGAGAGAGTATATCCCTCTGAGAAAATCTCAGGCATGGTTTGGTTCCATTATTTTTTTATTATTTTTTTTACATTTATATCCCGCCCTTCTCCGAAGACTCAGGGCGGCTTACATTGTGTAAGGCAATAGTCTCATTCTATTTGTATATTTATATACAAAGTCAACTTATTGCCCCGCCAGCAATCTGGGTCCTCATTTTACCTACCTTATAAAGGATGGAAGGCTGAGTCAACCTTGGGCCTGGTGGGACTAGAACCTGCAGTAATTGCAAGCAGCTGTGTTTAATAACAGGCTTCTTACAGCCTGAGCCACACCGCGGTCCATTATGTCAAAATTACTCTTAAGAACTACAGCACTGCAATGATTTTGTCTATCTAGAGCAGGGGTGTCAAACTGGCAGCCCATGGGCTGGATACGTCATGTGCAGGCTACGCCCACCCCAGCTCCCAAACGGGGAAAAACATTGTGAAACGTCATGTGACGGCAACATGACACCGTGAGTTTGACAGCCGTGATCTAGAGTATCTCATAGTATCTTCTCAGTCACATCATATTCTCTGGGATTCATTTGGTCTCAATCATGCTGGCATTTTATGAGTAGTTGAAGAATGTTGAATGTTCCTTTTCAACTTAATATTTTTATTGCGTTATAAAGTAATGTAAAATACTAAATATGAAGTAAATAGGAAAGCAATGGGGAAGAAAAAGCAAAAAGTTGTGATTTGATGTTAATGCCTTATTTTATTGTAACAGAGAAAGTCGGAAGTCAGTGCTTCTTTTTCTTTTCTTACCTTTCCTCACTTCTTCTCCTTCCCCTTTTCCTCCCCATTGCTTTCCTATTTACTTTGTATTTTGTATTTTACAATACTGTATAACTCAATAAAAATGTTAATGTTAAGAATGTTGGATGTTCCCTCAGGCATGGAATCTGGAGGCTGGTTAAGACCATCGGTGTGATTTTTGTTTCTTCAGAAATTTTAGTTTATTCAAGAAAGATTAAAATACAAAACACCAAAATATTTTTAATATAATGTGATTTTTCATTATTATGGTTCTGTGGATTTGGGTTAGATTAGTTTTTGGTTTTGTTGCCTTTGTTGGCTTTCATCCCATGTTTTCCACTCATATATAGGTGCCTTTGAGCCAGTATTGATTCCTGGAAACTGCCAAGACTAGTCCTTGCAGTTTTTTGGTGATATTTTCAGAATAGCTTGCCCTTGTCTTCTTCCTAGGGTTGAATTACTAGCCCAACATAATTCAGTTTGGATCATGTCTAAGGTGGGACTAGAACTCACAGTCTCCCAGTTTCTAGCCTGGTGTATTAACCACTACATCAAACTGGCTGTCATATTATACAGTATACACCAGAGGTGGGTTTCAGCAGGTTCTGACCAGTTCTGGAGAACCGGTAGCGGAAATTTTGAGTAGTTTGGAGAATCCGTAGTAAAAATTCTGACTGGCCCCGCCCCCATCTATTCTCTGCCTCCCAAGTCCTAACTGATCAATTGGAAATGGGGATTTTTGCAATAACCTTCCCCTGGAGTGGAGTGGGAATGGAGATTTTACAGTATCCTTCCCCTGCCATGCCCACCAAGCCACACAATGCCCACCAAGCCATGCCACATCCACCAAGCCACACCCACAGAACCGGTAGTAAAAAAATTTGAAACCCATCACTGATACACACAGTGGTAAAAACAAAATGTAACACCAACAGGTAATCCCTTACAAAGATACTCCTACAGAGCAGTTAGAAAATCGCCAAATGAGGGCAAACATAATCCAGTCAGATGTCTCCCAGGATCATCTTCTACCCGTAGTATCAGCCCAGAATTTATAATACAGTCTATCGTGGTACTGCTGTAGCAAACAAAACATTGATTAATGTATTAAAAATTGGTATCCCTTTGCTGATTTCTGATTTTGTATGCTTTAAATGAGCTCTCTGCTTTCTAGTTTAAGGTTCTTCCAAATTCTGGTTGGCAGCTGAAATACTGGTAACCAGGCTATTTCATTTCATCCGAATGTGATCCCTTCCGAGTCTCATTCCATGTTTACGGATGGAAGAAAATCACATTACTGGTCCAATATTATTTTAATATACAAATAATAGGAAAGCATGACTAAAACTGATGGCTCAAACTTGGTATTACTTCTCTGTATAATACAACGTAACTGTATTCTTAACTCCACTTTATTAGCTTGTCAGGGACTTTAGTTATATTCATCAAGTGAAGCTTTACATTAAGCATTCCTCCAACTAATTGGAACCATCCAGGCACATTTTGGTCCACATTTTTATTCCTGCTGCAGGAAAAAGGGTACTTTGTTACCACTTCAGCATATGTTAGAGTGAAATTATATTTTGCTAGCAATTACAATGAAATATTAAGAATGAGCCTTGTGATCAGTTGGAACTTGTTCTGCTATTAAAAGCAGTTGGCACTGTAAGCTAAAAAAAAAATGCCTTGACAATTAAATCAATCATCCAGGAGCTTAAATATTCCCAGAATTTTAGGATGCAATTAGGCAACCCATGACCCACTAGGTCATCCTTTCAGATGTATTTCCTTACCTAAACAGAGAAACGGAACGACTATGGGTGAGCAAAAAAGGAGTGGGAGCAACGTCCGGCTTCCTGCCAGCTTTCCCATTGACTTTGCTTGTGGGAAGCTGGCCTGCAGCATCAGGAATCATGAATATATGTCTATGGCTAACTGCAGCGATGCTGCACTGGACATAAATTTGCAAATAGAGCTTGTGTAAAGATCACTGAAATTTCAATTACATGAGAGTAGTGGGTCCTGGAGTTTGTATGCATTCTTTAAGCTAAAAGATTTAACAGAATAGTAGAGTTGGAAGGGACCTTGGAGGTCTTCTAGTCCAACTCCCTACTCAGGCAAGAAACCCTATACCATTTTAGACAAATGGTTATCCAATCTCTTCTTGAAAAACTCTGGTGTTGGAGCACCCACAGTTTTTGGAGGCAAGTCGTTCCACTGATTAATTGTTCTAACTGTCAGGAAATTTCTCCTTAGTTCTGAGTTGGATCTTTCCTCCTTATTTTCCATCCATTGTTTCTTGTCCTGCCTTCAGGTGCTTTGGAGAATAGCTTGACCCCCTCTTTTTTGTGGCAGCCCCCCATTTGAGGTACCTTGACTCAAATCTTTGCGCTATCATTGAAGGTTAGAAGCAGACGCAAAGGAGACCTTTAATAGTATACAAATAATGATCGATCAGAAAACCTTTTTAATCTTTTCCCCTACAGTTCAGAGCACCTATGGAAACAATGCACTAGAAGTGCAATGAAAGCAAGATGAAATGGAAACAGCAGAAGTGTAATAAACTTGTATTAATCATAACTGCATAATTAGAATTAGTAGATGAAATAACTGTCAAGTGGAAATAATAATTTGAAGTTTTAAGTGGCCAAACAGTGATCAGTCCATTTTAAACTTACATTTGAAATTTAAACTTGCATTATGAAATTTATTTTGTCCTATTTGGACTCTCCAAAACCAATAATAGATAGAAATGGGCGAAATATACATATAATGAAGTGAAAGAGTATAAGATATATGCATAATTTCACCTAAACGTGGAGCATGCATGCCTCCTAAAACACCTGCTTACTTTAATCAGTTTTGACATTAACTCTTTGGGACAGTCGGTGTTAGAAGGAGTTGAATAGAAGCTGAATTCTTCTGCATCTTATATTTCTCTAGCAAGTGTGCATTTCAACTAATAAGTTATAAACATTTTAATGTACTTTTCAGGATTTCTGTTTCTGCTATGAGGATATTATTGCCAGACACAATGGTTATTTGCTGAAAAGTTGAAATATTACAACTAAAACTTCGCTCTCAAAATAAATTTCAATTTACTAAAGCTCTCAAAGACAACAATTTTGTTTTCAGGAAACAGTTAAGAAACTGCTAAATATTTTTTTAAGTTGTGTTGTGTTGTGATATGGACTGACCTGTCAATTATGGTGGTTAACTGATAATAAGCTAGTTCTCTCTGGTAGATCTGAACAGTGATGGGATTCAGTCAGTTCGCACCACTTCGGGAGAACCGGTTGTTAACTTTCTGAGCAATTTGATGAACTGGTTGTTGGAAGAAATCACTGGGGCAGAGAACTGGTTGTTAAATTATTTGAATCCCACCACTGGATCTGATCCACTTTCTTGACAAATGGGCAAGCAAACTAATCTAGCAGATTAAAGAATGAGCTTTTCTTCTCCTCGAGAAGATGTTTATAATAATTGGTGGTTAATTTGTTTAATTTGATTAGCTAAATCTAGTCTTCCACAGAGAAAACATTTTTTCATGTTTATTTTATTGTATTCATTTATTTTATTTTATTCATGGTTATTTTAAGTCATAGAGATTGCAACAACATTCAGTTACATTTATGAGACTACCGGTAGTTTTGTTTTGGTCTGTTGTTATTTTGTCTTTTGTACTAACACTTGCTTAACTCTTTCTAGTCAACTATCTTTCTATGCCAATTGGGATACAAATCTCTTCCATCTTACAATATCAGCAATGATTTCTGTCATGATAGAGTACATACATACTATTCTTAATAGGAATTAAGAATTTGGAAAGGGGTGGGGAGAGGAGTGGTCCCAGATACCATCAGGAACACCTTAAATTCGAGGCATGTTTTCCTAGGATTGTGTATCAATTGAGGCGTTAATGTTTTCCAAATTATGTTTGTCCCTTCAGGTCCATGTTATTCCACCGTGTGTTAGTTACATAAATATTGTAAGCTCATTGGCCACCTTTTATTCCTTTAAGAAATCCTACAATATGAAACATTGCAGGTTGTAAGCAATGATTCGTTTTAATTCAACTGGACTCTCACTAGTTGCAATACACAACTCTAAGACTCCAAAGCTAGATTTAAAAAAATTCTGTTCTTTTTTCTTTTTCAATGCTTCCATCCATCAACCTTCCTCCATAAAGCTGAATCTGCACTTTACAATTCATTGTCAAATCCAATCTACTTTGTAAACTATTCTGGTTAACAAATGCTTTCTTCTGTATATTTTTAATAGAACATTATCTTTGTTGTGTATTATAGCAAATAAGGTATAACCAAACAGTGCATTAAGCACTGTAACTCCATCTGGGGGTTTGTTGACATTGATAACCCACTCGGGTTTCTCTAGCCATTCAAGGCATCATTAAAGTGGTGCTCAGAACATTTTAGATTTCAGTCTGCATTTGGATATATACAAGCCTGGTACCTCATGTGGTTTTGGGCACTGAATTGAGTTTTGTAACATAATTGGAGCCAATATTTTAAGAGTTTAAACTAAGGCTTATAGTCTTTCACTATGCATGCAATTTTAATACACTTTTCTTTTAGCTTTGACAATGAAAATATACAAGTCAGATGTATTTTCATAAGACACAATCCATCTGAAATTAAAACTCTCTGAGGTCTTACCTGTTGTAAGTAGGAGAGAGAAGTGAGCACTGTATGTGTTTAATTCTTTCAGTATAATGAAGATGATTTAAGAGTATGAGACTTTGCATGCTGGGCATTCAAATACAAGGTCAGGATATACCCAGCTACTTCAACCATGCAACAGGGTGAAGCAATCTTGCTTTAAATAGACACTGAAGGCAGTAATAAAGGATTGCTGCTATCTGAGCAGGGCAGCAAAACTTAGCACAGTATTTTACATATATAGTGATGGGATCTGATTTGTCTACAATTAGCCAGAGAAAAAATTTGGGCTCAGGGTGGATAACTCAAAAAAGGTGTTGACACATAGTAGCTGTGAAAAAGGCACATTCCATATTAGGGTTCTGTAGAAAAGGAATGAAATTAAAACTGCCAATATTATAATGCTTTTATACAAATCTGTTGGACATTGGCATCCGGAATCCTGGGTACAGTTCTAGTCACCACTTTCAAAAATGAGAAGTTGAGCTGGCAAAAAGGGAAGAAATGTGCAACCAACGTGACTGGAAGTCAAAGCCTGCTTTAGGAGAAATTCAAGGACTCTAGCTTAGACAAGAGGCAGCTGAAGTGGGATATGATCAAGCATGGTCTGGAAAAAAATATCAGGAAGAAGTTTTTCCACCTTTCTAAAAATACTAGGAGTAGGCAATTTAATGATGACGAAGGGAGTTGTAAAGGTAACCTATGACATTCATTAGAACAAAATGGAGTGGCTTGGGTGTATTTAAACAAGGTTAGATGGAGATCTATTAGGAAGCCTGGAGGACACCTTCCAATACCAGCTGCACAGGAACAATGAAAGGAAAAGGATCAGTGGTTTCACATTATGTTACTGCCGGTTCACTGTGCGCGCCCAGTTTGCACACGCACCTGCCTTCTGCGCATGCGCCCAGTTCGGGCGAACCGGTCCAAACCAGCTGAATACTACCTTTGAAAAGGATAGGTCTCCATCCTCTGATGTCAGCACCCCAGAGGCATCTGGTTGATCTTTGTATGAAACCAACAACTGGGTCAAGATGGACTTTGGCCTGAACTAACCTGGCTCCTCTTGTGCTTAAAAGAAAAGCAGCCCAATCACACAAGCTACAAAGCAACAGCCCAATTGCTGCAGTTGAAATACCTGAAACAACATTACTCCAACATTTTATTTATCCATGATTTGCTTTGGGTTCAGAATACTTGAGATAGTTCCTTTGAGGTCAGCCACATTTGAGATTGAAATGTTTCGCACTACAGCCCATGGTCCTCCCAAATATCCAGGAAAAGGATACTGCAGGTAGTTATTGAGCCATATAATGTACTGCAATATTAAACTGCAACTTCTAAAATATTACTTCCCAGATTTTTGTTTTGGATCAAATAAGATTTTAAATAAAGAAATTGCTTAATAAATTATTTAGGCCACACATGTTCAGTGGTGTAGAAAGACAGCCATGACTCTGTCATATTTTACTTCGCTCTTATAAGGCGAATACTGGCAGGAAAAATCCATTATGTTCCATAGCTTCCAGCTGTTCTTGCCCATTTATTCACATTCATTAATATAGACTAAGTGTCTGCTTCAAAGTCTAAACTTTCCACTCAACTAGACTATTGTTTTAAATTCAGGATTCTTGGCAGACTGCAATTTAATTATCCACCTGATGCAGCTATTTAGTTTGTGTTGAAATATAGTATGAAATATTGATGAGGAGATTCTTTTCTTGTTCCAGCTTTTCTACATGTGCTGGACTGAATGTATATACATTATTATGCTCTGCTGAGAGGCTATACATAGGAGAAATATATTCTAAACTAAATATGTTCTTTTCCCTTCAGTGATAATAGATGAGGATTTTATCATGCATTTGACAGGCATTACATGGAATTTTATGAGGATTTCTGACCAATTTATCTCAACATGGAACTGTCTGTATTTTTTAAGCCATCTCTTTCCAGCCTGCTAAAAGATGCATGAAAGAGAAAAAAGCTTGGATTTGTCAAAATAGAAGAGGGGTGAATAATATTTTTAGTTGCAACATGCAAAAGGCAGGATCCAAATAACCGCAGAACTAATTTGGAACATCAGAAGCTATATTTTAATAAACCTTAGCATTGATTACAACTCTTTCCATATATATAATACGTTATATTTATATTCTGCTTTATCTTTTGGGGTCCAAGATAGCATACATAGCCCTTTTTCCTTCAGTTGTTTCAATATCAGCTTTATGAAATAGGTGGGAATAAAATAGAATGACTGTCCTAAAGTAATTCACAAAGCTGAGGAAGGAGTTAGACTTGTGCTACTTAAACACCTTAAGTATGACAATGGTTATATATGCTAAACAGATTGTTTGGTGTAGTGTTGAAGGCTATTTACAATGAGCCATGGTGGCACATTCATGGTGGCTAGAATGCAGTATTGCAGGCTAATTCTGCCTACTGCCAGCAATTCAAGTCTTACCAGCTCAGGGTTGACTCAGCCTTCCATCCTTCAGAGGTCAGTAAAATGAGGATCCAGATTGTTGGGGACAATATGTTGACTCTGTAAACCTCTTAGAAAAAGCACTATGAAGCAGTATATAAGTCTAAATTTATGAGTCATAGTGGCACAGTGGTTAGAATGCAGTACTGCAGGCTATTTCTGCTGACTGCTGGCTGCCTACAGTTTGGCAGTTTGATTCTCACCGGCTCAAGGTTGACTCATCCTTCCATCCTTCTAAAATGAGGACCCAGATTTTTGGGGATTGTTGTGCTGACTCTGTAAACCGCTTCGAGAGGGCTGTGAAGCACTTTGAAGCAGTAAATTAGTCTATGTGCTTTTGCTAAGTGCTATTGCTATCATCCATGCTAATGCATTTTGGATCACACCATATTTAAAGGTTCTGGGTAGAGAGAAGTTATAGGCTTATCCCTAATTTAGAGAGCCATTGCTGCATAAAATAGTAAACATGGTTTACTGAACATGAATTATGAGAAAACGCATAGGCACATAGCTAGAGACAAGTCAATAATTGCACTCCATTCTACAAATCCTACGTAAAAGAAAGATATTTGAAATCGTCTGTAGAAAAGAAATTCCTCTGGAGAATAGACAACCCTCAGAGAAGACATTACTTTAGTGCCACATTCAGTTACTCGGAAATCCTGTTTCCTGCAAATTCCAAGTTAAATCTGAGGCTAAGGGGAGATAATCAAGCCCATTGATCTCCAGCATTTCAACGAGCAACTTCCAGATTTCCAATCTGATTTTAAAATTGCTTTTCTCTCATCAGAAAGGGAAGGGATGTTGGTAACTGACTATATTTCTGAGCTAGCAGAATTCCATCCTTCTGAATGATGTGGATTCAGAATTGCTGCATTTTGCTTGAGGTGTATCTGCCATTCTAGAAAGCTGTGAAGGCAAATTGGCTTGACAGGGGGGATAACAAGCAGAGAAAGGAATTAGAAGGCTTTCTTCAAAGAAATAAGTTCTGGCTGCTTAAAAGCTTTATTTTATTTTTGCCTAAAGAATTGTAAAAATCTGTCTCTTTTTACTTGCTTCAAGGTCAGTTTGTAGAAGGACATGGGATTGGACCAAGTTGTGGACTAAGTTTTTTAGAAATCCTTCTCCCTCATAAATTCTTAGCCTCCTTCCCCCCCCCACCCCCGCCCCACTTTCTCCATGTGGCACAAGAAGCAAGTCAAGAACTATTTATGAGTTCTTGTGCAAATTCCTCAACTGATAAATTTAATTTCACATTCCCTGGCTTAAGCAAAAAAATAAAATACTTCATGCCCTATGCACATGTAGAGATTATATTACATACAGCAAAACTCCAGCGAGCAGTACATTATGGGTTTAACCACAAGCATTTTGTATAGGAATGTCAACTACATGGCACTCTGCGAGTGTACTGCAATTTTATTGAACTGACATGATGTATCCAGGCAGGTTAATATGGGAAGATCTTTTTACAATGGCTATGTGAAGCTTCCAAGTTTGATTTGATTCAAAGGCAGTTTAATCAAGTTGTCCTTCAAACTGAAATTCCTGTAAGGAATTTCCTGGGTAAGATAAGGCAGAACTTCCTTTGCTGAACCTGCAACTTAGAATACCAATGATAATAGGGAAAGAGAGGCAGGATCTGCATGTTCAAGAGGCAGGAGGTTGAACAACTAGCCTCGTGGTGTGACCAGAACAATCTGGAACTGAACACACTCAAAACCGTAGAAATGGTGGTGGACTTTAGGAGAAACCCTCTCATACTACCACTTCTTACAATACTAGACAACACAGTATCAACAGTAGAGACCTTCAAATTTCTAGGTTCTACCATATCTGAAGATCTAAAATGGACACTTAACATCAAAAACATCATCAAAAAAGGACAACAAAGAATGTTATTTCCGTGCCAACTCAGAAAGCTCAAATTGCCCAAGGAGCTGCTGATACAATTCTACAGAGGAATTATTGAGTCTGTCATCTGCACCTCTATAACTGTCTGGTTTGGTTCCAACAAGGCAGACACAGACTTCAGAGGATAATTAGAACTTCAGAAAAAACAATTGCTACCAACCTGCCTTCCATTGAGAACCTGTATACTGCACGAGTTAAAAAGAGGGCTGTGAAAATATTTACAGATCCCTCACATCCTGGACATAAACTGTTTCAACTCCTACCCTCAAAATGACTCTATAGAGCACTGCAGACCAGAACAACTAGATACAAGAACAGTTTTTTCCCCGAACGCCATCACTCTGCTAATCAAATAATTCCCTCAACACTGTCAAACTAGTTACTAACAGAGGTGGGTTTCAGCAGGTTCTGACCAGTTCTGGAGAACCGGTAGCAGAAATTTTGAGTAGTTCGTAGAACCGGTAGTAAAAATTCTGACTGGCCCCATCCCCATCTATTTTCTGCCTCCCAAGTCCTATGTTCTGTCCCCACCAACCACAACCAAGCAGACATGCAAGCTGACTATATCTGCCAGCAATTTACTCCGACGACAGATATCAGATCTGGCAACGAATCTGCGATTGCCTGCCAAGTTCTCCTATCTCCTCAGACCAGCATAATTGCAGTTCAGAAATAAACAGAAGCCAAAGTCTTAATCTCAAACTATTGCAGCCAAAGTTTCCAAGAGTCAGTTTTTGTCCGTCACGAAGCCCAATGGCAGCTCCACCCACTTTTATACCCTGTGGGGTGTGGCTCCATGACTCAGCATTCCCGGGGCTGGCCCCTCCCTTTCCTTTGCTGCGCACGTTTCCCTCGGCGTCGCTGCCTTGCATCTTGCCAAGATTGATCCTCCTCAGCTAGCTCTTGGGGCATTGCCAGGGAGGAGGGGTCGGGGAAAAGAGGCCATGTCAGCTCCTCCTCCTCTACCTGGCCTGCCTCTGGAACCTGGAGCAGAGCCAGAGAGGAAGGTCCTGCAGAGGGAAGCCCTGTCGGCTCTTCCCCCTCACTCTCTGAGTCACTCTCTGCCAGGAGGCCTTGTCGTGTCCCACTCCTCCGCTGACGGCCAGGTCAGGGAAATCCGAATCAGGCTTGCCTCTGCAGCTCTGCCCAAAGTCCTAGCAAAGTCCTCAGAGCAGGCAGGAGACCAGTAAGTGACTTCAGCAAGATAAGTTCGACTTTGCCTGACTCAGAGACTGCCAGAAAGCAGATCCTTTATATAGGCCATAGGGTGTGGCTCCATGACTCAGCACTCATTAAGGCCTGCCCCTCCCTTCCTTCTGTTGCCTCCGCCTATCCAATCTTCTGATGCGAGGGTCACTCCAATCAGCTGTTGTTGGAAGTAAACTTTCCTCAGGCTCACATGCTGTGGAGGAGGGGGAGGGGTCTAGCTGCTCCGTTTGCCTGGGCATGGAGCCAGGGCTGGGGCCGGGGGATGCTCCCTCCTCTGCAGCCTGCTTGGGCATGGAGCCAGGGCTGGGACCGGGAGGTGCCCCCTCCTCTGCAGCTTGTCTGGGCATGGAGCCAGAACTGGGGCCGGGAGGCATACATTCCTCAGTGTTCGGGAGCAGATAAGCAGACCCCGGCTGCGGTGAGAGCAGACAAGACACAACAGGCCTGGCTCGGAGGCTGAAGACACAACATCCTAGCTGATTGGGCAGAAACGGGGATTTTGCAGTATCCTTCCCATGGAGTGGGGTGGGAATTATTTATTTATTTATTTATTTATTATTCACACTTTTATACCGCCCTATCTCCCTAGGAACTCAGGGCGGTTTACAGCCACTTAAAAAACATATATATATACAAGATAAAACATTAATTTAAAAAACTTATTACATAGGCCGAATATTTAAAATAGAGATATAAATAATAAAACCCCATTTAAAACCAAATTTAAAATTTAAACATTTAAAAATTTAAAATTCTAGTCCAGTCCTGCGCAGATAAATAGATGTGTCTTAAGCTCGCGGCGGAAGGTTCGAAGGTCAGGAAGTTGGCGAAGTCCTGGGGGAAGCTCATTCCAGAGGGTGGGGGCCCCCACAGAAAAGGCCCTTCCCCTGGGTGTCGCCAGTCGGCACTGACTGGCCGGCGGCACCCTGAGGAGTCCCTCTCTGTGAGAGCGCACGGGTTGGTGAGAGGCATTCGGTGGCAGCAGACGGTCCCGTAAGTAGCCCGGCCCTATGCCATGGAGCGCTTTGAAGATCATTACCAAAACCTTGAATCGCACCTGGAAGGCCACAGGCAGCCAGTGCAGTCTGCGCAGGAGAGGTGTTACGTGGGAGCCACGAGGGGCTCCCTCTATCACCCGCGCAGCCGCATTCTGAACTACCTGGAGTCTCCGGGTGCTCCTCAGGGGGAGCCCCATGTAGAGAGCATTGCAGTAATCCAGACGAGATGTCACGAGAGCATGAGTGACCGTGCATAGGGCATCCCGGTCTAGAAAGGGGCGCAACTGGCGAACCAGGCGAACCTGGTGAAAAGCTCTCCTGGAGACGGCCGTCAAAGGGTCTTCGAAAGACAGCCGTTCATCCAGGAGGACGCCCAAGTTGCGCACCCTCTCCATTGGGGCCATTGGGGTCAATGAATGGAGATTTTACAGTATCCTTCCTCTGCCATGCCCTTCAAGCAGCGCCACGCCCACCAAGCCACACCCACAGAACCGGTAGTAAAAAAATTTAAAACCCACCACTGGTTACTAAGTCTGCATTATTATTAATCTTCTCATTGTTCCTATCACCTGTCTCCTCCCACTTACATGGCTAAACAAAGGTATTACAGGAGCCATTATTCAGTGACAGCTGGAATGTGCAAACTTCACCTGAATGCAAAGGGCACATGGAAGCAACATCTTGTAGCAGTGGAAGGCTGTGAGGGTCCACTTTTGCTGAAATGGCAGTCTTGCTAATAAAGTCTCAGCCAGCACTCTTCCAAACAGTAGCTGCAACCACCAGAAGTTTTCAATGTGAGCAGAATGTCCAGGAGAGGGAGATCACAAAAGACTGTGTGATAAATCTGGACAGAATACAAGAGTGGATGACCCTTATGAAAGATTAAACATGCTCTTCGTCATTTGCTCCTTTCACATTCCAAGCCATAATCTTCTACATGCCATGGTTGTTGCCAGATGAACTCATCACTTTCCAAGTGGCCAACGTCAATACTATTCTGCCAGTTCAGCTTAAGGCCAAGTGCTCTGAAGGAGGCCTGAAAGACTGATTAGTGTTCTTGGTCCAATCTTTTTCTCTTTTTGGGCAGTCCAAGAAGATAACCAATACCTGTTAGAACACGACCAGACTAGAAATAGATTCAGTGTCTTTCTGCAGACTTAGAGAAAGCTACAGGGGCTTTTCTTCCTTTTCACTAGCACCATATCCTTAAAGTTGTAGAGAAGATGCCGCAGGAAGCAGGCTAGCAGGAAAAGCAAAACTGTAACTTTTATGTTTCAAAGGTATATTTGTAAAATGCCTTTTTTAAAAAAAAATGCTTATGTAAAGCACGTGATACAAGCTTATGGTCCATGTATTAGGAAAATGCATGAATTAATTCTTCAATATTCTAATTTATTTCCTAAGAAGGCAGTCGAAAGGAACACTGGAGTGCCTGCTGGGGCTCCTATTCAAGACTATCCATCTCTTCTATCCTGCATAAGCATTAACTGCTTTAGACTAGGGGTCTCCAACCTTGGTCCCTTTAAGACTTGTGGACTTCAATTCCCAGAGTCCCTCAGCCAGCAAAGCTGGCTGAGGAACTCTGGGAGTTGAAGTCCACAAGTCTTAAAGGGACCAAGGTTGGAGACCCCTGCTTTAGACCTATATCAATGCTGCCACCTGCTGTTTCACCCTCCCCCCACCAATCATCCTTTCTCAAGTGCCTTTGGCGATTTCTTTTCATGCCATCTATTAGACGTATGTAAATAAAACAGAATACATTAAGAAGGCTGACTGGATATTTATAGAAAAAAGTAGTTCCCCAAGCAATGCTATTTCTTTTCATGGCGTACAAAACCTGTAAAATAGAAGGCCACCTGAAAGGTCTAGAAGTCCCCTTGTGTGTAGTTTTATACACAAGCCTACTAGACTTGGTTGTATCTAACATCCCCATCCCCTCAATAACACAAAACCATGTGCTTTAATAGAATTTTTTTTTATTGGCCAAGTGCGATTGGACACACAAGGAATTTGTCCTGGTGCATATGCTCTCAGTGTACATAAAAAGAAGATACCTCCCTATCTCATTACAGTTCTGTATTGCATTCCAGGCAACACAACAGGGAGCTAAGGAAATCCTCAAAATAGTTCAACATCCTGTTTAGACAGGAGTGCCGTTATCCTATCCAATAGATAACATGTAGCCTTTATTTAAATTCTAAATTAAAACAGTTTTGAGATGTTTGGTTCCACAAACAGCTCAAAACAACAGAATTGTATTGATTTTTATTAAATGAAATGTATACAGCCGCCCATTGCATTGAAGATGATCCTGGGCAGTCTAATAAAAAGAAAAATCCAACAAAAAAGTCCATATACAAAAACGATCGTATAACTACATGAAGTCAGTGTTACATATTAAAATCTCAAGTCTTGAGGGACTTACTGAACATCAATAGGGATGGAGCCAACCTAAGGAGGAGGGCAGGAGAATGTCCCACAAGGCAGGTGCCACATATTGCCCGCCTCCATATTTAAGTTGCAAATGGCAACTATCTTCTCTGCCAGATCTAAGTGACAGACTGATGTAATTAGGAAAGGCGGCCTCTCAATAAATTTTGCTCATACATGTATTTTATGGCCAGACGCAATCCCCAACGAATAAAAGGATGTTCATTTTAAGATTACTACTAATGATTCAAGACTTATCGTATTGCTATTGGCAGGTCTACAGAAAAGGCATTGAACTGTTTTACGTTGTATGGTTTAGGTTTCTCTTGCAAATGAATGTATCAACCACTATGCTGGCTAGTTTTAGTCCAAATTTCTTGCATACTCTGGAACAATGTAAAATTTTAACAGCAGAGGGAAGCAAAAAAAAAAAAAATGATGTCAAGCCCCGTACATGATTATTGAACCAGAAATTTCACTATTTTAATGCAAATGTTAGATAAGTTACAGACTCCCAGAAAATGTTAATACAGACCTCCACCTTTTATTAGTTCCTGAAGGTAAGATTCTCTATGGATGGTTTCGATTCTGAACTTTTTCCAGCTCAGACTATAATGCCCCTTATGAAGTTACTTCACAGATCTTTCCTATCTGTTATGTCTGAAGTGCCTCTCTATCTTTTTCAGATTCCTCAATCTAGCCCGTTTAATTCCTACAATCAATTTTAAAGACTCATAAATTTAGCCATAGTAAATAGTAGGCTAGTGTAGTAACACGTTTACCGTACCTCACTGCCAGAATCAGCCCATTTTCAAGGCAACCGTAAAACCACAACAGAGGGAATGCTTATTTTCCCCAGTATCAAGCAATCTTGTCAACTTGCCAGCTATTCTGCTCAATAAATTCTTGTAACCCAAAACAGTGAATAAAGTTCTTTCAACCTTTTTTAAAATTGAGGAATACATTTTAAGAGTTTAAAAACAAATTGTAAACGCTTAAATCAAAGTGACTGCTTTGTCTTGCATCAGGGCTTCATCTTAAATCAACTTGGTCAGGGAGCATGCATCAATGAACCCTTGGGTAATCCAAAGCTAACACTGTCTAGAACCGATTTTGAATTACCGTATATACTCGAGTATAAGCAGAGTTTTTCAGCACATTTTTTGTGCTGAAAAACGTCCCCTCGGCTTATACTCGGGTCTATACGGCTTATACTCGAGTTTTTTTTTTTTTAAGCCCCTCGGCTTATACTCGAGTATATACGGCTTATACTCGAGTTTTTTTTTTTCTTTTTTTCACATTTTACCGGACGGAAGCCCTGCCGGTGCAGTGAGAGGGCGGGGCGGGGGAGCCGCCAGCCTTCTCAGCTGAGGGAGGGAGGGTTTCCCCAACCGGTAGGTGCCTCATTTCCCACCCTCGGCTTATACTCGAGTCCCCAGTTTACCCCAGTTTTTGGGGTAAAATTGGGGACCTCGGCTTATACTCGGATCGGCTTATATTCGAGTATATACGGTATACCATTTCCTGTGATGGTTTGAAGTTTACAGAGGGCCCTTGCTCCTTATAGTTCAGAAAGTTGTGGTTATGAATCTGCGTAACTGCTGATTTATTACCGGTAAAAAAACTCTTAATTACACCATCACACCAGCCATGTACTTTCTGAACAATTTAAACTTTCCAAAATAAATTTTAAATTCTTATGGTTAATTGCAAATGTTACCATTAATCAACAGCTTGTAATTTTTAAGGCTGTGGAAAGGTTTGTCAGAGAAATTTACAAAACAAGTTGTCTATAATGTAATCCATCCAATCACCTGAGTTGGGTGTCTACATAAATTTAATATTAAATTTATAAACATATAAATGTTTGAGCCTCTGGTGGCTCAGACTGCTAAAACAGTCTGTTATTAACAGCAGCTGCTTGCAATTACTGCAGGTTCCAGTCCCACCAGGCCCAAGGTTGACTCAGCCTTCCATCCTTTATAAGGTAGGTAAAATGAGGACCCAGAATTGTTGGGGGCAACAAGTTGACTTTGTATATAATATACAAATGGATGAAGACTATTACTTGACATAGTGTAAGCCGCCCTGAGTCTTCGGATAAGGGCGGGATATAAATGCAAATTAAAAAAATATATATTATGCATGCAGGAGCATGGGGAATCCCTTAAGCAACTATCCTTAATAGAATGGGGAAAATGGCTGTCTGTTTCATTCATAATACAGAGTATCTTTTGACAAGCTCCAATTTCATATTACCCTTCTTTATGCTATCCTCATTTGTTATTGCACATATCACAAACTTGATTTTATACAAATGATCCGTTTCACATTATTTTCCAACTGAATACTATTTCCCTCTTAAAAATTCTTCGGCATAAGGCCCAACACCAGTAACAGCACCATCACCTTTATTTCATTTACAAATTAAATTTCCATTGATATTGAGTGCCTCCTCTCGTGCCAAAAATGTTTTTCAAGCCTAGTTTCTGTACAAAAATCTCTTTAATCAACAGGATTTTCTTTTTATGGAATTGAATCTTCTATACAGAATTCATGCCAAGAAATAAATACAGGAAAGATGCAAAAACACAAACATAAAGTTCTATAGTTGTGGTTTGCACAACTTCCAAATTTGTAATTTTAAATACACTATTAACAAAATATGGAGTAATTCAAATTCAAGTTACTCCAATTCAGCACAAAAAATTGCTACTTTGGCTGAGCAACTGAGAATCACTCATCAGTGATAATCATGGGACTTCTCTGTAGCTCAGTCCATTTGAAATATTCTTAAACATTGTATTCAGTTGTGATCTCTGGAAAACTAAGTTTGCTTGTAACTAAACCATGTCAGGCTACGACTGTTTTGTAAAAATAAAACTTCAGGGTAGATCAGCATGTAAACAGCTCTTCAGGAATAAGCCAACTAGAGTCACTGAGAATCAGTTGGGTAGCCATATACATTTTCTTAAATCTGAATTTGCTTGTGGGAAGCCAACAGGAAATATCACAAATGGTGACCATGTGACAGTACCATTCTGCAACCATCATAAATGCAAGCCAGTGGCCAAGAGATCAGAGCACAAATCATGTGACCACAGGGACACTGCAACAGCCAGAGTTCAAGGACCAGCCTTTTAAATATTTGTTCACGCTGTTGCAGCTTCAGTCACTGCAAGTGGTTGGTAAGCAAGCGCTACCTGCATTTTAAAAAACTTTCGACTTGTAAGGTAATTGTAGATCGCCATGTGACTATTTATTTATTTATTTAATTTATATACCGCCCTTCTCCTGAAGGACTCAGGGCAGTTCACAGCCAAATAAAAACCAGATTACACAAAAATTAAAAGCAATTTAAAAATCTAATTCAATTAAGCTGAAACAAAAATTTAAAACTATAATAAAACCATGTTAAAATTAAGTGAAGCCAGCCCTGCGCGATAGAACAAAAAGTTGTATAGTTGTATCACTGATCAATTTTATACTTCATTGTATCATGTGTTTTTCTTCATTGTTCATCATTTGTAGGTCTGTCATAAACCTATATAAATAATTGAAAAACTCATCATAAACCAGCAAAATACAAATGTACTCTCAGCTCAAATGTATTTTATTTGTTCATTTCTTGCACTTGAAGTATTCTTCGATGACATCTTTGGCCTGAGATTCTTTGCCATAGTCCTACAACAAAACAATATATTAATATTCCAGTAAATTATTGTTTTAAATGATCTAAAAAATTACATAATGTCCAGACTAGTAAATATTTAGTGATCTATTATAATTGTAGAATCAAGAAAAATGCAATTTAGATTAAATTAACAGTTGTTAACCCTATCCTTTAGTTTAAAGAAAAAGCCTTCCATAGAATATCAATGTGGCCTTTATTGGGACCTCAATGACTACAAAGTCTTCAAGGCTCGTACTCTGGCGTTATTCTTGCCAGCAAGAATCTTTTGCAGAACATTTGTAAGTTAAGCAGATTTTGTCTTACTGGCAGCTCCTTGGTATACTAAACAACTGTGGTAATTAGAAGACTGCAATGGCAATAGAACATTACAAAAGAAAACTTTCCCTTATCTGTCACACTTATTGTTTTGTCTATACAAACTAACATCCCCCAAAAAGGATTTCTCCTACTATTTATGAACAACAAAGCAACTTCTATACGGCAGAAATAAAAGTACTCAATGTATGACCGTAATTAAGTTAGAAATTAGTCTTAAGACCTAGCAGTAATTAATTGGGTCACCTTGTGATCTTGCCTGATTTTATGCTTTGTTATGGCTGTTAAATGAACCTGTTCAATGGTTGTTTTTTTGCCAGAAACTGGCAAAAAAAAAAATGCCCAAAATTGCAGTCCTACGACTGCAGGATGCTGCAAACAGCTTTAAATGTCAGCTGAGCTGGCTGTCACATGCCCAAAAGGCAATCACATGACCAAGGGTTGTAACTTGTTGCCAGAACTCTGGAACCGAGTCCTAAGTAGCTTTGGGGAGGTCCATAACTTTGAATAGTCACTAAGTAACCAGCCATTAAGCTACCTGTACTTTAAATATAATGCGCAAAGCATATGATGTAGTAGTATTTGCAGTTTTAAGGAGCCTATGTAAGTATGCAATTGAGTAAATGCAAATAATCTAAAATAAAAAGAACATGTTATCTTACTTTAACCACCACACAACTGCAACCCACAACTTTACGAGGTTTTCCTTCTCTGTCGATCTTGCAGAGACCTACCCACTCACCAAGCTTCTTGTTATCATCAACCTGTCAAGAGAGATTTGCATTTTGTTAGAAGTGCTAACAATACAAGGCAATAAAGACAGAGTCAAAGGCAGCTGTACACTCAGACTAAAAGGGTAACAATTTCTGGTTGTTTTCCTCACAATTCTCAGTAGAGGGAGCCAAGTTATCATCACTGTACAGCATTAACACATTACTAACTTGTTTTAACCAAGACATCCCAAACAGTTGCATGATTTTACTATAAATTACTTGATTGTCTCACATTACCAATTCTAAGTAAAATAACTGTTACCTTTATCAGATTGATTTGATGTTCAGCACAAAGAGCTTCAACCAGCTTTACATACATAGGTTCATCACAATTGGATGCAAGAACGCAAAGATGGGCTTGACGTCTAAAATGGAAAAATTATCAAATAAAATTGGTAAGACAATCTATGTTTGTTTCCTTAACATAGCTGTTTGAATTAAATTGTTATTTGTAAGATATAAAGACATAGGGGATTACATCCACAAAGCCCAAGTAATAATTTTCAATCATTTCCTAGTTTTGCTTTACCTACAGAAATATTTTGGGAAGGTAGTATAAAAAGATGAAAAAGAATAGGGTAGAGCTAAAATATTTCTGTGATGCTTTATATGTTTAATTCAGAGACATTTTAATACGAAGTAACTGACTAGAAATATCTTAATGAAAGGAAGTTTTTATACAATTCTAAAATTAAAACCAATTATTATTCAACATTATTTACATTTGAATAATGCATTTTAAATTTAAATGCATTATATAAAGGGTGGCTCAGGGGCTAGGACGTTGAGCTGGTAGATCGAAAGGTCGGCAGCTCAGCGGTTCGAATCCCTAGTGCTGCTGTGTAACGGTGAGTTTCTGTTACTTGTCCCAGCTTCTGCCAACCTAGCAGTTTTGAAAGCACGTAAAAATGCAAGTAGAAAAAATAGGGACCATCTTTGGTGGGAAGGTAACAGTATTCCATGCGCCTTTGGTGTCTAGTCATGTCTGCCACATGACCACGGAGACGTCTTCGGACAGCGCTGGCTCTTTGGCTTTGAAACGGAGATGAGCACCGCCCCCTAGAGTCGGCAACGACTAGCATGTATGTGCGAGGGGAACCTTTACCTTTAATGCATTTTAAGTCGTTTTTTAACAAAATCCTTTTGTTTACCACTTAGAAGTGGGTAAAACTAGTATAACCATTTAGTCATTCAAAGAATGACCTTTAAAGTTTATGCTGTTTCTGGCTTGTTCACTCACAAAATAAATTCCTTTCTTACAGGTTTGTCAGACTATCATTGTCACTCATAAAGAGTGAAGGGGTATCCGACTTTCATGAAGTCATCATTCAAACACTGTAGCTCTTTAAATCTAATATACCATTTGCTGCTCACTTTCTAAAAAAATCTAGTATGACATTACATCATCTTTGCCCTCTGGCTGAAATGCATCTCACTATTAAACTATACAGCTCAGCCTACCTAGCTATTTTCCCATCTTCCCAACTACATTTAATTAATTTATACCTGATGGGCCAGTTTTATCTTTCTGCTGTCACTTCCATATATCCATCCAATGGACCTACTTTACTTCACCATCATCACATACTACTGGCACACATATGCTTTCTCTGTCCAGAGACCAAACATATGCTCCAGTTTAGTGCACATATAAAGCATGTGTGCTTTAATCCATGCACAGACTACAGTGACCAATTTATAAATATAATGCTTGTAGATCCTTAAAACATAGGGTGTTACATGGTCCTAGAAAAATGTATTTCATGTTAGGGAAGATGCTGATGGGATTTTATCATTGCATCTTGTTACTAAACACAGTATTTCTCAGAGAAGTGACTACAAAGCCTGGAAGATATAGCTTCTCTACTCTACATTACATACCCTCTTCACACACCCTCCACACGGGGCTCAAAACAATTACGTTTTTAGAATCTGGTAGGTACAGAACAATACAGGTAGTCCTCGACTTACAATAGTTCACTTAGTGACCGTTCAGTTACAATGGGATTGAAAAAAGTGACTTATGTCCATTTTTCACACTAATGACCACTGCAGCATCCCCATGATCATGTGATCAAAATTCTCATGTTTGGAAAGTGATTCATACTTAGGATCACTGACCTTCTGACAAGCAAAATCAATGGGGAAGCCAGATTCACTTAACAACCATGTTACTAACTTAACAACTTCAGAGATTCACTTAACTGTGGCAAGAAATGTATGTTGGCACAAAACTCAACGAATTTTTCATTTAACAGAAATGTTGGGCTCAATTGTGGTTTTAAGTCAAGGACTATCTGTACTGCTGGAGGAAGCAGTAACAGCAGCATATTTTGTTCTTTTCCAAAATAACTGCCAAAGATCCCTAAATTTCATTCTGGAGCATCTTTCAGGATATTTTGAAAGACATAAACTCTAATGAAAAGATAGCAAATAAACGGAAGTTAAGACCTTCACCAATTCATCCCATGTATTAAACATGGAATTTATTTATTTATTATTTAAATTTCTATACCGCCCTTCAGCGCTCAATGATTGATCTATCATAACATACTTTACACTAACCTTTAACAACACATTTGGGTCAATCATGCCAGCAATTACCTTGCAGTGTGAGGAGGGAAGTTTGCAATTTCCTCTAGCCTTCTTAGTTCGTTTCAACAAAAGACAATGTATCAAAGGAGTTAGGATTTGTTACTTGCAGCTACCGGTGCTCCTGTTTTTGCTCTGTCTGGTTTAGAATCCATTTAAAATCCAATATTGAACACAGAGGTGGTCGCGGTGCTTTGCTCTACTTACACAGAGATGCCCCCAGATCCAGAGCTTCTTCAGGCTTCTAGGGAGCTCACCTTTTGAGCCCCACCAATTATTCCTGGGGCTCTTTGGGGAGCTCTACCTTCGTGCGATTGCTCACCTCTCCCTCTTCTCCCAAGGGAGAGGTTTCTGAGCTGCTAGCCAGCTGATTTGCTCTATCTTAGCGGCTCTATGCGATCGTGGGGCTGGTGGTCTAAAAAGACCATCTTCAGCACTCAAACGGTGCCACCGGAAGCCTGTCCATTGGAATCTTAAGAACATATCTAGAGATGCTGCCCAGAAAATATTGGCTGATAGCCTACCAGATAAATTAAGATTCTCACTTCTATAGTGTGATAGAAGGAGAACTTATCAAATTTGTAGGTGATACTAAGCTGGCAGAAATAGCCAATAGCCTAGATGATAGGCTCAAGTTCCAGATGGATCTTGACAGACTTGAACACTGGGCCCTATCAAACAAAATAAAATTCAATGTAGAGAAAAGTAAAGTCTTACACTTAGGCTAGAAAAACCATAAGTACACATATAAGCCTGGATGAAACCAGGCTTAATAGCAGTAACTGTGACAACAATTAAATATGAACCAACAGTATGTGGCAGCCAATTCAATCCTAAATTGCATTAACAATACAATAAAGATCAAGTGAGGTACTGATACCGCTCTATAAAGCCTTAGTAGGAGTGTTATGTCCTGCACCGGCAGTGGCGGCCCCTAGTGGTGGGGATGTGTGAACATCTGTGGAGCCTCAATTATTATGGAACCCACAGAATATAATAAGGACCACATGTGGAATATTGCATCAAGTTTTGGTCACTTTTTTTTTTATTATTTACATTTATATCCCGCCCTTCTCCGAAGACTCAGGGCGGCTTACAGTGTGTAAGGCAATAGTCTCATTCTATTTGTATATTTACAAAGTCAACTTATTGCCCCCCCAACAATCTGGGTCCTCATTTTACCTACCTTATAAAGGATTGAAGGCTGAGTCAACCTTGGGCCTGGTGGGATTCGAGCCTGCAGTAATTGCAGGCTGCTGTGTTTTAATAACAGGCTATCTTACAGCCTGAGCCACCACGGCCACCACTTAAGTACTTAAGCAAAATGGTTCAGTTGAGATCTGCATATGTGGGACTGATTGGGATAGATTGCAGGGGTGACACCGAAATATAATTTTATCATATTTTATCTATATCTTAAATTATTGTATTTTATTCCAATTTCATTTTAAATCATATTTTATCCAATTCCATTTTAAATTGCTTTTATCAAATTTTAGTAATAATTTGTTTCTGGAATTCTGCACTTTGATACGGCCCAAGGGTTAATCAATAAAGATTGAATGCTGCTACAAAGCCTTAGTAAGACCACACCTAGAATACTACATCCAGTTTCGACCACCACACTATAAAAAAGATGTTGAGACTTTAGAAAGAGTGCAGAGAGGAGCAACTGTTGCAGGAATTGGGCATGGCTAGTCTAGTGAAGGACCAGGGGAGACATCATAACACTGTTCCAATATTTGAGAAGACTGTCATAGAAAGGAGAGGGTCAAGCTATTTTGCAAAGCACCTGAAGGCCAGACAAGGAATAATGGATGGAAATTGACCAAAGAAAGATTCAACCTAGAAATAAGGAGAAAATCTTATGACAGAGCAATCAACCAATGCAACAGCTTGCTTTCAGAAGTTGTGGGAGCTTCATCACTGGAAGCTTTCAAAAAGAGACTGGACGATCATCTATCAGAAATGGCGTATGCAGGGTCTCCTCCTTGGGCAGAGGGTTGGATTAGATGACTTACAAGGTCACTTCCAACTCTGTTAATCTGTTAATCTGTTCTGCTTTCAGCCATTTTGAAGAACTGAAAACCTTTCTTATATTTTCTACATAACGTATTTTTTCAATGTCCTGACCATCTAAACTATGGCTTTTAAACTTTTAAAACATCTTTTCTTCAGCCAAAAAGGCTTTTAAAAGTAAAAAAAGATCTATTTGTCCTTTTATTTTTGAGAGCCAGTTTGGTATACCTGTTAAGACAGAAGACTGTGTTGCAGTTCTGCCTTGGGCATGAACAACCCGCTAGGTGACTTGGGCCAAAACAACTGTTCTTAGCCCAACTCACCTCATAGGGTTGTTGTGGGGAAAATAAGAATATTAGTATGTTCATCACTCTGAGCTGTATATGTAAAAACCCATCATCTGACATAGAGGGTGCTAAAATAAAAGGCACAAAAGTAAAAAAAAAGATCTATTTGTCCTTTTATTTTTGAGAGCCAGTTTGGTATACCTGTTAAGACAGAAGACTGTGTTGCAGTTCTGCCTTGGGCATGAACAACCCGCTAGGTGACTTGGGCCAAAACAACTGTTCTTAGCCCAACTCACCTCATAGGGTTGTTGTGGGGAAAATAAGAATATTAGTATGTTCATCACTCTGAGCTGTATATGTAAAAAAAGGATAGGATAAAATTCTAAAAAAAAACAACAACCCAGACTGAATTTGGCTGTGGCTATTTCCTCTATTATAGCCTTTTATATCCATACAAATTATATTGAAAAACTTTCCTATCCAGTCCTTATTCCACCTCAAATGATGCAGAATCTCCCCCCCTCCCCCAGTCTACAGAAAAGTGATGAAAACTTTTCCATCAATGCCTCAAGATTTTAGATGTTCAGGACAGAATTTAAATAACTCACACCTTCTCTGTACCATCATCTGTAAAAACCAGCTAAAGCCACTTTATTTTATTTTGCCCACTAGTGATAAAATCTCATTCAGTTTTTAAGCAAAATGGTTCAGTTGAGATCTGCATATGTGGGACTGATTGGGATAGATTGCAGGGGTGACACCGAAATATAATTTTATCATATTTTATCTATATCTTAAATTATTGTATTTTATTCCAATTTCATTTTAAATCATAT
This sequence comes from Ahaetulla prasina, assembly GCF_028640845.1. NCBI lineage: Eukaryota > Metazoa > Chordata > Lepidosauria > Squamata > Colubridae > Ahaetulla > Ahaetulla prasina. The sequence goes on from NC_080539.1 coordinate 105,760,096, forward strand.
TTTATCCAATTCCATTTTAAATTGCTTTTATCAAATTTTAGTAATAATTTGTTTCTGGAATTCTGCACTTTGATACGGCCCAAGGGTTAATCAATAAAGATTGAATGCTGCTACAAAGCCTTAGTAAGACCACACCTAGAATACTACATCCAGTTTCGACCACCACACTATAAAAAAGATGTTGAGACTTTAGAAAGAGTGCAGAGAGGAGCAACTGTTGCAGGAATTGGGCATGGCTAGTCTAGTGAAGGACCAGGGGAGACATCATAACACTGTTCCAATATTTGAGAAGACTGTCATAGAAAGGAGAGGGTCAAGCTATTTTGCAAAGCACCTGAAGGCCAGACAAGGAATAATGGATGGAAATTGACCAAAGAAAGATTCAACCTAGAAATAAGGAGAAATCTTATGACAGAGCAATCAACCAATGGAACAGCTTGCCTTCAGAAGTTGTGGGAGCTTCATCACTGGAAGCTTTCAAAAAGAGACTGGACTGCCATCTGTCAGAAATGGTGTAGGTCTCCTCCTTGGGCAGAGGGTTGGATTAGATGACTTACAAGGTCACTTCCAACTCTGTTAATCTGTTAAATCTGTTCTGCTTTCAGCCATTTTTGAAGAACTGAAAACCTTTCTTATATTTTCTACATAACGTATTTTTTTCAATGTCCTGACCATCTAAACTATGGCTTTTTAAACTTTTTAAAAAAACCTAAAACTAAACTACTACAGGCCTACCGAGGCGCGCGCCTACCTTACAAATTCCACGAGTCGCCGATGAAAAGGAAGAGGTGGAGCCTCCGGCCTCTTATTTAAACCCCCGCAAGGACCCAAGCCCCGCTCCTGAAAATAGGTGTCTGATTCTATTGCCTGTTTTGGCAGGAGCGGAGGGAGCGGGGGGTCTGGGGAATGGGGAACCGTGTAGGCATTTCAAAGGTTAAACAGAACCAGACGCCATCCTATATCGAAGGTCGCCTATTCGGGCAGCGGGAATCTTTGAAGCACTTTGCCAATAGGTGTCCATGCTAACTGCCTGAAGTATTTCCTCGGCTAGTACAGCACCAGAAAGGCGCGAGGGAGGCTACTTTTCAGGAGTTTTGATTGGACGATAGAAGCGATTGCTGAGTATATAAAGGTTAATGTATAAATTGTGATGGGTAAGGTACATTTCTGTTACTTTACCGTTTTACCAAATGCACCTAATCAGGGTTTGGTTCTTTTTGAGAAAATGAACTTTTTTTGTTTGACTTGCCTTATTAAAGATCGCCGTAAAAACACATGCACGCAACTGAATTGCCTTTCTAGCGCGTTCATCTTCACCCGCTTTCGCTTAATGCGGGGACTAGCAAATAGATGCATGGTGCTGGGAGGTAAATAAAACCCAAGTCGTCACGCAGGTCAACATCTAACAGCTGTCAAATTTTAATATAATTACAATTCTGTTTTTTTAAAAAAGACAGTCGGTTTTTTAAGAATCACGTTACTCGGTAATAGATAATTTTGTTGATTGCTCGAACCATTCCTAATTCTAAACCACTTTTTAAAATTAGTAAATGCTTCTGTGCTCTTTTAATTACTGCTGAGTGCGTCACAGAACACGCTCTTCTAATTAATTTTTAGAATAAATTGAAATAAGCAAAAGTGTTTGGTATATGTTCCTGGTTCACAGAATGTTGTTGCAACTCCATACGATGTCCTGGATTTAAATTCTTAGTTTTTTCTCGCTGATTCTTCCATCTTTCCTTCCCAGGAAAAATACCTCTCAAGTGGAAGACGATGCTTTTTGATACCATCGACCATGGTATCCTGCTGTGAATTTAAAATTCGATTCATTGTATGCATTTAACATTTTAAAAAATAGTTTATGGGTCAGTCACTTTTTCTAGATTTTTCAATAAACTTTGGTGATCATAAGCATTATTACAATACTGATACTATAGTAGTTCATAAAGTTTCATGTCATTAATGTATGAACTGTTAGTAAAGAACAGTTAATTGCACTAGTTTACTTCACTGTATAAAATAGGTTGATTTGTATAATGTTACAAGTGCAACTATGTCAATATATCATTTGTTTTAAACAAATATAAGAAAGTTTCCAAACCAAGCATTTATTTTTAATGATTTACAGCTTGTACAAATTGGAGCAAAATTTATGTTTGTTGCTGGCATGTTTGTCTCTGGATGTGTCACGGTTCTCTTTGGGGTGAGTATAGATATCTGTTTTATGCAGCGTCTTTTCCTTAAACCTTCACTGTGTTGTATATGTATCTACTTTCTTTTTCTTTTATTAACTAGACTCGCTGACTGCAAGGATGGATAATCTCTGGAGTTCATTGTTTTAATTCCTTTGAAAAATAGAAATCGTTTTTCCTCCCGCCGTTTCCTTCTCAGCCCCCTTCCGCCCCCCCCCGCGCCCCGAAGAGCGAAAAGAAACGAATAACCTTTTTTAAAAAAACCTAAAACTAAACTACTACAGGCCTACCGAGGCGCGCGCCTACCTTACAAATTCCACGAGTCGCCGATGAAAAGGAAGAGGTGGAGCCTCCGGCCTCTTATTTAAACCCCCGCAAGGACCCAAGCCCCGCTCCTGAAAATAGGTGTCTGATTCTATTGCCTGTTTTGGCAGGAGCGGAGGGAGCGGGGGGTCTGGGGAATGGGGAACCGTGTAGGCATTTCAAAGGTTAAACAGAACCAGACGCCATCCTATATCGAAGGTCGCCTATTCGGGCAGCGGGAATCTTTGAAGCACTTTGCCAATAGGTGTCCATGCTAACTGCCTGAAGTATTTCCTCGGCTAGTACAGCACCAGAAAGGCGCGAGGGAGGCTACTTTTCAGGAGTTTTGATTGGACGATAGAAGCGATTGCTGAGTATATAAAGGTTAATGTATAAATTGTGATGGGTAAGGTACATTTCTGTTACTTTACCGTTTTACCAAATGCACCTAATCAGGGTTTGGTTCTTTTTGAGAAAATGAACTTTTTTTGTTTGACTTGCCTTATTAAAGATCGCCGTAAAAACACATGCACGCAACTGAATTGCCTTTCTAGCGCGTTCATCTTCACCCGCTTTCGCTTAATGCGGGGACTAGCAAATAGATGCATGGTGCTGGGAGGTAAATAAAACCCAAGTCGTCACGCAGGTCAACATCTAACAGCTGTCAAATTTTAATATAATTACAATTCTGTTTTTTAAACCTTGGACTCTTTAATCAAACAACAACTATAGTGATAGAAAATTGCCTGTGTTTCAGTTGTTATGCCTTGCAGAATGACAGTCATTTTGTAAATAGGCATAACTCCTTTGGAAGCCTTTTAATGTGTACATCTTCAGCATAAAAGTATCAAACGTGCCCACAAGCTCAATTTTTTTTTGCCTGATAGTGTATTGCTGTATCTTGCATTTTTTATGAAATTTCAAGGTTTTTCCATGGTGCTGCAGCAATATCAAGGCCAATTTATCCTGCTGTGAATTTAAAATTCGATTCATTGTATGCATTTAACATTTTAAAAAAATAGTTTATGGGTCAGTCACTTTTTCTAGATTTTTTCAATAAACTTTGGTGATCATAAGCATTATTACAATACTGATACTATAGTAGTTCATAAAGTTTCATGTCATTAATGTATGAACTGTTAGTAAAGAACAGTTAATTGCACTAGTTTACTTCACTGTATAAAATAGGTTGATTTGTATAATGTTACAAGTGCAACTATGTCAATATATCATTTGTTTTTAAACAAATATAAGAAAGTTTCCAAACCAAGCATTTATTTTTAATGATTTACAGCTTGTACAAATTGGAGCAAAATTTATGTTTGTTGCTGGCATGTTTGTCTCTGGATGTGTCACGGTTCTCTTTGGGGTGAGTATAGATATCTGTTTTATGCAGCGTCTTTTCCTTAAACCTTCACTGTGTTGTATATGTATCTACTTTCTTTTTCTTTTATTAACTAGACTCGCTGACTGCAAGGATGGATAATCTCTGGAGTTCATTGTTTTAATTCCTTTGAAAAATAGAAATCGTTTTTCCTCCCGCCGTTTCCTTCTCAGCCCCTTCCGCCCCCGCGCCCCGAAGAGCGAAAAGAAACGAATAACCTTTTTAAAAACCTAAAACTAAACTACTACAGGCCTACCGAGGCGCGCGCCTACCTTACAAATTCCACGAGTCGCCGATGAAAAGGAAGAGGTGGAGCCTCCGGCCTCTTATTTAAACCCCGCAAGGACCCAAGCCCCGCTCCTGAAAATAGGTGTCTGATTCTATTGGCCCCAAAGGATAGGGTGCGCAACTTGGGTGTCCTCCTGGATGACCGGCTGTCGTTTGAAGATCATTTGACGGCCGTCTCCAGGAGGGCCTTCCACCAGGTTCGCCTGGTTCGGCAGTTCGCCCCTTCCTTGATCGGGATTCCTTATGCACGGTCACTCATGCGCTCGTTACCTCTCGCTTGGATTATTGTAATGCTCTCTACATGGGGCTCCCTTGAAGTGCGTCCGGAGGCTTCAGTTAGTCAGAGCGCGGCAGCGGGTGATAGAGGAGCTGCACGCAGCTCCCATGTAACACCTCTCCTGCGCAGGCTGCACTGGCTACCTGTGGCCTCTCGGGTGCACTTTAAGGTGTTAGTCACGACCTTTAAGGCGCTCCATGGCTTAGGACCTGGGTACTTACGGGACCGCCTACTGCTACCACATGCCTCCCCCCGACCCGTGCGCTCTCACAGAGGGACTCCTCAGGGTGCCATCCGCCAAACAATGTCGGCTGGTGGCCCCAGGGGCAGGCCTTCTCTGTGGGGGCCCCACACTCTGGAACGAACTCCCCCCGGGCTTACGCCAGATATCTGACCTTCGGACATTCCGTCGCGAACTGAAAACATATCTTTTTATTCGCGCGGGGCTGGCTTGAATGAAATTTTAAACTTAAATTTTTAGCAATTTTAATGGGGTTATTGGTTTTATGGTAAATTTCTTAAATTTCTCAGGCTCATTTAATAAGTTTTTAACTGATTTTAATTTTGTATATTGTATATTGTTCTTTGTTGGTTTTATTCTGCCTGTACACCGCCCTGAGTCCTTCGGGAGAAGGGCGGTATAAAAATCAAATAAATATAAATATAATATAAATATAATGGATGGAAATTGACCAAAGAAAGATTCAACCTAGAAATAAGGAGAAATCTTATGACAGAGCAATCAACCAATGGAACAGCTTGCCTTCAGAAGTTGTGGGAGCTTCATCACTGGAAGCTTTCAAAAAGAGACTGGACTGCCATCTGTCAGAAATGGTGTAGGTCTCCTCCTTGGGCAGAGGGTTGGATTAGATGACTTACAAGGTCACTTCCAACTCTGTTAATCTGTTAAATCTGTTCTGCTTTCAGCCATTTTTGAAGAACTGAAAACCTTTCTTATATTTTCTACATAACGTATTTTTTTCAATGTCCTGACCATCTAAACTATGGCTTTTTAAACTTTTTAAAACCATAGAACATGTTAGGTGTTTTTTTTTTAAACCTTGGACTCTTTAATCAAACAACAACTATAGTGATAGAAAATTGCCTGTGTTTCAGTTGTTATGCCTTGCAGAATGACAGTCATTTTGTAAATAGGCATAACTCCTTTGGAAGCCTTTTAATGTGTACATCTTCAGCATAAAAGTATCAAACGTGCCCACAAGCTCAATTTTTTTTTGCCTGATAGTGTATTGCTGTATCTTGCATTTTTTATGAAATTTCAAGGTTTTTCCATGGTGCTGCAGCAATATCAAGGCCAATTTATCCTGCTGTGAATTTAAAATTCGATTCATTGTATGCATTTAACATTTTAAAAAAATAGTTTATGGGTCAGTCACTTTTTCTAGATTTTTTCAATAAACTTTGGTGATCATAAGCATTATTACAATACTGATACTATAGTAGTTCATAAAGTTTCATGTCATTAATGTATGAACTGTTAGTAAAGAACAGTTAATTGCACTAGTTTACTTCACTGTATAAAATAGGTTGATTTGTATAATGTTACAAGTGCAACTATGTCAATATATCATTTGTTTTTAAACAAATATAAGAAATATAAAATATAAGAAAGTTTCCAAACCAAGCATTTATTTTTTAATGATTTACAGCTTGTACAAATTGGAGCAAAATTTATGTTTGTTGCTGGCATGTTTGTCTCTGGATGTGTCACGGTTCTCTTTGGGTGAGTATAGATATCTGTTTTATGCAGCGTCTTTTCCTTAAACCTTCACTGTGTTGTATATGTATCTACTTTCTTTTTTCTTTTATTAACTAGACTCGCTGACTGCAAGGATGGATAATCTCTGGAGTTCATTGTTTTAATTCCTTTGAAAAATAGAAATCATTTTTTTTTCCTCCATTCCTTTTGATATTAAGCTGTAAATCCCAGGCAATTATCTTGACCCTGATAAATTTAGCAGGATGAAATGTTTGTTAATACTTCTGTGATCTGGAACATTGCTGAAAATGTGAATTACTTTTATTTTATTCTGCAGTAAAATACTGCTAAACCAGTCCATATACTATGACTTTAATATCTGTCTAAATAACATCTGTTATTAAAGCACGATTCTCTGCTTTAAGAGGTAGAGTGATTCGTTATATCTTTCTCTTTAGATTTTTGGACAGAACACCTGATGGGCCAATATTCATAGGGCTGTGTTTTTTGGTCCGAGCAATGGATGCCATTGGTTTTTCTGCTGCAGTGACAGCCTCATTCTCTATTCTCATAAATGCTTTCCCACAAAATGTAGCTACAGTTATGGTATGTATGAAGCCAATCAAAACCATGTAACATTGGGAGAAATCATCCTAGCTATGCTAGGGACAGAGCAGGTGAATGTCTAATAACATTTATAATATAATGTATACTTTGGTTGTATACTTTGGCAAAGAGCAACTAAGATGATTAAGGGCCTGGATCATAGGTGGAATACAGCAGGTTCTGATCAATTCTAGAGAACCGGTAGCAGAAATTTTGAATAGTTTGGAGAACCGATAAATACCGCCCCACCCCCATCTATTCTCTGTCTCTTGACTCCCAGCTGAGCGGGAGGAAATGGGGTTTTTGCAGTAACCTTCCCCTGGAGTGGGTGGGAATGGAGATTTTACAGTATCTTTCCCCTGTCACGCCCACCAAGCCATGCCCACCAAGCCACACCCACAGAACCAGTAGTAAAAAAATTTGAAACCCACCACTGGCCTGGAGACAAAAACATGAAGTACAGTTGTACAAATTGGGTATGGCCAATCTAGAGAAAAGAAGGAGTAGGGGTAACATAATAGCAGTATTCCAATATTTGAGGAGCTGCCACAAAGAAGAGGGGCTCAACTTATTTTCTAAAACACCAGAAGGCAAGGTAGAAAACAATAGATGGAAGCTAATCAAGGAGAGAAGTAACCTAGAATTAAGGAGAAACTTCATAACAGTGAGGACAATTAACCAGTGGAGCAGCTTGCCTTCAGAAATTGTAGGTGTTTCATCACTGGAGCTTTTAAGAAAAGACTAGACAGCCACCTATCTGAAATCATATAGGATCTCCTGCTTGAGCAAGGGGTTGGACCAGAAGACCTCCAAGGTCCCTTCCAGGTCAAATTGATTGATTGATTGATTGGATCTATGACTGTTATAAGAATGAGCATCTCTTTTCTAAAAAAATCCACAGGGACGTCAAATTTACGTTGTTGCGGTGGCATCACATGATGTGACTTTTCCCCCGCTTGGCTAAACTGGGTGTGGGGATGGCCAGCGTGTGATGCATCTGGCCTGGGGCCACAAGTTTGACAGCCTTGCTCCACACCCTGGAGAATATAGTATTTCCATCTTAATATACAAAAAAAGAACACAGTCCTTTTCGTGAAAGCTACCCTGATTCTTTCACTTTTTTTGCCTCTCCTTATCCTGTGCTTTTATTTAAACTTCAGTCTGACCCCTATTTTGTAATTTCATCCCAATCAAGAAATAGAGGATGCTTAATTCCTACTTTGTAACATACTTTAACCAGTAGAATGTGAGAAGAAAAACATACAGTATCTTCCATCTCTATACATATATTTTGAAGTAATTGACTGTCTTCTCTTGCCTATTTCCTGCAGTCATAATAGGCTGTTGACCTAATATAACTAGATGCAAAAAAATTGATTCTCTCCTCCTTCACTTGTCTAAGATATGAGGTCTTTGCTGAAAACAAATTAACTTGTGGTGTCTCCCACAAAATGTCTAAGAAAGAAGGCAAATTAGGCTTTGTGATTCAACAGTGAAGAATTTTCTCTTTCCACATCAGTTGCCAGAAATCAGATGCCATAAAAGTTCATATAGAAGAGGAAAGATTGGAAGCCATCTAACTCTGGCTTGACACCTCTGTCATGCGTTCATAGAAAGGCTATTATACACTGAACTCCCTTGAGAAAAAGTTAATCCAGAAAAAATGAATTCATGAGCTTATGCAGTTTTCATTTTCTATGGATAACCTAATTAAACCAACGGGCAGTTCTGTTCTTTTATAAGCTAGCTTTTAAATTGAGTGTGGATGAATTTCAGTCACAACAAAAGGAATTGAATAATATGCATTTTTTTAGCACAAGAGCACTATTTATGCCAAGAAAAATATGTTTTTGTTTAAGATTATGCACTATTAATTCTTCGGTCTCTTCAGCAGCTCCTTGTAGCTTGCAATACTCATTATTCTTCCTCCGTGTTATTTTGGTAACCACTACAATAAAACCGCTCTGGACATCTGATAAGATCACAAAAACATGTGACTTTTAATACAGTCAATGTTGAAAAAGATATTATCAAGATGACTCCTCAGTACATTAGCTTATTCTTATTTCTGTTTAATAACAAGTAGTTGTTTCATTTTATAGGTTTTTCCTTATTACTGGTGGAATTCCTTCTGCTTTCATGGTTTTAATGAACCCTATCATCCAGAGCCTCCAGCTAATACAAAATGCAGCAGTATAAGTAATAATGGGTATTTAGAATATAGAATCAAAGCAGGGGTGAAATGCTCCCAGTTCGGACCGGATAGGCTAATCCGGTAGCGATGGCGGCGGGTGGTTCGGAGAACCAGTAGCAAAAATCCCTGCCCCCAGTCCCCGCCCATGCCCACCCAATGGCCCGGTTGCCTGCTTGCCCGCTTGCCGCTTCTTTTAAAAAATGCTTTTAAAAGTTAAAAAAAGAGGCTCTGATGATCACAGCTGAGCCACGCGATCATCAGAGCCTTTTTTTTACTCTTTTTTTTGAAAAGTTTTACAAAAAGAAATAAGTTTTTCCCCCCTCCCCCCCTCCCTCAAAAACCCCCCTCCCTCCCCAGACTTCCCGGAGCAAACACAAGGTATAGTTCAAAAAACTAACATTCATACATTAAATTTTTAAAGTCTAACACAATTATAATCCTTCTCTTTCACATATCCTGACTTCCTCCTTTAAAGTCAAAAATTACGTCCTTCATTCAAAGGCAGTCTGATATCTCTTAGTCTGATATCTATTTTGAATATAGTCAATCCATTTCTCCTTTTTTTTTACTCTTAAAAACATTTTTTTACAACCTATTCAGATGAATAGGTTGTAAAAAAATGCTTTTAAAAGTAAAAAAAAAAAGATCATGCGCCACAGCTGATCCCCCTCCCCCCGTGCACTGTTCTACTTACCCCATGCCTCCTTTTGGTGTGCACTGCATGCGCGCACACCTCGCATTTGGTGTGTGGTGCACACTGCGCATGTGCGCACCCAGGGTGCATGTGCAGCCAGCGAATTGGTAGTAAACCGGTTCAGATTTCACCAGTGGATCATAGGGATCTTGGTTATTCAATCCCTGCTCAAGGCAGGAGCTCTATACCATCCTGGTTAAGTGGTTGTCCAATATATTTTAAAAAACCTTGACTGATGGAGCACCCACAGTTCTAGGAGGCAAGATATTCCATTTATTGTTTTCAGTGTAAAAATTTTTTTTCTTATTTCTAGGTTGGATTTGAGAAGCTTTCACCCATTACTTCTTGTCCTGCCCTCTTGTGCTTCAGAGAATAAGTCAGTCGCCTCTTCTCTGTGACAATCCCTCAAATATTGGAAGACAGTTATCATGTCCCCCTCAAGTCCTTCTCTTTGGTAGGCTAGACATATTTAGTTCCCCCAACCATTCATCATACAATTTAGTCTTCATATTCTTTATCATCCTTGTTGCACACTTTCTAGGGTCTCAGCAACTTTTTTATATTGTGGTGACCAGAACTGTACATAGTATTCCAAGTAGGGCCTCACTAGTGCAGTATAAAGCCATATTATCATTTTTTAGTATGCCAATATGTCACTGAGCTGCATAGGCTGCTAATCAGTTTCCAGGAGCAATTCAAGATGCTGGTTGTTATCTATAAAGACCTTTCTGGCATCAAGATACCTGTGGGACTGCCAACTGTTTCTTCCCACCTAATATGTTCTGGCAAAGAATGTATATTCCAGATCCCTTTTATTAAACATTGATATCTTATGGATTCGAGGTAGTGTGTCTTCTCTGTGCTGGCCTCCATGGTCTGGAACAACATCCCCACGGAGATAAAACAGCACCTTCTCTCTTGAGGTTCCAGAAAGCTCATAAGACCTGGTTTTGCTGTCGGGACTACAGTTAATGTGTTTTTGGGAGTCCTGGTCTAGTGTGTTATCATTATAATTGTTTTGGTTCTTTTTTTTTTTACATTTATATCCCGCCCTTCTCCGAAGACTCAGGGCGGCTTACATTGTGTAAGGCAATAGTCTCATTCTATTTGTATATTTATATACAAAGTCAACTTATTGCCCCCCCAACAATCTGGGTCCTCATTTTACCTACCTTATAAAGGATGGAAGGCTGAGTTAACCTTGGGCCTGGTGGGACTTGAACCTGCAGTAATTGCAGGCAGCTGTGTTTAATAACAGGCTATCTTACAGCCTGAGCCACACCGCGGCCCCTAGGTTCAGGCTGCCTGTGGTGCTATATGTTTTTAAATGCTTGAAATGTTTTTGTGTTTGTAATCGGTCCAGAGCAGGGGTGAAATGCTCCCGGTTCGGACCAGTTCAGCCGATCCGGTAGCGATGTGGCAAGTGGTTCGGAGAACCGGTAGCGGTGGCAGCGCGAGCCCACCTGCCCAGACATCATTAGTTCCTGGTTTTAACCAGGAAGTAACCTGTTGTTGAGCCTCTATGCATGCACAGAAGGTTTTGTGCATGCACAGAGGGTCCAAGCACACACAGGACACGCGTGCAGAGTGCCCCCTTCCAAACTACTAGGGAAGGTAAGTAGATTTCACCCATGGTCCAGAGTCTATGTGAGTGGGCAGCTATAATGAATTTTAGTAATACCAGTAGTAATACTAATAGTAACACAAGGATCCTTTGCTTGGTGATCATTTCTATTTTTATTCTATTTTTATTCCACAATTCAGAAAAGTACTCCCTAAGAATCCTGGAAAGAATGTTTTAAAACATCAAACACTTGCACTTAAGCATCAAGTGCTAAACAAACAGAAACATTTTAGAGCTTAAAATGACAACAGAGAGCCACTCAGAGTAAAAGGAGTAACATAATATAAAGCAACACGCAGAGGCAGAGAAAAAAAAATCAGCTCATTAATTAAATAGGGATTTGTTAATGAAGACACTATTTGAAAATGACAATAAAAAAACGTAAATTATATGTATAGTTCTCTAAAGTGAATGATCCTGGCCTTTTGCCAGCTTCTTGGATGGCCTTAATAGGTAACAATTCAGAATAATCTCTGTTAGGTAATCTAGGATGCCAGAAAAGTTAACTGGACTATAATTTTCTTAATAATCTTTTTTTCCTTCAAGTCAGCATTAATTGACTGCCTGGATTAGTTCCTGCAGTTTTCTTGGCAAGGTTTCAGAATGATTTGCCGTTGACTTCTTCCTGGGGCTGAGAGTGTGTGACTGGCCCAAAGTTCATCCAGCTGGCTTGTGCTTAAAGTGGGACTAGAATTTACAGTCTCATGGTTTCTAGCTTGGTGCCTTAATCACCATATCCCAGGTTTAATTAAGGTGCAGGAGAACCCTAACTAAAACATAAGGCAGCTCACTTTACTTCACTAGAAAGTTGTTTTCAGTGATATGTCCTGAAAAGCCATAGAAGGCCGGTGAAGCTGTTATTTTAAAATGGCATAGCAAGTCAGTGAAGCAGGATGCCATTTTGTTTTGCAGAATTTTAATTAGTCACAATAATGATCAGCTCTTCTAAAATGTGCCAACAATTATTTGTAGTGAGATTCTGTGCAACTGGTCCAGCCCAAGAAGCCACATGCCATCCACTTTTATAGCATTCTTGTTAATAAACGATAGTTATTCAACCAGCTCGTGGGTTCTTCTGGTGCCAAAAGTCCACCCTTTCTGTTTCTATAAATGTTTATAGAGAAACGAACATTTAGTACATCAATCATTCCTTCCGTGTGAGATCTCGGTGTTTTCTTCATGGCTCCATTTTTGTTGTTGTTGTTGTTGTTGTTGTTGTTTCTTCTTTCTTCATTTCAATTTAATCTATTACTATTTTTTCACAAGCACAGTATTCTAATTATACCTTTCTTTCCTCACTGATTTTTAAGTCCATGCTTTCTAACTGCACTGCTGTTTCTTCTTTCTTTTTAGGGTATTCTTGAAGTTTTTACCGGATTGGGATTAGTGTTGGGTCCTCCAATTGGTGGCTTTTTGTACCAGAGTTTTGGCTATGAAATCCCTTTCATTGCACTTGGAATTGTAATGCTGCTCATGGTGCCTCTGAATATGTTCATCTTACCAAATTATAGTAGGTGGAGGTTTTATTGCCTTCCTTATTACAACTGGGGAAAGGAAAGGGAATTTAAGATTTGTGCTGTTTAACTCAATTAATGAAGTTTCTTTCCTTGAAATTGAGCCCAAAATTTATGTTGTTAAGTGAGAAATTTGTTAAGTGAGTTTTGTTCCATTTTGCGACCTTTCTTTCCTATTTCTTAAGTGAGTCATTGCAGTTATTAAATTAATAAGATGGTGATTAAATGAATCTGCTTTCCCCATTGACTTTGCTTGTCACATGATCACAAAAGGGGATCACATGGACCCGGGGACACTACAACCATCATAACCAGTTGCCAAGCATCCAAATCTTGATCACGTGACCGTGGGGATGCTGCAGCGGTCATAAGTGTGAAAAATGGCCGTAAGTGACTATTTTCAGTGCCGTTGTAACTTTGAACGGTCACTAAGTGAACTGTTGTGTAAGTCGAGGACTACCTGTAGTCCTCAATTTACTACCACAATTGAGCTCAAAATTTTTGTTACTAAGCGAGACAGTTGTTAAGTGAGTTTTGCCCCATTTTATGACCTTTTTGCCACATTTGATAAGTGAACCGCTGCAGTTGTTTAGTGAATCACGTGGTCATTCAGCAAATCTTGAAAGCAGTTTCAATTTCTCTTAGGATTGCCTGCTGCCACATGATCTCAGGAAAAGACAGGGTTGTTTTAAAGAACTGTACACAGGTGCTACATTTTTGTACACTCTGAAGCAGGGGTGTCAAACTCAAGGCCCGGGGGGGGGGGCGGATCTGACCTGGGGGATGCTTAGATCTGGCCCGCAGGCTGTTCCAGAAACAGGGAAGTACTGGCTCGCAGTGCCAGCGAAAACGGAGCACCCAAAATCTGTTTTTGCTGGCAGAGGGTTGCAGGATGCCATCGCAGCTGAAAACGGAGCTTGCAAGGGCTGTGGGCAGCACTCTCCAACTCTGTTTTCGCTGGCAGAGAGTTGCAGGAGTCTGTAGCAGCCAAAATAGCATTTGGGAGACTGTTTTCGTTGGCAGAGCGCTCAGGCCATCACAGGCACCCCCAACATGAGTGATGTCGATCTGGGCACACCCGCCCTGGCCATACCGACCCCAGCCCCCCAAGGTCAAACACAACCTTGATGTGGTGCACAGTGAAATTGAGTTTGACACACCTGCTCTGAAGCGTGCCAGAGCTCTGCTGCAATGGATTTATATATTTGCCAAAATATTCTTTGTCTTAAATGGCAATCTGTCCCCATATGCCTCAGGGAAAGCTTAGAAAGCAATGAAAAACAAAAGAGATGATGATAGCATAAAAAGAATATATTGTGGTATTTTGCATGGGTGTGTTCTGCAAGATTATTTAGTAAATATAATTTTCTATAGAAAACTAGCTGTAGCAGCATTATTGCTAATGGAAGCTGTTGGCCTTTCTGAGAAACAAGTTCGGCATATTCTTTTAGCGTTTAAAATGCATAGAAATGGGCTGGGCTGAAGGTAATATCAGAGCAAGAACTGTATTTGGGCATGATAACTTCTAACTGTATTATCATTATTCATATCCATTTGTATGCTAGACATTACTGCTGCTTTTTAATACATGGTATACAGGATGCTGCCTTCTGTCCTGATACATTAATCCTGCTCATAACTGATATTTTAAATGATTCATATTCTTATTTATAAGGAAAATGCATGATAAATACAATTTGTGTGTCAGCCTATATCAGCCTGGTTAGATATTAACAGAGAAAGACTATTTCTTCTTCTTTATTTGAATTCAGAACTGTAGACCTAGGGCAAGGACTAGTAGTTTTTAATATGTAAAATATTTGTACAGTTTAGTTACTATAATAATTAAATTTATATTCTATGCTTTTCTAATTTCAGATTCAGCTCCTAAGAATGATTCGTTCTTGAAGCTTATTGTTCTACCAAAAGTTGCAATCCTTTGTCTAAATATATTTGGACTCAGTTCAAGTATAGCCTTTCTGGATCCTACAATGTCATTATTTGTCTTGGATAAAGTAGGTACATTTCGGAAGAAAAAATATCTTTTAGATACATCCTATCCATTCCAAAATAATTCATTAAGCTTAATAGATTTGATAAAAGATTTATAAATTATGGGGTGTATTAGCAGTGTGTTTTAACCTTTCAAATGGTTGCTATGTTTCTAGATGTCTCTTTCTACATTGTAATTCTAATTAGTGGTACCAAAGGGTAATATGGGCTCCAAAATATAAATCAGTTCATGCCTCAGAATTGGGGTCTTAAGGACTACCTGCTTTGACCACGTGGCTGAAGATGAATCACATCAGATATATTTCATGTTATTAATGTTCTCCTTATGTTGTTTTAAAACAGGGGTGTCAAAGTCAAGGCCCATGGCCGGAACTGGCCTGTGAGGTGCTTAGATCTGGCCTGTGGGGCTGCCCCGAAACAGTGAAGGTCCAACCTGCAGTGCCTCTGCCAGCAAAAATGGCAGTTTTTGCTGGCAGAGGGCTACAGGAGGCCATTTCAGCTGAAAACAGAGCTTGGCCGCTCATTTTCTCTGGCAGAGCGCTCAGGCCACCACAGGCACCCCAACACGAATGACACTGAACTGGCCATGCCCACCCTGGTCTCTCGAGATCATACACAACCTTGATGCAGCCCTCAATGAAATCGAACTTGACACCCCTGCTTTAAAACAACATAAGGAGAACATTACTAACATGAAATATATCTGATGTGATTCATCTTCAGCCACGTGGTCAAAGCAGGTAGTCCTTGACTTAAGACCCCAATTGAGACCAGAATTTCCATTGCTAAGCAAGGCAGTTTTTAAGTGACTCAAGCCCAATTTTACGACATTTCTTGCAATGGTTGTTAAGTGAATCACTGCAGCTGTTAAGTTAGTAACACGATTGCTTAATGAGTCTCGTTTCTCCATTGACTTTGCTTGTGAGAAAGAAATGAAAGGCGGTCAGATGGCCCAGGGTCACTGCAACTGTCTGAAATATGAATCATATTTGCCAAGCATCTGAATTTTGATCACATAATCGTGGGGATGCCACAATCATCGTAAGTGTGAAAAATGGTCGTAAGTGTGAAAACCAAGTCATAAGTCACTTTTTTCAATGCCCTTATAACTTTGAATTGTCACTAAATGAACTCTTGTTAGTTGAGGACTATCTGTATTGAATTAATGTTGTATTCTGTTTTTATGCCCTAACAAAAATATTGTTTTTTTCTTTCTATAGTTTAAATTGTCAGTAGGATACGTAGGATTGGTCTTTCTGGCCCTAGCGCTCCCTTATTCCTTATCTTCACCATTTCTTGGTTTTTTAAGTGATAAAAAGCCGGTGAGTACAAGACCTTACCCCATCCTTATTTCAATATTTAAACTTCTTTAGATTTGCCGGTTGTGATTATCCAGTATCGGTGTTTAGGTTTGACATGCTTCAGAAGCCAAATAATAGAAATCCTTGTGTTGACATTACCAAATCCCATAGATCAGCTATGAAGACGTGTTTCTGCCTAATGAGTTTCCTCAGCCAAGAAATGGTAAGAAATAGTAATACAATATATTCATAATGTGTGGAAGAACTGTAGAGCTGGTTTGTCACTGCCTGTTGTGGTCCGTCAGCAGCCTACGGAGCTGGCAACGGAGTTGGCAACGGAGTTGGACAGCGATGAGGCTGAGGTGAGGCCAGGGCCATCGGGAAGTAAGGTGCGGACTCCAGAGACTCCAGAGACTGATAATGGTGAGGAAGAGGAACAGGAGGAGCCTGTTCCTAATGCATGCATGAGAAGAGCTGCCAAAAGGCAAGAGCAGCTCAAGCAGAGAGGACAACTCAGGAGTAGGGCCAAGAGATAATTGGCCCTTCCCATAAGGCTTAAAACAAACCAGCACCAGTGTTTTAGGTTTGCCGGAAAACAACGTTGTAGCTGTGTCCTCTGGTTCGTGTACGTCTTTGTTTTTGTGGCTTCTGGACATTTGCCAGGAAGGGCCTTTGGCAGTTTGCCTAATTGGACTAAGGTTTGTGAGATAATGGAAGAATTTGTGTTTGGGAGGCATTTGTTTTACTTTGATAGAACGATGCTGGGAATGAAGTAATTCCCAGCTGTTCGAATAAAGTTTATTTTTCCACGGGCTAAGTTTATTACTACCTACTTGGGCCTGGGTCACAACACTGCCATCCAATCAAAAAGCCTCATCTCTGATTTGATAGATGTGATGAAACTTGTGTTTTTGTTCATAGCAAAAAGATCACCAATAGCACGACTCCAGGTAACTTGGAAAGCCATTGCCAATGATAGCACATGGATCCATGTTCATAGTTGTACTTTTTACATTTTAGCAGGCAGGAGGACTCCTATTTGAAAACAGACAAGTTGAATCTTAATTTTTGGAAGAACCAGTTTTCTCGTGTGACACTTTCATTGGGAGAAAGAGAAGCTGTTTTCCCTAGTCCCCTTTGCTCTTGAAAAAGTAACCTCTTTCATAGGATTGGTTACATCTTCTAAAAAGAACGTGAAGATGAATATTAGGTTCTGGTTGAATTGAATACATGAAATGATCCAGGAGTGAAATGCTACCGGTTTGGACTGGTTCGCCCGAACTGGTAGTAAAAAATGCTACTGGTTCCCTGAACTGGTAGTAAAAAAAGTAAAAAAAAAAAAAGGTCTGAAGATCAGCTCAGTGACGCGCGATCGTTGGAACTTCTTTTTTTTTTTACTTTTTAAAGCATTTTCAACTATCGGTTCTGGAGAACCAGTAGTAAAAAAAATGCTTAAAAAGTAAAAAAAAAAAAGTTCAGACGATCGCGCATCGCTGAGCTGATTTTCAGAACTTTTTTTTTTACTTTTTTACTACCGGTTCAGCAAACCAGTAGCATTTTTTACCACCAGTTCAGGCGAACCAGCCCAAACCGGTAGCATTTCACCCCTGGATCATTTCATGTATTCAGTTTTGTGTTGGGAACCAGTAGTAAAAAATGCTTTAAAAAGGTAAAAAAAAGGTTCCCAAGCTCGTGTGCCACAGCTGATCCCACCCCCAGCTGTTCTACTTACCTTCCGAAGCCTCCTTTTGATGTGTACTGTGCATGCGCATGCATAGCGTGCGCTTGACATGCAGTACGTATGCGCAACCAGCGAACCGGTAGTAAATTGGTTCAAATTTCATCACTGAAATGATCTAATGTGAAATTTCTCAGTTATTTCACTTTATTCCCTATTGGCTGAATTTATGTATTCAATTTATTCAAATATGATATTTTGATGAGAATCAAGTTCTTTGTCTATCTCTTACAGTGGTTAAGGAAGTGGCTGCTAATCGTTGGAGCTTTTCTGACCACATTATGCTATTTTTTCTTAGGGCCAGCTCCCATCTTCCGTATTGAAAGGTAAGATATACTTCACTAACTTCTACACTGACAATTTTCCTAGTCTGAAGCAGGGGTGGGGTTTCAAAACCTGTCACTACCGGTTTGCTCGTGGGCATTTGCGCACTTGTGTGCGCGCTGCTTCTGCGCATGCGCAAAAGCATCCGGTTAGGTGGGTGGAGCCTCCCGCTGCTGCTGCTACCGGTTCACCCAATCTGGGGTGAACCAGTAGCAACCCACCACTGGTCTGAAGTTTTCCTGTTCATCAAGTCAATAAGGAAAGGAAAGGGCTGTGTATTAACTAGTAATATCAAAATTTTTGTACCCCAATAAATGAACTCTGCTGCCTAGCATTAGTATTCTTTTTAATGTGGATAGAATAACAACCATGCAATTCTATTTTTCCTTATCTGTGAATGGGAAGGCTTAGAGACATTGAACTTACAGATCGGGAAATTCCGCTATCATGTCATTTTATTCCACTTTTTATTTGGGGGAAAAAATTAGTGGCATTCCTGGGAATTCCTGGGCAATACAGATAGTCCTTGACTTACAACAGTTCATTTAGTGACCATTCAAAGTTACAGTGGCACGGATAAAAGCGACTTACGGCCATTTTTCACACTTATGACTGTTGTAGCATCTCCATGGTCACATGATCAAAATTGGGACGCTTGGCAACTGGTTCATATTTATGATGGTCGTAATGTCCCAGGGTCATGTGATCCCCTTTTGTGACCTTCTGACAAGCAGTCAATGAGGAAGGCAGATTTGCTTAACAACAATGTTGCTAACTTAACAACTGCAGTGATTCACCTAACAACTGTGGCAAGAAAGATCATAAAACGGGGCAAATGTTTCACTTAGCCGTAGCAACATCAATTTTGGATTCAATTGTTATCACAAGTTGAGGATTACCTGTATATGAAGGGAATTAGGAAACTGCATGCTTTTCATTTAACCCAGCAGGTATCAGCTTTCTAATAGATGGCTGGAGATTCAGGGATTAACCTGTTTAGTGCTAGTCACTAAACTGTAGCCCTTCCCAGACAGGTATGCAGTTTCCTGGGACTTAAAATCCCATTTCCTGCTTCTCATCCTTACTCCTACAGTGCACAGTACCTAGAACACCCTTTCATCTGGATCACTAATCTGTAAGCTCTGTTCCGGCTACTGTTATTGCTGATGTTCCAGTTGCATATTGGTTAAGACCAGTGGTGAAATCCAAATTTCCAATGCTTCTTGGGCATGGTGTGGCTTGGTGGGCAGGGCTTGGCGGGCAGGGCTTGGTGGGCAGGGCATGGTAGGGCAAGCATACTGCAAAATCCCCATTCCCTTCCCACTCCTGGGGGAAGGATATTGCAAAATCCCCATTCCCACCCCACTCTGGGACCAGCCAGAGGTGGTATTTGCCGGTTCTCTGAACTACTCAAAATTTCCGAAATAGCAGAAATTTTGAGCAGTTCGGAGAACCGGTAACGGAAATTTTGAGTAGTTCTGAGAACCGGCAAATACCACCTCTGGCTGGCCCCAGAGTGGGGTGGGAATGAAGATTTTGCAATATCCTTTCCCCAGGAGTGAGGAGAGAATGGGGGATTTTGCAGTATCCTTCCCCTGGAGTGGGGAGGGAATGGAGATTTTGCAGTATCCTTCCCCTGCCACGCCCACCAAGCCACGCCCACAGAACCGGTAGGAAAAAAAATTGGATTTCACCATTGCTTAAAATCCTGGTAGCACCAGCATGGTTTGCCATAGCAGTCCCCGACTAGCAGAAGGGAGCCATGTGCAGTGTTATTGCAGCCGGTGAGAATGACACTTAAGAGATAAAAGCAGTGGTGGACTCTAAATCTCTAAGGTCACTGTCAGTTGGGTGACCTTTTAAATATAAATGGCAGATGGCAGAGAGATACCATGAATTACAGCTGAAATGAAGCATTTATGTCTGTGTTTTTGATTTTGCAGTCAGCTTTGGCTTTTCATTCTGATGTTGGCCCTGAATGGTTTTGCTCTTGCAATGATTGGTATCCCAATATACCCTGAAGCAATCAATTGTGCATAGTAAGTGATCCTCTGTCCATATTTATGTTATTCTTTATCCTCAAAGGCTAGAATAATTAACTGCAGTTGTATATTCCCTCTTTCCTCCCTCCCCCCCTTTCCATTCAATCATGCCTGACTCTTGGGGACTGCTTGGATGAGTCCTTGTAGTTTTCTTGGGAAGATTTTTCAAAAGTGGTTTGCCGTTGTCTCCTTTCTAAGGCTGTTCTGACCTAGGCTTCCTGAGACAGTAAAAAGCACACAATTAGTCCAGTGATGGGATTCAAGTAATTTAACAACCGGTTCTCTACCCTAATGATTTCTTCCAACAACCAGATTGACAAACTGCTCAGAAAGTTAACAACCGGTTCTCCCGAAGTGGTGCGAACTGGCTGAATCCCACCACTGGATTAGTCCCAAAAACTCTTTTTTTTATTTCAACGGCTATGAATTATGTTCATTCACAGCCCATAATGAATTGCAAATAGTTTGTAAAGAGTTTGACAGAAGTCTGCCACAGTCCTTCTGGGATAAGGCTGATAAACACCCACCTTTATCTCCCTTGACAAGCTGCCAAAGACCTAATTGGCAATTAGCTTTGCAAGGCCACACGGAGCACAGAATCAAAAGAGGACTCTAAGGGGAAACGTGCCTACCGTTCCTGTCCTACTGTTTCTTTCCCTATGTATATATATATATATGCTTATACTTCCTTGTTTCTCCTCACATGTATGTTTATATATTATATAATCTTTTGTGTTATGCTTGTGTATATTGTTATGACAAAATTAAATAAATAAATAAATAAATAAATTAAATGGAGCTTCAGAATTTAAACTGACCAGAATGAACAAAGTTGTCTTATGGGAGAGGTCAATCATGTCCAAGCCCTACTCCCAAGTCATCCCTTTTGTCTTAACTGTTCTTGCCTTTTGGCAGCTCTGCGCATGCGCACTGGGAACAGGCTCCCCCTGTTCCTCCGCCTCACTGATGTCCGACTTTGGAGGCTCCAGAGGCAGCCCATAACTCCCAGATGGCAGTGGCCCCCACTCTGCCTCCAACGCAGAGCCTTCATTCGAGCCTTCCCCAGACTCCAGGACTGGCCCATGTTCCTCCCCAACCTCCTTATTTTCTGACTCCATAGGCCGCCGGCAGACCAGAACAAAGACTGAGAGAAAGTAACTAGCCCAAGGTCACCTACCTGGCTTTGTGCCTCAGATTGGGATTAGAATTCCAGTCTCCCAGTTTCAAGCCTGATGCCTTAACAACTACATCAAATTCCTGGGATTGCTTTAAAGACAGAAATAGTTATTAAACCAAATTATGGTTTGGCTTCTGCCTCTATTTAGAAAAGCCTTTTCTTCTCTCTCCCTCTCTCTCCCTCTCCCTCTCTCTCCCTCTCTCTCTCTCTCTCCTTCCCCCCGCCCTGGATAATGACCTGCCTTGCTTATCAAACGTACATCCATGGCTTCCATTTAACATACTAGCACAAGACAACATCATGCTGCTCAGCAATAATATATGGAAATGACTGCATACCATGGTCCATGGATCAGTGTGTTGCACATATTTGGTTAATCCCCATTTATTCAATAAACTGGAATAAACATCCCAATCCATCGCCAAATGTGGTCCCTAAGTGCTCTGTCTCTCTTTCTTGCCTTGGTGACCCCATTTATGATAGCTGAAACTTAATGGCAGTTTCCTGATGTTTGAATTGGTAAACACATGGGGGGAAAAAAGAAATGTAACAAAAGCCACATCAATCTAAATAAAGTGTATCCCCATCCTCACAAACTGCCATTCCATATGTCTGAAAAACCCTTGACTATCATTAAGAAGATTAAGTGTGGACCTTGGCCAAACCCAGAAATAATCATGATTAAGCCAATACAGTCCTAGGCTGCATTAACTGAAGGATCACGTGAAGTGTTAATACCACTTTATAATGCTTTGGTAAGGCCACACTTGGAATACTGCATCCAGTTTTGGTTACCACAATGTAAAAAAGATGCTGAGACTCTAGAAAGAGTTCAGAGAAGAGCAACAAAGATGATTAGGGCACTGGCGGCTAAAATATATAACCGTTGCTGGAATTGGGTATGTCTAGTTTAATGAAAAGAAGGACTAGGGGAGACATGATAGCAGTGTTCCAATATCTCAGGGGCTGCCACAGAGAAGTGGGAGTCAAGCTATTCCCCAAAGCACCTGAAGGCAGGACAAGAAGCAATGGGTGGAAACTAATCAAGGAGAGAAGTAGCCTGAAACTAATAAGAAATTTCCTGACAGTTAGAACAATTAATCAGTGGAAAGATTTGCCTCCAGAAGTTGTGAATGCTCCACTGGAAGTTTTTAAAAAGAGATTGAACAACTGCTTGTCTGAAATGATATAAGGTTTCCTGCTGAGCAAGGGGGTTGGACTAGAAGACCTCCAAGGTCCCTTCCAACTCTGTTATTCTATTCTAAGCAAACCATGGCAGAGTTCCATGTGTGAGCCAAATCACTGAAAAGATTTTTAAATGCTGAATATATTGTATTGAGAAAAAAGACAACCATTGATATTTTTCTTTTCTACATTTAAGGACAAACCATTCTGTTACAGATGTTGCTGCTCTGGGACTATATAATTATCTTTGTGATGATTACCTTTTAAAATGTTTTGTAGTTGTAAATGAAACTATCATCCGTGGAAATAACGCTGGGTTTCTGCCTTTCCTTCTGCAGTGAGAATGGATTTGAGGAAGGATTAAGCTTATTAGGATTGGTGTCTGGACTCTTCGGTGCATTATGGGCACTTGGGTATGTAACCATTCATAAAATTCACAATCAGAAATACAACTGTTGACTAAACATTACGTAGACCTTTTTAACAGCAAAAGAAATTCTTAAGAGTTGAGGAGAAATACATAAAAGCCAATAACCCTTCAGGAAACAGGACAATAGCATCGGTGAAAGAGAGCCAATCAGTGGTGGTGGTGGGGTTTCACACTGATAAAATGCAGCACCCCAAATCAAGCCCTACCCATCAGGAGTGGGTTCTAAATTTTTTTACTACTGGTTCTGTGGGTGTGGCTAGGTGGTGGGGAGATGACTGAGTGGGCGTGGCCAACCTGACATCACTCATGCACTCAGTCACATGACCCCCCACCAAGCCGCGGCAACTGAAACGGCAGCGAAAATTTTTGAGACTTTTTGACACTTTTTTTTGGACACTCCAGCCTCATATCCAGGGCAGGATGCGATGGGGTGGCAGTGGTTGTCTCGGCTTTCCCTCCATTGCCCTTCCTGGCTGAAAAGCGCCCCCCTCACTTCTGATGGGCCTTCCCCATGGTTGCAGCCAAAGCAGGCAGGCCAGGGGTGATGGCAACAGCAGAGTCTGGCACCCGGGGAGGGCAAGGCTAGCATGCTCCCAGCTGCCCCCTACGTGACCTCCGACGACTCAGGGCAGTGGATTCAGCTGCAGCCCAGACACGACAAGGAACTGTGGGGAGTCTCCTACATGTTGCACACACCCCCAGCCTTTGCCCGCGCGTCTGCACCATTTTCGGGGGCCCAGCTTACTGGGCTGTCCCCATCCCTGTCACGGCTCCAATGGTGGTGGCTTCGGGAGACACTGGCAGCACGAAGGCACAGGTGAAGGCTGGGAGGGGGATGCAACACACAGGAGGCTCCCTGCAGTTCCTTGGCTTGTCTGGGATGCAGCTAAGTCCTTTGTCCTGAGCCGGCAGACTGAGGCACCTCTCCCCAGCCAGATCTTTCCAGAGTTGACTTGGAGGAAAATGCAGCTCATGGCTGCTACATTTCGCTGTGCTGGACGAGCGAAGAGGAAGAAACAGCCAGTGGAGAGCACAGAGCTGCTCCAGTCCACGTGTTCTCCAGGTCAATGGCTGTTTCCTTCGTTACTCTTTATGGGAAAGCGTTTGGCACAGCACAGCAAAATTTAACAGCCATGAGCCGTGCTTTCCTCTAAGCGCTGTGGGCAGCAGAGGGAAACAGGAGTTTTTCTCTGCACAGAGCTTTTTGGCTGAGACTTGGAGGAAAGACGGCTCATGGCTGTTAAATTTAAAGTTAAAAAAAAGAAAAGAATGAAAGAGAATGAACACTAATAAATGGAGAAGTTAGAACTTGAGGGCGAAAGAAGATGTGATTCAATGAAATGAGCAAGAAAATATTAGTAAAAATGAATAAAAATTATGAAAAAAGAACATATTGGCAAAAATTGTAACTAAGTAAAATATATTTGAATATATTGAATTGTATAAGGTATGAAATGGCCAATACTCTGTTCATAAATCATGTATGTGTGTAGGGCGGGAAACTAAAAAATCAATAAAAACTTGTTCTAAAAAAAAAAGAAGTTGAACATCAAAGCACTATACAGAGTAATTCTGGTTCTAAGGGGCAACTGATTGTCTCGGATCTATCGATCACAATCATGGTAATTTTGCTCTCCTTTGGATCTGATTGTATTATTAAGCAGGCCCTACTTTTTGAACTGAAAGCTGGTTATAGGCTAACTAAAGAACAGATATCAGTCAGGCTGTTTCCTTCAGAAGCCAATATTTTCTATGCGATGGGAAGAAAAACAATATAAATCGAAAGTTTCCTCATTATTGATTTGGGATTTGTTGTCCTAACACAAAAAATAAAACTAGCTGTTCCTTCTTGAAAATAAACCTAACATTTAAAAGCAAACGAATATACAGCAAACGAATATAAAGTAATTATTAATGCTAGCTGCAATTATTAAGATTAAAGGTTGAATATCATTTTTATTCCCAAGGGAAAAAAATAGACAAAGATAAAATTATGTGAACAGATAAAGAAGGCTTTTTAAAAAAAATGTTTCGAAAGTCACATGTACTGAACATATTTTGAAGCTGCCAAGAATTTCTTCCTTCTGGAAACAGACATCAAGATTCATTTATTCAGTCATGAGCACATCTCAAAGCTTCTATTTCTTAATTACCTGGAAGGTTTGGGATTTATTTGTTTATTTGGTTTTTACTCCACCTTTATTATTTTATAAGTAACTCAAGGCAGCAAACATCCGTAATTCTTTTTCATCCTCTTATTTGTGAGGTGACTAGGTGTCTCAGTGGCTAAGACACTGAACTTGTCGATCAGAAAGGTCGGCGGTTCGGCGGTTTGAATCCCTAGTACAGGTCTCCTACATGAGCAGGGGGATGGACTAGATGACCTCCAAGGTCCTTTCCAACTCTGTTATGTTACAGGTGGGTTGGACTGTGAGACAGAGTGACTGGACTGGGGTGAAATGCTCCCAGTTCGGACTGGATCATCCGATCCGGTAGCAATGGCCGCGGGTGGTTCAGAGAACCGGTAGCAAAAATCACACACACCCCCACCCATGCCCAGCTGAGCCGTGCAATCATCAGAGATTTCTTTTTTTACTTTTAAAAGCATTTTTTCTTCAGCCGAAAAAATACTTTTAAAAGAAAAAAAAAGCCTCTGATGATCACGCGGCTCAGCTGGGCTCATCAGAACCTTTTAAAAGCATTTTTTTCTACAACCTCTTTGGCCAAAGAGGTTGTAAAAAAATGCTTTTAAAAGATTCTGACGATCAGGCAACTTAGCTGGGATCGTCCAAGGAGCCTTTTAAAAGCATTTTTTACAACCTCTTTGACTGAAGAGGTTGTAGAAAAAAATGTTTTTAAAAGTAAAAAAAAAAAAAGTTGGCCATGCCCACCCAGTCACATTACCCCCGCCCCCTGCCCCCGACCAAGCCACACCCACAGAACTGGTAGTAATAAATTTTACATTTCACCATTGGACTGGACCCAAAGTCACCCAGCCGACTTTCAGCTTTAAGGGGCAGGACTAAAGTTCACTGTCTCCTGGATTTCAGGCGAGCACTTTAAGCTCCTGGGGCAAATTGGCATATATGGGAGAGGCTATGTTTACAAATCCAGCCCCTCTCTGTCTTTTCTTAAAGCACAGATAACTTTTTCCAGGCTTCTATACAGTAGATGATGCTGAGAAAAGGTTTAGCAGCCTTAAAAGTTGCATGTACTTATTTGATTCATTAAAACAGCAGCAATCTCTGTTTCAGGAAGCCTCAACGAAGATGTGCTGTAATGAATAAGAGAAATACTCTACATAGGCAGGTTCAAAGGACTTCCTCCAAACCATTTTTAAAGCATGCAGCAATTTAATAGCTTACCTTAATTTAATGTACCTGAATTGTTTACTTAGGCAATAGAGACTGATAGAATTCTGACATGTCCTACATAATAGGATTTCCTATTATGGTTAATTGTTGCTGAAGTTCAGAGAGTTCTAGTAAATATTGTACTTTATGCCCCACTCATTTCTAATCAGTGTATTAAAGGATTTATGTCCAACAATGGTTACTGAGAAAGAACCAAAGATGAGAAGGAAGGAAAGAAGAAGAAGGGCACCAATAGAGAACCAGAGATAGGATGTTAAAGGTGCATTTGGATATACAGTTTTTAAAGCTAGCACATGCGATAGAATCATAGTTTATCAAATCAGAAACAATATGCTGACAAATATATACTTGTTTTTCTACCAGTTAGAGAAGCTTCAGGAATCAGGGAAAAAAGAAAACAAGAGGAAAAGGTTTAGAGCAAGGGTGTCAAACTCGATTTCATTGAGGGCCACATCAGGGTTGTGTTTGACTTCAGGGGGACAGAGTGGGCATGGCCAGCTCGGCATCACTCGGGTCGGGGGCGCCTATGGTGGCCCGAGTGCTCTGCCAGAGAAAACGGGCTCCCAAGATCTGTTTTCAGCTGTAACGGTATCCTGCAACCCTCTGCCAGTGAAAACAGAGCTCGGGAGGGCCATCTGCTTCATTTTCACTGGCAGAGGCACTGCGGCCAGATCTAAGCACCCCACCAGCCAGATCCGGCCCCCGGGCCTTGAGTTTGACACCCCTGGTTCAGAGTTACATGTATATAAAGTTGGAAGTTTTGGTCTGTTGTTTCCAATAAATCAGAGTCTGAAACCATAGGTCAGAGTTGTCTATTTCTGCTTTATTGGAAAGCAACACACCTATAATCTGTATCAATAATAATTAAGAGTTTTCTTCCTGAAGAATTTCTGAAGCTATTCCTACTGGTGGGAAAAGTCCAGTAGGATCAGATAACTCAAGCCCACCTAAACTGTTTATTTGTGAAATGGGGCAAAATGGCCCACTGCAACAAGTGATAAGTCAGGAATCCAGACTATTAAAAAGCTGTCACCTGTGAAGTCACACATCTCACGCACCCTTTCCTGATCGGTGCCACACCCCTATGTGCCCTCCCTGATTCCCATGCTGTACCCCACATTACCCTGACCCGCACAGTACCTCTTGCACATCTTGCACATTTCTATGAATCCATTGCACACTCTCTCCAATCCATGCCATCCATTCATGCTGGGGATGATGCATGACACTGCATGACAATGTGCAAGAGGACCACGCGGGTCAGGAGGGTGGGTGGGGTTTGAGTGGGTGTGCAAGACTCACCATGAGGGTCAGGAGGCAGCATGAGCCTTGGTGGCACAGTGGTTAGAATGCAGTTTGGCAGGCTAACTCTGCCGACTGCCAGCAGTTCGATCCTGACCAGCTCAAGGTTGACTCAGCTTTCCATCCTCCTGAGGTTGGTAAAATGATGACACAGGTTATTGGGGGAAATATGCTGACTCTGCAAACCACTTAGGGCTGTAAAGCACTGTGAAGCAGTATATAAGTCTTAAGTGCTATTGATATGAGGGTGCAATGCAGGCAGAGGCGGAGCAGAAGAGGTGCAGTGCAGGTTGGGGAGGATGCAAGTGTGCCTGGAAGGGTATGAAGAAGGTCACAGAGAGTGTGTGAGTGGGGTGAGTTAAGTAAGGAAATATAAAAGAAATGATAACCCAACAGATCACGGGTTGCCTAGTTATTATGTAAAGATACGGAAGAAAGTACTTTTTGTTATATTTCTCTAGAAAAACAGCATGTGGCTTGACAGTTGCTTCTGTGGAGTGGGGTGGGTAAAATTTGGCTTCAGGAAGTTTCTTAATGCCAATTACACGGGCTTATTTTGGATATTGAGCTTGATATATACTAAAAGTCAATTACAGTATGTTCCATTATTATTTTTTAAAGAAAATGTTACTGTAATTTGAAACATTCAAACTAGCAATTGAGTAAGGAATTGTTTAGAAATAACTGGCAACTAATTCAGACTTTTAATGTAACGTATACCATAAAAAGTCTGTGGACCCTGACCGCATCTTGCATAATTGTTTTGTACTTTGTAGTAGAACTAGGAACCTGGCCAGGAGGGGTCTCTTGGGAATCCTAAATAATCTACAAATACACCTACTATCTTTCTCAAGTAAGAGGCAGGGGATGCAAAATTAGGAATCTATTTCTGTGGAGTCTTGGCTAATGGCTTTAGGGAGAAGCAAGGATCTTAAAGAAACAGATTTCATCTGATTGAGCCTAGGAATTCAGGTATTCCCAGAGATTTGGAACAAGCAAATTAAGGTTGCCAAGAAATGTGCAGTTATTCATGTCAGATTTTCTTTTTCTTTTCAATGTGGTTTACTTAATTTGGATTAGGTATATGTGCATTCGTGTTCTTGGCCTATCTCTTAGTCTGTTCAGGCTGTTTACAGGTTAATGATGGTTACCTTTGCTAAATACTGTATCAACCTCACCTATAAGTTGCATCTCAAGTATTTTGCTATCTTTGTTAAGATAAAAGCATTTATTCTTTTTCATTCCAGGATAGCAATAGCAATAGCAACAGCACTTAGACTTCATAGCGCTTTACAGCCCTCGCTAAGGGGTTTACAAAGTCAGCATATTGCCCCCAACAATCTGGGGTCCTCATTTTAATGACCTCGGAAGGATGGAAGGCTGAATCAACCTTGAGCCAGTCATTTAGCATGCAATGCTGCATTCTAACCATTGCACCTAATGGAATTTGGATGAAGTTTGACCTTAGCAACCTGCAGTCTGAAACTACTTGGGTAAACTTGGTTCAAAGGGCAAAACTGGAGCCATTTATTTGAAAGCTGATTTCTGGGGAAGGTTCAAAGGGCTAGGGTTCAGAAGAGGGTAGCAGAATGGTTGATGGCAGAATAGCTACCTGCCAAAATGGATGTCAGTGAGTGATGAAACCGATTAAAAATAAAATAAAATACGCAAAGTCCATCTATTCCATCCTCACATTTTAAGGATACGGCGAGCCCAAAAAACTCCCTTTACAAAACAGAGAGAAAGAGAAGGAATAAATGAGTATTTTATAAAGCTAACTAAAGTGGCTACACATATGTCAATTCCGGGTTTGTTTTAGCTGTGGAATAGCCATATCCATGATTCCCAAAAGGCAGTTTGTATGGATGTTGATTACCTCAATCTGTTGTTCCGTACTACATAGTTATTTCCTGATCTTACATATTTTTAGATCTATGATAAATTTAGTATGTATGGTTTTGTTTGCTTGCAGGTCTTTTGTAGGTCCAACTTTAGGTGGCTTCTTAAATGAGAAACTGGGTTTTGAATGGTCTGCAGCCATACAAGGAGGATTCACATTGTTAAGTGTATGTACACGAACATGATTTACTCATTCTTTTATTACATTTAAATATGAAATGTGACAAATGTACTAATAATTGCTTTCTCTGAAGGGACTAGCAGCTGCAGTTTATTATACCTATGAAGCCATACAAAAGAAGAGGTACAGTGACATTTTATTCTTTTTCTTAAAATTTGATGACAGGAGCAGACTACTTCATTATTGATTCTCATTTAGACAACAAAAAAATTAATGCCAATTGTTGTTAGTTCTGTGTTTTTCCTGAATTAATTGGCTGGGTTTTTCTTTTAACAGATATCAGCCGTTCAAATAGCATTGTGAACAACATGCCAAGCTGTCCCTTTATTTCAGCATTTGCTTTTAAATAACACATTAAATAAAACCTAACTACTCACGGAAAAATATCTGCATTGTTTAATTTGATTAACTTGAGAGTGTTTGCGTATCATAATCCCCATCACATAGTTGCAAATTGCTGTTCCATATTCATTGCAGGTGCCTGCAAGCAAAAACGTAGCTATTTAACAATTAAGTAATGGCTTGTTTTAATTCTATTTCTTATGTCTCTCATTCTAGAAAGGTTTAAATCCACCTTTGGATTTTAATGGTCAAATATAGATTATCTATTTTCAGTTGATTTACAGAACATTTCCTTGTGTGTCCAATCACACTTGGCCAATAAAAAATTCTATTCTATTCTATTCTATTCTATTCTATTCTATTCTATTCTATTCTATTCTATTCTATTCTATTCTATTCTGTCACTTTTACTTGATTCTAGACAACTTGATAATATGCACAAAATACATGAAATGAAAAATAAAAATGAAACAGCTAGCAGCCAGGCATCATCCAACGAATCATCCACGGAGCCAGGAGCAAGGGTGTATCCCATGCCCAGAGGAGTTTAGGCCAACTCGCCATGGCCAACATGCCACAGGGCAAGAGTTAGACTAATATCTATGAAATATCTATGAAATGAATAGAATAGAATCATTAAAGAAAGGATGCCAAAGGAGGGACAGAATGAAAATGAATGACAAAAATTAATTTTTTTAAATTACTTTAAATACTTGTTGAATTGTCTACAGCGAGTTGTCTTATGGTGAGTTGGCCTTGGCGAGTTGTCCATGATGACTTATCCAGAGAGAATTGGCTGTGGCAAGTTGGCTGCACAAAATATCTCATTCCATGCCCAGAGGCCTAGGCATGGGCTTTACAAAAAGCCAACAGGGATGGGGCCAATCTAATTTCAGGGCTGATAACTTTCCAAAGGGTGGGTGTCATTGCAGAAAAAGACTGTCCTTCTGGTCCATGCTAGCTAACGCTGCTTAGGATATGGTACTCAGATCATGCCTCTCCTACCAGATCTAATAAGATGGATAGATACCACTAGGGAGAGATATAAGTAACTCAGTCCCAAGCCATGAAAGGCTTTAAAGGTGACAGACAGCACCTTGAATTGTACCCAAATGCACACCAGAAGCCATTGCAGCTCCCAAAGCAATGGTGTTAGATGTGCTAACTAACTGGCACCAGTAACTGCCCATGCCACCTCTCTCTGCACCAGTTGAAGTTTCCAAATACTCTTCAAGGACAGTCCCATATTTGCAATAGTCAGTCTGGAGGTCACAAAGGCATGAGTGACTGTGAATAGGGCCCCTCAGTCCATGAACAGGTAAAATTGATACACAACTCAAAGTTGTGCAAAGGCCTTTGCTAGCCACAGCTGCCCCCTGGACCTCCAGGTTGCCACTTGGACATCCAGAACTACAAATCCAGGAAGACTCCAGATTATGCATAGGGTCTGTTTGAGGCACCACCTCATACAAAGCCAAATATGAAAGGGTCCTAATGAGAATGTCCAAAAACCCAGAGCAACTCAGTCTGGTTTGGGTTGTGCTAAAGCCAACTGTGCCCCATAACTTCCAGACACAGAGAGAACCTCTACAGCACACCCAGAATATAAAGCTGAGTAGATCATCAGCATGTTAATAATATGTATCTCACTTAATCTGTTAAATGACCTCACCCAGTGGCTTCAAACAGATATTAAACAGGAGTGTACTAAGCTCTGCGGCACCCCATGAAATAAGGTCTGTGGGCTGGATCTCTTCTCCCCTATCAACACTGATTGAAACCAATCCCAGAGGAAGGAAGAGAACCAGTACAACAACATGTCTTCCGCCCAGGGGTGAAATGCTACCGGTTTGCTCTGGTTTGGGAAAACCAATAGTGATAAAAACAACCGGTTCAGGTGAACCGGTAGGAAAGAAAAGCTACCAGTTTGGTCAAACCGGTAGTTAAAAAATCTACCAGTTCCTCTGAACCGATATTTCCAACGATCAGCTGTGGCGCGGGGTTTAGCTTTGCTAGAAAGCAGGAAATCCACAGCTGATCACCCGCTCGCTTCTACTTATCTTTCCAAGCCTCCTTTTGGTCACCTAGCAGTGTAATCAATGCTATTTCAGTCCCATACCCAGACCTGAATCCTGATTGAAAGGGGTCCAGATAATCCACTTCTTCCAGAGTCCTCTGAAGCTGCCACATAGCCACCTTCTCTACAGCAATGCTCCTTTCTGGGTTTCCCACATGAATCAGACAAAATAATAATAATACTGTAGCTACCTGTGAGTGGACTCTATAAAGCAATGTCTTTGTTTTTGCAGCCAGTTTCCACAGTGTAATACAATTTATTTATTGGTTTACACAAAATAATATGCCCAATTATGAGAAAAGTGTGTTTGTATTGTCTCTTTGTCTTTGTAGTGTCCAATATGCTGACAACATTTTTTTTCCTTTTCATTTTGCATAGGTCCCACCCTGGAATTCATCGGGGTTCAGAGCAAGAGAGGTCTCTTTTATTGAATGGAACTTAATGAGATGTTTTTTCTCATTGCCGGTTTAAATCTAACTTTATTTGTAAATTTAAGAGCATAATGTGCAAAAAACCAAGCAAATGTCATGAAATGTAGTTCTGTCAAAACCCTGCTTCACAATTTTTGGATTATACAGTAAAACCATTACCTTCTAATTAGACAATTATTATTAGAAAAGCCATTCCAATTTTATCCTTTTTTCATGTCTATAGTGGTCTTCTGAAAAACTTTCACTGGAAAAGACTGTCAAAGAGATTTGCAGGGTAAAAGTGGTTTGCACAAAAGATGACTTTTATACTTTGATATAAGGATACGCACAAAGAATGCAAACTAATAAAGTATTATTTCAAATGATCCTACTTTGGTTTGGTCAGTTTACTGGATGTTGATAAGGAATTGCATTCTGTATATGCATTTGTATCATTTCCCTTTTTTAGACACTTTCTGAAAGTCAATATCAAGACAGAAGAAACAGAATGCATGCATAGTAGAGCTCATAGAGTCAAAGAACTCAACGTACATTTAAAGCTTAGGCTTCCAAAAGTGCAGCAAATGTTTGACATGAAGTGCATATTTAAGTCACAGCTTTTGGCTTGCAAAATCCTGCTACTTCTGTGCATCAGCGACATAGAGCACATTTTGCTCATTTGAAGAGGGGTGCAAATGGCCCTGTTAGTCAGAGGCATGTGCAGTACTGTAGGTGCTTGAAGTCCCTTCCTCCACCATTATGTCCTTTCACAGTCATTAATGGGGGAGCATAATAAATAGTTTGAAATACAATGAACAAATCTACTGCAGTATCCATTAACTGAAGGATGTTTGAGAAGATAAACCGTAAAGGCAAGCTTTGTTTCAAAATGAAATGCTTGTGATTGTGGGTGTGGGTGTGGGTGTGGGTGTGGATGGTCTACTAGACATCCTGTTGGTACTCTTACTACTCATCATGCACCACTTAACTGGAAAATTAATTTCACCAAGTGAGCAAGCAAGCTTCAGTCCAGGGTGAGGAAAGAAACACAATATTCATTTTAAAGGGTGCTAACTTGAAAAAAAGGGTGCCATGGCTTAGTGGTTAAAAGTGCTGACCTTGTCAGATGGAATGCTGACAGCCCAGGTTCGAGACCCGTGCAATGGAGTGAGCTCCTGTTACTTAACCCAGCTCCTGCAAACCTCACAGTTCAAAAGCATGCAAATACAAATGAATAAATAGGTACCACTTTAGTGGGAAGGTGATAGCGTTCTGTGCACCTTGGTGTATAATCACACTGGCCAGATGGCCACAGAAGGAAAAGAGGAAAAGATTTTTTGGTCAATGGAAATAATGAGATGAAATGGTGGTGGATAATATTTATTGCATTGAGTTACCCGCACGGATTGTCCCATGGCGAGTTGTCCTGTGGTGTGTTGACTGCAGTAAGTTGTCCCATCATGAGATGGCCTCTGGATTGGCTGCAGTAAATTGTCCCATTTTGCAAAAACAAAGCTCTCAGAAGTTAGTAGTTTCTCTCAGAGCAAATATTTTGTTCAGCCGTGCTTTCATAGCCTCTATAACAGGGGTGAAATCAGCAGGTTCTGACAGGTTCTGGAGAACTAGTAGCGGAAATTTTGAGTTGTTCAGAGAACCAGCAAATACCACCTCTGGCTGGCCCCAGAGTGGGGTGGGAATGTAGATTTTGCAGTATCCTTCCCCTGCCATGCCCACCAAGCCACACCCACAGAATGAAATATCATGTAAACAAAATATAGATGAAATATTTTAATTCCGTAGCTGAGTTTGCCTTATTGCTTGTATTATGTAAAATATAGGAAAGCCGTTCTTTCTTACATTTAGTCAACCAAATTTCTCTTTTGGGTTTTTAATGTTAATTTTGCCATTGGTGTGTTATTCCCCAAGTTGGGTTTCCCAGTCTGGATATTGTCAGAAAAGAATCTCTTCTCCAAATTGGGGCTAAATTTTCCTCGTGGCTATCAGTGGTTTCTCCATAAACTGTGATATTCAATTTTACATCTATTGAAGTATAGGTAAAAACAGCTAATATATAGATTAGACAATACTAAGAATTTTGCACTTTGTTTTATATTGCATATTCTAATGGCGGCTAGAATCACTCTAGTGCAAATGTGGAAATTGACCAATACATCATCAGAAGAAATAATAATTTAAAAAATCCTTGAGTGCGCCAAAATGGACAAATTAATGATGGAGATCAAAGAAAGAGGTGACTCGGATTATTACAAAGTGTGGAACAGGTTTTATACATGGTTAGAAAACAGAAATCAAATTAAGAAATAAGAATATAAAGTGAAATTTGATATAACAACAACAACAACAACAACAACGAGTTGGAAGGGACCTTGGAGGTCTTCTAATCCAACCCCCTGCCCAGGCAGGAAACCCTACACCACTTCAGACAAATGGTTTTCCAATATTTTCTTAAACATTTCCAGTGTTGGAGCATTCACAACTCCTGCAGGCAAATTCTTCCACTGGTTAATTGTTCTAACTGTCAGGAAATTTCTCCTTAGTTCTAAGTTGCATCTCTCCTTGATTAGCTTCCACCCATTGCTTCTTGTTCTACCCTCAGGTGCTTTGGAGAATAGTTTGACTCCCTCTTCTTTGTGGCAACCCCTGAGATATTGGAACACTGCTATCATATTAATACACAGGATATAAATGTAAATAATGACTCTGCTTACAAACAGGTTAATTATGAATATTTAAAAATAAAGAGAATAGAATAGAATAGAATTTTTTATTGGCCAAGTGTGATTGGACACACAAGGAATTTGTCTTGGTGCATATGCTCTCAGTGTACATAAAAGAAAAGATACGTTCATCAAGGTACAACATTTACAACAGGAGCAGGAAGATAAAAGTTAAGAGTAAAGACAAAGTCAATGTAGTTTAACATTTGATGTAAGTGTATGTGTTTTTGTTTTTGTTGTTTTCTTTTATTGTGTGTTTGGTTTTAAAAATGTAAAATACTCAATAAAAATTATTTTTTTAAAAAAAGAATTTTGCACTTTGTTAAATAGTATTGTAGTATGTGCTATGCTGCTACTGAACTTTTTATTGATGCATCTTATTGTTCTATTTGCAAACACAATATATTTGCAATCAACTTTTCATTATTAACATAGTAAAAAATGGTCTAGATCAGGGGTTCCCAAGCATGGCTGGCTGAGAAATTCTGGAAGCTAGCTATTTATTTATTTATTTATTTATTTATTTATTTATTTATTTATTTATTTATTTATTTATTTATTTGTCAAACACAACAATATATATAAGTATAAGCATGAAATAACCATACAAATTGGATACAACCAAAGGGAACATTAGGACAGGAATGGTAGGCACGCTGGTGCTCTTATGCATGCCCCTTACAGACCTCTTAGGAATGGGGTGAGGTCAACAGTAGATAGTCTTTGGTTAAAGCTTTGGGGATTTTGGGAAGAGACCACAGAGTCAGGTAGTGCATTCCAGGCATTAACAACTCTGTTACTGAAGTCATATTTTCTACAATCAAGATTGGAGTGGTTCACTTTAAGTTTAAATCTATTGTGTGCTTGTATTTAGTGTTCTGATTCTTTTTTCCAATGTGTAAAACAGAGCATTTGTTGGTTGAGATTTGGAGTTGCCAATTTTTTGACCATTCCGACACAAAGTCAAGGTCTTTTTGAAGGGTAGCCACATTGTTGGTAGTGTTAAATAGTTTAACATCATCGGCGAAGAGAACACAATTACTTATAATATGGTCACAGAGGTTGTTAATGTATAATATGAAGAGTGTTGGTCCTAGAATGCTGCCTTGGGGGACACCACTATTAACAGGAGCAGGATTTGATAGGGCACTGCCTATTTTGACCACTTGTTGCCTTTTTGACAGGAACTGAGTTATCCAATTACGGAGGGGTCCAGAGATGCCGTAGGATTTTGGTTTTAGGAG
Source organism: Ahaetulla prasina (assembly GCF_028640845.1). Classification (NCBI taxonomy): domain Eukaryota; kingdom Metazoa; phylum Chordata; class Lepidosauria; order Squamata; family Colubridae; genus Ahaetulla; species Ahaetulla prasina. The sequence goes on from NC_080539.1 coordinate 105,796,669, forward strand.
AAGTTTGTCATGTACTACTGAGTCAAAAGCTTTACAGAAGTCTATGTAAATTGCATCTAGTGTTTTGCCTTGATCAAGATTTGTAGTCCATATCTTTTGCAGTGAAGAAGTTGTAAATTACAGGATAATTTTTTTCTGAAACCAAATTGTTTATTAGAGAGTAGGTTGTTTGTTTCTAGGTGGAGGGTGATGGGTTGGTTGATGATTGATTCTATTACTTTGCAGGTGACGCAGCATAAAGAAATTGGTCTGTAATTTTCAACTAGGCTGGGGTCTCCTTTTTTGAAGACAGGGATGACCATGGCTAGTGACCATAGTTTGGGAAGGGAGCTGGTCCTGAAAGATTTTTCAATGATTATGCTTAGGGGTTCTGCTATAACAGTGGAAAGCTTTTTTAAGAACTATGCACATAGTCCATCAGGTCCAATAGATAGAGATGGTTTCAGTCTGCGAAGTGCCTTTTCAACATTATCTTCTGTGAAATCTATTTGTGTTAGATCGTTGTAGTCATTATTGGTACGACTAGGAAATGTTGGGCATGAGCCATTGCTGTTAAAAAAGACTGAGCTGAAGAATGTGTTAAAGAGGTTTGCTTTAACTGTTTCATCATTGTATTCTTTACCGTTAGATCCTTTTAGTGGTGGGATGGATCTCGAGTCTTTAAATTTGTTGTTTACAAAATTATAGAAAGAGTGATTGGATTTTGTGTGCAGAAGGTCTTCTTCTTGTTTGATGTGGTAATTGGTGCATTCAATCCTTATTTGGTGACATATATTTTTTGTAGCGGTTTTTAAAGTTGGCTACATAGCCAGTTTTGTTTTTTTCGCCAGAGGGATCTTTTTTTGGATTGGAGCTTTTTTATTGATATGGGTAATTTGTTTTTCTTGATTTTGGTGGTGGTTTGTGGTACATATAGTTTAATGACTCTATTGACTTCAAGTAGGAAAACACTATAGTGGTCTTCAGCAGTGATACAGTTAGAGAATAGAATTTGCCAGTCAAGAGATGAGAGGTCGGTGTCTATAAGATCACAGTTGGCTTTTTTGAAATTGTAGTTTAGTATACCATTATTATGGAGATTTTTGTAAGGGCGTATATTGAGACAAAAGTCTATCATGCTGTGGTCACTGTTGGAAAAGGGTTCTTTTATTTGTAGTCCATAAATTGAGTTTGCGTTGTTGCAGAAGATGAGGTCAAGGCAGTTGCTGAGTCTTGTATTGTTAGTTACTAGTTGATCAAGACCTAGATTTGTAACAGCATTGTACAGGGTAGTATGAATAAGTTCAGTTGTACATTTGTTTTCCAATTAATAAGAGGTAGGTTGAGGTCACCCAGGAAGATGAGAGGATAAGGGCAAGAGGCAGCCTATGTTAGCAGTGTGGTTAACTTGTTCGCATATGCGATGTCGTAGTCGGGGCCTCTGTAGCATAACAAGAAGCGAAGTGTGATGTTAAAGGACAGTTCACAGACAATAGTTTCTGGAAGAGCGAGTTTATGTGCAACTTGAATATTTTTTAGATTTAGTGACTTTTTATAAAAGATAGCCACTCCACCTCCCCTGCGGGTTTCACAATCGGACCAGAAAACATGATATTCTCTGTCTGAAATGATAGAGTCAGGGAGGGATGAGTTCAGCCATGTTTCGCATACAAATATAATGTTGAATGTACCAGTATTTAACAAGAGGAGAAATTCAGGCATTTTGTTTACAATGCTTCTTGCATTTATCAGTTTGCATTTAAGTTTGGCTGTGGCTGGTATAGAAGAAATAAGGGGCATGCGTACCTAGTTTTGGATGACGGCTGGTTGAAAGTTCTGTATGACGGATGGTTGGATGTTTTGGGTGATGGAGGGTTGGATGTTGGGCAATTGATTGTAGGTTTTTCTTTTTATGCAGTCAGCATGGTAGTCAATGTATAGGTTGGATTCACCTTCATCTTGCCGTTGTTTGAGTTCTGTGCGGAGTTTGCGGGAGCGGATCCATTGCAGAAATGATAGATCAGGCTGTGATCTAAGTTTGCTGTGGTAAGGGTTGGTTCTGGCAATTGAATTTATAGCATAAAAACTTTCGTTTGCTGGTCTCATTTATGCAGATGACTCTACAGAATCTAGGCACCACTGAGCCATCACTGTTTTTGTATTCTGGTCAATCTCTGGAGACTTTGATTATTTCATCAGGGGAGATGGTGGGTGTATTATATTTTTTAATGATGTTACGAACCTTAGTGATATCTGGTTCACTGGTGTTATCTAATCCAAATAATATAGCATTTTGACGTTTTTGTTCTCTCTCAATGGTATCTTTTACGAGTATGGCTAAGTTGTTTGGTTGGTTGGCAGATATTTGTGGTTTAGGTTGTGGTTTAGGTAATGTTTGTTGGATTGGGATAAGATTTTGATCTGCTGAGTTTTCATTTTTTTGTGCTGTAATTTTTTTTTCAAAATATGTGAAACGTGGTTCAAAACATGCTAGTATTCTTGTTTCTAAGCTTGCTTCAATGGAGTCAATGATAGTTTGTTGTGTCTTTATAGTTGTTTCCAAGGTATGGACCCTATCAGACATGGCAATTAAGTAGTCGAATTTTGGAAAACAAGATGGACATATATGGATAAATGTAGGATCTGATTGTAGGAAATTGGCTATCGATTTGTTTATTTTCAGGCAGGTGTGGTGGGCATAATTGGTACATAATCGGCATTTCTTGAATTCATCACATTCATCTATAGATTCGTTACATTTATAGCATATTCTGGAGTCATTTGGGTCATTGTTTGTAGTGATAACTTTTGTTTGAGGGTGTTTGGCAGATCTGTTGGAGTTTTTGCCTAGCATGGTCAATGTTCCGTCAGTATTTTACAAAATTAATTAGTCAATATCAATAATGAAATAGTAACTAGCAAGTAATTAATCAGATAACAAATTAATGTCAATAATAAATCAATTAACATAGAACAGTAAATAATGTCAATTTACTTAACTATTGAGTTGCTAATAATTAATTAATTGGATGATTGGATATTCAGCTATTCAGTGCTAATTAATTAATGACTAATGATAATTGATATTTGATAATTGATAAACAATAATAATGATAATTAATGATCAATAATATTAGAATTGTATTATATAATAATTATAAAGCTTCTATAGTTAACACTTACTTAATGGAATATAGTTGTATGACAAAAATAAAGTTGAAGTTTAAATAATTGACCAACTGACCATACCCATGAAGCAGTGGTGGGTTTCAAAAAATTTTATTACCGGTTCTGTGAGTGTGGCTTGGTGGGCATGGCAGGGGAAGCATACTGTAAAATCTCCATTCCCACCCCACTCCAGGGGAAGGTTACTGCAAAAGTCCCATTTCCTCCCGATTAGCTGGGACTCGGGAGGCAGAGAATAGATGGGGGTGAGGCCAGTCAGAATTTCCGCTACCGGTTCTCTGAACTACTCAAAATTTCCGCTACTGGTTCTCCAGAACGGGTCAGAACCTGCTGAAACCCACTCTGCCATGAAGTCTCTAAACAGCTGCATATTAAATTGGAGAATATTGAGGGGAGCATCTCAGGGCTCCTTTTCAGGAACCTTGTGCCATTTAACATTTTTACTAATGAACTGGATAAAAGGAGTCAAGGGTTGATTGTCAAATTTGCAAATGACATAAAATTAGGAGAAGTAGCTATAGCTTAAAAAAGAAAGTTTAAAAACATCTAGACAGGCTTGAATAGTGGGCCAGAATAAACTGGATGATAGTTAAGAGAGAAAAATGTCAAGTCTACATCAAGGGAGAAAAACAAAGATTAAAGGATGGGAGGATTAGTAGTATTATAAAAAAGATCTGGATGTTCTGGCTGCTAAAAAGACAAATACTATTTTGAGTGTATTAACAGGGGTATAAAAGGCCAGATTGCATGATGTAACCTCCACACTTTACCCTGACTTGTTCAGATGGATCCCCCTTGGAAAACTCTTTGGACACTGCAGTCAGAGGTGGGATTCACTTACCTTCCCTACTGGTTCGCAAATGTGAGCGCACACACCACTCTGTGCATGTGCACAGCCTTCTGCGCATAGGCTGTACTTGTGCATTACATCCGGGCGGGTGGGTGGAGCCTCCCGCAGTCACCGCTACCAGATCGCACAAATCGGAGAGAACCGGCTGAATCCCACCATCGGCTGCAGTCCAGAGTCATACTGACAAACTACTCCAGAGTAGAGTTATTAAAATAAAAAGGCAACTGCAAACAAATTCCTGTGAGGAACAATTAGCTGGAGAGTTTCAGCTTTATCGTATTCACATTGTCATACAGAAGAGTCAATAGATTTGTTCTCTAGCACATTGAAGAGCAGAATCAAAACCAGTGGGCTATATGCCCACTCTCTTACCCAATCTAAGGCTAGATACCAGGCACTGACACACAACTAGCGTATTTGGCCAGGAACTAAAAATCTTGGATTACTTACCTGTATGTCAGAGGGTTTATTTTGTTAATGTTTTTCAAAGAGCATTGTGCTAATGTAGTACTATCCCTTAAAACTTTGCCTACTGGTTTACAATAAAAAGTAATAAATATTGTAGGAAATAATTTTGTTTATTTGTATATTTTCTGATTTTTCAACAACAGTGCAAGTAGAGTGACAAGTGCAAGTAGAGTGCTGTGCTTCCATGAGCTGTGGTAAATGCAGGGGTGAAGTGCTCCCGTATCGGACCAGATCACATGATCTGGTAGCGATCATGGCTGGTAGTTCAGCGATCTGGTAGCGATGGTGGATCAAAGCTCCGCCCACCTGCCTGGGTGTCATTACTTCCTGGTTTTAATCAGGAACTAATGTGTTTTTTATCTTCTGCGCATGCGGCATGTGCACTTCCGAACCAGTAAGGAAGGTAAGTTGATTTCACCCCTGGGTAAATGATACTTTGTCTCAGCCTACTTTGTACTGAAATGAGTATTTTCTGTTTTGAAAACAATTTCTTTAATCAAAGCTAGTGTACAGCTGTTCTGAGATACTTGAGGAGTGAGAAATGAAGGCCAGGATATTTAAGACGAGATACAAGGTTGCCCTTGTTTAGCGGCTTGATCTAGCAATCGTTCATAGTTATAATAATGATGAAAAACTGTTTCTCACAGTAAGCTGAAAGATTTAAAATGGTTAAAAATACTTAAGGAGCAAAATAAAACAGAATTTGAAATACAATTGCATATTGATGATGAACATTAATTGTGAAAATGTATAAACTTCTGTTGAAATTTGAAACAGGAAAAAACTGGTTAGAGAATATATGATGAAATGGGCTAATAATTTTGTTTATGATATCAAGATGGGATGGGAAAATTTCAGTGGGAAATATGTGGTTAAAAGAGTTGAAATGTACATTGTGTTATGATTCAAAGATATTTTTTATATAATAATGTGTTGTTAGTGTAAGGACACTAAAGAAATTATCTAGAACATGGGTGTCAAACTCAATGCAGATCTAAACATGCTTAGATCTAGCCCACAGAGCCACCTTGAAAACTGTGAAGGACTGGCCCACAGTGCCTCTGCCAGTGAAAACGGGGCTCTCAAGCTCCATTTTACCTGGCAGAGGGTTACAGGAAGCTGGCCCAGCCAAAAACGGAGCTCAGACATGGCCCTCCTGAGCTCCATTTTTACTGGCAGAGGGTTTCAGGAGGCCGTCCCAGCTGAAAATGGATCTCAGGAGGGCCATGTGTGGCCTCCTGAGCTCCATTTTCACTAGTAGAGGGTTGCAGGAGGCTGTCGCAGGCAAAAACAGAGCTTGAGAACCCATTTTCATTGGCAGAACGCTCAGGCCACCACAGGGGCCCCTGACATGAGTGATGTCAAGCTGATGTCAACCCCCCACCCCCGAGGTCAAACACAATCCTGATGCAGCCCTCAATGAAATCGAGTTTGACCCACCTCCTGATCTAGAATGTATAAAGGCACTTCAACAGTATGTTTGAAATGTGAACATCCTGATGGGACATTTTCATGCTTTGTTGACTTGTAAAAAAGCTCAACAGTTTTGGATTCAAATACATACTTTGATACAAAGGATATTAAAGATCAATATTCAATTGAAGATTTAATGGAAAGATTCAACATTCTCCATTATGGAGGACTGGTTGGTAAATTTGACACATTTTGTTGAAAAGGGTAAACTGATTTCTTTGAAAAAAGAAAAGACTTTATCTACATTTATTGAAGGTTAGGAAGCTTGAGTTTGAGACCAAGCGCTGCCATGGGGACGGGTGAGCTCTCATCCTCACTCCAGCTCCTGGTGGGGACATGAAACTAGACAGTGGTGATATCACCAGCTAATCCTTTCAATCCAGAAGCACATCAATGCTTTCAACATGAATGCAATGTGGCCTACATTTATTGATGACTGGAAGCTTCTTATGGACTTTTTGCATAAAACTGGAAAAAAAATAAACTTGCGATTTAAGGCTTTGATAACAGATAGATTATAGAAAGAAGAAGAATGTGTTTTAATTTTAAGAATTTAAGAAATATTGGTATTGATAACTTTTATATAACTTATCAAAGAAGAATCTTTTTGAAAGCATTCTCTGTGTGGTTGTGTACGCTTCTGAGAGTGAGAATCTTAGAATGTCACCAAGTAGCTGTAAAGCAGGTTTTGTAACCTTAACCAAAAAAGGCTTTATTGAGGGGAAATACCTTAAGGGGACAAATTAAGACTATTTGAAGCCTACCAGGAAGTGTACCAGAAAAGGATCTGCAATCAGGAAGTCATCAGATGTTGAAAACTGCTGGATCCTGGAACCATGAGCACTTTGTAAACAATGTCATCATTGTTTGCCAAACTTGCCAAACTTTCAAGCAGAATTTATTTCTTTATGGTACCCATCATAGCTGGGGGTTGATTTTTTATTTTATTTTATTCTTTTTTTTAATTATTTTCTTCTTGTAAGATAATTGTTGTATTTTGTTCTTGAAAACAATTGTTGCATTTGTTTTAGTCTCTTATCCGGTGAGTTTCTTGAACATACATATATGATGCTAAGTCAAGGTTATTAATTATGATTTGCTGAATAAGCTATGGTTGTCCACTTTAAATAGAGCAGTAAACCACAAAAAGGATCATGTTAGCAAAAGGGGGAACAGATTATAAACTGGGATGCTCAACTTTGAGGACCAAACTGAGGAAATCTTAGTCAAATTAGGATATATGGTGAGGCTATTCATTAGCCTCTAATATGTAAGACCTGAGGTTTCCTAAATATATGACATCTATTGCAGTGGTAGGTTTCTATCGGTTCGCACCAGTTTGGACGAACCAGTAATGGCAGTGGTGGGAGGCTCCACCCACCCGCCTGGATGTCATCGCGGACGCTCTGTGCATACACAGAAGTGCCACACACGAGCGAAGTGACCACGCTCACAGTTCTGAACTGGTAACGAAGGTAAGTGGAACCCACTATTGATCTATTGGTAACATTTCCCTTGTCCTCCCCTTCCAGGCTGGCAAATTGAAAAGATTGTAGCCACCTTCAAATCAAACAAAGGTCAGCCTGTGAGGAGAATTGTATAATGGTATCCCAGAACATAGCATTATTAAGGAGTTTTGTTTCCTAATAGGGCTTTATGGTTTTTAATTCCCAAAATAGCCATTTCTTTGCCATGTGGTTGGGAGGAAAAGACCATATGCTTTTCCCATAAGCAGGTTTGGAGAAAATCTGTCTATTAAGCATCAACAGCAGTGACCAGGTTTTTACGAATATGACAGGTTTCCCTTTTCCCTGCTGGATAAAAGGAAAATTGCTGTTGTTTAAACTTAAAGGGACTCAACTTCCACCACCACACACGCGCACACACACACACACACACACACACACACACACACACAATTGACTCTGGTGAGAAGGGAATGTTAAGTGCCCCTCCATTTACTGAAATCTAGTATGTACTGGCTTAACAGACATTTCCTATTATCTCTGGTAATTTTTTAGAAAAAGTTATGCTTCTGATCTGATTGTGGAATACAAAGTAATTGGTTGACTTTTTCTACTAAGTGTCTTGAAACCTGAATGGGAAATTTCCCAGTTACAGTGTCAGGTTAGGGCAAACTGAATTCATTTCAGGAACTGAATCTCTTCTAACGTGTTTCTTAATAAAGATAATTCTACTTTCAGGAAGTTCCGGTACAAAATGTAATGTGGTAATCACTGCGTTTTGCAATATACTCTTCTCCTAGATTAGCTGGTGATGTAACAGGGAAATTGTCACTCACCAAATAACTCCATCCCTCCCTTCTTCTTAAGATAAACAGACCTTCCATTTGGTTTCAGTCTGAGCCAGAATTAGGCTCTGTAAGCATGGCTGCCTTCCAGCCTCACTATTGGGTTGTCTTCCTGACTGGGCTTATTGTTGGGGCCTCTGCTGTGGAAACATTCCTTGCTGCCGTCTATGAGCATGCTGTTATACTTACAGGACCCACCCCAAAACTTGTCTCTCCAGAAGAAGCCGTGAATTTAATGAACAGAAATCTAGACATCTTAGAAGAAGCCATCAAAACAGCTGCTGAACAGGTGAAACACATGCAGGGATAGTAAGTTCCATCTTCTTTGTTCTTGGAAGCAGTGGAATCTCTTAATTGAACCAGCATTATTCTTCTTTTCTTTTTGTAGGGAGCCCGTATCATTGTGACCCCTGAAGATGGCATTTATGGGTGGGTCTTTACTCGGGAAACACTTTATCCTTATCTTGAGGATATACCAGATCCTGAAGTAAACTGGATTCCATGCAATGATCCAGAAAGGTAATCTCATGAAATCTAAGTAGAAAGTGAAGAGTCACTTTGGCTAGTGTGATGGGTAGCAGAGATGGTATTCAGGCAGTTCGTACCAGTTCAGGTGAACCGGTAGCAGAGATTGCGGGTGGCCGCCCACATACCCTGGCTTTATAATGTCCTATGTTTTTGAGGCTGGGTGCATGCACAGAAGGTGTGCGAGCAAGCAAAGCACATGTGCAGAGGTCCATGCGCATGTGTGGAAGGCAGACACAGGGGGCGAACCGGTGGTAAAAATATTGGAAACCCACCTCTGATGAGTAGCATATAAATTTAATAAATAAGCTCAGTACACAAAGTAGTATAATGAGTCTCAGTTACTTATAAGCATGCTTCTCCATTCTTATAGTGAAATAACAGTCGGTTTTTCTAAGGCTCTTGTAATGTGCACAACAGTGATTCCAATTTGTATCTGTACTGTAAAGGCAGAATTATACCTGGTTGGGTAATTAAGAATAGCCACACAACTTTATTTACCTCATATATACAATATTTTATTATGTATTATTATTATCAATTTTGTTTGAGTGAGATTGCACATGCAATTAGGAAATGCTGTTAAAATGTGAGTTTTGCAAGTGATTTCCGGTGAAATTTGATTTCTCATTAAAAAAAATATCTTTCTGTATTTAAATGTATTAAAGCTGGTTTCTTTGGGAAGTATATTGCCATAATTAAACAAGTCTCTGAGAGAGAATGTTCATACACATTTTGTGGATTTTATTACTTTAAGTTGAGAATGATGGCGTTCTAAAAATATTGTACAAGACTGAATTGATAAGCAATCGTAAACTTGTCTGCCCAGATTTCTGGCGGTAGGTGGCAGCATGGCAATAGCTTTTCCCATGTAATATAGTCATATTTTAAATCCCTTAGTTTACTGTACTTTTGTATATCTGAGAGCATAATGCTCTGTAAAAATCAAGTTAATTTCCTTTGGGGGAGTGCTGCCCCGTCGGAATATTATGGCCCAAGCAGATACAATGCAAAAAGGTTTTCTGAACAAACAATATTCCTCTCTTGGTGGAATTCACCTTCAACCTGTTCTATCCCACCCAGCCTGTAGACACCAGATCAAGAGTCTACTGGACTTCTGAACTGGCTCTGGGTTGAAACATGTGGATATTATCAGCAGAAATGTCAGCCCCACTAGATAGACTAGACCATAAAATCAACTCCACAGGAAAGTTCAGGATACTTGAACTGAGACTGGCTATAACAATAGAATCTTGAAAATCTAATCAATCTATAGCACCTCTCTCTTCTTACACTTCAGTGAAGTGGTGGGTATCTGTCTGTACCATTTCCAAATATCATCTGGGCATTTTGATGAAAAATATTTCATCATCCCCTTTTGCCTAAGCAACAGCTTCCTATATAGCTTCAAGGTTATCTTCATTACTTTCTATACCACTGATTCAATCCAAAGCAGATCTTATAGGCGTTACGGAGACCTGGTTGGGTAATTAAGAATAGCCACACAACTTTATTTACCTCATATATACAATATTTTATTATGTATTATTATTATCAATTTTGTTTGAGTGAGATTGCACATGCAATTAGGAAATGCTGTTAAAATGTGAGTTTTGCAAGTGATTTCCGGTGAAATTTGATTTCTCATTAAAAAAAATATCTTTCTGTATTTAAATTTATTAAAGCTGGTTTCTTTGGGAAGTATATTGCCATAATTAAACAAGTCTCTGAGAGAGAATGTTCATACACATTTTGTGGATTTTATTACTTTAAGTTGAGAATGATGGCGTTCTAAAAATATTGTACAAGACTGAATTGATAAGCAATCGTAAACTTGTCTGCCCAGATTTCTGGCGGTAGGTGGCAGCATGGCAATAGCTTTTCCCATGTAATATAGTCATATTTTAAATCCCTTAGTTTACTGTACTTTTGTATATCTGAGAGCATAATGCTCTGTAAAAATCAAGTTAATTTCCTTTGGGGGAGTGCTGCCCCGTCGGAATATTATGGCCCAAGCAGATACAATGCAAAAAGGTTTTCTGAACAAACAATATTCCTCTCTTGGTGGAATTCACCTTCAACCTGTTCTATCCCACCCAGCCTGTAGACACCAGATCAAGAGTCTACTGGACTTCTGAACTGGCTCTGGGTTGAAACATGTGGATATTATCAGCAGAGACGTCAGCCCCACTAGGTAGACTAGACCATACAATCAACTCCACAGGAAAGCTTAAGATACTTGAACTGAGACTGGCTATAACAATAGAATCTTGAAAATCTAATCAATCTATAGCACCTCTCTCTTCTTACACTCCAGTGAAGTGGTGGGTATCTGTCTGTACCATTTCCAAATATCATCTGGGCATTTTGATGAAAAATATTTCATCATCCCCTTTTGCCTAAACAACAGCTTCCTGTATAGCTTCAAGGTTATTTTCATTACTTTCTATACCACTGATTCAATCCAAAGCAGATCTTATAGGCGCATGGAGACCTGGTTGGGTAATTAAGAATAGCCACACAACTTTATTTACCTCATATATACAATATTTTATTATGTATTATTATTATCAATTTTGTTTGAGTGAGATTGCACATGCAATTAGGAAATGCTGTTAAAATGTGAGTTTTGCAAGTGATTTCCGGTGAAATTTGATTTCTCATTAAAAAAAATATCTTTCTGTATTTAAATTTATTAAAGCTGGTTTCTTTGGGAAGTATATTGCCATAATTAAACAAGTCTCTGAGAGAGAATGTTCATACACATTTTGTGGATTTTATTACTTTAAGTTGAGAATGATGGCGTTCTAAAAATATTGTACAAGACTGAATTGATAAGCAATCGTAAACTTGTCTGCCCAGATTTCTGGCAGTAGGTGTCAGCATGGCAATAGCTTTTCCCATGTAATATAGTCATATTTTAAATCCCTTAGTTTACTGTACTTTTGTATATCTGAGAGCATAATGCTCTGTAAAAATCAAGTTAATTTCCTTTGGGGGAGTGCTGCCCCGTCGGAATATTATGGCCCAAGCAGATACAATGGGAAAAGGTTTTCTGAACAAACAATATTCCTCTCTTGGTGGAATTCACCTTCAACCTGTTCTATCCCACCCAGCCTGTAGACACCAGATCAAGAGTCTACTGGACTTCTGAACTGGCTCTGGGTTGAAACATGTGGATATTATCAGCAGAAATGTCAGCCCCACTAGATAGACTAGACCATAAAATCAACTCCACAGGAAAGTTCAGGATACTTGAACTGAGACTGGCTATAACAATAGAATCTTGAAAATCTAATCAATCTATAGCACCTCTCTCTTCTTACACTTCAGTGAAGTGGTGGGTATCTGTCTGTCTGTCTGTCTGTCTGTCTGTCTGTCTGTCTGTCTGTCTGTCTGTCTCTCTGTCTCTCTGTCTTTCTTTCTATCTATCTATCTATCTATCTGTCTGTCTGTCTGTCTGTCTGTCTGTCTGTCTGTCTCTCCGTCTATCTATCTATCTGTCTGTCTGTCTGTCTGTCTGTCTGTCTGTCTGTCTGTCTGTCTGTCTGTCTGTCTGTCTGTCTGTCTGTCTGTCTGTCTGTCTGTCTGTCTGTCTGTCTGTCTGTCTGTCTGTCTGTCTGTCTGTCTGTCTGTCTGTCTGTCTGTCTGTCTGTCTGTCTGTCTGTCTGTCTGTCTGTCTGTCTGTCTGTCTGTCTGTCTGTCTGTCTGTCTGTCTGTCTGTCTGTCTGTCTGTCTGTCTGTCTGTCTGTCTGTCTGTCTGTCTGTCTGTCTGTCTGTCTGTCTGTCTGTCTGTCTGTCTGTCTGTCTGTCTGTCTGTCTGTCTGTCTGTCTGTCTGTCTGTCTGTCTGTCTGTCTGTCTGTCTGTCTGTCTGTCTGTCTGTCTGTCTGTCTGTCTGTCTGTCTGTCTGTCTGTCTGTCTCGAGGGCCCAGGGTAGGGGTGGGGGTGGCGGTTGCTATTAAAGAGAGTCTAGAGCCGAGGAGACCACTGTACCTCAGATTGCGGGTGTGAATCCCTCTTTGTGAGATGGGGTCATAGGTGTCAGATGGGCTTGCTGGTCACGTACCTGGCTCCTTGCTGCGTGACAGCTGCCCTGCCGAGCTCCTGGAGGTGCTTGCCGGGGTGGCAGTGGAGACCCCAGACTTTTAGTCATGGGGACTTTAACTTGCCATCTGCCGGCTCGTCATCGACAGTGGCTCGGGAGTTCATAGCTTCCATGACGGCCTTGGACCTGACACAAGTAGTTGATGGCCGCACTCACATCGGGGGTGGCACTCTGGATCTTATTTTTATCTCTGGACAGTGGGTGAAGGATCTGGATTTGAGAGATGTAGTCATAGAACCTTTGTCATGGTCAGATCACTCTCTCCTTCGCCTGGACTTTCTGACCGCCACTCAACACCGCGGGAGGCGGAACCACAACGTTGGTTCCGTCCCAGGCGCCTGATGGACCCGGAGAGGTTCCGGACGGAGCTTGGGCCACTTCCTGAGGGTCTGGCTCACGGCACGGCAGAGGAACTAGCCGCAGCCTGGCAGCGGGCTGCGGCTGGGGCTTTAGACCGTGTCGTGCCTCTGCGACCTCTGACCCGGCGCAGATCCCAACCGGCTCCTTGGTTCTCCGAGGAGCTGAGGGGATGAAACGCCGGAGAAGACGCCTAGAGAGCTCCTGGAGGTCTAGCCGTTTAGAAGCTGATCGGACACTAGTTGGGTCCTATACTAGGACCTACCTAGTGGCACTGAGGAAGCGGCGTTGCTCGCCTCCTCCCTCATTGCGTCGGCAGATAACCGCCCAGCCGCCCTTTGGGTGACCCGTTCCCTCCTTCACCAGGGGAGGCGGGATGACCCGTTGCAGGGGCGTGCTGAGGAGTTTAACGGTTATCTATCGATAAAATCGTTCAGCTCGAGACGGTCTAGACCAAAATTGCGGCGATTCAGATGAGGCGTCTGAGGGTGGTCTTGGTGACATTTGTTGGGATGAGTTTGACCCTGTGGCTCCGAGGACATGGACAGGTTGTTGGGTAGGCTGAATGCCACCACGTGTTTACTGGACCCGTGCCCTCCTGGCTGGTGCTGGCCACTCAGGAGGTGACACGAGGCTGGCTCAGGCGATTCTGAGTGCCTCCTTGTTGGAGGAGTCTTTCCGGCCGCCTTGAAAGAGGCGGTGGTGAGGCCCTCCTCAAGAAGCCCTCCTGGACCCGGCTGTCTTAGGTAATTATCGTCGTCTCCAACCCGCTCATGCGAAGGTTGTAGAAATATGGTGGCATATCAGTTTCCTCTGCACCTGGATGAAACTGTCTATCTAGACCCGTTCCAGTCCGGTTTCCGGCCCGGTTACAGCACGGAGACGGCTTTGGTCGCGTTGGTGGATGATCTCTGGAGGGCCAGGGATAGGGGTTGTTCCTCTGCCCTGGTCCTATTAGACCTCTCAGCGGGTTTCGGTACCATCGACCATGGGATCCTGCTGCGCGGTTGGGGGATTGGGAGTGGGAGGCACCGTTTATCGGTGGTTCTCCTCCTATCTCTCCGACCGTCGCAGCCGGTGTTGACAGGGGGGCAGAGGCCGCCCCCGAGGCGCCTCCCTTGTGGGGTGCCGCAGGGGCCGATTCTCTCGCCCCTTCTGTTCAACATCTATATGAAGCCGCTGGGTGAGATCATCAGTGGCTTCGGTGTGAGGTACCAGCTGTCGCTGATGACACCCAGCTGTACTTTTCACACGGGCCACCCCAATGAAGCTATCAAGTGCTGTCCCGGTGTTTGGAGGCCGACGGGTCTGGATGGGGAGAAACAGGCTCAAGCTCAATCCTCCAAGACTGAGTGGCTGTGGATGCCGGCATCCCGGTACAGTCAGCTGAGTCCTCGGCTGACTGTTGGGGCGAGTCATTGGCCCCGATGGAGAGGGTGCGCATCTGGGCGTTCTCCTGGATGAACGGCTGTCTTTTGAAGACCATTTGACGGCCGCTCCAGGAGAGCTTTTCACCAGGTTCGCCTGGTGCGCCAGTGCGCCTTTCTAGACCGGGATGCCTTATGCACGGTCACTCACGCCCTCGTGACGTCTCGCCTGGATTACTGCAATGCTCTCTACATGGGGCTCCCCTTGAGGGGCATCCGGAGGCTTCAGTTGGTCCAGAACGTGGCTGCGCCGGTGGTAGAGGGAGCCTCGGGCTCCGTGTTACACCTATCCTGCGCAGACTGCACTGGCTACCTGTGGCCTTCCGGGTGCGCTTCAAGGTGTTGGTGACAATCTTTAAAGCGCTCCATGGCATAGGGCCGGGCTATTTACGGGACCGCCTACTGCTACCAAATACCTCTCACCGACCCGTGCGCTCCCACAGAGGGACTCCTCAGGGTGCCGTCAGCTAGGCAGTGCCGTCTGGCGACACCCAGGGGAAGGGCCTTCTCTGTGGGGGCTCCCACCCTCTGGAACGAACTCCCCCCAGGACTTCGTCAACTTCCGGACCTCCGAACCTTTCGTCGCGAGCTTAAAACGCACTTATTCATCTGCGCGGGACTGGATTAGATTTTAAAGTTATTGGTTTTAAGGGGTTTTTTATTATTTATATTGTTTTTAAATTAGGCAATAGAATAAGTTTTTTAATTGTTGTTTTTTAATTTGTATTTATATGTATTTTAACTGCCTGTGAACCGCCCTGAGTCCTTAGGGAGATAGGGCGGTATATAAATTTGAAAAATAAAAAAATAAATAAATAAAAAGCAATGGGTAGCCTCTTCCAACAATTTTATGCAAAAGTTTAAAAGTACGGGTGACAGGGACGATCCCTGCAGTGCTGGGTTCACTGAGCGGACTTCTGTTCCCTGCCACCCAACCAGCTGCTTTTACCTACTTAGAACGGATCAGAATTATTATAGAAAAATACTCTTTACTCCTAACTCTTGCAGACAATTCAAAAGGATCTTATGTTCGGTAGAAACAAACCAGGAGTTGGTTTAGAAAGGACATATTTTCCCAGTCCAGGTCTTGAAAAATGTCATCCACCAGAGATGTCATCCACCAAAACAATTGAGCCCTCCATCTGATGTCCTGGTCTCAATTGTGACGTGCAAGGATTTCAGACATTTTATTCCCTTTAAGGCACTCTGTAATTCAAGCCCTACCACCTTCCCAGCAGCCTTTCCTAGAAAAAAGTAGGGTGGAGGTAGGACGGTAATTATCAAGTATAGCTGAACCCAGGGAAATTCTCTTCAGCAGGGATCAATCCACTGCCATCTTCAAGGTAATTAGCAATTTGATCCTGTCTCCTAATTCCTATCTTCTAGATCAGTGATGGCTAATCTTTTCTGGACCGAGTGCCCAAAGCCTCAAAATGCAATGCGCCCCCACATGCGGCCCCACACATGCACCCCAACCCCTGCATGTGTGTGTGACATCCCTCGCATGTGCCCTGCGCACGCAGCACCCCCTCATGTCCCCTGCCCCCCACACATGCGTGTGCACCCCTGTGTGCACCCCATCCCCCTGTGGCCCCGCACATGCACCCCACCACCCATGTATGTGCGTGCAACACACCATGCATGCACCCCACCCCCTGCACATGTGTAGCAGAGACCCAAAGACCAGCTGGCCAGTGGGAGGTGCACGCGCATGCGCAGCAGAGCTGAGCTGGGGCGACGACTTGCACGCTCACAGAGAGATCACTGCGTGTCACCTCTGGCACACGTGCCATAGGTTTGCCATCACAGTTCTAGATCCAGCTACTTTTCCCTCCCCAGCCTCCTGAAGAAGCTAGGAGCCAGAGGTACTAGAGTTCACAAGAGAACACCCTACCTGCCTCAACAGAGTTTGCAGGGTAAAACAAATCCCTATCCAGGCACAGTCAAGAATTCAGTGAATTTGAGTCACTTTATTAATGAAAGGACACAACAGCAGACACTCCTTGTTTTGCATAGTCAGTCACTTAAAGGCAATGATGTGCTGCTGAATGTTTAAGAACCAGTTCTGCTGGCTTCATTACCACTGCCAACCCCCTAACCGTGGAACAGCTGATTGGCACATTAGGCATGGTGGCTGTGTTATCAATTGGCTCAAAAGAAAAATTCCAGATACAAATTAGCGTCAGGACACCAGTTTTACAATCCAAGCTATATGGCATCAGTGAAACTAAACCTTCCAAAAAACAAAACAACAACAACAACAACCAGCTTGACACCATTTTATCATTTACAGGGAAAATATTTTATTGATAATATTAAGTAAAATGTTGCCCTCAGTTGAGATGAGTAACTGAATCTCAGCAGTTTGGATGAATATTTATAGTAAGGTCACACAGCCAGTTCTGTCTTAGGACTGTCAGGGATGTGATAATTTCCTAAAGCCCCTGAGAAAAAGGGGTTTGAAGGGTTAAGTTCCTCCAGTAACCCAAGTGCTCCAGATCCGAGGATTCTTCTGCTTTGGCGGAACCAATCACCACGACCAAACGCCGAGATTTATTTTGGACAATAAAGGATTATACCGGACAGAACGAAAGTGGGAGAACTTTATGCAAGTAGCCAAGCCGATTCCCGATACTTTGTAACAAGCTTGAAAACAGCAAGAAAATGGAGGCGAATTGTTAACAAGTTAACGAGTGGAAAGCGAAAGTGATACTTTCAGCGTGTGCCTCTGCAGTTGGTAATTTGCATGTTACTTGCTGCTTTAACTCTTTGCTGCCTGCTGATAGAATCTAGGAGATTTTTAAATACTGCTTTAAAAGACTGTGTTTTTCAGAGTTAAGAAGATTTAAAGTGAATATTAAGTTGGAAATAAATAAATAAATAATTTTATAGAAGATGGCAGCCAAACAATTAAAGTCTACTGTAACAAAGAGCTCTGGAACTTTATCAGCTGGTGCCTCTCCAGCTCATACAGCAGAGACTAGAACATTGAATTTAGAGGCGTTACAAGAGAACTTAAAAGGCTTTATAGAAGAAAATTTAAAGTTATAACTGATGAGATGTCTGAAATGAAAGAGCAGATATCAGAAATTCAAGTGGGAAATAAAGAAGTTAAAGAAGGATTTGTAATGGCAGTACAAAGTTTGGCAACGAATGTGATTTTATTGGAAGAGGAGGTTGAAGTAATTAAGCAATGTAATTTAAAATTAGAAAATAAAATGGCTGAATTTCAAAGTAAAATGGAAAAGACAGAGGATGAAATAGTTTTGATACAATACAGAAATATGGAATTTGCTCTAAGAATTCGTGGTCTGAAAGAGAATAAAGAAGAGGATTTAAGGGAAATTTTTTCTGAAGTATTTGCTGAGATATTAGCAGCTCGTCCAGCAGATGTGGCTTATCAAATTGATAAAATATATCGTGTGAATTCTTGGATAGCAAGGCAAAAAAAGTTGCCAAGGGATGTTGTTATTTATTTTACAAATAGAACAGTGAGAAATCAGATTTTGCAAGCCTCATATAAGGGGAGAAGATTCAGATTGCTGGTCAGGATATTTTAATATTAAAGGAAATTCCACCAAAAATGTTAAGAGCTAGAAAGGAATTTGCCTTCCTGGTGAATGAACTTAAAAAACGTCAGATTGAATATAGATGGGATATTCCAACTGGTATAATAGTATATTATGCAGGGAAAGTACATCGTCTCAATACAGTTGGAAAAGCAAGAGAATTTTATGTTGAGGCATTAAAGTTGGAAGTCTTTCTCCACTGGATGCTAGAAGAAAGGAGACTGAAGTGAAGGAAAGAGAAGTGAAGCAGGTTCAAGAACAGATTGCGATGGAAGAAGATTTATTACAAGTGTTGGAAATACCTATGACGGGTCCAGATTCAAAAGAACAAAGGCTGACAAGAGCTGCTGCTAAACGCAAGGAACAAGAGATGAAGGCACAACAACAACTGGCAACCACTACAACGGAAACAGTGGGAGGAGCAAGGCCTAAAGCAAAATGTGATTTGCGGCTAGTGTTCCAAAAGTTTCCTTTGGCCGATAATGGCAATTAAACTATTATCTTGGAATGTTAATGGTTTGAATTCACCGCAGAAGAGAAGGAAAGTATTTCACTATTTGAAACAATTTAAAAATGATATTACTTGTTTACAAGAAACACATATTAGATCTTAATTACCAAAGGCTTTTTTTGATATGATGGAGGACTTGGAATTAAGAGATATTTGGAGAGAACATAATACAGAAGAGAGGGATTTTACCTTCTTTTCTGATAGGCACCAATCATTTTCGAGGATTGATTTTATTTTGATTACTAATGACTTGTATTCTAGAGTGAAGAAGACGAAGATTTGTTCAAGAACTTTATCTGATCATAGTCCAGTTTGGATTGAATTTGATCGGGAAAAGGAGGCTAGGAGATCATGGAGGTTGAATGAGAATTTGTTTAAATATGAACAAAATGTAAATGAATGTAAAAAACAAATGAAAGAATTTTTTATTATGAATATGAAAAAAGAGACATCTATAGAGATGATTTGGGACTCCAGTAAGGCTTATATGAGAGGAAATCTTATACAAATGAATATTAAATACAAAAATAAATTGCAGAAAGGAAGAGGGAACTGGAAGAGGAAATTAAAAAGAAAGAACAATTATTGATAAATAGCCCAGGAAATAGTAAAATAAAAGAATCAATAAATATATTGAGAGGTCAGTTTAATATGTTGATGGCAGATCAAGTAGCAATTAATTTACAATATGTAAAACATAATACGTTTAATAATGCCAATAAGCCAGGAAGATGGCTTGCCTATTTAATAAGGAAAAACAGAAAATCACGAGCGATTGATAAAATAGAATATAGGGGTAAGGAAGTTTATCAAAAGAACTTGATTAAAAAGCATTTTAGAGTATTATAGTAAGTTATATTCTAGGGATATGGTTGATGATACAGAGATAGAAAGATATTTACAACAACAAAATATTTGTGAGCTTACAGAAAATCAAAGAGAAGAATTGAATCAATTAATTACTTCAGAGGAAATTTTCTTAGCAATCAAACAACTTAAAATCGGTAAAGCACCAGGAACAGATGGTTTAACAGCTGTTTATTATAAAAATTTACAAAATGAGATGGTTGAACCACTTAAAGAGTTATTTAATAAAATTCAAATGGGAGGAGATGTTCCCCCTTCATGGAGGACAGCCTTTATTTCGTTAATACCGAAGGAAGATCGAGATGGTATTAAAGCAGAGAATTATAGGCCTATATCACTTTTAAATACTGATTACAAGATATTTACCAAGATATTGGCTAATAGATTAATGCCAGTGATGAATCAAATAATTCATAATGATCAGTCAGGATTTATTAAGGGTAGGCAGATGAGATATAATGTGAGGCAAATCGTAAATTTACTTGAATATTTGGAACGAAACAACCAAGTATCAGCGGCATTCCTTTTTTTGGATGCTGAAAAAGCTTTTGATAGATTGGATTGGCAGTTTTGTTTAAAGTAATAGAAAAATGCAATTTGGGGATTATTTTATTCGTGCAATTAAAGCAATATATCAGAAGCAAACAGCACAAATAATAGTAAATGGTGGGTTAACAGAAACTTTTAAAATTGAGAAAGGGACGAGACAGGGATGTCCCTTGTCCCCATTACTTTTATTTTAACTTTAGAAATTCTTCTGAATAACATACGTGGTTCGATCGAATAAAGGGAATTAGAGTTAAACATCAAGATTATAGATTAAGAGCTTTTGCAGATGACCTGGTTGTTACTGTATCTCAACCAATATACTCAGTAACTGGTTTAAAAGATATAATTGGTCAGTATGGTAAAGTATCTGGATTTAAGGTGAATCAGCAAAAGACAAAGATGATAACTAAAAATATGAATATACAACAAAAGAAGAGTTAGAAAGAACTTCAGGTTTTGAAATCGTTAAAAGGTTAAATATTTAGGAATATATATTACAGCTTCAAATGTTAAATTATACAAAAATAATTATGAGGTATTGTGGCAGAAGGTATGGAAAGAAATGGAGAGTTGGAAGAAGTTACAACTATCTTTGCTGGGAAGAATAGCGGCTATAAAATGAATGTTTTGCCCAGGTTTTTGTTTTGTTTCAAATGATACGGTGTTTAAGAATGATATTAAATTACAGGAATGGCAAAAGGGATTAGTAAATTTGTATGGATGGGCAAAAACCAAGAATAAAATTAAAAGTAATGCAGGATATAAGGAAAGGGGGGGTCTTAAAATGCCTAATTTAAAATTGTATTATGAAGCAGTTGTTTTATCATTAATTACTGATTGGATTAATTTAACTGAGGAAAGAGTTCTGAATATAGAAGGTTATGGTTTGTTATATGGGTGGCATGCCTATTTATTATATGATAAGAAAGTTGATAAAATATTTAAAAATAATATAATTAGAAATGCATTATTGAGGGTTTGGAGGAAATATCAATACAAATTAGATGGAAAGATTCCAATATGGGCAAACCCGAGACACATGATAGAAAATATAAATATATATCAAAAGATGGAGGTAGTTACTTATAAAGAACTTCTTTGTATGGAAAAGGGAATTACAATTAAAATCTAGAGAAAAGATGGGGGAAGAAGGGAAAAATTATACATGGTTCCAATATGGACAACTACAAGCTAGATGGAAATTAGATCAAAAAATAGGTGTTAAGCAAATTGAGGATAATTTGTTAAAACAAATGAGAGATCAAGGTCAACAGCATATTAAGAGGTTGTATAATGTATTAGTAGAAATAGATTCAGAGACTGATTTGGTTAAGGATTGTATGATTAAGTGGGCACAAAATTTTCAGCAACCAATAATGTTGGAAACTTGGGAAAGAATTTGGGTGAGGAATGTTAAATTTACACAAGCGCAAAATATGAGAGAAAATTTTTATAAGATGTTTTATAGATGGCATTTAGACCCCCAAAAATTGTCATGTATGTATCCTAATGTACAGGCTAAATGCTGGAGATGTGATTGTGAAGATGCTACTTATTATCATATATGGTGGACTTGTAAAAAAGTTAAAGCATTTTGGATTAAAGTATGGTGGATTATGCAGAATATTTTGAAAAAGAAGATTAAGTTTACCCCGCAGTTCTTTTTACTAGGAATAATTATGGATTGTACAGCTATAGAGACTAAATTGATTCTGAACTTAATAACAGCCGCAAGACTTTTGATTGCTCAATATTGGAAGAAAGAAGAATTACCTACAATTGAAGAATGGACTCTTAAAGTATCAAATCTGGCAGAAATGGCAAAAATCTCTGCTTACTTGAAAGACTATACACAAGAAAAATATATTTTAGAATGGAAAATGTGGATTGATTATATTCAAAATAAGTATCAGATAAAAAAATATCAAATAGCATATGAGTAAATTTAGGAAATAATTTGTATTAGATATATTTTTGAAGGAGAGGGGAATTGAGAGTGTGAATAAGCGTGGAGAGACTAGAGATTATAATTTAGGAATTATTTTAGATTATGATTGTTAGTTTTGATACCCTGCATTTTGTTCTGGGAAGTCGGGGTGGGGGGTGGGGGGTAAAGGGGAAGGGAATTGGGGGGTTGAGGTTAGTGATGGAGTGATGGTTAATGTACAGGGATTATTGAAGATAATTAATGTAGGGTCGGGTCTGACCAGTTGCCATTTTAGAACAGTGGGGAGGGAAAAAAGAGAGAGTAGGAGGTAGGAAAGAGGAGAAGAGGAAGGAAGAGGGGTAGAAGAGGAGAAGAGTGTAGGGTGGAGGAGAGGAGGTAGATAAGAGAAGGAGAGGAAGGTTTGGAAAGTAAAAGAAGGTAGAAGAGGAAGAAGGTTAAAAGGGGTGGTGACTGGGCAGGCCCGACTAATTGTATATAACTGTACATTGGATGAATTATTTGATAAGATTGTAAAATAAAACTTTTTATAAGAGACTTGAAAACGTCGCCAAGACACTTCCAATTTTACACGGGAGAAAACCCGAACAACCAAAGACCTATATATATTATCTAATACATACTTGACAAATGAAATAAATAAATAAATAAATAAATAAATAAATAAATAAATAAATAAATAAATAAATAAATAAATAAATAAATAAAATTGCATGACACAAGCGCCAGCCCTTTGATCCAGGCACAGTCAAGAATTCAGTGAATTTGAGTCACTTTATTAATGAAAGGACACAACAGCAGACACTCCTTGTTTTGCATAGTCAGTCACTTAAAGGCAATGATGTACTGCTGAATGTTTAAGAACCAGTTCTGCTGGCTTCATTACCACTGCCAAACCCCTAACCGTGGAACAGCTGATTGGCACACTAGGCATGGTGGCTGTGTTATCAATTGGCTCAAAAGAAAAGTTCCAGATACAAATTAGCGTCAGGACACCACTTTTACAATCCAAGCTATATGGCATCAGTGAAACTAAATCTTCCAAAAAACAAAACAACAACAATAACAACAACCAGCTTGACACCATTTTATCATTTACAGGGAAAATATTTTATTGATAATATTAAGTAAAATGTTGCCCTCAGTTGAGATGAGTAACTGAATCTCAGCAGTTTGGATGAATATTTATAGTAAGGTCACACAGCCAGTTCTGTCTTAGGACTGTCAGAGATGTGATAATATTAAGTAAAATGTTGCCCTCAGTTGAGATGAGTAACTGAATCTCAGCAGTTTGGATGAATATTTATAGTAAGGTCACACAGCCAGTTCTGTCTTAGGACTGTCAGGGATGTGATAATATTAAGTAAAATGTTGCCCTCAGTTGAGATGAGTAACTGAATCTCAGCAGTTTGGATGAATATTTATAGTAAGGTCACACAGCCAGTTCTGTCTTAGGACTGTCAGGGATGTGATAATATTAGTTAACTCTAGAATTCTGGTCAGCTGTGACCTGACCAGAGGTCAAGTGTCACCCAGTTAAAGATCATGATGAGAGTTTTAGTATGTTGACTACTACTACTATTGACCTCACCCCATTCCTAAGAGGTATGTAAGGGGCGTGCATAAGAGCACCAGCGTGCCTACCGTCCCTGTCCCAGTGTTCCCTTCAATTGTATTCATTTTATGTATTCAATTCATGCCTATATATATTATCTAATACATACTTGACAAATAAATAAAATTGCATGACACAAGCGCCAGCCCTTTGATCCAGGCACACAATATGAAGATGCAAAAGGGCAAAATGTGCACCATTGATGATACGATGCTGTTTTCATAATTTATCCTGCTGACTTCTCCCACCTGCTGCTTCTGAATCAACCAGCATTTAAATTTCTCCCTTTCTTCCTTCCTTCCGTATCCCAGCTCAGCAAGAATGCATTTTACCAAGTTAGTATCTGTGCACTGTGGCTCGATCTACCCGATTTCTAGATCCTAGATACTGCCTTTCTCATTCAATTCTTCCTTTCCATTTTAGGTTTGGATTTAACCCAGTGCAGAAAAGGCTTAGTTGCATGGCAAAGGATTATGGCATCTATGTGGTCGCCAACATGGGCGACAAGAAACCTTGCAACTCCAGTGATCCTAAGTGTCCCAGGGATGGTCGCTATCAGTACAATACCAATGTTGTTTATGATTCAGAAGGAAAGTTTCTGGCCCGTTATCACAAGGTAACTATTATTAGAGTGACTAATATAGGCTTCAAATGTTGTAATGTCCATTAGTTGCCATCTAAACATGGTAGCTCTATCAGTCAGACAGTCCTCTGTGCAAACAAAGTACAAAATATAAAGTAGTGCTGCTGTATTTGAATTAAAAGAAACATATACTCTCACCTGACTTTTCCATAAGAGCTTCATGGAGCAAGGATTGCTCCAAGTGCTACTTGAAGGATGAAACATTCAGTGGTTAACCTCTTTGTTTTGAGAACATAAAATCCAGTTATTATCAATAACTTGGTTTTTCACTGATAGTTTCTTTTATAACATTGTAAAGGAAAGCAATAAAGTACAAATATCTATGAGAAAAACATCAGGACCACTTGTGTTCACCCCTGTTTTTATGGGAATATTTTTCTTCTAATGATATAAATTTTCTCTCTCTCTCTCTCTCTCTCTCTCTCTCTCTCTCTCTCTCTCTTTCTCTCTTCCCTTTTTATAAACAGTACAACCTTTTTGCCTCAGAAATCCACTTCAATTTTGCGAAGGAGCCACAGTTTGTCAGCTTCAACACCTCCTTTGGGAAGTTTGGTGTTTTCACTTGTGCTGATATGCTTAACTTTCGTGAACCTGCCATCTCATTGGTGGAAAAATTCAAGGTGGACACCATCCTTTTTCCAACTGCTTGGTTAAATACTCTACCCCTTTTGTCTGCTGTTCAATATTACTCAGCCTGGGCAATGGGGATGCGTGTGAATATCCTTGCAGCTAATATACACAAACCCAGTTTGGACATTACTGGTAATTACAATCTTTATGTACTTGGTTTAAAATTAGAACTTAATATGAGTAATGCATATAAATGAGGACATATTAACGACTGGCTTCACACCTCACAGAAAATCATAAGGTGGTTTGTTTGTCTTACTTGACATGCTGTGTACCCTCAGCTTTAAAGCTTTGGAACCATAGTTCATTGCTTAGCATGTAATGGGAATCTGTCCAACTGTTGTGATTTACTGAGGCTTATCAACATGTATAAAATAAGCATATAATGTATAGGCAAACAAAGTGGAAAACAAAATTTATTATTGCTGATGACCATTCCAAGGTCAGTAAAATGGGGACCTGATTGTTGGGGGCAATAGGCTGACTCTGTAAAACCACTTAGAGAGGGCTGCAAAGTACTGTGAATATAAGTATAACTGCTATTGCTATTGCTATTTTAATGATGAGAGATGGTGTATTATATTTAATTTGGTGCCAGGTTTTCATTGCTTTCAATGTTTTTAATGTGCTTAGTTTTATAGTTTTAATATGGCTATTATGCTGTTTTAACTTTTGATTGGGAGACGTGCGGAGTTGGTTATTAGATGGGTGGCTGTGTAAATGTTTTAAATAAATAAAATATAGCAGAACATTGAAATGGGAAAATAATAACTTGGAAGTGACTCAGCATAATACTATAGAGACCATGTTGACAGAATGTAAAGAATAAAAAGAGAAGTGAGTCAGTGCAACGGGGACAAAGTCAGAAGAGCACAGAGAGGAAGGAACTGGAAGAAAATGGATTAAAATTTTTTTTTATTTGTCATAACATCATACATAAGCACAAGCATGAAGTAACAGTAGGATAGGACGGTAGGCACGTTTGTGCTCTTATGCATGCCCCTTATAGACCTCTTAGGATAGGGGTGAGGTCAATAGTAGACAGTTTTTGGTTGAAGCTTTGAGAAGAGACCACAGAGTCAGGTAGTGTATTCTAAGCATTAACAACTCTGTTACTGAAGTCATATTTTCTGCAATCAAGATTGGAGTGGTTAACATTAAGTTTAAATCTATTGTTTGCTCTTGTATTGTTGTGATTGAAGCTGACGTAGTCTTCAACAGGAAGGACATTGCAATAGATGATTCTATGAATTAAACACAGGTCCTGTCAGAGGCGGCGGAGTTCTAAGTTTTCTAAACCCAGGATTTCAAGTCTGGTGGCATAAGGTATTTTGTTGTATTCAGAGGAGTGGAGAACTCTTCTTGTAAAATATTTCTGGACACGCTCAATTGTATTAATGTCCAAAATGTGGTATGGGTTCCAGACAGGCGAGCTGTATTCAAGAGTTGGTCTAGCAAATGTTTTGTAAGCTCTGGTTAGTAGTATAGTGTTTCTGGAGAAGAAGCTACATAAGATTAGGTTTACAACTCTTAATGCCTTTTTTGTGATGTAGTTGCAGTGGGCTTTGGCACTTAGGTCATTGGATATGTAGACTCCAAGGTCTTTGACAGGGTGGGGGTCATCTATAAAATTATGTCCGTCGAGTTTGTATTTAGTGTTTAGATTCTTTTTTCCAATGTGTAAGACAGAGCATTTGCTGGTTGAGATTTGGAGTTGCAAGGTTTTAGACCATTCTGACACAAAGTCAAGGTCTTTTTGAAGGGTAGCTGTATTGTTGGTAGTGTTAAATAGTTTGACATTGTCAGCAAAGAGAACACAATTACTTTTAATATGGTCACAGAGATCATTAATGTATAATATGAAGAGTGTTGGTCCAAGAACACTGCCCTGGGGAACGCCACTATTGACAGGAACAGGTTTTGATACGGCACTGCCTATTTTGACCACTTGTTGTCTGTTTGACAGAAATGTGGTTATCCAATTGTGGAGGGGTCCGGAGATGCCGTAGGATTTTAATTTGAGGAGAAGTTTGTCGTGTACCACTGAGTCAAAAGCTTTACAGAAGTCTATGTAAATTGCATCGATTGTTTTGCTTTGATCAAGATTAGTAGTCCATATATTTTTGCAGTGAAGAAGTTGTAAGTTACATGATAATTTTTTTCTGAAACCAAATTGTTTATTAGAGAGTAGGTTGTTTGTTTCTAGGTGGAGGGTAATGTATTGGTTGATGATGGATTCCGTCTTATAAAATTCTGTCTTATAAAACTCTGCCTGATTGTTAAATAATTGCATTTGAAAATTGCTCTACCAAATATAAATTAGATATGAATATGTCAAGATGGTTTACTTAAAGTAATTCAGTCATCCAGGGAGAAACACTCTCCTGTTGCCTCCAACTCTTAATTCATTATTTGTTTTAGATAGGGCAATTGCAGAAACATAAAAAGAGACATCACACAAACATGGATAAGTCTAGGACTTTTTCTGGTAGTGTTATTTATTATTAAGGTTCATTATGTATTGTTTCTATACTAAAATATAGAACCACTAGAAAAACTGTTTCTGATTTTTATCAGCCACAGTGATAAAATTCAATGGCTCAGTTAGAGGTAGCTATAAGGGCTATACAAAAATGAATTCAGGGACTGGCTAAAGCTGTGAAACAAAAAATTAGATGGACAAAAAAATATAACTTTTTAAAAACTTTAAAAACTTCCTTTTTTAATTATTCCAGGAGAATCAAAAAACAAAAATGTATCCCATGCCAGATCGCATCACCTTTGAAGTTAACATAAAAATACTATTTCCTGAAATCTGTGGCTACATGAATTTCTTGGAATCTGGAATTATTGCTCCATAGATCGTTCTTGTGACTTTCCTGTATCCATTTGGATACATGGGAGAGATTCACAAGTGGCTTTCTTCAAAGGGAAAACTAGGTGCATTTCATTAGTCCTCACTTACCAACCACTCATTCAGCAACCATTTGAAGTTGATGCTGAATGGTGCTGAAAACAAGTGAAAAATTCAACTGGTCTTCGAATTTGTGGCCATTGCATCATCCCCAAAATTTCATGATCATAATTTAAATATTTGATAACTGGCTAACAATTACAATGTTGCAGGGAACTGTGGTCATGTGATCACCATTTACAACTTTCCCTTCTGGGTTCCTGAAAGCAAAGTCAATGAGGAAGCCAGAAGGAGATCACAAGTGATCACATGAGGTCACACCTAACAACCAGGGGTGAAATGCTCCCGGTTCGGCTGATCCGGTAGCGACGATGGCTGGTGGTTTGGAGAACCGGTAGCGCTGGCAGCTCGAGGCTCCACCCACCTACCTGGTCGTCGTTACTTCCTGGTTTTGTCCAGGAAGTAACCTGTTTTTACCCTCTGTGCATGCGCAGAAGAGTTTACACATGCATGCGATGTGGGCAGGTGACACGTGCACTGCCAAACTGGTTGGAAAGTTAAGTAGATTTCACCCCTGCTAACAACCACATAACTTTCATTTAATGATCACAGCTGGAACTGATAAACTGATGTAGATTGGCACAGTCATGAGGCATTTCACTTTATGACTGCATCACCTTAGCAATAGACTTTCTGGCCCCATCTTCTGTCAGTAAGTGAGGACTACCTGTATTCCTTTTGCTATTCCTTCTCTGAGGGACACCAAGAGTGTGCAGTTCATGTGCAGGATGAAGCTGAACAGTTGTTTAAGAAACAGAGTTCTGAACTGATCAGGATTAGAATTTTGAATCATCCATGTTCGAAACCCAGGCCTCTTGTATTCACTCATCAGGGATGAATCTGGCTGTCAGGGTTCCAAGGAACACCCACCGAAATAAAGCTCTGAGGCTTGAGGTTCCTCAAAGTTCCAATTTATTAGAGATGTCATGTTGGCACAGCTGGGAAAACCCAAAACTGAAAGCTTCCAGGTTTTCCACACTCAGTTGACACTTCACAGCCCTGCCCCAAACCCCAAGTTCATCACATTTTCCAATCAACTCTTCACACTCAATTGGATACAATCTTCAGGCAGTCTCCATCAGACACAGGATGTCCTTGAATACGGAATGTTGTTATGACTAACTTTTTATCACTCCAACAACCCCCTCCCAACTTCCCCAGCTAAAATATGTGGCAGTTAAGAAGCAAAAAAGAAAATTGCCTTCCAAAACTGACACTGGCTTTGTTTCAGGTTCTGCAAAATTTTCATAGCCAGTTTCTAGCAAGAACCTGACAAGCTGCATTCCATTACAGTTGTGATCTGCCAGTAGAACAATGAAGAGCTCTTTCAATCTCTTTTGTCTTCACAGGGAGCGGCATTTTTACACCCAATGGGCCAAAGGCATATCACTTTGATATGGAAAGCCAGAATGGCAAACTCCTGCTCGCAGAAATTGAGGCACGTCCCTGTCTTTCTCCCACCTACCCTCCACCTTTCAACTGGAGCTTGTATGCATCAGGGCTTCAACATTTCCCACCACAGAGCCCGGTATTTCACAACCCTATCTATTTTGATAATTTCACCTTTACCGAACTATCGCAAGAGGCAGGAAACTATACCGTCTGCCAGAAGAACCTGTGCTGTTATTTGAACTACAGTATGGCAGAGAAGCAAGAGGATGAAGTTTATGCTTTGGGTGTTTTTGATGGGCTTCATGTGATTGAAGGAGAATATTATTTGCAGGTAAAGGACTCGATGAGGCATGATGGATTGTGGGACTTCCGTGTATGAAAGGGAGAAGAGCAGGGATCCATATCTGAACTAGACCAGATTATTGTTCTGACTAAGGCAGGGGTGAAATCTAGCAGGTTCTGACAGGTTCTGGAGAACCAGTAGTGGAAATTTTGAGTAGTTCGGAGAACTGGTAGCGGAAATTTTGAGTAGTTTGGAGAACCGCCCCACTCCAGAGTGGGGTGGGAATGGGGATTTTGCAATATCCTTCCCCTGCCATGCCCACCAAGCCACACCACGCCCACCAAGCCACCCCCAGAGAACCGGTAGTAAAAAAAAAATTGGATTTCACCACTGGACTAAGGCATTTTATTAACAGTTAGATTTCCAGTTAAACTGCCCTTTTTACCGGCATCTTTTACCACAGTGGAAGGCAGCAGGCTATTTAGAAAGTCAGCAAAAACCAAATGGCATATAAATAGCTTTGACATTCAGCGTCAATATTGGATGCCTGGAACATCTGCTTCATTGCCTCAGGGTATGCCTGACCTGAATAAAATACTTTCTACTGAATAGAAGGGGGGAAAAACTTTCTATGATAAATTACTTTCTATGAATTGAAGGGGAAAAAAACTTTCAGCGTGACAAAGCCCTCAGGGCTACATACGCACAAACAACACACAAAAAGACAATTCTTCCATCTTTTCTCCATATTTATTTATTTACCAAATTTGTATAGCTGCCAAAAGTGACTCTTGATGGCATATAACAATCAGATGACCCCCCACACACTCACACACAGAGAAAGGTAAAGGTTCCCGTCACTAGTTGTTCCTGACTCTAGGGGGCGGTGCTCATCTCCGTTTCAAAGCCAAAGAGCCAGCGCTGTCCAAAGACGTCTCCATGGTCATGTGGCCGGCATGACTATATACCGAAGGCGCAAGGAACGCTGTTACCTTCCCACTAAAGATGATCCCTATTTTTCTACTTGCATTTTTTACGTGCTTTCGAACTGCTAGGTTGGCAGAAGCTGGGACAAGTAATGGGAGCTCACCCTGTTATGCGGCACTAGGGATTCAAACCACTGAACTGCCAACCTTTCGATCGACAAACTCAGCGTCTTAGCCACTTCACACACACATGTCCCTTCACATACACACACACACACACACACACACAGAGAGAGAGAGAGAGAGAGAGAGAGAGAGAGAGAAGGAGGGAGGGAGGGAGGGGGAGAGAGAGAGGGGGGGAAATAAATAATGTAAAAAACAAATACAAAACCCTTTTGGCAAACAGAGGATAAAAATGACCACCTCAACAATAGAACCATTTAAGCAAATCTCTGGTTCCCTGGGCGCCTCAGGCCAGATGACATAACATCAGGGACAGCATGGGCTGTTATTCTTCATTTTGGTTGACCCGATTCCATGTAAGCCTTTTTCCCCTCTCTGACTATAGATCTGCACAATCCTGAAGTGTAACGGCACAAATCAGAAATCATGTGGCCAGCGAGTTGATACTGCTGTTACCAGGTTCAATTTCTTTTCCCTCAGTGGCTCATTTAACACTAACTATGTGTTTCCTGAAGTGCTACTCAGTGGGACCCAACTGGCCCCTGGAGAATTTAAGGTAAGTTTCTCAACTTCAACATGCATATTGACTTCTTGAGATATTTTTAGGTTAAGAAATAAGCCACTTGAAAAATACATACGCAGTTACAAGAATGGTGTTGTGATTATGTTAAAAGCATATCTTATATACAAATAGGATGAGACCATTGCCTTCCACAATGTAAGCCGCCCTGAGTCTTCGGAGAAGGGCGGGATATAATTTCAAATTAAAAAAAAATATATCTGCAATTTCACTAGTTTCTATGGAATAGAACAGAACAGAACAAACAGAGTTGGGAGGTCTTCTAGTCCAACCCTCTGCTCAGGCAGGAAACCCTATACCATTTCGGACAAATGGTTGTCCAATCTCTTCTTAAAAGCCTCCAGTGTCTGAGCACCCACAACTTCTGGAGGCAAGTTGTTCCACGGATTAATTGTTCTAACTGTCAGGAAATTCTTCTTAGTTCTAGGTTGCTTCTCTCCTTGATTAGTTTCCATCCATTGCTTCTTGGCAATATCATTAGTTGACGACTTTGCCATGTGATTCATCCAATATACTATTTTCCCTCAGTGAAGAAGACTTGCACTCATTATATCCAGCAAGTAACCACTGGAAAACCAATAGTTTGTTATGTCCCAGATTGTCTAGGCAGTGGCAGACTTCAATAGAGTCCTTTATTCCTCTGTTAAATTCCACAACAAACAGCCCTACAACAGCCCGGTAAGGCTCCACCCCAAACTTCCCTGAAGGCAGCTACAAACAAAAGCCAGCAAGCAACAAAACCAATTCACAAAGGCAAAGAGAAAGTCCAAAGACGAGCTGCACGTTCATGGGACAAGGTACAGCGCCAAGGTCTACAAGGCAAATCAAGTCAACAAAACAAAAGCACAAGGCAAGGCACTGGCAGAAACATGAGTCAAGGCTGAGTTTTTCAAAGACTGGGGGAGTGCATGCCAAAGCAAACAATTGTTCCCAATAAAGACAATCTCCCCCCACCCTCCACCTCTGCTTAAGTCAACCCTAGTCAAGTCTTCCTTGTGAGGAGGGGCAGGGAGACCTTCTCCTGAGCAGCTTGCAGACCTCCTTTGAGTTTGCCTCCACTCTACTCTCTATACCCTCAGATCAAGTAGGGGAGGTAGCTGTTCCACATCAGAGGGATCTGCTGCCTCTCATCACCATTGCCTCTCCCCACCCCACCCCACCCATCCCGTCACCATGTCTGTGTAGGCAGGAAGCTCCTGTCTGGTCAACCCACTTCTCCCAATGCCTGAGGGGTCTGGGACAGAATCATCCTCAGCCCCTGGCCTCTCCAAACATTCCAGGGGAGATGTGCCATTCCTATTGGATGGTCCCGGTTTGAATTCCTCCTTCTCTGGGATCCAATGGGGACATGACAGTGGTGGGTGAAGAACAGCTTTTGCTGGAAGGGCTGAGGGTTTCACCCAAAGCAGGCTACATTAGACTGGACTAGCCTATTGACCTCCAGTGCCTGTTCTCTATGGTTATATACTAAATTATTCAGCCACGAAAGACAAACTGAGTCCCTATGTTCTTAATTTCTAAGCTTATAATAAAGAGAAGGTTTGACCATGTCCTGCTAAGAAGACACTTAGGGCCATCTAGGGTCTATGCTATAAAGGTAAAGATAAAGGTTCCCCTCGCACATATGTGCTAGTCATCCGACTCTAGAAGGTGGTGCTCATCTCTCTTTCAAAGCCAAAGAGCCAGCCTATCCAAAGACATCTCCGTGGTCATGTGGCCGGCATGACTAAATGCTGAAGGCGCATGGAAAGCTGTTATCTTCCCACCAAAGATGGTCCCTATTTTTTCTACTTGCATTTTTACATGTTTTCGAACTGCTAGGTTGGCAGAAGCTGGTACAAGTAACAGGAGCTTGCCCTATTACACAACACTAAGGGTTCGAACCGCTGAACTGCCAACCTTTCAATTGACAAGCTCAATGTGTTAGCCCCTGAGCCACCGTGCCCCAGTCCTGCTAGAAGACACTTCTCTTGCCATCTAGGGTGCATGCTATAGTTTAGGCCTATACGGAGAATCAAAGAGTAAACCCCTGTACCTCAAGTCTGCCTTCATAGTTGAATGAGTTCTAACCCTTATCCACTATGTGCTTATACTGTAATTTTTGACAAAACATCTTTGCCAAATATCACCTGTAAGTCTGGCCCCAAAATTACCAGGACTATGAATTATAGAGGTCTCCAAACAAATCAGGCCATTTCCCCTCCAAGGTCAGTGAGTAGCCAGATGTTATGTTTATTTGGAATAGGCAACAGTAGAGATTGATGAAACTGAATTGTTTTGCAACTCACTTGGTAAGCCTCATAAGGCAAAAAATAAGTTAAAAATCCTGTTTGGAAACTGCTGTGCTTAATTTTCAATGATTAAGCTGTCTGTATAAGGCAGGGGTCTCCAACCTTGGCAACTTTAAAACGTGTGGACTTCAACTCCCAGGAATCCTCAGCCAGAAAAGCTGGCTGAGGAATTCTGGGAGTTGAAGTCCACGTGTCTTAAAGTTGCCAAGGTTGGAGACCCCTGGTATAAGGCAACTCTCAAGCATATTCCTTCTCCAATAAAAGTTTTTCACATGTGATTTTTAAATGTATACTTTTTTTTACCTCCAGGTCTTGCCTGATGGACAGATGATAAGTGAGAAAGGCCTGTCAAAACCATTTTTAGTGGCGGCTCTTTTTGGAAGATGGTATGAAAAAGACTCTCCACATCCTACCTCCACCACACCATGAACCAGGCCTTCATGATTTACTTTCCTTTCATGTGGTCAAAATTCTGTGGTTTGAAAATATTAACCCTGGCTATTTATGTCTATTTTCTAACAGTTCTGGTAGCTAAACAGTTTGGCTAAAGCCAAAGTGAAAGATGATCAATATTCCGACATGCACAGGATCAAAATGAATACTTCAAATAATGCAATGAACTTTCTTCACCCTTGAAAATTTCTGGGAATCCCTTGTCTATATGAGTCAGGGTACTTTTCATAACAATTTCCATCTTTTCATTTTCTACCACAAATCTGTGGAGCAGGAAAAGAAGGGATAGTGTTACTTGGAATTTTAGACCTCATTATTAGCATTTTAATAAAGGTGATATTAGGATTTTAGCATGGCATCCATGTCCCCTGTAAGAAACTGATGGGGCTAGGGTTGTTTTTGCAGAGAAAACTACTTTTGAGAGAGATATGTGTTTAATAGTTCAAAAGGACATTGGGACATTAAAGCTAAAAAGGTTATGACCGGAAAACAAGAAGAGTCTGTTATTCTGATAAGTGAGTCAGCTTGTGCAAGCGGACTAGCCAACAGTTTTAATCATACAGCCTGGTACATTTGAGAATGTAGAGAAATTAACTGCTTTCCTCAATTTATTATGCTTATGCTGCTAAGATTGTAAATAAATACGAATTGTAGGCTATGAAATCAATTTTAAAAAGGGGAAAGGTAATCTAGAAAAAAAAAAGGTAACTGGGCAAAAGGTGAGGAGACAGATAAAACATGGAGAAGTTCATGAAGAGGGGAAGAGGCATTTTGAGAAGATTGTGTCTCTGTAGTCTTTGTCCAAGGGGGCTGCAAGGGAGGGATTTGTACTTCGGGTTGAGGGAATAAAAAGCTGATGAAATCTATTCCTGGGAGTAACCCACATAGCTGGTCAACCGCTCTTGCAAGAACATATTTTATAATAAACTGTTTGCTGCTTCACTTTATGAGCCTGTCAAATTTCTGACTGGTGAGTCTGTTTCTCACACTCCTTTTTAAGTGTAGGAAATCATGTTTTCCCTTTAAACCAAAACCATTTATTTTATTGCACAAAATTTAGCCCAAAACAAGCCTGATTGGAAAAGGAGAAGATACAACATATTTTAGGGTAGGGGGTCCCCAACCCCCTGTCTGCGGCTCACTACCTGGCCACGCTTCATTCGGAACTGGACCGAGCAAGTGGTGGGTGAGCAGGTGTGCATGTGCAGCTCCATTTGTGCAAGTGGTGGGTGTGCGTGCTTGCACTCAAAGCTCCATTTGCACAAGCGGTGGGTGCACGCGACCCCTACTTGCACAAATTAAGTTGAGTATGTTCACATGCATGCCTGCAGCTCACACGGAAACATTCCTTCACCCCCACTGGTCCGCCAAGCCACTGTTTAGGAGTTTTGTTTTTTTCTCATAACTAATCAAAGTCTTATTTATCTTTCTGACTCATATATATTAAATGTATGTATCATTTGTTTCTCTGCCCTATATAAAATCTTGAACCCCTTTAATAAAATGCTTTTCACTTTCCCCAAAATATTTGTGGTTCTTATTGTCAGTGGTGAGGGGAGCAAAAAATCACTTTGCAAAGGTATTGAGTGTTTCTGTCTCAAATTCAGGGGCTAGGTTCTTTCCAGCCCCACACCAACTCAGGTGCCTGGGTTTCAAAGGCAAAATTCATATCATATCCCTGTTGATTGGTAGTTTTCTGCATTTGTGCATAATTGCTCTGGAAGGCATCTGGTTATATTTTATAACCAGGAACAACTGTGTTTAAATATAATATTAAAAAACTTACCGTATATACTCGAGTATAAGCCGAGTTTTTCAGCATGTTTTTTGTGCTGAAAAACGTCCCCTCGGCTTATACTCGAGTATATACGGCTTATACTCGAGTTTTTTTTTTCTTCTTTTTTTCACATTATACCGGATGGTGCAAACTTGGCGGGCTTTTGCATTAGCGCGGGGAAGCCCTGCCGGTGCAGTGAGAGGGCGGGGCGGGGGAGCCGCCAGCCTTCTCGGCTGAGGGAGGGAGGGTTTCCCTGACCGGTAGCTGCCTCATTTCCCTCCCTCGGCTTATACTCGAGTCCCCAGTTTACCCCAGTTTTTTGGGGTAAAATTGGGGACCTCGGCTTATACTCGGATCGGCTTATATTCGAGTATATACGGTAAATAACGGTTGTATTTTTCAATACAGTTAGTCCTCAATTTATGACTGATTGCTTAAAAACTGTTTGTATTTATGCCACAGAAAGATCACACCCCTGCCATCATAAATGGTCACATTGCTTCCCCCCACCCCCAATCATGTGATTGCAAATTGGGTGTTTGGATAATATAACTGGTTGTGGCATTTTATGTTCATCTGGCTATGATTTGCAATTCAAATCCATTTGAATGAATGGATTCACACTTAAGACAACAAATTTGCTTAATGACTGGTGCAAAAAAATGTTGTAAAATCATATGGGTGCCTTGGCAAATTTGCTTAATGACTGGTGCAAAAAAATGTTGTAAAATCATATGGGTGCCTTGGCTTACAACCATAATGATTTATGACCACATTTCTAATCCCAACTGTGACCATAAATTAAAGACTACCTATAGTCCAGTGGTGAAATCCAATTTTTTTTACTACTGGTTCTGTGGGCATAGCTTGGTGGGTGTGACGTGGTGGGCATGGCAGGGGAAGGATACTGCAAAATCTCCATTCCCACCCCACTCTGGGTCCAGCCAAAGCTTGTATTTGCCGCTTCTTTGAACCACTCAAAATTTCCACTACTGGTTCTCCAGAACCTGTCAGAATCTGCTGGATTTCACCCCTGCTATAGTCAAAATATCATCTTCAGGTTGTTGGGAGCAGATCCTATATGCTAATTACTGTGCCACTGACGAATGTTCAGGCAACTGATCTTTTTTCCTTTGGTAAAGGGGAAAGAGTATCTTCCCAGGAAAAGTCAAAATTGTTGATTAAATTTCCCCTTTCCTTAGTTTCATTGTCATATAATACAGGGGTCACCAATCTTTCGGACCTCAGGGACTACTAAATTCCTAATTTTAAATCCCGTGGACCACTAATATGAATTTTTTAAAAAGATAAAAAGTATTTAGTGCAATATAAAAAATGCAAATAATTTTTCTGCGGACCACCAAAATTTTCTCACGGACCACCAGTGGTCCACAGACCACTGGTTGGTGACCGCTGATATAATGGAAGAGGAAGGTATAGACAATCCCATCCTTATTTCAGGCCATAAACACTCTATTCTTCTTGAAACCAAATGAACAAGTTTGAATTCCTCATGTTCCATTGTTCAATATTCATTTGGTGCAATGGAATGATTGCACCAAATGAATATTGAACAATGTTAGATTATCTCTTAGCTCTTTTAAACAAGCATTGGCATTTCCTATATTCAGAGCCTTAATCCTTCCCACAGAAATAAGCAGTGAAGTTTCTGAACCCCATTTTTCTTTTAAGCTAATTGACTTGATAGGCAACTTACTTCTATTTGTTTTAAGTCGTTCTATGTTCTATTAGTTGAGGGGGGGCGAAAGACCACTGTGTAGTGAATAAAATGTTCTGAATTTTCTTTTTGCGTTTACAACACTTTTCCACCCTTAAAATAAATCACTTGATTTACTTAAACAAGTCTCCCTGGCTTACTTGGACATACATATTGTGGCCAAAATGGCAGTTTGTTATAAACTACTAGAATGTGATATGTAAATCTTAAAAGAAGAATTATGGGCAAGGCAGTATGACTGTGCTATAAGCAAGAAAGGGGTATGTGTGTATGTGTGTGTATATATCAGGTGAAATCCACTGGTTCTGACAGGTTCTGGAGACCGGTAGTGGAAATTTTGAGTAGTTCGGAGAACCAGCAAATACCATCTCTGGCTGGCCCCAGAGTGGTTTGGCAATGGAGATTTTGCAATATCCTTCCCCCAGGAGTAGGGAGGGAATGGGGATTTTGCAGTATCCTTCCCCTGGAGTGGGATGGGAATAGAGATTTTGCAGTATCCTTCCCCTGCCACACCCACCAAGCCACACCCACCAAGCCACACATGCCCACCAAGCCACACCCACAGAACTGGTAATAAAAAAAAATGAAGTGACCAACCTGGGAATTAGGGCTATCCTATTGCTATTTTATGTATTAAATTGTATTTTATGTATTTAAATTGCTATTTTATGTATTATATATTATGTATTATTTTTTTATTATTGTTGCTTTTATTGTTGTTGTTGTTGTTATTGTTATTATTGTGCCTTGAAGTCATTGTTGATTCCTGGCAACTGCCTGGCCTAATCCCTTTAACTTTCCTGGTAAAATTTCAGAAGTGGCTTGTTATTGCCTTCTTTCTGGGGCTGAGGGAGAATGATTGACCCAATGTGATCTAGATGGCTTTGTACCCAAGGTGGGGTCTAGTTTCTAGTCCAGGATCTTAACCATTGCATCCAATTGTTTGTCTACTGGATTTTGTGTGAGTTGAACTTACATTTAACACATTGTCTTCCTTAGGCATCTAGTAGTTGAATGCTGATTTATCCTCTCATTGAAAGTGATTATACTTTTATTTTTATGCTAACTGGTACAGGGGCGTGCATAAGCGCACAAACGTGCCTACCATTCCTGTCCTATTGTTTTTCTTTTCTTCTTCCTATATATATATATATATATATGTTTATATCTCCTAATATTTACTCATATATGTTTATATACTATATAATCTTTTTGTATGATACTTACATATATTGTTGTGACAAAATAAATAAATAAATAAATAAATAAATAAATAAATAAATAAATAAATAAATGAATAAATAAATAAATAAATAAATAAAATAAAGTTATATGTTGAGAAATCTTGGGGCTTTTATAATGTAAATGCCATTTATATGTAAATCCTTCCTGGTGCTTATTGCCAGGAACATCCCTCAAGTGTTTAGGAGCCAATGAACTGAAGCACTTGTGAGCTTGGATTGTTAGGCTCAAGGATGCTTAAAAATATATGACATCCTATCACTGTATAGATTCCACTGATCCCAAGATCGCCATTGTAAAAATCTGTTTTGCTGCTGTAACCAATTGAAGCATCCCAGACATGGGTCCTTTGGTGTGCGACTCATTCTCCTCCTCCTTAGTCCATTCATAGCACCAACCATCATCACAAGAAGAGTCAATATTTTACTTGCTGTACGTAAATCATTATTGCATTGAAAGCTATTTAAGAACTGATGTTGGTTTGAGTATCGGCGGTGAATTCTCAAACCAACATCAGTTCTTAAATAGCTTTCAAAAAAGTTAATCACTTTTTCCCATAGTAGCAATAGCACTTAGACTTACTGTACCACTTTACAGTGCTTTTACAGCCCTCTCTAAGTGGTTTACAGAGTCAGCACATTGCCCCCAACAAACTGGGTCCTCATTTTATCAGCCTTGGAAGGATGGAAGGCTGAGTCAACTTTGAATTGGTGAGATTTGAACTGCCAAATTGCAGTCTGTCAGCAGAAGTAGCCTGAAGTACTGCATGTTGTATTGGGCGATTGAGGAGGCAGGAGACAGGTCTTGTGTAACAATAACTCTTTATTGTATGGTGTGAACCCAGCAACTGAACCCTAGGAGAAGCTAAAAGAAAATTGCCTTCGAAAACCGACAATATTATTCTGGCTGAGGCACCAGCCAATCCTTAACGAGTATTTTCCCTCCAAAAGTTCCCTCCAAAAGTCAGATACATTACACTGCACTCTAACCTCTGTGCCAACGTGGCTCATAAATAATTTAATAAATGAATTAAAACATCTCCCAATGTCAGTTACTACGAAATCTGTTTCCAGATGGGCGATTTTAAAATACAGTCTATCATTTGCTTTTCTGTTCTAAGTTAGCAACTGGCACTTCCTTATATTCATCAACAATACATATTTATGTATATAGCTTATTTATTTATTTATTATTTGTTGAGAACATATTAGGTAATGTATATACGTAAGTATAAGCATGAATTGAATACATAAAATAGATACAAATAGAGGAAACATTAGGACAGGGACGGTAGGCACACTGGTACTCTTTTTTTTTTTTTTGCATTTTTATCCCACCCTTCTCCGAAGACTCAGGGTGGCTTACACTATGTTAGCAATAGTCTTCATCCTATTTGTATATTTATATACAAAGTCAACTTATTGCCCCCAACAATCTGGGTCCTCATTTTACCTACCTTATTAAGGATGGAAGGCTGAGTCAACCTTGGGCCTGGTGGGACTAGAACCTGCAGTAATTGCAAGCAGCTGTGTTAATAACAGACTGTCTTAACAGCCTGAGCCACAGAGCTACTTATGCATGTCCCTTATAGACCTCTTAGGAACGGGGTGAGGTCAACAGTAGACAGTCTTAGGTTAAAATTTTGGAGGTTTTGGGATGAAACCACAGAGTCAGGTAGTGTATTCCTAGTTCCCCAGTTCTCTCTTTCTATGCCAGATTGAAATTATAAGCAACTTTGTTACTCCCTGCAAAGAAATAGAAAAAAATCTGAGAGGTCTAATCAGCATACAACTGCTTGTTATTAGGTGCCTAACAGTATTAGGAAAGTAATGTGTTAACTATTAGTTGTACTCAGGCAAAATCAAGAGACGGTCCAATAAAAACAAGTAACTACTCTTCCAGGCATTCATCCAGGCATTGTTTTGGACAACCTCTGGCCTTCTAGAATGAGGAAGTAGAAGGAGATATTGCAAAAGAAGCAGAAGTTGCAAAAGAAAGCTGGTGAGTGGAACACGTTTGAATGTTATCCGCTTTTTGTTTTGTTGTTTGAGACAATTGCTTTAAAAAGTATTCCATTGTAAATATTTCTTTAGAAATGTTCCCACTTGCCCAGATAAGAAAGAGGCAAACTGAGGCAATAGAATTAATTTTGGGAAACTATACTTGGCTCTAACGGGGATAGGTGTGGCTATCATAACTTCAACATTGGGCCATAAATTGCTTTTGAGAAGGGTCAGTCGTAACTTTGGTCACTAAGCAACCATGTGTAAATTGAGGACTGCATTTTAATCTAGAGCACCTAGATTTCAGTTTATATGTTTAGAATTGGAATATTTATAGAAAAATAGTACAATATTCCATTTTTTCTTAAAGAGAAAGAAGACTAAGAGCACAACAATATGTCTGCTTGCTCAGATGGAATCCAACCATAGATATTCAAATGTTTTGTTTCTTTTTGAATTAGAGTCAAAACACAGAAATATTGTTGGAAGCATAAAAAGTTCAAAGTGCATCAGCCTATTACTGATTGATTTCAAGAAACCCTATCAAAACTCAAGAGCTTATCAAAGGTCATCTGATTAAATATATGTTCTTTCCAAACACTTTTGCCTTCACTTGATTTACTTTTTCAATCTTGTTTTCTCTTCCCCCAGTCTATAAGCACATGGCAATGGCCCCTTCTTCATCTTTACAGCATGCTTTTATTTTTATACTGCTGGGGGGCCTCAGGTCTTTAGCCTTGGACAAATACACCGCAGCAGTATATGAACATGCAGTCATACTGCCAGAATTAACAGAGAAGCCTGTTTCCCCTGAAGAGGCCTTAAAACTGATGAACCAAAACATGGACATCTTAGAAGATGCCATCCAAAAAGCAGCAAAGCAGGTACTGGGTACTACTTGCTAATATGCATTTGTTGGTGAAATGGTTGTCCTCAGTGGTGGGATTCAAATTTTCTTACTACTGGTTCTGTGGGCATGGCTTGGTGGTTGTGGCATGGTTTGGTGGGTGTGACTTGGTTGGTGTGGCAGGAGAAGGTCACTGTAAAATCTTCATTTCCACCCCATTCCAGGGGAAGGTTACTGCAAAATACTCATTTCCTTCCAATCAGCTGGGACTTGGGAGGCAAAGAATAGATGAGGGTGGGGCCAGTCAGAGGTGGTATTTAGTGGTTCTCCGAACTACTTAAAATTTCCACTACCGGTTCTCCAGAACTGGTCAGAACCTGCTGAATACCACCTCTGGTTGTCCTGCAAGGGAAGGAGCTTTACCTTCACTTCTTTTGACAGGGAGCACATATCATTGTGACTCCAGAAGATGGCATCTATGGATTTAACTTCACCAGAGAGACCATTTATCCTTACCTTGAGGACATTCCAGATCCACAGGTCAACTGGATTCCATGTACTGATCCTGAAAGGTAACTTGTGCTTTGCTTTTGTGTAGTCTCAGTTTAAAGACACTTGAATGTGGTAGCCTTCTCTTAGGTTTGTGTTTCAGTATTACAATGTACACCCTGACATAGTCAATGTGTCTTGAAGAAAGGAAGGATCTTTCCATTGTAGCATTCCATTTAGGCATCCATTAGACCTCACCTGCTATTATCTGTATATATCATCCAGATAAGTTGAGCTACAGTGTCCATCCACCCTGACCAGCATGGCCATATCTTGCTTGCTTGCTTGCTTGTTTGTTTATCACACTTTTTAACCACCCCTTGCCCTCAGAGAGGGGTTCCAGAATACAATTTAATCAATTAAGAATTAAAAAGAATAATATTATTTTAAAAACAGTATATAAAATAATTACAAATTACAAAAAAAAAAACAAATCAGGAGAATATGCCAATATCTGTCAGCTACATAGGCTGGGATGGATTTAATCTAAGATGAAATAATGGTCAGCAATACAATAATTAGGGCCTGAGTTTATAGCGAACTTTCTCCATAGCACTCAGGCACAAAATCTCTGCTTGTGTTTTTATAACCACTCAAGGAATAGGATGAAAATGATATCTGCCTCAAGATTTCCCAAAATGTTTTGCAACAGAATGCAAATTTGAACGTAAGCCAGCATCTAGCCAGGCTTAGCTGATCTTGCAAAAGCTAAGGAACAAAATGAATACAGTAAGCACTTGGATGGGAACTACCAGGATATCTCACTGTTGAAGGCAAGCCTGAGAAATGGATAAAATTTCTCAGCAGGAAATGATAAATCACTTCCACAATGATGAGGAAACTATATAAATACAACCATGTAATCAGCAGAAGTCCATCTTGAGTCAAAAGACACGCCAAGCTATGCCC
Source organism: Ahaetulla prasina (assembly GCF_028640845.1). Lineage (NCBI taxonomy): Eukaryota > Metazoa > Chordata > Lepidosauria > Squamata > Colubridae > Ahaetulla > Ahaetulla prasina. The sequence goes on from NC_080539.1 coordinate 105,839,827, forward strand.
AAGTATATCCATCCCAGTAATTCATTCCCATTTTTAAGTGTGTTCTTCTAATCATTAACTGTGCTTGCTAAGCTGCTCAGAAGTGAAAGAAGAGGAAATGGGGAGGGGCAGGGGTTAAATTCAAAATTTTTCCCTACTGGTTCTGTGGGCGTGGCTTGGTGGGTGTGGCAGGGGGAAAATACTGCAAAATCTCCATTCCCACCCCACTCCAAGGGAAGGATACTGCAAAATCCTCATTCCCTCCCCACAATATCCTCCTGGAGGAAGGATATTGCAAAATCTCCATTCCCACCCCACTCCAGGGGAAGGATATTGCAAAATCTCCATTCTCACCCCACTCTGGGGCTAGTCAGAGATGGTATTTGCCGGTTCTCCGAACTACTCAAAATTTCCGCTACGAGTTCTCCAGAACCTGTCAGAACCTGCTGGATTTCACCCCTGGGGAGAGAGGGTCACTGTTCCCTTTTCCTTATGTTCCTAGTGGGTGATAGTGTGTCGAACAGGATCATCCGAGATCTACTCATACAGGAATGCTCAACATTTTAAGCGTAGCTGAAGACAATTAACTGCTTCCATGACTCTCAAAGAATTTTTTTCACTCAAAACTTGCTGCAATACAACAATACATGAGCAAACAGTAGATATAAACTCAAGGTAAACCACTCCAAACTCGATTGCAGAAAATATGACTTCAGTAACAGAGTGGTCAATGCCTGGAGTGCACTACCTTACTCCATTGTTATAGCCTCAAATCCTCACAGCTTCAACCTCAAACTATCTACCATTGATCTCATCCCATTCCTAAGAGGTCTGTAAGGGGCATGCATAAGTGCACCAGCGTGCCTACCGTCCCTGTCGTAATATTCCTTTTTACTCTTACTCTTTTCATGTATTCAAATTATGTTTATACTTCTACCTGTTATCTTATATATGCTTGACAAAATAAAATAAATTAAATAAAAAGAGCACAATAAATAAATAAATAAAAATAAAAATAAAAAGCGCAAGCTGCACATTGGCAGAACCAGATACATCTAGTTTGTTACCCATCCTCATCTCTTTCAGATACTTTAAGAAATGAGGCATTTTTGTCAGTATTTTGCCCCTCATTTAGCAACTAGGTATTGTCATTTTTTCCACCCCGGCTCAATGCCTTGGTCAAAATACACATTTTGGCACATACACAAAAAAGGCAGCATTTGGCAACCTGACATAATTTGGCAAACAAGGAAGTCTGGAGGACAGAATCACATTTAACAGAGAAAAGCAAAGCGAAAGAAAACCACGGGGGAAAAGATCTGTTTAAAGCCAGAAATTCTTTTTAACAGAATGAAATTATTTTTGATTATCAAGTGTTTATTATAGCCATCTCTTATAAAAGCCACCAATTACTTATGAAATGCATAGAACACATTTGCAAGTGTTTGCAAGAGAGAGAGAGAGAGAGGGAGGGAGAGAGATGGCACCTTGCACTTTCAAAGACCTACTCATATTCATTCCTGGGGTGTCTCCTGATTGCTTGATTTCTGAACAGTCTCCCACACTCACCCCCTTTTCCCCAGTCTGGGGTAAAGGGGTAGTTTCTGATCATGCCTCAGTAACAGAATACAGAAGCAATGAATACTATAACTATAATGCAGAGTAGATGCAATGCTATTTCAAGGTAAAATATATTTGTAAATGAATTTGCTGCTGGGGAGGGGGAAATAGAAGAAATGAGTGGTCATTGCACAAAACAATCCTGATGCTGTTGACCAGGTATAAAAAAAATGTTCTGCAACATGCATTTCTCTGGCCTACGTTGTTTTTATTAAACCTGATTACTGTAAGAAAAAATTACATACATTAATTTACTTGTTTATTGAAAGTGGAGAAATAACTGGGGAAATTTTACGTCATGTACATTTGGTAGAAAGTGTACTGACAGTTGTAAAAAATGCATGGACTCTGACTAGATTTGGATTGAATACAAATAAGTCACCAGTATGAATGAAGTATAGGCCATACATTGAAAGTACAAAGGAAGAGTAATTGGGTTGAAGGGAAGGGGAAGATGAAAAAGTCAAGGTTGGACGGAGTTGTATTTTTTTTAAAAAGGGAAGTGAGAAATATAAGAAACAAAAGGCATGTGATGTTGGTGATAGCGGTAAAAAGGTATGCAGAAGCATAATAAATGGTGTGTCCTTTTTTTCTCATCTCCTGCCTTTAAGTCTTCAGTTACTATTTTTCATTCTTTTTCTATTCCTTGTGTAACATTATTTACCCCGTGAGGGTACACTCAAGTGCCAGGAAAATCAAGAGATCCAGAATGTTCAAATGGTCATCAAGATTATTTGTAAGCTTGAGCTCTCTATAAGAATCTGAACTACTAGCGGCCAAGGGAAATTAGCGAGAGTTAAGAGTAGAATTTCAAGTTGACCAGGACTTAGATCTCTTGTGAGTATGTAGGGACTCTGCCTGATGATACGTTTGACCCCTCCCTCAGGCTCAGCCTGGTCATAACATAACATAACATAACAACAGAGTTGGAAGGGACCTTGGAGGCCTTCTAGTCCAACCCCCTGCCTAGGCAGGAACCCTACACCATCTCAGTCAGATGGTTATCCAACATTTTCTTAAAAATTTCCAGTGTTGGAGCATTCACAACTTCTGCAGGCAAGTCGTTCCACTTATTAATTGTTCTAACTGTCAGGAAATTTCTCCTTAGTTCTAAGTTGCTTCTTTCTTTGATCAGTTTCCACCCATTGCTTCTTGTTCTACCCTCAGGTGCTTTGGAGAACAGCCCGACTCCCTCTTCTTTGTGGCAACCCTGAGATATTGGAACACAGCTATCATGTCTCCCCTAGTCCTTCTTTTTATTAAACTAGACATACCCAGTTCCTGCAACCGTTCTTCATATGTTTTAGCCTCCAGTCCTCTAATCATCTTTGTTGCTCTTCTCTGCACTCTTTCTAAAGTCTCAACATCTTTTTTACATTGTGGAGACCAAAACTGGATGCAATATTCCAAGTGTGGCCTTACCAAGGCATTATAAAGTGGCACTAACACTTCACGTGATCTTGATTTTATCCCTCTGTTTATGCAGTCCAGAACTGTGTTGGCTTTTTTAGCAGCTTCTGCACACTGCTGGCTCATATTATCTTCTATAGGTACATGTTTATGCATGGGCATATTAGTTTAATCTTCTAGAAGTTATCTCAACATACTGGGATGGCTCCAAGTGCCAAAAGGTAGCATGTCATAACAGAAGGAAAACAACGGCATGGAATCCTGGATTTATTAATCAAATCACTATGTGTGTGCGTATATGTATGTGTGTGTGTGTGTGTATGTATATGTGTGTTTTTGTGTTTGTGTGTTTACCATCTAGAATCATGGTTGTTTAGATGGGAATATATAAATTACATAAATAAAGTAAGTTAACTGGTTTTGTTTAATCTCTGCCCTTATGTATGTTTAAAGTCTCATTGCTGAAAATAGCTAGTATGGGAATGGAGCAATCTGGAGTGGTTACATTATATACACTAGTCTATTAATTGCTTAACTGTGTTTTATTAAATAAACCATAATTTGATGGCTAAGGCTGCATACTAAGGCTTAGGCCAGGGGTCTCCAACCTTGGCAACTTTAAGCCTGGAGGACTTTAACTCCCAGAATTCCCCAGCCAGCAGCTGAAGTCCTCCAGGCTTAAAGTTGCCAAGGTTGGAGACCCCTGGCTTAGGCTATGATTTACAAATTACAGTTACTGGATTCACACAATATCAAACAAATAACTTTATAAATTACATGTTGCACATTTATAAACAACCTACTAAATTATACCATTATTAATTCAAAGTATCTCTCAGTAGGGAACCAGCGCCAAAAAGATTCATTTCATCTTCTTCCCAGTGAACCAGTGTTCCCCTGATTGAGAGCACCTAATTATTTCCCGTATCTTTTCCTCTTCAGTGAAAAAAACATCTTCCTGTATCATTTTCAAACAGCTAGAAGGAAAGGCATCTAAAGCTCACCTACTCCAACCTTCATGATTCTTTTCTTTTCTTTTTCTTCTCTTTTGTATTTTAAAAGAAATAACCTTGCTTCTGATTTATTGCCTGTTTTGGTGTCTCTTTCTGTATTACATCTTCAACATGGAGATAAATTAACATAATTTAATTGTACTAATTCTTCAGTTTTGTGGTCTTCACATTTAGATTTGGACCTACTCCAGTCCAAAAAAGACTGAGCTGTCTGGCCAGAAACAATTCAATCTATGTGGTTGCCAATATGGGTGATAAGAAGAATTGCCGTTATATAGACCCAAAGTGCCCCCGTGATGGCCGCTATCAGTACAACACAAATGTTGTCTTTGATTCAGAAGGAAAGCTGGTGGCACGATACCACAAGGTAAGGTAACAAATTTCACGTTTTATTTTTAAGAACTGTTTATTTTTTTATGAACTCTACATAAAACATAAGCACATCACTTTATAAGTTAATTTTGTTTTGAACATCAGCGCTGAATATGTTCACTAGAGCGTATTCCAACTTTTAAGTTTTCAGAGGGATAACAAATTACCCGTAGCAAACGAGATTTAGCATAACAGATATATAGGGTAGAAGAGAGTTTTGGGCATCTGATAAAATGTAGTTCTAATTTGGCAAGAGCTTTCTTTTCTTTTCTTTTCTCTTTCTTTCTTTCTTTCTTTCTTTCTTTTATCTTTCTATCTTTCTTCTTTCTTTCTCTCTCTCTCTCTCTCTTTCTTTCCTTCATTCTTTTAATTCTTTCCTCCCCCTTTTTTTAGTTTCCTTTTTTATTACAGAAATGTAATGTAGATAAAAATAATACAAAGGTAAAAATACAATAAAAGATAAAAATAAACTTAAAAGGGAAAAAGAGAAAAATAAGTAGTATCAACTACCTTAACTTTAAAAATGTGGAAATAATATTGCTCTGTCTTCTCATTTTTACAATATAAAGATATTCCAAAATCGACTAAGAAACACATGTCTTTGACATCCATTCTTTGGCACCTGAGCATTTTTTTGCCACGTATCTAGACTAATTATTTAGCTGAATCCCAGTCTTAATAGTGCCAGAGTTCTTCATAATATCAACTTCCTAGTTTTGGAATTCAATTCAGTATCAAATGTACATATGTAATAATTATGTTTTCCTCCAATGATGTTTGTTGGCTTATTCATGTCAGAAGCATCATAATTAAAATAAAACATAACATAAAATTTAAAACATAAAATACAAAATTAAAATATGTACAAATTTAAAAATTAAACATATTTTGCCAGAAACTAGCAATATTAATTGAGTTGCCATGAGATCTTTAAGTGTACACTGATTGGGACACAAAGGGCAGGTATATACATGTATTGTTGTCTGCATGTCACCACAATCACAAAGAACAGAAGCCACCAAATAGCCCCATTTGTTTAGAGTTTCTCTAGATCTTGTTGTACCCAATGATATAACATATATAATCAAGATTATTTCAATTTGAAATCAAAAACAACCCCTAAATGAAATATTTAAAATAGACAATAGAAGATATTTGTTTCCAGCACAACTGGAACCAAGCTCTGTGAAAATGCACTTGTTGTGACCCAGGCCCAAGTAGGTAGTAGGAAACTCAGTCAGTGAAAAAACAAACAAACTTTATTCGAACAGCTGAGAATTACTTCATTCTCAGCGTAGTTCAACTAAATTAAAGCAAATTCCTCCCAACACAAATTCCTCAGTCCTATCGCAAACCTTGGTCCAATTAGGCAAACTGCCAAAGGCCTTTCTTGGCAAGCATTCAGAAGACACTGATACAAAAATAAATGCAAGAAGACAAAGCTAGCAACGTTGTTTTCCAGCAAAGCCCAAATGCCATTGCTGGTCTGGTTTAAGCCTTATGGGAGGGGCCAATCATCTCTTGGCCATACTCTCGACTCATCCTCTTTGCTTGAGATGCTCTTGCCTTCTGGCAGCTCTTCTCATGAGTGCATTAGGAACAGGCTCCTCCTGTTCCTCTGCCTCACTATTATCAAGGTCTGGAGGCTCTGGACTCCTCACCTCACTCCCCGATGGTCCTGGCCCCACCTCAGCCTCTGATCCAGAGCCCTCATCCGGGCCTTCCCCAGCCTCCAGGACTGGCCCACATTCCTCAGCCTCATCGCTGTCCGATTCCGTTGCCAGCTCCATAGGCTGCTGGCGGACCACAACACCACTATAAATGTGTCTCAGTTACATAAAGATCTTCTACTTCTAATAGGTGCTGAAAGTACATTATTTATAGACACATTCTGGTAAATTAATAGACTGGTTCTGGGAAACCAGTCAATCAGAATTTAAAGAAGTTTTGGGATCCCCCCCCTCTTTTTAAAAATTGCATTACACTTTCAGTTAAAATGACTTGCAAGATGGCTTTAAGTCAGTGTTATGCTGTTCATATGTTTACTGAAAAACACCTCACCTGTTTCCTAAACGTCTTATGTTTTTAACAGTTTAACCTGTTTAACATGGAGGATCAATTCGATTTCCCTAAAGAGCCTGAACTTGCAACCTTCGATACTGCCTTTGGAAAATTTGGCCTCTTCACTTGCTTTGATATTCTCTTCCATGATCCTGCTGTAACCCTCATAACCCAGCTCTCTGTGGACACCATCCTTTTCCCGACAGCCTGGATGAACGTCCTCCCACATTTAACTGCTATTGAATTCCATTCAGCTTGGGCCATGGGCATGCGTGTCAATGTTCTGGCATCTAATACTCATAATACCATCTTCAATATGACAGGTATTGTACTGGTTGAGATAAAAGGTTTGATTGTTATTTGGTTCTATTCACCAGACAGTTGAGAACCTCCATCTGGTTGAGAAGTCTTTTCTTTGAGAAATCCTTTAATGCCTGCTTGCCAAAATTAAGATGTGTTGGTGTGGTCCCTGCAGACAGAAATTCAGAGAGTAGGAAAGGCATTGCCATCAATGTAGTATATAGAGTACAATCTTATTATTTCTTTATTGTGCTCTTCAAATAATCTCTAATTAGGTGTGTAAACAGTAATAGCCTACGAATGAAGGTGAATATACGTGACCAAGGATAATGTTGCAGGATCCAATATGGGTCAGTCAATGGGACCAGCGGTTTTGTCTTCCGAGCTTTTGAATTCATACTGGAGCCCATCCTCAGGGAACTTCTCTCTACCAGAGTGTGTACTTTGGGCTGTTCCATGTCTGTTATTTATATAGTACAAGTACTTAGAAGATGAGGGCTTGGCAGTAGAAACAAATAGCCAACAACTTAATACACAATCAACCCCCCCAATCAACATCTAAAAAGCCACATACAACAGGCACCATTAAATACCATACACAGAACAACTCAAAGCACACACACTGCTAGAGAGAAGTTTGTTTGTTTGTTTGTTTTGTTTGTCAAGTATGTATTAGATAATATATATAAAAGCATGAATTGAATACATAAAATGGATACAAATAGAGAGAACATTAGGACAGGAACGGTAGGCATGCTGGTGCTCTTATGCACGTCCCTTACAGACCTCTTAGAAATGGGCTGAGGTCAACAGTAGACAGTCTTAGGTAGAAATTTTGGGGGTTTGGGGATGAAACCACAGAGTCAGGTAGTGCATTCCAGGCATTGACCACTCTGTTGCTGAACTCATATTTTCTGCAATCGAGTGTGGAATGGTTTACCCTAAGTTTGTATCTATTGTGTGCTCGTGAGTTGTTGTGGTTGAAACTGAAGTAGTCATTAACAGGTAGGACATTGTAGCAGATAATTTTATGGGCTATGCCGAAGGCGGCGTAGTTCTAAGTTTTCTAAGCCTAGAATTTCAAGTCTGGTGGCATAAGATATTTCGTTGCAACAGAGGAGTGAAGGACTCTTCTTGTGAAATATCTGGACTTGTTCAATTGTATTAATGTCTGATATGCAGTGTGGGTTCCAGACAGATGAGCTGTATTCAAGAATTGGTCTAAAAAATGTTTTATATGTTCTGGTTAGTAATGTAATATTACCGGAAAAGCAGCTATACAAGATTAGGTTTACAACTCTTAATGCCTTTTTGGTGATGTTGTTACAGTGGGCTTTGGCACTTAGATCATTAGATATGAGTACTCCAAGGTTCTTGACAGAGTGAGGGTCATCTACAAGGTCGATCCCTGAGTTCCTTGAGGATTGGCTCTAGTACGAGTCCGAAAGCTTGGAATATAAAACCAGTGACTGACCCAGATAGGATCCTGCAGTAATAGCCAAGTTTTGCTTTGTTTCTTTGCATCGCTGATCATAAATACCATTTTTCTTTAAATGTTTGTGAGAGCCTTTATTTATTTATTTATTTATTTATTTATTTATTTAATCAAAGTTTTATACCCCCCTTCTCCCGAAGGATTCAGGGCGGTTTACAGCCAGATAAAAACAAGACAACAAAATAAATACAGAATAAAATAATATTTAAAATACTTATTCAATTTGGCCCAGATTAAAATATCTTTAAAACAATAAAACCCACTAAAATTAAAACCAGATAAAATCTAAAATCCTATGCCAGTCCTGCGCGGATGAATAAATATGTCTTCAGCTCGCGGCAAAAGGTTCGAAGGTCCGGAAGTTGGCGAAGTCCAAAGCATAAGGTATAGTCTTCCTATTCTATTCTTGCTCATCAGAGTAGAAAAAGGAAAAGAGAAGGCCAATGGGGTGAATTCCTGTGTCTATGAATACATTTTCTGGTCTTTTTTCAGAGTTAAATATGTGTGTTTTTTGGGTGGTGGTCTTTTCTTAAATATGTTTGGTGGGAGGGTAGAAGAAATAATGTATACTGTATGTCTTGCAAAGACATGATAGGAAAAATGGCTTTTATGCTTGTCATTTTTAGGCAGTGGTATCTACACACCATCCGGATCGGAAGCCTATCATTATGATGCAGAATTGATGAATGGCCACCTTTTGGTTGCAGAAATCTATTCCCATCCTTCTCGTTTTCCCACCCCTCTTCCTACCGTTAACTGGAGCTCGTATGCCACAACTGTTGAAAGGTTTCCTGAGAACCAGACTTTCTCCGGATTTATTTTCCATGATAGCTTCACCTTATGTACCCTTGGAAAAGAAGCTGACAATCTTACAGTGTGCCAGAAAAGTCTCTGCTGCCATTTAAGCTACAGGATGATGGAACAAAAAGAAGATGAACTTTATGTGCTAGGGGCGTTCGATGGTCTTCATAGGGTAGACGGACAATATTACTTACAGGTATTCTTTTCTTTATGGGGGGAAATGCTAGACGGAAAGATGAAAGACTAGATGCCCACTAAATTTGCAGGTGGTTGTCTAGATAAACTTCAGCACTTTATTTTCATTATGTCGCTTGGAATAATTGTCTAGTTTAAATATTCAATCACTTTGTGGCTGCATCATGCATATGATGAATGAAAGTCTCTATTAGCAGGAAGAAAAGTAAGTCCTACATGTCTTACTCCTGCGAAGATGGAGGGAAATGTTCCATCACACAGAGTTCTGGAAACTTGATTACCATGTCCTGTAGGATGCTGACACTGACTGGCATAAGAATATGCTGTAAATTACTGTGACATTTAGTTCCATCCTTTAATTATCTGGATTCTAATTAATGAGCCTTATATTCATTGATACTATCGGTGGCTGACTGATACTTAATCATGCAAGAATACATTGCAAGGATATGTTTGGATAACGATCACTGGAAGTATTGATAAGGAGTCAATAAGCTGTGAATATTTGGATAGAGGGCAAGGACCCATCCAATGCTCCAATGCTATTGGAGCAGACCTAAGCATTTGTTTTGCACAGAATGCTGGCCCACCTGTATAAGACATCTGATGGCTCCCTGGAGCCTACCAAATGTATGGAATTAGAAGTTGTATTTGAGATGATAGGCTGTTTCTCCCAGGCTAAGGTCCACCATAAATTTGGGATTTTGTAATGAAATAAATATGCGATATCTAGGAATGGGCCTTTCCAATGATGGCTCTAGTGATGGTATTCCTCTCTGGAATAGCTTTTCTCAATTAGCTTTGACTATCTCACTGGGAAAGATTGAGGGCAAAAGAAGAAGGGGACAACAGAGAACGAGGTGGCTGGATGGAGCCACTGAAGCAGTAGGCATGAGTTTAAATGGACTCCAGAGGATGGTAGAGGACAGGAAGGCCTGGAGGAACGTTGTCCGTGGGTCACGATGGGTCGGACACGACTTCGCAACTAACAACAACAATCTCACTTTACTTCCCTTTCCTTCTATGTTATTGAACTCCAGACAGCTCTGAGAGACATTGTTTTTTTGGCATCTGGCAGGGATATATTTATTTCCCTGGCTACTTTAAACACATTGATCTGAAACACATTTGCTATTTAGAGCATTGTTAACTTCTCTGCTACTGCTGCTTGTGTTGTTTGACTAGCATTTTAGGGTTATATATCATAGTTACTATTTTTCGGTATCTGGGATCCAAGGCAATGGCGACATCTATGGCGAGATACGATCAAGGGTGAATGCAGCTGGATACGTTGGCGAGAACTCACTGGTGTGTTATGAGACAGACAAATGCCAACCCATCTCAAATTTACAAGACAACCATCCGCCCTGTTGCACTGTATGGCACTGAATGCTGGGCAGCAACAACAGGGACTGAAAGCTATCTCCATGCCATGGAAATGTGAATGTTCCGTTAGATATCGGGCACCTCCCTTCTTGACCACATCACAAGTTACACCATTTGACAGCATTTTGGCATGGCACCAATTACGGAGAAGATGAGAGAAGGCTGGCTCCCGTGCGCTCTCACAGAGAGGGACTCCTTAGGGTGCCGTCAGCCAAGCAATGTCGGCTGGCAGCCCCCAGGGGAAGGGCCTTCTCTGTGGGGGCCCTTACCCTACGGAACGAGCTTCCCCCTGAACTTCGCCAACTTCTGGACCTTCGGACCTTTCGCCGCGAGCTTAAGACCTATTTATTTATCCGTGCGGGACTGGCATAGAATTTTAGTTGTTTTTAGGGTTTTAAATTTTTAAATTAGGTTTTGGGATTTTAAAAGTATTTTTAGATTGGGCTAATTTAAATAAGTTTTTTAATTAATATTTTATTCTACTGTATGTATTTGATTGTTGTTTTTATTTTGCCTGTTCACCGCCCTGAGTCCTTCAGGAGAAGGGAGGTATAAAAATTAAAATATTATTATTATTATTATTATTATTATTATTATTATTATTATTATTATTATTATTATTATTATTATTATTATTATTATTATTATTATTATTATTATTATTATTATTATATGGACATATCCAGAGAGCAGCATCTTCCACCATGGCCAAGACCGCCTATCAATTAGAAGTCTATGGCCAGCACCCTCGCAGCTGTCCCAAACAGAGGTGGCAAGACACCATCAACAAAGATATGCAAGCCACAGGCCTGTGCCACACAGACAAAACCGTGCAAAGTAGCATTCAGTGATTCGAAAAGCGAACCCGGCACCTGCAGGAATACGCTAGGAAGAAGAAGATATCATAGTTACTATGATTTAGTATTAATTATGTTTAGAACAGATTAACTCTATTATTGCTGTTTGGGTTTAGTTATGGGAAATTTACCGTAGTTTTATTTTTAAAAGCAATTTAAAAATGGCAGAAGCTTAATCAGCATGCAAATGCCAAATTGCTTTTCAAGGATGAGGATTTCTTTTTTTAAAAAAAATTACCTACAAAGGCATTTCTCAGGTAATTGAATCCCCATTCTCTTTTGAGGAGGCTGAGTAGCACACAAAGCATCAGACTGTTTGGCATTTTTTAAAAAAAAAAAATCTTGGAGTGGCTTGTTTTCAAATTGGCAACTTAAGATGTATAGATTTTGACTCTCAGAATTCCCCAGCCAGCATTCTTGCTGGGGAATTCTGGGAGTCAAAGTCCATATAACTTAATGTATCGAGTTTGAAAAACACTTGCAGAGAGAGAAACTAGAATGTACATATCCAGCAACTACAGGTAGTCCTCGACTTACAACAGATCATTTAGTGACCTTTAAAAGTCACAACAGCACTGGAAAAAGTGATCCATGGCCAATTTTCACAGTTGTACCTTTGTAGCATCCCCATGATCATGTGATCGAAAAATCAGACGCAAGTGGTTCATACGTATGACCGTTGCTGTGTCCTAAGACACGTTATCAATTTTTGCAAACTTTTGATGAGCAAAGTCAATTGGGAAATCAGATCCATTTAACAACCGGATTGCTAACTTACCAACTGTTGTGATTCACTTAACAACTGTGGCAAGAAAGCTTCATAACATGGGGACAAAATTCACTTAACAAATGTCTCACTTAGAAGCAGAAATTTTGGGCTCAATTGTGGCTGTAAATTGAGGATTACCTTTAAAAACTGAGATTTATATAGCTGCAAGTCCTTGGTCACCATGATAGCAGGAACTCCTCTTATGCCAAGCTGTCTTTATCTACTACTTCTGAATCCACAATCAGTAGGGCTTCTCCCCCAGCCACCAACTTTTGAGTTCTACAAAAGTTCCTTGCTATAGAGGAAATTAAAACAATGGTTTGCAGTTCCTTTTCTGATAGCAGCAACTTGGGTCCTCTACAGTGAGAACTTCTTCAAGTATTGTTTGGTCTTCTTCTCCTTCCAGATCTGCACATTGCTGAAGTGCGGAAGTACGGATCTTCAGAGCTGTGGCCAGGCAACCAAGACTGCTGAATCCTATTTTGACTTCTATTCTCTCAGTGGCACATTTGGCACAAACTACGTCTTCCCAGAGGTTTTACTCAGTGGGATTCGTTTGGCCCCTGGAATATTTCAGGTAAGTTTTTTTTATTTTTTTTGAAAAAGTTTTTACAAAAATTTTTACCTCCCTTTTTCTCCCCCTCTCCCCCCCTCCATCCCCTCCCCCCTCCCTCCAAAACACTCTCCTCCCTCCTCCCCTCCCCACTTCCCAGAGCAAACACAAGGTATAGTTCAAAATGAAAACAATCATACGCTAAATTTTCCCTAACACAAATTATAGTCCTCCCCTTCTTTTCAAATCCTAACTTCCCCTATACAAATCAGAGATAAATACATCCTATCATTCAAAGGCAATCTGATATCTCTTAATCTGATATCTATTTTGCGTATATTCAATCCATTTTTTCCATAAGGTAAAAAAATTTTAAATTATAATTTTATTAAATGTATCAAAGCCTAACATACAAGTGAAAATGAAAGTATTGGGAAAATGGGGGAGTGAAAGGGAGAAGGAAGCAGAGAACATTGGGGGAGGGAGAGTTGAAGGAAGGGAAAACACCATCCTTCCATAAGTCTTTTCTCTGTTTAAAATGGGAAAGACAGAAAAGATGTTATTTTCTATGCAGCAGAAGATAGGTAACAATTATTTATCTTTTGTATGAAGTATAGCAGTCCTTGCAGGTAATAGTTTTACAGTATTACATAACTAGTTATACAGGTAGTCCTTGATTTATGACTGGTCATTTAGCAATCGTTCGAAGTTCCCCAGGGCTACTTCTGACTTAGATTCAAAGTTCCAATGGCTGGGGGCCCTCCACAATCACATCATCTCATTTTGGGTGTTTGGCAACCACCCCGCATTTATAGCTCTTTGTGTGTCCCATAGTTATATGGGACACACAATTTGCCAATATTTTTTTTTTGCTAGCAATTGGTGTTTACTTCTGGTTTCCAGCAAAAACCACCCCTTGTGGACAATGGATTCCCTTGACAAATGTGGAGATTGCTTAATGTCTGTGGTGATTCACTCAATGACTGCTGCAAAAAGGTCATAAAATTGGGCACAGTCACATTCCAGCAACAATTACAGTTGTAAGTTGAGGATTACCTACATCTGTATAATGTAATCTATGATTTTAGATTATGTCATATATAATAGAGTAGAATGCTTTTTTCTACATACTCAACTTTTAAACTGTCTTGTTGTCAGTAAGCAATTTGTATTAAACACATTGCATGGCTTCAAAAGCTGCCTGAATGTTGCCAAAATAAGATCCATCAGATGATGTTTGTCCTATGGTTGTTGTTTTTTTTTCACATAACAGAGCTTAAAATCCTGTTGCTAACTGTGGCTTCTCCGCATTTACTGAATTCAGGAATGAGAAACTTGCAGACCGTACAAGTTGCTTAATTAAACCTCCCAGCAGCCCTAATTTACACGTCTACTGATGAGGGGTCCTGTGACTATTTCTCCATCTTGATCCAGTTCAGTATTATCTACACCAGGGGTGTCAAACTCAATTTCATTGAGGGCCACATCAGGGTTGTGTTTGACTTTGGGGTGCTGGGTGGACATGGCCAGGGTGGCTAGGCCGAGGTGGGCGTGGCCCCTTTTTCAGCCGGGATGGCCTCTGCCAGCAAAAATGGAGCTCAGGGGGGCCTGCATGCTGCTGCCCACCACCCCCACCAAGTTTCATTCTTGCTAGCAGAGGGCTACAGGAGGCCATCCCGGCTGAAAACACAGCCGTGGCTCTCTCGTGCTCTCTTTTCATGGCAGAGGCACCACAGGCTGGTCCTTTGCTGTTTCCAGGGTGGCCCTGGATCTAAGCACCCGATGGGCCGGAAATGGCCCACGGGTCTTAAGTTTGACATCCCTGATCTACATTGACTAGCAGTGGCTCTCATAGTTGGGAGTCTTTCCCAATCTTATACAAATATGAGAGTTGTCACTCTGGGATCTTCTCTATACCATGTTATAAGAACTACGTCTCCTCTTAATCTACTACTTTAAAATGCCTTAACTCAGGAAATAGGAGAAATGTATAGCTTATCTAGCTAACTGTATTACTGAAATTCTTTCATTTATTCCTAGGTTTTGAAAGATGGACAACTGGTCAGTCAGAACGATACACCTCAGGCCGTTTTAACTGTGACACTTTTTGGAAGATGGTATGAGAAGGATCCTCCACACAGTCACAATAAGGTTGAATCCACTATTCATCAAATCAGTTGCTTGATTCTTTTACTGTTTCAGTCTGTTCTGGGGATTATTTAGCAAGAATCAGTCCTCTAATCAGAGGGAACCAGAAAACCAGACTTCAGTTTTTTTGTAATCGAGAATGAAAAAAATTCAAACTGTTATAACACTTTTGTTTGTCGTTAATTTTCAACCAGGAAGCCAGCTGGGTTGAATTATTGAGCCTGTCTGAGATTGTAATATGAATTATGCCAACTTTTTGATTGAAAATTATAATCTATGCTAGTCAAACCTCACATAGTTGACTGTGGCCTTCACCCCACCCATTGTCAGGTGCTCTTTATTTGAGGCTATTTTAAAAATAAGATATTTTTAAAATAGAAGAGAGAAATTTTATGTTTGTAAGAATCAAAAATGTGTAATTTCAATTAAGGCAATCAATTGGGTTCTCAGACATTGAGAAGAATTTCTAAATTGACATGAGTAATACTTTCTGTTGTATGATAATTAATATGGCTATGCAGAAAAGGAAACTAAATATGAATGAAAAGGTATGGTAAAACTATGCTGAAGAAAAAAATGCCAGTAGAATATAAGTGTTAACTAGGAGATCATGCAAACTTCAGATTAAGCAAAAGAGAGAACGAGAGAAAGAAAGGGAGTGAGAAAGGGAGGGAGGGAAGGAGAGAAAGAGAGAGATTTTTAGAAAATGAAGGATCAACCAAAAATGGAGAGTGATAAGTTAGAATGCATGTATTCTGCAAACAAATACTTTTACTTATGAGCAAACTAATTCATAGAATCTAATGAAATGGAAGAAAAAATATTCTAGCATTTGAATTACCAATAATTTTTTTGGTAATAAAAAAAGCAGGAAATGGCAAAGAAGCAAAAATGTTATTGTAGCGTTAGAGAACTGTTCTTTAGACGCAGGCCCAAGTTACAGAGGTTCTGTGTATGTGTGTGTGTGTGTGGTGTGTGTGCACGCGCACACATTTTGTGCATGTATGCATCCCTCGAGAATCTAGAAGATGTAAATTGATGCTTCCTGTTTGAAAAATGGGAGTCATTCTTGACTAATAAATAAAAATTTCATCACATGGGGAAACTTAGACATGTTGCTTTACTTCCGCATTACAGTGTACAGTGTCAGTGATAAGTAACAATCTTAGATTTGGAAATCAATGGTGTATCCATTTTATATGCTAAGACAGATCATTGATGTGACTGGGGGAGCTGAACTGTGAAATCCAGTCTGATATTGATCTGATTGAAGTTGCTGTCCTTGTCTGCCTGTATTTTAAATATTGGCCTTGAGTGATCCTTAACCAGCTATCATAGGCTGGACATTGCTATAAACCAATCTTCCCTAGTATTCTGCCGTAGGGATAATGGTACTTGTAGTCCAACACCTTTGGGAGGATGCCAAGATAGGGAGGACCGAAGAAATCCTTCCTCTGCGATTTGATAGAAGAATGTTATTTTGTTACAGTCAACATTGTTTCAAAATGGATTGAATACACACATACAGACACACAATTGTTATGCAAGAAGAAGCGGCAGGAAACCTAATTTCTTGAACACTGCTAAAACCTTAAAAGGCTAACAAATCCACTAACCCTGTCAAGGTTAAATATGAACATTATCACAGTTTAGCATGCTTCCTTAAAGAAACTTGGTGGAAAGCATACCTGGCTTTGAAACATGAAAATAATTTGCTATAGTCCTCTCCTGACCATAAGAAATCCCTTTCTTTTTGTCAGTATGCCTGCATAGCAACCTTCGGATGTTGCCAGGATAAACAAGAAGCACCTGTCTACAGTGCTGTTCCTTAGAAAAGCAGTGCTTTCAAAACCATGCATAATAGCCTTTAACTGATAAGCTGACAAATCAAAGCAAATTCAAAAAATATTAGCATTGCAAAAGGTAATTAACTCTGTATTAACCTGGAAATATGTCCAAGTTCAGAATAAAATATAATGGCAACTGATTGCTTTTGATATTGCAATTCAGTGTATTCTTTCATGTGTGTAACTATTGTTAAATGTAATAACTTATTTCTGAGTAGCACCTTAATGATTGCATTAAACAGCTTGCTACACAAGGGGACATCTCATTGCAATGGGACTTGCCTTCCTACAACAGTGGTTTTCTTCCACACCCATCTCCAGATTCAAAGGAATCCATTCTACTGATTGATACTATGCTACTGGTAGACTGAAATTGCTGGGTACATTTTTCTGTTTGTAAAATTGAATCATAAAACTGCTACAGCACTGTATGAAAGTAGACAAACTGGTTATATGTAAATCCCTGTCTGCAAACTGCTTTTAAAATGGCTATTTTTGGAAACATCGATGCAGGTGTTGAGCAAAATCATTGCCCGATTTACCAATGAAATATTAGCTACTGTATTTTTCAATCTATAAAATGCTCCAGACCATAAGATGCACATAGCTTTGGGGGAGGAAACTTTTTTTAAAAAAATCTGCCTCTGTCTCCCAGCATCTATCAGTATTCATCTGGCTAGTGTCCTTGCAGCAAATAGCAAAAAAACTAGTCAGCTTCAGCATGTTATCGCAGCCTGATTTAGCATGAGCAGCTGATTGGTGGTTGAATTGGCCTCCTGGAATATTGCCAATCAGCTGTTCCAAGCTGCAAGAATTGCCACCGCCCATCTCCGCTGTTGCCGCCACCACTTATTGTCACCTCTGCATGTTCCATTTTCGGCCTCCTCATGCCCTGTTTTCGGCCTCCTGGTTTTTGGCCGCTCCAGGTGGCGGAGATCAATGGTGACGCCTATTGGGGTACTCAGAGGCCGAAAACGGGATGTGTAAAGGCCAAAAATGGCTGAAGGGTGGGGGCCGGCGAGTAGGGGGATATTTCCACCTATTTTTTTTTGGGGGGGAAGTGTATCTTATAGTGAGAAAAATATGGTAAATATTAAGAATTGTAAGCCCTAATGATAAACAGAAGGATGAAGATTAAATTCTGTGGATATACAATAGTGATTTAAGAGTTATGTTAGTGTATAATATTATCATCAATATGCTTGAAATGCTTCTGTAATTTTGCAGTCCAGGGGCAAACTGAAATAAATCATTCTGCACATTTTCATTGTGATTCGTTTTAATCAGGAACAATCAACTCTCTGACAATTTTAAGTAAGTAAATTTCAATATTAAATTAGATTTCAATATTTCATACACAGCATAAGAAACGTATTTTCAGGTGTAAGATATGCAAATTTAGTGGTAATAACTATCAGCCTATCTTTGACATATTTATTTTCATGTTCTTGATACACATTTGATTTATTTTTTTAAAAAAGAAACCCATTAACGTCCTCTACCCTGCAAGCAAACTTGCGCCTGGAAAGATTTATCATCAGCTTATCTTGCTGAATACTTAATACTGACGTCATCATGTTAGTTAAGACTTTGCATCAGGCTGCAAATGAAATTCAGACTTGGTTGGACTCGGCTTCAGTTAACTGAAGTTGAATGGCTGATAAGTGATATTTTGGGCTATTTTGGATGGATTGGCATTCAAGAAAGATCTTGTCTTAGCTAATGAGAATTGTTTTCTGGAGGTAAGATTTATTTCTGATCTGGGGATTTGGATGGGACAAAAGTGTTAAACAAAAAAGTTTGCTTATTAGCAGCGCAGTGACAGAGCCAGATGGATCATTATTTTTTATTTTAAACCTATTAAAAACATGTCTAAGATAGCAAAAGTAAGGCTACAATTATAAACCTCTGAAAAGTATAATTAATCTCTTGGCATGAGGAAGTGGTTTATAGCCTGCCCAGAATAAGATGAGTTTAAATTTAAGAGGAGATTTATAAATATTCTATTTTCAATCTATTTAGGAATAACATTTAAAATATTATTTTTGTGTGTGTGTCTTTGAATTTGTCTTGACTGATTGACAAAGTGTAATAGAGACAGACTAGGTCAAAATCACCCAGCTGGCTTCATGCCTAAAGCAGAACTGGCTATCAAACTCTCTCAGTTTCCAATCTGATGCCTCTAATGTTTTAATTTATTTGTGGGAGTAAAGATGAAATATAAATTATTTTAATATTTATTAAAATGTTAAAACAGAAATATGTTACTCTAATTTTTATTGTACTGTCCATGGGGTTTTCACGGCAAAAATACTGGAGTGGGTTGCCATTTCCTTCTCCAGTGGATTATGTTTTGTCAGAACTCTCTGCTATGACCTGTCCGTCTTGGGTATCCCTGCATGGCATAGCTCATAGCTTCCTTGGACTGCAAGGCGAACAAACAAGTCAGTCCTAGAGGAGATCAACCCTGTCTGCTCTTTAGAAGGCCAGATCCTGAAGATGAAACTGAAATACTTTGGCTACCTAATGAGAAGGAAGGACTCCCTGGAGAAGAGCCTAATGCTGGGAACGATTAAGGGAAAAAGAAGAAGGGGACGACAGAGAACGAGGTGGCTGGATGGAGTCACTGAAGCAGTAGGCATGAGTTTAAATGGACTCCAGAGGATGGTAGAGAACAGGAAGGCCTGGGGGAACGTTGTCCATGGGGTCATGATGGGTCGGACACAACTTTGCAATTAACAACAACAAAATTTATTGCTAAGTTGGCATAATATTGATATGAATATAGATATATAAGTTATATAAAGACATATAATTTGCCATGTTGGATAGCACAGAAAATATTTGTGGGAGATGGGGAATGCGCTAAATACATTGTTGGAATCCACTATTGTACATACATTTTCAATCCAGGGTTTTTTTTAAAGTATTTTATTGTTTATTTGCCATGAAAATGGTAATATTTCAAAAGCTTCCATTCCTTAAGAGAGAGTTCTACTTTATGTATAGTATTTCCATGTATACAAGGCACAAACATTCAATTGTTTTAAAATTACATTTTATTAAGATGAAAACACTTTACTTGAAGCTGAAGCTCTGGAAGGTCATACTTGATAAGGCAAGATTTCTAATTCCACTCCTTTACACTAGCTTACCAGTCCTCAAATTGAAGTCAGTTATAATATTTACAAATCACAATACTAGGATTCACATATCCTTACTAGCCCCAAACCACAAAACCTTATTGTGGCCCAGCATCATAAGGGTAACCTGTAATCACTGTATCTGTAATTGATAGGCCAGCCCCAATACCCAAATTTAGTGACAGTCAGAGAGCAGCCAGCCAATGTCTAAATCTGAATACACATTTTCACTGATCAGTTTTGCTGTCACACAGACTTGTGGAAATAATCTCAACTCCTCCCCATAATGGAAATAAAACGTTTGCCCTTTTCAGAACCAAAAGTAATTGAATTTCAGAGAAGTTGGATACTGGGGTTAGGAAAAGAAAAGAAGTCCTATTCTCCAATTACTAGAAAAATCTACAGAAAGATGGAACAAAATTCTAAGAGAGCAAGTGGAGAACTTTAGCTTCAGAACCATCCATCCTAAGCAATCAGTAATAGGTCTCATTTGTAATTATGCATTCAGTTTATTCTCTCTTGTTCTGTGCGGTTGAGTCCACTGTTTTGCCTTTGGTATTTTTGTTTTTGGTACATACTCAGTAAATTGTGCATTTTTGTAGAATGGCAGAGCTCCTCTAAACTGAGAAATAAATCAACATATTATCTTCTAGGGGGATTTTTGTCACACAGCTCTTTCTTTTTATCTCCCTTCAATTTTAACGGATTTCTATGTAGTTCATTTCCAATTATCTGTGATTATTTAAGCATTTTCGTCCGTTCATTCATTCATTCATTTTTCTAAAAACAATGTTATATTTTATTCATTGGTCTTTCTTTCCATAAAGAAGGAAGAAGGAACAGATTTTCCTAACCATGAAACTCAAACTACAGTACTAGAGATATTTATAGAATTTCTCTCATTATTTTTCTTCTCCAACCTTTTGCTTTCCAATAATGCACACAAGCTTTACAAGCCCCATCTCTTCCCCATGCCAAAGTTAATATAAATGAGCATTCTTTGAAGGATATGAAGTGCATCAGCTGTCAGCGTTCCAGAACAACCCAACTCCAATCAAACACTCTGAGACAAGCATCATCTCAAAACTTCCATTTATTAGAGTAGGCATACTGGCACATCTGGGAAAACTCGAATCTGAGAGTTCCAGGTTTTCCTTCAATAAATCAAAATCCCAAATCCATTCGCTGTACCCATCAGTCCATCACATGGCCCAATCACCATCCATCCCAACTTGAGCCACCACTGCAACCACTCCTCCTCCAGATGCAGGAACACCAGGACCCTGACCTAAAAGAAGAATGCTATTATGTCTAACTACAATCTCTCTACTAAATCTCCCCTCCTACTTTCCCAAGCAAGAAGGTGGCAGTGTGGAAGCCTCTGGTGTAAATATAGCTTCCAAAGCTGACATCAGCATTTAAAAAATGGCAGTGCTGTTATTTTGTATAAATAAGAGAGGCAATTGCTTTGTTACATTTCATCAATCCATCCCACGTAGTTCAAGACAATGTACATATACGTATTGATTAGAATATTTATAGGCTATCAATTCCACATGGAATTGACAATCTTTGTTGGACTTCAAACCCGATCAGCAAGAACTTGTCTGTTTGTCAGGAATTAGAGCATGTTGTTAAAAATAAAAACAAATGATAAAACAGTATGAAAATCACCAGTTAATCAGTTAATTTTAAAAAATTCATCACAGAATTGCAAAAAACTATTAAATCCCCAATAAGAAAAGTAGGTATACAGATAGTGCATAACATACAATTATTTGTTTAGTGCAGTAGCAGGATTCAGCTGGTTCAGGCTGGTTTGGGAAAACTGGTAGTCAAATTGCTGGCTGGCTCCACCCCTCCTCTCTCCACCCCTTCTAGGAATCCCCATGCACCCCATTTTGGCTCCCAGGTATGTGGGGGTGTACACACCCCCGCAGCCCATTTTCACTCCCAGGAGTCTTCAGAGAGGCCTCCTAGACCCAAAACAGGGCATAGGGGGTGGTCTGTCCCCCCCAGGGCCCGTTTTTGCTCCCATGGGGGTGCAGGAGGCCGAGTGCTGACTGTCACACACCCCTGGACATGCCCACCATGGCCACACCCAGCTGGTCATTAGAGCAGAGAACCAGTTGTTAAATTATTTGAATCCCACCACTGGTTTAGTGATTGTTTGAATTAATGATGGCACTGAAAATAGTGACTTACAAGCACTGATGCACAGTGTCTGTTCTTATGAGGATTTTATTTAACAGCTATTTGAGAATAAAAGCTAGGAAATAATTAGCTAATTCTGCTGGGGGGTAAAATGACTAACCATTGGGCACAATTTCATGTGATCTTTAGAAATGCAAAGATTTTTTTAAAAAAACCAGCTTGCATAAAGTGACCAGATTTCAGTGATGGCAAAGCGGGACACCATTGACCGGGGTGGGGGGGAGCTGCGCATGTGCGCTGAGTCTTGCCACCCGCCTGAAGGAGGAGGAGCGGCTGCTGCTTCTCCGCTCTTCCAGGCAGCCTCGGCTCTCCTCTCAGCTCTTCCAGGCAGGCTCGGCTCTCCTCAGCTCTCCTCTCGGCTCTTCTCTTCCTCTCAGGTGAAGTCAAGCGGCGTCTCTCCTCCCTCTCGCGCCCCCTTCTCCGCCACTCCCCCTTCTCCACCTCCTCCTCTTGCGTTGCCGCCTCCCATTTTCAGAATGGGAGTGAAACAAAAAAAAAATTGGGACTTTTTGGAATTGCTGTGGGACGCGGGACAAATTATTAAAAAGCGGGACTGTCCCGCCAAAAGTGGGACGTCTGGTCACTATAAGCTTGCAGGATCTGTTTTAAAACCTCAGCCATATTCTAGAGGCAGAAGGATTCTTTTTTTTTTTCAAAAAAAAGTGAAGGATTGTCATTTCTATAGAGAGAGTAATTAGTAGTGCTCATCAATAGCTTTTCATAATTTGTGTAATGTGCAAACACCGTGCACGTTAATCAAGCATCTAGTAGTTCCATATTAACTGATCCGGCCTGTTTTATCTGGCCTGTTTGCTCAATAGCGCAAGCTACACTAGGCCATTCGGGATCACTCTCGGTACACATCAACCATTTTGAAAGGAAACACAAAAGGGCTATATTTCCTTCCCTTTGCAATGCTTGCGCAAGGTGGATGACATGTGGCTCCTTTTGTTCATAATGTACCTATAACGTTTAATTAAACAGGAGTTAAGATTTGTCTTTCTGGTAGAGAGAAAAGATTTTTACACAGATGCTTGCCTGACTTTCAGTTCCTGTTACCTGTTGTTTTCTAGTCATGTTGACCATCAATGTGCTTGGTTCTGACTACTGGAGGCCTTAAAAATAATTATGACATGCAATAGTGTATATACTTCAGAAGTGTGTTTTCCATTTCCTGTCAGTGCGGCAGAGAAGGCATGAATTATTTTATCTTTGCAATAAGTTTTGTGAAAGAAAGGAAGGCAAGGCAAGAAAAAAGGGGCTACGGGGATGTAATGGGGAAGGGGGAGGGAACATCCTTTGAACCCAGAAAGTGGGAAGATGATACTTCTAGCTAGCTAGCTGGAAATTCTACACTATTTTCCCATTGCTATATAGAGACCCAAAGCAAACTATCAAGCTTAGAAAGCAGCCAGATTCTACAAAAATAAATAAATGTAAAATGGACAAATCACACCAGGTAGCATATTGTTTCTAAAACTACCTAAGGTTATGTCACACAATTGGCACACATGGGTCTGCAGATGTAATGGAAAGTATGGACTACCTTGGGAGAAAGGGGAAAAAGAGATGCTGTCTAGGAAACAATCAGACAAAAGTGACAGGAGCCCACTTAATGGTCAAAAAAACAATTTAGGAAGGAGCCGGGGTAAAATCTAACAGGTTCTGACAGGTTCTAGAGAACTGGTAGTGGAAATTTTGAGTAGTTTGGAGAACCGGTAGCGGAAATTTTGAGTAGTTTGGAGAACCGGCAAATACCACCTCTGGCTGGCCCCAGAGTGGGGTGGGAATGGATATTTTGCAATATCCTTCCCCTGCCATGCCCACCAAACCAAGCCCACCAAGCCACACCACGTCCACCAAGCCATGCCCACAGAACCGGTAGTAAAAAGATTTGAATTTCACCACTGAGAAGGACTCACTCCATTGGACCAAAAGTTAAGAGAAGAGCAACAAAGATGATAGAGTACTGGGGGCTGAAACATGAAGAACAATTGCAGGAATTGGGTATGTCTATTTTAATGAAAAGAAGTGACATGAAAGAGGTGACATGTCAGTGTATGTAGATTTAATAGCTGTACACTGATGGAAAGTTGTAAGCAGAAGCAACTGTAAGCTGATGCAATGGGAATGAGGCAGCAGGGTTACTGCCACTTTAAGAAGCTGGGCAGAAGCTGCCTATAAAGGAAAGCCATTAGAGGGCATCTCCCTTCTCTTCATGTTCTCTCTCGTTGTGTATCTCTTTACGCTCCTTGTGTCAGTAGCTGTATGATGAGGTATTTAACCATGTATAAGTCTGTAAATAGCTGTATATAAATCACTGTTAATTATCTAAAGGCTGTGTGTGCTGAATTTTGCTCCTGGGTTTATCTCATAATACTAGTTACACTGCCTAAACTCTACGTGACATGATAGCAGACTAGACTAGACTAGAACAGAATAGAATAGAATATTTTATTGGCCAAGTGTGATTGGACACACAAGGAATTTGTCTTGGTGCGTATGCTCTCAGTGTACATAAAAGAAAAGATACCTTCATCAAGGTTCATGACATGATAGCAGTGTTCCAATATCTAAGTGGCTGCCCCAAAGAACAGAGAGTCAAGACAGGACAAGAAGCAATGGATAGAGAGCATTCCTGACAGTTGGAACAATTAATCAGTGGGATGACTTGCATTTGTGTGTGTTACAACACTGAAGGTTTTTAAGAAGAGATTGGACAACCATTTATCTGAAATTATATAGGGTCTCCAGCATGATCAGGGGGTTGAACTAGAAGACCTCCAAGGTCCCTTCCAACTCTGTTATTCTGTTAAAAGCAGAGGTTGCACTCCCATTTGTGGCACTAGCTGACTTACAAATATCTGATGGCCTAATGTACTACACAAAACCAAATATTTGTCACTTAGCAATTCATGGTTTTCTATGGTGCGTAACAGTGGTGGGTTTCAAATTTTTTTACTACGGGTTCTGTGGGTGTGTCTTGGTGGGCGTGGCAGGGGAAGGATACTGTAAAATCTCCATTTCCTCCTCATCGGCTGGGACTTGGGAGGCAGAGAATAGATGGGGGCGGGGGCAGTCAGAATTTTTGCTACCGGTTCTCCAGAACTGGTCCGAACCTGCTGAAACCCACCTCTGGTGCGTAAATTCACCAACTTCACTTGCTTGTAAAGGCAAGAACTTTCTGATTTGGTCTTGCTGAAAGCATGTTATTGTTATTTGTTATGGCCGCCCAGATTTGTCTTAATTTGGCTGACTTCCTTGCCTCCTTCTATGCCACTTGTAGGCAAAGATATTCTAAAGCTTGTTTAATATTGTGGCCTGCCAACTTAAGTGGGTAGTTGGATGAAACTTCTTTTTTTCTTATCCCTTCCCTTAATGATTTATTGCCAACCATAGCTGATAAAGGAGATTTTTTTTAAAAAAAAGTGTTTAAACTTGCTTGTTTTTTTGCTACCATGTGCACCCCAGTCAAATTAGCACAAGCTTCTATTGAGGCTCTTGTATCAGCCAGATAAAGATGGGGGAGGGGAGGCTGAACATTTGCAGATGAAAGTTAGATAGAGAACGATAGGGATTATTTCCTCCTTTATTTTATCAAATCCTGAGAAAATAATTGTTTTAAAAATATCTAGAATTAAACATTTCTGAATTTTGGCAGTACAGCAAACCACTAAATGAATTATGGAAAGTTCAGAATTAATGTAAATATTTAGATGGAGGCTGAAAAGCTTTGCTAATCTTAAAATGGGAAAGTAGCAATATAGCAACAGGATATGCCTTAGCTGAGAACAGTAATGAGCAAGGAAATCTTAGGTCCTGTTTTCATCTGCAAAAAAGCAAGGTTCAGTGAGAAAGCCCATCCTCTTTGGGCTTTTCACCTCACAAATTACTACCTCCTACTATTTCTTTCTTACAGTGGGCCACATGGCGACTCCTGGGAGGGGCAGGGTGGGGTGGGCGGGGTCAGCCAGTCCTTGCAATTCCCGATTCGGCGAACCAGATTAAAATTAACATCTGGTTTGCCCGAACCGGTCCGAACCGGCTGAATTCCACCCCTGCTTACGACCATTTTTCACACTTTCAGTCTTTGTAGCATCCCTATGATCATGTGATCAAAATTCAGATGCTTGGCAATTGGATCATACTTATGACCATTACTGTGTCCCAAGGTCATGTGATCACCTTTCACAACCTTCTGACAAGCAAAGTCAATGGGGAAGCCAGATTCACTTAACAACCAGGTTACTAACTTATCACCTGCAGTGATTCACTTAACAACTATGGCAAGAAGGGTCATAAAATGGGGCAAAACTCAACAAATGTCTCTCTTATCAACAAAAATTGTGGGATCAATTGTGGTCATAAGTCAAGCACTATCTGTACAAGCTATTTTGTGACAATAATGAATTAACCTTATCTGAAATTAACCCTCTTTCATATAAATGTCTATACTTCTGAAGCATAACTTAGAAGAGATAACAAATAATAGAATAGAATAGAATAGAATAGAATAGAATAGAATAGAATAGAATAGAATAGAATAGAATAGAATAGAATAGAATAGAATAGAATTTTTTATTGGCCAAGCGTGATTGGACACACAAGGAATTTGTCTTGGTGCATATGCTCTCAGTGTACATAAAAGAAAAGATACCTTCATCAAGGTACAACACTTACAACACTTAATGATAGTCATAGGTTACAATTAAGCAATCAGGAAACAATCAATATCAATATAAATCGTAAGGATACAAGCAACAAAGTTACAGTCATACAGTCATAAGTGGAAGGAGATGGGTGATGGGAACGATGAGAAGATTAATAGTAGTGCAGATTTAGTAAATAGTTTGACAGTGTTGAAGGAATTATTTGTTTAGCAGAGTGATGGCGTTCGGGAAGAAACTGTTCTTGTGTCTAGTTGTTCTGGTGTGCAGTGCTCTATAGCTTCTTTTTGAGGGTAGGAGTTGAAACAGTTTATGTCCAGGATGCGAGGGGTCTGTAAATATTTTCACAGCCCTCTTTTTGATTTGTGCAGTATACAGGTCCTCAATGGAGGGCAGGTTGGTAGCAATTGTTTTTTCTGCAGTTCTAATTATCCTCTGAAGTCTGTGTCTTTCTTGTTGGGTTGCAGAACCAAACCAGACAGTTATAGAGGTGCAGATGACAGACTCAATAATTCCTCTGTAGAACTGAATCAGCAGCTCCTTGGGCAGTTTGAGCTTCCTGAGTTGGCACATAAATAAATAGTTATTTAGATCAACAATAGTTTTACAAGATTTAGGATTGGTTGCTTAACAACCATTCAAAATTACAATGAGCCCACACGAGTGCTTTATAGTTCATAAAACATTGTAAAACGTGATGCCAGCTCCTTCTGGTCGCATGACCACATGACAATCTAAATCTTTATCCCTGGTTGCAGTATCCTGCACTCATATATGATGGAATGTGCACCTGTAGGAGCAATGGGAAAGTTTTAGCAACATATTTTCCCAAAAGAGAGGCCCCGATTAAGCGACTGCATAGTCCTGAGCTGGATGGGGGAGGGAGAAAGATGTTCAGGGTAGCCACACCCTAGAATCTCTCAGGATAATCTAGAGCAGGAGTGTCAAACTCGCGGCCCATGGGCTGGATGCGTCACATGCTGGTCCTGCCCCTGCCCAGTTTAACGAAGGGGAAAAAGGTCCTAATACATCATGTGATGCTGCGCGGCACCCCCGGCCTCCATTTCACCATCAAAGGGCTTCCCTCCCACCTTACCTTGATTTTTTACTTATGCGCCTCATCCCACCTCATGCAATCAGGTGCAACAGAGTGGTGGGTTTATTTTGGGGGTAGAGCTTATATTGGACGCACATATGAAAATCAGGCTAGGTCTTATTTTCAGGAAAAAACAGTAGTATATCTACATGTTTACACATTTGTCATTCTCACTAATAAAATAATTTCTGGGAGAAAAGGTGAATAGAAACTGAGAAAATATGGAATAGTTATTTCAGATCTGTTCAGGTCTTTGATTAACTAATCACCTCAGTGTCAGTTTCATCCATATGACACCTTCATTTATTTAAAATGGCTCCATTTTTGTAATTGCAGTGATGATTAGTACATGTCACCATACTTCACTTTATTAGTATTGTCCAGAACATACATCTTTATGTCTTATTAATTCATGCTTTTGCATTCTATATCTATATGACTAGGCTCAGTGGTGGGTTTCAAATTTTTTTACTACTGGTTCTGTGGGCGTGGTTTGGTGGGCATGGCAGGAGAAGGATACTGTAAAATCTCCATTCCCTCCCCACTCCAGGGGAAGGATACTGTAAAATCTCCATTCCCTCCCCAATCCAGGGAAAGGTTACTGCAAAATCCCCATTTCTTCCCAATCAGCTGGGATTTGGGAGGCAGAGAATAGACTGGGTTGGGGCCAGTCAGAATTTTTACTACCAGTTCTCTGAATTACTCAAAATTTCCACTATCAGTTCTCCAGAACTGGTCAGAACCTGCTGAAACCCACCTCTGACTAGGTTGTTCAGATTGGCAAAGCCAGAGGTCAGGAACTCATGTCAGGTATAAACAACCATTCAAAACAGAGACTGAAAGAAGGGATTAAAAAAATAAAATGCAGATGAATAAATAAGGGATACCTAAATGTTCCAAAAGTTATAGCTTTCCACTATACCATTAATTAGCTGTAAATAACTGAGTATTTACTTTAAAAATATTAAAAATCGCACAAATGTTCTAAGCTGAGAAGGAATATCAAGAACTATGACCAACAAATTTTAAATAATTGAGTTAATTGTCAATTACAATAAATTCAACCCACATAATGAAAAATCTGTTTGGATTTAAATATCCTCTAAAACTGAAATATAGGCTGCATATGTAAAGAAACCTAAATGTTGACTACAGTACAAGTCCACGAATGAAGTTGCAGTTTGGGAATGTTTGAGTTGAATTTTATATCAGATTTAATTTTCAACTACAGTTGTCCTAGATATTATACCACCCAAATCTGATTTGTTGCAGTGCCTGTCATTGTCCCTTCCCCTCTGTGGCTAGTTATTGCCTTAAGCGACAATTTTATCCTCGGCTGCCAGGTTGCTATGTTCTTTGCTGATCAGTGGTTGCTGTTTTAATAATCTTGAAGCTGATGGCCCATTAAGTCAATGAATCATCTTCAACCCTAGTCATACATGCTTCATGAACCCTTACGTCTCCCAGGGTTTCTGTCCAGGTTGACCAAGCATGTTCTCCTAACTTTCATATCTCCAGCTCACAGCACAGCAAAGCTTTCCTTCCTCGTCCTTTTAAAAGAACGTATTTAAATAGCAAAGTAGAAATAGTGCTACTTTGTTTCTATAAAGCTGACTATCAAATTTGTTTCAGTGGTGAAATCGGAACCAGTTTACTGCCGGTTCACTGGCTGTGCATGCGTGCTGCGTGCCGAACGTGCACTACACATGTGCAGTGCGCACCAGGCACCAAATGCAAGGTGCATACACACATGCACAGTGCATGCTAAAAGGAGGCATGGGGTAAGTAGAACAGCGCGTGGAGGTGGGGTGTTGCGATCAGCTGTGGCGCCCGATCTTTTTTTTTACTTTTAAAAGCGTTTTTAACAACCTATTCGGCCGAATAGGTTGTAAAAACATGCTTTTAAAAGTAAAAAAAAAAGGCTCTGACGATCACGCAGCTCAGCTGTGATCATCAGAGCCTTTTTTTAACCTTTTAAAAGTTTTTTTTTTACAACCTATTCTTACCATTTGGGCGGGAAAAGCGAGGTAGCCGGAAAGAAGTGGCAAGCAGCCAAGCGGATGACTGGGCGATTGGGTGGGCATGGGTGGTGGTGGTGGCGGGGACAGGGATTTTTGCTACCAGTTCTTCAAACCACCTGCCACCATCGCTACCGGATCAGCGATCCAGTCCGAACCGGGAGCATTTCACCCCTGGTTTGTTTCCTTACCATAAATTTCCATGGACCTACAGAGGAAGGTAGGAACGAAACAACAATCTGTTTTGATTCATCAGAGTAGTGAAGGCATCATAATGGAAGAAAAGAAGAAAACAAAGGTTCTTTGTTGTATAATATGGGAAGGGGATATGGAAGTATCCGTAAGTGCAAACATCTGGGGAACAAAAGGAAAGGCACAGGGACTAGCAAGCAAGGAAAAACAATTCCTAAAAAGAAAAAGAAAAGAAAAAGCAGTTCGTGTAGGAACCATCCTTGCATGGATAAGACTGACCAGAAGCAGGGGAAGAGGGATCAAGGCTAGACTCTGGGCTGAGTAGAAGTCTTGCAATCCAGACTGATTTTCTGAACTGGCTTAAGTAATAGCTGGGAGCAGAGAGTAATATGAATTTTTTTTTCCTATTGGATTTACCAAAGAGGCTTGAGGAATTCTATGCATTGGAATAAGAAAGAAAAAAAAGAAAGAAGGGGAAAGAAATCAAACCTTATGGCTATATTTGAATGAACTAAAGATTTAGTTTGTTAGAAGTGAAACAAAGTTAAAGTTGATTTATTTGATCAAGGTTAAAACAAAAAATTCTGGCAACCCTTTAAGGACACCCCCCCCTCCACTGACATCAGAACTGAAAAGATGATTTTTAATGGATTTGTTTATGGATAAGAGATGGGATTTGGGATGAAGAGATAAATATCTGTAACATTACAAGGGGGTGAAGAGCCACCAAACTGGTTTATGTTTGCTATGATGAAGGTTCGAAGTAACTTCTTTATATCAGTCTTTTCTCTTATTTATTTCATTCATACTTTCCCCAACAAATTGCCATGGCCATTTCATCGGAAATCAGTCTTAGAAAAAATGAAGTGTCTTCAGCAAAATTGGATAGGTTCTCATTTTAAATCCTCAGAACTTTTAAACCCCTTTTAAAATAGTTCATCAATCAGTTCTGAAATAACTTCACCAAAAAGGGACACTGAACATCTTGATACCCACCATGCTTTTTAATCTTTTGCATTTTTACTATATGGTTTTTTTTTTTAAAAATATTTATGTGGTCTTTTTAAATGAGAAACAGAAAACCTTTCAGATAGTAACATGTAGGATCCTGGGAGGATGTTCATGTCAAAGGGGGACCTGCCTATTCACAAAATACCTTACTTATTATGGTCAAGCCAATTAAGCTACTAAACTCAAGACATCCACTGTCAAGCTCAGCACACCCACTGTGAAAAAAATAAAAGGCACCCCTGTAAGCCGAGAAGATAGCTCCAGGATTGGAATTCCATAGCATGGCATGGTATTCCATGTTCCCTAACTTCTTTCTGTGTGTGACTCCAAGTCAGTTTTGATTCCTGGCAGCTGTCTGGAGAAGTTCCTGCAGTTTCCTTGGCAAATTTTTAAAGAAATGGTTTGCCATGGTCTCCTTCATGGAGCTAAGAGAAAGAGAGAGTGTGACTGTAACTGGCTCAATGTCACCCAGATTGCTTTATGCCTAAAATAGGACTAGAACTCCTGTTTCCCAGTTTTTAGCCTGATGCCTTAAGTGCTAGATCAGGGGTGTCAAACTGAATTTCATTGAAGGCTGCATCAGAGTGTTGTTTGACCTTGGGGGTCGGGGTGGGCATAGCCAGGGGGGTATGGCCAGCTCGACATCACTTGTGTCGGGAGCTCCTGTGGTGGCCCAAGCACTCTGACAGAAAAAACTGGCTCTGGAGCTCCGTTTTCAGCTGTGACAGCCTCCTGCAACCCTCTGCCAGTGAAAATAGAGTTTGGGACTGCTGCCCTTGGCACTCATGAGCTCTATTTTCAGTTGCGATGGCCTCCTTCAACTCTCTTCCAGCAGAAACAGAGCTCAGGAGGGCCGCACGCAGCCCTCCCGAGGCTCCATTTTCACTGGCAAAGGCACCATGGGGCAGTCCTTTGCTGTTTACAGGGCAGCCCCATGAGCCAAATCTAAGCACTTCACAGGCCAGATCTGGCCCCTGGGTCTTGAGTTTGACACCCCTGTGCTAGACCAAACTAACTCTCTTCCTAGCCTTTGTTTCTGCTAAAAAAAATGCAAACTTTTACTTTTGTTAATGATGTTAGTGAAGGTTGCTTCTACTTGCATAAGATGAAACTTCCAATTATCAGCTCTGTCCCTCATTTCCTTAGCAATAATCTTCATTAGGTTACCAAAGAACACCAGTTCATCTCAATTTTACCCCTGCAAAATCAACTTATATCTCAGTCTTCTCGAAATTGACTGGTTTAGGTCTGGCAAGCCAGAATTGGGTGAATTTATAGAGTAAGTCACCATCTGGTATTGTTTTAGCCAAGAGAACTCCTTTACTCTTATCTTAGGCTAAGTCAAAAGCCTCAAATACCATATCCCGGGATCAAGAAAGAAGAAATTTCCTGAGAGAGCAATCAATCAGTGCAACGACTTGCCCCCCCTCCTCCACCCAGAAGTTGTGGGTGCTCCAACACTTGAGGTTTTAAAGAGATTGGGCAGCCTTGTGTCTGAAATTGTGTAGGGTTGCTTGAGCAGGGGTTGGACTAGAAGACCTCTAAGGTCCCTTCAACCTCTGTTATTCTAATATTCTGATAGCAGCACCTTGGAGAGTTCCAAGCAAGCAGTCTATTCTAACAAAACAAAACAAAAAAACCCCTGGAGTCTGATGATACTGTGTAATTCCTGCTGTCCAGACTTTGAATATTGAGGGTTTTTCTAGAACATATAGCAATATAAAGCACAATCATCCATTACTGGGCAAATGCTGTGGAGCAAGAAGGGATATGAGCCGAGACTGAGGAAAAGATATTTATTCTAGTCTCAGCTAGTATTTGATGTGATTTGCATTCTTAATTTTGAATCCATTACAATACTGCCTAGTCATGGTGACCTAAGTGCCAGTGTTCATTCTTGCTTTGGATTAAGTTTCCAATGTGGATCTTGCCTGATGTCCTTCTGGCCAGCCATAAATAAAAAGAAAATCATAATAAATATACCAATTATCTTCTTACTTTCTCTTTTTTCCCTTATTCCAATCTATCTTTCCTTCACCTTATATCTCTCCCTTTACTTGGCAAAATGTACTCTACAATTTTTGCCTTTTATTTTACTTCCTTTATTGCAACACAGCAATAGCACTTAGAATAGAATAGGATAGAATATTTTTATTTATAGACCGCCCTTCTCCCGAAGGACTCAGGGTGGTGTACAGCCAAGAATAAAATACAGGAAAAACAACAATACAAAACTAAGAACAACCCTTAAAAAAACCTATTTGATATGGCTACTTACAGATAAAATATTACCCTCTAAAATTTACAAAAAATTTAAAACCCATAAAATCAATTTGATAATTTAAAATTTAAGCGAGTCCAGCAAGACGAAATAAGTAGGTTTTAAGTTCGCGGCAGAAGGTCCTAAGGTCAGGTATTTGTCGGAGTCCAGGGGGAAGCTCGTTCCATAGGGTAGGAGCCTCCACAGAGAAGGTCCTCCCCCTGGGGGCCGCCAGCCGACATTGCTTGGCTGACGGCACCCTGAGGAGCCCCTCTCTGTGAGAGCGCACCGGTCGTTGGGAGATAGACGTTGGCAGTAGACGGTCCCGTAGGTATCCCGGTCCTAAGCCATGAAGCGCTTTAAAGGTAGCAACTAACACCTTGAAGTGCACCTGGAAGACAACAGGCAGCCAGTGCAGACTTATACACCATTTCATAGTGCTTTGCAGCCCTCTCTAAGCAGTTTACAGAGTCAGCTTATTGCCCCCAACAATCTGGGTCCTCATTTTATCAACCTTGGAAGGATGGAAAGCTGAGTCAACCTTGAGCCGGTGAGAATCGAACTGCTAGCAGTCGGCAGAATTACAGTATCCTGCAACACCAACATTGGGCTATCCCGGCTCCTTAATCATAGCAATCCCATTTGCTGAAAAACACTGACTTTTCTGCTGCTCTCATCTACTTTACAAAAACATCCTCCTATTTAGACAAAAGCTCTCAATGTTACCCACACTGTGCTTCCATGGAGGGGACAATACGTTTTAGTTCCAGGGCCAGGATTACAGAAAGAATTCTCTATCAGCAAAATAATATTCCTTCTCTCCATTATTTGTGTCCCAGGAGCTTGTGCTATTTCCTAAAATAATTATTACAAGGGACTCAGATCAACACTCATATTCTTGGAGTTTAAAGGATTCTGTGTATACTTATAGGCATTCCTGACTAGGAATTTGATTGAATAGTGATTAATCAATTAAACAAGTTTATAACTATAAAAAGGATAATTGTTTAAAGTAAAAACATTATAAGGATAGGTAAAGCCATCTTTCTAGGCACAACAGCTATCGCCTGTTGCTCTTTCAGGTTCTGGTGCAGGACTTTGCATGTGCAGGAGCTTCTGGTTTCCGGTGTGAACATGCACACACACCAACTGGTCTTTGCACATGGATGTGCACAAGGAACCGGACGACCAGGTGACCGGTGCTCATATGCACACCAGAAACTGGAAGCTCAGCTTCCCAGCACACCGCGCGCACTCTTGTTTTGGCACACGGTGCCGAAAAAGTTTGCCAACACTGGCCTAGAAGATGGCTAGCTACATGATAGGGTCATAAGACTAATCAATTAATAAACTAATAAAGGCTAGCTACATCATATCCAGGTCTGATAAAATCCTTGGGTGTTAAATAAACAGGGCGGTAGGGTGTAAACAAATGGTGTAGGGTCTCCTGCTTGGGCAGCGGGTTGGACTAGATGACCTACAAGGTTCCTTCCAATTCTGTTAATCTATTAATCTAGCAGATTTACAGTATGAGATCAATACCTTCCAACAAAGCTATTCATTGCATTACAATAAATAGGACAAACCAGAGATGGGTTTCAGCAGGTTCTGACCAGTAAATTTTGAGTAGTTCAGAGAACTGGTGGTAAAAATTCTGACTGGCCCCACCCCCATGTATTCTCTGCCTCCCGAGTCTCAGCTGATCGGGAAGTAATGGGGATTTTGCAGTATCCTTCCCCTGGAGTGGGGTGGGAATGGAGATTTTACAGTATCCTTCCCCTGCCACTCCCACCACACCACACCCACCAAGCTATGCCACACCCACCAAGCCACATCCACAGAACCGGTAGTAAAAAAAATTGAAACCCACCACTGGGACAAACCTATGTAGATTCTAAAACTGTGAGGGTTGAGGAGGAGGAATGGGTTGTTCTTTTCCCTTTGAGAAGCCATAAAACTATTTCAGGGGCTTGCTTTTATTTCAGGTTCACAGCATATCAAATTGCTAAAATAAGATTACTGTTAAAACAGGGCAATAAAGTATCAAAATGCATTGCTTCCAGAGGAAAGAAAGATGCCATTCATAAAGCTGCAATTGTCTCAAGACTCATTATTTTACCGTTTTGTCTGTTAGTTATACAGGACCAGGCCATAAATCATTGACTGTGTCTGAGCAAAGATGTCCGGCATATGAAATTGCTTAAATCTATTGGGCTGGAAAATACACAACAGAGGACGCTGGATCCCCTAGCAGGTTGTTATGCAGAACTGAAGGTCAGTATTCGGGTTTTGGAGTAGATATAGCTGAATAAGCCTGATTAGTCCTACCGTATTGATGAAAATACTGTATAGTAGGTAAGTAAATAGTAAGGGTTGCGGTGGCTCAGTGGCTAAGACGCTGAGCTTGTTGATCGAAAGGTCGGCAGTTCAGCAGTTTGAATCCCTAGTGCCACGTAACAGGGTAAGATCCCGTTACTTGTCCCATCTTCTGCCAACCTAGCAGTTCAAAAGCACTTAAAAAAGCAAGTAGAAAAATAGGGACCACCTTTGGTGGGAAGGTAACAGCATTCCCTGCACCTTTGGTGTTGAGTCATGCCAGCCACATGACCATAGAGATGTCTTAGGACAGCGCTGGCTCTTTGGCTTTGAAACGGAGATGAGCACCACCCCCTAGAGTCAGGAACAACTAGCACATATGTGTGAGAGGAACCTTTACCTTTTTATTAATGAAAAAGTTGAAACAATGTACAATAAATACTGGCCAGTGGTGTAATACAATGCTTCTCCTCTTTACAGTAAAGTCATGGTCACAAGCAAATGATCATTAGCCTCCCCCCCTTTTTTTTCTTAACATCATGCCTTATCTATCCATAGGAGTGCTTCCTGTTCCCTTTCTCTCTCTGACTTGGCATTCTGATAATCCCAGAAGCCCAATCAAAACCAGGGAATTTCTTTCTGCCCTTAATTTGCTGTCTTGTGAGTCAAAAGATTAGAGTGACAATCCAGGAGAAGTTTTGGAAATAAGTAGATGCCCTGTTATTACCGGAGAGGGGACTAGGTAGTAATAGTAACAGAGTTGGGAGGGACTTTGGAGGTCATCTAGTCCAACCCCCTGCTCACGCAGGAGACCTATACTAAGGATTCGAACCGTCGACCTTTCTGATCGACAAGCTCAGCGTCTTAGCCACTGAGCCACCTAGGGGGCTGCCTAGGGACTAGCCCTTTTCTACATGTATATAATTTCCTGAACACACACACACACAGATATGATACACACGCCATAGGATAAGGATTAATGTGCTTTGAATTTGTGGGAGAAGAATTTTATCTCAACTCTAAATATTAATATTGTCCTTCCTACCTATCCTTCTTGACAGATGACACTCCTCTGCAGGAAGACACAAGACTAAGGAATTCCTGGTTCTTGCAACTAAAAGAAGATTATCCGTAGGATTGCGCATGTGATATCGATAGGACTGCGCCTGAGATGGGCTTGCATTTATCTGAACCTTTTGAAGGGATGCAGTTGTGCTGTGAATCCATCAATGGCTCCTGCATAAAGAACAGCTGGTCAATGAGCATCCGATTTTCCATGTACATCTTCATGCTGTGTGTGATCCTGGCTACTGTGGCTGGCAATCTGGCTGTTATCATCTCCGTATCACATTTCAAGCAGCTCCAGACGCCTACAAATTTCCTTATACTCTCAATGGCCACGGTGGATTTCCTTCTTGGCTTCTGTGTCATGCCTTACAGCATGATAAGATCCGTTGAGAACTGCTGGTACTTTGGAGAGTTCTTCTGCAAAATCCACACCAGTGTGGATATCATGCTGAGCACGGCTTCCATTTTCCATCTTTCCTTTATCTCAATTGACCGTTACTATGCAGTCTGTGACCCGCTGCGATACAAAACTAAGATAAACACTTCTGTCATATTAATCATGATTTTTATCAGTTGGATATTTCCTGCCTTGTTCGCTTTTGGACTGGTCTTTTTGAAACTCAACGTATTGGGAGCAGAAGAAAAGTTCCACGAGTTTATTTATTGTGTGGGAGGATGCTTCGTCTTTTTCAATGAAACTTCGGGTGTAGTGGCCTCCATGTTTTCCTTTTACATCCCTGGGTTTGTCATGCTAGTTGTCTATGGGAAGATATACATAATAGCCCAAAGGCAAGCCAGATCCATTACAGCTGCTATGAGCCAAATACAGATAAGGTTTGAACTACAGCGTCATATCTCCCAAAACAGAGAACGAAAAGCTGCAAAAACATTAGGTATAGTGGTTGGGGTTTTCCTCATATGCTGGTCCCCATTCTTCTTCTGCACCCTCTTGAGCCCATTTATGAATTATACAATCCCACCTCTCCTTATTGATGCAATGGTTTGGTTTGGTTATTTGAATTCAACACTGAACCCAATTGTTTATGCATACTTTTATTTATGGTTTCGAAGGGCCCTGAAGCTGATTTTATTGGGGAGGGTTTTTCAGCAGGATTCATCCAGAACTCAATTATTTTTGGAATAAACCAGGGGTGAAATCTACTTACCTTCCCTACCAGTTCAGAAGTGTATGCGCCACGCATCATGTGCATGTGCAGACCCTCTGTGCATGCGCAAACCCTTCTGCACATGCGCAGAGAGTAAAAAACAGGTTACTTCCTTGTTAAAACCAGGAAGTAATGATGACCGGGCAGGTGGGCGGAGCCTCACGCTGCTGTCGCTACCGGTTTTCCAAACCACCCGCCACCATCGCTACCATTTCGGCCGAACCGGTAGCATTTCACCCTTTGAATAAACCATACTGAAAGGGAGACACAGTTCCTCAATATTTCTTTCTCCTCAGAGGTGAGGGTAAAGGAGAATTTAGTGTAACTTTGTAAGTTTAAAGTGTAAACTTGTAAGTTTAACAGAAATGAGACATTAAAAATGAGAATAACTAAATAATATGTGCAGCTAATTTTCTTTCCAGCAACAACATGGACTTTGAGATAGAACTATGAAGGAAAGGCCTCCATACTGCAAGGAGACCAGGGTGGGATAAAAAAGTGCCACATTAGACTTTGGTGGCTGATCTATCTTTGCTGTTTCAATTCCTTTAAGCTGAGTGCTCCAGAGATATTTGTTTACATACTTTTTAAAATAATCCTAATATTGTCCCAAGATATCTTCGGATGGTCCATAATATCACCTCCTTTAGGTAAACAGCATACCTGATGTCACACGTTCCGTCATTTCTTTCAAAACAATCAAGAATTTCAAAGTTTTCCTCAGCTGAGGAAGCTTTTTCCTCCCTTTCTCTACTGGAGATTTCAACACAAACATACTTCTGTGGTATGGCCATATGCTAAATAAATAAATACATTCTTTGTCCCGCTTTAGTTTACTTAGTTGGTGGGAAGGCAGTACACTTAGGAAGAAATGATATCAACAATGGGGAGAGGGGCACAACAGATACCATAAAGTAGTGTACATGTAGTAAGTGACTTGGATGGACAAAGAAAGTTGTAAGTGTTCAGTTGACTAGCGCTGGTAACGTTCACTTCCCATTTCTTATAAAAACAAAATTGAGACTCAGGAAAGTCATGCGTAGACAAATACACTTCATGCTACATAAATACCGTTCCTCTATTTATCGGTCGTGTATGAATGAATTCATGTTCTATAGATACATGCTATGTGAGAACTAATTGTACTTGTAGCTGAGAACCCACTATATAGCTATATGCTCCTCCCAGGGAGAATGAATGTTGCATTTTGCTTTTGAATGGCATGTTAAAGGCTACATTTCTCTCACTTATTTAGTCAGTGAAGCTCCTTCTGTTTTCCCCATCAAAAAGCAGGGTATGATAAACAGTTGAGAAATGCCAGTGGAAATGGAATATGGGGGGCAAATTAAACTGCCCCCCATCCTAGGGAATCAATCTGCTTGTAGTGCAGCAGTGACAAGAGGGTCTACTGCTTGTGCAGGGGGTTGGGCTAGATTAGATTAAATCAGTGGTGGGATTCAGCCAGTTCGCAGCACTTCAGGAGAACCGGTTGTTAATATTCTGAGCCGTTTGGTGAACTGGTTGTTGGAAGAAATCATTAGGGCAGAGAACCGGTTGCTAAATTATTTGAATCCCACCACTGGATTAAATTAATAGAGTTGGAAGGGACCTTGTAGGTCATCTAGTCCACCCTCTACCCACCCTGCCCAAGCAGGAGACCCTACATCATTTCTGACAAATGGCAGTCAAATCTTGTCCTGAAAGCCTCCAGTGATGAAGCTCCCACAACTTCCGAATGCAAGTTGTTCCCTTGGTTGATTGTTCTCACTGTCAGAAAGTTCCTCCTTATTTTTATGTTGAATTTCTCCTTGGTTAGTTTCCATCCATTATTCCTTGTCTGGCCTTCAGGTCCCTTGGAAAATAGCTTGACCCCCTCCTCTCTGTGGCAGGCCCTCAAATATTGGAACACTGCTATCATGTCTCCCCTGGTCTTTCTCTTTACTAGACTAGCCATGCCCAGTTCCTGTAACCGTTTTTCATATGTTTTAGTTTCCAGTCCACTAATCATCCTAGTTGCCCTTCTCTGGACTTTTTCTAGAGTCTCAACATCTTTTTTATAGTATGGTGAGCAAAACTGGATGCAGTACTCTAAGTGTGGTCTTACTAAGGCTTTATAGAGTGGTATTAGTACCTCACTTGATCTTGAGTGTATCCCTCTGTTAATGCAATTTAAGATTGCATTGCCTTTTTTAGCTGCCACTGCACACTGCTGGCTCATATTTCGCTGATTGTCCACTAAGACTCCAAGATCCCTCTCACAGTCACTGCTATTAAGCCTGGTTTCACCCAGTCTCTACGTGTACTTTTGTTTTTTCTTCTTTAAGTGACTAGAAGACCTCCAAGGTCCCGCCCAACTGTTATTCTGTTACTCTATCTTCAGAATGAATTCAGTACGAATTCAGCATCCAGCTTCCTTTGTGCAAACTGAGTGTGACACATGATTACAGATAAAATATAGCTATTATGTCACTTATGGGTCTATTTTTGCTCTTGCAATACGTAGCAACATTTATCAATGTCATGATGTCACCCCAGTGTGCTGTTTCTTCTCCCTCTTCACTTCTGCCTAATTGACTGCCATTAGCAGATCAAGGAAAACACAGCACAACCTGGTTTGCTGCTTTCCTCACAATATGCAATCCTGCTGCTACATCTGAAGGGATTGGGCCTTGTGATCTCTGTGTTTCATTTTAAAGGTTCCTGGAACAGTCAACTGTTCATTAAACTTTCCACAATTAAGGTCTACAAAACTTCAAAACTTTGCATAAGAGACTATGGCTCAAAACAGGACAAATATTTAATTTGACAACCATTCCTGAAGCTACTAGTCATCAGGATCATACTAAGAATAGGCAGAGGATAAATATCCATGAGTTTGTAATCTGGAGATGAAATATCGGTAATAATTTGATCAGTGATTGTACATGAAGCTGAGCAATCAGTTTGGATTTCAAAATTTGGAGTGAAAAGAGATGTAATTGCAATGTGACTCAGTTTCTATACAAAAACATTAATGTTTGTCCATTATCACCATGGTGTTTATCTCCAGCTTTACAAACTTTGCAATCATGTGCAATATATTGAACCACCACATGGTAAAAACCAAAGTAATTGTGGTAATCTTTCCAGCAAGGTTTAGTAAGAGTTTTTTGAGGGTATTCTATTCTGCAAAGAAACGAATTTAACTGGAAATGGGTGCTAAGCATTTTGAAGATTAAACAAGTGAGATTCCAGGAAGCCACTTAGTTTTGCAGTTTTTAAACTGATGGACGCAACATTGGAAGAAGGCAATGAGACATCATTTTAATCTAGTTTATCAGGATGTCTGCTTGGATTAGTGGATTCTGAAAATGAGGACCTGGTGTCAGTAGTTGATACTGGGAACATGACTTCAGGATAAGCAACCATTTCTCTTGGATTAGACAATCACCCACTGATATGCATGCAGCACTTCAATTTAAGTTTCCTTGATTAGTTTTGAAAACAGTCCTCTGAATTTTGGATTGAATATTTATGTCTTTATTATATATTACATTCCTTCCAAAGAAAGTTTATGTAAAGCTTACCACCACTTAAGTGTATACTTGAACTTGGAAAAAAAAACCTTTGGCCTCTTGTGTCCGATTAGAGACAAACACTGCAGATTCCCAGAGAACCTTCTTGCCATCTGTTTTCAAAACAGAAGGCCTCATTTGGGAGAGCAACATTTTGCAGAAGTCCAGCAATACTTAACTTCATTAGCACCTTAATTGCCTCTGTTGTGTAGATCTCGCTTATTATAGCCCAGAAGTATCACAGAGATGCATTAACGAGGTCTCTGGTTTCTACTGAAACCCAGCAGAACAGCAAATCTGAAGCTCGTGAGAAATATGTTTTGCTTTTTTTTTTTTTGTCCAACCCCACTATACTCATGTTTGCCAGGATGCAAACTTTGGCCTTCAGAGCATCATTTGCCCTATTAAGCCTGTGACATTTGCTAACAACATCTCTAATTGCTACACTCATTGGTCAGTCCCCAAAGAGCATTCCTCACCTGCTTCCAATGGGTTTTCATTAGATGGCATCATATACTTAACTTTCCTGAAAACTTTTGAACAGGTCATTGAGAGCAGTGACAACAGCAATAAGGATGGATTCTCACTAGCCATCTAGAGATCATGTGCCTGTGGACTCAGCCCAATAATTCTTCCACTGTTTATCAGCAAATATGTTTGTTTGTTTTTCCCCTGTCGCTTTTGTCTTTCCTTCAGCTTTTCTTCTTGATTCTGCTATATGGCTTGCTCTCCATCTCTATGGACTACTTTTCCAGGGTCTAAGTAGACATGATATTAATGTTCCCCAAATTCCATACTTTCTGAGTTGAATGCAGCATGGGAAGAAAAGAGTTAAATCTTTCATTTCCTTTTTTTTTTAAGTGTCCTGGGAGACTCCCAGAATAGTCTCCAACTTTGGCAACTTTAAGACTTGTGGATTTCAACTCCCAGAATGAAGAGCTGGCTGAGGAATTCTGGGAGTTGAAGTCTACAAGTCTTAAAGTTGCCAAGATTGGATAGCCCTGCTTTGTTGTGTCTGTTATGCTCATTAAAAAAACAGCTCTTATCTTCCAAAAGCAGAATTCCACTCCTTTTCATCATTCTCATTTCAAAGCAAGCTCATTGGTTCAACCCGATTCCCATAGATAATTTGCACTGGGATATAAATCATGGCCCATCATTTGATTTCACTTTCTGTTGTGACCCAGGCCCAAGTAGGTAGTAGGAAACTCAGTCAGTGTAAAAACAAACTTTATTCAGAATTACTTCATTCTCAGCGTAGTTCAACTAAATTAAAAGCAAATTCCTCCCAACACAATTTC
Organism: Ahaetulla prasina; assembly: GCF_028640845.1. Lineage (NCBI taxonomy): Eukaryota > Metazoa > Chordata > Lepidosauria > Squamata > Colubridae > Ahaetulla > Ahaetulla prasina. Next base: position 105,882,639 of record NC_080539.1, read on the forward strand.
TCAGTCCTATCACCAACCTTGGTCTAATTAGGCAAACTGCCAAAGGCCTTTCTTGGCAAATGTTCAGAAGACACCGATATAAATGCAATAAGACAAAGCTGTCAACGTTGTTTTCCAGCAAAGAGCACAAATGCCGTTGCTGGTCTTTTAAGCCTTATGGGAGGGGCCAATCATCTCTTGGCCCTACTCCTGAGTTGTCCTCTTTGCTTGAGCTGCTCTTGCCTTCTGGCAGCTCTTCTCATGCGTGCATTAGGAACAGGCTCCTCCTGTTCCTCTGCCTCACTACTGTCAATCTCTGGAGGCTCTGGAGTCCGCACCTCACTCCCCGATGATCCCGGCCCCACCTCAGCCTCCGATGCAGAGCCCTCATCCGGGCCTTCCCCAGCCTCCAGGACTGGACCACACTCTTCCTCAGCCTCATCACTGTCTGACTCAGTTGGCAGTTCCTTAGGCTGCTGGCAGACCACAACACTTTCCTCCAGAAGGTCAAACTGGAACACAACAGTCTGTCCTCCAACTTTCCCCACAGCAACAACTCTATTCCTGCACTATCCCATAAGTTTATACGGCTACAGCTGGGTGAATGTAGATCCCCTACTGATAGTTCAATAACTCTACCTCTACAGCACTTTGATTATAAGAATTAGAATGCAAAAGTTTTGTCTTATTCAGTTCCCTATTGCTGCTACAGAAAAGTTAACTGCCTTTTGTGCTTATCCCTGGAGCTCCAAAAGGGGTTGTTTATTATGGTAGTTTTATATTCGGTCTTATATTCTTCAGAGTTCAAGGTCACCTACCCAGGATCCCTATTTACTTTATCTGCACAATAATATTCTTGTGAAGTAGATTCAGCTGAGAGAAAGAGATTGAATGAGCTGATTCGAAAGAGCAATGAGCTGAAAATAGCACAAGGAATGCACAGACAAATGCAGAGTCCTTCATTTAAGAAAAAGAATTGAAATAGCAAAGCCTAGGATGGAGCTAACTGGTCCGGTAGCAGTATTTGTAGGCTCATAAAATCACTGAGAGAGCCTAACAGGATAGCTTTACGAGAAGAGGAAAAGTAGGAATGCCAAGAATGTAAACAAACATTTGTCACTATGAGAACTAGAGATAAGAGGAAGTCAAAGTTTCCTTCTCTACTTAGGATGGCACCAGAAGAGAATGTGAAATGTTTGAGATGTGTCTGGGCACTGAATCTGAATTATCATTGCTGTTCACTCACTATCACTTTCTTTTCATATATCATATGATTTAGTATGAATAATATGTATATGTGGATGGATGGATGGATGGATGGATGGATGGATAGATAGATAGATAGATAGATAGATAGATAGATAGATAGATAGAGCTATCTTTGCTTTTGAACTCCATTTTGTTTTCTTTTATACTTTTAAAAACTACCATTCTGATTTTATATGCACAGAGAGTTCGACTTCCTTGGCAGAGGGTCTGATATTAATTATAATCAAATAAATTATAACTAACATCAGATCCTCTGCCAAGGTTCAATTCAAAGTGCTGGTTATCATCTATAAAGAATTACACGGGGTGCAATCTGATGGTTTCTTCCTTTGTGATTTCACTCAGCATCTTCATGCAAACTTTGAGTCCTCGTTCTTTATAAAGTGAAGAATAAGGGCCAGAAGTCTACTTTCTCACTGGTGGTCCCACATTATGGAACACCCTTGCTTTCTGAGCACCAGTTTGCTTTATTTTATACCTTTAAAAACTACCATTCAGATGACCCTTTTATATGCACAGAGAGTTGAGCTGCCTTGGTGAGGGTCTGATGTTAGTTATAATCAAAACATCAGACCATCTGCCAAGGCAGCCCAATTCTATATTTTCCTTGTTTGTGAACCTCCTTAAGTCTTTATCAGGACTGGCTATATATCAGCAATTGTACTGATATCCCCATAAATCAAACAGATAGAAGATTGAATTCCTTTTAGTCATTGCCTTGTTCAATTTTTTTATTAGTTTATCAAGATTTAATATATATACAAAGTACAAAAAAACCCCAATAATGAGAAAATAAGAGGAAAAGAGGAAAAGTATACAGCAAGAAGGAAAAAGAAAGAAAAAATATTAACCTCCAACTCCTTTTGGTGCAGTATAATAAGATAATAAAATCAAACTTCAACTTTTTACTTTTATATAATAATATAAACTAACTGTTTCTATAACAACAAACCTATCTAATTGGCAAAACTCAAAATCGAAGTTTCGTTTTCTTCTCACCTCAAGCACAAAGTCCAGAAGCAGTTTCCAAGCTGAAACAAAAGGTTTTTTTAAAAAAGATTGTCTTTTAAAAAGTTACAAAGTGATGCTACTTTCATCTGCACTGATTAGCAAATTCCTTGCTTTCATCTGTATGGATCGGCAAATTGACTGAGGGGGCCTAAATGGCCTTTTCCAGTTCTATGACTCTAAATTCAACCTCTCCTACTGTTAAATTCGGGCAATAACGAGGCAGGAGACCAGGGTAGTGACAACAGCTCTTTACTATATGGTGAACCCAGCAACCGGGCTGGGGAAAAACCTCTCCTTATATACAGTTTAACCGGCGGCTTCAACCAATCAGCAACGTGCTTGTTTCCCGCCAAAATATTTAAAGATACATTACACTCCTTCCCTCCCAGAAAACACTTTACCTATATATTTACATTATATTTACATTATATTTACATTATATTTACATTATATTTACATTATATTTACATTATATTTACATTATATTTACATTATATTTACATTATATTTACATTATATTTACATTATATTTACATTATATTTACATTATATTTACATTATATTTACATTATATTTACATTATATTTACATTATATTTACATTATATTTACATTATATTTACATTATATTTACATTATATTTACATTATATTTACATTATATTTACATTATATTTACATTATATTTACATTATATTTACATTATATTTACATTATATTTACATTATATTTACATTATATTTACATTATATTTACATTATATTTACATTATATTTACATTATATTTACATTATATTTACATTATATTTACATTATATTTACATTATATTTACATTATATTTACATTATATTTACATTATATTTACATTATATTTACATTATATTTACATTATATTTACATTATATTTACATTATATTTACATTATATTTACATTATATTTACATTATATTTACATTATATTTACATTATATTTACATTATATTTACATTATATTTACATTATATTTACATTATATTTACATTATATTTACATTATATTTACATTATATTTACATTATATTTACATTATATTTACATTATATTTACATTATATTTACATTATATTTACATTATATTTACATTATATTTACATTATATTTACATTATATTTACATTATATTTACATTATATTTACATTATATTTACATTATATTTACATTATATTTACATTATATTTACATTATATTTACATTATATTTACATTATATTTACATTATATTTACATTATATTTACATTATATTTACATTATATTTACATTATATTTACATTATATTTACATTATATTTACATTATATTTACATTATATTTACATTATATTTACATTATATTTACATTATATTTACATTATATTTACATTATATTTACATTATATTTACATTATATTTACATTATATTTACATTATATTTACATTATATTTACATTATATTTACATTATATTTACATTATATTTACATTATATTTACATTATATTTACATTATATTTACATTATATTTACATATTACTTTTCAACGTAATCACGTAAATAGACTGGGCGCCTCCTGACTCTTTCGGACCTGCGCAGTACAGTCTCTGGGAGCGGGTTGAGTTGACCGGAGGGGCTGTTTGCTCCTCTCAGCTCCTCCTCTAGGCCATCCGCCCTGGATTATTTGCCGAGTCGCCCCTGCTGTTTTCTACAGGAACCTGTGGGCGCCGCTGGACCTCCGGAATTCAGTTAAGTCCTGCGATTTTCCGGGTTTGAGTCAGCTGTTGGTTCAAACATGGAATAGTCAGGGCCTGTTTCGCCTGACTCGGGTTGTCCGCCAACTGCTTCCTCAATTGGTCTATATGTCGCCTCCATACTCGGCCATCCGTTAACTCTACCAAGTATGATTTGGGACCTGTTATGTTTAGAATTTTTCCTGCTACCCAGGTCGGGCCCTCACCATAGTTGTGTGCCCATACCCTGTCGCCTATATCCATTCCTCTTGTCTTTTCAAGTCCCCTTGTAACCCTCTGGTGTATAGTTGGGATTTAAACGGTCTAGTGGGCACCTGAGTTTTCGCCCATTAGTAATTCGGCAGGGCTTCTGCCGGTGGTGGCACAGGGGTTCTGTGTTGGACGGCCAGGAAAATATCTATTTTGATTGCCAGTCGCCTGGCTTGAGTCTGACAATGCCTCTTTGCGCTCGGACGAAACGCCTGCAAGGCCATTCGTCGCAGGGTGGAAAGGCGCCGAGAGGGCATGCCGGATGCCCTCTTCTGCCAAGTATTCCTCAAACTGTGTTGCCGTGAATTGCGGGCGTTATCGGAAACCAGTGTGTCGGGCAACCCATGTGTTGCAAATAGGTGCCGAGGACTGAGATCACGGCCTCGGCTGTCATGGATCTCATGAGAATGATTTCCAGCCATTTGGAGTAGGCATCGACTACTACCAGGAAGGTTTGGCCGTGGAAGGGCCGCAAAATCAATGTGGATTCTCGACCAGGGCCCTTGGGGTCTTTCCCATTCCCGAACCGGGGCCGTTGGGGTAGAGGTCTGGACTCTGGCAGGCCTGGCATTTCCCTACCCTTTCAGCAATTTCTGAGTCCATTAAGGGCCACCACACATAGCTTCTCGCTAGACCCTTCATCCTAACGATCCCTGGGTGACCTCGTGGAGGAGATCCAACACCTTTTCCTCAATTTCTCTGGGATCACCACTCTATCCCCCATAGCAGGCACCCCTTGAGCCGAAAGTTCCCACGCTTTTACAAATTCTTTAAAACGCCGCCCGCAGCGGGCCACCCTCTTGTACCCAACCGAGTACAGTCCTCAAAATAATGTCCCGGTATGATGCCCGAGCCACCTCCTTAGACGTGACTGGGCCAGAGTCCAGAGAGTCAATTAGCAGGATGGGCGCCCCGGAGTGGGGTCTCGATCGCCCCTGGTAGTGGGCATCTGCTTAAGGCGTCCGCATGCCCCAACTCTTTTCCGGTCGATGCTGCAGCTTGTAGGAATAAGCGGCTAAGAAGATAGTCCATCGGGTCAATCGTGGCGAAAGTGCCACAGGCGTTGGTCGCCAGCCAGTATCCCTAACAGAGGTCTATGGTCTGTAACAATTTCAAAGTCTCTACCAAAACGATTCGTGAAACTTTTTACCCCTGACACAATGGCTAGCGCTTCCTTATCCAACTGGCTATAGTTCCTCTCTGTCGAGGACATCGCTCTGGAGTAGAAGGCTATTGGGGCTTCTGTGCCATTTGGAAGTCTGTGGCTGAGCACAGCCCCCACCCCGTAAGGGAGGCATCGCAAACCAATAATAATGGCAATGAGCTATGATACTGGATCAGTAAGCTATCGCCGAGAGTAGGTTTTTACTGCTCAAAGCCCTAGCTTCCGACTTTCCCCAAGACCAAACAGTATTCTTTCCCAGAAGCTTATGCAGCGGCTCAGCAACGGTTGCCTTGTTTTTTAAAAAGACCACAGAAAATTCACTAGCCCCAGGAATGCCTGTAGCTCTGTTTTGTTTTTGGGCGCTGGAGCCTTTCTTATTGCCTTGACCTTGCTTTCAGTGGGTGAATTCCTTCTTGTCTATTCTGTAGCCCAAGAACTCTACGGATTCTACCCCTATCTGGCATTTGTTCACTTTAACCTTTAGACCGCTGACCGAAAATGCCCAGAACTTTTCTCAAACGCCCCCAATTCTTCTAAATTTTCGCTGATATCAATACATCATCAAATAGGGACTACCCTGGGAGCCCTTGCAGAAGTCGCCCATTAAATTTTGAATAGCCAGGTGCCACACTCACCCCAAATTGTAATCGGGTACACTTGAAAGCACCTCTGTGAGTCACAATCGCTTGGGCTTCGCTGTGTTGGCGCTCACGGGCAGTTGTTGATAGGCTTGAGCCAAGTCTAACTTTGCAAAGACTTGCCCTTGCCCCAGCGAGTGCAGCAAGTGTTGCACCACGGAACCGGTAAGCGCTTTTCTGTAAGGCTTTGTTTAACGTTGCCTTGTAGTCAGCGCAGATTCTAACTGACCCATCTGGTTTCACTGGGTGACGATTGCCTCCCACTTTGCGTGATCGACTGGCACCAGAATCCCTGATTTATGAGCTTGTCTATCTCCTTGTCAATCTTAGGTTTAAGGGCAAAGGACTCTCCTTGCCTTTAACCTAATGGGGCTACCTGGGGTCTAAGTTGAAGGAAATAGGGGTCCCTTGTACTTGCCCAGGCAGTCCTTGAAGACATCTTCGAACTCGCTCATGAGTGTGTCTTTAGGTTACAGTCACTTCTGTAGATGCCAGTCACTCCCATGCCCAATGCACGGAACCAGTCTAGTCCCAACAGACTTGGCAGGGTCCCTTCGACTATCGTGATGGGCAGGGTCTTCTTGTGTGGTCCGTATCGACGCGGACGGAGGTGGTCCTCGAACAGGGATGCGATTCCCTTGGTAGTCGTGGCACTCGTAGCCGCTTGTGTTTGCAGTTTGGCGATTTCGGCAAAGCTTTTGCAAAAGTGTCCCAGGACATGATTGTGATCGCTGACCCTGTGTCCACTTCTAGTCGGCACGGCACTCCTTCGATCTTCGGTCTGGTGAAGATTTTCTTCTCGACGGGTTGCTGCACGGCCTATTACAATGGTCGCTTGATTTGAATTCGCGCCTTTTTGTTTTGACCAATCGCGGGTCGCCTTGCCGATCCTGCGCCTGATTGGTCGATTTGAATTTTCGGCGGAAGGTTGGGGTGCTCGACAGACTTGAGCCAGGTGCCCTTCTTCTCGCACCGACATGTAGCGCCCTTGAACTTGCATCGTTGACGCTGGTGTTGCCCTCCGCAACTTCCGTGATTCATCCCGGTCTTCTTTGCCCCTTCTCTCGGTGAGGCAAACTCCTTCCTCATCCTCGCCGCCTGATTCGGTCTGGATTTCTTCTGGTGCACCGGGTTGATTTGCACCGCTGGCGTGAGTGGCTTTGTAGGGTTTCCGCCGCTTGGGTGGACATCTCATGAGCTCTGGCTTCGCCCAGAGCGCTTGCCAGCGTTAGATTGCTTTTTGATAGCAGCCGCCCGCAAACGCATGTCTCTGACCCCACGGATGAGTTGCTCTAACAGCTCCTCATCCAAGTCTCGGTACCCACAGTCTTTGGAGGCTTTCCTCAGGGCGGCCATGTAATCGCTGATGGATTCGCCTCTTGCTGTCTGCGCCTCCAAATTCAAAACGCCGACGATTTGGACGGTGTTGGCGAAATGGTTCTTCAATAGATTTTGCAGAGTTTGCCACGATACCGATTGTACCGGCGTTGGCTCTGCCAGGGCTTCCGCGATGTCGATGACCTCGGACCGCAGTGGCTCAGGAAATATGCCCTTTGCGGTTGTCTGAACTCCTTGCAGCTCATTTGCCTCCAGGAAGCTCTCAAACGGGTCATGTACGCCCCCATTTCTCCCTGGATGGGTCAAACGCGCGGGCGGAGTGTAGCTGGCCATCGCTGCGATTCTGCCCTGAGCTTTGCTGGGTTCGGTTCTTCGTGCTCAGCCTGCTCCTGGTGCTCTTAACCTCGAAATCCCACCTTCGTCGCCAGTGTTAAATTCGGGCAATAACGAGGCAGGAGACCAGGGTAGTGACAACAGCTCTTTACTATATGGTGAACCCAGCAACCGGGCTGGGGAAAAACCTCTCCTTATATACAGTTTAACCGGCGGCTTCAACCAATCAGCAACGTGCTTGTTTCCCGCCAAAATATTTAAAGATACATTACACCTACCATATACTGACTTTGATTCTTGCCCTTCTCCTTCTCCTACTGACATAATTTAAAACTTAACTTTACACAGTCTCATTTGGCCCACAGCGAAAATTTTTAACAAAGGCTTGACTGAAAGAAATCTCATTTTCTGATTGCACTATTATCTAAAAGTTTTGCGTAGGTCACAAAACCTGGTAGATGCTGTTTCATAGCTGACATTATCGTGGAGTTGAAAGGAATAATTTCTCCAGGAGAGTTGAGCTTCAGTCTCATTGGTAGCAATCAACCTCAACGCTTCTCCCTAACATTCTGAGCAATTTTTCTTGTGTCCAATAGTCTCTGGGGAGCTGCTGTGTTATAAAAGCACATCATGATTTTACCCCTATTTGTTTTTGAAAAGGAATGAGATCTTCTGGATATCTAACAGAACATTGATAATTTCAGTAAGTCCATGCAAACGGCCTTCAGGTAAGAGATGAAAGAAGGAAGAAGCTGCAGTGCACTGTGTGTTGCTAGCAGTGGGGTGGATTCTAGTAATATATTTCTGTGAAGCTTACTAATATTTGAGAATATATTTAGCAGGAGTAAATATTGTGGAACTGATCAGCACCACTGTGGTGGCAGGTTCTGTTCAGTGCAATCATGAAATTCTTGCTGAGACTTATGACTGATTTTTTTTTATTTGATTCCAATTGTACATTTGATCTGGAATGTTTCAAAACAAGAGCATTACAACTCCTATCCATGTGAATCCAGAAGCATTTTTTGGAAGAGGGCAGTATCTACAAAAAGGAAGAAGGCCTGAAAGAAAGGAAGGTAGAAAGAAAAGCCTACTGCATTCTGGCTGGTTAAGGGACTGACTCAGGTTTATGCAAAAAGCAAAAAAGAGATTAAAATTAGCAGTCTGTGTAATATAAACTTGGAAATAGCGATAGAAAATAAATATTCTCATTCTCTCTCTTTCTCTCTCTCTCTCACACACATAAAACAATAATATTATCCAGAATGAATCTAAGGATTATAAATTTCTCTTACAGACTCCTGTGAAATCTGAGAACAATATATAAATAATAATTGACATGACATATACAGTACTCACCAAAGCATGAAATAAATTAAAAGAGAAGCCACTGGTTAATGTGTAGCCTGAGCTATTTCTGAGCTATTCATTCTCAGAAAACTTGAATTCCTCTTAATTATTCTTTGCCTGATTCTGCATGCCACTAAGTAAACCCTGGCAACCTTTTGTGTTGTTTCAGAGTTATTGTAGGAAAGTAGAAACTGCTTATACTGTTAATTGTTGTATCTTGTTTTGTTGGTCAGGAAAACAGGTAATTAGAGCATTTTGATTTTTTGTATAAAACTGGCAACACTTGTTCAATAATTTCTACCTGTTCTGAGTTACAAGGACATATTTGTAATGAATATGGTGTCTCTTTGTATTTTCCAGCCAGAGGTGCTAAGATAAAGGCCTTTCTTTCAGTTAGGATATTACTCTGAAATAGTAAGTGGGTATCCTAAAAAAAAGTCGTTATAAGAAAGAGCTAGTTTCTGGGTCAATTAGAGCTAGTATGGAGGGGTATTGAAAGAGAAAAGGATAGGTGAAATATGATCCATCTTTTTCATTAATCCTTTCCTACCTTAAACAATCCTGGAGATCTTCTGGAATGGAAAGGGGATAACAGAAAACTGCAATAAGTAAGAGGGGGCTGAAAATTAGCAGCTATCTTACTTTACATAGCGCTTTATGCTAAGTTCAACCTACCAGTGGAAATTATTTAAATTATTTTACAATAAGGAAAAGAAAATGAGCCATACTTCTTTTACATAGTCCTGTTCAGAAACATCAGAAATAGAAAATGATGAGATTTGCTGCTATAGTTAGTCATAGTAGAAAATTATTTTTATTATTGATTTTAATATCATCATATAGTTTGTGGCACATTTTTTTTTTCTTAAAGCACAGGGAAGTTACTTTTTATTAGATGAAGGAACTCATAGAGAGTATGGAGGGTTACCTTGATCAGGATTTTTTTTTTCAAGGTGACCTCTACATCATACTGCGTCTTCGGTGATAGAAGAGACTTGATTACTGCCTTCCACTTAGAACAGGGCTGTCAAACTCCCAGCCCATGGGCCGGATGCATCATGTGCTCGCCATGCTTCACCTGGTTTAGCGAAGAAGGAAAAATCTCAATGCATCATGTAACGCCATGAGTTTGACACCCCTGGCTTAGAATTCTCCACGCCTCCAAATACAACAAAATACCTTATGCCACCAGACTTGAAATCCTGGGTTTAGAAAATTTGGAACTCCGCCGCCTTCAACATGACTTGAGTTTAACTCATAGAATCATCTATTGCAATGTCCTTCCTGTTGAAGACTACTTCAGCTTCAATTGCAACAATACACGAGCACACAATAGATTTAAGCTTAATGTTAACCACTCCAATCTTGATTGCAGAAAATATGACTTCTGTAACAGAGTTGTTAACGCTTGGAACACACTACCTGACTCTGTGGTCTCTTCTCAAAATCCCCAAATCTTCAACCAAAAACTGTCTACTATTGACCTCACCCCATTCCTAAGCGGTCTGTAAGAGGCGTGCATAAGAGCAAAAACGTGCCTACCGTTCCTGTCCTATTGTTTTCCTTCGTTATATCCAATTAATATAGTTATTACATACTCATACTCATATATATGCTTATGTGTTGTATAGTTGTTTCATGCTTATGCTTATATATACTGTGTGACAAAATAAATAATATAAATAGAAATAAATAGAATAATAGGGTTGGGAGAAACCTTGGAAGTCTTCTAGTCTAATCCACTGCTTAAGCAGGAGACCCTAGACCATTCGTTTTATGATTCTACCATTTGTTCTGTATAAATTCTTGATTTTGAGCTGTCCAGGGTTTGGTATAAGATAGAAGGTTATATAAATGTTTAAAATAAATAAATTGTTAAAGATTTTGATTCTTGGAGGAATGAATAACTTCCTATGATTACAAGATACATTCTGGGGATTCAGTTAAGTGGCAACTACAGGCAGTAGTTATACATTTCTGCATCTAATACTTGTCTCAATTTCAGATAAAATACTATGGTTTTTCTTAATGCCTCCAAGCATGTCATTGATTGTTCTGAATTTGGAAATGAATCCTGTCCTGAAAATCCATGGCCTGCAGGTATCCAAGGGGCCATGTATCTATCTCTAAGTGGAATTATCATCACCACAGTCTTCGGCAATATGGCTATCATCATCTCAATCACCTATTTCAGACAGCTGCATTCCCCAACTAACTTCCTCATCCTTTCCATGGCCATCACCGATTTCCTCCTTGGCTTCTTCATTATGCCCTACAGCATGGTTAGATCAGTGGAACGCTGTTGGCGTTTTGGAATGACCTTCTGCAAGATCCACTACAGTTTTGACTTGATGCTCTGCTTGGTGTCTATTTTTCACCTTTGCTCAATTGCAGTAGATCGATTCTACGCCATCTGCTATCCCCTTCATTATTCACACAAAATTACAGTCCCTAGAATCAGGCAATTAATTCTCGTTTGCTGGTCAGTGCCATCTTCTTTTGCTTTCGGGTTGGGTTTTTCTGAAGCATATGCTTCTGGCATTGATATTTATGAGATTTTGGTTGCGTGTTCTAGTTCTTGTCCAATAATATTCAATAAACTTTGGGGAACTGTTCTGTTTTCATTTGGTTTTTTCATTCCTGCCTCTGTCATAATTGGAATTTATATAAAAATCTTTGCTGTGTCTAAAAAACATCTGAGGATCATGAAAAGTTCAGGCAACAAAAATTCTAACCAGCTTTCTAAAAGCACAGACAGAAAAGCTGCTAAGACCTTAAGTATTGTGATAGGGGTTTACTTCTTCTGTTGGTTTCCATGTCTTATCACAATTTTAATTGACCCTTTTTTAGATTTTTCAACTCCCGCTGTGCTGTTTGATGGCCTCAATTGGCTTGGTTACTTCAACTCCAGCTGTAACCCATTAATATATGGCTTTTTTTACCCATGGTTTCGAAAAGCACTTAGATACGTCCTCTCAGGAAAGATATTCCAACATTTCTCCACTGCTAATCTTTTTCCTGAAAATAAATGAATGAATGAATGAATAAATAAATAAATATTTTATTCATCAAACTAAGGCAATCAGTGTTTTGTTTTGTTTCTTAACTTAAAATGGTAGCCTTTGCGCAAGGACAGAAAACGGTCTATAAACCCAAGACCCAGCTTCTTAAATGTCATATGGATGGAAGAAATGTGGTAGAAGCCAGAGTTGTGTCATCAATGAAAGAGAAGTGATGGTGGTGAGAAGTGTTTTTGCAGGAAGCTTTGGCAATGGTCCAGCTGGTACTTCAGGAAGCACTGAACATTCTACAGTCTATATATACTCTTGGAAGTGAAACTATATAAATTAGGAAGATACTACACATGCAATTTCATCCACACTGTCCTGCAATCCTATATTTAATAACTGGTTTAAAATATAAGTCTGTTAAAAAAAATCGTATCTTTTCTCTAAGGCTGGTAGTGTTAGAGGCTTTATATTAATGGGTTGGATCCACAGTATCAAGAGAAAACTGAAAAGGGCAGTTTTTGTGAAATGATGAGGTGGGCCATATCTGGCATAAAAGAAGATGACATTTTTCCCTGAAAGATGGTGTACGTTTCACAAGAGGGTCAGCCTTCAGATGACAACTTCTTCCATCCCAGCAACAGAATAAAAAGTTGCAAGGGACATTTCAAAGAGAATTTATGATAACAGATATGAGAATCTCCTCCAAATCACCTTCCAGTTATCTTCCATAAATAAGTATCAAGAACACTTCGGTCTTACATGCATTTCAGCAGGATATGCAGGAAACTTCCAGAATCCATGTTATTTAAACTGGAAGCAGTAATTTCTAACAAGAGGCTATTTTCCCACAAGGTTCTGAAATAAAATCATAAATTTTAATCCCTCTATATGCCAAAAATATTTAAAAACATACTTGTGTACATGATTAATAAGGAACAATGCTCTTTTGTTTAAAAATTCTTTAATCTTTGTTAATCAAAATCTTTGCAAACTTTTAAAAACAGTATTTTTAATTTTTATTTTAAGAATTATAAAAGGAGTTTATACTTGTTTCTTCGTAACAAGCAAGAATTAATAGTAATAGAGTCATTTGCAGCAATGTGAAGTAAACTGGTTCAGTCTTCAATAATCTTTTACATGGCATAATGCAATGCTACACACACAAACTTACTGGATGCTTAAAATGAAGAGCTAAGGTGTATATAATATGCTTAATGACAATAACAATTGAAAAACAAGGAAGCTCAACCATGAATCTGTTGAGAAACCATCTTATTTTAAGTATCTTAGAAATTTAAATATCTGTTCTGACCTAGGCTTCCTGAGACAGTAAAAAGCACAAGAGTAGTCCCAAAAACCCTCTTTTTATTTCAACACCTGTGAATTATGTTCATCCACAGCCCATAATGAGTCACAAATAGTTTGTAAAGAGTCCGAGAGAAGTCTGCCACAGTCCTTCGGATAAGGCTGATAAGCACCCACCTTTATCTCCCTTGACATGCTTCCAAAGACCTAATTGGCAATTAGCTTTGCAAGGCCACACGGAGCACAGAGTCAAAACAGAGCTTCACAATTTAAACTGACCAGAATGAACAAAGTTGCTTCTTGCAAAGGCTCATGTGCCTTTCTCCTTTTTTATGTCTTATGGGAGGGGCCACTCATCTCCAAGCCCTATTCCCGAGTCGTTCCTTTTGTCTTAACTGTTCTTGCCTTCTGGCAGCTCTGCGCATGCGCGCACTGGGAACAGGCTCCCCCTGTTCCTCTGCCTCACTGATGTTGGACTCTGGAGGCTCCGAAGGCAGCACTTAACTCCCAGATAGCCCTGGCTTCCTGTCTGCCTCCGACGCAGAGCCCTTGTCCGAGTCTTCCCCAGACTCCAGGACTGGCCCATGTTCCTCCCCAGCCTCCTCACTGCCCTGATTCTGCAGACAGCTGAGCAGGCCGCCGGTGGACCACAACAATACTTTAAATACTTACGTACCTTAAAAGTAAAGGTAAAAGTTCCCTTTGCACATACGTGCTAGTCGATCCCGACTCCCATGCTCATCTCCATTTCAAAGCTGAAGAGCCAGTGCTGTCCAAAGATGTCTCCGTGGTTATGTGGCCAGCATGACTCAATGCCAAAGGCGCGGGAACGCTGTTACCTTCCCACCAAAGGTGGTCCCTATTTTTCTACTTGCATTTTTTACGTGCTTTCGAACTGCTAGGTTGGCAGAAGCTGGGACAAGTAATGGGAGCTAACCCCATTACGTGGCACTAGGGATTCGAACTGCTGAACTGCCAACCTTTCGATTGACAAGCTCAGCGTCTTACCCACTAAGCCACCGCATCCCCCTTATGTACTTTAGATATTTCCAATATATGTATGACAATATGTAACCATAGATACTTCAATTATGTTAACCTTCTAAAACTGATTTTTTCTTTTATTTTTTTAGAAAATTTTAAAAAGTGCCTCCAAAGGTGCAAATGTCACTTCTTAACATAAACATAAATAAATAAGGTGGTGATAATATTGATTGACGTCCATTAAGAATGTAAAATATTTTTGTTAGGTATAATACCAGAAAGTTATGATTAAGGGACTATATACTTAATGCTACATGTATTGACAGCAGTGAGAATTGGTATTTGCACAATATTGGAAAAATGAGAACACCTCACCAGATGAAAACATAATCCAGAAAATATTGGACTGTGTAGAGATGAATAGATTGACATTGAAAACAAAAAATAAAGGTGATACAGAGTACTATTCAACGCAGAATAGGTTTCATCAATGGTTAAAGTTAGGTAGAAGTGTCTGGAGGTCCAGCTGTTCCGAAGCTGATCGGACACTAGTTAGGTCTTTTTTCAAAGACCTATCTAGTGGCACTGAGGGTGGCGAGGCGTTCCTACACTTCCTCCCTCATTGCGTCGGCAGATAACCACCCGGATGCCCTGTTTCGGGTGACCCGTTCCCTCCTTCACCAGGGGGGACGGGATGACCCCTTACAGGGACGTGCCGAGGAGTTTAGTGGTTATCTATACGATAAAACAGTTCAGCTCCAGGATAGCTTGGACCAAGATTGCGATGATCCGGATGAGATGACTGAGGCGCGTCTTGTTGATGTTGTTTGGGATGAGTTTGATGCTGTGGCTCTCGAGGACGTGGACAGGTTGCTGGGGAGGCTGCATGCCACTACATGTTTACTGGACCCGTGCCCCTCCTGGCTGGTGCTGGCCACTCAGGAGGTGACACGAGGCTGGCTCCGGGGTATTATAAATGCTTCTTTGTTGGAGGGGATCTTTCCCGCCGCCTTGAAAGAGGCGGTGGTGAGACCCCTCCTCAAGAAGCCTTCCCTGGACCCAGCTATTTTGGGTAACTATCGTCCAGTCTCCAACCTTCGCTTTGTGGCGAAGGTTGTAGAGAGTGTGGTGGCACGGCAGTTCCCTCAGTACCTGGATGAAGCTGTCTATCTAGACTTGTTCCAGTCCGGCTTCCGGCCCGGGTATAGCACGGAGACAGCTTTGGTCGCGTTGGTGGATGACCTCTGGAGGGCCAGGGATAGGGGTTGCTCCTCTGCCCTGGTCCTGTTGGATCTCTCATCGGCTTTTGATACAATCGACCATGGTATCCTGCTGCGCCGGTTGGAGGGGTTGGGAGTAGGAGGCACCGTTTATCAGTGGTTCTCCTCCTACCTCTCCGACCGGTCGCAGACGGTGTTGACAGGGGGGCAGAGATCGGCCGCGAG
Organism: Ahaetulla prasina; assembly: GCF_028640845.1. Classification (NCBI taxonomy): domain Eukaryota; kingdom Metazoa; phylum Chordata; class Lepidosauria; order Squamata; family Colubridae; genus Ahaetulla; species Ahaetulla prasina. The sequence continues at coordinate 105,898,472 of NC_080539.1, forward strand.
GCGCCTCACTTGTGGGCTGCCGCAGGGGTCGATTCTCTCGCCTCTCCTGTTCAACCTCTACATGAAGCCATTGGGCGAGGTCATCAGTGGCTTTGGGGTGAGTTATCATCTGTACGCTGATGATACCCAACTGTACTTCTCCACCCCAGGCCACCCCAGTGAAGCTGTCGAAGTGCTGTCCCGTTGTTTGGAGGCCGTACGGGTCTGGATGGGGAGAAACAGACTCAGACTCAATCCATCCAAGACGGAGTGGCTGTGGATGCCGGCATCCCAGTACAGTCAGCTGCAACCGCGGCTGACTGTTGGGGGCGAGTCACTGGCCCCAACGGAAAGGGTGCGCAACTTGGGCGTTCTCCTGGATGGACGGCTGTCGTTTGAAGATCACTTGACGGCTGTCTCCAGGAGAGCTTTTTACCAGGTTCGCCTGGTCCGCCAGTTGCGCCCCTTTCTTGACCGGGATGCCTTATGCACGGTCACTCATGCTCTCGTCACTTCTCGCCTGGATTATTGCAATGCTCTCTACATGGGGCTACCCCTGAAGTGCACTCGGAGACTTCAGCTAGTCCAGAATGCAGCTGCGCGGGTGATTGAGGGAGCACCACGTTGCTCCCAGGTAACACCACTCCTGCGCAGTCTGCACTGGCTACCTGTGGTCTTCCGGGTGCGCTTCAAGGTTTTGGTTACCACCTTCAAAGCGCTCCATGGCTTAGGGCCCGGGTACTTACGGGACCGCCTGCTGTTTCCATATGCCTCCCACCGACCCGTACGCTCTCACAGAGAGGGTCTTCTCAGGGTGCCGTCCGCCAAACAGTGTCGTCTGGCGGCCCCCAGGGGAAGGTCCTTCTCTGTGGGAGCACCTACCCTCTGGAACGAACTTCCCCCCGGTTTGCGCCAATTGCCTGACCTTCGGACCTTTCGCCGGGAACTGAAAACTTATTTATTTATCCAAGCAGGACTGGCCTGATTTTTTAAACTCTAAATTTTAAATTTTAAATTTTTAATTGTAATTTTATTGGGTATTTTATACGGTTAATTGGACGGTTTTAATTTCGGCCTTTTATTGAATAAGTTTTTTAATTGTTATTTTAGTGTGTATATTAATTGTTTTAAATGAAGGCTGTACACCGCCCTGAGTCCTTCGGGAGAAGGGCGGTATAAAAGTTTAATTAAATAAATAAATAAATAAATAGATGAAGAAAGATTATTGTTATGTGTAAGTAAAATATGAATGTTGTCTATAATTATAAGTATGTTAGTATAATTAATATGATTATAAATAAGCTAATATAATTATAAATATTGCTATAATTGTTACATGTGTTATCATTATCACTATCAGCATATCTGTTATTTTTTCCTTTTGTAAAACAAAATGCCTGCACAATACACCGTCTTCAAAATACTTATGTAGAAATAAAAAACTGGACTTTAAAAAAAATATAAAACTGTGATGATTACCAACCAATGGGAATTCTACTAGCAGAAGATAGATATATTTGTACAATGAATAAGGATTCATGTGTTGGACTAGGAGAAGAAAACCCCAGGTTTTAGTCCACCTCAGACATGGAAGCACAATTGGTGACTTTGGGCCAGCCATTGTCTCTCAGAAGAACATATGTCAGTTTGTTGTTTTAGGTAAAAACAAGAAGGACCATTGTGTATACTGGACCTCCTTGAGTTCCCATTTGAAAGAGAGGATATAAACTTAAAACAATAAATAAATATTTGTCTATTTAAGTTTCTTTAGTCTTATTCCAACAACTGCTAATATTAGCCTACTACCTCTAATTTACTTATGTATTGGATTTTGATGTCATCCATCTAACTGATGCAGCTACTTTGGGCAGCAACTACTGGGCTTAACAAACAGCAATCATAATGAGGAGGTACTATTTATTTATTTTATTTTATTTATTTATTTATTTTGTCACAACATCATACAAAAAGATTATATAGTATATACACATATAAACATATATAGGAAGAAGAAAAGAAAAACAATAGGACAGGAACGGTAGGCACGTTTGTGCGCTTATGCACGCCCCTTATGGTCCTCTTAGGAATGGGGTGAGGTCAATAGTAGAAAGTTTTTGGTTAAAGCTTTTAGGATTATGGGAAGAGACCACAGAGTCAGGTAAAGTATTCCAAGCACTGATGATTCTGTTGCAGAAGTCATATTTTCTGCAATCTAGATTAAAGCGGTTTACATTAAGTTTAAATCTATTGGTTGCCCTTGTATTATTGCAATTAAAGCTGAAGTAGTCTTTGACAGGAAGGACATTACAATAGATGATTCTGTGAGTTAAACTTAGGTCTTGTCGAAGGCGACGGAGTTCCAAGTTTTCTAAGCCTAGGATTTCAAGTCTGGTGGGATAAGGTATTTTGTTGTTTTCAGAGGAATGGAGAACTCTTCTTGTAAAATATTTCTGGACACGTTCAATTGTATTGATGTCAGAGATGTGGTGAGGGTTCCAAACAGGTGAGCTGTATTCTAGAATTGGTCTAGCAAATGTTTTATATGCTCTGGTTAGTAGTGTGGTGTTTTTGGAAAAGAAGTTACGCAAAATTAGGTTTACAACTCTTAGAGCTTTTTTTGCTATGTAGTTGCAGTGGGCTTTGGCACTTAGATCATTTGACATGAAAACTCCAAGGTCTTTAACGGGATGGGGGTCGTCTGTAAGGTAATGTCCATCTAGTATGTACTTAGTTTTAGGGTTCTTTTTTCCTATATGTAAGACTGAGCATTTGCTGGTTGAAATTTGGAGTTGCAGTCCAGAACAATTCAGAGGTAGGTGCCACTTTTATGGTAGATTTTATACGCCATTTGTCTCTTATGCCCCAAGACAAATTCCTTGTGTGTCCAATCACACATGGCCAATAAAAAAATTCTATTCTATTCTATTCTATTCTATTCTGTTCTATTCTATTCTATTCTATTATGTAGCAGCTCTCCAATCTTTAATGGAACAAGTCATTACAATACTTATTTTGTAGGATTATGCTATCATTTGTTAAACAGCAAGGAATATGCTGGTCCTCCAGGCACTTGCGTGCACATTGCTGCTAAATGAACATGTTGGAGACCACACCTTCCAATATAATATTCACTAGAGAGGCCTATTATTCCAACTTGCTTATATAAGGCCTTACTTGATTTCCTATTCCTCAGATACACAATGAAGACAGACTTTGAAAATTAATGCAGTGGATTCTACAAGGTAAGTTTTTTTCCCCTATGTTATTTACATATTTCAATTCCAAGCCAAGAAAGCACACGTTTTTTCTTTTGTTGTAGTTGTAATTTTAAAAAAAGCCTTTAGGTTTATTTGAATAATACACTGAGCTCATTTTAATGCAAACGTATATTGTTTACCCTATAACTGCCTTGAAACTAAAAAGATGTTTGATTTGAAAACAGATGTCTCCTAATATACCTATCAATTGTGTATTCACATTATTCGGCTTTATTTCCGCCTTTCCACATTTCCAAATCGGTATAGACACTATTTATATTGCAGAATTCTTTATCCCAGCTTATTTGTTTTGTAAAGTAGAAGTTTAATTATTAAACAGTACATCAATACATCAGCTAAAGAATAATTGCATTGTAATTGTTCCCTGCAAGCTGGGTTTCTATTTATATTTTTGATGAAAATGAAGGAAAGTTTGCTTGAAAGGGAAAAAAGAGGGAGAGAAAGAGGAAGAAATATTTAAAATATCCTTTTAATCAGGGAGACGACCAGGATCTCATCCCCACACATGTATCTATTTATTTTAGATAGATAAAATCTATTTATTTTAACAACTCTTTGTTTTTTCATTCATATTATAATTGATTATTATCTTTCATTTAGAAAAAGAGCCCAGTTTCCAGCAATGCAGGAAAAAAAATACAAGATTAAGCAAAAAAAAATATCATTTAGCAAATGTGCAGTCATGTGCTAATCATACATATGTGCACAGCATTCCATGTGCTGGCTCAGAGAGGCTCTAATTTCAATATGACTTATTTCTTCTGAAAAACAGAGCCGCTCTCTTCTGTCTATCTCCATTTTCTTGTGCGGTTTTTAAAAAATATCTTATTTGTCCAACTAGAGAAACAAAGATATTGGGCATGGATGGATTTATGCAGCCTCCCAGAAATCTTGTTTAAGCTACAGGAAAGGAAAAAGCAGATGCCCTCCACCCACTCACCCATCCTGGCAAGCAATTTGGTAAGGTTGGGAAGAGAACAATGAAGAGAGAATCATGCAAATATATACTTGGCGGAAGAGAAGACGAAAAGAAAAAGTTGTAGGTAGGAAACCTGGGGATGGTAGAAATCATTAGAATACCCAGAAATATATACCATTCAGGGTGGGTAACTTGCTAGTGAAGGGCTCTTCAGTCACAGATTTCATAGGGAAGGGTGGCAAAAATGTACCCTGTTTTCCTCAAAATAAGACACCCCCTGATTAATAAACCCAATCGGGCTTTTGAGCTCATGGCAATAAGGCCAAGCACTTATTTCAGGGTTCAAAAAAATATAAGACAGGGTCTCATTTTTGGGAAAACAAAAATATTTTACTTGGTGGTCTGGACAAACAAAGACATCCTATTTCCTTTCTCTTTCTGCTGTTAATCTGGGGCTGGATTGAGAGATACAGGAGTAATTCAGGTAACAGTGAGTGAGTCCACCTTCTCTGAGATCTGCCACAAATACCCTCCTGCCTTACATTCCTCATATGGAATCAAGTTGTAACTCCTGTAGCATCTGCCTCTGTTCCTTCATCTCCAAAGATTTGACCAAACCACTCTGAACAAATCCTTATTTGGCATTCCTGTGCACATTGTCACATAACCCTCTATAAAAATAAAAAGAATATCAAATTCATTTTATAACAAGGAGCTCTGATAATCCTCTCCAATTGCCTCCTGCAGTATTCCCTTGTATAGGAATCCCCAAAATGCATCTAAATTCTCCCTTCTCTTTCTCTTACTGGATAGAACCCTTCAATACTGATACATCCAGTTGTTCCAAAGCTCTGTTACAAATTAAATGGGGAGGGGGGAAATCCTTAGTTACTTTTATTCAGACCTTGTCTCAAAAGCTGAATAGGTAAACTTGTGTACAACCTCCAACTGCCAAAGCAATAGCACTTAGACTTATATATAGCTCCATAGTGCTTTACAGCACTCTCTGAGCAGTTTACAATGTCAGAATATTGCCCCCAACAATCTAGGTCCTCATTTTACCCATCTCAAAAGGATGGAAGGCTGAGTCAATCTTGAGCCGGTCAAGGTCGAACTCCTGGCAGGAGTTAGCCTGCAACACTGCATTGTAAGCACTGTGCCACCAAGGCTCTCTCATCTAGCTAGCAAAACTGAATTCATCTTTAAATTTCACTGACTCAATAATCACAGAAATGGGACAAATATACAAACCTTTTCATTCATTCATATATATATATATAAAATATATATTAACACGAGGAATGACACCAGACCCACACTCATGAGGTCCACACAGGATGTCACCACCACACATCCATCCAGAAAGCAGACCCAAACCCACACTGATCAGGAAGCACGACCAAGGACCAGAAGCCAGACCACAGCTGCAACATTAGCCATTTCAAACCCCTCCAATCCATACATGCAGCAGACTGACACCCATTATGAAGATGTAGCACGACCACACGAAGCCAAACAGCAGCAGTGCAGCTCATCAGCTCAAATCCCCCTGCAACTCAGACTAATATATTAAAAAAAGTAAAAGATGTAACAGATGTGCATATTGATTGATGGTAAAGATAAGAACTAAGAATGATTCTACAGTGACAAATCAAGAAAGAGAAGAGCTGAATAATGTTGAATACTGGACCAATGGGATTATACCAGAGGGAATGATGGCACATTTTTCATTTAGCACCTTAGGCTACCGTAGCAATCTTTCAACCTCTGACTCATATTGTTTCCTAGTGTTGGGAATCACATTCTCTGCCTCGTGATTCACATAATCATATTTTTGTTTTGCTTTTTGTTATGTTTGTGTATAAGAGCACAAACGTGCCTACCATTCCTGTGCTATTGTTTTCTTTCATTATATCCAATTAATATAGTTATTACATGCTTGTGCTTATATATATATGCTTATATATTATATAGTTACTTTCATGCTTGTGCTTATATACACTGTTATGACAAAATAAATAAATAAATAAATAAATAAATAAACAAACAAACAAATAAATAAATAATCCCTCCCTTTTTATTACAGAACGTTTGCTGTAGCAGAAAGAGATTTAACGCAGTCGGAAGCCAAATGAGCTCCACAGCAGAAGAAACTATGCCAGTCTTGCTATGCTTTATGATGAATGGATCCTGCCCAAGAACCCTCCATCCCTTTGGAGTCCAGTTAGCCATTTACGGCGTCTGTGCTATTGGTGTGTTGGTTACCATTATGGGCAATCTCTTGGTGGTGATTTCCATCTTCCACTTCAAAATACTTCACACCCCTACTAACTTCTTGCTACTCTCTCTTGCCCTGGCAGATCTCCTCCTGGGCTTAACAGTCCTTCCCTTCAGCACAATCCGCTCTGTGGAGAGCTGCTGGTATTTTGGAGATGACTTTTGCCGGCTCCACACTTTTCTGGACACAGTCTTTTGCTTGACTTCCATATTCCACCTCTGTTTTATCTCTGTCGACCGTCACTCTGCCATCTGTGATCCTTTGCTCTATCCCACCAAGTTCACCCTACGGGTTGCTTGCATCTACATCACCCTGGGGTGGGGGGTTCCTGTGGTTTACACGTCCATCTTCCTTTACAGCAAAGGCATTGAGGAAGACTTAGGCCAGTTTCTGCAAGACTTGCCCTGCATTGGGAGTTGTCAGCTGCTGTACAATAAACTCTGGGGCTGGATCAACTTCCCGGTCTTCTTTTTTCCCTGCCTCATCATGATAGGGTTATACATCAAAATATTTATAGTGGCAACTAGACAAGCTAAACAGATCAGGAACATGAACAAAAAACCCAGAGGGGGCAAACATCAAACAGGAGTTGCAAAAAGAGAAAGGAAGGCAGCAAAAACCTTAGGTATCGCCGTAGGAATCTACCTCTTTTGCTGGTTGCCATTTACCATAGACACTATGGTAGACAGCCTGCTGGATTTCATTACCCCTCCTGTTGTGTTTGATGTTCTTATTTGGTTTGCTTACTTTAATTCTGCCTGCAACCCCTTGATTTATGTGTTTTCCTATCGTTGGTTCAGGAAAGCCGTGAAGCTCATTATAACATGCCAGGCCTTCTCTACAAGAACATCTGCAATTGATCTATATCAAGAGGAATAATCTATGGTTGGGAGGGCAAATACGGTTGGGGGGAAAATAGCATCCCCACACACCTTGCAATCAAAGCACATAGAACTGAAGGTCAATGGAGCTATTTTGGTATCAAGAGGTGAGAAAGTCTTCCTCTTCCTGACAATTAAATAACAATAATGAATTAAATAGCTCATCATTTTCTGCTCTTTCATGACACACACACACCCGCCCGCCAAATCACTTTCTTGGGTATATGCTTTATTTATTTATTTAGTTAGTTAGTTAGTTAGTTAGTTAGTTAATTTGTTTGCTGTACATTGCACCTCCTTTTACTTTTCCTGAGAAGAGTGCTAAAGTCCACTTTCAAAGGATTCCAACTTGATTCCATTATTTTCAAGGCAACCTAACTGTCTACATTTATTACAGGAATGATTTTGTTTTAGTAATGAAATGAGATCAGCCCAAAAGTGCTTTTTCAAGAGGCAGCTGGATTTTCTTGTTTTTCTTTGAAGACATTTCGCTTCTCATCCAAGAGCTGAAGAAGCTTCTTGGATGAGAAGTGAAACGTCTTCAAGGAAAAACCAGAAAGTCCAGTTGCCTCTTGAAAAAGCACCTTTGGGGCAACAATGACTTGGATGACTGAGAATCTCTATAGACAAATGGGATCAGCATTTTCCAGGCCTAGCCATTCATTTCAACCAAACAGAGTCAAAATAGGGTTGAAAGGTCATACAGGTTAATCAGGAAAAATAGGAACCGGAGATTAATTGTAGAAGGCAATTTTACTTGGTGACATCAGTAAATCAAAGCTCATTTGCTTTTAAAATAACACATCTATATTTCAACCAGAATAAGGAATAATAAAAAATTAATAAGGAATAATAACAGAAAGACAAATGGGAGTATATTAAAAAAGAAATGTTCTTTGTGAAAGATGTTATCTGTGGTTGCATGTTCAAAACCTAATCAACACTAATTATTTATTAGGAAATATTTTCCCCATGTTTGATCATATCCTACTTGCAAATAAGAAGCACAAATGAATCTCTTTGGAAATAATTATTTGATGGGAAGAAATATGTAACTATCAATAATCTGTTCCGTATCTTTGAGCTTCAATTATGTCTAAGCAATAAAAGCTAAGCTTTCTTGATCAACTGTATCTTGTCTCCTTTTTGCTTGGTATCAAAGCCATGGACATTGGCTTCTGCAGTTGTATATTAAGCTGCTTGATACATGGAACTATGCCATTATTCGTTTAATCGTATGTTGTTGGGTTAAAGGACAGGCTGAACCAAAACCAAACCAAGTGTATTGTGTATCGGCATCAGGGATGAAATCTAAAAATTTTCCCTACTGGTTTTGTGGGCGTGGCTTAATTGGTGGGTGTGGCTTGGTGGTCAGGTGACTGAATGGGCATGGTCAATAATAATAAATAATAAAAATAATAAAGTATACAAATAAATAAATAATAATAAAAAATAATAATAAAGTATACAAAACTTGGGAGGCCCCAGTCTACTTTCTTTAAAAATAGAGGCCCCGGTCTACCAATTGCCTTTTACTGACAGGCCCGGTCTACCAAGTGCCTTTTACTGAGAGGCCCCAGGCTATCAAGTGCCTTTTTTGGCAGGCACCGGTCTACCTTCTTCAAAAATAGAGGCACTGGTCTACTAACTGCCTACAGCGCTGATCAGCTGTAGTGCGGCCCTTTGAAGTGCCGCGGCAGTCATTTAAGGCTGTTTGCAGCTATATTACCACCGAGAGCTTCAGGAACAGAGAAGAGGAACAGCGAGGCGTGGGCAGTGGGGGGAGGGCAGGGATTTTTGCTACTGGTTCTCCAAACTACCTGCCCCCATCGCTACCGGATCGCATGATCCGGTCCAAACCGGGAGCATTTCATCCCTGATCGGCATGATATGCAAATCCAGCCCTTATCAATTATGATGTTAAGCCTACTTCAGATATGGGAAGAGAGTATGTTGCCACGCCATCCAGTTACTGTGAAGAAGTCAGGAATAGTTGCTAATCACACCTTGTCCTCTTGCTGTACCTCTCCTCCTCTCATGTGCAAATCTCTTTTTTAAAACTGAGCTAGATTCAAATGATTAATTATAACTATGGTCAGTGATGGGATTCAGCCGCTTTGCACCGGTTCGGGTAAACCAGTTGTTATATTATTCAAACCTTCCCCGCCCCACTATAAGTGGATCCTGGGTGCTGTGCTGCAATGGAGAAACAGGCAACTGAGTGGCCGGCAGGAGGGAAGAAGCTGCTTTCCCTCTTTCTTCTCCCTGCTCATTCTCCTCCCCTCGTGCTGGCCACTCCATTGCCTATTTCTCCATTGCAGCGCAGTGCCCAGGATCCATTTTGATAGTCGGGGAGGGGGGTGTAATTTAACAACCGGTTCACCCAGGGTTCACCATACAATTATGGTGGCAATGAAAGTAAAAGAGATTTCATGATAAGGAAGGAAGAAATGAACTGGAAGTGAAGTTCACCCATCCCTCTTAAGCTCACCATTCTGCTCTAGATTAGACAAATTTAGGCAGTAGACATTTTTTCTTAGACTAAAAAAAAAAAAGTTGAAACAATAATTTTCCCCCTCTCCATTACAAAATTAGATTGGGTAAATTTGGTCAGCTTATAATAAGCAATACTTTGGTCAACATTATTATGCTCATTTCAATCCACCATTGTGTAAAGCAAAATTGTTTTGGCTTAGGGGTGAAAGACGCTGAGCTTTTCAACCGGAGTACTTACAGCACCTAGCTGTTGTGGCTCCGGCTCCCGAGCCTGTCCTCATGGAGGAGGATGACTCTGAGAGTGAGGGGGAGGAGCCGACAAGCCTCCTTCTCCAGGTCCCTCTTTTCTGGCAACGCCTCAGGTGCCAGCTGAAGGCCAGGAAGAAGGCATGTTGGAGCCCCCACCGACAGAGGGCAAGGAGGATCAATCCTGGATTGATCCCAGGCAGCGTCGGAAGGAGAAGTGTGCGCAGCAAAAGAAGAGGTGTGGCAGGCCCAGAGAGTGCTGAGTCACTGAGCCACACCCCACAGGGGATAAAAGCGGGTGGAGTTGCTCTGTAGCCCCTGTGACAGACAAAAACTGCAAAGCATGAACTTCGGATCGGTTGTTTTTGAGTTAAGGCCTAGACTGTGAGAAGGAATTATTCTGTGAACTCTTGGCTGCCCCAGCAACGGCCTACAGACACATGGACTCCCATCTCTGCCAGTGATAAGGAACTTGGCAGGCATTTGAACTGTAGCTGCCAAGTCTTTTATCCACAAAGGAAATTCAGGTCGGTTGTAGAATAAATGACTGTTAGACGCTCACCCCTGTGTTCTTCTGTGTGAGGTGGGGAGGGGGGCAGAACACTAGCAGTTTGAAAGCATGCAAATGCAAGTAGATCAATAGGTACCACTTTGGTGGGAAGGCAAGAGCATTCTGTGCACCTTTGGCATATAGCCATGCTGGCCACATGACCACGGAAATAGTCTTTGGATAACACTGATTCCTTCAACCAAGAAATGGAGGTAAAGATTGTGCCCTAAAGTTGGACATGACACGATAGGAAAACCTTTTTGCTGTTCTCCCAATCTTGCAAGGTGCTTAAACTATATTGATCTGTTTTATCTGTTGCAGCACTATGGAGATAGATCTTGGTTCCTAATCTCAACAACACCGAAATGATGAAACATAACTTACAACATATGATGAAATATAACATATGATATCACAATTTGAGTTCCGCTCCTTTGTATTTGACTCACAATATGTGTGCCAATATGAAGGAAGGCAGACTTTCTGTAGCTGGGGATTTTTATAATTAACACATTAGATTATTCATTTCATCATGGCAAGAATGACAAAGAGGATGTCTTCTTTGTCTCACTTCAAATTTGCTTTCGAATGTTAGGTACTGGTTACATATCACTGAACCTTCATGAACTGAGGCAATCTATCTCTGAATAACCGACAAGGAAGATCTCCTGCCTTTGGTGTTCTTATTGTTTTCTTGAGATCTTGCTGACTGCTTGCTAGGAAAACAATGCTGGTCAGCTTTAATCTGACCTTCTTATATTTTTCACTTGGTTATGATACTCTTTCCCCATGAAAAAGGCTTAGAAAAAGGTGAAATATATAGTCCTCATTTAGTGATTGTCTCATTTAGTAATGGTGGTGAAAAAAATAACCTTACAAACAATCCTCATATTTATCAGAGTTATCTGCAAGATGGGTGAGAAATAAATTTGATAATAATTACAACCTTCACAGCTTTGTAAAGAAAAAGAAAGCTGGTATAACATCAGAAACAATTGCAGTGCCACTTAGCAACCACTTCACTTAATGACCAAATTGCCAGTCTCATTTGTGGTACTTAAACAAGGACTTCCTATAAACGTTTCATGGTACAATAGAATCCAACACCTTGTATTCTGAATAAAATCACAATAAATTGGGTGCATTTTACAAGAAAAACTGGTGGTCCATTCTTCATTTAGCTTAGAGGTATTTATCTGGATGCAATGTTGACAAATTGTTCATGAACAAACAACCACACTGAGCAGTATAAATAAGGAAGCTATGAAATGAAAAATGACACCCAAAATCTGCAGTAAAGCAGCAAATTCATTAAGTAGTGAATTAATTAGTATATGCTTTTGAATGGCAACAAACTTTTATTAGATAATAAGACTTCAGAATTTTAGTCAAGGGAAAAAAATATTTCAGCTATGTCTGTACTAGGTTATATTATTGTGAGAACAGTCTGGGTTTTCCAGTGGCCGGGATTCATCACTTCCAAAAGCTAAAATCTCACAAGTCATTATATAGTAACCAAAATATAAGATCTCATTATTCCAAGATGGTAAATATCTTCTGAGGTTCAGCACAAGTTTTATTATATATCAAATGGAAGTATGGATACCATCTAAGAATGGGATAGATACAGGGGTAAAATTCACTAGGTTCTGACAGGTTCTAGAGAACCGGTAGTGGAAATTTTGAGTAGTTCGGAGAACCAGCAAATACTACCTTTGGCTGGCCTCAGAGTGGGATGGAAATGGAGATTTTGCAGTATCCTTCCCCTGCAGTGCCCACCAAGCCATGCCCACCAAGCCACACCACGTCCACCAAGCCATGCCCACAGAACTGGTAGTAAAACAATTTGAATTCCACCACTGGATAGATACCTTGACATAGGAAGGTGCTGCCCTATGCATTTGCAGACTGGATCCTGAAACATACAAGGCAAAAATAACAACAGGATTCATACACAGTACTACATTATAGTTTATTTAATAATGAGCTGTGCATTAAACCACAGTTCGTTTGGTGCATACAACCAGCTGCCACAAACTGTTGTTTAGAAATCATAACAGCTGGGTTCAGACAACAGGCTAAGCCAGGGATAGTCAACCTTTTTATACCTACTGCCCACTTTTGTATCTCTGTTAGTAGTAAAATTTTCTAACCGCCCACCGGTTCCACAGTAATGCGCCGTGTATCGTCGTCTGCACATGCCTCTCACGCATCATGGAATGAGGTTGGGGGCGGCGCTGGCTACCAGCTCTGCTTATCTGTTACAGCTGGGTGGTGTGGGGGGAGATGCGCGAGCTATTCTGGGACGAGGCTCTTTTGTTTGCGGTCGCACTATAGCGCCATTTAGTTTCACTTACATAACGTGAACTAAACTTATGCGCTGGCAATACAAATAGTATATTTTCGGAAATTTAAATTGTCACGGGGAATTTTATGAAAACCTAATGAAAATGTTTTTAAATAATGCTATGAATTTTTTTAAAAAAGTCAATTATATTTTTTTAAAAAAGGAAAGTGCTTCAGTATCGGACAAAACCCCTACCGCCCACCATGAAAGCTGGAACGCCTGCTAGTGGGTGGTAGGGACCAGGTTGACTACCACTGGGCTAAGCCAATAGTGAACATTAAACATTCTTGTTTAATGCAACGTGTGAAACCACTCTGATCCTCACAGCTCTTCACAGCTACCCTAGATGATTTTTGTGTGTGAGAAGATATTATGTGAAAGTCTGGGGGAGCAGGAACCTTGCATATTGGTAAAATGGGTTGTCTGTCTGTTGCCAGGAAGCCATTGTTAGCTTTTGTTGTTCTCTACAGTATTGACTGTGGAAAAACTGTTACACGTGGGTTAAAACTCTGGATGGAAAACAAATACTCACTTACTATAAATGAATCAACCCTTCCATTGATGTTGTGGATGGTTTAATTGATATTATTCTGTGTGTGTTCAAGTTAACTTGATGGTTTAGATTTTTGTTGTATTTATATTTATTTCAACTCTCTCTCTCCCTCCCTCCCTTCTTCCCTCTCCCTCTCCTCTCCTTCTCTCTTTATGTTTTAAATTTTTCTTTAGTTTTTTGTATATGTCTATTGTTCTCCTTCTTTATGTTTATATAATAAAAACAAGTAAGAGTTTTTAAAAAACCCTGTAATCTGCAAAGTTTAAAAAACCTAAATAAATCACACATTCTTTTAACTGCAGATGAAAAGGAAGAGGAAGGTTTGCCATCAAACCAGAAGTTGTAGGTGCTCCATCACTGGAGGCTTTTAAGAAGAGACTGCTCTGGAATGGTATAGGTCAGGGTCTCCTGCTTGTGTGGGGGTTGAACTAGAAGACCTCCAAGACAGAGGTAGGATTCCCTACCGGTTTGCAAATGTGAGCATGTGTCACTTCTGCCCATGCGCAAAATCTTCTGCGCATCCTGTTTGCTCGCACATCACGTCTGGGTGGGTGGGCAGAGCCTCCTGATTCACCCGAACTGGACAGAACCATCTGAATCCCATCGCTGCTCCAAGGTTCCTTCCAATTCTGTTATTCTGCAGAGAAACTCAGAATAATCTCAGATAGGATTTAAAACTTTGCTAACCTCAGGTGAGGCATTGAAAAGAAGTTCTATGCAGCTGGAAAATGTGACAAGCGGTTTCTGAATGCTAAACCTATTGTTAACAACACAGCCTAACATGAAATTCATAACCAGCATAAAATAGTGTTAAAATGTTAGCTTAGGACAAAAATGGGAAACGGAATCTCTAGTCATTCTGCTCCAGAGACTTCAATTGATATCATTGGCCCATTTTCTATGCCAAGTTATCTCACAGGCTTGTTATAGGATCACTTAAGCTCTTGGAGGAATGGCAGGGTGGATATACTGTAAATCTAACAAACCAAAATTTAAAACAGATTGAATAAACAAAACAAGTTTGTTTGTGTGTGTGTGTGTGCGCAGCCCCCACAGGCAGCATTGGCTGTCTGTGGGGGCCTTTGGACAGCATTAGCTAAGTTTGGAAAAGACTTTATGAAACTGATATTTGGCTCCCCCTTGTGACTGGAGGAGATTTTGCATGTATTATCTACAGCTTGCTGACATTATTTCATACTTTCTGTAAGCTTGTCATCTTCTCCCAATATATTACTTGCCAATTGTCTACAGCAACATTTTATTCAATATTCCATTCTTGCATTCCATTAGGCAGAACCACTACTGGGTTTTCAGGATAAGATTCCCACTCCACACATTAAGGCTTCAGATGATGCTGTTAATATGGCTCTGCACTACATCCTACAACATCTTGAGTCTCCAAAGATCTATGCAAGGGTCCTTTTTGTAGACTTTAATTCAGCATTCAATACCATCATTCCAGACATTCTTCTAACTAAGCTAAACCAGCTACAGGTACCGGAACAGACTTGTAAGTGGATCACAAGCTTCCTAACAAACAGGAAGCAGCAGGTAAAGCTAAGCAAGATCATATCAAATACCTGTACAATTAGCACAGGGGCCCCCCAAGGCTGTGTGCTCTCCCCACTTCTCTTCTCTCTGTATACCAATGACTGCATCTCCAACGATCCATCTGTTAAGCTACTGAAGTTCGCAGATGACACAACAGTGATTGGTCTCATTCGAGACAATGACGAATCCGCATATAGACAAGAGGTCGAACGACTAGCCTTGTGGTGCAACCAAAACAATCTGGAACTGAACACACTCAAAACCGTAGAAATGGTGGTAGACTTTAGGAGAAACCCTTCCATACTTCCACCTCTCACAATACTAGACAACACAGTATCAACAGTAGAAACCTTCAAATTTCTAGGTTCTATCATATCGCAAGATCTCAAATGGACAGCTAACATCAGAAACATCATTAAAAAAGGACAACAAAGAATGTTCTTTCTGCGCCAACTCAGTAAGCTCAAACTGCCCAAGGAGCTGCTGATCCAGTTCTACAGAGGAATTATTGAGTCTGTCATTTGCACCTCTATAACTGTCTGGTTCGGTTCTGCAACCCAACAAGAAAAACACAGACTTCAGAGGATAATTAGAACTGCAGAAAAAATAATTGCTACCAACCTGCCTTCCATTGAGGACCTGTATACTGCACGAATCAAGAAGAGGGCCGTGAAAATATTTACAGATCCCTCACATCCAGGACATAAACTGTTTCAACTCCTACCCTCAAAACGACGCTATAGAGCACTGCACACCAGAACAACTAGACACAAGAACAGTTTTTTCCCGAAGGCCATCACTCTGCTAAACAAATAATTCCCTCAACACTGTCAAACTATTTACTAAATCTGCACTACTATTAATCTTCTCATCGTTGCCATCACCAATCTCTTTCCACTTATGACTATGACTGTAACTTTGTTGCTGGCAATCCTTATGATTTATATTGATATATTGACCATCAATTGTGTTGTAAATGTTGTACCTTGATGAAGGTATCTTTTCTTTTATGTACACTGAGAGCATATGCACCAAGACAAATTCCTTGTGTGTCCAATCACACTTGGCCAATAAAAATTCTATTCTATTCTATTCTATTTTACAACCTGACAGAATGGATTGGTTGGATTCAAGCCTAACTTGGATTAAAATAGTCCCATTGAAATCACGAGACCAAATTGGCTCTCGCCCAGGGGTGAAATGCTCCCGGTTCGCACCAGCTCCCCCAATTAGGTAGCGATGGCAGCTGCTGGACAGGTAGCAAAAATCCCTGGCACCATCAGCAGAGGTTTTTTTTTTTTTACTTTTAAAAGTTTTTCTTCAGCTGAAACATGCCTTGAAAAGTAAAAAAAAAACATCTGATGATCGCGGGACTGAGCAGAGATCATCAGAACACTTTAAAAGTTTTTCTTCAGCTGAAACATGCCTTGAAAAGTAAAACATCTGATGATCGCGGGACTGAGCAGAGATCATCAGAACACTTTAAAAGTTTTTCTGAAACAAAGCTGAAACATGCCTTGAAAAGTAAAAAAAAAACATCTGATGATCGCGGGACTGAGCAGAGATCATCAGAACACTTTAAAAGTTTTTTTTTAAAAAAAACCCTTCAGCCGAAGGGGAAAAAAAGAAGAAAAAAACTGGAGGTTTTAAAAGCCTCCTCTGGCGATCCCAGAGGAGTTTCCTAATCCTCACAGGTTTTTAAACTCACTTTTTAACAGCCCCCACTTACAAGAGCCCCCACCCAAGCCCAGCCAATTGCCCCTCCTCACTTACCTATAATTACTGCTCTTTTGGGCTGGCAACAGCATGCTTTCTTCAGCTACTGAAGAAAAAAAAAAGCTTGCTTTGACTTCCTGCTTTGCTGGCTGAGGAACTCTGGGAGTTGAACTCCACAATAAAATAAAATAAAATAAAATAAAATAAAATAAAATAAAATTTGTGCAGCTTTCTGAGATTTGGGGTGTTTCTGTAGTGTTTCACTCTAACTACACAAACACAAAAAATCTCAAAAAGCTGTATATGGCATTTTGTGAGTATGAGTTGTGTGTGTGTAAAATGTGAAAGTTGGTTTTTGAGCTTTTTGTGGCTGTGTGAAATGTGAAGTGTGAAGTATGAAGTGCAGCTGCTTTTACATTGTGTGTGAGTCAGTTGTGTTGTGTTGTGTTGTGTGTGTGTGTGTAAAGTGTGAAAGTTGGTTTTTGATACCTCTTATTGTTTTTTATACTTTGTTTATTATTTTTATTATTTATTGTTATTGGCCATGCCCACTCAGTCATCTGACCACCAATCCACGCCCACCAATTAAGCCACGCCCACAGAACCGGTAGGGAAAATTTTTAGATTTCACCCCTGCTCTTGCCTTTTATTTTTGGACTGATGTTTTTATTGTTGTAGCTATGTTAGAGCCCGTAGCACACACTGATTGAAAACTTTTCTCTTCAGGCATAGGGAGAGATTGTTCTTGAAAATTATGGATCAACTGAATTTTCTTGGGAGAATTTTGCAGTCATAATGAAGAAAAAATGATGATAAATTTATGCCTTTCATGTTGAACTGCAATATGGATAGAACTAGATACATAATTTCTTTTAAATCCATGTCCCTTTAAGTTTTTTCCCCTTCCTCGAATAAAGAAAAATAAGTTTCAATTTTCCATGTTTATGAAAAAAATGTGACAAAGTTTAAGAACAGTAAAGGTGCCTAGAAATATGAATGTGTGTATGTTACCATCAATGCAGGAAATTAGAATTTTTATAGAATGCCTAGGAAATTTATGGATTGCCAAAAATGGAACATCAAAATATGAAACACTTAATATTTCACACATTTCTTTCTGTGCCAACTCAGAAAGCTCAAACTGCCCAAGGAGCTGCTGATACAGTTCTACAGAGGAATTATTGAGTTTGTCATCTGCACCTTTATAACTGTCTGGTTTCGTTCTGCAACCCAACTCATATACTGCACGAGTTAAAAAGAGGGCTGTGAAAATATTTACAGACCCCTCACATCCTGGACATAAACTGTTTCAACTCCTACCCTCAAAACGATGCAACAGAGCACAGCACATCAGAACAATTAGACACAAGAACAGTTTCTTCCTGAACACCATCACTCTGCTAAACAAATAATTCCCCCAACACTTTCATACTATTTACTAAATCTGCACTACTAATCTTCTCATCGTTCCTGTCACCCATCTCCTTCCACTTATGACTGTCACTGTTGTGACTCCGGCCCTCGAGCCTGTTCCCATGAACGAGAGTGACTCAGAAAGTGAGGGAGAGGAGCCAGCAAGGCCTCCCTCACCAGGATCTTCCTCGCTGGCACCGCCCCAAGTTCCAGCTGCAGGCCAGGAGAAGGAGCTGACAAGGCCTCCCTCTCCCACACCCTCCTCCTCCTCCCTGGCAACGCCTCAAGTCCCAGCTGCTGACGATCAATCCTGGTGGATCCAAGGCAGCAATGTAAGGATAAGCGTGCGCAGCAGAGGAAAATGTGTGGCAGGCTCAGAGATTGCTGAGTCACTGAGCCACATCCCACAGGGTATAAAAGTGGGTGGAGTTGCCATGTGGCCCTTGTGATGGACAAAAAAGCTACCAAGGGTGCACTGCAGCTCGGTTGTTGGAGGGTTAACAGACTTTGTCAGTGAGTTTTGGCAACGGATCTTGGACACAAGATAACGGACTCAAAACTTGGCAGGCCTTTGCACGGTCACTGCCAAGTATTTCCTCAGCTGAAGAAAACCAGGTCTGTAGCAAATAAAAAGACTGGGAGACACGCGTCTTGCATTTGCTCTTTGAAGTGGGGAGGGAGAACAGAACAGTAACTTTGTCGCTTGTATCCTTACGATTTATATTGATATTGTTTCCTGATTGCTTATTTGTACCCTACAACTATCATTAAGTATTGTACCTTATGATACTAACGTATCTTTTCTTTTATGTACACTGAGAGTATATGCACCAAGACAAAATCCTTGTGTGTCCAATCACACTTGGCCAATAAAAATTATTCTATTCTATTCTATTTCCTCGGCATTCTATGCAATGCCAAAAGACAAACTGGCGAAGTATAAAACACTCCTGCTAAAATGCAGTCCTACTAGCCTTCCTTGTTCTGACCAATAGCTCAATACTGGTCTTTTCCCCCTTGTTTTTTCAGTAAGAAAGTCTTGTATTTTATTTTGCATTTTTTTTCTTTCATTTTCATACACATCTTTTCAATAAAAGGTTAAGAAGACATTTTTTTAAAGAGGGTATTAGACCACCATTTGTCCAAAATGGGATAAAATCTCCTGCTTGAGCAGGGGTGTGTGTGGACTAGAACAGGGGTCTCCAACCTCGGTCCCTTTAAGACTTGTGGACTTCAACTCCCAGAGTCCCTCAGCCAGCAAAGCTGGCTGAGGAACTCTGGGAGTTGAAGCCCACAAGTCTTAAAGGGACCGAGGTTGGAGATCCCTGGACTAAAAGACTTCCAAGTTCTCTTCCAACTCTGTTATCCTGTTATTCTTATAATAGTAAGATTATTCTTACAATAATCTTTCCACCTTTATTTCTTACATAATGTTCATCCATAATAGGATAAGTTAGCAATGCATTAAATAAATTAGGAACAAGATTGGAAAGCCTCAATAACCTGTTGGTACACAGGTAGTCTTCAAGTTACAACAGTTCATTTAGTGACCATTCAAAGTTACAATGGCACTGGAAAAAGTGACTAAATATTTACGACCGTTGCTTTGACCGTGATCAAAATTCAGACAACTGACTCATATTTATGATGGTTGCAGCGTCCCAGGATCATATGATCCCCTTTTGAGACCTTCTGACAAGCAAAGTCAATGGGGAAGCTAGATTTACTTAACAACCGTGTTAGTTGTTTTTTTTTTGTTTACATTTATATCCCGCCCTTCTCCGAAGACTCAGGGCGGCTTACAGTGTGTAAGGCAATAGTCTCATCCTATTAGTGACTTAACAACTGCAGCAATTCAGTTAACTGTGTCAAGAAAGGGTGTAAAATGGGGCAAAACTCACTTAGTAATGGTCTCCCTTAGCAACAGAAATTTTGGGCTCAGTTGTGGTCCTAAGCCAAAAATTATTCGCATAACATTTCTAAATGCATTAGGAAGAAAATCCCAACACGATGACTGAAATCTGCTTCTTGTTGTTATCAGTCTGCCATCTGGTGGCCAACATGAAAACTGTAACCGTGTCTATGTAGCTGTTCAAGAACAAATGTGCTTAGGTAAAGGCTCCCCTCACACATAAGTGCTAGTCATTGCCGACTCTAGGGGGCGGTGCTCATCTCCGTTTCAAAGCCAAAGAGCCAGCGCTGTCCAAAGACAATTCCGTGGTCATGTGGCCAGCATGACTAAACACCAAAAGCGCATGGAACACTGTTACCTTCCCACCAGAGGTGGTCCCTATTTTTCTACTTGCATTTTTTACGTGCTTTCAAACTGCTAGGTTGGCAGAAGCTGGGACAAATAAAGGGAGCTCTCCCTGTTACACGGCAGCACTAGGGATTCAAACTGCTAAACTGCCGACCTTTCGATCAACAAGCTCAGCGTCTTAGCCACTGAGTCACTGTGTCCCTTTAACATGCTTAATAGGGTCTAAATATCAGTTTATATAAATGCATTTACTTATGTACTTACTTAAAAATATTTGCCTGCCAGTATTTAAATTGTAGGAATTCAGATTTAATAATATAAAAACCAAACTATTAAAACATAATACTATAAAAACAAAAACAATTACAATAGCTGTCTTCAACTAATCTTCAGATATTTTAGAGTTCATCCCATCATAGTTTTCAAAGCCAATGTCTTTTTTTTTACCTAAGAATGCAAAAAGCACTATTTGATTTTTGCAAAGGTTGTGGACTCCCAGGCTCAGAAGGCCCTATATGAAGTGTATTATCTCCACCTTTTGCAGTCAGAATTCAGGAGAGACTTATTGTATTAAGACAGCATTGTTGATACTTGTGGATGACATTTGGAGGGCTCAGGATGGGAGTGGTCTGTCCCTTTCTGGACTCTCTGCAGCTTTCAGTACCATCAACCATGCAATCTTGCTGCAGCAGCTCTGGAGGTTGGGAGTATGAGGCACTGGATGGGGAGAAACCAGCTCAAGTCAACCATTGCAAGATAGTGTGGTTGTGGGCCTTGCCCTACTTCGCCAAGTCAGGATAGGTGATGACCTCTAACTCTTGTTTGGAGTGACACTAACACCCTCCCCCCTGGACAGAACTGTGTAATTTGGGAGTCGCTCTGTACTCATGGCTCCTGCCAGAACAGCAGTTAGCAGCGTAGCCAAGAGGACTTTTGCACAAATTCATCTTAATGTGTTCACTGCAGCTATTCCTGGATCACTTTGCTCATGGTTGCTCATGCCTTTAGTCACTTTCCGATTGGATTACTGCAGAGTGCTCTATGTGGGCCTACTCTTGAAGACCATCCAGAAGCTGGAACGGATACATAATGCAGCAGCATGTGACTTTTGGGGGTGCCCCTCAGTTTGCCAGAGCTGCCCCACTGTAACATGAGCTAAACTGGCTCCCAGTTTGCTTTCTGAGTTCAATACAAGATTGGTAATTGTCCTTAAAGCTCTACATGACACAGGGGCAGATTATTTAAAGGACTGTAAATAAGGTGAGCACATTCAAGGTCTCTTGTCTTAAACGGTGTCCTCTGATCGGACTTTGGAGGCTCATTTTCTCTACAACTACTGAGATCCTTGGGAACAGCTACTCACCTGAGATTTGAAGGCCCCCCTCCATGGTCTGATGTCAGACCCCTTTCAACTTCCAGAAGGTTGCGAAGACATGGTTCACACACACCCCCAGCCTCCCCAAGCAGGGATGAAATGCAAAATTTGTTACTACCCGTTCTGTGGGTGTGGCTTGGTGATGGGGGGGTAATGTGACTGGGTGGGTGTGGTCAACTTTTTTTTTTAATTTTTAAAAGCATTTTTCTACAACCTCTTCGGCTGAAGAGAAAAAATATTTTTAAAAGTAAAAAAAACAACCTCTGATGATCGCGCGGCTCAGCTGGGCATGGGGGGGAGGGCGGCAGGGATTATTGCTACCGGTTCTCCGAACTACCCGCCGCCATCACTACCAGATCGAGTGATCTGGTCTGAACCGGGAGCACTTCACCCCTGCCCCCAAGCATTGGGCTAGGGGTTGTGGTTGAGTCTAAAAATTAATAGTTTGGTTGGTCCGGCCTTTGGTAAGAAAGGTTTTCTTTTAATTTTATTTTTATTGGTTATTATGAGCTGCCTAAGATCACTGTATGAGATATAAGGACTTGTAAGTTATTCAAATAAATTAAATAAATATTAAAACCAACAGTAGCTAACAGAGCAGCTACAACAAATGCAACAAGGCAATAAATCAGGGGTTGGACTAGAAGGCCTCCAAAGTCCCTTCCAATTCTGTTGTTGTTATTATTGTTATTAAATAACTTCTAAGAGACTTGGAGATGATTGAAGTTGTAATGGGGCACATCTGATTGTGTGATTGTCCTCCCAGTCGGATATGGACAAATGGAGGATGCGGTCGTGTACAGGTCGTCCTCGATTTACAACAGTTCCATTTAGTGACTGTTCAAATTTACAGTGACCCTGAAAAAAGTGACTTATGACCGTTTTTCACACTTATGACCCTTGTGACATCCCCACAGTCATGTGATCAAAATTCAGACACTTGGCAATAGACTCGAAAACAGATGTATTATTTGTCTCAGTTGCTGGTGATCCTGGAATTTAAAAACACATGTAAAAAAAAAACCGAGAGTGCACCAACTACGGGAAGTTGGTTTTTTCACACTTATGACCGTTGCGACAACCCCATAATCATATGATCAAAATTCAGACATTTGGCAGTTGACTCATATTGTCGTGTCCCACTCCTCCGCTGACGGCCGGGTCAGGGAAATCCGAATCAGGCTTGCCTCTGCAGCTCTGCCCAAAGTCCTAGCAAAGTCCTCAGAGCAGGCAGGAGACCAGGAAGTGACTTCAGCAAGATAAGTTCGACTTTTGCCTGACTCAGAGACTGCCAGAAAGTAGATCCTTTATATAGGCCATGGGGTGTGGCTCCATGACTCAGCACTCATTAAGGCCTGCCCCTCCCTTCCTTCTGTTGCCTCCGCCTATCCAATCTTCTGATGCGAGGGTCACTCCAATCAGCTGTTGTTGGGGGTAAACCCTCCTCAGGCTCACCTGCTGTGGAGGAGGGGGAGGGGTCTAGCTGCTCCGTTTGCCTGGGCATGGAGTCAGGGCTGGGGCAGGGAGATGCTCCTTCTTCTGCAGTTTGTCTGGGCATGGAGCCAGGACTGGGGCTGGGAGGCATACATTCCTCCGTGTTCGGGAGCAGATAAGAAGGCCCCGGCTGCTCTGAGGGCGGGCAAGACACAACACATATTTACAATGGTTGCAGTGTCCCAAAGTCATGGATTGTATAGTTTTATTATTAATTTTAAACGGGGTTTTAATTTCTATATATTTTAAAATTTTAGGCAAAGTATAATAAGTTTTTTAATTTTGCATTTTATAGATTATTGTCTTGTCTGTTTTTATCTGCCTGTACACCGCCCTGAGTCCTTTGGGAGAAGGGCGGTATAAAAATTAAATAAATGAAATAAATGAATGAATGCTCCGTTTGCCTGGGCATGGAGTCAGGGCTGGGGCAGGGAGATGCTCCTTCTTCTGCAGTTTTTCTGGGCATGGAGCCAGGACTGGGGCTGGGAGGCATACATTCCTCCGTGTTCGGGAGCAGATAAGAAGGCCCCGGCTGCTCTGAGGGCGGGCAAGACACAACACATATTTACAACGGTTGCAGTGTCCCAAAGTCATGTGAAACCCTTTTCTCACCTTCTGACTAGCGATGTGAACGGAGAAGCCAGATACATTGAACAACCGTTTTACTAACTTAACAACTGCAGTGAGAAAAATAGTAAAATGGGCCCAAACTCACTCAACTGTCTCTCTTAGCAGCGTGAATTTTTGGGCTCAGTTGTGGTGGTAAGTTACTTATACTCTTATTTTCATGGATCTAAAATTCACTGTGGGGGAACCAGGATGTGAGAAAAGGAAGCCTGCCCCATGGAACTCACTAAAAATGTTATAATGCATATGGCAAGGGATTCAATGGACTGATATTAGGGGTGAAATCCAGCAGGTTCTGATAGGTTCTGGAGAATCGGTAGCAGAAATTTTGAGTAGTTTGGAGAATCGGTAAATACCACCTCTGGCTGGCTGCAAAGTGGGGTGGGAATGGAGATTTTGCAACATCCTTCCCCTGCCGTGCCAACAAGCCACACCCAAAGAACTAGTAGGAAAAAAAAATTGGATTTCACCCCTGGCTGATATATACCACACAACATGGTAAAACCATTATTGGCTTATTGAATAAAGTTTTAAGTGTGCATATTGTTCTGACATTTAGAGGTGCGTAGCATTTTGGAGAGCAGCCAAACAACAACAACACCCCGCTCTGTTCTTTTACAATATACAATTATTCACAAGGAAAAAAGGAAGGGAAGGTTCAGTTCAAGTAACATACTCTTAACTGTTTGGTTTGTATTACCTTTCGCTAGTGTCATGTTTCTGTGTGTGTGTGTGTGTGTGTGTGTGTGTGTGTGTGTGTGTGTGTGTGAGAGAGAGAGAGAGAGAGAGAGAGAGAGAGTTTAAAGCAGGGCTCTCCAACCTTGGCAACTTTAAGCCTGGAGGACTTCAACTCCCAGAATTCCCCAGCCAGCAAAGTTGGCTGGGGCACTCTGGGAGTTGAAGTCCTCCAGGCTTAAAGTTGCCAAGGTTGGAGACCTCTGCTTTAAAGGATCAGGCAGTTAAAAGATATTTTGTGGCAAATTGATTTCCGGGGACACAGTTTTAGTTGCCTCCACCGCCTTTTTTTCACACACGAGCCTGGTGGTTCGTTGTTGTTGTTGTTGTAGCTGTAGTTGATTGGGACAGAATCCCCGGCCAGCCAGGGGGGGGGAAAACACGTGTGCGCAAGACTCGTAACCGACCCACGCGTGTCTACAGTCTCCCCATCTCAGGTTGGGCCGACCGAAATCTCAGCTGTCAAGCGTCTTTTGGAAACGAGGCGGGGCCTGCCTCGGTTTTCTTCTCCTCCTTTTCCGGGAATAGCTCCTGCTGCAGTAAACGGGGTTGGGTTGAAGGGAGGGGCCATCTCCGGCGGATCAGCTGAGCGCTCGGACGATCCAAGTCCGGAACCCTGACAGCTGGCTGGCCCCGTCTGCGTCCACCCCCGGGACGCGCCGAGTGGCCAAATCTGCGAGCTTGGTGGGGGGTAAGAAGCGTCTGGATGAGGGGGGGGGGTGTCCTGCTTCGGGGCTGCCCCTGTTCCCTCGCGGGCTGTGTGCGTGGC
Source organism: Ahaetulla prasina (assembly GCF_028640845.1). Lineage (NCBI taxonomy): Eukaryota > Metazoa > Chordata > Lepidosauria > Squamata > Colubridae > Ahaetulla > Ahaetulla prasina. The sequence continues at coordinate 105,923,939 of NC_080539.1, forward strand.
ATAGCTCAGGTGGACCGCCGCCCCGCTGCAATCCCAAGGGAAGGATTGGGGGAACCGTGGGGAGTGGGGCTGACACTCTTTGGTGGATGGGGGGGGGGCAAGATAAGCGAAGACTCGCTGGGCCCAATTTCCCAGCTGAACACTGAGGCTGCTACGCTGGCTGGTAGTTCCGCATTTCTCCCCACCCCTACATTGGGGGAGCCGCAGGTTAATTTGCGCCCGCAGCTCTCCTCCTGCTTCAAGTAGCCCCCTGCGCCTCGCCGATCCTGACCCTTGGATACGTTTGCTCCTGCGCTTTTCCTCGGGGTTATCCTACAAGCGGGCGAAGTCTCTCTCTCTTTCTCTCTCTCTGCCTGGCCTCCCCTGCTTTTCCTGCCCTTGGTTTCCTGATGCGGTGGAATTTCGCCTCCCTTTCCTGCTGAGCGGGAGAGCCAGCTCTGCGCTGCCGAGACGGGTTTTTTTTGTGTTGTTGTTTTTGCAGCATCCCTGGCAAGGCGAAGAGCGAAGGTGATTAATTGCGGGGGTGCCTTGTGCCGGCGGACTATGGAGGAGGCCCGTGTGGTTGACAGCCAGGCAGGGGAAATGAGCCCCATCCTTTTTCTGGCTTTTGCTCAGCGCCTCGTTTCTCTGGGCGGAGCAGTCATGTGAGGGTGATCATTTGGGAAAAATGCGATTCCTTATGGGCTAAAAAGCCTTCGGAGGAAGGGGAAACGGGGATTAAGCCTGAGCGTAAACATACATCCGTGCATGGGTGTTTTTTTACACCGGAGTCCTGAGTTCTTGTAGGTGGATGACCGTGCTGCTAAAGTCTCCCTTGTAGAAGTTTGCAATAGAATACATTGTTGGTGTGAAGAGGCCAAAGACGTGGAGAAAATCTGCCTAAAATGTATGCAATCCCCAGAAGTGGAAAACAACTGTTAATGGCACATGATCAATCAGTCACGAAAAGGCCCACATTCCTTCTCAATTTTAAGTGAACTAAACTCCTTTTAGTTTATTACAGTCTCCCTGTCATATATAGGTAGTGGGGCTATATACAGTAAGGCTTTGGGTTTGTTTAACCATGGTTAATTAAAATTGCAGTTGCCTGGATTCACAACCACTTAACATGTTAAAACCATTTTTAGAAAAGCTTGGTGTGGGTTGGCAGGACCGAGGACTATGCAACTGGAGAATGTTGAAAGACGTGAGATAGGTATCTCTTACCCTCCCTGCCATTGTTTTTCACATTGATAAGAATTAGCTACTAAAATTCAGATTGCCTTAAAGAAGCAAGACTAGTAGTAGGAAACAGAAGAAATCTCTTTTAAATTGTTTGTGTATGTATGTATGTATGTATGTATGTATCTTTTTTGAATGTAGCACATTGACTGGTATTCTTGTAACTTTACTTTTTCCAGTGAATGCTGTTAATCAGACCCTTTGGTTCTTCCTTGGAATTAACGCTTTCCAGTCTAGACTGCAAAGAGTGAAGTTTGACAACCTCATTCTGCCTCTTCTATCCTACCCAAAACAGGGTGATTGGGAAAGTCTGCAGTGAAACTCTTGAGAGTTAATGTGCACATTTGTCAATGTAAAGAAGATTAGAAAGTGAGAAAAAAGGCTTCTGGGTGAAAGAGTCCTGGGGGGGGGGAACTAGTTCACTTATTAAGTTCACAATTAATTAAAATTAATAATTGAACTTGGTTGATTGGAACACAAATGTTTGAACCCAACTAGACTATATTTATGACACACAAGACCAGCCTCTATTATAAATTTATAATTAAGCATGTAACCCAGGATTAACTTAACTCTTGTTGTCTTTTTTTTGGGGGGGGGGAATGCTGTGGTGTTGGAAGCCTTATAATGTTTTAAGAGGAGATTAAACAAAAATCATGGCACAAGGTTGTCAATAGCTTCTAAACTAGCTTGACAAAACTTAATAAGCCCTTGCTTTTCAGTGTATTGTGTTATCATTTATATTCTTGATTTATTGTGTATATGTGTTTTTATATATATGTACTGTATTTCCCCGAAAATAAGTCCCTGTCTTATATTTTTTTGAACTCTAAAATAAGCGCTTGGCTTTATTTTTGGGAAGGTCTTATTATTTTGGGGCACATAGAGAAAGATGGGGCTCCTCTTGCCATCTTACCTGATTTCCAGCTCTGTCTCCCTAACCCTAACCAGAGGAAATGGCAGGGACCAGCTGCACATGCGTTTAAATATTTTCGGGATGGGCTTATTTTCAGAGAGGCTTATTTTAGCGCATGCGTTCCAAAGACTGATTGGACTTATTATCAGGGAATGTCTTATTTTTGGGGAATCAGGGTGTATATATGTGTGTATGTATACACACACACACACAGCACACACACACACACAAATAGTAGTAATGGGTACACCTTAGGTCTAGGATCAGGAAGCAATACGTTTCTCATTGCTAATTGCTGGAAGGGCTGAACTGCATCCTCCCTCTGTGGGAACTAAATGCTGGATTGACCAGAAGAGTTGCTCCTAATTTCCTAAGTGGAAAAACAGGTTAGAAAAGATGCAAGTAATCATCCTCCATATGGTTTTCCTCTCTTTCCATTTGTAGTCTTTTGAGGGCTTTTGATTCTTTTATTTTTATTTTTAAATCTGAGTGGAAGAGACATTTCAGTCCATTTTTGCTGAGATGCTGTTTCAAAATTTAAGGAATGTTTGCAAAGTATTTAGGTAAGTACTTAAGTATTCGAAAGATCAAGGCTTAGTCAGGTTGGCATCTCAACTAGTTATTTGAATAAACCCCTCTGTTGAAAATTTGTACATTGCTGTTTATACGTTTTGTCATCAATAGTATAACTAATATTAAAAGGTTTTTTTTTTAGATTGACAGCAATTCTAATTTGAGTTCCATTGAATAATATTAGGGATGCCAAGGAATTGTGTGTGAATTTCTGCTGATTGTGCAATCAGTCTTGCAGTTTGAAACAATGGCTGTTTTCATTAAATGATATTAAATTATCATGTGGTTAGTTTGATTTTGGCTTGGTGTGAATCCACCCATACTGTTTTATAATGCCTGATTTATAGAGTCATGTGTTATGAGCAAACCAGTCAACTGGAATTTAGTTAGCAAAGTGCAGATAAATGAACAGTGGCATTACACTATGTAGGAAGTCAGCCAAGGAATAGTATCTACATTTGACTTCAGTTGAGGCCCACAAATGTAGATGTCTTCCTCTTGGAAGAGGGTTGGTGATATCATCCAGAGCAGGGGTCCAACCTTGGTCCCTTTAAGACTTGTGGACTTCAACTCCCAGAGTCCGGCTGAGGAACTCTGGGAGTTGAAGTCCACAAGTCTTAAAGGGACCAAGGTTGGAGACCCCTGATCCAGAGCATCATGGAAAATGTAAGTGCTACAGGGATATTGGCAGAAATCTCACACTCATGTTAATCTTCAAAGGGAAACTTCTGTAGGATCTCAACTCCCCCATTAATGGAATCTGCCTTTCCAATCTCAGAGAGACAACCATCCAGTATATTTGCCAGTTGAGATGAACTTCAACTTTATAAGCCTTCTTTAAGTTCAGAAAAGGCTGGTGCCTGAATATTAAAACATAAATCTGTGACTTTAAAATTTCCCGATGTATTTGAAAGATAGTCCATTAGCAAAATATCAGTGGAATGGCTTGCCTCCAGAAGTTGTGGGTACTCCATAACTGGAGTTTGTAAGAAGAGATTGGACAGCCATTTGTCTGGAATAGTATAAAGCAGGAGTGTCAAATTCACGTCATGGCATCACATGACGTATAGGGACTTTTTTCCCCTTTCGCTAAACTGGGCATGGGGGTGGCCACCGCATGACGCATCCGTCCTGTTGGCCAGGAGTTTGACAGCCCTGGTATAAAGTCTCCTGCTTGAGCAGGGACTAGAAGATCTCCAAGGTTCCTTCCAACTCTATTATTCTTAGTTAAACTATTTTAGTTGCTTTCTTTTTTTCTAAAACAAAATCAGAACCTAATCCCAGCTTTAAGTTAGCTAAATGTGCAAACAACATATTGCTGATGCTTCTGGTTGTTGTATAATCACAATTCAGTTAAAGAGTTCTTTGTAATAATTAAGCTAAAATGAATATCTATTTTTAAAGTGCATTTGTTTCACTCAAGTAATTTGCTGAATTGCTCCAGTCATCTTATTAGACTTTTCCTGGGAATTCTGGAATGTTACATATTGAACAGTTGGGGTGTCAAACTTGATTTCGCATCAGGGTTGTGTTTGACCTCGGAGGGCCGGTGGGGAGGGGGTGTAGTCATGGTGGGTGTGGCCAGGGGGCGTGGCCATGGTGGGTGTTTGACACAGGCTCAAGATGCATTTTTTCCCCTTCTTTCTTTCCACAGTTCTTTACTATAACCATTTTCCTATCTCTTCTACCAAATACTACTGGCAAACATTTATTACTTATTCTTCATACGCCACTAAACTTTTTATTTCTAAATTTATACCCTATTGTTTAATAGTAAATTGCTTTTTGGGGCAGAAAAGCTATTTATACTATTGTATTTTTATTATTAAACTAATAATAAAAATACAATAGCATAAATTACATGATAATACAAGATCTAACAGCAGAGGTAAATTTCCAGGATAGTAAATAGAAATGTCTATCAATTATAGATTGTTGATTGTAGGTTAAATGGACCTACATTATGTAAAATCTGACGTTAAACTGTAGCATTAACATAGGATATTCCTTGTTTTCTATCTAGATCAGGCACTTACTTGAGGCCACATAATTGTAATCCAATCCAATCCAATCCAGCCCTGCACCACTCTGCCGGCCAAAAACGGGCCGTGCGGAGGCCTCACACAGCCTGTTTTTGGCCAGAAGAGGCACTGCGGGCCAGTCCTTTGATATTTCCAGTCTGGCCTCATGGGCCAGATTTAAGCACCCTGCAGGCCAGATCCAACCCGCAGGCCTTGAGTTTGATACCCCTGGTCTAGTCAGTACTGTAGTACGATTATATGGATTTAATAAGTGTGCCTACTTTTATTCCATATTTCCTTTCTTAGATTGGCTTTGTCTTCTTAGATTCTGAGCGAATTATTAATCAGATTTGAAAAGATACCATGTTTTGAAAATGTTGAAAACCACCAGGTTCCAAATGTACATGGTACACCTGAAAAACCTTAAATGTAGATATGGGTTGCTTACAAAATGGCTGTGGAACTTGTTTTAGGTGTGCAAAGACTGGATTCATGCCTGACGATCAGAAGTATGCTGCTACTGTCCCCCTATATGGAAGGAAATGTAGCAAGAGTAAATGCAAAAAGTATGGTTAAATGTGTCTTGGAAGATATCTGGTGGAATTACGATGTTATCAAGGCCCACGCAACTGACGCTCAGAGATCAAAGAAGTTAGACTTTACTAAGGAATCCTTATGCTAATTTTGGGATAAATGTAAAAACTTGGAAACTGCAGAAGGAATTTATAGGTTTCATTATACTGAGTCAAAACCTTTTTGGATGATTTGAAGTGCTTTGTCCCAGATTTCTTGGCCTCCATTGAATTGTGATTTATAAGATGAATTGCCAATGGACTTGCTTAGATCAGGATTGGCGTCCCCACAATCTTTCATAGAATGAAAGGCAGAGAGCAACAGTTGAGAAATATGGTGTCAGGCACTGAGATATATATCAGTGTGAGAAAGTTTGTTCCACATTTGTTAAACTAGAGAAAGCACATAATAAAGTAAATAGCTTTGGGTTTTGGAAAGTTTTAGATGGAACTGGAGTGAGTTGCTGAATTCAAAACAAGACTATATGAGAGAAAAGCAGGTGAAAATAAATGTAAAACTTGAATATGGTTCAGCGATCAACAGGAAGGATAGGGCGTCATGGTTGTTTAATGCTTTTATGAATAAAGTATAAAGGATGTTGTGATTTTAGAAGGGGACTGGGTGTGCATGCAACTGTGTGATGTTCATGTTTATAATTACTGTCATATTGTTGGCTAGGTCCTGAATAATTTGGAACATATAGTAGCTTGCATGATGCCAAGAAGCATATAGATCTGAGAATTAATGTACCAAGAAGGCAAGGTAATTGGGTATGACAAGAAAAACTGAATAGTTCTTAGCTATGCATACAATAGGTGGCAAAATAGCTAGAGCAGGCACATGCATTTTGTACATTGGCAGAATGTTTTCTAAATAGGAGAAAAAAGCTAGATAAATTGTAAGACTTACAAATTTTGGTAGAAAGATGACACAGGGTAGTATGTGATCCATCATGGAGAAAATCTATATGGTCACTAAGAATCAAAATTGTCTTAATGGCACAAAATCAAACGTATGGTCCCTGGTGAGGAATGAATGTTAAAATAAGTAAAAATCAGCCAGTCAATCAATCAATCAGAATCAGAAGACCTTGGAGATCTTCTAGCCCAGCCCCCTGCTCAAGCAGGAGACTCTATAACATTTCAGACAAGTGACTGTCCAGTCTCTTCTTAAAAATCTCCAGTGATGAAGCACCTACAACTTCTAAAGGCAAGCTGTTCCACTGGTTAATTGGCCTCGCTGTTAGGAAGTTTCTCTTCAATTCCAGGTTGCTTCTCTCCTTGATTAGTTTCCATCCATTGTTTCTTGTCCTGCCCCTTTGGTGCTTTGGAAAATAAGTTGACCCCCTCCTCTTTGTGGCAGCCCCTCAAGTATTGGAATACTGCTATCATGTCCCCCCCCCTTGTCCTCCTTTTCTCTAGACCAGCCAAACCCAAATTCTGCAACCATTCTTCTTACGTTTTAGTCTTCAGGCCTTTAATCGTCTTAGTCAGGCATAAGAGTATATGTTCTGCCTCTTTTGTTAAATGAAAGGAGCAGTGGAGCGTGTTTGGAGAAATGTAAAAGTAAATAATTGCATGCACTTAAGACCTGAGTGGTAAAACCAGAAGTAGATCAAGAATGAATGGGAGCTGAATGAACGTGGATCAATACAGTGAGTGACCAGTATAAGAAGAAGTGGTTTGTTCAAGGAAACTGAATGAATGATTAACTTTCATAACAAATAATTGGAAGAAGTACCTAGCTGTTGGAGAGGGAGGGGAAGACTGGGAAAGCTGGAATTTTTGAGTTCTTGAAAATGATATAGATGGAAAGTCCAAAGATGGAAAGAAAAAACCAATTGTATTGAAATGATGAATCAGTTCAAACAAGGATGAACTGCAAAGATAGAAAGGTATAGTGAGGCATAGGGAAGGATGTTTGTAATACACTACATTTTTGCTATTTCAATATTTTTATTTACTTTGCTTTTTTATACCACAGTCCTTTGTTGCCTCACCTTATTATATGTTGCTTATCCCAAAAGGGGAATAGGGTGATAGGAATGGTGGTTGGTTTTATTTTAGAGTAAAAATATTTTGTGTTTTTAAAGAAAACCTGCTGATTTTTCAAGATTAATATCTTACACAATGGGATGAAGGAAACCCTGACCTAATGAGTTCAATAAGTCTATGGGAAACTTCTTTTACCTCTATATGCCAAATTCTGCAGAAATTGCTAAAGGCTGAAAACGGAGAAAGAGGAAATATCACCATGTGTAAAGATGACACTGTAGTAAAAGGAATTGAAAAAGAACTTAAAAATAGGTTTAAAAAACTGCAACTTGCATCTTTATTGTGGCTTCTGCTAGGATGTTTTTTTGAAATTGGGTGGAAGGCTTCATAATGTTCTTATTCATCGGTCTTAAGCATTCTTAGAAATATCTCAGCTACTTCTTGACTTATTTTCTTTTCTTTTTTTAAACGTACATCTGACAAATAAGTTTTAACAAAAGCGTTTTATGTACACAGAAGAGGTAAGTTTGCAGAGATAAACCTTCCTGAAATAGGCAAAAACAATTCTGTTCTCTTTTATCCTTCATGATGTCTGAGGATTATATAATTCACTGAACCTGGAAGATAACAGTTTGGGGAAAACTGATGCAGAATGCAGAATAACAGAGTTGGAAGGGACCTTGGAAGTTTTCTAGCCCAACCTCCTGTTCAAGCAGAACACCTTATTTCATTTCGGACAAATCGCTGCCCAATCTCTTCTTAAAAGTCTCCAGTGATAAATACCTTCTGGACGCAAGCCATTACATTGGTTAATTGTTCTCACTGTGAGAAAAATGCTTCTGAGTTCTAGAATGGATCTCTTTTTGTTAATTTCAATCTGTGTTAGATGTGTATTTGTTCAAGCGCATCTTTGTATAGAAATGCGTTGGTCTTTTCTACATAGACAGTTTTTCAGAGCTGCGTCTTCCTTCCCCATCTAGCTGTCCTTACTTATTAGTGTGATTCCTTTGGGATTTGCTCGAAGTCTTAACTGCCCTCAATGTCTCATTCTCCTGAACTCTCCTTTTGCTCCCTTGATAAGCTATCGTTCCTCCTTAGGGGTACAAATGCCAACATGAAAGCAAATCTTTCAGAAGAAATGGGAAAGCTATGAAAAAAAACACCATATGGAATATGAAAAGGAACTAAAACAGAATGTAACATTTCTTTAAAAATGTTACAGCTAGTAAAAGGAAAGGAAATTGTGTGCCATATTATTTTTTTTACATGGGAACCCAACAGTAACCTTTGGGATTCTGGTTATGCAGATGTACAGTATTGATATATTTGGGTATTTGTTACTGTCTGTGGGGATTCTCAGTCTTCTAGGTCAGGGGTCTCCAACCTTGGCAACTTTAAGACTTTGCTGGCTGAGGGATTCTGGGAGTTGAAGTCCACAAATCTTAAAGTTGCCATGGTTGGAGACCCCTGTTCTAGGTCATGGTTGTCCCAAAGATGCTTTTTCAAAAGGCAACTGGACGTTCTTGTTTTTTCCTGGAAGACGTTTCACTTCTCGTCCAAGAGCTTCTTCTATTCTGAAGAAGAACTGAAGAAGCTTCTTGGATTAAAAGTGAAACGTCTTCCAGGAAAAAACAAGAACGTCCAGTTGCCTTTTGAAAAAGCACCTTTGGGATATCTGTTACTGATTTCAAGAAGGATTGGATTTTTCTGATTGTAGAAATGTAGGAGATTGATAGCTACACATTTTTACCTTTAGGTGTTTTCTGTTTTGGCTAATCTGAAAAGGGGAAGATGTTCTATTATAGATTTTTATTATAGAAATATCCAGTAATGTGTATTTTTGGAATGATAATATGATGCACATATGGGTAATATGTTTTATTCAGATTAAGACATTATAATATATACTGTTGCTGTTATTATTTGTATTTATATTTTTAGTTTTGTACCTTTTGATAATCTAAAACAAGAGTTTATTTTATTATATAATAGTACTGATACTGAAGAGAGTTGGAAGTAATCTTTTTTTTTTTGTGTTATTCTTGTGTTTGTTTTTAATGTCAAATTTTAAACATTCCGGGTTATTCCCATCTCTCATCTTCTCTCTTTTTTTGTGATTTTGTATTTTAACCTTTTTCTTCAATTTTTTTTTTTAAAGAAAGGACTTCATTAATGTGGGTTCTACAGCACAGTTCCTCATTGTGCGTAAGTCCTTAAACTGTGTTTGTTTATTTTCAGGTATTGTTACTTAGTGGTTCCTGAACTCTATGACTTTACTGGGGTTATAATACACCATGGAGTATAATGCAAACAGTGCTGGGGATGCTAACCAGTTGGCCCAACGTATAACATCTAATATACAGAAAATCACACAATGCAGTAAGTTAACTATTCAAATTAACAATTTTTTGACTGATGCAAATTTAGAAACTTCATTTAAAAGAGATTTTAAATGTCCATAAGTAAATAGCATGCTGTCATTTTTGTAATGCTTGACTTTATTAGTTAGGCAGTGATATTTTGGGCCTGTTGTGTGGCAAATGTTTGGCACTAGCTAGTAATTAAACCTCTTGATAGTCTTATCTAAAGTATATATTTTGAGTGGTGAAGAAATAAGAGTGAATTCACCTTGTGTAATGTTTTTATGCTAAGAAAACACTGCAAACAAAATTGGCCTGGAAACATCCTTTCCCCACATAGAATCTGAATATACACCATTCAATTTCCTCGCTTTATTACCTGTTATTAAACATTGGGGGGGATTATAAACAGAAATTATTTTTGCTGTTTTAAATGATGAAGTGCTAATTCAAGACAGGTATTCATATGTAAAAAATAGAGCAAAGCTCTTGTTAAAATAGAAGTATTGCAGGAATGTTTATGCTTCATATTAATTGGTGAAATGAATGTGGTAAAAGGCGTCAGTATGAGGTTTACGCTTTTCATCCCCCAAAACCTAAAGAAAATTAGCAGTGCACAATGGATAACTCAGTTTTATTTGTTCAGCGCATTTGGCTTCATATGAATGTAGACCCAGAGTTTTATAAGAACAACAGAAAATGTATAATATATAATGTTATAGCGGTTGAATTTCATGAGTATGTGAATTAGATTTCTACAGAAATTCGTTGGTGTTTGTGCTAAAGATTTCCTGATGGTGTTTTCCCAATTCCTAACTGTTGATTCAGTTTGCTTGTAAGTACCATAATAGCCCAAGTGCTATTTTATAAGGGATGTGCCCCAAACAGTCAGTTTCAATTGGTCTCTCCACCCAGTTTGAAGCAAACAGATCCAGGCAGAGGTGGAGAAGTGAAGTGGAGAAGATGTAAGACTAGCAATGGCAGCATGTGGCAATTAGAAGAGGTCAGAAGTAAAGAAAAGGCTCTCCATTTTGGTTTGTCTAGACCAGGGCTATCAAACTCGCGGCCCACAGGCCATATGTGTCACGCGCTGGGCCACTCCCACCCCTGGTTTAGCAAAGGGAGAAAAAGTCACATAACGTGACGCTGCCATGACACCACGAGTTTGACACCCCTGGTCTAGACCAGGGGTCTCCAACCTTGGTCCCTTTAAGACTTGTGGACTTCAACTCCCAGAGTTCCTCAGCCAGCTTTGCTTTGCGGCAAAGCTGCAAAGTCCACAAGTCTTAAAGGGACCAAGGTTGGAGACTCCTGGTCTAGACTAAGCACCACTTAAAATTGTCCAAACAACTGAACCATGAAGTACATTTTCTGTTTTGTACCCTCCTCTATGTTATTACTTATTATTATCACCCAACTCCAGTGGATTCTAGCATATAACAATATATCTAATTTACAAAATGTGGATTCTCTTCCAGTGTGGAAATACTCAACCAGATCTGATGATTAATAATTAGTTTTTATGAGGCCCTGGTAATTTTCAAGGTACATGTTTTTCAGCATCTCGGGCTCCACATTATTATATAGCTTTGTGATTAAATGTAGTAAGGAAGTGGAGTCCCAGGAGGGAGGGGTTGCATTCCAGAGAAGTAAGAGGCAACTCAGTCCAGATGTCATGTGTGAGAAAAATGCCCTCCCTAGCAGTTCACAGAGTATATTGCAGTTCCAAATAGTAGAATCCTCAATCTGTCAAAACTTACAAGAGTGAAAATCGTAAAGAACTCAGCTTGGGAGAATCACCATATGCCATTCTTGTTTCTGGGCTTGACATCTTAATGCTGATATATTTCTGTCTATAAAATTACAATTCAACATTTGGATAACAAAGGTCTCTTTTTTTGTGAGCTCATAAATAAATCTATATAATAGAAGAGTGACAATAGTTGTAACATTTTTTTTATTTCGATGTATCTCCTTTTTAAAAATGGGAGTCCTAACATTACCAGTGTAACACTATTCAAATGGAGGAGGGATGCATCTTGGAAAACCCCAAAATTTTCAGAAATATAAAGAATCCTGGTCAGTTTAATCTGCAAAAGGAGCAGGCAAACTGTCAAGAATCATCTGATATTACAGTTTTTGAAATCTCATGCTAAATGACTGCTTTGCTTTGTTTTTCTAAAGGCATTGCTTTTCTTCGCACCATCCTTTTGAGTAGACACAATTTCTAATGAAACAATGTCCCTATTTAAAAATCTATACAAACCAGGGTTGTTGTTGTTGTTTTTTAAAAAAATCATCTGTGTTATGACAAACGCACAAAATCCTTACTACTTGAATATCCTTGCTTCTTTTCCTGTTAAAGATTGGCATTCAACCATGTTGCTATCCTAGATTTTCAAAGCCGTGAATAATTTTAGTGAATGCTCATTAAATCCATTCTAAAATCATTGCAGGCTTATTATGCATATGAATAACAAGCTGAACAATGGCGCTTTCAAGAATAGTAGAGAGAGCAAACCAAGAGTGGACTGATCTGGATGGCATATTGAACAAAAACAATTGTTTTTTTATTATGAGATTAAGGCTAGCTTGCTCCCAGGATTATACATTTGCTCTTCCTTCTCCCATGTGGCTACAGAGATATTGGAAAGCGTTCGCTACAAGCTAAAATTTATCACAGCTCACCAAGTCATTTGAAGCCAGATAAATGATAGTTTGCTTAGTTGGTGGATATAAGCAAACTTCAACCACATTTGATGAATCTGATTTGTGATCACTTACTATAGTCAACCAGTTTAAAATTCAGTTGGCGTGATAATTTGTGGTTAGCCCAAAACAGAATTGAACCTTTCGCTTTCCTTCTGACAAGCTTTCAGGAGAATATGAGGAAGTTTATGAGATTGTAAATCTTTTCAGAATTAATTTTGAAGGTGCTACAGAGAATTCTACAAACAGGAATGTCTCCCCCAGTAGAAGTAGAGATTTGCATTCAGGCTAGGAACAGGACTTCCTGAACCTACACAACTGATACACAATGAAGCATTTTTAAAACGTCTCTTTGTGAAGTACGTCCCAAGTGTAATGGGTTTCTCAAAATGCAAACATTTTTCTAAAACTACACTTCTGAGTTTTATCTCCCATCTGATAATAAGGCCTGTCTGCTCCATTTAACCTGTATGAAAGCCTTTATAGAGAGATATGCAGCATCCATATACGTATGTATAACTGTTAGCACCTTTTCCAACTAACACATTTTTATTACATGGCATATACTTTTGTGACTGGACTAACTGGTCCTGATCTAGGACTTAAATTTCAGTAAGGAAAAGAGAAGGAAAGATAGGACCAGGTTTTTATCACTTGATCATTGTATTGTGTCAAAAACCCACTGTGCTTCTTGAGATCTTCTGAAATTGCCAGATACCTTTTGATGTATATGAGTCAGTAACCTGTTGCTCAATAGCAGGGTTAAAGTCCTGTTTTCCAAAATAGCCAGTGACAAGATAGTCCTGGAAAGTTGAAAAGCTCTGATACTAACTTTGTCCTTGTTTTGAATCCTTATGTCAAATTTGCGTCCATTAATTCTTTTGTGCAAAGGCTATTCTGATTGCCCCACATTGAATTCAGAGGAGCATTGCAGCCTCCCTGGTCACATTATAGCAGACCAGTATGTGACCATTAAATATTATCTTTTTCATCTTTGAACTCTTAATTCTCCATTTTCAATTTCAGCTGAAATCCACCTGCCTCTATATCTTGTTTTGAATCTGGCATCTTTTATATGTGTGCATTCATACAAACGAATAGTGTAAAGTTACAAAAAAAAATCATTGTTCCATAGCTTTATATGTAATGGTTGACGCTAGAGACAATAACAGATTTAATACTTTTATACAACTAATCTTCGACTTACGACCACAATTGAGCCCATTTCTCTTGCTAAGCGAGACAGTTGCTAAGTGAGTTTTGCCTCATTTCATGAACCTTCTTGCCACATTTGTTAAGCGAATCACTGCCATTGTTAAGTTAGTAACATGGTTGTTAAGTAAATCTGGCTTCCCCACAGACTTTGCTTGAGGGAAGATCGCAAAATGACCCTGGGACACTGCAGCCATCATAAGTACATGTCAGTTGCCGTGTCTGAATTTTGATCAGGTGACCATGGGGAGGCTGCAAAGTTCATAAGTGTGAAAAACAGTCATAAGTCTCTTTTTTTTGGTGCAGTTGTAAATTCAAACAGTCACTAAATGGACTGTTGTAAGTTGAGGACTACCTGTATATGTTTAAAAGTATTTGTTAAGCTTGATTTATTCTACTTCCTCCTTTGCCTTCAACCACATTTTATTTAAATCACAGTTGCCCCATTTGTTTTCATACATGGACATGTAAATATTTACCAGTGTGGCTCATTCTTACTTCACATGCAAATAACATCCAAACTGCTTGGGAGATTTGTTTTTTATGTGTGGTGAAACTGTGGACAGAAGACAAGATACACAAAGATCCTTTCCGCTGAAAAAGCAATTTAGTTCTGACATTTTGAATTATAGCTCCCACTGATCAATCAGAATCAGAATCAGAATAGAGCTGGAAGAGACCTTGGAGGTCTTCTAGTCCAGCCCCCCTTCTCAAGCAAGAGACCCTATACCATTGGGTTAATCCTAACCCTAACCCTATACCAATTATCCTCACTGTTGGGAAGTTTCTCCTCAATTCCAGATTGCTTCTCTCCTTCATTAGTTTCCATCCATTGTTTCTTGTCTTGCCCTCTGGTGCTTTGGAAAATAAATTGACCCCCTTCGTCTTTGTGGCAGCCTTTCAATTACTGGAATACTATCCAGTATTTATGATACTTGCTATCATGTCCCCTCTAGTCCTCCCTTTCTCTAGACTAGCCAAACCCAAATCCTCCAACTTGTCTTCATATGTTTTAGCCTCCAGGCTTTTAATCATCTTAGTTGCTCTTCTTTGCACTTTTTCCAAAGTCTCAGCATCTTTGGATTTGGATGATTTCAACAAAATCATGTAGAAGCTCTAGTTCAAAATATCTGTAACAATCAATTGTTATTCATTTATTTAGGTTTGTAAGGCAATCCATCTCATTGTCATGATGCTAGGTTGTATTTTTAAATTCTTGTGAGCTACCCAAACAACAAATATACAATTGGAAATCAGGATAAAACTATAAACAGCTACCATGTTTCCCCGAAAATAAGACCCTGTGTTATATTTTTTTGAACTCTGAAATAAGCAGTTGGCCTTATTACCAGGTGTTCAAAAGCCCGATTGGGCTTATTATCAGGAGATGTCTTATTTTCGGGGAAACAGGGTATTAAAATCCAACATGAAAACAACTACTTCACAGGCTGTGCCATATATTCCATCGTTGTGAGAGAGGTGGCAGCTTTGATGGTAATAATACATGAAAGGAAGGCATTGTTACATGACAATCGCTTTGAGAAATGATAAGGCATGTAGTGTCTTAGTAATACTTGTGTGTGACCAGTCAGCATCACCTATGATTAGGAAGAGTGGAAGTTGCAACATTCAGGAGTTAAGACATCTGGAAGGCAACAGAGTATTCCTCCCTGTTTGAAGAACATAGACTGACATTGGGTTAACATAAATCTGACATGTAGTGATCAACTGGATCTCCTTAATTAAAAATATAATAGAACAATGTTAGCCACTAACAGTTCCCGCCCACCCTCCACTATTCAGCATTTGAATTCTTTCTTTTTTCAACTTCAGAACTTCAGAAATTGGAAAAGTCCTTGAGTAGGAATGACAGGAGGGTAAACACAGGCAATTAGATTATGCTGTTGACACAGTTCTGTATCTAACCTTACTACTGTGATTTATTAACTTCTGAATCATTCTAGATTGAACAAGATTCTGTTCAAGGGTCATGGAACACTTAGCATGGAATTGACACTAGGAATTTATCTTTAAAACTCCACATGAATCAACGAAACTGCAAAACTATGGTTCATTTGTATTTAAAATGGAGTAAGATGGATGGTATAAATAATTCCCCTTAACTGAATAGTAATTCTGTGCATATTATACTTTCATCCTATGTAGCTAGCAAGGCAGTTGTGATACATATTACATAATGCAAACCCCCTGTATTTTACTTCCGGTCATAAAAGCATTATAATTTTTATAATTTTCAGTTAATAAAATCTGCTCTTAAACTATATATATATATATATATATATACATATTGTTTACATTTATATCCCGCCCTTCTCCGAAGACTCAGGGCGGCTTACAGTGTATAAGGCAATAGTCTCATTCTATTTGTATATTTTTACAAAGTCAACTTATTGCCCCCCCAACAATCTGGGTCCTCATTTTACCCACCTTATAAAGGATGGAAGGCTGAGTCAACCTTGGGCCGGGCTTGAACCTGCAGTAATTGCAGGCTACTGTGTTCTAATAACAGGCTCTAACAGCCTGAGCTATTCCAAATATATAAATTTCATCAGGAAAGAAGAAATCAGTAAAACTAAGGAGGCAAAGCATACAGGAAATATGACCAGATGAGCTGTTTTTAACAGAATCATGCAAATATGAAAGTAAAATTTTCCTGCCATTTTTACAGCCTGAGAAACTAGGGAGGGTCCCTTCTGAGCCTCTTGCCCTGCCCATTGTTCAACTCTGGGCTATGTTCTCTCTTATCTGACCATTCCCTTGGCAGCATCTCTTTACCCTATAATTCAAGGTCTTTCAATTCAAATTCAATTCAAATCTTTATTGTCAATGCACCATATATGTACAATGAGATTGGCTGAGCTCCCTTAGTGCACCACCACCCCAACACAATACAACTCACAGTGAAGACAGAAAATCCCTAACCCAATAAATCATATTAACAAACACCCAGTCCTGTTGCACCTGTGTGAACATGTTACACGTTGTGCCAACCCTGCAAGTCCATCGTACTACGTACTTACATTATTTCATATTCAGGAGTCTGACAGCCCACAAATAAAAACTGTTCTTCAGCCTGTTTTTGCGGCTGGCTATGCTTCTATATCCCCTTCCCGATGGTAGGAGGATAAAGAAGTGCTGACCAGGGTGTGAGTCGTCCCTGAGGATTTTTCTCACTTTTCTAAGGCAGCGAGCCCTATCTATTTTCCCACATACCATTATAGAATGCTTCTTTACATAGTTCTATTCCTTGGGCCTTTTAGCTGCCGCCGGTAATCTGATGTACTAAAATATTCTTATTTTATAAAATAAAGATGAGCATATTTATTAGGTTCACATCTCTTGATGAATCATAATGCATTGACTGAGGGTGTAGTGAACTTTAATTCCTATGATTTACATCTTAGTGTTATAGCTTATAAGCATACTGTTATGCCAACCCAGGCAATTATTCACTACATTAGTGCAATATGTGAATTTGGTCATTACTGTTGATAATAACTTATTAAGTGGCTTAGAAGACCATAAACTTTCTTTTATAAAATAGTCATATTACTATCTAAAAAAACCCAAACATTTCAATTTAATTAACAGTTTATGGTTTAGAAATGTCTTAGGTACTAACTTAATGGTTGCTATTATGTGTAGTACAGGAATAAAATGATGATGATGATGATCTCTAATGTAGAGTCATCTGGTACCCTGAACACCATTTACATCTTTCAGAAGTAACATTATGAAACAATTTTTCTCTCTATTTATCTCAGTGCAGAACAAAGGAATAGTAATGATGCAAAGCTGTTTTATATATTTTTTTTTATTTCTTTTTGTCACAACAGTATACACAAACAAATGTCGTAGATAAAACAGCATATCTTGAAGAAAATATATATATATATAATTAAAATTATGCATCAACTATATTAATTGGATATAATGAAGGGAATAATAGGACAGGAACGGTAGGCACTTTTGTGCTCTAATGTCAAGCCATCATTCCTTAGAGGTTTTTTTTCAGTTTTATCTGTAGGGTGTGGTGTGAAAGTTTATGAAACTTCTCTGGAGCAAGAGTTTTTAGTTTGACTTTTAAGGCCTTTCACCATCATAGTTACATGCTGATCAATAATATTTTGCTGCTTGAGTCTCATAAAGGTGAGTACAGCACTTCCCCTTCTTGCCAAATATTTCATCAGTGTATGTGTCAAGCCATTTTAGTCCTAGAAGGACATGGTTTTAAACAATCAGCATCATTTACAATAAAGTTAAGTGCTTCCACCGGTCCACTTTTCTTTCTATATTCTTCTTGATATACTTATGAGTACAATTCTTGCGTTAGGTGATGCCTTGATCGTATTTGTAAGCAAGGCTGGCTTTTGCTGCAAACTCATTCTCTAGCCATTGGCCATGCTAACTTGATATGATGGGGATTCGAGACATTTGGACTATATCAGACTGCCCACCCTGTTCTAATCCAGCATAGTTAGAATTTTTTTAACCAATAAAAGCATAATTGGTTTACTGAGTTTTCTCCACTTTAGTGGCCCATCCAATATCTCAAATGCTAACATTACACGGTAGAAGTCAAGGGAGAGGTGTAAGAATATAGTTTATTTATTTTTGTAAGAAGCTGGCTTTCGGTCAACTAGATTCACTGTGACTAATTAAAGCCACGTTTTCAATCAATCATAACATCTCCTACAAGTTAAGCTCTTCTCCTGGCATCCTTGTTTACTTGGCAACATCTGGGAATTACCATAGCTTGCCATTGCCATCTGGATGTTCCAGCTTCTCCTACACTACTGATATCACCTGGAGATCTCCTATTCAAATGCTAATCAGACTCTAACCTACTTAATTTTAGAGCCTAGACAAGGTCAGCTAGCTATTGGCACCTATTTGTTCACATCAACAAAGAGACTGCTAAACAAATAGAATGTTTCCTTGTAACTTAGCCTAATCTTTATTTTTTTAAAAAAAATTGCTCTGAATTCATTTAATAGAAGTTTGTATTTCTTGGGCGAATTTTGACATGGAATTAATCTCTAAGGCTGAAGAAAAATGCCCATCAGGTGGCAGTCACCCAGAAAATGTGTTAGTGATCTGTATACCAGTGGTGAGCTGTTGCTGGTTTGGACCAGTTTGAGCGAACCGGTAGTTCTGACCAGCGGCTGGGCCCACCCACCTGCCCTGGCGCTATCACGTCCTATATAAATGCCAGTTTTTGATGCAGCGTGTATGCGCGGAAGATGCACGAGCGAAGCAAGCATGCGTGCCGCTTACATTTTTGGTTCCCGGAGAATAAGTTGTTACAGTATGTGACGCCCACCTGTTGTATACCAATTCAGACCACATTGAATATGGGCAATCAATTAAGTAAATGTAACATCCTTGAAAGATAGGTGAGTTCTGAATGATTAATCTTAAAAGCTTGGGTGTCAGCTTATGCATTTCAGGCATTTTCAGTAGTTCTGCAAATCATTTTTAGATATTTTCTCTACCACGATCTCTACAAACTCTTTAAGAATTAGTTTAAAATATTCTGGGAGGAATGGATACATGTTTAGCAGTCTTAAATTTGTTCTTTATTTTCATCTCGAAGATGGGTAGCAAACAAATTTAATAATAAATAATTTAAATTTAAAAAATACTGTAAAGCTATAAATTCACATTTAAATATGAACTACTAAAATCCTGCTAAATTTGATTTTAATCATAGCACAAAATATGGTTAATATAGTTTCACAGACCTAGGATATTTTGAACAGCATTCCCTACCCCTATCCCTGTGCAGATCAGATATTCTATGGCTTGGCACGATGATCCAATTCATACTAATTTTCCAGGATGTATGTTAACCATGTTGAATTCTTGAGTAAATTTATTCTGGTTCCCTCTGCCTTCAGTGACCTTGTCTAGTGTTCCAGTTTAACACAATTGGTGAGCATCAGTTTGGGGAGGACTACACCAATTTCAGGACTGGAATAAGTGAAATCTAAATTAAAAAGTAAAAAAGATTACTTGCAATTGATAAAGGTGTCCTTTCAACTTAACCACCCCTTTATAGGTGTGATTACAAAATATTTTCATTCTTGATTTCATGTACCAATTGATGTATGTGGAAAGGGTTAATTCTTCTAGCAAGCTTATCCCATAATTTGTGTACATTTGGATGAAGTTTTGGATTTTTAAAGATAGGATACCTAATCACAACATTAGGTCATGTCTACCAGAGGTGGGTTTCAGCAGGTTCTGACCAGTTCTG
This sequence comes from Ahaetulla prasina, assembly GCF_028640845.1. Taxonomy (NCBI): domain Eukaryota; kingdom Metazoa; phylum Chordata; class Lepidosauria; order Squamata; family Colubridae; genus Ahaetulla; species Ahaetulla prasina. Next base: position 105,943,798 of record NC_080539.1, read on the forward strand.
GAGAACTGGTAGCGGAAATTTTGAGTAGTTTGGAGAACCAGTAGTAAAAATTCTGACTGGGCCCACCCCTATCTATTCTTTGCCTCCCAAATCCCAGCTGATTGGGAGGAAATGAGGATTTTTCCCACCTTCCCCTGGAGTGGGGTGGGAATGGAGATTTTACAGTATCCTTCCCCTGACACACCCACCTAGCCACGCCCACCAAGCCATGCTACGCCCACCAAGCCATACACACAGAACCAGTAATAAAATTTTTTGAAACCACTGATCTCCACATACAATCTTCCTTTCCTTTTGTTAAATTGTAAGTAATCTCTTTACCTTTTTGGGGGGTTGAGAACTAGATTCAAAATCTTTATTTGCCAATATTTGTGACATCTGTAGTATATTCACTGCCTGAAATAATACAGAAAGCAATTATCTGTACCTTGTTATGGATTTGAGGCCCTTCTGGTCTATCTGTTTTGATGTACATTTCTTGTAAGATTGAAGATATGGAATTATTGATACCAAGTAAGAATTTTCTTAAGCATTTGGTGTTTGTGCAGCATCAGTTCTACTTAAAGCGCTAAAAGATTTTTAAAATGTGATTTGAAAGGGTACCATTATCTATTTTATATAGTCTGCATGGATATCACAATAGTTGTGTTGAATTTGATTTCCCCCAACCCTGTTAACCGGTATGTATTTCTGAATTTTCAATTAGGGATGCATGGCATTGGGGTGGAACTGTATCACTTACAAAATCTCTTCCTCTTCCCACCCTCTACCCCCAAACAGCTGCAGAAATACAAAGAGCACTGAATCAACTTGGAACCCCACAAGACACACATGAATTGCGGCAACAGCTGTAAGTGCTTCATGAGATGACCTTTCATTGGGTTGCACTGTAGATAACTTCTCAATAAGTGCTGGGATCTTATCAAAGTGTTCAGCATCTTGAAAACATTTGAGAGAACAAATGAGAGAGAAGGAGCGAACATTTATCTGTTTATTGACATGTTAATACATCAAGTATATTGTTGGCATTGCCAAACACCGGGATGGAAACAACAACAACAAAAAAACATTATTGAGCTAATAAAAGCCATCAAATTGATTCAGAAAGTTTGAACTACATGTTTGCTACCTTCGACATTTATCATTGAATGTTACAGTCAAACTGCAACAAACTCAGAATGAAGATTTTGTGAGCCTCTCTACGTGTTGTTGTTGTTAGTTGCGAAGTCGTGTCCGACCCATCGCGATGGGCCCATCGCGAGGGGCTCATCTTCCAGCGTCATATCTTCTTTCCTTTTTGTACTGTCCATGGGGTTTTCATGGCAAAGATATTGGAGTGGGTTGCCATTTCCTTCTCCAGTGGATCACGTTTTGTCAGAACTCTCCGCTATGACCTGTCCGTCTTGGATGTCCCTGTACGGCATAGCTCATAGTTTTATTGAGCTACGCAAGCCCCTTCATCATGACAAGGCAGTAATCCATGAAGGGGCCTCTACGTATAAGTACTAAAAAAATTTTGTGGAGTTTATGTCACCAATTTTGGTCAATTATTCTTTTTATAAAATGAAATCTGCTCCAACACTATTCAGTTCTCTATTCTTCATTTGCATTGAACTAATAAAGCCAGGAGTTATTTTGAATACATTCAGTAATAAACATCTATTTCCCAAAGGTTTATCTTAAAGATAGTTCATAGTGATACAGTAATGTTTGTAAAATAACCCAGCAAGTCATCTGTAATTTTCTATTCTAGGCAACAAAAGCAGCAATATACAAACCAACTTGCCAAAGAGACAGACAAATACATAAAAGAATTTGGATTTCTGCCTTCAATAAGTGAGCAGGTATAGGAATGTAGTGTTTGTATAAACATTTTGTTTTTTATAAAGTTGTTATTCTTTAAATCTGTGGTATGTGCTTGGAAACATTGATTCCTGAGGTAAATCCAGCAAAACATATTTTAAAAAGTTGGTGTATTTGTCATAATTAAGAAGCTAGATATTTCTGAACTGTTTGGATTATAAATTGGCCTGGTGATTATAATCCTTGTAACAATACAGACTGCAAAATTGTGCAATCATTTTATTGATCTTATTGGGCCTAAAATATACCCAGAGCTGCAATGAATTTCTGGAGTTGGCATATAAGCACTGGCACTAAGCTGACTTTGGAGCCGATATTGGTTGCTGTTTTATATGCAATTTTGTAACTGGTTACAAAAGAAAACATTTGCAACATAGCAGTCTAATGATAACACTGTAACAAATATTTAGAACCATCTTCATATCATAGCCTGTAAACTAGGTTGCTGAATTAAAAAGGACCAGAATAGCTCTTTTTTTTTAAGTTGCCTTTTTTTGGTGAGTACTTCTCACCAAATGTGTGTTAAACATGAGAGGAGTAAGGGTAAAGATTAAAGTCACCCCAAATTCTGGGCACTTAGTCCAAATTTCTGAAACAGCAGATTTTCCAAACATGTCTTGTTTAATGTTTAGGATAAAACACCCAAATTGAAATGTTCCATCAATTTCTTTTAATTGGTTATGTTCTGATGGGATAAATCTTGAAATTCTTTCAGAGATATCAATTAAATTTAGGATAAAGGCTGCAAAAGAAGGTGAAATGGCAGGCCATGCTGACTGCTACTGGACAGTGTTGCTGAAAAATCGGTGAATATAGTGTGTTTTTAAAAACAGTTTGTAAAATATCAAAATAAATCCCCAGAAGTACCAGGGGAATACAAGTCTGCTGTCACCTACTGAAAAAGCAGTTTGTTCAGATTAGAATCTTTATTGGTAAAGCTGAAGGTTTTAATTTCAGCAAAGAAGTATTTTTAAGTTCTTTAAATAATTCCTAAATTACTGGGGTGACATATTAATAGGACAGAAGAGCTAACATCTCAGCCGGTTTTCACTTAGCAGTTCTTCTTGCCTGCAGACAAACCAATCAGGCAGATACGCACAAGATATACTTTTAAAAAAATTTCCCGTGAGACGTTTCCTTAAAAAGTTTTCATAAAAATGCAGCATCGTTTTGTTTGTTTGTAGTAGCCATGTTATCTTACTAAGATCAAATATCAGGTTTCTCATGTCTCCTCCCCGAACTTTATTGTGATATTGTAAGTGAAGTTCTTGTTTGAACATGCAAATGAATTGCTGGTGTGTGTGTGTGTGTGGTGTGATACTGTTTCTTAACTTCAAGAATTACACCCAAGAAAACACATCTCCTATGAGCTTTAACTTCAGTTCATTATCTGAATACACGCTTAAGTTCCCTATAGCATAGAATCTTTTCAAAACAGCAATAATTTACTTGGCAGACACTCTCGTGTAAGTAGTTTCATTTCAAGAAATATAGAGAAGTGGAGATGAAGCTCACATTAAAATGCAAGTAAAATAATTTCTTCACCATTATGATTTATGACAAGGTAGAGTGATGCAGTGGACTAGAGGTAGAGCTCTCGCCTCACAGTCAGGAGGCTGTGAGTTCGATCCTAGGTAGAGGGAGATATTTCTCTCTCTGGGCACACTGAGAATATATCTGCTGGGAAAAAACTCTGCATTGGCGACAGGGAGGGCATCTGGCCATTAAAACTCTACCCCGCAAGGGATTATGGGGTTGTTAAATGATGATGACAAGGTCAACTGTTATTATAGTATCTCTGGATATTAATAAGCATAGTATAATTATTTAGTATAAGTATAAATCTTTAGACATTTAAATGGACATGGGGACAGCTACTAAGGGCTGCTAAACCAGTTCAAACAGACAAGTATTTTGGGTAATTGTGACTTACCCAAAGGTATCCATATTCTGGTAGCTCCTATCCCAAACTACTTAGAATTTAATAATCACATGTATATCCTGCCTTTCCTTTAGAACAGGGGTGTCAAACTAATAGCCTGCGGATCGGATGCATCACACGCAGGCCACACCCACCCCAGCTCCCCGAAGGGAAAACACCAGGGTGAAATGTAAAATTTGTTACTACCAGTTCTGTGGGTGTGGCTTGGTGTGTGTGTGGGGGGGTAATATGACTGGGTGGGCATGGTCAGCTTTTTTTTTCTTTTAAAAGCATTTTTTCTATGCCAAAGAAAAGAGGTTGTAGAAAAAATGCTTTTAAAGGGTTCTGACGATCCCAGCTGAGCCGCATGATCATCAGAGGCTTTTTTTTTTTACTTTTAAAAGCATTTTTTTGGCCAAAGAAAAAATGCTTTTAAAAGTAAAAAAAAAAACTTCTGATGATCACGTGGCTCAGCTGGGCATGGGGGGGAGGGCAGGGATTTTTGTTACCAGTTCTCTGAACCACCTGCTGCCATCACGACTGGATTGGGTGATCTGGTCCGAACCAGGAGCATTTCACCCCTGGAAAAAACCATCATGATACATCACGTGATGGCAATGTGACCCCACGAGTTTGACACCTGTGATTTAAAAGTTCAAGATGATACACATGGAAATTGCTTCTAATCGCTGCATCTGGGGATAACTAGGGCAGAGAACTAACTAAAATCATCAAGAAGAGGATTGACAAATAGATAATTCAACCTGCGTTTGTTTGGTTCCAGTCTTTCTGCCTTACGTACTACATCTGGTAGATAGGTAAATAGGAATGCAAGAAATATACAAGAAGTCAGGGTCCCGTTGATTTGGGAAGTACGTTTGGTGGGACCACCTTTTCAGCAGTAGCTTCTTCTCTATGGAACATCAACAGCCCACCCTGTTGCTTTTCCCAAAAATCCTAAAAACATGGTTTTGTCAGCGGGCCTGTGGACCATGAATATAGAAGGACCAATTGATTATTTGATTGTACTGCTGCCGCCATGGGGGTGACAGTTATAGGGAGTTGTGGTGGCACAACAGTTAGAATGCAGAATTGCAGAATGACTCTGCTCACTGCCTGGAGTTTGATCCTGACAGTCTTCCATCCTTTCGAGATCAGTAAAATGAGGATTCAGATTGTTGGTGGCAATATATTGACACTGTAAATCTATTTAGAGAGGGCTGTAAAGCACCATGACATGGTATATAAATCTAAGTGCTATTGCTATTATAGTTTTTTATGTTCTGGATTTTTATATGTTGTAAGCTGCCTGGAGTCAACTATGTGTGAGTTGGGTGGCCATATAAATTTGTTTTAATAAACCAATTAATTAATTAAACACAATTCACTGATAAGCTGAACATCTGTTTCTAACACATGTGTGCTGAATGGGCTTAAACGAAAAAGTTTGAATAACCTAACTTCTCCTTTCTCAAAAGCACAGGAGGCTATTTAGAGCCCAAACAAAATGAAACCAAATGTTATGCTATATGTCTTTTACATAAACATCCCCCAAGAGAATAGTTATCAGGAGGGATGTGTAAAACATTTCAGCCACCTGTTTTGATCTCGGAATAATACATCCACATTTCAAGGGTTTAAGTCCAATCTCACATCTTTTTTTTTTAATGTGAAGATTTGTTAAAATTCTTCCCCCCAGCCTAGTCAAAGCAGTAGTTGGCAATTAATGCTATTAATTTAGAAAGGGCAGGATGAGGTGGAAGAGAATACGGAGAAGAAAGCAATGGGTTAAAACCAGTGGTGGCGAACCTTTTACTCACCAAGTGCCAAACAGGTATTGTTCACTTTGCGCATGCGCGTGCCATCCATGCTAATGTGCAGCTCCTCCCCATGCACGGTGTGTGCAACCACACCATTTGCGCATGCAAGCAGCTTTCACATGCATCTCCACCGTGTACTGCGCACACATCATCTGCGCACAGCTTTCGTGCACACCCCCATCTGCTGTGCACGCAATTGCACAATCTTCGCATGAATGCTATCTGCGCATGTACACGTTGCACACCAGTACTTTCACATGCATGCGCAAACACGCACGCATGTGCAGGAGAGCTCCGAAGACCAGCTGGGTCCTCTGAATTGCACGCATGCTCTCTAGAGGCCCGAACACCAGCTGGTGCGCACGCACATGCACAGCTGCAGGTGAGTTGGGCGATAGCTCACATGCCCGGAAAAAATGGCTCTGTGTGCCACTTCCGGCACATGTGCCATTGGTTCGCCATCACAGGGTTAAACACAAGAGAAAATATATTTATATCCACATGTCCCCATTATTCCACATTTTGCAATGCAGTCTTGAAAAAGAACGGAAGAAAATTTGTATGTGGGGAATGTGGATGAAAGTGAACACATGTTTTTCCGCTAAATTAAAAAGAATTGCAAATAGGTACAAAATATTAATGATTTGCGTTTTGTGCTTCTTGGCTGCTTTTGTTTTAATTTTTATAATGTTTGTAATTGTTTTTATTTTAATTCAATTTTGTAAACCACTTAAAGTCACTCATTGAAATGGGCGACCATCTAAATTGGCTAGATGGATGATTGGATGGATGGATGGATGGATGGATGGATGGATGGATGGATGGATGGATAGATAGATAGATAGATAGATAGATAGATAGATAGATAGATAGATAGATAGATAGATAGATAGCTGTATCAGAGATATGAGTCAGAAGAAACTGAATTGAAATCAACATCTGTATGTACTTTTACATACATATACTTATTTAAATTATATACTTTATAAAATTACATAAAAAGAATTAGGGAAAGATGATTGCAGAATACTTTGTCATAGTGGCTGAATTTTTACCAGTTTGACATTCATTTTAAAGAAGGGATTTGATTTCCGATGGAATGAGACATGGAATTCTATAGGACAATTCTTTCCTGGGTTCACACATTACGTTATAGTGTAATATAACGGTATCGGATGATATGTGAAACCAGTCTATATGTGGAGGCCTGTCAAATTTGAATAATAGAACATGTATAAAATTAAAATTCTCCAAACTTCATCAGATTAAAGAACTGGTCGGCGGTGAAATTATTTTAATGTATTTGTTTGCCTTCTTTGTTCAGCGACAGAGAAGAATTCAAAAGGATCGACTAGTGAATGAGTTCACCACAGCGCTTACAAATTTCCAGCGGGTCCAAAGACAAGCTGCTGAAAAGGAGAGAGAATTTGTAGCAAGAGTTCGAGCCAGTTCTAGGGTATCAGTAAGTACAATCAATTAATCCATACTTTCACTAATTCTGAAAGATATTGAGATATGGAATAGATGATACCACTTTTTTTCTCATTACAATGTATGTTTTAGAGTGCATGAAGTACAGTATTAATATCATTTCTGTGCGATCCATTACTAAAATTCATTTAGGAAATGCAGTAACAGTTGGTCAAATGCCAAATGTAATAGCAATAAATCATTTGATTTGAGACAAGAGGAAATAATAACTTGAGAGATTTCCTTATGGCCAGGAATCATGCCAGCCCAAGTCAGATCTGAATACAGTGGCATGGTGGGCCAAAAAGGAATTCTGTCAGCCTTATTTTTTTCAGTGTGTGTGGGATTGACAGACACCTGAATAGAATAGTTAACACTGTATAATGTGCAGCTATATGATATTATATTTGCCTAAGTAAATATTTACTCTAAGACTCTTTCCATATTTTTTTTCCTTCTGTTCGATCATATCTGATTCTTAGACACTACTCAGACAAGTCTCTACAAGTTTTCTTGGCAAAGGTTTTTCAGAAATGGTTTGCCAATGCCATCTTCCTGGGGTTGAGAGAAAGTACCTGATCCAAAGTCACCTAACTGGCTCTGTGCTTAAGGCAGGACTAGAAATCTTAGTCTCTTGGTTTCTAGCTCGATGCCTTAACTAATACACCAAACCGTCTCTCTAATCATTGCTTTCTGCTATCTTTTTCCTATGGAGTTGAGATGTGCATTGAACAGTGGGTCCTATGCAGTTATTACTGAACTTGGAAATGTATTAGCTTCATCCTTATTTAGGTGAATTTAAAACTGATAGAATATTTTAATCTGTTGTGCCTCGCTCGCCCCGCTCACCGTAGCCGGGCCCTTCTCATCTCCTGCCAGACACTGATAGTACAGGAGAATGTCCTGGCATGCCTCCAGCCCCCAGTCCTGGCACCATGCCTGGACAGTCCGAGCAAGACGAATGGCCTGACATGCCTCCAGCCGCCAGTCCTGGCACCATGCCCGGTCAAACGGAGCAACTAAACCCCTCCCCCACAGCATGTGAGCCTGAGGAATATGAAACCAGTCATGAAATGGTATTACCAACAGCTGGAGGCTGGAGAGATCCACGCTTCCGGAGAATGGAGAGGCGACGTCAGCAAAAGGAAGGGAGGGGCAGGCCTGGATAAGTGCTGAGTCATGGAGCCACACCCCATGGCCTATATAAAGGATCTGCTTTCTGGCATTCTCTGAGTCAGGCAAAGTCTAATCTGGATTGCTGAAGTCACACCTTGGATTCCTGCCTGCCCTGAGGACTCTGATAGGACTTTGGCAGAGCTGCAGAGGCACGCTTGATACGGACTTCCCTGACCCGGCCGTCAGAGGAGGAGTGGGACACGACATAATCTCTTCATCCCATACAACCTCCTGCACCTTCCCCTCTCCCCTAAAAAGCCTTTATTAGGTTTAGGATTAGGATATGGGATAAAACTGCTGCTGTGGACGGAAAGGATAATCTAAAATTGGATCACTCTTGCACTCATCTCACAATATTTAGAGGAATGTCCCAACCATCTCTGTTCAGGATCACAATAACCAGAAAAGGCAATTTAGTCTTTAATTTGCAAGGAGTTCCTATTTTTTTTATTATTGTTGTAAGCAGTTGCATCTAACCTTATCCCAGTTGTTTCGCCTTGCACATTATAAGATCTGTCTGATATCCTAGACAGATAACCACTCTTGTTTTCTGAAAATAGGAAAATAAAATATTCCCAACCCATTCAGATGGCTAATCTCCAACCTCCATGATGTCCCATTTCTGCCTTCATTCGCTGTCTTTCAGTTTTTATTATCACAATGCACACATGTTCATGTCTATTTTTAATCAGATGTTAGGTGCATTTTTTTTGTCTTTTAAATGTTCTTTATTAAGCCATAGTCTAAATCACATTTATGCTTGGATCTGGCCATCACATTGTGTTGAATGCTTGCAGTACACAAATCTTCTAATATCAGGTTCTAGAACTACATTTCATAGACCCCTTGATTTCTTCAGTCCTCCAGATCTTTTATCTGATTAAGTGCTGAACCCTTGCTGATTAGCATTGAAGTACATTTGACTCTCCTTCCAAAGTTGTAACTTGTTATTTTTCTATTACTTGACAGGGTGGTGCAGAAGAAAGTTACAAAGAAGGAACCCTTGTTTCTTGGGATAGGTAAGAAAAATGATAAAATATAAAATCATTCCACAAAACACTATATTTAATTTTATTACAATAGCAATAGCACTTAGACTTATATAGCACTTCATAGTGCTTTACAGAACTCTCTAAGCAGTTTACAGAATCTGGGTCCTCATTTTGCTGACCTCTGAAAGGTGGAAAGCTGAGTCAACCTTGAGCCGGTTAGGATCGAACTCCTGGCAGTGGATGGCAGGGTTTAGCTTGCAATACTGCATTCTAACTACTGCACCACCACAGCTTCTTATTAGAGATATAAATCCTCGCAATCTCTAATAAGCAACAATAGTCCAATAGGATTGCAATTTAAATGTATGAACGCTAACCAAAATGCAGCTCAAAACTTCTTTAAAAGAATCCTTTAAGAAGTATCTTGTAGTTGAAATAAAAAAGGACACTGGGTGTTGTGACCTAGGCCCAAGTAGTTATTACCTGACGCAATCAGTCCTAAACAAAAGTATTTTATTAGAACAGCTGAGAATTACTTCATTCTCAACTTAGTCCAAATTAATTCCAAAACAAATCCGTCAGAAAAAGTCCTTTGGCCTTATCACAAACCTTTGTCTTCTTTGGCACCCTGCCAAAGACTTTTCTTGGCAAAGCCCCATGAAGTTCAGAAACAAGAGATGCCGACTAGAAACAATTGTAGCAACGTTGCTTTCCTACAAAGAGCCCAAGAGCCTTGCTGCTCTTTTAAGCCTTATGGGAGAGGCCAATCATCTCCTGGCTTTATCTCCCGAGTCATCCTTATTGCTTTAGCTGCTCTTACCTTCTGGCATCTCTTTGCATGCGTCCACTAGGAATAGGCTCCTCCTGTTCCTCTTCCTCTCTGATGTCTGCCTCTGGAGGCTCCGGAGTCCGCGCATCGCTCCCTTATGGCCCTGGCCCCATCTCTGCCTCCAACACAGAACCCTTGTCCAGGCCTTCCCCTGACTCCAGGACTGACCCATTGTCTTCCCCAGCCTCCTCACTCTCCGACTCCACTGCCAGCTCCGCAGGCTGCTGGTGGATCACAACGCTGGACTTCTTTCATGAAAGATTGAACGATTGGATTTTAATAACTAGGAATGATTGGGAGGATTGCTTACACCCATTACTTACTTCGAGGTTTCAGATATCCTGAATTTATGGTGCATCTCTTTTAATAGAGTCGAAATAGATATATACATACATACATTCCACATATAATAGCCTAATAGTGCATAATGTATGTGTAGTGCATAATGTGTTCTGTGTATGTTTAACCCAAAGCCAACCTCAGACCCAAGTACTAGATGAAGAAATCACAGAAGATGACCTTCGGCTCATTGAAGAAAGAGAATCGGCCATTAGGCAGCTGGAGGTGAGCACTGGCTGGTGAGATCAAGAAAAAGATGTTATTTATTACATTATGTCTGTGAACTAAAAGATGGAACTTGTTGTTCTTTAAGTTATTAGTTCCTATAATTTATGAATAAGTACTCCATTACTCAGGACATCACATAGCATTACCTTTCTTTACAAGAGTTTAAAGTTTGCTTTCTTCATGGATACCAGAGTGCCATTAAAATGGTCTTTCATAACCTTGAATCTTGAAGATCTGCTAGGATGTCAATTCCCATTGGAAGTTAGAATCTGATTCCTAAGACAAATGAATTTCCCCAGTTTTGGGGTAAATACTGCTATAGAATAACCTAAGCATAATCCACACATTCAGTAGAGAACTTGCTAGGACAAAAATACACCCATTTGTAAAATCCAAAGTCTTTGAATTTAATGAAGGCTATGGAACCAGAGATACTAGATACTTCTGTCCCCATTATTGTGGTATGATATAAACATGAATTGAATAATTGCCTCAGAATTCTTCTTAAGTTTTTTGTTCTTACTCAGGATGCCTGTGATTTTTAAATGATTTTATTGGAAGAATTAATTAAGCCTAAAATTATATTTTATAAAAGGTAGGAGATGAACATAGTCATATTCCTGTTTACATTCAGCATTTGCAACACATTTATTCTACTTTGTACTAAGTGATTGTTTTCATTTTTGGTTTTAATTAAACAATATGCACACAAATATACAAATATCTCCTGCCTGTGATATTGATACAGGTGATACACACACACACACACACACACACACACACACACACACACACCATATTTCACTGTTATCGATGTATAATCTCTCTTAATAACAACCCATTCATAATTTTTATCTTACCATTCAAACTTATATTCTTCGGTGGTGGTTTTCTACTCTTCTCAAACATACCATATTACAAATTGAAAATTGCTTCCAAACTAGCTGTCTCATCAAAACGTCTCCGTCCTACATCTGTTTTCTCCCTTCTTTCTACTCTAAATTGTTTGCAGTTTATTCCTGTGATTGCATTGTTCTGTGTTGAACATTGTTTTAATACAGTTTCTTTCTTCGTAGTCAGACATTCTTGACATAAATGAAATATTTAAAGATTTGGGGATGATGATTCATGAACAAGGAGATGTGATAGGTAAGCAAAGGTCAACCTTTTGACATCTTGCTTTTTTGCCGCATTTGGGCATGCTAGTTATATTGTATTCGCTTTTACAAGTATAAATGTTGTAGCAGTTGAGGAAAATCAAGAATTAATTAGGAAAAAGACTTGCATTAAGAGGAAATTTGGTACACCAGGATCTGAAGCGAGATTGATTTAAAAAGTTGTCTCATGCTCCTTGAACATATTATATAGCTAGGATGAGAGTTTTAGCATGAATTACATGGGAAGGGCAATTGGTTAGGGAATGTCTTGTTCAATTTCAGTATAATATCAGCTGTCATACAGGTACCTTCATGTAACAAAAAAAACCAACACATGTAACAAAAAAGCCAACACAGTTCTAGGCTGCATAAACAGAGGGATAGAATCAAAATTACGTGAAGTGCTAACACCACTTTATCATGCCTTGGTAAGGCCACACTTGGAATACTGCATCCAATTTTGGTTGCCACGATGTAAAAAGATGTTGGGACTCTAGAAAGAGTGCAGAGAAGAGCAACAAAGATGATTAGGGGACTTGAGGATAAAACATATAAAGAACGGTTGCTGGAACTGGATGTGTCTAGACTTATGAAAAGAAGAACTAGGGGTGACATGATAGCAGTGTTCTGATATATCAGGGATTGCTACAAAGAAGAGAGAGTCAAACTATTCTCCAAAGCACCTAAGGGTAGAACAAGAAACTATGGGTGGAAACTAACCAAGGAGAGAAGCAACTTATGACCGCAGGACATTGCAACCATCGTACATACATGCTGATTACCCAGTTCCCAAATTTTGACCATGGGACTGCAGGAACATTACATGGGTTATAAGTGCAAGGACTGGTCATAAGTCACTTTGTTTAGTGTTGTCGTAACTTTGAATCTCATTAAACAAATGGTCATAAGGACTACCTGTATTGGAAAAGACATGACGGCTCAGTGACTTAATGATGCTGGAGATGGTTTCTGCTCCAGTGGTTCGAGTTCTAACATTGTGTGTCGAGTGAGCTCCCGTCACTCACCTCAGCTTCTATCCACCTAAAAATATAAAAACACGTTCTATGAAAATAGATAAAATAGGTACCACTTTGGTGGAGGGGACGAATTGGTATTCCATACAGGCAGTCAGATTCCTACCCTCTGAACCCTCCTGGTTGCGGCAACCCATATGCGAGGGAAGGGGTCTTGGATGACACTACAGGAAATGCCTTTTGTTTTTCTTCTGGCGCAAAGCCAGCTCGCCCTCTTGTGGCGCACTATGGGAAGTGTGCGAGCATTTCTTACAACAGAGCTGGTACCTTGGCAGCCAAACTAGTAGTCTGCAATTGAACTGTAGTTTCCTGGCTAATGTAACAATGATATATACTACTGCTAATAATAATACCTGTATTGGAAAATGTACCATTGTATTTGCTTTTATTTTAATATGTTTTCAAATAATTCTCGGGATTTATCTCAAAGGCTACAAAATGGATCTAAAAATAAAGTCTCAGAGCAAGATGTTTCTGTATGCATGCACGTCAATTGTAGAAGGCAAATTGTAATGCTTTTTTCTCCTTTCTCAAAGATAGCATAGAAGCTAATGTAGAAACAGCTGAAGTCCATGTTCAGCAAGCAAACCAGCAATTGTCGAGAGCATCCGAGTACCAGGTAAAGATTACCATAAGCAAAAGTACCACAGATAATCCTCATTTATTTATTTATTTATTTATTTATTTTATTAGATTTTTATACCGCCCTTCTCCCGAAGGACTCAGGGCGGTGTACAGCCGAAATAAAATACAGAGTATATACAATTAAAAGAAATTAAAAGAAACTATTAATAAATGGCCGATAATTTAAAAAATTTAAAAAAATTATAAATATTTAAAATCTCTAAAACCCCAATTTAAAATCAACTATTTATGCCAGTCCTGCTTGAGTAAATAAGTATGTTTTTAGCTCACGACGGAAGGTCCGAAGATCAGGAACTTGACGTAAGCCAGGGGGGAGTTCGTTCCAGAGCGTTGGTGCTCCCACAGAGAAGGCCCTACCCCTGGGAGCCGCCAGCCGACATTGTTTGGCGGACGGCACCCTGAGAAGGCCCTCTCTGTGAGAGCGTACGGGTCGATGGGAGGCATACGGTAACAGCAGGCGGTCTCGTAAGTAATTTAGTATCTGCAATTGGTTCTGATGACTTAGTTATTATGTGAAATGGTTGCTAAGTGAACACGTAACACAGAGAGGAAGAGAGAGAGATGCTACCACATCATTGCTTGCTGCTCTTTCATTTAGATAAAGTTTTGTGGTGGTGCCTTTGGTGCTGTCTAACTTGATATTTTTCTTGCAGACGTTTCATTACCAAGCTAGGTAACATAATCAGTGAAACTTATGCGTGAAAATAACCAAGTTCAAAGAGCACTAAGGACCCCTCGCTTCAACCCTGAGCTCCAAATATTCTCTTCTACAGATAATGTTCTCTAGTATAATAATCTGGTACCTAGCATATTTCTTCGCCTCTTTTTGTCCTCGGGCAAGGCAGAGAGATTGCTTAAACAAGCTATCTCTTCCAGAGCTGTTTTTCTTGGCAGGACAGTGCAACCTTCAAGAGTGCTAACTGCAAGTTGACAAACTCAGTTTTGTGATCTTAGTTGATTAAAACCCACCAGCTAGGCGCAACTTGCCTGAAACTGACCAGACTTTAATCGGTTTCACACCTAAGGCTTTTCTTCTTATAAATGCAGGCATTGGTTAGAAGTTTAACTTTTTATTACCATGCTAAACGTGGAGTGGTGCCTGGAGGTGGAGCTCTCTCCTCACAATCAGGAGGCTGTCAGTTCGATCCTAGGTAGAGACAGATATTTCTCTCTCTGGGCACACTGAGAATATATCTGCTGAACAAAACTCTGGATTGGTGACAGGGAGAGCATCCGGCCATTAAAACTCCAGCCAGCAAGGGATTATGGGATCGTTCAATGATGATGATGATGATTTATGACAAGGTCGACTATTATTATAGTATCTCTGGATATTAATATTAATATTATTTAGTATAAGTATAAATGTTTAGACATTTAAATGGACATGAGGACAGCTATTAAGGGCTGCCAAACCAGTTCAAACAGACATATCTGCTGAACAAAATTCCACATTGGCAACAGGAAGGGCATCCGGCCATTAAAACACTCTGCTAGCTCCATTCAGTTGCCCAGAGTCCACCCCGCAAGGGATTATGGGATCATTAAATGAAGATGATGATTACCATGCTAAACATGGATTGCCTGTATTTTAGACATTTTTCATGTACTAAGAGCTTAAACTACATTTTAGATTAGGCATGCGTTTGCACTTCTCCTGGCTTTCCAAGGATAACCGCCCAGCCGCCCTGTTCCGGGTGACTCGCTCCCTCCTACATCAGGGGGAGCGGGATGACCCGTTGCAGGGACGTGCTGAGGAGTTTAACGGTTATCTATACGATAAAATCGTTCAGCTTCGGGATGGTCTGGACCAAGATTGCGGTGACGCGGGTGAGATGCTCGAGGGTGGTCTTGGCGATATTGTTTGGGATGAGTTTGACCCTGTGGCTCCCGAGGACATGGACAGGTTGTTGGGTAGGCTGAATGCCACCACGTGTTTACTGGACCCGTGCCCCTCCTGGCTGGTGCTGGCCACTCGGGAGGTGACACGAGGCTGGCTCCAGGCGATTACGATCGCTTCTTTGGTGGAGGGCGTCTTCCCAGCCGCCTTGAAAGAGGCGGTGGTGAGGCCCCTCCTTAAGAAGCCTTCCCTGGACCCGGCTGTTTTAGGTAATTATCGTCCGGTCTCCAACCTTCGCTTCGCGGCGAAGGTTGTAGAGAGTATGGTGGCATATCAGTTTCCCTTACACCTGGATGAAACTGTCTATCTAGACCCATTCCAGTCCGGTTTCTGGCCCGGTTACAGCACGGAGACGGCTTTGGTCGCGTTGGTGGATGATCTCTGGAGGGCCAGGGATAGGGGTTGTTCCTCTGCCCTGGTCCTATTAGACCTCTCAGCGGCTTTCGATACCATCGACCATGGTATCCTGCTGCGCCGGTTGGAGGATTGGGAGTGGAGGCACCGCTTATCGGTGGTTCTCCTCCTATCTCTCCGACCGGTCGCAGTCGGTGTTGACAGGGGCAGAGGTCGGCCCCGAGGCGCCTCACTTGTGGGGTGCCGCGGGGTCGATCCTCTCGCCTACTGTTTAACATCTACATGAAGACGCTGGGTGAGATCATCAGTGGTTTCGGTGTGAAGTACCAGCTGTATGCGGATGACACCCAGCTGTACTTTTCTACACCGGACCACCCCAACGGTTATCAAGTGCTGTCCCGTGTCTGGAGGCCGACGGGTCTGGATGGGGAGAAACAGGCTCAAGCTCAATCCCGCCAAGACAGAGTGGCTGTGGATGCCGCATCCCGGTACAGTCAGCTAACCGCGGCTGACCATCGGTGGCGAGTCAGTGGCCCCGATGGAGAGGGTTCGCAACTTAGGCGCCTCCTGGATGAACGGCTGTCTCTAGAAGATCATTTGACGGCCGCTCCAGGAGAGCGTTCTACCAGGTTCGCCTGGTACGCCAGTTGCGCCTTTCTGGACCGGGATGCCCTATGCACGGTCACCCACGCACTCGTGACGCCTCGCCTGGATTACTGCAATGCTCTACATGGGGCTCCTTGAAGGGCATCCGAGGCTGCAGTTAGTCCAGAATGCGGCTGCGCTGGTGATAGATGGAGCCCTCGTGGCTCCCGTGATAACACCCATCCTGCGCAGACTGCACTGGCTGCCTGTGGCCTTCGGGTGCGCTTCAAGGTTTTGGTGACCACCTTTAAAGCGCCCATGGCATAGGGCCGGGTTATCTACGGGACCGCCTGCTGCTACCGAATACCTCTCACCGACCCGTGCGCTCTCACAGAGGGACTCCTCAGGGTGCCGTCAGCGAGGCAATGTCGTCTGGCGGCGCCCAGGAAGGGCCTTCTCTGTGGGGCTCCCACCTCTGGAATGAACTGCCCCAGGACTTCGTCAGCTTTCGGACCTTCGGACCTTCCGCCGCGAGCTTAAAACATATCTATTTAATTGCGCAGGACTGAGTTAGATTTTAGTTTGTGGGTTTTATCTTGGGTTTTAATTTTTATATTTTTAATTAAGGCTTTTGAATAAGTTTTTTAATTGTTTTTAGAATTGTATTTATTGTATTTTTTGTTTTTTAAATGCCTGTAAACCGCCCTGAGTCCTTTGGGAGATAGGGCGGTATATAAATATAAACAATAAATAAAATAAATAATAATAAATGCTTCCTTGCCTCGGAGGCCAAAGTTTTGATGCAAGCCAAGCATCTGTGCAGTCTGAATTTTGTCACTGCAGCTCAATTCCCTCTTCTTCCTTGAGCTCTTCAGCTTCAATAGTTTGCCTCGAGACTGGCTGGAGTGCAGCCAAGCAATGGTAGTCAATTATTTTGCTGCATATGAAGGACACAATTTGCTGCATTACTAGCCAGAGATATGCACTTATGCGAAGTTTAATAAGCGCAGAAATCCTTCTCAATGAGAGAATGCTATTTCTTTGGGAAATATAAACACTCCATTCAGCTTTGGTTACAGGTAGTTCTTGTTTAGTGTCTGCCTTGTTTAAACAACCATTCACAGTTATGATGGTGATGAAAAAGTAGCATTATGACCAATTTGTGATCCTGTAAAGCAAAGGAAAGATGAAGGAAGCTCATAAACGCAGCCGTGGTTTTACTTAGCAACCGTTTTTCTTAACAATCAAGTTGTCAGTCCCAAATGTGATTCTTAAGTGAGTAGTGCCTGGGCAGTTATATTATTGTGCCTTTCATTTGCGAGAGTCCCTCAATAATTCAACTATTTAAAAACAGTTTTAACAATTTGCAGTTAACTTGCAGTTAGCACTCTTGAAGGTTGCACTGTACTGCCAAGAAAAAAAAACCCTTTAACAATTTGAACAAAGCAATTGAAAGACGAACAGCAATAGATGCAAGCATTTTGAACTGACGTCAGTACCAAACTTACAATAACACAGTTTAAAAACCAACTTAGAGCATAAGGTCATAAAGTGTTAGATTCAGCTATTGCTATTTCACACTTCAGGTTACAAGTTCTGATGCTTGCGTGACTGAAGCTCCGCCTGTATAAAAGCGATGAGCTGGTGTCCCTTTTCCTCTCAGTAGTTTTTTTCTGTGTAGAGGCTTCCATACTGAGCCACACTGCCCCTCAGCCTTACAAGACAAGATGCACTTCGCAGAGTGTACAAAAAAATTGTCAGTAACTCACAACTGCCAGTGCCATACTTAACCATTATGCCATACTGATCAATTGGAAGGCTTTAAATTGATACTTGCACAGCAACTGCACACTAACATTAATGTAAAATTGCAGTGGAAAGTAAATTGGATTATCGATTGTCCAGATTCTGGGGGAAAATATATCTGACCTGGCACAAACATTAGCGGATTTTGATGCTACTCGCCAAAGCTGGAAAACCCGGAATAGGATTCTCAACCTTGCATGGCATCTGTCAAGACTGTCTGTTTAAAGGGGGCAGAGTATCTTCCCCTGAATGTGACTGTGGTCCTCCTTGTCAAATACTGGATCATGTAGTGACTAGCTGCCATTTGAGAGCTTATGCAGAAGGAAAAGCAGATTTTTCTCCAACTAACAAACCCTGCGCTTAATTTGCTAGATGGCCTAGATCAGGGGTGTCAAATTCAAGGCCCGGGGGCCGGATCTGGCAAATGGGGCAAAATTCACTTAACGGCTGTCTTGCTTAGCAACAGAAACTTTGGGCTCAATTGTGATCATAAGTTGAGGACTACCTGTACCCTGTCATATGCTAAATAAATAAATTTGTGTAGAGGGAATCTAGGGCATAAAAGCCTAATATTGAAACAGGCAAAAACAACTCCATTGACACTCATTTGAGAGAGCAAGGGGATGATCGCATGTGATCAAATTTGTGTTTCTTTGGAAAGTTAAATTAATAGTATCCTTTTTTTTCTTCCCTTCATTCAGCGCAAGTCCCGGAAGAAAATATGCATCCTCATTCTTATACTTGTGATAGGATTAATTGTCCTTGGGCTAATTATATGGGCATCAGTGAAGTCATAGGATCAATTACCCAAGAGGCTTCTGGTCATGTCCCATTGTGAAAGCTGTTCAGTAAATGATATGTCAAACTTGATAATTTCTGCTTTATCACAAGGTGCATTTTTAATCCAAGAGTGCTTTTTCTTGGCTTCTTCTGTATTAGGATTAATTTGAAGTTATCATTTATATCTAATTCATCAATATTTAACCCTGGGATAGGCAAAGTTTTATATAGTACCTCTCCTTTGCATTTCTTCTCCTCTGGGCCAAACGACTTGGAATTCTGCATACGAGGACAATTTTAGCTCATTGGACCAAGTGGGTCAACCTTTTACACATGGATCAAAGGCTAGATAGAGGGTTGTGCGTGCAGGCTGTCGGTTGTCAAACACCAATTTTAAATATCAATTTAACTGCAACTTTATCGGAACAGGTTTTTTTTTTAATTTTTACAAAGGCTGTCTTTCTGATAGAAGTGTCGTATGTCCCATCTTTGAGATCGTTCATTGACTCATTCCATAAATCAGAGAACGGTCTGCCCATTTAGCTCACTCCGTGCCAAGCTTAGTTCTAATAGGTTCTTGGAGAATGCCTCTTGCCATTTTCCAAAATACATTGCTGCTTTTTTTTTCTTTTGCTTAAAAACTGTTGACTTTCTATTGCCACATTTTTGGTGTATAAACATGATACTGGGTATCGGCAAGCCTGACCAATTCTCATTGAACAAGAAGGCTTGGGCAATGTAGATTTGTGTATGTAACTTTACAGTTAGGACTTTGGGACACACTTAAAACTAGTTGTTTGCACCTTAATTTATGCACTCCTTAGGTGGTTGAAGTTTGAAGTCTACGGGCAAAGTTAATGTGTATAGCTGCTTAACTGCACATTTACTGCAAATGCCCATAGTTTGCACTTCTCTCTTTGGAAAACTATTATTAATTATGTTGTGGAACACAACTGAATGAGGCAGTGGGAGCTCTGTGAGTGGATTGAGTCATGGATCTGAAATCCTACATTCCTGTGTATATTTGTGAGCCACAGGGTCCCCAAGGAGTGGATGAAACTTTTAAACTGGGAGTGAAACATAGTCAGATCATCTGGCTCCCTATTTGCATGACCTCAGATTAAAGGGGGAAGATCTTGCGTAGAGCAATCAATCACAGTTTGAATTATACTTGAACTACTTCAATCAACTGCCACTATGAACAGCAGATCTTATATCCAATTTTTAATACAGCAATTAATCCTCTTTTCCTCATCATGTAACTACTTGGGTACTAAACCTTTTGATTTATGAAGAATTACATACAGTTTAATTGTCTCAAGATTAAAGGTTTTTAAAATTGCTTTTTTGGGTGCCATTTTGAGATAACTTAAATTTAAAAATTTGTTATTTTTGCCAGCTAATCAGTTCTTTGCTTTTTTTAAAAAATGTATTAAATTGTACTGTATAAATTAAACTTATTAAATTACTGTATAAATGTTACATTTTTTTGTACAGCAGTTTGATAGAAAAGCAGCATTTACAGTATGAACTCTTGAGACTTAAGATTTTGAGGGGGTGGGTGAACTAAAGCCAAACCTGGATGATAGCATCTAAATAAAGATACCTTAAAAAGTGAATATGTTGCTGTTTATGTTTTATTGTTATATCTTACGTGTAACATTTTGAAAGGAAGTAATCATAGGGTGAAACATACTCCAGAAAAAGAACACCAACAAGGCTAGTTAAAAATAATACTGCATCATCTGAATTTACTATAATTGTCCTGCTGGTGGTAGTGTTGTTACACTGATTCTCGTTTATAGATGGGTCTCTGCCATAAGGCAAACCTCTTGTCTCAATGGACCATAGCAATTTAGATAAACATTGTATGTGCAATATTTCCCTCTTGCAGGAAGTCAATTACAATTCTGTTTGTCATTTTATAGAAAAAAATGTAAAAACTATATCACAAAGAACAATCTTGTCTAAATTCTTAAAAGCACTTTTGAGCTTTGGGCGAACCAGAACACATTTTGATTGAGTTCCCTGAACAAATATACAATTGCCTAGAAAGTTAATCTTGCATTCTGCTTACCATGGCCCAAAGATACATTACTAATTATTTCTGACGCTCATGATGTCACCTCTATTTCATTCTCCACCCACTGCTGAGGCAATGTAGAATCATCATTAGTTGTTTGATTGTGGAAGGGGTAACTAACTCATTTCTCAACACAAAGCTTGTACAGGCAACATTGGCCACCTTGGAGACATAACTCTGTGTGTGTGTGTGTGTGTGTGTGATGTGATGTGATGTGATCCAAGACTGATCTGCTCAAGTCTAAGGCCATTTAAGAACCTTCCTGTCCACTGACTGGCCAATGCAAGTTTACATCCATTTTGTTTCAGCTATGTGAGAGATCCCCCTTTAACTTCATTTTTTTTATTATATTCTAGGCTTATAAATAGGAACATTAACCTAAAGGAAAACTAGTACTTAAAGAATCAAAGTTAATTTACTGTAACCTTAGAGGCCTCTTTAGATCCAGGGCCAGCTTTCGATATTTTGGTGCTGTAGGCAAAGTCATATTCTGACACCCTCTATAGTTTGGTTCAATTACTGATGAACCAAGCTATACCAGCTCCTAAATTATCTTGAGATTTATTTATTTTTTAGCTTTATGGTAAAGATTTTCAGTCTCGGATAGTTTTTTTTCCTGTGACATGTTCATTCTATTTGCTGTCTCACCCAATTTGAATTACATCACCCGTGTTCATAGGGCAATAATTTTGCAAAATTATATTTGATCCTTGAAAAGGCTTCCTGCGCAGAGATTGTACCATTACGACTTTTCACTTTTTTTTATTGTGTATGTCAGCCTTGTTTTTAAGTCACTTTAATACATTGAGGCACCTGTTGAGCCCTGAAGGCCAACTGGGTGACTTTGCACCAGGCATTCTCTCTCAGCCAACCCTCCTCACAGGGTTGTTGTGGGGAAAATAGGAAGAGGAAGGAATATGATGTCTGTTCATTACCTTGAGTTACTTATAAAGTAATAAAGGTGGGATTAAAAAAATCTAACAAATCCCCCCCCCTTTTCAAAATAAATTGCCTTTTCTGCTGTATCAAATATGAGAAGGAAGAACCAGGGGTGAAATGCTCCCGGTTTGGAAAAGATTACCTGATCCGGTAGCAATAGCGGTGGGTGATTCGGAGAACCGGTAGCAAAAATCCCTGCCCCCGCCCCCCATGCCCAGCTGAGCCACGCGTTCATCAGAGGCTTTTTTTTTTACTTTTAAAAGCATTTTTTCTTTGACCAAAAAAATGCTTTTAAAAGTTTAAAAAAAAGCCTCTGATGATCATGCGGCTCACTGGGACCATCAGAGCCTTTTAAAAGTATTTTTTTACAACCTCTTCGGTTGAAGAGGTTGTAAAAAAATGCTTTTAGAAGAAAAAAAAGTTGGCCACGCCCACCCAGTCACATTAACCCCACCACCACCAAGCCACACCCATAGAACTGGTAGTAACAAATTTTACATTTCACCACTGGGAAGAACATTAAAGTCACTGCCTGGATAAACCATGTGCAATTCAGAGTGAATGCATTTCAGAGAATATGGCAACAGATCTATCTCTGGATGACTTGAGCAATAACGCAAATGAGCATGATCAAGAACTCATATTTGGCATGTCACGCTGAACTGAGTTCCTCCATAAATCAAAATTTGGTTGACTTTGATGTACCCTAAAAGAGAGAGGGGGTAAAATGAGCTGTGTTATTTCCAGTTGAAACTAGAAGATTGGGAAAGATAGAGGGATACCTACCACCCAGAGTCCCTTTGGATAGCAAGACAGGCAGCATATGCATTAAGTAATTAAATATTTGTCTATTATTAAAATATTACTGGCGGTTTTGATAACTGGCTATCTCAAGATGAGAAAAGCTCTACCGTGTTTCCCCAAACATAAGACCCTGTCTTATATTTTTTTGAACCCCGAAATAAGCGCTTGGCCTTATTTTCGAAGAGGTCTTATTATTTTGGGGCACGTGGAAAAACCAGAGGAAATGGCGGGGACCAGCTGTGCATGTGTTTAAATATTTTCAGGGAGAGCTTATTTTCAGAGGAGGCTTATTTTAGTGCATGCACTCAACAGCCCGATTGGGGCTTATTATCTGGGGATGTCTGGATCTGGGCTTGACAGTAAATGAAAATTCAGGACTGTTAGAATATCCAGAACAACCAAAAAATATGGCAATAATCAACCTTATTGTCTTCTCTTAATGTCTGGTCTGTGACTTGCCATATGCACCAGGCAGCCATTTTTGAAAACCAGCAAACCCCTGAAGTTTATAAGGACACATAAAGCACACTTTTAACATTCAATAGCTGCCAAAAGTTGTGTGGCCCTGAATTGCACAAAGAGATTCTTGTTCCTCTACAACAGGGGTGTCAAACTCGTATTGTCACAGTGTCGTCACATGACATATCACGACTTTTTTCTCCATCGATAAACTGGGCGTGGACGTGATCAGCATGTGATGCATCCAGCCCACAGGCCGCGAGTCTGACAGCCCTGCTCTACAACTTCAACTGAAGAAGTGACTGTTCCAGTATAGAATTGTTCTTCATCCATCACACCAATCAAGGAAGAAATCCCTATTCTCAAGAAATTCAGAAGTCAAGTTTGAATATTATTTTAGCAGTTCTACTTTTTTCAGATTGATATTTTGTCACCATAACTGTACTGGAGAAAAATATTCCAGACCTTTACACCTTGATCTGTTTCTTAAATACAAGCTAAATCTATTTGTAACTACTAGTTCTTGCACATGAGTCTTTAACTTAGATAGTAAACTCAAGGATTGGCTCCTGCTACACTTTTAAGAGCACACAATTGTGTCCATTGTATCCATTGCTTAGGTAGCCTAGGTGTTTTTTTTAATGATTCTCTGAAGCCAACAAGATAGTTGCTTGGCCTTTGAGTCTCTCTTAATGCGTGGCTTTCCACTGTAAAGTTTTCACTCTGAATGCCTTCCACATATGGAAAAGTGGAATAGGGCATTATATGCAATCCTTTCAGTGACCTGTGCAGTTCAAGGAGAACAGTTGTCAATATGATGCATTGTAACAGAGCCCAGAGTCTTGTTAAGTCTTCTGCTATTGTCATTATTCTGCCATCCCATGGGATAAATATTGTTTGCACACCTTTTACTCATCTAAGAAAGTAATATTTTGTATATGTGTAGATAGATAGATAGATAGATAGATAGATAGATAGATAGATAGATAGATAGATAGATAGATAGATAGATAGATAAATAGTTTGGGAGATGGAAAAAATGAGAACTGCAGAAGAAAAAGTGTATCTTACTTGTACAAGGTATTTGTATCTTGTGTCCTAAAAATGTTGTGTCTAAGCAGCCTCTGAATCCAGAGTTCCTAGTCTAAATCCAACAATATTCACACAATCATCTATAGGCATGCTATAACAAACAATAAAAATTAATCTCATATGTCTCCCAGGTTTTTCTCCCATTTTCTAGCTTCTGCAATTTCAATTGCAAAAACTGCTTCTAAATGACTATGTTTTTTTCCCAGAATACTTCCTTGGTGTTTTCTTCTGCATATCCATGATCAAAGAACAATCAAATTGCATGATGTTCATGATTAGTTTACAGTTTATATGCATTAGGAGTTAAGGTTTGTTTGTTTGTTTTTAAACCATTTGATTTCAACACAGTAAAACCTAAGACATTGCATTTTAACTTTTTAAGCTAAATTCCTGTTTGCTCAAATTCCTAGCCCTTAACTGGAAGAAGAATAAAATGATGGGATATACAAATATTTTAGCCTGCATAAAAAGTATCAATATTGTAAAACGTTTTTAGTATCTTACAACCTTTAGAAATGTCCATGAGGACATAATTTCATGCTTGCTTGAAGATAGCCAGCTTTAGATGAAGCTATGAAGCTAATGGTATTGACTATTTTTTAAAAGAAAGCAGACCTTCTAGTGCACTTAAGGTCTCAACATGAAGCATGGCATCAATGTGTACAGGAAAAAGAATTGCATGTGGTTGCCTATTCTTTGAACTTTGAGGGCAGGGAGGTTACAGAGATGTTTTTTCTTGCTGCCGTAATTACTGAAGCAAAAATAATGATCATTTCAGAGAGCGTTGTGTGTGTAGGCTTCACCTGTAGAAACACTAAGCTTCCTTGTCTCCTGGTGCATGGGTGGAGTTAGAATAAAATTCTATGGTCTGAAATAGTCCTTTTTCTTACGCATTGTCTGTCAAATTGCAATTCAGCAAAAGCAATATTCACTAAGATGAGGATTATCAAGCAGTCCAAACTCAGTCAGCGGACATAGTGGCTTCTGGATGTAGTGTACAGCATTTAAAGACAGAGTATCAGAATGAAAGTAGAACACTTCAAGAGTTGAAAAGGTGTTTATTATGGGTTTTAAAGCCAAATGGCTAGTTAAATTCCTAACTTTTTAAGCACCAGCGAAGTAATCAGGATTACAGCCATGCCTTACTCCAGGGTTATTCCTGTTGCTTAGGGTGTAAATTTTCTTTTTTCTTACGAATCATCTCTTAATTATTTTTTGTTTTTTACATTGCAAGTACAAACTCTGGAATGGGCATGCATATCTTAAATAGCTCTTACAATACTAGACAACACAGTATTAACAGTAGAGACTTTCAAATTTCTAGGTTCTATCATATCGCAAGATCTAAAATGGACAGCTAACATCAAAAACATGATTAAAAAAGCACAACAAAGAATGTTCTTTCTGTGCCAACTCAGAAAACTCAAACTGCCCAAGGAGCTGCTGATCCAGTTCTACAGAGGAATTATTGAGTCTGTCATCTGCACCTTTATAACTGTCTGGTTTGGTTCTGCAACCCAATAAGACAGACACAGACTTCAGAGGATAATTAGAACTGCAGAAAAAAAAATTGCTACCAACCTGTCTACCATTGATACTGTATACTGCACAAATCAAAAAGAGGGCTGTGAAAATACTTACAGATACCTCACATCCTGGACATAAATTGTTTCAGCTACCCTCAAAATGATGTTATAGAGCACTGCACACCAGAACAACTAGACACAAGAACAGTTTCTTCCCGAACACCATCACTCTGCTAAAAAAATAATTTTCTCAACACTGTCAAACTATTTACTAAATCTGCACTACTATTAATCTTCTCATCATTCCCATCACCCATCTCCTTCCACTTATGACTGTAACTTTGTTGCTTGTATCCTTACAATTTATACTGATATTGATTGTTTCCTGATTGCTTATTTGTACCCTATGACTATCATTAAGTGCTGTACTTTAGAATTCTTGATGAACATATCTTTTCTTTTATGTACACTAAGAGCATATGCACCAAGACAAATTCCTTGTGTGTCCAATCACATTTGGCCAATAAAAAAAATTCTATTCTATTCTAACAATTAAAAAATGGGATTAAGGTTGGGCAGTCAGCCATGATCAAAATTACAATATAATTCAATTTACCTTAAGCTTTGATTCAATGAATTTGCATGCGTGTATGTACAGGAGTTCACTGAATCTTCACTGATTATTTGAAGGCACTGGATTCAACAAGTTAATTTCAAGGTGGAATTTGTGTTGAAACACAAAGAACAACGGAATGTGTAGATGATTAAAAGTAAAACACAAATTGAGGAAATGTAAAGTTCCTCCTTAATTGAAGTTGCTGTAAGCTTCTGACAGACTAACCTTAAATTATTACTATTTTAAACAAAACCAAATAACCACATTCACATGCACTTGAAAATTTTGCTTTGAGGCGAAAAAAGTAATTTGGCTGACGTAAGTGGGCAGGCACAATGGTGTGCGGGAATGGCCTTGGGAGACAGAGGGAAAAGCAGCAACCAGGCCAGATTAGAGGCAATTTAGCCCACAGAAAGAACTGCAAATGTCTCAGAAGTGACCCTCTCTATTTCTTGGGCTGTCAGGGCAATAGGGAAAGAAATGTACTTTCAGATTTCCAAAATTCTATGAATGTAACCCTACAACGGGGTGTCAAACTCAAGGCCTGGGACCAAATCCGGCATGTGGGGTGGTTACATCCGGCCCACAAGGCCACTCCGGAAACAAGAAAGAACCACCCCGTGGTGCCTCTGCCAGCAAAAAGGGAGCTCAGGAGAGCCATCCTCCCAAGCTCTGTTTTTGTTGGCAGAGGGTTACAGGGGGCTGTCACAGCCAAAAATGGCATTCAGGAGCCCATTTTCACTGGCAGAGCACTTGGGCTACCACAGGCGTCCCTGACATAAGTGACGTTGAACTGGCCACATCCACCCTGGCCATACCCAACCTGGCCCCGTGAGTTGAAACACAACTCTGATGTGGCCATCAATGAAATCAAGTTTGACACCCCTGCCCTAAATAAAGCAGAATTAGTTTATCTGGGCCTGCTTCTTAACTGGATTGCCTTGCAATATCAATAATAGGTGAAAAGGTACCATAGGCTGCTTGACTCCAAGAAGAAAGGCAGACAATTTAGCTCAGAAAAGCAACGATCATATTTCAGGGGTGGACTGGTAAACTGAATTTCCTCGCATGTAGTGGAATGAAGGGTCAGCAAGCAAACCAGCACTTTAAAATCCCTCTATTGTAGATGCCGATAAATGTATGCAGTATGAGCACAGATGCTTGCTTCTTTATGCAACTGTTTTGCAAACATGTTGCAAGGTTAAAGAAATAAATCTATCAAAAGCACCTGATTGGTTAGAAAGCATAGTAATAGAAATTGTTAGCATAAAAGCTTAAAGTTTTGGTGGTGGACATTAAAGCCGTAAGAGAAGAAAAACCAATCAAACCCTGAAAAATCTCTTGAGAATCAGAAGGCAAAAAAAAAGGGAAATGAGGCAGATGTCTACCTGTATTACTTCCAAATGCTTTCAGCTTCATGCAGAGACATATATAGAGATAAATGGTTTCCCCAATCAAATAAAGCAGATCTTTTATTTCTCATGATGGAGGAGGAACTGGAAATGAGGGAGTAGACTGGCTTTTCTTTGAATTTGTGTAATGAATGGCAGCTTCTGCTCCATTGAGGCCCAACTTTGCAAAACCACAGATCCTCCATATCAGTAGTGGGTTTCAATTTCGTTCGCTACTGGTTTGTTCATGGGCGCGCATGCGGGACACTTCTGTGCATGCTCAGACACATCCGGGCGGGTGGAAAGAGCTTCCTGCCACCACCGCTACCGGTTCGTCCAATTTGGGGTGAACCGGTAGCAACCCACCGTTGCTCCATATGCAAGTAAAGGTAGCATCCACAATAGTCAGCGTGGGTACTGATGAGCAATTACAGGATGGAGTGGCAAGGTTGAAACCAGACCTAATACAAGTTGAGTCCCAAATCTGAATTCTGGGGAAATTGTAAAGATCAGAGAAAGGAAACTGATTTTGCCATCCATTATATCTGCAATTATAAATTTAATTTTATCTTTGGTTAACCCATTTATGGTAACATTCAAATGCAGATACCTTCAAATACTGGGGAAGAATTTCCTCTTTCTGACTCAGAATTTGTTTTCAGTTTTCAAACTTCAGAATTCTTCCCTGTAAGTACAGCAGTCAATGTTGAATGAGATGAATGTGGCCTTTTAAAGACTTGTTACATGAAAATATATTTGATTTATTTGACCCAATGCTCTCATATGTTCACACATACACACCAAGGAAATACAAATATAATGATGTGAAATCTCAATCAGTTTTGCGGCTTTTTAGCAGCCCCAAACTGCTACATAAATAAAATGCAGTTGGTTATAAATGCAGTTTGATGAGGATTTATATGCCACCTAAAAAAAGAGCTTTTGAGGCACAGGAGGAGAAAGGGAGAAAATGCATTTCACTGAGAAATTAAGGGTAACTTTGACACTAAAAATGAAAGGAGAAGAAGATTTGGATTATTTTATAACACAGGAATTATTTTACATATCGTTAAATGACAGATATTGAGATTAGAGGAATGGAATTGGATGAAATATGGTCTACATGAGAAAGAAAAACTGACGAACTATTATTTTGATAGTTATATAATTGATACTTTGATGGAAGATAGTATATATTGTAAAGATGATTGATATTATTGCATATTTGTTTATACATTACTGTATATTTGTTTTTATATACAGTATATAAGTGATTATAGTGACGATGATGATGTTTGTATGTTAACACCTAGAGAATGCACTGCTCAACATAGAAATGGAATGTATGATAAAAAACAATAAAAAATATTTCAAAAGAAGAAGAAGAAGAAGAAGAAGAAGAAGAAGAAGAAGAAGAAGAAGAAGAAGAAGAAGAAGAAGAAGAAGAAGAAGAAGAAGAAGAAGAAGAAGAAGCATGCCCAGATTAACTAAGTCTGCTTTATTGTAGGGCAGGGATGTCAAACTCAATTTCTATGAGGGCCGCATTGAGGGTTGTGTTTGATCTCGGGGAGCCAGGGTGGGTGTGGCCAGGGTGGCGTGGCCAGTTCAGTGCTGCTCGTGTAAGGGACGCCTGTGGTAGCCCGAGCGCTTTGCCAGCAAAAACGGGCTCTCAAGCACCATTTTTGGCTTTGACAGCTTCCTGCAAGTCTCTGCCAACAAAAACAGCTCAGGGGAGCCTCCCGAGTTTCATTTTTGCTGGCAGAGGCACCATGGGGTGGTCCTTTGCTGTTTCAGGAGCAGCCCTGCACACCAGATCTAACCACCCCATGGTCTAGATCTGGCTGTGGGCCGTGAGTTTGACACCCTTGTTGTAGGGTCACATTCATAGAATTTTGGAAATCTGAAAGTACATTTCTTCCCCTATTGCCCTGACAGCCCAAGAAATAGGGAGGGTCACTTCTGAAATATTTGCAATTCCTTCTGTGGGCTAAATTGCCTCTAATCTGGCCTGGTTGCTGCTTTTCCCTCTGTCTCCCAAGGCCATTCCCACACACCATTGTGTCCACTTATGTCAGCCAAATTATTATTTTTTTGCCCCAAAGCAAAATTTTCAAGTCCTTGTGAATGTGGTTAATTGGTTTTGTTTAAAATAGTAATAATTTAAGGTTAGTCTGTCAGAAGCTTACAGCAACTTCAATTAAGGAGGAACTTTACATTTCCTCAATTTGTGTTTCACTTTTAACCATCTACACATTCCATTGTTCTTTGTGTTGCCTTTCAACCAGTGTATATTGTATCACAATATCTAAAGTAATATTGGTAATTCTTTGTGGGCTAAATTATAATATTTTTAATGTGCCTAATTTATCTCACATATTACATGGTGGCCTCTCCCTCTCTCAAGCAATTTCAAGACTCCCAGATAATTCTGGGTAGTTTACTGTTTTAAAAATAGGAACAATATAATATTCTTAGCATGGTGAGTTATATTTTCTGGAAGCAAAATCCTATGGAATATAGTAGATTAGTAGAATTGGCTAACAATAAACAGAAGCATTCTGGACGGAAGGGCCCTTCCAATGGATCAGGCCAACAATCTTACAGTACTCTTCTTCAAGGTTGTTCCCTATTTTGATTGTACTAATCTTTCTCTCACTCTTTCTTTCTGCTTAGTAGCTCATTGCAATTCAAAGAGAGTTTGAGAGAAAAAGAAACTAAGCTTCCAATCAGACTTGGAAACTAAAAAGAATAGACATATTAGAAAATTGATCATTAGGAGGTAGGTTTCACATGACCAATTTCATTCTTTGGGGGATTTCTAAGATGTGAGTAGCCAGATGTTATTATATGGAGGTCAAGCCCTCTACCAGGAAATTAGAGATCTTTACATTTGAGTTCATGATATACAATGCAGTGGCTTTAGGAGACACCTGGGTCTTAGTATTTAGCAGATATAGGAAAGGAGAGGGGGAGGGGGAGAATTCCTAAACCCCAGAACCAGATGGTTTAAAATTGGCTTTTGGACTAGGACTAGATTGATCTTCCCATATCAAGAGTTCTTATTCAAATAGCAATTGGAGGCCCAGATTCTTTTGATGGATGAATGAGGCCAAAATTATTTTTCCTTTTGCGTCTTCAATTTCAAAGCAATAGGCAGCTGGAAGAACAAGGTAAATATTTTCCTGATATACAATGGCAGACTGCATTGTACCTCCTTTTTACCTATGCTTAAATAACGTTCTGCTTTTTCTATGGTTGTTCTCTGCATCTTGATCTGTTGCATGATGGCTGAAGACAGTGTACATTTATTTTCATGGATCTATTGCCTATATTGCCTTCCTCCCAGCCATTCATCCCCTGCCCCCCAAATATTAGCTTTTGAATTTGGCTAGGTTAAGAAAATACACCTGAATATACTTTCTGAAGCTTTGGGTGTAGATCTCACAATCCCATATCAAAGTCTTGCTGGATGTTTGGAGATTATGGGATCTGAATGGGAAAAAACAGAATCAGGCCCCATCCCAGTAAGATTGAGTGGCTTCCAAAATTGAAATTTGAGAGATGCTCCCCTGCCCCCACATCCAGATTGAATTCATGCTTGATCAATTTCATCTATTTTTGGACTAGGAAGTCCTCCCAACAGAAGCTCAGCTTTGGTCAGTTTATGGACTTTGTTCTTTATGTGGCAAATCTGAAAGATCCCTCAGAGGCTTTATTCAATAAATAAATTACAAATCTTCCTATCATGTGTACATGATATATGTTGTTAACCCGGAGTAGATTTCACAGGGAAATCTGCAGGTTTCATGCTCACATCTTGTCAGTTCTGAGTCTGCTGGGGGTATCACGTGTGATTTAGGGCCCATTCATGATAAATATATTCATACCTTACTTTCAGTTTTCACCATTCACTTTTCAGTTACAGCCTTCAACACAACTGATATTCCTCATCAACAAAGGTGTCTGGTTGTGTAGAAAATAAACCTGTGTACATCTTATAAAGTTACATGTTTTCTTTTGTTCAGATCAATCATTCTGGTAAATATAAGAAAACTAAGATTAGAAAAAATGGGGCCTCTCTAGCACCTATTTTGCTCACAAATATTAACAAGTACCTTTCCCATCACTTTCAGTTTTGCTTACAATATAATGCTGACTCTTTATTTAGAGCCAATTTTAGTGGAGCTTATTTTCTGCTAAACATACAATTTTAGCCTTAGCTCTACTCAGTATTTTTTCCTCCCATTTACAGAAGAGATATGAATTAAAGACCAAAACAAAGGGTGAGTGTGACTGTTT
Source organism: Ahaetulla prasina (assembly GCF_028640845.1). Classification (NCBI taxonomy): domain Eukaryota; kingdom Metazoa; phylum Chordata; class Lepidosauria; order Squamata; family Colubridae; genus Ahaetulla; species Ahaetulla prasina. The sequence goes on from NC_080539.1 coordinate 105,975,906, forward strand.
ATACTATGTAAGTTGAGAGGTCAGAAACCTATATACTATAAATATATATATAATATTTAATACTATAATATTTCCCAAAGTGAGTATTATATTTTGGGCAAATACATTATTATTCTTATAACTATGTCATGTATGATACTATGAATAACTTTAATTGTGTACCTAATACTTTCCTTAACTTCAATCTCTTTAAAAACCCTTTGCATATCTTTATATGTCAAAATGATGGGGGGTTTTATTCAGGTTTTCTACAAGAGAATTGTTGCAGCTATGGATTTGGCAGATTTTTATAACTGATTTTAAAAAAGTATGTTTAATTTAAATTTTACTTGCGATATTAAAACAAAAATACTTTAAAGGCTTCCTTGTCCTGACTCTAGCTCTGTCCATTAAAAGAAGAACTGAGCAGGGAAAATGTAGTAATCGTTGATTGTATCTAAAGTAGGTTTTCAAAGCTATGGAAGATGCTTATAGTTCACTGCAATGAGAACTGCCTAAACTTTCTCTCTCGCACCCATCCTCCACTCCCTATCCTGGTTTCCTCAACATTGCCAATATCTCCTGTCATCCCTATTAAATGAGGATTATGACAGCTGTACTTCAACACCTACAAAAGGTGCCATGCTGCGGAAGATTATCCTAAATGATCATTCATCTCAAGCCAAATGAAATATTGTAGAGCAAATAATGTATCTTTGGGGATGAACAACCAAGGTTGGCTATTTATTTGCTCAAACTTGCAGCAACTCGAAAGCCATCTGGAACAGGAAAAAAAAATAGTGAGGGCTATAATTACTTAACCCTTTGTTGCCTGCAATTTTTCCACTTAAAATTCCTCAAGTAATTGTTAGGGAGCAAAAGCTTTAAGAAACTTTTAGGCCAAACATGGGAAAGTAATATGTGTACGCTGGATTGGTACGGCTTTTGTCTTAAACGTTTTGAAATAAAAGCATGAAATCAAGATGTCCTTTTCCCCACTTACACAGAGAAGTTTACAATGGCTTTCTTTCTTTCTTTCTTTCTTTCTTTCTTTCTTTCTTTCTTTCTTTCTTTCTTTTTTCTTTCTTTCTTTCTTTTTCTTTCTTTCTTTCTTTCTTTTTCTTTCTCCCTCCCTCCCTCCCTTTCTTCCTTCCTTTCTCTCTTTCTCTCTCTATCTCTCTCTCATTCACACACAAACTAGATCAGCGGTTCTCAACCTGTGGGTTGCGACCCCGTTGGGGGTCGAATTACGATTTGCCAGGGGTCGCCTAAGACCATCGGAAATATGGGAAGTATACTTGCGAGTCGAAGAATCGCGCTCCAATGGTTGACTCCACAAGCAATCACTCCCAATCGCTAGCCTAATCTGGCTTCAGGTGCGATAAACTTAATAGGGGAGGAGTCTCCGCTTTAATGCCTCCGTCCTCAAGGCAATCGCAAGCAGTTCAGATCGCTAGCCAATACGGCTTCAGGCGCGATAAATTCAAAAAAACAGTTTGCCGCTTTTTTTCCCCTTCTGTGGCTGCTGAGGCACGCTGAGATTGCTGCGAAAATAATTTTACGGTTAGGGTCGCCACATCGTGGGGAATTGTATTAAAGTGGTCGCAGCACTATAAAGGTTGAGAACCACTGAACTAGATGATTCCACATTTGTAATGCCTAGCAAATTGTCTAGGTTTTCCATTCCTAACAAAACTTCATGATTATTTAGCTGTGCATCTTAACCCAAATAATTGGCATACTTATGAAATGGCAAAATTACAGATTGAACTATATGCTGAGCCTGTAAAAAACAACAACCAACCAGCTGAAGTCTGTACATGTTGTTTAAGGTTGTATTCTGAGCAAAATATGGTCATGTTAATTGGCCAATTATCATATTTGTATAATTAATTTTAAAAAATGGTATCTCAGTCCCATGATATTTCCAGGAGTGATTTTTGTTCACTTTTTTAGTGTATCTGGGGTTTTTTTTTAATGAATAAACAAGGTTCAAATAGAGTTCACATGTGCAAGGTCCCATATACACATACATTGAGAATAGAATAGAATAGAATAGAATAGAATAGAATAGAATAGAATAGAATAGAATAGAATAGAATAGAATTTTTATTGGCCAAGTGTGATTGGACACACAAAGAATTTGTCTTGGTGCATATGCTCTCAGCATACATAAAAGAAAAGATACATTCATCAAGAATCATAAGGTAAAGCACTTAATGATAGTCATAGGGTACAAATAAGCAATCAGGAAACAATTGTATATATAAAGCAACAAAGTTACAGTCATACAGTCATAAATGGAAGGGGATGGGTGGTGCAAACGATGAGAAGATTAATAAATGTGCAGATTTAGTAAATAGTTTGACAGTATTGAGGGAATTATTTGTTTAGCAGAGTGATGGCATTCGGGAAAAAACTGTTCTTGTGTCTAGTTCTGGTCTGCAGTGCTCTATAGAGTCATTTTGAGAGTAGGAGTTGAAATACTTTATGTCCAGGATGTGAGGGATCTCTAAATATTTTCACGAACCTCTTCTTGATTCGTGCAGTATACAGGTCCTCAATGGAAGGCAGGTTGGTAGCAATTATTTTTTCTGCAGTTCTAATTATCCTCTGAAGTCTGTGTCTTTCTTGTTGGGTTGCAGAACCAAACCAGACAGTTATAGAGGTGCAAATGACAGACTCAATAATTCCTCTGTAGAACTGGATCAGCAGCTCCTTGAGCAGTTTGAGCTTTCTGAGTTGGCGCAGAAAGAACATTCTTTGTTGTGCTTTTTTGATGACGTTTTTGATGTTTTTTTTTATTTACATTTATATCCCGCCCTTCTCCAAAGACTCAGGGCGGCTTACACTATGTTAGCAATAGTCTTCATTCTATTTGTATATTTATATACAAAGTCAACTTATTGCCCCCAACAATCTGGGTCCTCATTTTACCTACCTTATAAAGGATGGAAGGCTGAGTCAACCTTGGGCCTGGTGGGACTAGAACCTGCAGTAATTGCAGGCAGCTGCTGTTAATAACAGACTGCATTAGCAGTCTGAGCCACAGAGGCCCCTGTTAGCTGTCCATTATAGATCTTGTGATATGGTAGAACCTAGAAATTTAAAGGTCTCTACTGTTGATACTGTGTTGTCTAGTATTGTAAGAGGTGGAAGTATGGAAGGGTTTCTCCTAAAGTCTACCACCATTTCTATGGTTTTGAGTGTGTTCAGTTCCAGATTGTTCCGGTTGCACCACAAGGCTAGTTGTTCAACCTCCCGTCAGTATGCAGATTTATCATTGTCTCAAATGAGACCAATCACTGTTGTGTCATCTGCGAACTTCAGTAGTTTAACAGATGGATCATTAGAGATGCAGTCATTGGTATACAGAGAGAAGAGAAGTTGGGAGAGCACACAGCCTTGGGGAGCCCCTGTGCAGGTATCTATCTGATGTGATTCTGCTTAGCTTCACCTGCTGTTTCCTGTTTGTTAGGAATGGAGATATCTATGTATTCAGCAATTCTGCTTATTCAAACATCCACTACTGTATAGGTAAGATTACAGATTCCATATATACAGACTTATATTCAAAAGGGAAGAAGCAACAACTACTCTAAACTTTCTCTTCCCCTCCCGCCATAAATATTATCAGTTAAACAGGTAAAAACAGGGTAGGATGAACATTGCCTGTGCCTTTGAGGGCTGGATATGTACATGCATGCACACACTCGTGCGTAGTCTTATACCTGTCAAACTCATTTGCCATGCTCCAAGCAATATTCTTATTTTGCAGCAACCTTGCTTTAGAATACTTATTTCCCAAGGCAGAGAGAGCTCTCTTTCTCAGCAATGTCCTTGGAAGACACGTAACAACCCTGTTAATCGAAATGAGGCAGTCTTTGAACATGATCCTTAGGATGAGGTACAGGGGTGGGCTTCAAAAATTTTAGCAAGGGGTTCTCTGCCCGGATGCTGGGTGGGCGTGACCATGGTGGGTGTGGCCTAATCATCCTCCTGCACCACAATGAGTGGGAGGGACTCCAGGAGTGGTAAAAATGGCCTCCCCAAGCTCCGGAGGCCCTCTAAAGGCCGGAAACAGGCCCGTTTCTCCCCTTCCTGAATTTCCAGTAGGCTCGTTATTCACCCTTCCCAAGCCTCTGCCCATGCCCTGCACTTATCTGCATCCAAAATGGGCTGCGTGAGGACTTATCTGCATCCAAAATGGGCTGCGTGAGGACTTATCTGCATCCAAAATGGGCTGCGTGAGGACTCCTGGGAGCGGTGGGGTGGGGTGGGCAGGGCAGGGCCAGCCAGGAGTGGGATTTGGATGTTCTCCGAACTACACAGAATCTTAGCTAGAAGTTCTCCCAAACCCCTGTGAACCCCCAGCAGCCCACCCCGATGAGGTGGGATATGAAGAGAGGTAGAAAAACATTATGATTTCCTACATTACAATTGGTCTAAAGAACGTTGGAGAAATCTGATCAAGTTTACATAATTCACTAGGAATGAAAGAACTAGTGATGTTTAAGCTTGAGAAGATGAGAAGGTGAACATCTGTTCTTCCTTGTGTAGGATAGAGAAAAAAATGGAAATTTGAATATCAGGAAAACAATTTTAACAAAAAGAAATGTTTGAAAAGTTGAATTGATTATTCAGAAAGGCAGAGGTGTCAACCTCAGTCTTTTTTCTTTCCATTTGGAATAGCAATGCCATATTACTTTCAGACAATTTTAAGGTAAATAAATGCCTGAAAGATCGGGGGGAAAGGTCTTAGTGGCAGACTAATTCCAATTTACTTGCCTTCAGTAGTCTACGTAAACAGATTTGAGCCATAAGGAAATTGTGCACGCACACACACACACACACACACACACACACACACACACACATATATATATATATATAGAGAGAGAGAGAGAGAGAGAGAGAGAGAAATATATATAATATATTTCAAGATTTCAATATATATATATATCTTGAAACACATATATTTCAGACAATTAATCTAGATTTCTGGGTATATGTGTGCATGTACATATATGGAAAAATCTAGATTAATTATCTGAATACACCCCCACACAAAAATCTCCTGAATATATATATATATTTCAGATAATTAATTTAAATTTCTCCATATAGGTATGCACACACAAAGAAAGACATGGAGAATTACATGTCTCTCTTTGTATGTGCACAATTTCCTTATGGTTACTGTGGATAAATGAACTCAGAATATCTTTCGATTATTTAGATTTAAGTAGCCATTCAATATATCCTCTTTAATGGATCAAACATATTCCCCATTCTACATTGCTCCTACTTTTAGCAGTATTCTAATCCAGTCAATATTTTAAAGAGTTTCCCTTCATTATCTTGAAGTTTTCCCCCTTCACTTTTATTCAGAGATCTTTTCTCTCTTCAGTGGATACAGTTCTGCAAGGCTTGCTAGCATCTAAACAAATTAGCACATAGGTCTCTGATGGAAATACACATTTTAGATCTAGGAAACAAGTGCGTGGAAAAAGCCTGCTGGCTTGAAGGCAATGCTCTTTGAAATGCTCGGGGGACACTCAAGTTTCAGAAACATGTTCAGAACATCTGCTCCATTGAACTATGAGCTGTGGATGAAGGTGTTTGAGATGAAGTCGTGAAGGCCTGCAACAGGAAATGTTTTAGGTGAAAATGCCTACACAGCACAGCTTAGGAAAATTTCCAAATGGAAACCTAAAAAACAAATTGCAAAATTGTGATTTTGTGTTTGATTCCAGCACTTTGGCATGTATATATTTGAATCGTGTACGTAACAGAAAAAATCCTATTGATTTCTAAGAACTATCTTCTTTTTATGATTTATTTTTCTAAGCAATGGTTTCATCTTTTTATTTCTATTATGACACTACTGATTGGTTACTTGTATACCCTGCCCATCATTCAGCTACAGACTATTCCCTTCTCTTAAAACGTGCACTTAAATCCAAGATCTCATTAATGCAAATAATAATAAGTAACTGATTCACCCAATTGAGAATATTATTTTATTTGGAAGGCTCTTCTGCTTTCTTTTGTTTCCTTTTTTCCAGCAAATCCATTTTTATACCCAGAGATTTGGCTTGTTTGTTTAATAAGAGATGTTTCTATTAAAACCTTTCTCTTGATTATAATTGCATGGTTACGCAGCTATGACCTATAATTCAGGACTGGCCAAAGATTAAGTTTATTATTTCTTCAGGCTGCTGGGAAGTAACTCAGCTAGATATCCCAGAGTGTATCAAGATATTTTCCTAGTGATGGCCTTTCATAATGAACTTTCATAATGGAAACTAGGAAAGAAAGGGACTAAATGAGTCTTCCTCCCTGCCTGTAATAAATAAAATGAGACATTATTCTTGACATGGAAAATTGTTACATCGGAAATAATATTTCCTATTATCAGATATTCAGTTGCAAGCATGTTAACTAGGGCAATAAACACAGTTTTTTTGGAGCTTTCTGGGTACAATTTCTTTCACACCAGCTTTATTTCTGATTATTTCCTTCTAAGTTTCTTTCTAAGTTTCCTTCTAAGTTTCTTTCAGTATAGAAGGAGTTTCCCATTGGCCTTTTCTAGAACATTTTAAAAATTTCAGGCTAGCATGCAGACTTCAGACTGCCTGGATGAGAACACTCTCACTGAAATACTAAGGTCTTGTTCAGTTTATGGGACCTGATAAAATGCTTTTACCAGCTGAAGCAAAAGCAGAAATGAATTTTAAAAGGTTTTTAAAAAAAATAAAATAATATGGCACTTCATACATACTTGTCTTTGAGTCCTAATTTCATAACTGACTTGAACTTATTTGGAAGCCATCCAATTCGTTTGGGGTAAATAAAAAAAAAGAGTTTGGTAACTCTAAAATTCCATTGTTTAGTAGACAGATCTTACTGCTCCAATTAATTAGCAGAAAAAAGAGTATATATGCATTTATTGATATTTACAATATAATGTAACTTCAAATTTGATGATGATGGCAACAGGAGGAAGGGCCAGAAAATGTTATTAACATTTCAAAGCACTGGTTTTCACCTACATTCCTTGGCTCTATATTCTGTAGGAATCATTTGTCCAGAAAGGGTATGCCTGGCCAATGTGTACATGCAAGATCCCATCCATAGGATAATTCAGTCAGAATCAAGTCTCAAAGCAATCCTTCTCAGTTGTGGTCTTCATGCATTGGAAATGGACCTGGTATTTTTCTATCAGTCTTCAGCTATGTAGTTAAGATAATTTTATCTAAACAAAAATTGAGAGTTTGAGTTCTCTGAGTTGTTTTGATTACTTTGTTTTTAAACTCTATTGTAAACTGCTTAGAGTCAGGACACTATAATTGTAATATATAAATAAGCAGGATTTTTCTTTAAAAAAATGATTATATTGCAAGAAAACGTCCTTTCCTTTTGTAGAAAAATAATAATTCAAATGTTGAATTGAACTATATCAACAATCCATTACTTCAAATGAGGCGTACATTTTTCCTTCCATACTAATTTGGTTAGTCTATGACTCCTCTGCCAAAAATGCCTTTATTCTTGATGTCTTAGTAATTTTTCTCCCCACCCCCTCAACCCACCTTCAAAACATTAAATGTTCCTTGAAATTGAACCTGTTCAGTTTGGAAGTGTATGATAAGCTTAACTGAAATAGACTTGGGAGACAGTAAGAAAAGAAGTATAAGAATTCACCCACCCCTTTAATATCATGTGGTTGCATGAGCAATCACACAAACTGATTGCTGTGAACATGACCAGGTAATTTTAACTTGAACTGAAAAATACATTACAGAGGAAGAAAACTGGGCATATCACTTAATAAAACACTTAGTATTAGCTAGGACCAATATGAAAATATAATGTTTACACAAAAGTAGAATCAAAATGGAGCTAAAGGAGGTAGTCTCTCTATGGCCGACTGAGTTAATAAACTGGAACTAAACAGGAAGAGGAGGTGTGTTTAAACAAATTCAACTCAATCTCAGGCCAATCAGATGAAGTTAACAAGCTTGATGGGTTTTGCGGGTGGAGAGTTCCACTCTGCGGTCTTCCGTTCGGAGACCTTCTGCTGCATCTGAAGGTATAATGTTGGAGGAAGAAGCCAAGGTGGCAATTGGGGTGTCTACGGTAGGAACCTTGAGGAGTAGGAATGGCACCAGGGTGACCCCATTGATGTTGGATGGTGTCCAAGAAGAGCTTGGGTGAAGGAATTACCCGTTGCTCTGAGACTGGTTCAGTAAAGAGGAATTTGTTGGGGTCTGACAGATCTGAAGCTCCTTCAGATTGGCGTAAGGCAACCCCCATGTTGGCCGTAACTTTTGCCTTGTGTAGTAATGTGTAGAAAAACTCATGGCGAAAAAGGCCGGTGGGAGCAGGTTTGTCTGGGGCAGACTCTTCGTCTTCAGACAGATTATACTCTGCTATGTCTTCCTCCCCCAAAAAGGAGTCCTCACTATGGTGTGAAGGAGTTGGAGAGCGTGTGCGCAGCGCGCATAGTCTGGGTGGGTGGCTATCAGAATGGGGTCTTTGGTCAGAGCTGCCCGAAGGAGATGGAGCTGGGAAACCTCTCTGAGTGAAGGCATTGTCAATGCCTTGAGAAATGGTTTGCATGATAAGATGACGTATATCCTGAGAAATGGCAGGATTACTGTCCTCTCTGTGGGAGACTCCCGCTGCTGTGGGAGTGAAGGTGGCAGAAGGTGCCTGATGTGGGGGCTCAGGCATGGCTCTAGAAGAATCTCCAAAAACTGTACAAATTGTTTCCTGGTTTTCTCCTGAACCACTAGGGATAGTGGGGACCCAGATTGTTGGGGGCAATAAGTTGACTTTGTATATAAATATACAAATAGAATGAAGACTATTGCTAACATAGTGTAAGCCGCCCTGAGTCTTCGGAGAAGGGCGGGATATAAATGTAAATTAAAAAAACAACAACCCTCTTCTTTGCCCTTTGAAAGCAAAACAAATCCAGCTTTAAATGCTCCTGCTTGTTTGAGCTATAGTACTAGTAAACAGTAGAGACAAGACCTGAGTACCAAGTTTAACATTCCTCCCCCAAAGCATAAAGATTTAGGAATCTTGGTGTTATCATTTTGATATCCTGGTGGCACCCTAGATATGATGTTGCCACTCACATCGCTAAACTAAAACCTTGGAAAGTCACTTCCAGACAATCCAGCTTCCACTAGGTGAGTTGGGCTAAGTCATCATAAAGCAACTTCTTAAACAGGTTCAACTACAAGATTAACAGAACGTTATCATAAGAATATTAACTCAATAATGTGCTGTTAAAACAAGCTTTATTTAAGCTTGTTTTGTTCCTTCTTCTGACAAGGCAGTTGATCCTGATGGTCTCTAGAAGAAGAGAAGAAAATCCTACTTCCAGTCTGGTGGAGCAATATACATTGGAAAAAGCAATGGGTGCAGTTGACCTTCTGTTTTCTTCTTTGTCCATCTGATCTAATCAAAACTACACCTCTATTACACAATTGGTGCTTTTGTGAATTTCAACAGTTTGCTAGCCCTTGGGTTCAACATTTGGTTTAGAAATTTTCCAAGATGCTATCAGTTATGATTTCAACATTTGTTTGAATGACTGGAAAAATAACTTTAAGGTAACTCTTCTATGTCTTAGAGAGTAAAATTGATTATACATAGCAGCCCTTTCTGGTGCATAGAATTTATAGTTGTATCACATGACCTTCTGCAATAAACATTGTTTTGCTTGAGTTCATCCTTTGAATTTTCCATTAGTCAAATATAGTGTCTGAACTCTCATCATTCTTAAACTTTAACATTATTCAGAGCATGGTTACTTTAAACATTCTTTTAAAATGTCTTTGTATTAATATTCTCATATATTTTATACACGTTGCATAGAAAAAAAATGGTGATGAATAAACCACTTTGGTATCCATTTTACTAGGTAATTAAATGAAACGAGCACCTAATTAGCAGTTAAGATGAGTATGCATAATCAGTATTTTTCACAGGATTTTTACGTAAATCTTCTGGGATGCAGCTTTCACTCTGTTATGACCTGTCTTTAGGTCTTAAGATACAATAGCAGAAAATGTCAAAATAAGAAATGTTTCCACCCTGTGTAATTGCACGATATGCTGTGACTTGTCCAGACTGCAGTTTACCTCATGGTTAATTCAATGCTAGAATAGTGGGAAACAGTCTGGATGGTAGCCCAGCCAGTAAAAATGGTAGTGGTCATGATTTGATTCGTTTTTTGGTACCAAGAGATTTTTATTATTATTATTTTTGCTAAAGTCTCTCTTCTGAATCACACTGATTATGCCCTAACCTGCTCATCAGCTTGTTGGATTTCCACAGAAGGAATCTGGCATGCCAAATCTCTGCACCCAGCCTCTGAAGAAAGTTTCTCCTTGCAGCACAAAACTTAGGGCAGTTTCATAGTAATGTTACGTTGTCTTTTCCATCACAGGCCCTTGCTCTGCTTCTGCTGAGCCTTTGAACATCTCTGCCAACCTTGTGAGATAGTCCAGATAGAAAATAAATCCAGATGAACAAATTCTACTTTATTCATAGAATCTTGCAAGTCTGAAAGTGTATTTCTTTCCTTGCCATCCTTACAACCCAAGAAACCAAGGAGGGGCTGGTTTCAGAAACATTTGTCCTGCCCACAAGCTATGGCTCTTCCTCCTTTCTCTGACAGTCATTCCCACATGCCATTACACTTGTAGCCCTGGGACTTGGAAATTTTTTGACAGTGAGAACAATCAACCAATGGTACAGCTTGCCTTCAGAAGTTGTAGGAGCTTTATCAATGGAAGCTTTCAAGAAGAGACTGGTCTGCCATCTCTCAGAAATGGTGTACGGTCTCCTGCTTGGGCGGGAGGGGGGGGGTTGGACTAGATGACCTACAAGGTCCCTTCTGACTCTGTCAATCTGTTATAATTCAGTATGCAGACTGAATGATGTTGCCTTCAAGAGGCAATGAATTTCCTGAATCTTCCACCCCACTCTGGAAAAATAAAATCTTCAGCCTATCTTTCCTGTCCACCCTCTCTCTGCTTAATTTCACCTTTTTACAGGATTGTTCAGCAAAGCGAAGTGGCAGGTAGCCCATCCCTTGAATTGGCAGCAAATTGCTTTTAATTTTTTAAAAAAATATTATTTGTTTGCCAGGCAACAGGAGAAGAGCTGGTAGGATTTTCTGACTCGGGTGCCAAAAATAACTTGGCCGCCTTACTCGGGGATCAGGCTTATGCCCCGTGATGTGCAGGAGGAAAATGATAAAGATGCCCTGTTGCACTGTGCTTTAAGAAGCAAAATAAAGCCTCTCTCAGCCCTTCCTCAGCACCTGGGAAAGAGTTCCTAGCCTCAGGACCGGCAGAAAAGGGAAAGCTGCTTTGGCTGCTTGACTCTCTCCAGAATCGAGGACGGTCAAGCCAGCCTTTCCCGTGGTGGGCTCTCCGTCCCATCTTCAGCTTCTGCCCGCTTTTCCCCTCTCAGAAGGCGGCGTCTGTGACTCCTTCGACTCCCGCTCGCCACCCCGTCCGCTTCACGTCTAGGTTTCCACCTCCAGCTGCGCCGCCCCGCCGCTCCTTCGCTCAAGCCCTCGAGGCCAGGCGAGACCCCCGCCAATGAGGAGGCTCAGCGACTGGGGAGGCGTGAAGAGGCGGCGACGGCAAGAGCGGCAGCTTCAAGCCGAAGCGCAGTCCGGGCCCTCAGCAAAGGGCGCGCTGGCGCCAAGTCCGACTCCGCGTCCTGGAGCGCGCGTCGAGATGCGCTGCTGGCGGCTGCCGCTGCTGCTGGTGCTCTTTTTCTGGGCTCTGCCGCCCGTGCCCGGTGGGCGCCACTACCCTCACAGCGCCATGTTGGACGGCTCGTCCCGCTACCGGCTCTCGTGGGCTCACCAGGGCGACACCATCGCCTTCCGCCTGGAGGTCCGTACTCGAGGCTACGTGGGCTTCGGCTTCTCCTCCACGGGAGCGATGGCTTCGGCGGATATGGTGGTGGGCGGCCTCGACCGGGGCAAGCCCTATTTGCAGGTGAGCAGCGAGTGGGGTGGGAGGGGGGGGGGAAAGAGAGGGACCGTGAGAGGGCCACCTTCTCTTCTCCAGGCAAGCAGTCGTTCGTTCTGGGTTTTATTACCCTGCTAGCATTTTGAGTATATTCAGAGATAACTCCTGTTTCCACCTGAAGTTCGTTCATAAAGCTTAATACTTGAATTGGACTCGGGAGCAGCCAACAACGGAGGCGGTGGGACATCCTTCAGTTCCGACTTCTGAGTTTGAGTCGGCTGGTCCAGCAACCTCCCTCAGTACGTTTATTCGTTTAGTGTCAAGCAGATTTCGAGTGGAGTCATTTAAACGCACGCATGCATACAAATCCAATAAGTTTCTTGCTCAGTAAAAAGACAACACAACTGCTACATTTGACTATTATGATGACTCCCCCTCTCTCTCCTTCCCTCCCTCTCTTTCCTTCTCTCCCTCCCTTTCTTTCCTTCCTTCGCTCCTTCTCTCTCTCTCCTTTCTTCCCTTCCTCCCTCACTCTCTTTTCTTCCCTCCCTCCCTCCCTCCCTCCCTTTCCTTCCCTCACTCCTTCTCTCTGTCTCTCCTTCCTTCCCTCCCTCCCTTTCTTTCCTTCGCTCGCTCCTTCTCTCTCTTTCCTCCCTCCCTTCCTTCTTCCCTCCCCCCTCCCTCCCTCCTCTTCTCAATTTCTTTGCAGGGAAGATCTTGCAATCCTATGCTACTTGTCACAGAGAAAGAGTGAAAGCTGTTTTTAACAAGAACAACTGGCTTCTTTTATTATTTCCTTTTATCAGTGGTGCCTTTCAGACTTCCCTAAGTCTAATTGCAAAATGACCAGCATGCCACCTAGCAAAGCCACAATTACAAGGGAAGGGTTCCTGTGCATTTCATATATCGACAGGCAACAATTGTGTCCCTTTTATATTTTCAGTCAGTAAAGATGCATTTCAGCTTTATCTTAGTATCTTGAATTACACACTTCATTATTTTGCTGATATATATTTTATATTCGTGTTCTCAGAAGTACTGTTAATAATATTTGTCTTTGTGCTTTGTGTTTGCACAACAATTTGAAATACTCTTGTTTGCCAAGTCTCTGGTAGTGGCCCCAGGGCGAAGGCAAATTAATTGAATAATGTCTGTCTTTCTCATTTAATAGTTAATTAGCATTCAAATTTATAAATGATATGGTAAAAACATATGTGGACTGAATGAATGCATAATTTAATCTCTTAGAATCATGTAGCTGTGGATTTGGAATCAACTACAAACATTATCTAGTCCAACCTCTGTTTTTAGGTCATAATATAAAGTACGATGTAATCTCTAAGTATTTATTTAAATGGCTCTAGGCAGAAAAGTAGCAAATATAGATGCAACTTCAGATCAATTCCATACTTAGTGCAATGATCTTTGGTTATAGTTCTGTTAGCAGATAAGTTCTACCAAAATGAGAGAACCATACTAACAGTAACTTAATACTGCCTTAAAGAAAGTGGCATGGTTATGTATTTTAATTAATATTTTTATCCATGCAGTAATTAAATACATAATTTTTGTTCATAGTTTTAAGTGGGAAGAGCTGGTTGATTGGATATACTTCTAAAAAGTGAGATTCTCACAAGAAATCCTAACATAAATTGAGCAACTAGAACCACCTGGACAAGCATTTTGTCTGTCTAGCTCTATAATGACAACTCTAATTTAGACTGACAGCATTAGGATGTATATTAGTTGGCATTAATGAATCAATTTTTCTGTTTAGTATATGCAAATTTATCTACATTTTGGGTGATATTAATGATTCCAAAAAATACTGAACAAATAACCAACCATCAGTTACTAGCTTCTTCAAAAGCTACAGCATTTAAGAAGACCTACGGCACAGAAACTAAATTCTAGACTTGTGAAAAATTAACTTTTAAAGGAAAATATATGCTGTTTCCTTAGAAATGTCATCTGAAAGTCAGACACCGATACATGCAGCAGTGAATTTTGGTTCTTCAGTCCATCTACTTCAGTGATTCAGCTCTGCACTGAGTGCTCACAATAAGCTTCCAGATGTTTTCAGAATAGGAACTGATTATAGTGTCTTTTTATTTAAATATTTAATCATATTTTCTTGTTAGTTATATGTTTATTTCTATCCTTAAGTCAAGCAACTAGTCACAATTGCTGGTTATAATGTCATCAATATCTGTGGTGCTTTCCTTGTTTTAGTAGAATAAAAAAGACAGATCTCTGGTTCAAGGGTCATTGCAGGTCATATCAATTCTGAAATAAAATATATCACTGAGTTGGCCAATTTATATTTCTGAGATGCAAGTTGTCTTTTTAAATAAAATAATAATAAAAAAGATCTTCCATTTACTAATAGAAGAAAACGTTTTCCTTCCAGTGTTCATGCTGGTTCTAGAGGAAGAGGCTTTTCCTTTCATTGCAGTCCGTTAGTACAGAAATATGACTAGAAACCAGGAGACCATGAGATCTGGTCCCACCTTAGACATGAAAGCCGGCTGGGTGACTTTGAGCCAGTTATTCTCTCTCAGCCCAATTCACCTCATAGGGTTTTATAGGGAAAACATGAGGAGGAAGGCATATATGTTCCCGCCCTGAGTTGTCAATAAAAATAATAAAGGTGGGATATAAATAAATACATAAATATGTATATGTGTCTGTAAATTTTGGTCATTTATGACCAAATAATGAGTTGCGACACAAGAAGAATGTAGTTGATGCACACATAGAAACACAAATAGATACATACCAATTACATAAACAAGCCAGAATGTTCTTTTAAAAGCAACCTATTTTCTAGGTATCAGCAAAGGTTCTGATAAAAACATAAATAATACTTTTTGGGGGCCTGTTCATGTTGTCACTATATTCTATCTAAGGTTGCTGCTTTAAAATTTCTTAGGATAGAGTACAACTTAAAGCAGGGATCCCCAACCTTGGCAACTTTAAGCCTGGTGGATTTCAACTCCCAGAATTCCTCAGCCAGCTTTGCTGTATTCTGGGAGTTGAAGTCCTCCAGGCTTAAAGTTGCCAAAGTTGGAGACCCCTGACTTAAAGGATTCTTCTTTTGCCTCCTACAAATAGATCAATCAGGTTGAAGGGTGCAATTACATTGTAGAGACTGAAACACAAAAAGGATCTTTCTAAAGATACAGTACAGTCAGCTAATTCCATCACTGACCATTGGGGGCGAACTATTGGCCCCCACGGAAAGGGCTCGTAATCTGGGCGTCCTCCTGGATACACGGCTGTCTTTAGAAGATCATACGATAGCCGTCACCAGGGGAGCCTTTCATCAGGTTCGCCTGATACGCCAGTTACGCCCCTTTCTGGATCGGGCTTCCTTATGCACGGTCGCTCATGCCCTTGTTACATCCCGCCTGGACTACTGTAATGCTCTCTACATGGGGCTCCCCTTGAAGTGTGCCCGGAGACTCCAACTGGTCCAGAATGCGGCTGCGCGGGTGATAGAGGGAGCACCTTTTGGCTCCCATGTAACACCCCTCCTGCGTAACCTGCACTGGCTCCCAGTGGTCTTCCGGGTTCACTTTAAGGTACTTGTCATCACCTTTAAACGCCCATGGCCTAGGGCCGGGATATTTACGGGACCGCCTACTGCCACCATTAGCCTCTCACCGACCAGTGCGCCTCACAGAGAGGGACTCCTCCGGATACCGTCAGCTAAACAATGTCGGCTGGCGACCTCTAGGGGAGGGCCTTCTGTGGGGCCCCTACCTCTGGAACGAGCTCCCTCTGGGGCTTCGTCAACTCCCCGATCTCAAGTCCTTCCGCCGCGAGCTGAAGACGTTGCTGTTTCGAAGAGCAGGACTAGCCTGAATGTAGTTTTTTAAATTGGGATTTTTAAAAAAGGGGTTTAAATGAGGTTTTAAATTTGTATTCAAAAGTTAGAGCATCAATTGAATTCAACTATCTATTCTTTAGCTGTTTTTAATCTATTATATGTTTTCTGTTGTTTTTTGTCTGTGAACCGCCCTGAGTCCTTCGGGAGAAGGGCGGTATACAAATATAATAAATAAATAAATAAATAAATAAATAAAGGACTGGCACATTCAAAGGTATGGCTGAGAGGGAGTGTGCAGAGGATGATGTATTAATGATAAGGATTCTGGACTACAGAGAACCTAGTACTACTTGGAAAGTGTAAGATCCATGTTTAAACAGCAGGAATCTGTCAAATACGTGATTCATAGATTTGTGAACTTTATAACAAAGAAGACTCAGAACTGAGCAAACAGGAAAATACTACGAAAGTTTATAGAACGATGTAAGGCCAATCAGGAGCACGTTTTAAGGTCATTATGGTGATGCAGACTGGTGAGCTTATTGTGAATATGTTAAAGTATGGAGAATCGAACCCCCAACAGTGCAGTGATGGAAAGATGTTGGCTGGATAAATATAAGATACTGGCTGGATAAATATGGGTGCTGCCTCAGAGAAATTGTTCAATCTGTTCAGGCTTGTAGTTATATTATGCATGCAATATTGCCAAAGTAATTTTTTTACAGACTACTTGCCACAAGAATGCTCAAGGCAGCTCTAACCTTTGCATCTTTTTTTTTTTTACTATTAAAAAGCCTTTAGGGCTTACTTGCACACTCCTTGAGTTTCCATTCTGCAGCTCCATTCTTAACCTTCTCTTTCGTTGTCAAATCCTCTTTATTTTGGTCTGGGATTGTGCATCCCTAACTGTAGCTCCCAGTATCCATTTTGCAGAGAATAATCCTTCTTTATGAATGCGGGTTTTGTGTGATTTATTTAAGAAGGTTGCATTGTAAGGGCCTTCTGTTGAACTCTAACATAAAAATACATTTGAGGATTATTTTGTGAATAGCTCTTCATTAGTGTATGAAAAATGCTATACTCATCACACTCACTAGTTTGCTGGTACCCCAAATAAAGAACACCTGCTTATCAAATACAGTATACGCATGGAAATCATTTTGATAAGGAGTAATCGGATTTTAAATAGTGAAAAGCCACGGATGGAACTCTGCTGTTTTTTAAACATAGTCTTGACAAAGTTTTTAGCAAAGAAACAGAAAGATAGAACAAGGAGAAATGTCACAGTGGCACACATTTTAAATATCACCTGGTGTGCTTGATTGTAGATACTGCATGCCTTTGGGAAACTCACTGTATCTTTAGGAATCTTTTCTGGCATCTTAGCGTGAGATTAAAAAAAGATTCTTAAAAATGCAAAGTGTTCCCCAAAGGCATGCAATATCTACAGCCAAGCACCAGCTAAGGCATGTTAACACTGCTTAGCTATTGGTTTTTTCTGCTAGCGCAAGGATCTTTCTGGAAGAAGTCATCATTTGTTATGCTTTCCTGCACATGATGTTTAAAGAGCAGATGAAATAAAATGCATGCACAGGTCATTCTTAACCTGTGAGAGATCTTGGGCATTTTGGCCGCAAAGGCAAACCCTGTCTTCTGTTTAATTTAATGTATCCAGCTTTCTAAAAATGGTGACATTCCTTAATCACTCAATTCTTTTTCTTGTCAATTCAGTTCAATGCTCTGCATCAGTCCCTTACCCATTATGTACTGTATATTGGAATTACATAGAATTTCATATTTGTAATATTGTAATAGTAAAATTGTGGTTCTCCAGACATCCATGTAGTGGATTTTGGATATAATGGCAAAATTTGTATTCAGATCTCACCCCATAAATAACCAAGATCTACAAAAGAATGGAAAATGTAAAAGAGTGCAGAGAAGAGAAACCAAGATGATTAGGGGACTGGTGGCTAAAACATAGGATGAACCGCTGCAGGAACTGGGCATGGCTAATCTACTGAAGAGAAGGACCAGTGCTGACATAATAGCAGTGTTCCAAAATTTGAGGGGCTGTTACAGAGAGGAGAGGGTCAAGCTATTTTCCAAAGCATCTGAAGGCCAGACAAGGAATAATGGATGGAAACAGAACAAGTAGAGATTCAATCTAGAAAAAAGGAGAAATTTTCTGACAATGAGAACAGTCAATCAGTGGAACAACTTGCCTTCAGAAATTGTGGAAACTTCATCACTGGAAGCTTTCAAGAAGTGTCTGAATTGACATCTGCCAGAAATGGTGTAGGGTCTCCTGCTTGGGCAGGAGGTTGGGTTACATGACCTACAAGGTCCCTTCCATCTCTGTTAATCTGTATCTGAATCTACATCAGGGGTGGGCAATTAATTTTTATCAGGGGCCGCATGAGAAGCCTGAATTGTGTCAGAGGGCCACCAACTTTCTTTCATTGTAAAATACTTAAATTAAATATTTTGAATAGCTGGTACTGATAATCAGAAGAATAAAGCACTCTGTAAATATGTATATTAGGTTATGTGAAACTGTGGTCTATTGGTTAAATAAGAAAAACAATTATTGAACCAGTGCAATTTATTTTTTATGGTGTTTATGATTGGCCTCACGCGGGCCGGACAGGGACGTACAAAGGGCCGGATGTGGCCCGCGGGCCTTAATTTGCCCAGGTCTGATCTACATCTACCATTCTATTTATGTTTTCCAATACATACAAACTACATTTATGGGAGCGACTGAAAGCTGGGAGAAAGGCAGGCAATGCACTGAGTTTCTCATGGAGGGAGAAGAAATGAGCTAGCTTGAATGGATTCAGAACCAGAGAAGAAGCAAAACATCTAGTAACCAAGGATCAAGTTAAGGAATACCAGTCTACTGAAGAAAGCTACTATATGTTCCATGGTGATGCAAGATCACAAAAGAAAAGAATGGCACAATGAAGAATCCATATAATCTGTGCAGATTTCCATAAAGAGAAGAAGAACCAATTCTATCTACTTGGTGGAGATATCTGGAGTGAAAAAAGACACAATTCTGTCTATCTGGTGCCGATATCCAGGGAGAGAAGCAGGTCTGAATTTCACAGTTGTAGTAGCAGCTGTGAAAGGCTTCTAGCTAAGTTTAGTTAAAGCCCTTGATTAACTCTTTGGGGAATTTAGTTGCAGCTACATTTTAAGTTTGGCAGCTACATTTTATGTTAACAGAAGCAATAATGTTGCAGAGGAGAAAGTTAATTTCATAGTAGTAGAGCAATTAGGCCACAAGGCAATTCACTACATTCCTTTGAACACAGAAGGAAGCAGCTCTATTTACATACCTTAGCTGAATTCTATTTGCATAATTAACTGGCAGAAAAAGTCAGTCTGATGCCTATTGTTACGCTAAACATAGAAATAGACTTTTCATTATTTATTTATTTATTTATTTATTTACATTTATATCCCGCCCTTCTCCGAAGATTCAGAGCGGCTTACAGTGTGTAAGGCAATAGTCTCACTCTATTTATATATTTACAAAGTCAACTTATTGCCCCCACAACAATCTGGGTCCTCATTTTACCTACCTTATAAAGGATGGAAGGCTGAGTCAACCTTGGGCCTGGTGGGACTAGAACCTGCAGTAATTGCAGGCAGCTGTGTTTTAATAACAGGCTATCTTACAGCCTGAGCCACCACAGCCCTTTATTTTATTTATTTTGTCTGATCATGTCTAAGAAGTTATGGCCCAACTGATTTCCAAACACTTTCCAGGCAATTGATTTAATTTATATTATTTGCATTAATTTACATCATTTATGTAAAATGATGCAAAATGAAACTTTAAAAAAAAAGCAACAGTGATGTAAACTCAGATTTAATGGCCATATTTTCCTTCCTTAAATCCATTAAATTAGCTTTTGTTGCAGAAGAAAATGTCAGTATTATTTAACTCATTTAGATTATAGACATAAATAATCTTAAAAATTATCTGCTAATTTATTATTAGAGGCCAGGCTTTTTTCTATCAGAATATTTTATTTTAATAAATTTAATAAATATTACATTTATTAAAATATTAAATTAAATTTAAGCCCATGATATTTAATAAATAAATATCATGAGCTTAAATCTTTCTGTTTTCATTCATATAGTTCTATTCAAGATAATTAACTATTCATGAATAGTGAATCAATAACAAATAATATTGGCTCATTAAAACAAAATTCACGTAACATTGAAATAAAATAATTAAGGGTGTTTTAAAAACAGACAGTGGGAAACTTCCAAAGAATCTTTCAAAATGGTGATATCCAAAGTCAGCAAATGATGCCCACTTTGGAAAATACTTGCTAGAAGTGTAGTTTCTAATGAGAGAAAATAATTTGGATTGCTCAGTGAAAAATCAATCTAATATGAATTAAATGGCAAATTCTGAATTGGGGATTATTAGGAAAAATGTAAAATAAAACTCTGAATATCACCATTTATTTTCCACAGATTTCTAGCAGTTTTATTGTAAATAAGCAGAACAAAAATATTTGGGGGAAAAAATTAAAAAGAGTCTTAATTAGATTATAGAGTGAACCTATGCCAGAAAGGAAACTTTACCAGCTTCCAGAAAGTTGTTAAGGAAGACATGAAAACTGCTTTTCACTAAACAAATTTCACATTTAAGTGCTGGTACCAAAAGGCCTGTTCCATAGCTTTAAACAAGTTGATTCAGAAGTTGAACAAACAAGGGCCAATTCATAAATAAGAAGCAGCCTTTCAAATATCCTGGTCTTAGATGTTTCAGTGTTTTAAATGTCATCACCAAAAATACTATTTAATCCAAGTAATGTAAACTTGCTTTTTGGTTGAGGTTCACTTCTGGTAATTTGCGTAGAGACATATAGAGAGAGTTTTTCTTGGTTGATCATGAAAAACTAAGCTGACCAGATTGGTATAGAAATTGGTATATCCAGAAAGATTAGGGCTGTAAGGTTAGTCTAGGAAAAGAACAATAAAAAGTTCTTTGTACTGTTGCCAAGAAAACTACATGAATGTGTTCATTAACTCACCAGCTTAATGAAGTCTTACACTTAGGCAAGACAAACAAAAATTACACATATAGTCTGGGTGAAACCAGCCTTAATAGCAGTAACTGTGAGATGGATCTTGGAGTCTTAGTGGACAACCAATTAAATAGGAATCAACAGTGTGTGGTGGCAGCCAAAAAAGCCAATGCAATTCTAAGTTGCATTAACAGAGGGATATAATCAAGATCAAGTGAGGTACTAATACCACTCTATAAAGCCTTAGTAAGACCACACCTAGAATACTGCATCCAGTTTTGGTCACCACACTATAAAAAAGATGTTGAGACTCTAGAAAGAGTGCAGAGAAGAGCAACCAAGATGATCAGGGGACTAGAGGGGACTAAAACATAAAAAATGGTTACAGGAACTGGGCATGGCTGGTCTAGCGAAGAGGAGGACAAGGGGAGACATGATAGCAGTCTTCCAATATTTGAGGGGGGAAGGGGTCAAGCTATTTTCCAAAGCACCTGAAGACCAGACAAGGAATAATGGATGGAAACTGAACAAGGAGAGATTCAATCTGGAAATAAGGAGAATTTTTTTGACAGTGAGAATAATCAACCAATGGAACAGCTTGCCTTCAGAAATTGTGGGAGCTTCATCACTGGAAGCTTTCAAGAAGAGTCTGGACTGCCATCTGTCAGAACTGGTGTGGTGTCCCCTGCTTGGGCAGGGGATTGGACTAGATGATTTACAAGGCCCCTTCCAATTCTGTTAATCTGTTAATCTTAAACTATCAAGATCAACTAGAGATAATTTATTTTCACCATATGAAATTTATAGTTAGCACAAAAATTGCTGCATTTTGGGCAAACTGGGATTTTTGAATAATTTTTCAGAAGCAGCAATATGCAGAAACAAGAAATAATTAAAGCATATTATATGTTGTTGTAAACTGCCCAGAGTTGCTTAGATAATATGGGTGATGTAGAATTGAATACAATAAATAAATAAATACTTCTACTTGACTAGGTTTCTATTCTCATGGAATAGATGACATAGGTACCCTTCAGTTTTCTATTGTTACTACCACCACCTGAGGCTCTGGATCATGCCCAAAGAATTTTCAGTACAACAAATAGGTTTTTGATGGGATTAATTTTTCATTCAGTCTCCAACTCACAATTTGGATTTTCCCTCAATGAACAGAGTCTGTTGTTTGATGAATCAGTATGAAGAAAGTATGCAGATTTTATCATAATTACATACATTCCATTTATATTTTACAAATATTAATTATATTTTTGGTGTTTTTTTGAATGTGTAAAATCCCAGTAGCCATTTAATGGACATTTAGCTCTGTTAGAAATCCTACATTCTCAAAAAAATTTAGTCCTTTTTTAAAAAAAATATTGGATAGGTAAGATACATACAATTTTGCATAATGCGGAGAAAGTTGGCATACACACAGTCTGATTTAAAATACTGGAATGTAAAAACATATGAAACTGAATGGAAGATTCCCAGTAAATTAAAAAAAATATTTTACATTTCTTTAAGTGCATTAAATATGGAATTTATTGCCAGATTATACAGTGAGGTTTAACTTTGAATAACATTAAAATGGGTTTATATTCACAAAAATGCTTCACTTCTCATCCAAGAAGCTTCTTCAGTTTTGTAGAACTGAACTGAAGAAGCTCCTTGGATGAGAAGCAAAATATTTCCAAGGGTAAGAAATCAAGAAAGTCCAGTTGCCTTTTGAAAAGCATCTTTGAGAGAACCATCATCTGAGTGATTGAGAATCTTCATGGACATTTGCTTATATTTATGGAAATATACTATGGGCTGCAAATTGTGGAAGCTAAAAATAACTACTGATACCAGAGTTACTCACTAATTGTGGGAAAACAAAAGAAAGGGGCATTTCAGTTTACACCCTGCTATGAGCTTACAGTAATAGGATCTGCATCTGCTTCACCATTGCAAAAAAGAATGCTGGTTTATAGAGATAGAGGATGGTATGATGCTACATAGATTTCTTTACACTCATAAAGGTTTCTTACTTCCATACCCAACATAGCAGCTACTGTACCGGTCCAATAATTAAAATGTTAGCATAAATGCATAAAATATTAGCATAAAATATTCAGAGGATAATTAGAACTGCAGAAAAAATAATTGCTACCAACCTGCCTTCCATTGAGGACCTGTATACTGCACGAATCAAGAAGAAGGCCGTGAAAATATTTACAGATCCCTCACATCCTGGACATAAACTGTTTCAACTCCTACCCTCAAAACGACGCTATAGAGCACTGCACAACAGAACAACTAGACACAAGAACAGTTTTTCCCTGAAGGCCATCACTGCTAAACAAATAATTCCCTCAACACTGTCAAACTATTTACTAAATCTGCACTACTATTAATCTTCTCATCGTTCCCATCACCAATCTCTTTCCACTTATGACTGTATGACTGTAACTTTGTTGCTGGCAATCCTTATGATTTATATTGATATATTGACCATCATTTGTGTTGTAAATGTTGTACCTTGATGAACGTATCTTTTCTTTTATGTACACTGAGAGCATATGCACCAAGACAAATTCCTTGTGTGTCCAATCACACTTGGCCAATAAGAAATTCTATTCTATTCTATTCTATTCTATTCTATTCTATTCTATTCTATTTATTTATTTATTTATTTATTTTGTCACAACATCATACAAAAAGATTATATAGTATATACACATATAAACATATATAGGAAGAAGAAAAGAAAAACAATAGGACAGGAACGGTAGGCACGTTTGTGCGCTTATGCACGCCCCTTATGGTCCTCTTAGGAATGGGGTGAGGTCAATAGTAGAAAGTTTTTGGTTAAAGCTATTAGGATTATGGGAAGAGACCACAGAGTCAGGTAAAGTATTCCAAGCACTGATGATTCTGTTGCAGAAGTCATATTTTCTGCAATCTAGATTAAAGCGGTTTACATTAAGTTTAAATCTATTGGTTGCCCTTGTATTATTGCAATTAAAGCTGAAGTAGTCTTTGACAGGAAGGACATTACAATAGATGATTCTGTGAGTTAAACTTAGGTCTTGTCGAAGGCGACGGAGTTCCAAGTTTTCTAAGCCTAGGATTTCAAGTCTGGTGGGATAAGGTATTTTGTTGTTTTCAGAGGAATGGAGAACTCTTCTTGTAAAATATTTCTGGACACGTTCAATTGTATTGATGTCAGAGATGTGGTGAGGGTTCCAAACAGGTGAGCTGTATTCTAGAATTGGTCTAGCAAATGTTTTATATGCTCTGGTTAGTAGTATGGTGTTTTGGAAAAGAAGCTACATAAAATTAGGTTTACAACTCTTAGAGCTTTTTTGCTATGTAGTTGCAGTGGGCTTTGGCACTTAGATCATTTGACATGAAAACTCCAAGGTCTTTAACGGGATGGGGTCGTCTGTAAGGTAATGTCCATCTAGTATGTACTTAGTTTTAGAGTTCTTTTTCCTATATGTAAGACTGAGCATTTGCTGGTTGAAATTTGGAGCTGCCAATTTTAGACCAAGCGGTTAGATGGTCAAGGTCGTTTTGAATGATAGAAGTGTTGTCTGTGGTGTTAAATAGTTTGACATCGTCAGCAAAGAGAACACAATTACTTGAGATATGGTCACAAAGATCATTAATGTATAGAATAAAGAGTGTTGGTCCAAGGCGCTGCCTTGAGGAACTCCACTCTTGACAGGAACAGGATTTGATAAAGCATTGCCAATTTTGACCACTTGTTGTCTGTTAGACAGAAAAGCAGATATCCATTTGTGGAGGGGTCCTGAGATGCCATAGGATGTTAGTTTAAGGAGAAGTTTATCGTGTACTACTGAGTCAAAAGCTTTGCAGAAGTCTATGTAGATTGCATCTATTGATTTGCCTTGATCTAGATTTGAAGTCCATATGTTTTTGCAGTGGAGAAGTTGTAAGTTACATGATAACCTGAAACCAAATTGTTTGTTGGAGAGTAGGTTGTTAGTTTCTAAGTGTGAGGTAATGGATTGATTGATGATAGATTCCATGACTTTGCAGGTGACGCAGCAAAGGGAGATCGGTCTGTAGTTTTCGACTAAGCTGGGGTCTCCTTTTTTGAAGATGGGGATGACTGTGGCTAGTGACCAAAGTTTGGGAAGAGAACTGGTAGTGAAAGCTTTATCAAAGATAATACTTAGGGGTTCAGCTATATTAATGGAAAGTTTTTTTAAGAAATATGCACATAGACCATCAGGTCCAATAGAAAGCGATGGTTTTAAGTTGTGAAGAGCTTTACCAACGTTGTCTTCTGTGAAATCTATATGAGTTAAATCATCATAGTCATTGCTGGTTCGTTTGTGGAATGTTGGATATGTGTTATCGGAGTTAACAAAAACTGAGCCAAAGAAAATGTTGAAGAGGTTTGCTTTGACTGTTTCGTCATTGCATTCTTTGTTGTTAGAATCTTTTAGTGGTGGGATGGATCTTGAATCTTTAAGTTTACTGTTGACAAAATTATAAAAGGCACGATTGGAATTTGTGGGTAGAAGGTTTTCTTCTTGCTTGGTGTGGTAATTTGTGCATTCAGTTTTAATTTGGTTGCATATGTTTCTGTAACGGTTTCTGAAGTTTGTAACATAGCCTTTTTTGTTTCTTTTCCAGAGGATTTTTTTGATTGAAGCTTTTTATTGATATGGGTAGTTTGTTTTCTTGGACATGGTAGTCATTCGTGGTACATATAATTTAATGACTCTATTGATTTCAAGTAGGAAGATTCTATAGAGGTCATCAGCGGTTATGCAGGTTGCAAACAGATTTTGCCAGTACAGAAATGAAAGATCGTTGTTTATAAGGTCGTAATTGGCTTTCTTGAAGTTGTAGTTGGGAGTTCTGGTGTTATGACGATTTAAGTATGGACGATATTGAGACGAAAATCAATCATGCAGTGGTCACTGTTTGAAAAAGGTTCTTTAATTTGTAGTCCGTAAATTGAGTTTGGATTGTTGCAGAAGATGAGGTCAAGGCAGTTGTTGAGTCTTGTATTGTTAGTTACAAGTTGTTCAAGACCTAGGTTTGTAACAGCGTTGTATAGTGTAGTATGGATTGGGTCAGTTGAACATTCATTGGTTGTCCAGTTAATGAGAGGTAGATTTAAGTCACCAAGGAAGATAAGAGGGTATGGGCAAGAGGTAGTCCATGTTAGCATTGAGGTTAGCATATTTGCGTGGGTAATGTCATAGTCGGGGGCTCTGTAGCATAGTAAGAATCAAGAGTAGTGTCAAGGGATAGGTCGCATACTATGGTTTCAGGAAGAGAGAGTTTATGTGCTACTTGGATATTTTTAGATTCAGTGTCTTTTGTAAAGATAGCCACTCCACCACCTCTTCGGTTTTCCCGATCTGATCGATAGACTTGATATTCTTTGTTTGAGATAATGGAGTCAGGAAGGGATGAATTCAGCCATGTTTCACAAACAAAAATGATATCAAATGTGCCACTGTTTAATAAGAGGATAAATTCAGGTAATTTGTTGACTATGCTTCTTGCATTTATCAATTTGCATTTGAGATCTGATATGATTGGTGTTGAAGAGGTAAGGGGCGTGCATACCTAGTTTTGGGTGTTAGTAGGTTGGGGGTTGTGTACAATAGATGGTTGTATAGATGGTTGGATGGTAGTTTGGGTGTTTGGATGGATGGTTGTTTGGATGGCTGGTTGGGTGGATTGTTGGGTGGCTGTTTGGATGGCTGGTTGGATGGCTGTTTGGATGGCTGCTTGGATGGCTGCTTGGATGGCTGTTTGGATGGTTGGTTGGATGGTTGGTTGGATGGTTGGTTGGATTGTTGATTGGATGGCTGTTGGTTGGATAGTTGGTAAGATGGTTGGTTGAATGGGAGGTAGGGGATGGGTACTTGGTTGAATACTGGGATGGCTGGTTGATTGTTATGGGTGATGGGGGTTTGAGGTGATTTTTGATTGCAGGTTTTATTTTTATGCAATCAGCATGGTAGTCGATGTATAGGTTGGATTCACCATTGTCTTGTCTTCTTTTAAGTTCTGTGCGAAGTTCACGAGCGTATCCGTTGTAGAAAGGATAGGTCAGGACGTGATCTAAGTTTACTGTAGGTAGGGTTGGATTTAGCAATTGAGTTTATAGTCTTTATGAATTTGCGTTTACTGTCCTCATTAGTGCATATAACTCTACAAAATCTTGGTGCTGTTGTCCCATCGCTGTTTTTATATTCTGGTCCATCTCTGGAGACAGCAATTATTTCATTTGGGGAGATGGTTGATGAATTATAATTTCCAATGATGTTGTGAATCTTATTGATATCTGGTTCATTTGTGTTTTCAAGTCCAAATAATATTGCATTATTTATTTTTTGTCCTCTCTCCATTGCATCTCTGATTAGTTGATTAGTAGTTGTTTGTTGATTGGGTTGTGTTGTATTAATTTGATGTCTAGGTTGAGTTGTAAGTTGTATATTTTGTGGTGATAGATGAGTTTGGAAGAGATTTAGATCATTAGAGTTTTCATTTTTTAGTGTTGAAATTTGTTTTATCAAATCTGTGAAACTTTGTTCAATAACTGATAGAATTTTTTTTTCTAAGTTTTGTTCAATATTTTGAATTCTTTTTTCTAGGTTTTGTTCAATATTTTGAATTCTTTTTTCTAGGTTTTGTTCAATAGCTTGTAATCTTTTATCTATGTTTTGTTCAATAGTTGTTAATCTTGATTCTAAGATTTTATCAGCGTTTGATTTTCTGGCTGGCATAATGATGATCTTTCTTATTCCTTTGTTTTATTTCACACTCTTTCCAATTTTAGTAATGATTAAGTGTCTGTCACTTAATCAATTATCTTTGATTTTATATCTGTCTCTTTAACTTTAAATGGTAGTCAATTTGGCAGTTGCTATGGTAATGGGGAGTCACTATGGTAACAGTGAGATTTGGCGGGAAATTTAAAATGGTGAGAAAGGGTGGTTGAAGAAGCTTCTTTACAGGTGGCTGTAATGGCGGGAGATTCAAAAAGTCAGTAGAGGCCGGGAGACTGGAGTCTCCTAGGAACTCACCAGTAGTCCTGCAGCAGTCCTGCCGATTGGGGGATAGGTTGATTAGGGTTGTTGTAAATGTTGCTGGGCTTTTATCTCCTTGGTGGGAAATTTAAAGTTTGAAGCAATGAGGGAGGGCGATGATGGAGGGCGGTGATGGCAGCGGTGCGACTCACGGTAGCGGCAGCGGCAGCGGCAGCGGCAGCGGCAGTCCCGGGTCTGGTGGGGTGGCTTTTGTGGTTTCGGGTGTCTTCAGCCGCCTTTAATGCGGTAGCGGTGGTCTCGGGTCTGGCGGCGGCTCCGGCGGCACAAGCGGCAGCGGCAATCCCGGGGCTGGCGGCAGCTCTGGCGACGGCTCTGGGGGCACTCACCGGGCTGGCGGCACAAGCGGCAGCGGCAGCGGCAGCGGCAGTCTCAGGGCTGGCGGCTCCGGCGGCTCCGGTGGCGGCACAAGCGGCAGCGGCAGTCACAGGGCTGGCGGCGGCTCCGGCGATAGCGGGCGGCTCCAGCCTCTTTCAGTCGACGGCCTCACGGCAGCGGCAGTCCCGGCTCCAGCGGTCTCCGACTCTTCGCCCACCGCCTGAGTCCTCAGCAGCCTGGAAGAACC
Organism: Ahaetulla prasina; assembly: GCF_028640845.1. NCBI lineage: Eukaryota > Metazoa > Chordata > Lepidosauria > Squamata > Colubridae > Ahaetulla > Ahaetulla prasina. The sequence goes on from NC_080539.1 coordinate 106,004,438, forward strand.
TCGGCAGCCTCAATCCACGGCAGCCTGGAAAAACCTTCGGCTCTGGAGTATCGCCAGCAAAGAATCTTCGGGGAAACTGCTCTCCTAAGAGCTCAAAAGAGCCCTTTTACAGAGAGCATTTCTCCGGTGCAACCTTCCTGGTCGCCATCTTCCTGGGTCTTTTGGGTCTTTTTCCTGGGTCTTCTATTCTATTCTATTCTATTCTATTCTATTCTATTCTATTCTATTCTATTCTATTCTATTCTATTCTATTCTATATAATTGCTTGAATCAAGGTCTCAGATAAATTTGGTAAACTTTTATGCTAGAGAGCCCTAAACAGTATTTTCTTATTACTGACCTCATTGTTAAAAGAAGGCAAAATCTACTGTAGGTTGCATGGATGTAGAGGATTACTGCTCTGTATAAACACCTGTTGAGGCCTATGAAGACAGCTGTCATTTTTTTTCTCAAGGTTTCTTTTGCAGCTGTGCTCTCATTTTTTTAGGGCTAAAATAAAACTTATTTGCATCTTTCTGCTACATCCTTAAGAAATTACTCCCTGCCATTTTGTATAGCAGTAATCAGAAACCATATCAACTGCAAATCCTTTTTAAGAGAACAAGTACAGGGTCACAGCCTGTGAGAAGCAATTCAGCCTCAATGCCTTCATCTATAAGAAATTATACACCAGAATTTTTATGATCTCTAAAATCATCTTATTGTGTATTACTGCAATTTCTAAATGACTTCTATTGAATGAAACATATCGGATTCATTCATTCTATCCAGCAGCCTAGAATTGCCTATAGTAGGGTGTGATTGTATGTGAATGTGTGTATATAGGTTGATTTCAATAACTGCTACACAACATGTTAACTTTACCATAATAGAGATAGCTGACTTGCAAAATAGACAGCCCAATGTCTTCCAGATGTTTTATCTTCCAGCCTATAAAATGAGAACTGCAATGAATGAGAATTGTTCAAAATATCTGGAATGCAGTGACGCAGGTTGCCATGTATGGACCCATGTTATTAAGCACCAAAATGGTGGTGACAGTAAATATTCCATTCACGATAATATGTAAACTGAGTTTTTGCCTAATTACAGGTAGGTTAAAAAATAGGTCATGTAACATAAATTGGATGCTTATCAGGGAAGTGACTAAATTTCAAACAAAATAAACAGTTGTGTCTCTGAAGTTCTACTAATCAGTGGTGTCAAATAACTGCTGATTACTACAGATAGTATGATGTCACATTATTATTTATAAAAACAAACTTGCAACAATTGCTAAAATAAGTTCCTTACCATAAAGGGCTGCTAGAAATTTCATTTTGCCCATAGATTTCCATTCTGTTGATTTTTGGGATTGATCTTGCCTATCTATTCTTGTCTTCCACTTAGCCTAAAAGCTTTGGGAATGGAGACATTTACAGCAGTATCCTTTTATTTACATTAAAAATTTTAATTTTTTTTTAATTTTACTCAGATTTCTGTTAAAAAGAAAACACTCCTTTAAACTGTAGCTTTGCCACCTCCTTAAAACACCTGCAAATTTTATATCTCTATGTGGTCACTGCAAAATAGAAACAATTGCATAAAGTTCTTAGAAAACTCTTAGAAAGAACATTAAGCAATGTTGTCATCCTAATCTCAATGGAATGTGTTTTTGGAATAGCAATCACAAGAGTTGCTGAAATTGTGGTGAACTGGATGGTCAAAAAAGCAGCTGCACTTTATAGCAGAATTCAGAGGTGAAGAGGTTAACGATAGTACATTATTAATGCAGCTTATTCATAATACGGTCTTTTGCTACAACGAGGACTAGGATAATCTGTCCTTGAAACAGCAGGGAGACTCTCTAAAACATTTCTATAGTTTGACAAAATGAGGCGGTATACGATATCATATTCCATTTTAATGTTTTCTCTCTAGAGAGTATATATTAGGATCACAATAAGTGGTATGCTTATTCCCTTATAAATAAGTGCATGGGAACTAAGAAAATGGATTTAGAGTTACAGTAGAAATATCATATTTCTTGATTTTACTCACCACCCAATAGGGAAAAGCACAAAAAAAAATAGTGCTTGTATTAAGTAGTAGCCAGAGAAAATAACTATGAAGTCAAGTTGAAAGTGTGCAATGCAGAGATACACTATTTTTACAATTTGTTCTTGAGGATCATATTTTTTTCAAATATATGTTTGCTAAGTCCACTAATACCCTTAATGGTTGCAAAATAGATACCTTTTTAGATAAGGGTCCTTTATTATATCATACTTACTGAATGTGAAATTTATGCAATGTTAATTATGTTCAAAAGGATAGATTAAAAAAATAATCAGATTTTTACTCATTGGTTAATGTAAAGTATTTACTTGGAGAATTACAACACATTCTTTATACATTCTTTCCCACAAAATTGAAAAGGTTGTGGAGTTCAGAACATTTAAAAAGAAGAGCAGCAGGATAATGTTTTGATTTCTATCTTCAACAGGATTGCTTCACAAATGCAGACAGAGTACTGAAAAAAGATTCTCAGCAGGATTACCATCTGGAGTATGCTATGGAAAATAATACTCACACAATACTAGCTTTCAGCCGGCAGCTTCACACTTGTGACCCAAATGACAAGAGCCTAACGGTAAAGGGCAGTGCTAAACCTAACGATGAACCTAAATTAGAAAAAAAAATGAAGAAGACAAAGAGCTTAAATATTAGCTTCTCGTTCTCAGTCTAATCATATGCTGATTATTCTACAATAAACAGTCTGTATTGCTGCATGTACTGATTAGGGTAGATACGATATAAGTGTCTCTTCCGATCTGTAATTCAGTGAGAGTTTATTCTGTTGTGGGGGCACAATGGCTCAGTGGTTAAAGACAGTTAGCTTGCCAGCTGACAACCCAGGTTTGAAACTCGAGCACTGCATTATGAGGTGAGCTCCTTTTTTGCACAAGTTCCTGCCCACCTAGTAGTTTAAAAGCATGCAAATGCGAGTAGATAAATAGGTACCACTTTGGTGGGAAGTTAACAGCATTCCATGTGCCTTGGCATATTGTTATGCTTGCTACATGACCATGGAAGTTTCTTCAGGCAACCCTGGCTCCTTTGGCTAAGAAATGGAGATGAGCACAGCCCACTAGAGTTGGAAACAGCTGGACAAGGGAACTGGGCTGAGGGCTGAAGAACTTTGAATATATAGACGATGTGGCAAGTTAAGAACAAATGCTATAGGGCCCTTGAAGTTTATTCTAGATAACAGCGTCACAGCCATACTAGCCTGTGTAGATTATGCTATAGTAAGCCAAAATGGAAGGTTACCTAAGGAGATATTACTTTTGTATCAAAATAGTTTACAATAAAAATACAAAAGCAAAATGTAAAATTAAAATGGGGCAATAATAATACCATTCAGGTTTGAAACAATATACATTTACAATGTGTATTGATATAGAAGTGTGATCAGCAGTATTTGAAACATGTGACCTATCAGAGCTTTCTGAACTTCTGAACCAGTGTTCTTCAACTTCGGTCATGCTGATAGCAACTACAAGCAATTCTAATTTTGAAACATCTGGAGGGCCATATGCTCCCCAAACCTTTGCAAGATGGAAAATATATTCAGGTAGGCTGTGATCATAGGATTAGATTTCTCTTTGCATAACTCAGAAATAGCTTTCCTTTTTTCCAGGAAAGCACAGTACGAGTAATATGGGCCTATCACGACAAAGACTTTAAATATGGGGGTCAAAATTACCATGGTTCTAATCGTGGAACTAAGAGTCTTCGTTTATTGAATCCCGAGAAGAATGCTGTAATCCCTCCCTCCCTGCCATATTTTGACTTGGCAAACCAAAACGTAAGTTACTTGGGTTAAGTATCAGTGTAAAAGGGACAGAACTGTATGCTGAATTGTCTGGGGAAAAACAAACTTCATATTATATTAATCTTTTCTTTCCATTTTATTAAGACAGGTGGCTATACCGGAACAAGACACGACCTATTGGTGTCAAATGTTTAAGATACCTATCCTGCATGAAAAACATCATGTGATAAAGGTATGCGATCTAGCTACTGATACATACAGAACTTCCTATTTGAAATTCTATTTCTTTCATGATGCGACTAACACATAGTCTTGGAACTATGAGCTAGAGCATATTTATTGATCTGTAAACAATCAGCATTGTTGCAGTAGATTTCAGTTCTTATGTCATGCCAATGGTCCAATAGGAATCCTAGCTAAACATGTTTTTATAAAGAATTTGACCCGGTACTTTTAGGGAAAATGATAGTGACCAACAGCTTCTTCTAATTTGGATAAAAATTTGGAGTTTTGATGTTGCTGAAATGTTGCTGAAACAGTTATTTCCCTGGTTTTATTTTCAAGACATTTCTAATAAGAATTATGAGACCAACGAACTGTGCTATTGTTATCTTCATTATCATTTCTTTAATAACATATATTGATAGCTAAATATTAATTGATTTGGAGGAAAAGTATTTATTTCAAAGTAGTTTTTCTGCTTAGACGACTCTTGCTGTATATAAGTTTTGAAATCAAGCAAAAAGTAGTTCTAAATGCATATAGAAAAAAAATCAGAGTCATTGATCTAATTCTTTTGCTATGGAACTTCTAAATTCACACTGATGCCAGTAATAAAAATTCTCCCTTTTTTGCTGTTACCTTTTCTTTCAATAAGAAGTGGAGGAGCCAATTCCCAGTCACATTTTGCATAAATCACGGTTTTCTCCATTAATTATTAGGAATATGGGAGTAAGATCTATCTGTTATCCAAGTAAGAAGCATTCTTCCATACATCTTCATGCACTGTTTCCAGCCATCTCATATAGTTTTTGTTATCCATCTCCTTTTGGATACATTTCAGATGTTTTTCTATATCAGGAGAGCAGTTATAATTTTCTCAGAGTAATGTGGTCTCAAGCTCTTAATTTGTATGTGGTGCTTGTTTTGTTCACAAAGCTGAATTTCTGCTATAATGGAAGAGTCACTGAATTGTGATGAACAGTATATAATATATATTGAATATTATAAAATAAATGTATATCAATTTATAGATAGATAGATAGACAGACAGACAGACAGACATTTATTTTGTTACCTTCTCACCCAGTCAAACTGCAACAATCTTTACCTCCGTATTTGGTTGCAACCGGTTCACTGAACTTCCTTTAAAATCTATTTCCTATTGTTCCTTTTATCATTCCTTCCTATCATTCATGTTGTGCAGAACTGATACAGCTCTTAGCTGAAATCACTTATTGCTATATATAATTTTTTTCTGAGCATATATGTCATCTCTGAACACAGAAGTATGTTAGTCTTTCTTGAAAACTCAGAATAAATTGTGGGTGTTTTGTGGATACCCACAATCCCCAGACTATGGCTCAGTATCAGGCTACAGCCTATTGGGAACTAGGCCACACATGCGGTAGACAGGTATGTGAGCGTGCAAACTCAATTTGTGTAAGCAGCACACACTTGTGTGTTAAACCATCCCCTCTCTACCACTGCTGCTGCCAGTCCGCAGAGCCAGAAAGATTGGGGGCTGCTGCTTAAATACCGTTTCCCTGAAAATAAGATATCCCCTAATAATAAGCCCACTAATAATAAGCCCAATAATAATCGGGGCTTTTGAGCGCATGTGCTCAAATAAGCCTCTCCCCAAAAATAAGCCTTCTCCAAAAATATTTAAATGCAGAGCTGGAAATCAGGTAAGATGGCAAGTGGAGCCCCATCTTGCTGCATGCACCCCAAAATAATAAGACCTCCCCAAAAATAAAGGCAAGCGCTTATCAAAAAAATATAAGACAGTCCACAAATAAATTAATCCCTTAAATTAATCCTATAATACTTAAATGGAAGATGAACTGACTTGGTCACAACATTCTTTAATTTATTGTTTATTTGTTTGTTTATTGTTATTTGTTTATTATTATTATTATCATCATCATCATCATCTATTTTATTTTATTTATTATTAAGCTAGAGATAATTAATATTTGATGTAAATCATATGTCCTACACTTTTTGGCATTGGGTGCTTGACTCCCCTCTCTTTAAGCCATAAACTGAATTATGCCATAAATAAAAAATCATGCTTTAATATAGTTTGGCTAATAACAACAACAACAACAACAACAACAGAATAACAGAATTGGAAGGGACCTTATAGGGCACATAGTAAACCCCCTGCTGAAGCAGGAGACCCTATACTATTTCTGACAGAAATGGCTGTCCAGTTTCTTCTCGAAAGCTTCCAGTGATGAAACACCCACAACTCCTGAAGGCAAGCTGTTCCATTGGTTGATTGCTCTCACTGTCAGTTGATCTTAAATTAGAATCAAACTGGTTTTTAAACAATAAATATTAAAAGCATTATGCTATTATTCCTTATTTCAGCAACAATGGTTTAAGGAATAGAAGATCAATGAAACATTACCAGTATGCAAAAAAGAGGAGAGAAACAAGAGATTCAAGCAGATATAAGATATCTTTCAGAATTATTTTAATTATATGCTTTTATTCTGAATGAACAGCCCCAAGATAAGATGTTGTTAAGTACATTAAAAATTATTTGTAGATTATGAAGTTTTACAAATTTAGATCTCAGCTATATGCAGTCTTCACATAGTAGCCAATACCTCTATATGCAGAGAAATTTGATTTGTGGCTAAGTCTGGTTTTGCATCATACTGCTTTGTTTACATAACTGATGCCAGAGGCAAAATTCCTTGTATATTATTTTTGCTGACACATAGTATTAAAGCCCTAGGTGTTCTAAAAGACAAGAAAGTACAAGCCTGTATATATTACACACTCAACTCAAACTTTTCTAAAAAGCTGCCTTCGATTCCGTTTCATTTGATGATTGGAAAGCTTATTGTTCTTCTCTAAAGTAATTCATAATTGTTATATGATGATTGGCTCTCCAATCCCTTTCTTGGATCTCTATTTAAATAAACACATGGAAGGTATAACTGCATGATGCTTATAGATATAAGGGAAAGGGAATTCATTAATTCATTCTTCTCCAGAAAGATTACACTACTAACTAGAGCATACAAAACATTTGCTAGACCAATTCTTGAATACAGCTCACCTGTCTGGAATCCACACCTCATTTTGGACATTAATACAATTGAGCGTGTCCAGAAATATTTCAGAAAGAAGAGTTCTCCACTCCTCTGATCACAACAAAATACCTTATGCCACCAAACTTGAAATCCTGGGTTTAGAAAATTTAGAACTCCGTCGCCTTCGGCATGACCTGAGTGTAACTCATAGAATCATCTGCTACAATGTCCTTCCTGTTGAAGACTACTTCAGCTTCAATCGCAACAATACACGAGCACACAGTAAACTTAATGTGAACCGCTCCAATCTTGATTGTAGAAAATATGACTTCAGTAACAGAGTTGTTAATGCCTGGAATGCACTACCTGACTCCGTGGTCTCTTCCCAAAATCCCTAAAGCTTTAACCAAAGACTATCTACTATTGACCTCACCCCATTCCTAAGAGGTCTGTAAGGGGCGTACATAAGAGCACCAGCATGCCTACCATTCCTTCCTAATGTTTCTTTTGACTGTATCCAATTCATATGGTTATTTCATGCTTATACTTATATATACTGTTGTGTTTGACAAATAAATAAATAAATAAAAATAAAATAAAGATGGAATGGATATATAGGAATCAACTGAATTACCTGTATGAACAATTTTTAAAAGCTTTGATTCCTGTTTCGGATGTGCTAACTCTGGAAAAAATTATGGTATTGTGTCTTTGGCACGTAAGGCATGTGTGTTGAAAGGTTTTTATTTTCCTCGCTCCCAGAAGCATGAAGATTTTTAGTTCCCTGATCATGCTTCAGGAATAAAGAGCTAACCATAATTAAAAGTTAAGAAGAGATGCCCATGGTTAAATATAAAGAAGCTCTCCCTGTTATGTGTGTGTGTATACACATCTGCATAAATATATGCACATTTAAATATATGTTCACACATACACTATCTAAAAACTCATAGTCTTTAAAATAAATGGGAACAATAATTTGAAATCTGTACCTTTAATTAAGAATTTTATTGTTTTTCTGTTTTAACAAGTTTTTTAAAAAATCATTTCATGATGTTTCATTTGTCAGTCTACATCACCTTGTTGAATCAATAATTTTTTTTAAAAAAATTAATGCTAAAAGCAAAATCGCAATCTCATTCTGAATGCGAGATACAGTGTATGAGGAATTCAAGTTTCAAGGAAATATTTTGACTTGCCAGATGATTTTCAAATAGCTTTTTCAGTTAGCAAAGAGGGATTCAAGTCAAGAAACAAATTGTTTTTCTTTCTCTGATTTTAAAAAAAGAAAAATATAGAATATGATTCAGTAAAAAGGCATTTATCAAGAACTTAATTTTGTAGCCCAAAATTGCAACCAATGCCATGACTGAAAAAATCTGATCACAAAAATCTAACAAAGTTTACATTGCATACCAGAATTGATACCTATTTAGATCTGGTAAATTTCCAAAATCAACAGATAGCATAATTGCTCTTAGTCCTATGCTGTTATCTTTAACCATGCTAATTGCACTTATTTAGTAAAGTTTTGGAAATTGCAAATATTTATTATTCTTCAATCTTCAAACAAATCACTAGAATCCTTATTTTCTTTTAACTTTCTATTACCAGTATGTTATTTATTCTTTCATAGTCTATTCAAACTCATTCTACATTACCCTTTAGAGTGCAGATAAACCCCTGGAAAAAAATACATATGGTTAATGAAAACTAATTTTCTTTTAGATTAGATTACTCCTAGATCAGTTACACAATTTGAATTGCTTGTGACCAGTTTACTCCTTGATACATTAAAAATTAAAATGATTTTTGTTATATTTTAATATTTACTTTTTCACCTGCTTGTGGGTAATTTATCTTCATGCACTGCCACAAGACTCGGTTTTTCTCTAATTCAGTTAATTCTCATCTTTCTCTTTACTGTTCAGTGCTTTTTTGCCCATATTATAATAAACTGGACTTTGAGTGTAGCTTGAATGCTGATAAATTCATGGAGACATTAATATATTTTGCTTGAATACAAAACTGGGTTTTATTCATAAATTTCCAATCTAGTCTGCTCCTCTGGATTCTGTTTCCCATCCAATAACTAGCCCTGTCCAATTTTGCCAAAGTTTTTGAGATTAAGTTAATTCAGGTAGGTATTCAATAGTACTTGGGCCTTTAGTATAGCAAATGTTGTTCCCTAGCATTCCTTGTGCACCACTGCTGCACCATCATCCTTCTCATTCTGTCCATAGCTTCTATTTTTTATTCTTTCTAACCCAATAAAAAGAAGTGCAAAGACATTTTATAAAGAGTCTTAGGTCCTGCCTGTCCATCAACAGGGCAACCCATTGAAAACAGAATAAAATAGGACCAAATTTGGAATAGTGGACAAACCTGGCAAATGAATGATTTAATTAGAAAATGAGCAGAGATTGCAAGGGGGGTGGGGAATCCCAAACATTCTCATGTATCCACAGAGGCAGGGTTTCTCTTCTTGTGGGGTGTTTTGCCCGTGGTGGGTTTCAAATTTTTTTACTACCAGTTCTGTGGGTGTGGCTTGGTGGGCATGGCATAGCTTGGTAGGCATGGTAGGGGAAGGATACTGTAAAAAGGGCCTGTGGTGGCTCAGCAGACTAAGTCTGTCTGTTATTAACACAGCTGCTTGCAATTACTGCAAGTTCAAGTCCCACCAGGCCCAAGGTTGACTCAGCCTTCCATCCTTTATAAGGTAGGTAAAATGAGGACCCAGATTGTTGGGGGCAATAAAGTTGACTTTGTATATAATATACAAATGGATGAAGACTATTTCTTTTTTTCTTTTTTTTTTTTATAAAAAGTTTTATTTTTACAATCATATCAAATAATTCATCCAATGTACAGTTATATACAATTAGTCGGGCTTGCCCAGTCACCACCACCCTTTTTAACACTCTTCCCTCTTCTACCTTCTTTTACTTTCCAAACCTTCCTCTCCTTCTCTTATCTACATCCACTCCTCCCTCCACCCTACACCTTCCTTCTTCCTCTACTATCCCTCTTCCTTCCTCTTCTCCTCTTTCCTACCTCCTACTCTCTCTTTTCTCCCTCCCCACCGTTCTAAAATGGTAACTATGCAGACCCGACCCTACATTAATTATATTTCTTCAATAATCCCTGTACATTAACCATCACTCCATCTCTACCAAACCCCCAATTCCTCCCCTTACCCCCACCCCCACCCGACTTCCCAGAACAAAATGCAGGGTATCAAAACTAACAATCATAATCCAAAATAATTCCTAAATTATAATCTTTAGTCACACCACACTTAGTCACACTCTCAATTCCCCTCTCCTTCAAAAATATATCTAATACAAAATATTTCCTAAATTTACTCATATGCTATTCGATATTTTTTTTTTATCTGATACTTATTTTAAATATAATCAATCCACATTTTCCATTCTAAAATATATTTTTCTAGTATATAGTCTTTCAAGTAAGCGGAGATTTTTGTCATCTCTGCCAGATTTGATACTTTGAGTGTCCATTTGTTGTTTTGTTTTGTCCATTCTTCTTGTAGGTAATTCTTCTTTCTTCCAATACTGAGCAATCAAAAGTCTTGCGACTGTTATTAAGTTCAAAATCAATTTAGTCTCTATAGCTGTATAGTCCATAATTATTCCTAGTAGAAAGAACTGCGGAGTAAACTTAATCTTCTTTTTCAAAATATTCTGCATGATCCACCAGCCTTTAATCCAAAATACTTTAACTTTTTTACAAGTCCACCATATATGGTAATAAGTAGCATCTTCACAATCGCATCTCCAACATTTAGCAAGATCTAATATGTGTTTCTTGTAAACAGGTAATGTCATTTTTAAATTATTTCAAATAATGAAATACTTTCCTTCTCTTCTGGTGAATTCAGGCCATTAACATTCCAAGATAATAGTTTAATTGCCATTATCGGCCAAAGGAAACTTTTGGAACACCAGCCAGATCACATTTTACTTTAGGCCTTGCTCCTCCCACTGTTTCCATTGTAGTAGTTGCCAGTTGTTGTTGTGCCTTCATCTCTTGTTCCTTGCGTTTAGCAACAGCTCTAGTCAGCCTTTGTTCTTTTGAATCTAAACCCGTCGTATGTATTTCCAACACTTGTAATAAATCTTCTTCCATCACAATCTGTTCTTGTACCTGCTTCACTTCTCTTTCCTTCACTTCAGCCTCCCTTCTTCTAACTTCCAATGGGGGAAGACTTCCAACTTTTAATACCTCAACATAAAATTCTCTTGCTTTTCCAACCGTATTGAAACGATGTACTTTCCCTGCATAATATACTATTATACCAGTTGGAATATCCCATCTATATTCAATCTGATGTTTTTTAAGTTCATTCACCAGGAAGGCAAATTCCTTCCTAGCCCTTAACATTTTTGGTGGAATTTCCTTTAATATCAAGATATCTTGACCAGCAATCTGAATCTTCTCCCCCTTATATGAAGCTTGCAAAATCTGATTTCTCACTATTCTGTTTGTAAAATAAATAACAACATCCCTTGGCAACTTTTTTGCCTTGCTATCCAAGAATTCACACGATATATTTTTCAATTTGATAAGCCACATCTGCTGGACGAGCTGCTAATATCTCAGCAAATACTTCAGAAAAATTTCCCTTAAATTCTCTTCCTTATTTTCTTTCAAACCTCGGATTCTAAGAGCAAATTCCATATTTCTGTATTGTATCAAAACTATTTCATCCTCTGTCTTTTCCATTTTACTTTGAAATTCATCCATTTTATTTTCTAATTTTGAATTATGTTGCTTAATTACTTCAACCTCCTCTTCCAATAAAATCACATTCGTTGCCAAACTTTGTACTGCCATTACAAATCCTTCTTTAACTTCTTTATTTCCCACTTGAATTTCTGATATCTGCTCTTTCATTTCAGACATCTCATCAGTTATAACTTTAAATTTTTCTTCTATAAAGCCTTTTAAGTTCTCTTGTAACGCCTCTAAATTCAATGTTCTAGTCTCTGCTGTATGAGCTGGAGAGGCACCAGCTGATAAAGTTCCAAAGCTCTTTGTTACAGTAGACTTTAATTGTTTGGCTGCCATCTTCTATAAAATTATTAAATCTAGGGAGATTTTTTAAATACTGCTTTAAAAGACTGTGTTTCTCAGAAGTTAAGAAGATTTAAAGTGAATATTAAGTTGGAAATAAATGAAGACTATTTCTTAACACAGTGTAAGCCGCCCTAAGTTTTCGGAGAAGGGCGGGATATAAATTCAAATTAAAAAAAAAATCTCCATTCCCTCCCCAGTCCAGGGGAAGGTTACTGCAAAATCCTCATTTCCTCCCAATCAGCTGGGACTCAGGAAGGCGGGGCCAGTCAGAATTTTTACTACCGGTTCTCTGAACTACACAAAATTTCCGCTAACGGTTCTCCAGAACTGGTCAGAATCTGCTGAAACCCAACTCTGGTACAGACAGAGTCCAGGAAAGGTGTAAAGAACTTTTAGTTGTAAATCCACCTCTCCCAAAGTTTTCATTGTATTGTTTTCATTGTTAATTTGTGTTCACTTTTGGTGTTTAGATTTTGGAGAGAGATGTATATGAAGATTTCACTAAAGATTGTTACGATGGCAAAAGGTTTATAATCCTGATACTGGGGAAATAGTTCAGCATGTTTGTCAACTGCTCAGTTCTACACTGCTCACACGCCTTCCTCCCAGCCCTCCTTCCCAGTGTTACACATACCTTTTGATTTCCCATGTGTACATATACACATGAACAGACACACAACAGGTGGAGAAATGCACACATCGCTCAGAGATGCAACACAGTCTTTGGTACCAAAAAGAAAATACAGAAATGTAAACATCAACCTTAGGCCACTGGTGGCAGAGAAAGAAATCTGGACTGTGTTCTGAATGCTTTCTCTTATTCTTCTTTTAGATTCTGCTTCTGTATTTCCTTTGTCTTACTACCTTATCTGTGCTGCTGCTTGTGAGAATGCATCTCTAACAATTTCTTCAAAATGTACAGTGATGCTAACCCTAGTGTTGAATTACAGAAGAGGAGCAAAACAGAAAAAAACCCCACAACTGTCCCTATTTTTAATGCTTTGGGGTGAATCATAATGCAAACAATGGCTATTTAGAATTCTCGCTGTGCAAAGATTAGTGGGCAGTCAATCATGTAATATATATTGTATACTTGATATGGATCAATTTCCTCTAATGTAAATGCAGCTGGAATAGGGGGCTGTTTGTATGTTACCCTAGCTTTGTGGGAACCACTGTTTTTATGGATGACTCTTTTGCAGCTGGGGTAACTCTTTCAATGACATAAATACTGGGATGCAAAGGCACTGATTGCATGAGATTTCCCTTGTATACCCTACCAACATCAGGAATCTCCCAAATTTCCATTCATAATCTATATAACTGATCAGTGTTTAAACCATTTAAACTTCTGAGGTGGCCAATAATTGTAATTATTAAATAGACTCTATACTGTTAGCAGAAATATGTTTGTTTTTTTCTGGCGGAAATGAAATGAAATAATTAAGTTGGTTAATTCCATGGATTTTAATAAGTATTTCAACGCTTGCATTATGTTTGTGACTTGCTGTTTTAGTGGTTTTGCTTTATATTGTGTAGATATATTACATGTATATATTTCTTATATATTTCAAGATGCAGGTTATCAATGAGCAGCAATACAGTATAAAACAGATACTGTGCTATTCAGTTGTCAGTTTTGCAAGAAACATCATAATCCCTTATAATTGGATATATAATTGTATTTCACAGTAGGTAAACCAGTGCTAAAATGAATTTTTTTCAAGATTATCAAAATGTATTGAAATATTACTATAGGTGACTGATTAAGCAAGCAAGCACTCTAGGTAAAAATGATTTTCAAATAGGTATCCTTTGCATTATTCTTACTAAAATAATCATTCTCAAAGACTGATCATTGATGATGTGCAAATAATCAATGAGAAGTCATTATGGCCTCTCTATGTTTATTTCCAGTCAACTTCCCAAGCCAGCTTTCACTCACTCCATCAATCCCTGCGTTCCCTCATTGCAAGTGAGTTGTTTCCCAAAAATGCATCAGTGGTTGAAAGGTGGTTCATTGCAAAATAGGAGTGATAATGCAAACAGCAACATGAGTACTAACATTCATAAAATTGTTAGCAGTGAACAGGCTTTGAATCTGTATGTATGAAGAGGGAATACAACAATTATATAAGAGAGAGAGTGAGTGAGAGAGATTTTTTATAATTAATTTCAAAATCTTATATGAAAAGTCGACGTTACAAAAATTTTAGTCATTTTAGTTATTGATAACTGTCTTAGATCAAAATCTTTATTTAGCTTTTTTGCTGCCTATTTCAAATACTTTGAATTCTTAAACTTATAATTAATTTTTCTTTTATTTGGACTTAAAGATAAAACTTACCCAATGACTTTTCAAACTTGTTGTTCTGAAGATCTCTAATAGTTTTAAGATGGTTAATATGGCAATTTTCAAAAGTGATTAGAAAGATGAATTTTTAATGTACTGGATCATTATAATTGTGCAGAAGTTTTACAACATTTTTTAACTTCATAGTCAGAGACTCTGAAACAACTTTCATCTCAAGAGATGTAAACCTGATACAGCCTTCACCAACCTGGTGCTTTTTAGAAAAATGAATCCTCAGAGTTCCCAGCCAGCTAATTGGAGACTATGGAAGATGCAGTCCAACAATTTTCAAGGATAACAGGTTAACAAACAATGATTTAAGGAACCAGCTTCTCTTATTCAGAGAATAGGAGGACATCTCTTATCAGACATCTTACAAAATGGCATGACTTTGCATTAATGACTCTATGAATGTCCTGTTGCTACTCTTGGCTCTTCCAACTCTGACCTTATATAAAAATATGGCTTTCAGCAAGCATGAACTGGCTCAGCTTAATGTTCCTATGTCACAATCATGTTATTGTGCAATTTTGTTCTGGAACACATTCTTTAGCTAATTAGAGTGTTGGAGAGACACTAAATATTGCCTGGTGCTATAAGAATTATAAATGTGCACACACTTGAAACCCTAGGAGAAAACAGCAAGAAGAATTCATTCCATCCCAAGGATTGAACTACTTTCCAGAATTTCTGGGCTCTGCATTTTGAGACTTAAAACAGAAATATACTGATCTTAGAGTAAACAGGCCCTCCTTTTATGCTCTCTATTCTCACCACTTCCTAAATTTTCTCTTGATAATTTTTTTCAAATATGAATTAATTGTCCTGCTTCAATCACTTACTTCCTCCTACTTTTTCTTCACATGTATATTCATTGCTAGATTTGAACTTAACTGTGGTATAACATCATTTAAAATCTTTAACTCATGGCTGTTACAGGCCATCAAAGTCATTATCAACATTGCCTCTTGTATACTAAGTTGTCTGTGTGAACACTGTGTGAGCACACTAATAAAAATCTTTTAGACTTTACCTTCTTAAAATTGATTTTTCTGTCAACTATCCTAGCTCATGTGTGGTAAAGTGCTATAAATATCAGGAATGTAAGTGGTTTCTCATTGAAAAACAAGTTAATTAATCAAATGTCTTAATTACTTCTGAAAACATGCTTACTGAGAAGGCAAATACAGGCTCAAAACCATTTCAGTGAGAAATCACACAATTTGAATTTTAGTTCAAATAAAACACAACTCAGAAAAGAGAGGAAGA
The DNA here is from genome assembly GCF_028640845.1 of Ahaetulla prasina. Lineage (NCBI taxonomy): Eukaryota > Metazoa > Chordata > Lepidosauria > Squamata > Colubridae > Ahaetulla > Ahaetulla prasina. The sequence goes on from NC_080539.1 coordinate 106,020,249, forward strand.
TCCTAGCTGTATAAATTAAGAAAATATTTGCAAAAACTACTGAAATACACATGTCAATGGTATTCCACATGAATACATGCCATCTATAATTGAGATGATAAAAGGATAGTGTTATAAAAAAGTAGAGTTTGCTTTTCAGTGACTGGAAATGCAAGATCTGACAAGACCAGTTGTCAATGTTTTATTTTGAATATTTATCTGAGAAGGGGGGGGGGATTGGCCTATGTGGAAAATCTAGTACTGTAATTTATTTATAAATCTAAAACCAGGTCTAATGTAGCTTTGAAGGCCAAAAATGGGGTTTTAATGTGGGGTTTTATTTTTAGCATTATTTCATCTGTGAATATGCATGAATTACAATATTATGTCACCCACCTAGTGGGTAGAAACTAAGTGTGTAGAGACTACAGGTGAATGTTCTACAGGTAACCTTTGACTTATGACTGGATACTTAATGACCCTTTGCATTTATGGTGGCTATGGCCTGCCTGTTGTAAACAGACACACCATTTCCCTCCTGTCAAGATTGTTGAGTTCACTTAAAAACACCTGCCAAAAAGGTCATAAAATCACTTCTGGTCATGTAGGCACCTCTATTTACAACTGTATTGACTTATGACTGTATTTCCAGTCTCAGTGGCACTCATAAGTCAAGGAGTACCTATCCTATTAAAAAAGTACAAAGTGCACTTGAGGAGCAAACTATATACGTTACCATCTGAAGGACCTGTTATACATATTACAAATAGCTCAAGAGGTGAAGAGTAATACAGAGCGAAAGCTGGGGACTGCTAGATTGCTGTCTGCTTAAACCACGCATGTATTTGTATGTATCAACCATACATAATCTGCCTCAATTAGTGCATCTCTGTTTGGAAGCAAGCTGTCCAATTCAGTATGGTGAGTTGTTCTGTATAAATGGAATAACCTACTGAGATTGAGCTGATGTCTCTCAATTTGCCACTCCTTTTGTGAATCTGATCAGAGTGATACATCTGATGCTTCTCAGTGGAATTCTCCTCCACATGTTTAGATGGATTGGACTGAGAGAGAAAATGATTAGCCCAAAGCTACCTAGCGAGCTTTCATGACTTAAAGTAGGACTAGAACTCACAGTCTCCTGCTTTCTAGCCTGATGCCTTAACCACTAGACCAAACTTTCCTGGGGGATTATACACACTTTCAACATTGCTTTCTAAATGCAAAGAATTTGTCTCTAATACCAAATTTGGATATTTGATTGAAAACAGAGAAGCAATTCAGAAATATAACCTGGAGAATGTCCAACTTCGATGATCTAAAGTCTCTTTTTTCATATGGCTTATTCTACATGTGATACAAACTAGAAATGCATGTAAGATTAATGTAATCAAGTGTCTATATGAAAAGTGCATCTGAGATATTCAATTGTAACCCAAATATGAATTCTTCTTCTTATTATTATTATTATTTATTAAATTTTTATACTGCCCTTCTCCCAAAGGACTCAGGGCGGTGTACAGCCAAAAGATAAAAAACACAAAAATATACAATTAAAACAATTAGGTAAAAGGCAAGAATTGCTTTACTTGGTATTGTTTGATAGTAAAAATAGACACATAGCTAACCAAAATTTGTGAGAGCTACATGCCTTTCTGTTACCCTCCACTTCTTTCTACGGTATACTGCTATTGAATTGCCTTTAAATCTATGAAGATAGAACAGATAGATGTTCCTATGTTATTCAGAATTTTCCTAGATAATGGTTCTTTATTTTTTTTAAAAACACTGGATAAGAATGAATATGAATAATGTTCCCTTATAACTTATAAGAGTGATTATTAAAGTGACTTACAAGATTTTATAGTAGTATATGCTGGAAAATTCCTATTTTTCTCTCTTTCTTTCTCCATTTTTGCAAGTCATTTAAAAAACTGTATATATTTGCATGCAACATAAGATAGGAAGTTTGGTTTTTACTACTTGTCCCAAGTAGTTCAATAATTCATATATTTATTATCTAGAATGATTATTCTATCAATCAATATTGCTAACTTATAAAACCTACAAAATGATCTCAAAGAAAGACATTCATAAGACCTTTGCATTTTGGTGGGGGGGAAGGAGATTTTCCTTTTAATAAAAATATGAGCAGGCAAATAATTATTAGAAACTTGATGTTCAAGAAACTGGGAATGAAAGCCAACTTTAGTAATGAGTCATCACTTTGAAGATAGTTGTTTTTTTAAAAAATTGTGGCGAAAAGCATAACAAGTGTTAGTGTCCTAAAGAGACAGGTGGCTGTTGCACAAGTTTGGACAAGTGTCCCATTTATTTCAAGCAGAGATCAGTAGAATATTCCCATAACCTTTACACTGATTCCTTTCTTATTTTTGTTTAGATGTTCTGAGTTCTTTTGGATTCTTGCCCTTTAAAAATTCTATTGCACATCATGTGTGGGTGGATTTGTTTATATTTCCTACACCATAGCATTCAGTAACAAAAGCACCATGCATTTTATGGCAGCTTGACTGCAGCTTTCATCTAAGTTTGTTCCTTTTCTTTTCTCTCTCCCTCCCCCTCCCTCCTGCCCTCCCTCTGTCCGTCCCTCCCCCCCCCTCTCTTTTGGCTCATACACATTTTATTTTATACAGGAGAGCATGAAGGATTAGAAAATAATGCCATGCTGAGATACAATTAGAAATTAAATATTCGGCATTAAACACTGATTGCAGTGCTGTTTTGCCTACATAGCAAGCAAATTTTAAACTTTAATAGTTCAGACAAATCAAACTGAAAGATCTGGGAGGCCTTAGTCTAAATCCTTTCCCAGTCCCCAGAACTAAGTGATATTACAGAGGTCTTGCTATCAGTTCTAAAAACTGTATAATTTGACATCATCATATCTTACCTGTATTTCATATCAGTGGTGGGATTCAAGTAATTTAACAACCGGTTCTCTGCCCTAATGATTTCTTCTCACAACCAGTTTGCCAAACTGCTCAGAAAGTTAACAACCGGTTCTCCCGAAGTGGTGCGAACTGGCTGAATCCCACCACTGTTTCATATCCTACTTTCAGCATGCAACTCTGTCTTAAAGTTAGGGTTGTATCCAATGCTTGGACTACCAGTTGTGGCCCTTCCCCTCCACAAATGGGAAATATGGAAGTTGTAATAGAAAATACATGGAAAGTACTAGGTCAGGTTTAGTTGACTTAATATATAAACAGAGTCCCTTGGATTTCAAGGAGATAAAATCAGTCAATCTTAAAGGAAATCAATCCTGACTAATGTTTGGAAGCTGAAGCTCAAATACTTTGGCCACCTAATAGAAAAGGGCTGATGAGAAAAGACTCTGATGTTGGGAAAGATTGAAGGCCCAAGGAGAAGGGGACAGCAGAGGATGAGATCTATATATATAAAAGCAAAAACCACTCATGCCTTAATCACAAAATCTCCAGAACCGTAAACCCTACAAACTTGAAATTTGCCATGCATGTTCCTCTTAGTTCACTAAGAAAGGATTTTTCAAAATGACCATCAGAGCATTGGTATTTCCTATATTATTGTAACACACTCTGATGCTAATTAATTAGATGTTCTACTCCCCCTCCCAACTTGAAAATAACTCTGGAGAGAATGGGATGGCATAGGAGAGGCTTCTGTGGGGCAAGGGTGAGGGAGAGAAGGGATAGAAAGCCTGAGGGAGAGAAGGGGATAGGATAGGAGATGTTTCTATGGGGCAAGGCTGAGGGAGAGAAGGGGAAAGGAGAGGTTTTTGTGGGGCCAGCCTGTTTCTAATATTCCCTTATTATATTGACAGGTTGAACCACTCATTCAGAAAGGTCATGAGAGTATAGTGCACCATATTCTTCTCTATCAGTGCAGCAGCAGTCTGAACGACAGTGTTGTGGATTATGGCCATGAGTGCTATCACCCAAATATGCCAGATTCATTTCTCACCTGTCAAACAGTCATTTTTGCTTGGGCTATTGGAGGAGAGGTAAGATTAATTTTAATTTAAATGTCTTTCTCGAATAATGTAAAGATTCCTTCAATTCACGCTTTAATTTTGGGGACTGTTTAATTGCAGGGGGTGGGGTTTGGCAGGATTTTGCCATTCTCTTCTTCCAGGACTCTTTGAGTTCCTAGTTTAGCCAAAATCGCTGAACTTCTGAAGTGGTTTCCACAGCCGAGTGCTAGCTAGAGCCCACCCCCATTTATTTTCTAAAATTAAGCCAAATTTGGCACAAGGTTGAATTTACAATAAATGCTTTTAAAGTTTTTTTTTATTAGTGGAGTGGTTGTAGAACTATTATAACGATTTATTTTAATTGGGGAGCAAACTTGATGTTTTAAAAGATAAACAAAATAAAAATCATGAAGTAAATGTATTATACGTAATGTAATTGACTATTATTTTAAAATGAATATTTGTACTTTTTGCTTTATTGCATCAATATAATAATCAGTTAGGCTGGAGTTGGTAATATACAGGTAGTCCTCAACTTACAGCCATTTATTTAGTGACTGAAGTTATACCGGCATTAAAAAAGAGACTTATGATCATTTTTCACACTTATGGTCATCGTGGCATATCTACCGTCATATGATCAAAATTTGGACATTTGGCAACTGGCATGTATTTATGATGGTTGCAGTGTCCCAGGGTCATGTGATCACCTTTGTGACTTTCTAACAAGCGAAGTCAACGGGAAAGTCAGATTTACTTAACAACTGTGTTACTAACTTAACAACTGCAGTGATTCATTTAACAACTATGTCAAGAAAGTTTGCAAAATGGGGCAAAACTCAATTAGCAACAGAAATGGCGGGCTCAGTTGTGGCCTTAAGTCAAGAACTACCAATAGTGGGTGGTCGAAATTGAATAATGTTAAAAAATATTAAATACGCTTGGCAGGTTTTTCTTGGCCCTGTATTTGCTTGGCCCTGTATTTGCTTGGCCCTGTATTTGCTCTTTTAGTATATTTCCTTGATACAGGAAACTGTTTCTTAATTTTCATCTTTGCTAGCAACAAGTATGCATTTTTAAGTAGAATAGTAATGCTCTTTCATTGACTTTTCAATTTCCTTTCTGTTTATTCACTTGTTTTGTATTCTACTTTATTCTTTTTCTTTTCTTTAAGTGTTTGTTTTTATTACTGTATAAAACTCTTTAATAAGGGTGTTAATAAATTATTTTTTAAAAATAGTAATGCATGATTACCAACTGTTTTCTGTTCAATGATGGAAAAGCATGTCCATATAATACAGAAATATAGAAATATTAACATATATATAATATAAATAAAGTTACCAAACTAGAACTAAATATATGCTCAGAGTAAAAAACCCCAAAGCGCATATATGCTTGCTGCTAACATATGCTTGCTGTGATTTATTTTCTGTATAAAATTATATCAGTAAAGCTACAAATATATAGTTAAAATGAGATTTAAATGTTTATACCATTGAATCTGTTTACTTATGTTGATATGTTTCCAATCTCAGGGTTTTATCTACCCTCCTCATGTTGGCTTATCCATTGGAACAGCATTAGACCCTCAATATGTACTAATGGAAGTCCATTATGATAACCCTTCATATGTGGAAGGTATGTTCCCTCACCTATTAAAATGTGTTGAATGTGTATATTCCTTACAAAAACATGTATCTTGCCAGTGATCTACATCTGATACAATTGTACTTCCTTAATGCCAACACGCATAAATCTAGATATGAGGATTTTAAGTGGGATATTTAAGATTAAAATCATTACTGTACTTTTGCACTGAGCCTCCATTTCAAAAGAAGGCAGGAGTATTTATCTACCAGTATTTTCTAAGCTAGCTAGCTGTCCTTAGGCTCTACAATCTGACAAATCTGTTTTGTTTGTTTACTTTTGTGCCTTTGAGTCTTTCTTTCAGATAGCAAAATGGAAAAATCCATGTAGTGTTCAATACACCAAACTGGTTCTCACCCACAAAACTATAAAAATTGTTATAAGCCATTCTTTCGTTTGTGTTTGGGTTCTTTGGAAACTGTACTGAACTGTTCACAGGGGATGCAGCAGTGGTGGGATTCAATTTTTTTTATTACCGGTTCTGTGGGCATGGCTTGGTGGGCATGGCAGGGGAAGGATACTGTAAAATCTCCATTCCCACCCCACTCCAGCGGAAGGATGTTGTAAAATCTCCATTCCCTCCCAATCAGGTAGGACTCAGGAGGCAGAGAATAGATGTGGGTGGGGTCAGTCAGAGGTGGTATTTACCAGTTCTCCAAACTACTCAAAATTTCCGCTACCGATTCTCCAGAACTGGTCAGAACCTGCTGAATACCACTTCTGGGATGCAGGTGGAGGGAATATGTCTTGGGATGTCATGATGCTTATCCATGACTTATGTTTTTCCATCCAGTGCTAGGATGTAAATATAAAAGGTCAATCATTAGATGCAACATATATTCCTTCATTTTTTCCCCATTATCATAGTTTATAACATATATAATAAGCTTGTGTTTATACTATATGTGTTTTAGGTCATAGTAAAAATGAGCTTTTTGAAGGAAACATGAATAAGACTGAATGCTACATTACCTAATTCCTATGCTATGGAAATAGTTGTGTTATTGTTTAAGGGTAGAATTGGCTGCACTGTTTGCCCTTGAACAGTGGTGGGATTTTCAGTAGATATTTTATAAGAGCACCAGCGTGCCTACCGTCCCTGTCCTAATGTTCCCTTTAATTGTATTCATTTTATGTATTCAATTCATGCTTATACTTATATATATTATTTAATAAGTATTTGACAAAATAAATAAATGAATAAATAAAATAAATATTGCCACCTTCTCTGCTTTGATGAACTATCTGTACCCAGTTCTGTATCACAGCAGGCAGTGAATCCCTTTTCCCTTTCAAGGCTGCTCAAAAGTTACCCTCTTCTGCTTGATTGGCATGGCAAATTTCCAGATTTCCAAAGCTTAATGGACAAAACAGAAATTAATTTCTCATAATTCTTGTGTATTTTTTTTTCTGGGGAGGCTGCTGCAAATGAGATATGCCTGCAGAGCTATGTTTCTGTACTGAAAGACCTCTCACAAGAACAGTACAACAACTAGGTTATAGACTGTATTAGAAAGTGGCCATCTGGAAAAGCCCCAACAGAGGCATAAAACTGAGCACAAATGTTTGTGCTGGTCAAAAAAGTCTAGACATTTGTTTTACTTCGCAGCTTTCTTGAGATTTTGTGGAGATTTTGCTTAATCGGCATTTTTAAAAAAAAATTGAAAAACTTGTTTGATCCATCTTAACTCTAATTCCTCCTTCTCCATGTTATAGCTATGGCCCAAGTTGGTAACTAGATTCCAAAAGTAAATTCAGCCAATAGGGTATTATATGCTGCGTTATAATGGGCAATTGCTCTTTTCTTTCTAGGGATGATCGATAATTCTGGACTGAGGCTATTTTATACTGCAAATTTAAGGAGATACGATGCTGGAGTTATTGAAGCAGGGCTTTGGGTCAGCCTGTTCCATAACATTCCACCAGGCATGCCTGAATTCGTGTCGGAGGGCCACTGCACACTGGAGTGTCTAGAAGAAGTATGTTTCCTGACTAGTGCAAATGTGCCTTTTATAAAAAATAGGCAGTTTCAGTATCTTTGTAAGAAATGGTGTGTATTATTTCAGTGGTCCTGGATCAACAATTGGAAGAGGAGAAGAGGATTTGGGATAGCAATGGTGCCATCAATTGAAAATGCCAATCTGTTTTGAAAAATAGCAAATAAGAACAGGCAAATTATGTTTGAGCATGCCATTTAGTTTCTTTGGTTTGTCAGTAAAGATGGATAAATGTTCATAAATATATTAGATCCAATTTCTGCATTAGTCTTCCTGTTTTTTTAAAAAAAAAAACCTCAAAATTTGCTCTTTTGTATACTGAACCTTTTCCTGTGCATATATTTTTGCTCAGAAGTTCCCTCTATATTTTGCCTGTGAACATCCATTGTTAATCTACGAATCAGTGACAATTAATTCTATGGAAGAGAAATTAGATCAGCTTATTCAAAGACTCTCATAAAATTATTTCCCTTATTTTATTGTCACTGAACCATTATAAATAGCTTCAAAAATCTTTTTTAAGCCTAACACAAAGCCTAACATTTTTTATATTTGTAAAATGAAGTAAGGATTGTTATGATATTTTCATTGTTTAAATCAAAGTATCTTATTGTGTACTTAGCTAAGCTTTCTTTAGCTTAAGAAAGGAAAAGGTTCTCTGTTGAATGTCTCTAAAGGGTCATAACTCATATTAATAACCCAGGAACAAATGCACGTGTGAATGTGTCCCTGTGTTCTTTTGCTTAAAAGTGCTTGCTAGTTCATTTTGTGTTGGTGGGGGAGCTTCCATCTAAGAAATTTGAAAACAATGAGTGGACAATATCATTTTGAAAAATGAAAACCAAAGGGACTCATTTCTCATGGATAGAGATGATAGGAGTTAGAATCCAATGCCATCTTACCAACATGTGTTTTAAATGAAGAGCAGGTGGGAGAAAATGAAACATCATAGACTATGGAATTGATTTATCAGATAGATCTAATAAACAGATGTAAGACATGGTTTGTTTATTTCCTTTAACCCTAAAAGCTGATATTTTGTGGCATTTGCAAAGATTGAGGATGTTTTAGGAAAGCCAAAGAGAATTAAAATGATTGTGTCTGATGCTATATGATAGGAGAGTGCTTCAAATGCCATGTGAATATTGCTCAATAAATCTACACGTACCTTCTTCTCTAGTTAAGATATAGAATTTTATATCATTTGAAAAATATTTGTTTCATATTTGAAATTGCCATACATTTGTTCTTGTGTAAAATTTAGCAGCCAGAACTAAACCAAATCTACTCATTCAATAAATACTTCAACATTCTATCTGTAAAAATGATGAGCCAAGTGAAGACCTTGTAAACATATAGATTAAATTTTAGTATCAACACTTTGGATTCAAAGACAAAAAGTTACTCACATGCAAGGATGCCCATGTAGCATTTCCCTGCAACTTATTAAAGCATTTCCCTGAAACTTATTAAAGCAGCTGTATCTTTGATCAGTGACTGAAAACTTTATGGATTTTTTTTTTTTTTTTTGCTGAAAAAGGTTTTGCTGAATTTGTGACTTACAGGTTTGAGGATTAGAAAGAGTAGTTAATAGAAAGAAGAAAATTGTATGTAACCTTGGAAAAATATAGGTAAATGCATTTATAACCCTGCCCAAAATGTCAGAAATTGTTTCTTTATAAATCTTTTCTCCTTCCTTCCTTCCTTCCTTCCTTCCTTCCTTCCTTCCTTCCTTCCTTCCTGCCTGCCTGCCTGCCTGCCTGCCTGCCTGTCTGCCTTCCTGCCTTCCTTCATTCCTGCCTGCTTTCTATAGTTTTTCTTATTCACCATTCTTTCTTATTTTCTTTGCTTTTTTGCTAATATTTGTATTGTTTTTATCTTCTTAAAGATTTATTCCCTAAAATTATATTTTTTAAAAATAGCTGCTTCTTTTTCTAATATCACACTGCTCTTTTCTTTGCTGTAGCATGATCGGCTGATTTCAGACAAATTACTTTTGTACCACTTTGTTCTCTTCTGAAGCAGCTTTTGCCTTCAAATGCTGACCTGTCTATACCCCATGTTTTCTGCTAATATTGAATGTGTTCTCTCATTGGTCTTTTCCAGGCTCTTGATGCTGAGAAGCCAACCGGGATCCATGTCTTTGCTGTTCTTCTCCATGCACATCTTGCTGGCAGGGCATTAAGGATGCGTCATTTCCGCAGAGGCAGTGAACTACAACTGCTGGCTTACGATGATGAATTTGACTTTAACTTCCAGGAGTTTCAGTACTTGAAAGAAGAAAGGACCATCTTGCCTGTATGATATTTGTTTCCTGTTTTCCTAGCTTTATTGCCATTTCTGTTTCTACAGGCCAAATTATCACTATTTTAGGTTATATTTGGGTTCAAAGTTTCAAATACCCATATTCATTCTTGTGTGACATACATATTTATTCTTTCTGAGAGAAAAAACTGAAGAAGGATCAGAACTAAAGGACAAGTGGACAAAGGATGAAACACTTCTTTCATCTATTATGAATATGATCTAGCAGGAAATTAAAAGTTCATACGCTTATATGTACTTCGTTTCCCCCTCCAACATTTTTATCTGATTTTCTTTAAAGGATATATTTCTCCTTGGGGTATTTTCTGTTTTTGTTACAGCTAACAGTTTTTATTTGCTTGGTAAGTAAAATGTGAACTAGAGTCAGGAATCACCTCCTCACATCAATCTGTCATCCCTAGTCAGTGATACCCTGCCTGGTCAGCTATACGCCTCTCAAGATGTCCAGGGCTGACAAAGAAGGCCGTGTAGTTGCAAAGCGGAACATTTATCATCTGCAGCAATGCTATTAATATGAGCTAAGAACATTGATTATTGCTTAAAAAATCTTTAATCTGAACAGATATTTAAAAAAAATACACCATATTTCCCCAAAAATAAGCCTTCCCCTGAAAATATTTTAACATGCGCAGCCAGTCCCCGCCATTTCCTCTGGTTAGGGTTAGGAAGACAGAGTTGGAAATCAAGTAAGATGGCAAGAGGATCCCCGTTTTGCTCCATGCACTCCAAAATAATAAGACCTCCCTGAAAATAAGGCCAAGCGCTTATTTTGGGGTTCAAAAAAATACAAAACAGGGTCTTATTTTCAGGAAAACACGCTAGTATTATTTCTGAAATTATCGATTCAATATCGAATCAGTCCAAAATTTATGTTGCTAAGGGAGGCAGTGAGTTTTGCCCCAATTTGCAACCTTTCTTGCAATGGTTCTTAAGTGAATCACCGCAGTTGTTAAGTTAGTAACAAGGTTGTTAAATGAAACTGGCTTCCCTGTTGACTTTACTTGTCAGAAAGTCACAAAAGGTGATCACATGACCCCCTGCAAACATCTAAATATAACAAGTTGCCAAGCATCTAAATTTCAAACATGTGACCCTGTTTGACTGCAATGGTCATTAAGTGTGAAAAACGGTCATTTTTCAGTGTCGTTGTAACTTAGAATGGTCACTAAACAGAAAGTTGTAAATCAAGGACTATCTGTATTATTCTAGAAAGTATAATAGAAGGCAGTCTATCAAAGCTGCTTTAATTTGTATTCTAGCACAGAATTAGATGGCACTAAATGATCTTTCTAAGGCAGGAAGTGTCAAACTTGTGGCCCATGGGCTGAATACGTTATGCGCTGGCCACACATCTTTATTTTATTTTATTTATTTTATTATTTAAACTTATATACCGCCCTATCTCCCAAAGGACTCAGGGCGGTTTACAGGCATATAAAAAACATCAATATACAAATTAAAATAATCATTAAAAGACTTATTCTAATGCCAATAGTTAATAAAACCAATTGTTAAAAATAGAAATATAAATATTAAAATCGATTTAAAACCCCTCTAAATTTAAAAAATCTAAGCCAGTCCTGCGCAGATGAATAAATGAGTCTTGAGCTCGCGACGGAAGGTCCGAAGATCTGGAAGTTGACGGAGTCCTGGGGAGTTCGCTCCAGAGGGTGGGAGCCCCACAGAGAAGGCCCTTCCTGGGCGCCGCCAGACGACACTGCCTAGCTGACGGCACCCTGAGGAGTCCCTCCTGTGAGAGCGCACGGGTCGGTGAGAGGTATCTGGTCGCAGTAGGCGGTCCCAGATAACCCGGCCTATGCCATGGAGCGCTTTAAAGGTGGTCACCAAAACCTTGAAGCGCACCCGGAAGGCCACAGGTAGCCAGTGCAGCCTGCGCAGGATGGGTGTTATGCGGGAGCCACGGGGGGCTCCATCTATCACCCGCGCAGCCGCATTCTGGACTAACTGCAGCCTCCGGATGCCCTTCAAGGGGAGCCCCATGTAGAGAGCGCAGTAATCCAGGCGAGGCGTCACGAGGCGTGGTGACCGTGCATAGGGCCTCCCGGTCCAGAAAGGCGCAACTGGCGCACCAGGCGAACCTGGTAGAACGCTCTCCTGGAGACGGCCGTCAAGTGATCTTCTAGAGACAGCCGCTCATCCAGGAGGACGCTTGTTGCGCACCCTCTCCATCGGGCCAATGACTCGCCACCGATGGTCAGCCGCTGATTTAACTGACTCTACCGGGATGCCGCATCCACAGCCACTCTGTCTTGGAGGGATTGAGCTTGAGCCTGTTTCTCCCCATCCAGACCCGTACGGCCTCCAGACACCGGGACAGCACTTCGATGGCTTCGTTGGGGTGGTCCGGTGTGGAAAAGTACAGCTGGGTGTCATCCGCATACAGCTGGTACCTCACACCGAACCCACTGATGATCTCACCCAGCGGCTTCATGTAGATGTTGAACAGAAGGGGCGAGAGAATCGACCCCTGCGGCCCCCCCCAAGGGAGGGGCCTCGGGCCCGACCTCTGCCCCCCTGTCAACACCGACTGCGACCGGTCGGAGAGATAGGAGGAGAACCACCGATAAACGGTGCCTCCCACTCCCAATCCCTCCAACCGGCGCAGCAGGATACCATGGTCGATGGTATCAAAAGCCGCTGAGAGGTCTAATAGGACCAGGGCAGAGGAACAACCCCTATCCCTGGCCCTCCAGAGATCATCCACCAACGCGACCAACGCCGTCTCCGTGCTGTAACCGGGCCGGAAACCGGACTGGAACGGGTCTAGATAGACAGTTTCATCCAGGTGCAAGGGAAACTGATATGCCACCATACTCTCTACAACCTTCGCCGCGGCGGGTTGGAGACCGACGATAATTACCTAAAACAGCCGGGTCCAGGAAGGCTTCTTGAGGAGGGCCTCACCACCGCCTCTTTCAAGGCGGCCGGAAAGACACCTCCACCAAGGAAGCGCCAGAACGCCTGGAGCCAGCCTCGTGTCACCTCCTGAGTGGCCAGCACCAGCCAGGAGGGGCACGGGTCCAGTAAACACCTGGTGGCATTCAGCCTCCCCAACAACCTGTCCATGTCCTCGGGAGCGACAGGGTCAAACTCATCCCATAAAATGTCGCCAAGACCACCCTCAGCTGTCTCACCCGTATCACCGCAATCTTGGTCCAAACCATCCCGAAGCTGAACGATTTTATCGTATAGATAACCGTTAAACTCCTCAGCACGTCCCTGCAACGGGTCATCCCGCTCCCCCTGGTGTAGGAGGGAGCGGGTCACCCGAAACAGGGCGGCTGGGCGGTTATCTGCCGATGCAATGAGGGAGGAGGCGTAGCTACGCCTCGCTTCCCTCAATGCCACTAGGTAAGTCCTAGTATAGGACTTCACTAGTGTCCGATCAGCTTCTGAACGGCTGGACCTCCAGGAACTCTCTAGGCGTCTTCTCCGGCGTTTCATCCCTCTCAGCTCCTCGGAGAACCAAGGACCAATCTGGTTTACATCTGGTAAAATGAAGGGGGGGAAAAGTTGTGATATGTCATGTGACGACTCCGTTACACAAGTTTGACACCCCTGTTCTAAGGCATAAAACTTGCATTGTGATGTCATGATGCAAACTCCACAACTTACATATTTGATTGCAATGCTGAAATGCAAATATAAGGGTAGATTTGCATTGTGATTCCATGACACAGTTTTTTTTTATTATTATTATTATTTATTTATTTATTTATTTTATTTACATTTATATCCCGCCCTTCTCCGAAGACTCAGGGCGGCTTACATTGTGTAAGGCAATAGTTTCATCCTATTTGTATATTTATATACAAAGTCAACTTATTGCCCCCCCCCCCAACAATCTGGGATGGAAGGCTGAGTCAACCTTGGGCCTGGTGGGACTCGGGCCTGCAGTAATTGCAAGCAGCTGTGTTTTAATAACAGGCTATCTTACAGCCTGAGCCACCCACGGCCCGTGAGTGAAAAGTTTTCTTCACTTTTTCATCTTCACACTTTATATCAGAAGCCAAGGTTTCCAACTCCAGGATTTTATTATTCTATGAAACAATAAAAGTGGATTCACATAATGATTTGGTAAAAAGTAGCCCGGGAATCCATATGTATCTTCCCAAATCCTTACATGCATATCCAGAAGCCTTAAAAAAAATTATCAGTTGTAATTTTCAATGTAGAAGAAAGAAATTGTTACAGAGATGGGATTCATATTAAATATTTTAAGTTAAATTAAACCCATGTTAATTTTTTCTTGTTTTTGCTTCTTTTTGTCCTGCCTTCACTTATTTATTGAATGTAATCTCTCTCTAAAGTCTGTCTAAGCCTAAATTTTATAACCCTCTAAGTGCTATTCTTTGCTTTTGAATAATGAAAAATGTGCTGCTTTTGCTATTTTGCACAGTATAACAATGTTTTACTCATGATTACAAGCATATGCCTTAAAAATATTTTTCTAATCTACCAAACCTTATTTCATGTAGCAAGCAAAAACGGTTCAAGTGATCATATGAATCAGATTTTAAGGCTATTTGTCTTACATTCCTACTCTAAGTGCTATTATTTCTTCCTGTTTTCAGGTCGTGGTGTGCTTTGCTGTAATGCTGGATTCTTGGGTGGTGTGTGTGTGAAATCTTTGGATTTGTTAGAACTGAATCCAAAAATATCTTGAGTTGGGAAGACTAATATAGAAAAAAAATGTGAATTTCTTTTGACATATTGGCTTCTAAGGAAAACAAAAAGCAGGAAATAAAAGTCCAGTATAATTCGAAAAGTTATTTTCATAGCACAATTGTTAATGTACATATGGATCAATAATGGAACATTTCAGCTTGCATTTTTAACTTTTATAGCAAATTCTTCAATAATTTGACCATGTATGTATCCATAAATTACAATGACTCAAATTTGTAAGACTGTCTTTCTTGACATTGCATTTCAGGGAGATAATTTAGTCACTGAATGTCACTACAGCACACTCAATCGATCGGATATGACCTGGGTAAGAAATTTTATGACCTGGCTTGATGTGGAATGAAAATAGAGTAAAATTAACTTGTTTAAGTAAATGTTGATAGTGTTAACATGTAAGCATTATTATTAAGAAATAAGATTGATTTTTATGTAAATTTAGAATAGTTCATTTCATCTAGTTTCTTCCGGTAGGTCAACAGTAGCATGGCAGATCCCTCCACTACTGGAGACATTAGGACAGAGGTGTCAAACTCGATTTCATTGAGGGTTGCATCCGGGTTGTGTTTGACCTCGGGGGGCAGGGGTGGGTATAGCCAGGATGGACATGGCCAGCTCAACATCACTTGTGTCGGTGCCTGTGTTGGCTCAAGCGCTCTGCCAGCGAAAACAGGCTCCTGAGCTCTATTTTCACCTGTGATGGTTTCTGAAACCCTCTGCCAGCGAAAACAGGCCTGCGGGCCTCCCAAGCTCCATTTTTGCTGGCAGAGGCACCGCGGGCCAGTCTTTTGCTGTTTCCAGGGCAGCCCCACGGGCCACAGCTAAGCACCCCATGGGCCGCATCCGGCCCCTGGGCCTTGAGTTTGACACCCCTGCTTTAGGAATAGCTCATTCAAATAACTGAGAAAGATGCCTAGGATGCCAAGTTAATTAAGACCAAATTTTGAAGAAATAAAATCAAATAAATGAGCCACTAAACCAGTGTTTCTCAATCTTTACAATTTTAAGATGTATGGACTTCAACTCTCAGAATTCCATAGCCAGCATGCACTAGAAACATAGCACTAGATTCATTAGATTGCAATTTTACTGTAATTTAATATTCCTTTAAATAAGCTACTCTAAGTGAAAGATGAACATTTTTTAAAAAAAATATCATTATTTACCATGCTCAGAATTGAGTTTGCTTCTACATTAAGGGTTCTAAATTAGTTTTAATGCAGAGATTCCATGCTGTTTTACACAGTCTCGGTTTAAAAGGAATGTTAAAACCAAAACTTTATTTCCCTTCAAATAATGCATATGTAAACTTTAAGAAAGCAAAACAAGTTTTCCGCATAGATAATACCTGCTTGTTTCTCTGTAAGGTGCTATCCCATCTCTCATAAACATTTGAATTCCTTTTACATTAAAAAATTCCACCAGCTGAATCTGAGAATTACAACTATGCAAGCTAAGCAAAATTTATTTCAAATGGTGGTAAATGTATTGTACTATATAGTTTTTTCATGCAGGCAGAAACCGAATCTCCAAACAATGTCATAAAGTTACTGGACTATACTAAATTTAGCTTATTTTAGTCACATATAATTTCATATTATTCTTAATTTTGTTTCATTTTTGTGTAACTGTCCAATGCTGATGCTGTTCTTTTCTTGGCTGCCATTTGAGATGGATGCCATTTGTTCATAGTGGTATTAATTGCACTCACAGTTAAATGCAGAAAACAGCAAGAGGCAGCATTGGGTAGTATTAGGCCTGAGTTCAGAGGCAATCTCTGAAGTCTGCATTGGTGATTTGTTTTTCTGTTCCCAGGGTGGTTTTAGCACCAGAAATGAAATGTGCCTATCCTATCTTTTATATTATCCAAAAATAAATCTTACTCGGTGTGAAAGTATTCCTGACTTAATGGAGCAACTCCAGTTCATTGGTGTTAAACAAATTTACAGACCAGTGAGGTAAGTAAGCATACTACAGAACTAATACCTGCATTTACTGTCATTTGAATAAATGCTGAAAATTGTTCTTGATATTAATTTCTAGGGAAGGATTATCCCTCTGAATGTATTGCATTTATCAAAAAGATAATGGTCTATCTTTAAGAAAACTAATTGGTGGCTTTTCATAATCAAATTGGTAGGTGGGGACATGGAGGCCTTCCCCTGGTCATGGCCCTGGACCACAGTTCTTGCATCTGTGCCATAAGCCAGGGGTGAGGAAGACAAGGAGTAGGAACTGGGTGTCTCATTAATCAAGCAGCTTCCTGAAGGGTTAGGAACAGACCTCATTCTGATTCTGATGAATGGGCTATAAAAAGACCTTCACTTTGGAACAGGCTCAGAATGGAAACAATATGCATGATAGGCTGGTATGTTTGTTGAATGGCTCTGGTCTATTCTGAATCAAGCCAGAGGAAGTATATCCATCAGGATTTATCTATATAATAAATGTTAGCTGAACTAGTGATGAAAGTTTCTAGTAGCTGCAGCAGCAAGAAACTCAGCAGTGCTTCTCTAACTATTTAAAGTTTTGATATTTTTATGTCTCAGAATAAAATATACTGTTGACTCTTACAGCTGTTTTTATATTAATGTTCCCAAGAGCCTCGTACTACAGACTGATCGGCACAGAGTCTTTCAGAGAGCTGCATCCTCAGAGAATAATACTTGCAGACTTCTTCTGTCTTTTTATAATCACTCCTGACAGCTAAGGGAAAAAACACATGTTCTGATTTAGAGCCTACAATTAATCTTTCTAATCTCTGCAAGTAGACAGGGTAATAAGTGAATCACTCTCCAAAAGGAACATTTATACCATTGTTAACAAAAATGCACATTTGACCCAAGATGTTTAGGGAGTTCAGAAAAAGGAAATATTGCTTTTAAGATAAATTTAAAAAATTAGTAATAGTTCAAGCCTTTGAAACTCCTCCAAAGTTCATGAGTTCCAGTTTAAAGCAATTTAATGCTTTAATTTTATTTTGTGACATGTCTGTATATCTATTTTATTAAGTAATGTACTTAACAAAAAGAAAATGTGCAACCTGTCCACAGGTATTTGAGGTCTATATAAATGTACTTATTTTTTAAAAAATAATAATAATGTGTTAACTTGAGAAGTTCTTTCTAGATTGAATTTTTTCCAAATGTTTGTTTTGCTGTGCTTTGTTCTTAAAAATTGAAGTTTTCATCCCTGTTTTTGCTGTTGGGTAAACCTGTTTCCTGTTTAGCTTTTTTGCTTTTTGCTTTTTCTTCTTCTCTGTCTTCCTGCAATATCATAGGACATGATAGCATACACCATGGTATGAAACCATGAAGATATGTATAGGACTATTTTTGGTAAAGGATTTGCATAACTCCTACTGCTAATAAATTGCTTTGGGAAGGGGAAGAAATAGTAGATTAATTATGCTTCAACTTAAAAAATATTTATTTATTTAGATAAATGAAAATGAATGTTCTTCATAATCTGAACAAATCTGAGGCTATGCCCAATATGCATGTTATAGCTTTTGTATACTTTTTCCAGCTTGAGTCTCCCGTGTATTTAGCAAATCTATTTCTAAGGGATTTATTTTCCAAACCACTAGAGAAGATGTTAGGAAGAGAAACATAAAAGGGGGAAGATTGCAGTCACATCTTGAACAGACCCAATAAGTATAAATATCTCAGTAATAGTTTGAAATGTATTTTTCTTTTTATATGTAGAACCTGGCCATTCATTATCAAGAGTCCAAAACAATACAAAAATCTGTCTTTCGTGGATGCAATGAACAAATTCAAATGGTCCAGAGAACAAGGTCATTCCTATAATGACTATGTTCTTAAGTTACCATTAAATGTAAGATGTACCAAGACGGAAAATGCAGAGTGGACTGTAAGTTGATTTCTCTGTTTTCCTTTGTGATTGAGAGATCAATTGCATGGATCGTAGGACATGTGTATTCTAAAATAGCCCTGTTGAAAAGATGAATTAACAGTTTTATTTAAAAAATCATTTCACATAAAGGCTATACCATAGTAACCCCTGTGCATATTTCAAGGGCAGAATAATATAGATGAAACTGTAATATTGACTGAAAACTCATGTGAGGTAAATGTTTAAGTATATCATATGATTTAATAAGGTATGTGGATCTAAAAAAAATTAATGTATCAAAGATCAAGATAATTCTGTTTGACAGGAAAAATTGAGTAAATGATTTTATGTTATATTTAAATAATGGAACGATAGAGCATATAGATGAATGATGTATTTTAATAGAATATTTACCACAGATGATGAAACAGAAATTTTAAGATATGCAAATACTGATAAACATGTAATGGATAATATGTGGCTTTTAATCTGCAGTATGAAGGTCTTTTAACAGAAATAAAAATATCTATGGATGACAGGGCAATCTGCTCATTTTGTTATATAGAAATGAAAGCAGGGAGAGTGGCATCTTCAAGCTTTTGTCTCTTTAAGCACTACCAATGAAGGAAAGGGACGCGGTGGCTCAGGGGTTAAGACAGCTGAGCTTGTCGATCGAAAGGTCAGCAGTTCGGTGGTTCGAATCCCTAGTGCTGCCGTGTAACGGGGTGAGCTCCCTTTACTAGTCCCAGCTTCTGCCAACCTAGCAGTTTCGAAAGCATGTAAAAATGCAAATAGAAAAAATAGGGACCACCTTTCGTGGGAAGGTAACAGCGTTCCATGTGCCTTTGGCATTGAGTAATGCCGGCCACATGACCACGGAGACGTCTTTGGACAGCGCTGGCTCTTCGGCTTTGAAACGGAGATGAGCACGGCCACCTAGAGTCGGCAACGACTAGCATGTATGTGCGAGGGAAATGAAGGAAAACGCAGCACCGCCTGAGGCAATTACTGTTAGGATTTTTTTTCCCTTGATGTCCCACTGAAATAAATTTCCTTGTAATTTAAAGCTGCTCTTTCTTGTCCAATCTTCTGGACAGTTTCTGCTCTGTTGGTCTTCTGCAAACCAGTCCTCCAGATAGTTGAAGACAGGTGTCATCTCTCTCCAAAGCCCTTTTTTCTCCAAGTTAAATGTACTTAATACCTTCAAGTACCTTTCAAGTAAAGGAGTAGGGCTTCACTTGCCCTCCTATGCTTGCCTTCTAGCAGATTTTACCTTTCCTGCAATTGTCTGCTCTTACACCTTCTAATTTGATAGCATTAATCATATTGAAAAAAAATTAAGCAATTATTAAACATTGCTATGCGTTCTTTTGTTTTTATATTATTTGATTGTTTATATTTATAGCCTTCCTGAATATTGCCTACCTGAAAAAATGTAGCATAAATGTATTTGAACAGAGGGAAGTAAATTCAAACTAGCCATGTGTCTAAATAAGTAGATAATCCATTTCATTTATATTTCAGATTCATGGAATGATGGCTTTACCACCTGAAATTGAAAGACCTTACACTACAGAGCCAATTATATGTAGCTCATCTCCCTGGTTAAATGCCAATTTGTTTTTAACTGTGTTGATTGTAGTGCACATCTCAGCCATTGCTTCAAGGAATCATGAACCTTTTGTACAATTGTAGATTATATTCACTTGTGATATCTGTGCCATGCAAGTCCTCAAATGTTTGCACTGTCACTCTTGTAGATTTATTTTTTTTACATAGTAATAAACTAATTTTTTTTACAAATACTGTGTTTATCTCATTTGAAACAAAACATTACAAAAATATGGTCTTTTATGTATATAAGGTTCACTGGTTTGTGATATCCAGCTAAACTAGTCGATATATAGTTTCATTTGTTTAATTCTGGCATATCACTTTATGATTCTAAAAGCTGCTCTGTATTTAGAAATCAAGGAAATAAACTAAACTTTATCTATGTAACCTTATTAATCATGAAGTCTGTTCTTATTTTGCCTCTGCTTTTGAGACCTACAAGTTACAAAATGACATAAGCTACAAATTACAAAATGGCATTGTATTTTGTCAGTCCCAACTGGGCATATAAATTATTCCTAGTCTTTTCAATAGAAGTCATAAATAGTTCTGGAAATTGATCTTGACTACATTCCTGTGCTCTAGATATGTGAAATACACACATTTGGAAGGCCTTGGTTCATCATTCTATTTTGTCTCAACTGGGATTCCTATGTCTCTGAAATCTCCTTTCCTTAATTTAGATACCTACTAGGGATGTAGTATGACATCATAATTATTGCTATTTGGAAAAAGATATCAAATGTTGTATAGGTTAAGTGGATATGTTTAATATTTTAAATCTACTAGTGATGCATTTTATGGCTTTCAGAGCTGGAACTCTTGTAAATGATGATGTACGACACAATATAAATACAACTGGTGTCACTTCAAAGGAGTTAAATCAGGGAAAACATGTTTCTGGGAATATCTTTAATTCCTTTGTTGTTAATAATAGAGGAAGATAGTTGAACAGAAAGGCTGTACTAAAGTAGCAATTTACAGAATAAAAAAGAGAAAATTAATAACATTCAAAAGGTCTACTTCCTGGCTCACACCAATTTAATATCATGTCATCCCTAACTTTTCAATACAATAGCAGAGATGGTTATCATCAACATATTTGATTTAGCTGCCCTGCTACTCATAAGTTCAATGTTCATTTTAGAGCAAAGGTCAATTTATTTTTCAATACATTTGAAATATGCTTTGAAATATTAACATTTCTACTGGGGATTCCTTCCTGCAAAAACTCATATGCTAGAGGACTATTGTCTCTATTCACAGACTATAGTAGTGCACAAATAACAATGTAGAGTATGTCCACTGTGTTCTAAATTGATCAAACCATACTTTTACCGTGTTCAGTTATAAGTACTGTGTTTAGGTATAAGTACCATAACTTAATAAGAATTCTGGCTAAGTCAAATAGGTTCAGAGAAAAGCAAGAAGGAAATTCACTAGGATCAGTACTATTGTAACAGCTAGAATAGAATAGAATAGAATAGAATAGAATAGAATAGAATAGAATAGAATAGAATAGAATAGAATAGAATAGAATAGAATTTATTGGCCAAGTGTGATTGGACACACAAGGAATTTATCTTGGTGCATATGCTCTCAGTGTACATAAAAGAAAAGAAAAAGCACATTTACAACACAAATGATGGTCATAGGGTACAATTTAACACTTAATGATACAACACTTAATGATAATCACAGGGCACAAATAAGCAATCAGGAACAATCAATATCAATATAAATCACAAGGATCACCAGCAACAAAGTTACAGTCATACAGTCATAAATGGAAAGAGATTGGTGATGGGAACGATGAGAAGATTAACAGTAGTGCAGATTTAGTAAATAGTTTGACAGTGTTGAGGAAATTATTTGTTTAGCAGAGTAATGGCCTTCGGGAAAAAACTGTTCTTGTGTCTAGTTGTTCTGGTGTGCAGTGTTCTATAGCGTCGTTTTGAGGGTAGGAGTTGAAACAGTTTATGTCCAGGATGTGAGGGATCTGCAAATATTTTCATGGCCCTCTTTTTGATTCGTGCAGTATACATGTCCTCAATGGAAGGCAGGTTGAGAACAATTATTTTTTCTGCAGTTCTAATTATCCTCTGAAGTCTGTGTCTTTCTTGTTGGGTTGCAGAACCAAACCAGACAGTTATAGAGGTGCAAATGACAGACTCAATAATTCCTCTATAGAACTGGATCAGCAGCTCCTTGGGCAGTTTGATCTTTCTGAGTGCAGAAAGAACATTCTTTGTTGACCTTTTTTGATGATGTTTTTGATGTTAGCTGACCATTTTAGATCTTGCAATATGATAGAACCTAGAAATTTGAAGGTTTCTACTGTTGATACTGTGTTGTCTAGTATTGTGAGAGGTGGAAGTATGGAAGGGTTTCTACTAAAGTCTACCACCATTTCTACAATTTTGAGTGTGTTCAGTTCCAGATTGTTTCGGTCGCACCACAAGGCTAGTCGTTTGACCTCTCGTCTGTATACGGATTCGTCATTGTCTTGAATGAGACCAATCACTGTTGTGTCATCTGCGAACTTCAGTAGTTTAACAGATAGATCATTGGCAATGCAGTCATTGGTATACAGAGAGAAGAGAAGTGGGGAGAGCACACAGCCTTGGGGGGGGGCTGTGCTAATTGTACAGGTATCTGATGTGATCTTGCTTAGCTTCACCTGCTGCTTCCTGTTTGTTAGGAAGCTTGTGATCCACTTACAAGTCTGTTCAGTTACCTGTAACTGGTTTAGCTTAGTTAGAAGAGTGTCTGGAATGATGGTATTGAATGCTGAACTAAAGTCTACAAAGAGGACCCTTGCATAGGTCTTTGGAGACCTATGAGAACTTAGAGCCATGGTGGTACAGTGGTTAGAATGCAATACTATGGGCTACTTCTGTACTATGCCAACTACTTTGGCAGTTCGATTCTCACCAGTTCAGCCTTCCATCCTTCCAAGGTTGGGTAAAATGAAGACCCAAATTGCAATATGCTGACTCTGTAAACTGCTTAGAGTGGGCTGTAAAGCACTGTGAAGCGGTATATAAGTCTAAGTGCTATGTTATAATATTGCAATTATGACTGCGCTTCCTCTTTCTCACTTTATCTTCCTGTGAACTAGGAAACAGGTTGTCTGAGATATTTTCTCAAGTTACTTTCTTGACTTTGACTCAGTCCTCTTTTATTTGATTATTGCCTTGCTAGAGGCTCTTCCACCTAAATTTCAAAACTATTCCCTCTTCCCTCTACAGAAATTAAGTCTTAATCATTTGTTCGTTTCAGTTTTATCCCACCTTTATTATTTTATAAATAGCTGAAGATGGTGAATATACCTAATAATGAAGAGACACTGAAACTGGGAATGCTTAGCCTTGAGAAGAAAAGTTTCAAAGAAGAACACTCATTAAATATTTGAAGTGATATTTGTAGCAATGCTGAAGCCTGCAGTGTAGAAGGTTAGCGTCCAAATCCCCCCTGCTCCAGGAGACCTTTGAGACTTCATAATGTCTCACCTGGTTAGTAGTTCCTGCTGCTATCAGTAACTAAAGGCATGTCCCACTTGGCATGCATCTCCATTGTCAGTATGGAAGAGAGACTGGGGTCTCATATGCTGTGCTGCCTTTCTGATGATTAAAAGGTCAACCTTCAGTCTTTCCTTCTTTCTTTAAGAGATATGTTAATCTCAGGAGATAAACAAGATCAAACTTTATTTTTAAATATGAAGTGAAATATAATTTCCTTTTTTTTAACTTTATAGGTGCTAAAATGCAGATCTACAGTGTGGAAGAAGGTAAGTACAGAGCTGCTCAAATGACTTGCAAATTAGCTAAAGAAAAATTCAAAAGAAAATTTAATCCTCCAAATAGAGCAAATGTAAAGAAAGAGTCAACTCCAATTCTCCAGAGAGACTGGAGAGGTTCAAATCACTACAGAGATTAGCACAACACAAAAAGAACCCTAGGACAAATGCCTAGTTTTGCACATGTCACTTATTTCTGTTAAAGGTGATGAAAACCCCACTTCTAGCCATTGTTCTCCTACACTGCATCCAGCAGAGGGAGGAGCTGTAACAATCTGACTGTACATGGTAAAAACCTATATCTCAAAGGGATGTGGACAGGGGTAAAATCTACTTACCTTCCTTACCGACTTGGAAGTGATTGCGCCGCATGCGAGTGCTCACTTTGCTTGTTTGTGCGCATGCATCAAATGTGCATGCAGACCTTCTGCACATGCGCAAAACCTTCTGCACATGTGCAGAAAGTAAAAAACACATTACTTCCTGGTTAAAACCAGGAAGTAATGACACACGGGTGCATGGGCAGAGCTTTGCTCTGCCATCGCTACTAGATCGCCAAACTACCGGCCACGATCGCTACCAGATTCCGTGATCTGGTCCGATCCAGTAGCATTTCACCTCTGGATGTGGACCTTGAGCTTCAGCCTGCAATCTGATGCAAAAGGTGCATTTACAACAGTATCATGCAGAAGGTCAAAATCTATTTTCTGCTTTTTCCATAATGCAAGGCAGAAAGCAGGTAGTCCTTGACTTATGGCCGGTTGTTTAACTACCCTTCAAAGTTACAATGGCCTCAGAAAGGGTGCTTTATGACCTGTAAAGTACTTTTGGCATCACTTTGCCCCTCCACCTCGCATATTGCATCTGGATGCTCGTTTGGACTTATGCCCAATTGCCAAGTGTCCCACAATCAGGTGACTGTCATTTGTAATCTTCTCTCGTGGTTTCCCCAGAAAGTCAATGGAAATTTTCAAGCTACTGTCATCTGTCAAGAGGACTCTCATTTCTAGGGGTTGGCTGAAAGAGCTGTCTGCCACATAGAGCTGAGATTCCCCCCCCAGTAGACCAGCTTTTTCTGAGACCATCTCTATGTAGCTGTTCAGGCATTCTTTTAGATCTCCTATAGATTGGTATAAAAATATTGGCTCCTATATTTGTTATATGCGTATGTACATGTGGTGAAATCCAATTTTTTTACTATTGGTTCTATGGGCGTGGCTTAGTGGGTGAGGTGTGACTTAGTGGGCGTGGCTTGGTGGGTGTGGCAGGGGAAGGATACTGCAAAATCTCCATTCCCACCCGACGCTAGGGCCAGCAGAGGTGGTATTTGCCAGTTCGCTGAACTACTCAAAATTTCTGCTACCAGTTCTCCGAACTGCTCAAAATTTCAAATACCGGTTCTCCAGAACCTGTCAGAACCTGCTGGATTTTACCCCTGATGTAAATGTATAATGTATATGGAGAGAGAGATATAGATGTCTTGTTAATTTCTCTTATACTATTTCAGAGAAATTGACAAATTAGGGATAATTTTTTAATTGTATGGACTCCATACCATAAAACAGGGGCGTAAAACTCACTTCATCACGGCAGCATCACGTGACATATCGGGACTTCCCCCCCTTCGCTAAACTGGGTGTGGGCGTGGCCAGTGCATGACACATCCGGCCAATGGGCCGGGAGTTTTACAGTCCTGCTGTAAAATCTTAATGGCCCTTATAATAAAAAGGCAGGGAGGGGGGAGAGGATCAATTTCTCTATTTCTGATTTACCATTGAATCTATTTATTTTCTATTGGAATGAAAAGATTGAATATGTGTTTCTGTGGCCACAAATAGAGACTTATTATTTGGAATTTTTAAAATCTTGGCAAGTATACTGTCCTAATTACAGTCAGAGTTCTATTGTGTTTCCAACAATGAAAAGTATTTAGATATTTTGGGTGTTTTAAAGAAAGAAATAAAATTTTGATTCTGTTCCCATAGGAAACTTACTCTTTGGAAAAATCATTTTAAAATAGTGGGGAAAACATTTTTTTTCCCTGCAGTTTGATTAGAAAGGGGATTATTATCCCAGCTCAACCCAGCAATGAGTGGCAATGAATTCTTATAATATATATTTGTTATAATATATATTTGTTATGTGTTCATTTTATTCCCCCTTTGGGAAAGAAGTCTTCCATCGCACAAAACACACTCACACACAAAGACATCTGATTAGGTCAGTTTTCTATCTTGGCATTTAACCTCGATGGATGACCAAACAGCATAAGCAGCCTTTTGTTTCAAGTAGTGCATTTATATATGTTACAAAAAGTCTTGTCAGAGTTATTTTGGTAAAGCAGTGTGACATAATCTGTCTGCATGAGACCAGAACTTCCATTATTTTCTTGGAATGGAAGGAAAAATCTGATAATTGGCTTAGTGGATTTAAAAAAAAGAGAGAGAGAAATAATCACATACTGTCTAACCTTTGTTCATGGTTACTGGTACTGGTGATATTAGAAACATGAGAACTGTCAGTAATGTCTCCTAATGAATTCTTCCTGGAGAACAAACTGAAGGAATTGAAGAGTCCATGAGTATTGTACACTCAACAATATAATGCAATTTTTTAAAGAGTTCTCAAGAATACTGAACGATGATGGACGGCTGAAAGTCCACGTTATGTTATTGCAAATTGCTGGATCTATAGTACCGTAGTAACCAGCAATAAGGGAAGGGATTTATGATTGTGATGCAGTTTGATATTGGAATGTGACCATTCTACTCCCCTGGAAAGGTTGATCGAATAATATCAGAGAAGGTTCTCACACACAGGTCTTATTGTCTCTGAATTATAGAGAGCAGGTGATAAAATAAATGAATTATTTATTTAAATAAAATTACGCAGAAAGAAAAATTTAAAAATTTAAAAGCTAAGATTAAATTTACTATTCCTACCTATTTAGAAGTTTTTTTTAAAAAAAAAAGTTTACATAATTTCTAATATTTTTCAATTTTTTTTCCTCAGCATTGAGTCTTTTTTCCTTTGAAAGCTTACAGTTTATGTGTTTTTATCCATCAGGTTTTTCATACATAAAGCAAGATAAAAAGAAATTATTAAGCAAACATTCATATAAAGACCAGGGTTCTTCTATTTCATTTAAAAATGTATCAGACTGGTGCTTAATTGTAGTCAGTTATTAATGGCATATTGCTTTTGAAGGCAGGGGGCTCCATTTTCAAACCATTGTTAACAATATTTTTACTTTTATAGGATTACTAAATATATTGAGTTTCTCTCACTGAACCTTTTCCAGAAAATGATTGAGTGAGTGAGGATGAATTAATTGATACTTCATCATAATTCCAATAATTTTAGCTTGCTTTT
This sequence comes from Ahaetulla prasina, assembly GCF_028640845.1. Taxonomy (NCBI): domain Eukaryota; kingdom Metazoa; phylum Chordata; class Lepidosauria; order Squamata; family Colubridae; genus Ahaetulla; species Ahaetulla prasina. The sequence continues at coordinate 106,047,523 of NC_080539.1, forward strand.
CCACATCTTGTCAGTTGAACTATTAGACTTCCTTATCTTCCTTATCATATTTTATTATGAATCTGTTATGGTTCATAATAAAAGACAATATTTCAATTAATACAAGGAGCCGAGGTGGCGCAGTGGTTAGAGTGCAGCACTGCAGGCTACTTCAGCTGACTGCTAGCTGCAGTTCGGCAGTTCAAATCTCACCAGTTCAAGGTTGACTCAGGCTTCCATCCTTCCAGGGTCAGTAAAATGAGGACCCAGATTGTTGGGGACAATATGCTGACTCTGTAAACCACTTAGAGAGGGTTGTAAAAGCACTATCAAGCGGTATATAAGTCTAAATGCTATTGCTATTGCTAATATTTCTTAAAGATAGGTAGCCACTTCTTTTTTTATTTTTTTTTTATTTTATTTTTTTGCAACAAACAAACAAAAAGAAAATACATTATTACACCCTTGTGCTATACATAAAAGGAAGATTTGGGTCTTCGGATATATCCTCATGATTGCCAAAATCCACGTTCTCGAGGTACAGGTACTGAAGCGTCCAATGTTCCAAGCGCAAAGTCCACAAATGGTTTCCAAGTCTTCCAGAAAATATCTTCTTTATACACACCACTTCTAATTTTAATATCACATGTCATTTTATCATTTAAAGCTAATTTCCACATTTCAGAATTCCACTCTTCTATTCTAAAAATCACATCTAGTTTCCAATATCTAGCTATTATAATTCTACCTATTATAATCATAATTCTAATCAATTCTTTTCATATTTTGTTAATTCTATTTCCTTAATTACCAACAATAATATAGTTTCCACTCTCAATGTTATTACTTTCCCCATCATTTCAAATATCATTTTCTCCAATTGTTGCCAAAACTTTTAACCTTATCACAATTATACCACATATGTTCATAAGTCCCCAATTCCATCTCACATCTCCAACATTTTTACTAATTTTTTATCCATTTGTGACAATCTTACTGAGTCAAATACCATTTCCAAACAACTTTATAATTGTGCTCTTTAATCCTTATAGATAAAGTTCTCATAATTCTACTCTTCCAATTCACATTCCAATCTGATTCTGGTATTTCAATATTAAGATCTTTTTCCCAATTTGTCCTCATCACTCTTTGTAATTTTTCATCAGAATTTATAATCTTATAAACCCTACTAACGAGTCCCTTTAGCCCAATTTCATCTTTCATAATCCGAGATACTAAATATTCAAATTCAGTTTCACATCTATTTATCGAATAATTTTCCTTTAGTTTTTTTGTCCATTTTTCTATCTGTATTTTTCAAACCAACTTAACCCTAATTTTTCAATAATTTCTTTATTCCTCCTTTCATTTCCATAACTTTTATCCAATCTCTAATAATTTCTATATTTTCCTCTTTAATCACTTCATTACGTTTTATATTATTTTTAATCGCCAAATTCAGTTGTCTCCCCAAAAGATTATATCCGGAGTTAAAATTTTAACAAATTTGTTCCACATTTTACTTAATCCCTTTAACCAATAACTTCTACTTACACATTTTAAATTTGCTTTATCTAAAACCACCTTGATCCAAATTTCTCTATATCCCTTAACTCTAAATCTCTCCAATAATTATCTTCACCTTTAAGTATTTTTACCACTATCCGGATACCATACGCACAGTAATAATTAAATAATTTGGGGATTCCTAATCCACCTTCCTTTTGATTTTGATACCACATTTTCTTCACTAATCTGGGTCTTTTGCCACCATTGCAAAATTTATCCAGTTTTTCTGATATCCTTCAATATCTTTCTCTGTCAGATTTAGTGGTAGCATCTCGAATAAAAAGTTGAACTTGGGCAGCAACATCATCTTACACATTGCAATTCTACCAAACCAAGACAACTTTAAAATTTTATATTTATCTATCTTCTTCTCAATTTCGTTAATCACCACATCATAATTAAGTTTTTCAATTCTTTAACCTTAAGTGAAAGCACTATACCCAAATATTTCAATGTGTTTTAATCCTTATCCCAAATTGCTCTTGCATATTCTCAGACTCATTACCATTACTATCCATCAATAATTCTGACTTTGACCAATTTACTTTCAATCCTGTCATTTCTTCAAATTCTATCAAATGCTTATATATCTTTTCAAATCTTTCTCTACATTTTCAAAATAATTAAAGTATCATCCGCATACAAATTTATCTTATACCCTTATATCCTTCTAATTCTTCATCTTTTCTATCATTTTGTCAATATTTCCATAGCCAATAAAAATAATGTTGGGGACAGGGACATCCTTGTCTCGTACCAGCTTCTAATTTTATCTCTTCAGTTAATATTCCATTCACCTTCACTCTTGCACTGCTCTTTTGGTACAATTTTGAAATAACATGTATAAACTTATTACCAAAGCCTAAAGCCTCCACAATTACTTTAATTGTTTCCCATTGTACAGAATCAAAAGCTTTAAAATATCCAATGATACTATACCAATTTTATCACCATTATATTCAGCTACATCTATAATATTTAATACTCTTCTAACAATATCACTCATGTATCTACCCTTCACAAACCTACTTGATTATAACTTATATATCTATCTATAAATCTATTTAATCTATTACTTATAATAGCAGTAAATATTTTTGCATCCTGATTAATTAAAGAAATGGGCCGATAGGACTCAATCCTTTCTAAATCTTTATCTGGTTTAGGAATTAGGATATCACCGTTCTATTCCATGACGAAGGTACTTCCCACCATGTAATATTCCATTGAATAATTTTTGCAGTCTTGGTATTATTAATTCTTTAAATTCTTTATAAAACTCAACAGGTAATCCATCCTCACCTGGAGCTTTCCCTAATTTTAATTTTTGTATTATTCCATTAATCTCATCTTGTGTTATATCTTCTTCCATCAATTCCTTATATGTTTGATCAATTTTCACCACATACTTTTCTAAATAGCTTTGCAATTTTCCCCGATTAATTGGTTTCTTTGAATATAGATTCTGAAAAAGTTTCTAACCACTTCACATTTCTCTAATTTTATAACATCTTATACCTCTATCATCTATCAAAACTCCAATTTCTCTCTTCTCTCTTTTATCTTTCGCCATCTTTGCCAATAATTTAGAATTTCTATTACTAAATTCAAAAATTCCTATTTAAAAATCTCAAATTTCTTTTACTAACTCTGTATCTTCTTCTATCATTTTATTTCTTAACATATTAAGCTCCTGAAGAATTTTTTTTCTTTAGTAAGCAAAATTGATTTTCCAATTCTTTAATCTGATTTTATCTCTTTCCATTTTAATTTTATAATTTTTATATTTCCTACTTGATAATTTAATACTCTCCTCTAAACACCGCTTTCATCGCATCCCAAACAATTTCAAATTTAACCTCCCGTTATCATTTAATCTCCAACTTTCCTCCAATTTTTAAGTATCCATTTTTATCCTTTTCATTTTATACAATTTCTCGTCATATCTCCAATAGCTTCTTTTTCTCAAAATTAAAATCTAAGTCCACCATAACTTCTGCATGATCAGAATCTTTAAAAATTCCACATCTACCTTATCCACATTATTCAACAAATCTTTAGAAAGAAAAATATAATCAATTCTAGAATATGTATTATATATCTTAGAAAAAAGTGTATACTCTCTCAATTCCTTTAACCTCTCTCCACACATCAACCACGCCGTTTCGAAGCATCCACATATTTAAAATCCCCATTTTATTTGCTCCTCCACAGCGGGTGGGATTAGTACTGTCTATTTTATCTCTGATTAAATTAAAATCCCCAGCCACAATTACTTTCCCTACACTTTCATTCTCCAAAATTTTTGTTATTTTTCAAGCAATTCTCTTTGTTTTCATTCGTAAATATAAATTAACAAGTGTCACTTTTTCCTCATTAAGATTTCCAACAATTATTACATATCTTCCATCCTCATCCAAAATTACCTTATGTTTCTCAAAGTACACCCTATCTGATATCAGTGTTGCAACTCCTCTAGCTTTTGAAGTTCCAAATGCTTTTTCATATATTTGCATACCTTTTATATACATTCTATTTGAATCTTCAGATTTCTGATGGGTTTCTTGTAAAAATAAAATGTCTGGTAAATCCCTTTTAATCTTAAGCTCCAATCTTCTTCTTTTAATCTGATTCCCTGTACCCTTCACATTCCATGACATTATTTTTATAACTCCCATTTAAAATATAAATTTTTTAATCCTATCCCCGCATCTTCCTTTCTGTGCCCCCCCCCACCCCACATTAAACTACCATATAAACAACAATAAGCAAACAGAAAAAAAAACAAAAAAAAACAAACAATAAAATACAAACAATCTTCTTCCCCCACATCCTCATCGGTTTCGCCTCTATAAAGAGAATGGGGGAGAGGGGACGTGCCAATGCCCGGGGCACTTCTTTCGGGCTGTCTATTTGAATTCATCACTCAAAAAAAAAGATAGCGATGACCCGCATTCAGCTTCATATTTTCCAAGACTCTTATCTGCTTCTTCTCCTACTGTATCCTCACGACTCTTCTTCTGTTCAACCAACACAGGTGATATTTCTTTCCTCTTTAACCCTTTAGAGTCTTGCCCTCCAATAGCCCCTTTTTCTTCTTCTGAGATTGATGTTTCCACGTATGTTCCACCCATCTGAAGCATTTGATCTTTTATCTCCATTAAATCCTCCATCTCAATCAGTCCAAGCTCCGTAAATATAATAATGCATCTATATCTGGGGTGATTGTACGCATCCTTCCTTTATAAAAAATTTCAATTGTTGTGGTGGCCTCAATTGTATTTAATTCCATTATCTCTCAAAACTTTTGTAATTGGTTTTAAAACATCTCCATGCCCTTTCTTCTCTTGATATATCCGGGAAGACTTGAATAGTCTTCCCTTCAAACTTCAAAGCATCTCCCAACTCTCTTAACTTGGCCATAACTTCCAACTTATCACCAAGATTTGCGAACCTGACAAGCACATTCCTGTTAGAACCATTTTGCCTTCTATATCCAATTCTAAAACGCTTGCCAGGTCTGCTATTGTGAACGTAAGTTGCGTATCCAAATCATTAATCCATTTCAAAACCCGCTGTTTCAATTTATCTTCCCTTTCTTCCGAGATTCCTCTAATAACAAAATTATATTTCCTCATCTCTTCTTCCAAAAGACAAATTCTCTTATCTTGCTGCTCATTTTATAAAATATTTTGCCAATTTGCCGATCTACTTTTGCCTCATGCACATGCAGCTGCTCCATTTCATCTTTAATCATTGTCATTTCCTCTTTTGTTTAGCAAAGTTATCATTCATATCTTGCTTTAAATTTTGCACTTCGGATGTCAGTTTAAATGTCAAATTATCTATACGCTCTGATAGTGCTGCTATTTTTTCCCCAATTTTATTTAAAGCTGCAGCAATTTGCTGCGTTTCTGAAAGTTGTTGAGTCATTTTGAAAAAAAAAAACCAAAAATTTCTCAAACTGGGATTCCAATTTTCAAAGAGTCTTAGTGAAGATCAAAGGACAGCAGTCAAACCAATTTTACAGAGGGTCTTGATGAAGATCAAGGGACGACAATCTTTAATTGAAGCGAAACGCTTATTTGCACTCGTTAGTAGCTTATCAGTAACTTATGAGTCATATTCACTCCACAAAGAAACACAATTACCTCACAGCTTAATCAGCGCCATTTTTTCTCCACGTCGGCAGAGAAAAAAAAAAAAACCAGCTTGAACTTCAAAACAAAGTCCTTTTTTTGTTTTCTGTAATATAAACAAGCTATTAATTTCCTCTCAAAAGAAAAATAATTAAAAAAAAATTATCCACCTAATAAAAGCTTCTTCAGCCAGTCAGCCAGTCAGTCCAGCACAAAAGATCGATCTCTTCAATTAAAATTCTTCTCATTAGCAAATTCAGTCTTTGATATTCCTTAGCCTCAGCATTTAACACAGAACACGATAATTATAATAAGGAAAGCAAAAGACAGCAGTTTATTCCAAACTCATTGTATCTGCCAGTTCGGTCATCCCACGCAGTAAAAACTCCTTAATTCAAGCAGTTTCAGATGACCTACCAGTTTTAAATTCAGTCTGCTGGGCTATTAACACTTCCACTTCATGATTTATTAACTTTCATCCATAACGGTGCATTCCAAACAGCATTAATCCTCATAAATCTTCATTATTAAGCCCTGTGAAGTGAAGGAAAGGTCCTTACCCCACCACGGTCATGGCCACGCCCCCGATAGGTAGCCACTTCTTTCAGGGAAACGTAAATTTTCTTCAGTTTGTCAAAATCAGATGTCCAAGAAATCTACTACATTTTAAAGAGTATTACCACATGTGACAGGTATCAACTGTTCATGAATTATGAAATCACATAATTAAAAATGTATTCAGTATGCCTTACACTGTCAAGGGGAGAAATGCCTGAAAAAACCCCAATGTATGCCATGTAATATACATAATAGTGTGAATAAAAACAGCTATTCCTTGCAATATTCTCCGTATTCTCTGCAAAGTTGTAAAGCCTGTTAAATAATACTGAGTTGTGTCACACACTTCCACCTTTGGATGCCACATGTAAAGACCTAGAGAAGACTTTAATGCTGGGAAAGGTAAAAAGGAGAAGGAGAAGGAGTAGTAGGAGAAGAGCAAGCAGGTGGATGGACTCATTTACAGCACAAATGTATTCACCAGGTTAGGGGCAGATCTTCATGGAGAAAATCTTCTTATGTGGTTGCTAAGAATGGATAATGATATTGGCACATAATCAATCAATCAATTATCCTCTCTGCTACAGTAGGAGTGGATTCCAATTTAAATTATTAATAAGAACAATTATGCGTCACGCTCTGGCCACGCCCACCCCAGCTCCACAAAGGGAAAAACGTTGCGATACGTCACGTGACTGCAAGGTGACACCACAAGTTTGACACCCATGATACACCACACTATACATTCACTTTCTTGTTACACAAATTTCTAGCTTCAGAGATAGAACTCATTGCAAACAGGTTATAAATGGGCTGTTTTATGAATGAATGCTGCCACCTTATGGTAAAAGATATAAATGGAAGTGTGAATAATTGTTCAATCTCAGCAGAAGGCATTTCAAAATCAATTTTTTTAAAAAATTCAGCTGGATTGTGAAATTTTTCACATGGGAGCGGGAATTGTAAAATAACTGTAGTTATGTGAATGCAGTTAGTATAAAAAAAAAATAAACAGTTTGATCTCATAGTTCAGCAACATACCAGATATTTTGATTTCTGGGAAAAGCCATTCCCAGGTTAATATTTTATGTTTCAAAAGCTGCAGAAATGCTTTAATAGAATAGTCAAATTAATATCACCCCGTTGTTGAATGGGGAACTGGGCCTCTCACCCTTTAGCACTATCTTAATTTTTGACTATTTAATTTCTAGATTTCTGAGACAACTTATGCCTATTCCCACATACCGTTACATTGCCAGCTTGCACCACAATGTCTAATGCAAGAATGTAAGCTGCAGCTTTTCAATAATTATGTTATTAGACATGAGACTTCATTTATCCCCTAGCTCCCCTTGGAGTTGCTCATGCTGATAGGCTTAAACTCTCCCCTTTAGCCTGTTTGATTTTTTTCTCCCCTTTTCTTTTCCCCTACACAAGGAAAGAAAGTTCAGAGATGCCCGCTTTTGATCACAGCATGTTACTTCCTTAATAAATCACCCTTGTCCTTTTAGCCTTTATGTGTCTGATTCTAGATAGTTTTAATTGGCTTCTTCGTGCTCCCCCCAGTGAGCCCATATTCGTAATTCTATTTAAGAAGTCATAACAATTTAAACTGTCTGAGGTTATGTGAGGTTGATATATTGTTGTTTGGTTAAATTGTCACAGTTGAACTTGACTGTTTTAATTATGTTTACTATCCGATCTAATCTCCAGGATGCAATTACACTGATTAACCACCCCCCATCCCACCCCACCCCCCCACCAGCCACATTCTTGCACCACGTTCTTGAAAATTTCCTTTTTTACTGAAACGTTGTGTCTCCCCTGCAGGGAGGGAACCTCATGGTGCTCACAACATAGCTGTCCTCAAAGTAAGTACTGCATAGAATTTAAAGTGAGAAGTACAAGCAACAATATGAAATAATAGCCCTGTGTTTTTTGCAGACAAGAAGGAAAAGAATAGGGAGCAGAGGGAGAAGTCCATTCCGACGGCATGAATTAGCTGGAACATTGCTAATTTGGAAATACCCATTATATTTCTATATAAATGGGTGAATGAACGATAGGAGTGCTGGTATCCATGTATTCAAGTCTTCTTATGTGTGAGGGAGAATTGACAGAGGATGACAATATGTAATGGTGATAAAGTTAAGCGTCAGAAAGAGATTCAGCAGAGAGAAAGCTCATAAAAGTTGTGACTTGCTTCTGATCTTTTAACCCAGGGGTGTCAAACTTGATCACGTCACGTATCGAGATGTTTTTTGCCTTTGCTGAGCCAGGGTGGGTGCGGCCTTTGCATGACGCATCTGGCCTACAGGCCACCAGTTTGACAGGCCTGTTTTAACCTAACCTAATTAATCAATGGGCTTGATCTCGGGCAGGGGTCTCCAACCTTGGCAGCTTGAAGACTTGTGGACTTCAACTCCCAGAATTCCTCAGGCAGCAAAGCTGGCTGAGGAATTCTGGGAGTCCACAAGTCTTCAAGTTGCCAAGGTTGGAGACCCCTGATCTAGGGCCAAAGTGTTTAGGAAGCCTAGCAGAAGGAGTATCTCAATTTCTAATTTGATGCTCAATTCTATAAGTAAGAGAAAAATCCATTGTTTTAGAAAGTATCTATTAACTATTGGGCACATTGTTCACAAATCCTGAAAGTGGATATGTTTTGATGCTAAGTAACATGAAAAATATTTATATTTCCCACCCTGACCCAAATTTAGGAAAAAAAATATTTACTCACTAGTACTCCTTGTGGGAACCTGCAACAGGGAACTTTATGTACTCTGAGTGGTTTGAAATGACCAATCAGGTTGCCATGGTATCTTCCGCTTAGACATTTGAGTGTTTAATTTTCCTTCAGACATTCTTATTTTCCTAGTACAGTGATATTTTGAAATGAAGAGCAAAACTCAATATTATTTCTTTTCCATTTATGCTATAATTGTCCCCATCAGGAATTCAAAAGCACTGCAAATTTATTCCCTGGAGCCTATACAAGAATCTGATCAACTAATGGTCAAGGCAAATGGGGACAGATAAGAATAAGCAGACGTCAAGAGGGGTGGGGGCTGGACTTAGGTATCTTTTAGGATCATAGGGACTCCAGAGTAAGGATAGTTTGACTCGGCCCTCAGCCTCTGCCTGATCGTCTCCTACAATAATATACAAAAGAAATAGAAATATCAGTGAAAGTGTGGTTGTAACTGTATTTTTTTTTATTTGTAAACTACCCAGTCACTTAGGTGATATGGGTGGTATAGAAATTTGATAAATAAAAAATGTATACATAGTTTAAAAATGGAACTTTGAATACATAGCTGTGACCATCAAGATTAGTCCGGGATACCCCTGGGAAATACACACACTTACTGTATACAACATGTCCTAAAAAGAATTATTAAAAGATAAATATGTAAAAGTCATTCAGCTTTTGCACAAGGTAAATTTTGCTCCTGTGGAATCATATCGATCCATCTTTATGTTTATAAAGAACTGTTCAAAGCAGTAGTGGGTTTCAACATTTTTTACTATCGGTTCTGTGGGTGTGACGTGGCTTTGTGGACGTGGCAGGGGAAGGATACTGCAAAATCCCCATTTCCTCCCGATCAGCTGGGACTCGGGAGGCAGAGAATAGATGGGGGTGGGTCCAGTCAGAGGTGGTATTTACCAGTTCTCCAAACTACTCAAAATTTCCACTACCGGTTCTCCAGAACTGGTCAGAACCTGCTGAAACCCACCTCTGGTTCAAAGGCTGAAAATGAACATCTTATTTGCATTCCTGGGTAACAACGTTCAAATAAGTAGACACTTTTTATCATCTTGTTACAGGATGAGCTTTGATCTATTTAAATGTGAATGCCAGCTTTGTGGAGAGAAAAATGAAAAAAGTGGAAGATTCTAAGTCAGACCAAGGTGGGCAGATCAGGCATATCAGGCCATAGATAAGCTGTCTCTTATAGGTAACAAAACAAGGTAGTTTCTTGGTCTCAATGCATCTACATTTATGGTGTGTGTGAGTGTATGTACAATTAGTAGTAGTTAAATTTAAATCCACTCTGAACCCTGCCCTGTATCAGTTCCCAATTTAAATTTGGAATATGCATTGGGTCCACAAGAAATTCAAATAATTGGGATAGATCTGGATAATGTGGCATACAATGCAACGTTACCAAAGAAAAGAACAAGTGGTCTAATGTATCCTATTATAATCCAGATGTCAACTCTGGAGTGAACCTGGCTGAGGCCATCTTGGAGGCTTCAGGGTTGCCACACAACAGAGAAAAGGGGGAAATAGCTAGATAGGGGTATGATAGCTAAAACAATAAAGTTTTCTTGTGGGAACTAAGGACATTCTCACAGGTGGCTGGCCAAAGGAGGAATGAAGTAACCAAGCAACTGGCCAGCAACTGGATTGGACAGCGTGACCTGGGGGAAAGGGGAAACTTTTACTTTTTAATTAGGTGAAAGCCGCAGGAGTTGGTTTTTACCAGTTGTGCCAATATGATGTTTCCGATGAATTGTACTTTTGAGGAATTCACCTGACTCAGAGTTTTCCTTTCTATGGGTACATTACTTGGAACGTTGACATCAAGCTGACTCTTAACACCAAAAGCTTCAAAGAATTCTAACTCTTGATCAATTGTTCCAGAGCTCAACAGAGCATGTTGCAAGTGACAATGATATTCCTGAAAGACCCACAAAGGAACAAAGCACTTGTATAAAATGTCATGACAGGAGAAGAAAAAAGAGGAAGGGATGCAGTTAAGAACTGGTCCTTTCTCAATTTAAAAGAACCCTCGGTAATTTTTTTTATCTAATAAGAGAAATGTTCGCATGCTTCATCTAGGAATATAAATTTGTACAGATACAGCTCAAATATCAAACACATTGCCTTCCCTAGTTTTTTTTCCTGGGGTTTTAGCTATTTTGCCTGAAATAGATTTCTAAGAAATGCAACCCCATTAAAAGGATTGTGTCTCTAGAATTTCTTCTAAAGGTCAACAAAGGTGCAGCTTTTTATGGGGTCTATCATCCGATCAGCATGAGTCTCTCTAATGATGCAGCATTTTGGATAGGTGGTAAGATCATGGGGACAGAATATCTAGGACAGTGATGGCTAACCTTTTTCGGACCAAGTGCCCAAAGTGCGGGCACCTGAACCCCCAAAATGCAATGCGCGTGTGACCCCTGTGCATATGCACCCTGCCCCCCATGCATGCCACCCCACCTCCCTGTGCATGCGCACATGCCCCCTGTGTGCGTCCATTCCCCACACATGCACCCCCCGCATGCGCGTCACCTTCGCACATGCATGGCAGAGACCCGAAGACCAGATGACCAGTGGGAAGCACACGTGCATGCGTGATGGAGCTAAGCTGGGGCGATGGCAGGGGTGAAATCTAAAAATTTTCCCTACTGGTTCTGTGGGCGTGGCTTAATTGGTGGGCGTGGCTTGGTGGTCAGATGGCTTGGTGGGCATGGCCAAGAACAATAAATAATAAAAATAATAAACAAAGTATAAAAAAACAAGAGGTACCAAAAACCAACTTTCACACTTTACACACACACAACACAACTGACTCACACACAGTGTAAAAGCAGCTGCACTTCACACTTCACATAGCCACAAAAAGCTCAAAAACCAATTTTCACACTTTACACACACAACACAACACAACACAACTGACTCACACACAATGTAAAAGCAGCTGCACTTCACACTTCACACAGCCACAAAAAGCTCAAAAACCAACTTTCACACTTTACACACGCACAACTAACACACACACACACACACACAATACAGCTTTCTGAGATTTTGTGTGTTTGTGTAGTTAGAGTGAAACACCACAGAAACACACCAAATGTCAGAAAGCAGCACAAATATTTTATTTTATTTTATTTTATTGTGGACTTCAAATCCCAGAGTTCCTCAGTCAGCAAAGCCAGCCAGTTGATCACCGAGGAAATAGATTAGCTGAGCGGTTGATGCTGTCTGGGCTGAAACTGAAACTGCTTTCCGGCTGCAAAGAGAGCCATGCGTTCCTCAGTAAATTTTAAGTGCCTTAAAATCTCTACTTTTACTTGGAGAAAACATGTTTTCTACAAATAAAAGTAAGATTCTGCTGTTTTTTACTTTTAAAGGCCTGTTTTGGCTGAAGCAAAACTGGCTTTTAAAAGTAAAAAAAAAAACCTCTGCAGATGGTGCGGCTCAGCAGAGGCAGGGAGGGCGGGGCCAGGGATTTTTGCTACCGGTCCTCCGAACCAGCCGCTGCTATCGCTGCCGGATCACGCGATCCCCTCCAATCCCGTACCATTTCACCCCTGGGCGACGGCACACGTGCCAAAGGTTTGCCATCATGGATCTAGGGTATTAACTGGGCAGTGTAGCTTTATTGTGCAATGGTACATAATCATAATGACAGAAATCCTATAATTTAGTATTGTCACTACAACTTAATCATGACTTGAATTATTACAAACTAGGAGTGAGCATAGATTATCCAATTTGTATTAGAGACCTGATTCAGAAACAGCCTAGACTAGACTAGACTAAACTAGACTAGAATAGAATAGAATAGAATAGAATGAGTTGGAAAGGACCTTGGTGGTCTTCTACTCCGATCCTTGCTTAGGCAGGGAGCCTTATACCATTTCAGATAAATGATTGTCCAAACTCTTCTTAAAAACTTCCAGTGTTGGAACATTTACAATTTCTGGAGGCAAATCATTCCACTGATTAATTATTTCTGTCAGGAAATTTCTCCTTAGTTCTAAGTTGCTTCTCTCCTTGATAAGTTTCTACCCATTGCTTCTTGTTCTGCCCTCAGGTGCTTTGGAAAATACTTGACTCCCTCTTCTTTGTGGCAACCCCTGAGATATTGGAACACTGCTAGCATGTCACCTTTAGTCCTTCTTTCTAGATTACTCTGGGATCAAAATAGCTAACTCAGATCCACATCTGAGTAAGATTCAGAGAAATTTCCATAGTTTACCCTAGAAAAATATGAATGGATGTCATGCTTGAGTTTTAAAGAGGAATGTACACGTGTAGAAACCTGTGATAAGATAATAAAACATGTAACATTTCATATCACAGAAATTAGTGGCAGCGAGTAAGGCTTTATTATATATTAGCATTGGAATGTAAATCTGCCAGATTTTGAATCAACATTAACCTGGTTATTTCTGTGATTTTGTTTCCTGTTGAAATGATCTGATTATAAATGTTACAAATGTGAAAGGGAAAAATGCTATAAATATTGTGAGAATAAAGAAAATTGTAAGGCTGCATATATACATGGGGTCAGCGTATAAATGTTAAAAGTAGATTCTGGCTGGCTTATGGCTGAATAATTTATTTAATTTAGGAAGATTCCACCATGCCTGATGACTGGCAGAAGCTGTTATAGTTCTTCATATAAAAGCTTTCTGCCAGTCATCAGGCATGGTAGAATGTTCCTAAATTAAATAAATTATTCAGCCATAAGCAAGCCACAAGCTCTATCTATTATATGGAGAGAGAAAAAGAAAAGTGACTGCAAAAAAAAAAAAAGGGGGTGGGGTAGGAGATTATTTTGTTAATCATGTCTAGGAAGGTGTTTGGCAGAGTTCTGTTGAAAAGGAGTGAGAGGTGACTTAGAGCAAATTTTGCATGTGGAACAAAGCTGACAAACAAAGCCGGGAACAGATTTTTACTCAAATTCGTCTTCACTTTGGAAGAGAAAAAAATCAAGATTGACCATTAGAGGGCACTAGTGATACAGTGATTCCACCTCAGCTGATTAAAACAGTTGGATTATGGTACTCACATACAAAGAAGCTGAGAAAGTAAAATGAAAAAATTAAATGAGGCCAGAAGTAATTCTGATGCTATCCTGCAAATCTTTATGAGATAGAATAGGAGTATTACAGAAAATCTCATTGATTGCTGAAGATTCCACTATGTGATTTTTATACAGATTTTTGTTGTTTTTAAAAAGAATCAAAACATAAACTGGAATGTTTATATTAAATTAAGAACAAGGTGAGTGCTTACCCATTATACTAGCATTAGACATCAGAGCTCAATTTTACTTTTAGACTCAGATTCTCTGTTGTTTAGTTTAAATAGTTGTACTTTTGAACTCTGTGACTTCTTGGATGTCATAAATTGGTTGAAATGTGATATAGGAAACAATAGTATTATTTCCCATATTTGCTCAACATACTATAACTATACTATAGTAAGCATACTATAAATTTGGTTTCCTATTTTGATCTTAGCAAATGCATTTCTTTGTGTTTGATCAAATGATACAAATTTTCACTCTATTTTTGACCTCTGATTCCTTAACCTCTAATTCATTTGACTATTAACCTGAATTACAAACAAGACTATGTGCTATTGCATTTTATAACCCAGGAACTATAAGGTAAGATCCAGATGAGATATTGGCTGGAAGGCCAAGAAAGTAGTAAGTAAGTAGGTTGGTTGCAAGACTGACAGACAGACAGACAGACAGACAGACAGACATGAACTTGACCAGGAGGCCAAGTAACTATATAAGTCCAAATATTTGTAAATCTATTATGAAAGGCAGGTTGTTGGACAATTTTAATTGCGTAATTACTGATAATTTAGTGTTATCTAAATAGCAGCGGGGAGAAACATTTTCTTAGAGGTGAATCTGACAAAGCTGCTGCTTTTAGAGAAAACGAGTCGCTAAAATCCTCCACATCTGAATGTTACTGAGCCAATGTCGTCCACATCAAACTGCCGTGTTGCTAATTTGTGATACTAGCATCACACACCTTACACCTGCGACCTGAATTTGGCACTAGTACCTGCAGCATTTGCACTATGACATCTTCACACCTTTTTCATCATGTCACCCGGTTCAGCCAGCAGAAATTTATTCATTCAACCTCAGCAAGAGTTTTAAACTCTTAATTGACAAAAATGAGACAAAAGGCAAGCAAGAACAGGGAGAGATTTATTTATTTATTTATTTATTGTTTATATTTATATACCGCCCTATCTCCCAAAGGACTCAGGGCGGTTTACAGGCATTTAAAAGCAAGAAATACAATAAATACAATTCTAAAAACAATTAAAAAACTTATTCAAAAGCCTTAATTAAAAATATAAAAATTAAAACCCAAGATAAAACCCATAAACTAAAATCTAACTCAGTCCTGCGCAATTAAATAGATATGTTTTAAGCTCGCGGAAGGTCCAAGGTCCGGAAGCTGACGAAGTCCTGGGGCAGTTCATTCCAGAGGTGGGAGCCCCACAGAGAAGGCCCTTCCTGGGCGCCGCCAGACGACATTGCCTCGCTGACGGCACCCTGAGGAGTCCCTCTCTGTGAGAGCGCACGGGTCGGTGAGAGGTATTCGGTAGCAGCAGGCGGTCCCGTAGATAACCCGCCCTATGCCATGGAGCGCTTTAAAGGTGGTCACCAAAACCTTGAAGCGCACCCGAAGGCCACAGGCAGCCAGTGCAGTCTGCGCAGGATGGGTGTTATCACGGGAGCCACGAGGGCTCCTCTATCACCCGCGCAGCCGCATTCTGGACTAACTGCAGCCTCGGATGCCCTTCAAGGAGCCCCATGTAGAGAGCATTGCAGTAATCCAGGCGAGACGTCACGAGTGCGTGGGTGACTGTGCACAGGGCATCCCGGTCCAGAAAGGCGCAACTGGCGCACCAGGCGAACCTGGTAAACGCTCTCCTGGAGACGGCCGTCAAATGATCTTCCAAAGACAGCCGCTCATCCAGGAGGCGCCTAAGTTGCGCACCCCTCCATCGGGGCCAATGACTCGCCACCGATGGTCAGCCGCGGATTTAGCTGACTGTACCGGGATGCCGCATCCACAGCCACTCTGTCTTGGAGGGATTGAGCTTGAGCCTGTTTCTCCCCATCCAGACCCGTACAGCCTCCAGACACCGGGACAGCACTTCGATAGCTTCGTTGGGGTGGTCCGGCGTGGAAAGGTACAGCTGGGTGTCATCCGCATACAGCTGATACCTCACGCCGAAACCACTGATGATCTCACCCAGCGGCTTCATGTAGATGTTAAACAGAAGGGGCGAGAGGATCGACCCCTGCGGCACCCCACAAGTGAGGCGCCTCGGAGCCCAACCTCTGCCCCCCTGTCAACACCGACTGCGACCGGTCGGAGAGATAGGAGGAGAACCACCGATAAACGGTGCCTCCCACTCCCAATCCCTCCAGCCGGCGCAGCAGGATACCATGGTCGATGGTATCGAAAGCCGCTGAGAGGTCTAATAGGACCAGGGCAGAGGAACAACCCCTATCCCTGGCCCTCCAGAGATCATCCACCAACGCGACCAAAGCCGTCTCTGTGCTGTAACCGGGCCGGAAACCGGACTGGAACGGGTCTAGATAGACGGTTTCATCCAGGTGCAGGGGAAACTGATATGCCACCATACTCTCTACAACCTTCGCGGCGGGTTGGAGCCTGGGCGATAATTACCTAAAACAGCCGGGTCCAGGGAAGGCTTCTTAAGGAGGGGTCTCACCACCGCCTCTTTCAAGGCGGCCGGAAAGACACCCTCCACCAAAGAAGCGATCGTAATCGCCTGGAGCCAGCCTCGTGTCACCTCCTGAGTGGCCAGCACCAGCCAGGAGGGGCACGGGTCCAGTAAACACGTGGTGGCATTCAGTCTACTCAACAACCTGTCCATGTCCTCGGGAGCCACAGGGTCAAACTCATCCCAGACAATGTCACCAAGACCACCCTCGGACGCCTCACCTGAGTCACTGCAATCTTGGTCCAACCCGTCCCGGAGCTGAACGATTTTATCGTATAGATAACCGTTAAACTCCTCAGCACGTCCCTGCAGCGGGTCATCCCGCTCCCCCTGGTGAAGAAGGGAACGAGTCACCCGGAACAGGGCGGCTGGGCGGTTATCTGCCGACGCAATGAGGGAGGAGGCGTAGCAACGCCTCGCTTCCCTCAATGCCACTAGGTAAGTCCTTGTATAGGACTTCACTAGTGTCCGATCAGCCTCTGAACGGCTAGACCTCCAGGAACTCTCTAGGCGTCTTCTCCGGCGCTTCATCCCCCTCAGCTCCTCGGAGAACCAGGGAGCCGGTTGGGACCTGCGCCGGGTCAGAGGCCGCAAAGGCACGACACGATCTAAGGCCCCCGCCGCGGCCCGTTCCCAGGCCGCAACAAGTTCCTCAGACGTGCCGTGAGCCAGACCCTCAGGGAATGGCCCAAGCTCCGTCCGGAACCTCTCCGGGTCCATCAGGCGCCTGGGACGGAACCAACGCATCGGCTCCGTCTCCCTGCGGTGTTGGGTGGCGGTCAGAAAGTCTAGGCGAAGGAGAGAGTGATCTGACCATGACAAAGGTTCGGTGACTATTTCCTTTAAGTCCAGATCTCGACCACTGACCAGAGACATAAATCAAATCGAGTGTACCACCCCCGGTGTGGGTAGGGCCATCAACTACTTGCGTCAGGTCTAAGGCCGTCATGGAAGCCATGAACTCCCGAGCTGCTGTCGATGACGAGCCGGAAGAAGGCAAGTTAAAGTCCCCCATGACTAAAAGTCTGGAGGTTTCAACTGCCACCCAGCAAGCACCTCCAGGAGCTCGGGCAGGGCAGCTGTCACGTAGCAAGGAGCCAGGTACGCGACCAGCAAGCCCATCTGACATCTATGGCCCCACTTCACAAGGAGGATTCACACCGACAATCTGAGGTACAGTGGTCTCCTCGGCTCCAGACTCTCTAATCACAACCGCCACCCCCACCCCTACCCTGGGCTCTCGGCTGATGAAATGTACGGAAACCTGGTGGGCACATCTGCACCAGGGGCACGCCCCCTTCTGCGCCCAACCAGGTTTCCGTAATGCCTATAAAGTCCGCGGCACCCCCCTGAATAAGGTCGTAAATTAGGGGGGCCTTATTGGCCACGGACCGTGCATTACATAACATCAGCCGAAGGCCCAGGCTCTGAGGGTCTTGGCTATCCGGGGAACGGGAGAAGTCTGGGGGCTCGGGGCGCGCGATTGCCTGCAAATATCGAGCGCGTGCCCCCTTAACACGATCCGAGCCCCCGCTTCCGCCAAATCTGCCCCTCCCCCAAACCGTGCAAATAACGCCACCCTCCACCAATGGAACCTGAACTCCCCCCATGAGACATGAACAACAGATAACATTTTGATTACCTATGTATCTTTATCAAAAGGTACAGAACTTTTCAGAGTCACTGGAAACTGGGCATAATTAGCATGAACAGTTCCAAAGGGATGGGTCTTTGGTTATTCTAGCTCTGTATACTGTACATCAGGGGTTCCCAGCCCCTGGTCCTTGGCTTGATACTGGTCCATGCCCATTGGAAACCAGGCCACATGAGTGGGGACCACTGCACAAAACCATCCGCTCTGTAGAGCTTAAAAGGTTGGGGACTGTTACTGTACATAAAGACAGCAGAATATAGAGAGAAAGTAGGATCCTTCCAGGTGATCCTTCCTCTTTCTGCATCATGAAGAAACAATTTGGTGAATGGGAATGATGCTATCTTTACCTACTGCCCAAGGCAATCTGCTTATTCAGTTTAAAGTTAATGTCACCACTGAAATTTCTTTTCCTTTATCCTTTCCTCCAGTAGTGGTATTCTCTTACATTCGCTACCCATTTGCAAATGTAAGCACGTGTGTGCACTCGCTTCGCACGCATACCACCTCTGCACATGCACAGAGCATCCGTGATGACATCCGAGCAGGTGAGCAGAGCGTTCCGCCACTACCAGTTCACCCGAATCGGGTAGAACTGGCTCAATACTACCACTGCTTTCCTCATTCTCACTAGTTTAAAAAACAAATTTAAGGCACCAAGCATATCCTTTCAATAAAGTCTCATAATTTAATTCAGAGATCAGCAAACCCAGTTTGCATCCAAGGGACTCCACAAGTATGAAGCTAAAAGCACAGGAATTCTGAAATTATTTATGTAAAACATTCAAAATGCTGCTGTGCTTTAAGGCTTTCAACAGATAATAGTTAAAAGCATTTTTACATGCGGGTTTTATTAAAGATCACCATTTCAACAGTACAAACTAAATTTAGATTAAAAAGAAAAAGTAGAAGACACAGAAAAGAAAGAGAAAAAGAGAAAAGAAAGAAAAAGAAGAATGAAGAAAAATAAATATATAAAGACATTGCTTCCACCTTCATTGCAACAAATATAAACAATTTTATTAACTTATCACCTTTTTTTGAAATACAACAACAGATCTCTTCTTCCCATATCTCATTTCTTATCTAGAAGCAAATCCTTAAAGGTTTCTTAACCTTAGCAACTTGAAAATGTGTGGACTTCAGCTCCCAGAATCCACTAGCATGGTGGCTAGGGAATTTTAGGAATTGAAGTCCAGACATGGACTAGACAATGCTGAGAAACATTGCCTTTAAAGGCTTCCCATTCTGTTTTTAAGGTCTTATCCTATTATGTTTGTTTTTGGAAAATTCAAAACAAAAGGATTTCCCCATGGAAAGGATTCTCTAAAATTAATTCCAAAATCTTATTTCAAATGTATCTGGCCATCAGTCTGTTTGCAAAGTTTTAAACACCCCCTTGCTGTTTATTCCAAAAAAAGTGTTTAAAGTTCTTAAACTTGTCGTTAAAACTCCTTTCGCTAAGGATTGAAGGAAGCTCAGCCAGTCCTGTAAAATTTGTTGATCCAAAGATTACTAATAGCTGAAAAGCAGTTAATAAGCAATTTCTGAAAGTGATTAGAAAAGGAAGTATGCAAACCTAGTGCCCTTTCAAAGGCATTGCCCGCAGTTTGAACAAGATGGCTATTCCCTAATCTCCCAGAAATCTAAACCCTCTCAGAGACTGCTACTTTGCCGTCTCCTCGTGATAAGCAGTTGTCTGGAACATTCGTGGCAATCTTCACTCTTCTCCTTGTCTAGAAAGGAATTCTGAAGAGCCGGTCTACTTGCTAGGTCTTCATTCTGCCACGGTCATCAGCTCCACTTTTCATGGAGCCATCTTCGGTCCGCCATTTCTTCCCCGGAAGTTGAATACTACAGTTAAAAAAGTATTTTTAATGCACTGAAATACAAAAATGCAAAACAGCTCCAGGAGAAGCAACACCAATAAAAGCCTTTAAAATTTTGCAAACTTCGGATAAACAGAAGTCACCACAGATTTGGAAAACTTGCTCAATTTTTTAATACTAATACATTGTTTTTCAGTTATGGTGTAATCATACCAATCTTCAAATATGTAGAAAATACTCTTTTCTGCAGCAAGACATTAATCATTCTCACCACTCGCTAATATGGCTTCAGCAAATCTTCCTTGAAGATTTCTCTCACATAAATGTAATTCAATTCTAATTCAATACTATAGGGAGGTATACTTTAAATAGACACCCACTTATTTTTGCTTTATTTTCTTTTTTTACAAATCCAGTGAAGGGGAGCCCACTACCTTTATGGATAATTGGTTCCAATGTCAATCTTTTGTTATTGTTACAGATTTGTCTAAATAGTCTGTTGCAATCTGACTTTCTCTAACTTAAAACTGTTGTACCCTGGAGCAAGAAAACATGCCTTCTTTTGTGAGACATCCATCCAAACCATTTCAGTTGCCCGTTCTAAAACCTAGAATTAAAGTAAATATATCCCCAGTTTTCAAACCATTCTCAGGTTAAGTTTCTACTCCACTGATCGCCATGATTGTCCTTCTTTGAATTTGTCTGGATTTCTCAGAATCCTTCAGTTGTGGTGCCCAAAATTGGACATATAACTTGAAGTGGGATATGTTCAAAGCAGAATAAAGTACAACAGTTAAGTCCGGTTATTTAGAAATTATACTTCTGTTGATATAGCCAAGAAATGAAATAAGATTATCTCTTGACAGTTCAGGACTTGGAGTATCCCACTTGGAAAAATATATAATCGCAAACAAATGAGTTTAAAAGATTGTATTTTTTTAAAAAAAAAAAACACCTTGGCAATGTTAACATTGAAAAGGTGTTTTAGTAAAACCACCCAGAACTGATGAGGTGTTAGTATATAATTTAAATCATTCCTGACAGCTTTTTTTCCTAAATACTTCCAATGGAAATTCCACAGTTTCACTGGGCAAACAATAAACATGAACTTTCACTCGTAATGGAAAATGAATGTAATGTGATGATGATTCAATGTCTAATTATAAATAATCTTTTTAAATGTTATGTCTTCCAGAAAGAAGCTGCTTCTTACAGCTACCTCATCTTCATTTTACATTTACACATAAAGACCAATTTATTCCCAGTTCTTTCCTCTCCCATATTTGTCAAAGATGTCAAATTTAAGGGACAGAGAAGATGCTCTCCTTTACTTTTTGTACCTGTGATATGCATCAGGGCATGTCAAGGTAAACATCTTGTTTCTGATGCTGAAAGTAAAAAAGGAAAGTTATGCCAAACAGGAGGTGAAAGCCATTCCTGTTTTGAAAAAAACAGCATTTTGCACACGGCAGGCACTACCATATTAAAGACCAGCTTTCTTCTATTTCAAAAGGTGACTATTTTGCTAATAAAAGAAAACAGTGTAATGAAGTGGAACTCTATATTCATGATACCCATGTCACAGGCTAGCTTTGTTCAATGTCTTCTTGAGACAGTCCACAAGAATGACAGGCATATAGAGACATGTTTTCACAACAAACCCCAATTGGTTTTCAGTTGGCTTCACTATTGCTTCCAGAAAAACCACAAGTATCTTATATTTTCCAACCATCGTTCTGCAGCTTTATACCCTCAAGGCAACTAACAATGAGGAAAAGCAGTACGATTCACGACTGTAATGGTGCTATGAACTCCAACAGAAACCCAGCACCATTAGAAAGCAACACTTCCTGTGACTGAATTGTGGAATTAAAATATTGGGTGGGGGAAAAATTAGATAGTGATCTGCAATCTATTTATGGGGATCAAGGATTTGTCATCTGGACAAGCAGTAGTGGTAGAGGTGACAATATGGTCACTCAGTGGATTTTGATCTTTTGACACTGGACAGCTGGATGGATAGATAATAATGCCACTTGTTATGAAAGCCTTTTAGTAAGATGGTATCACAGAGCTGTTACAGCCCTGATATTTGTCATTTTCTTTTTTTCCAGATAATATCTAGGAATACAAAGAGAGTAAAGAATAAACATTAGTGGGAAAAAGAAAAGAAAAAAGAACATTTTTTCTGCCCTGATTTTAAAGATGTCATATTTTGGCCAAAACATCTGTGGTCAAGGCACAAAATCCTGGGTAGACACTTTAAAAATTGCACTGCATTGTATCAATGCTAACCTGGAATCAAAATAACAGTACAGGTAGTCCTCGACTTACGACCACAACTGAGCCCAAAATTTCCATTGTTGAGTGAGACATTTGTTAAGTGAGTTTTGCCCCATTTTATGACCTTTCTTGTCACAGTTGTTAAGTGAATCACTGCAGCTGATAAGTTAGTAAGCCGGTTGTTAAGTGAATCTGGCTTCCCCATTGATTTTGCTTATGAGAAGGTCACAAAAGGTGATCACATGACCTTGGAACACGGCAACAGTCATAAATGTGAACCAGTTGCCAAGCATCTGAATTTTGATCATGTGACCATGGGGATCCTGCAATGGTTGTTACTGTGAAAACATTGAAAAATGGTCATAAGTCACATTTTTCAGTGGCATTGTAACTTTGAACAGTCACTAAACAAACTGTTTAAGTCAAGAACTATCTGTAGTTGCCTCCTTTACTACTTGTGGTTTTGCATTGGTTAGACAATGCATAAATGCGTTATAATGCTAGCTGGATTGGGTTGATACAAACCAATATTATAGGGTTTCTAGAAGAAGTAACTATATGCAATAATCACATCATTCAAATTATAGCAAATACTTCATATTTTGCTATAGTATGAAGTATTTGCTATAATATGAACAATGTGATTATTGCACTACGGTTGTGCAACTATATAATAATATTTCATCATCTCCACTCCCACCCCCATCCCCAAAAAGTTTAGTTATTGAATAGTCATATTATTGTAATACTCTATGTTTGTAGACCCCAAAAAAAACACCCTAAGAATTTGTTATAAATTTCCATTTTTCAAGACTGATGGAATTATCCTGATAGCTGATTATCCTGTCTGGTTTCTGAGCAAAAAAGCTTTAGGCGGATCATTGCAGGCCAATAGTAACCTTAAAGGAAATCTGCATTTGAATGTGCTTCATTGTTTTCTGCAGAAATGAAGTCAAGTGCAAAACATCTGACAAAGGAGATTTTCATCTGTATAATTACTGCTCTGAATGTTAGCTATAACAAATGCATTTAGTTCATGAAAAATATTTTTGATAGCTAGTAACTTTTAAAAAATCAACTGCATATAGTACTTTTTTTTTTTCCTCTCAGGTCTTTAATTTTTCCATTGGTTTGAGGAAACCACCTTTCAGATTATATTCTTGCAGTTCTATCTGTAGCATCTTTCATAAAGACTTGTTTCTGCTGTTAAAAAGCAGGAATGATAGTCTTAAATTTCTGGAGAGCAGATGCAACTGAACATTAGAAGGCAATTTCTCAAAGAAAACATTTAGCTGCTGTGAATAAAACCATAATAGCTAGAGGTACCAAATGCAATAATTCAGTTTGAATACCTGCATCTCTAAATTTTAATTATATGCAGCACATGAAGTTCCCTTTTTCATTCTCAGATCTTTTAAAGTGGTGGACTTTAGGAGAAACCCTCTCATACTATCACCTTTTACAATACTAAACAACACAGTATCAACAGTAGAGACCTTCAAATTTCTAGGTTCTACCATATCTCAAGACCTAAAATGGACACTAATATTTATTTATTTATTTATTGTTTCAATTTCTATACCGCCCTTCTCCCAAAGGACTCAGGGTGGTTTACAGCCAAAGTAAAGACAGTTAGTACAATTTTTAGGACCAGTTTAAAAGGAAAATTTATCAACATTTATCAAAATTTAATATCAATTTAATATTTAATATCAAAAACGTCATCAAAAAAGCACAACAAAGAATGTTCTTTCTGCCCAAGTAGCTGCTGATCCAGTTCTACAGAGGAATTATTGAGTCTGTCATCTGCACCTCTATAACTGTCTGGTTTGGTTCTGCAACCCAACAAGACAGACTTCAGAGGATAATTAGAACTGCAGAAAAAACAATTGCTACCAACCTGCCTTCCATTGAGGACCTGTATACTGCACGAATCAAGAAGAGGGCCGTGAAAATACTTACAGACCTCTCACATCCTGGACATAAACTGTTTCAACTCCTACCTTCAAAATGACGCTATAGAGTACTATACACCAGAACAACTAGACACAAGTTTGCACTCATGGCTCCCATGTAACACCAACTAGACACTCGTGGCTCCCATGTAACACCACTCCTGTGCAAGCTGCACTGGCTACCTGTGGTCTTTCGGGTGCACTTCAAGGTGCTGGTTACTACCTTTAAAGCGCTCTATGGCTTAGGGTCGGGTTATTTACGGGACCGCCTACTGCTACCGATTGCCTCCCACCGACCCGTGCGCTCTCACAGAGAGGGATTCCTCAGGGTGCCGTCCGCCAAGCAATGTCGGCGGGCGGCCCCCAGAAGAAGGGCCTTCTCGGTGGGGGCTCCCACCCTCTGGAATGAACTTCCCCCAGGACTCTGTCAACTTCCTGACCTTCGGACCTTTCGCCGCAAGTTGAAGACATACTTATTTATTCGCGCAGGACTGGCATAGAATTTTTAGTAGCTTTTAATATTTGGATTCTAATTTTATTTAATGGGTTTTATTTTTTTAAACGGATTTTAATTTGGCCTTGTATTTAATAAGTTTTTTAATTATTGTTTTATTGTGTACTTCTTTACTGTTTTACTTGGCTGTGAACTGCCCTGAGTCCTTCGGGAGAAGGGCGGTATAAAAGTTTAATAAATAATAATAATAATAATAATAATAATAATAATAATAATAATAATAATAATAATAATAATAATAACAACAACAACAAGAAGAAGAACAGTTTTTTTCCAAATGCCATCACTCTGCTAAACAAATAATTCCCTCAACACTGTCAAACTATTTACTAAGTCTGCACTACTATTAATCTTCTCATCATTCCTATTACCCATCTCCTCCCACTTATGATTGTATTACTGTAACCTTGTTGCTGGTATCCTTACGATTTATATTGACTGTTTCCTAATATGATTTGATTGCTTATTTGTTCCCTATGACTATCATTAAGTGTTGTACCTTATTCTTGACGAATTTATCTTTTCTTTTATGTACACTCAGAGCATATGCACCAAGACAAATTCCTTGTGTGTCCAATCACACTTGACCAATAGAGAATTCTATCTATTCTATTCTATTAAAAGTTTATTGGTTCTGAAAGCCATTGCAGTGCTTCAAACAGCCACAAGCCAGCTGCTTTCTTGTTCTCGTCTAAAATGTCTTAAATGAATCAGCTGAACAAAATGATAATTTCCATTACTTGCAGCTCAATTAGAAAAATCCACAAATACTTTCATTTTTAAAAAACTTATGCATAGGCACTTTAGCTTCTTGAAGTAGCATTTATGGTCAGATGATGGTTTATCTAGCAAGCCTAACAAACATTAAAAATAATAACAATGAATAACATACATGAATTGAGAATCCTCAAGAGATGTGGGATGAAATGATATGTCTTATCATCTTAACTGACAAGACAAATGTATTGTTTAGTGAAAAGACAGAAAACTACATGTTTTAATTTTTCCCCTGGCAGTAAATAATGTTTCAAGATGAATCATGATTAAAAGACAAACTCATTTTGAGGTTGCATTTCAATGAACAACTAGGTTGTTCATAGATACTTAAGTTCATCATTATTTATGATTCTTTTATTTGCACCATAACCATGTAAATTACTGTTATACTTCACCACATTAAAAAAAAATACTATAGAAAGTTGCATGTGTTAGCTAAAGAAACATCAAAGACAGCCCTACACCTGGACATTTCTTATAACATCCTTCCCCCTCTTCATACCTTTGAAGTCTTCTCAAAAATACTCAGGTCTTCCGCTACTTCCCATCATCACGTGACCTCTTGGAATAGCCTTCAAAAGAAATGATCTCCTCTCAGTCTAAGGAGGAGATTGTGTTTGCTGTAGTTGACCTCCCACTGCTAGGCCCAAGTCACTTGGGGGAAATTATTTCAAGCTTTCTTCGTTCTTGTACCTGAAGTGGGGAGGACTGGCATATTTTTAAAGTCTATTATAAAAATATTTATGAGAGGAAATAGGGTTGGGCATTCCTGTTGCCAGTAGAAAGTAAGAACGCAATGTTCCTTTTGCCCCTGGAACATGTCAATATGGACAGTTATTCAATAAAAGACCCACATACCTCATGCCTTTGCATCTGAAAGGAGATGCTAGAGGAATGTAAACTTTTATTTGGAGCAAGCCCTCAGGTGAACGATTACCATATACCACAGAAGGAAATTCCAGCATAACCTCCAAAATTTATACCAGTGAGGAAAACTATGAATAGAAAGTTTGTACGCAGTAATGAACATGAAGCAGGTACATTGCTTTGAGATAGGGTGACGGCACGCAAAACTGAAAACAGATCTTGGAACACATCGTATTTTTCAGAAGATACAGAAAGGACACAAGCAAACTTTTTCTTCCTTCGTTTTCTTTCCTCCTTTTTTCATGTTGTTGACTGACTGAAAGGGAAAAGAAAGAAGTGATTGTATTTTCTGGATCATTTATTTTTCAAGCCTTTCAGAATGTAGCGGATAATATTAGGGTGATAAATTCAACTTTGTTTTGAGGGTTGATATATTGTGTGGTCATAGAAACAATGCATATATTTTGTCCTTTGGACCTTTAATTTTTGAGTTGTATTGCTGTCATGGAGTTATTAATGCCTTCACTTGAGGAATGGGTAATTAATTTAAATGTATCTGTCATTTCTCTATTATGGGCAAAGTTTAGTACATCTCTGTTTAAAATATGTTGTAACATAATATGTAGCAGTTAACATGTACAATGTGCAGAAAATACATGTTAACAGAGAATCTCTATTGACAGATATCTCTGTTACAGTTACTGTGCATTGAATTATTTATATTCAATTATTTATTGAATATTGAATATACTGAATATATTCAATTATTTATTGAATTATTTCACGGGGAGGAAATCTACAACAATTGAGTTTAGCTGATGAGATATAATTCCATTCTCACTATTACAAGGAACATTCCCAGGAATAGATGTTGCAGCATTATTATTATTATTATTATTATTATTATTATTATTATTATTATTATTATTATTATTATTATTATTATTATTATCTTTTATTCATTAAGCACGAAACTCAGTCAACTGAACATTTTAAAATGTATTACAAATATCATTGACTGTCTCTGATGGTTGATATGGGTTGCTGCCAGCATCTTAGGTATCAACCATCTTCTTAAAATGTATATTGTTCCTAGTAGCACAGTCTTTTGCAGCTCTGCTGGCGCTACAGCAGGAAGCTGCAACTTCTTGATGTATTTTGTAAAAAATTTGGACATGGAACCAAGTGCCCCGATGACAATGGGTATCATTGTTACATGTTTCATCCATAATCGCATAGTTTCGATGGCCACATTGCAATATTTCATGACTTTTTCCAGTTCTTTTTCTTCGACTCTGGCATCTCCTGGTACCGCGATGTCAATAAATTGTATGTTTCAGTTTTCGACAACTGTGATATCTGCCGTGTTGTGTTCCAAATGATGATCTGTCTGTATTCGAAAGTCCCACAAGATCTTCACCTTCTCATTTTTAACAACTTTTTCCACTTTATGTTCCCATGACTTTTTGGATACAGGTAAATCGTATTTTTTACATAATGACCAGTGGATTAATTTAGCAACTCAGTCATGTCTAGCTTTGTAATCAGTTTGCACAATTTGCTGCAGTCACATATTAAATGTGAAACAGTTTCAACTTTGTCATTGCAAAGTTGGCAGTTTGGATTGTCAGTGGGTTTTTGTTCTTCGCTTTCATGGCATTAGTTTTTAGTGCTTGTTCTTGAGCAGCAAGTATTAAACATATTCCGATGATGTTATGCACTTGGCCTACCCAAAGTTCCCCACTGCCATGTGGAAAAACATCTGTTGGTAAACCTCTATGTAGATTGAGATTATTTTCAAAATTATATTCATTTGATATGATAGCAATCCTATTCTCCCAAATTTAAGCATTATGCTTATTCTGCTAATGAATTACAACCAGCAAATCTTTATGCAGAACAATTAAACTACAACAGAATCTCCTAATTAATTTCATGAAATTCTCACATGTTATGGAAAATCTTGTCTTTAGGTCTGATAAGCCCTCTTTCTGCACACAGGAAAAGATATAGATCATGGACTTGAAACTGGTTGGTGGACATTCTATTAGTTTATGGATTGGGTTTGTAATTGCATTGTTTGTAAACCTCATTGAATGCCTGGAAGTGAGCAGTATGATGGCATACATAAAAACATAGTACAAGTGTTGGTGTACATTAATATATAGCACATATATACATATATACACATACCGATATATATATCTTGCTTCTCACTGTGGAAGTATACCATCTGTTTTACAGCCACCAAACCATCCTCTAAGGGACTTGTTGGGTATACTTTGGCTTTAGAATCTGAACGAAAAATGAAAGTCTAAATTCAGGTCAATGGTACTTCTTTGTATTAGAGCTTGTCTATCATTAGACAAAGGAAACTCTCCATCTCAAGCGGTGTCAGGGGTGAAATGCTCCTGAATCGGACCGGATCACATGATCCGGTAGCGATCATGGCTGGTAGATCCAGTAGCAATGGTGAAGAAAAGCTCTGCCCACCCACCCGGGTGTCATTACTTCCTGGTTAAAACTTCCTGTTTTTTACATGTGCAGAAGGTCTGCGCGAGTGAAGCGAGCATGCGCATGTGGCACTAGCACTTCCGAACCAGTAAAGAAGGTAAATAGATTTCACCCCTGGGCAATGTAATGGTGTGCAGGAATGACTACCTGTAGGTTAAACCAACAAAGAGATGCAAGCCAAGGGACCAGTCAGATAAAAGGCAGCAGAGACCATGAAGGGGCAAATGACTCAAAGAAGCCCTCCCTAGTTTCTTGGGATGTAAAGCAAGGATGTAAAGCAAGGGTATTCACTTACCTTCGCTACCAGTTCGCAAATATGAGAACACACATCACCTCTGCACATGCACAGAGCCTTCTGCGTATGCGCAGAGCATCAAAAACAGGACGTGATGTCATCCGGGTGGGTGGGCGGAGCTTCCTGCAGCTGCCACTACCGGTTCACCCAAACTGGATAGAACCAGCTGAATACCACCACTGATGTAAAGACAGGGATGGGTGGAAGAGAGAAATCTGCTTTCAGATTTGCAAGATACTGTTAATGTAACAGTACATTAAAGTAGGATTAGCTCATCTGGCCACGTTTCCTGTTGGATCTATCTCGCGGGCAATTATGAGGAAGGGGCTCATCAATGTGTGGGTCACAAGTGTGAAGTGATATTCCTTTATAATAGCAACACATCTGTGAGTTAGAATTGTTATAGTGAGCAAGAGACAGCGATTCAAAGTGCACTAGGGAACTTCCTTGTTGAAAGCGCAAACTCTTCTCTTTTCATAAGCATGTTACCAACCACCTGAGTATTAGCAGCACCTTTAAATAATACAATTAAATAATACATTTTTATATGATTTTAGCATACAAATATCTCTCTCTTCTATTCTTGTGTGTGCGTGTGATTTTTTTTAAATGTATCAATATTACTAAGGGGAAATAACAAGCAACAACAACAATAATAACTGCCAGGATGGAGAAAGGAGTTGTTCTGCTCAAGATGTCAAAGCGATTTGGCAGGTTTTGAGGATTTGATTGAGGAGGGTGTGTCCACACCTCAGACAGCAGGCAGTGAAGCTGACGTGAATGTAGTTCATATGATATATTTTTTATGGCTTGTTTGTTTGTTTATAAATTAAGACACTCTTTATTTCTGATCACAGCGTTGTAATTTACCTCAGATCCTTACAGCTTACAGCCAAAAGGAAATTTTCTGACGCACTTTTAGTCACTCCCTTATTTTCAAGGTACACATTGCAGAAGGGTGACAAAAAATATCCTTTGGTGTCTGGAACTCGGTGTTTGCTGAGAAATTTTGACATTCTGTTGTGAGCCATGTTCATACACAAATCATGGCCCTCGGTTGAAAGGCATTGATAAACCATCTGAACTATTTCACTTGGCTCTGCAAGTGACGCACACTTATCATACATAATATGGAAACACCGGACTTTAACTTGAGAGTGCTCTGAGTCAGTGAGCAATTGCCTTTTCATTTAATGAATGAAGAAAGATAACACCAAGCTGAAGGAATTCCTTATATATTGAATTTTTAGGGGCATTTAGGCCCAGCTTCTTACTTTCATAGCGGCTATAACATCAAAAAGTGCGACACATGAATTAGGCTTTTTCAGCTTGTTGGCTGCTATCCAAAATATCTCTCTGATGGTTGTTGGTTACTTTATAGTTATGATGGCGAACCTATGGCACGCACGCCAGAGATGGCACGCAGAGCCCTCTCTGTGGGCCTGTGCGCCATCGCCAGCTGCTCTTCTGGGTTACATCATGCGCATACGCGCTGGACAGCTGCTCTTTACCTGAAGCTGGCCAGCGCACCGGAAATCAGAAGAGACCAACTGCCCAGTGTGCATGTGTGCGATGGACCCTGGAAGAACAGCTGGCCGCAGCATGCATACGCACCAGCCAGCTGCTCTATTCCAGGTTCCTGCATACGTACACGTTCCAGTTTCGGCATTCAGTGCTGAAAAGGTTAGCCATCACTGCTTTATAGGATAGATCTAATATAATCTGCATATCTGGCCATATTTATAGCACAGGTATATTACCTGTATGCAGTGGTGGGATTCAAACAATTTAACAACCGGTTCTCTGCCCTAATGCTTTCTTCCAACAACCAGTTCACCAAACTGCTCAGAAAGTTAACAGCCGGTTCTCCCGAAGTGGTGCGAACTGGCTGAATCCTACCACTGCTTGTATGTTTGAATATTATTTTATGCCAAGTTCATAAAAAAAGAGATGTAACTATTTTGTTTGTTTGCCTTTTAGGGTATACTTAACTGAAATTGAGAGGACTGACTCTTGCAAACACAGATCCAATTTCCACTTTGTATTCATTTCTTGGCCAATTGCATATCCTTCTCTGATATGCCAAAGGCCCAACTTTGCCCTCTCTAGCTCTAATAACCAATAGGAAAAGGATTTGGAGAGAAATAAGTTCTTTCAAGAGCTTCTTCATTGTTGCATCCTGTTCTATGATTTTTTTCAAAAGGGCCCTGAGTTTTATTTCCATTCAATACTCTCATAGCAGAATATTCTCTGTACAGGTGTTCCCAATACACCCTTGCCAACCTGGTTCAAATGGTTTCTTCTGAAAGCCACCTGAAAGGTTTCTATATTAAACCATGATTAGCAACAGCAATAACACTTGGACTTACAGCCTGCTTCATAGTGCTTTCCAGTCCTTTCAAAGCGAATTACAGAGTCAACATATTGCCCCTCATTTTACCAGCCTTGGAAGGATGGAAGGCTGAGTCAATCCTGAGCCAGTCAGGATTGAACTCCTGGCAGTGGGAATACAGAGTTAGCCCGCAATACTGCATTTTAACCACTGCACCACCATGGCTCTTTAGGCATGATGGTTCTCCTCTCTGTAAGACAAGGGGAATTTTCTGGAGTTTCAACTCAAGTGGAGTTACCACTTTTTAGGCATCTGAGTAATTGGCAACATCACCATAGAATGCCATTATAAATCTGTGGATCTTAAGAATAACTTTTTATGATTGAAATATAAGGTGAGGATGGTTAGAACAAATCTGTTGATACACAGGCTCCTAGTAAGTTTCTTGTGTTCTCAGCTCCCTACATTGCCATGGGCAAGGATAATTATCATGAATAGGTCTAATATTTTCCTGTTCTTTCTGGAATCTCTGCCCCTTTGGAATTAACACTGCCAAACTGAGTGCCACCAAATTCCATTCCTTCCCTGGATTATAGTGACCCCATTGAAGAGAGAATTCTGCCATGCCCAGAAGAGATTCTATGAGCTGATTGGCTACTTTAGGTATTCTGGATCTTGCCTTTCCTTTTTCTTTCCTCTCTCCGCCTACTTTTTAAGATAGCAAAACAATCAGCATAAGAAAAGTTTTCATCAATATTCTTTCCTTGGCTTTCATTCATTTCTGGAAAAAGGTTGTACAGAAAGCATATCGAATAAAAACCCACAAAGGACAGCTTGTTTCTTTTCTGAAAGGGGACAGCTGACGTTATTAGAGGTTACTGTGGGTTTACTTCTGGGACTGCTGCAGACCGTACCTTTTAGTTGGGTAATTGCTGCTGTAAGAAGAACCAGGAGGTACTTCTACCCCTCCTTTTGGCAGTGCTTGAAAAAAATAATACTGGTAATGCTGGTGTGTGTGGGGGGAAGAGAATGTTTTCTGTGTAGGGAATCACAACTCACTCTCCTAGCAATCAACATGAAGCCTTCAGGGGATGCTGTGAAAACCAGAAAGAGGCTGTGATGACCCAGGGCGTAACACAAAGGCAACACAGCCAGAGAACCGATATGAGTCTCTTTATTATCACCAACTGTGCCCCCAATTTCCCTTTCAACTCTCCCACCTGGAGAGAGCTCTTCCACCAACCTGTAATAGTTTTTGACTGGCAATACTTCAGTCCCAAATGTTGTAAGCAGAAAACTTCTAACAAAAAATCCAAGGCAAGACAAGGTAATTAATCCGGTAGGGCAAGCAAAATAAGGAATTCCACAAGTAAAGTAGCACAGCAATAAATCAAGCCAGTTGGGAGGATGCCAGGATTCAAAGAAACACCAGATAAACTCAGTGTTTGTGCCTGACAAACGCCCCGCCCATTTGCCTTTCCTTTTAAACTCCAGCAGCACCTGTGTCTTGTAAAGAGAATTGGGTCCCTTTATTTATTTATTTATTATTTATTTATTTGATTTATTTGATTTTTATACCGCCCTTCTCCCGAAGGACTCAGGGCGGTGTACAGGCAAAATAAAACAGATAGTAGAATATACAATTTAAAATACGATTAAAATACTTATTTTAAAATTGGCCTGGAAGTATACAATGAGCTAAAAACCCCATTTAAAATTAGTTAATAAAAGTTAAAATTTAGTAAAATTCAATTTAAGCCAGCCCCGCGCGAATAAAAAGATATGTCTTCAGTTCGCGACGGAATGTCCGAAGGTCAGGTATTTGGCGTAAACCCGGGGGAAGTTCGTTCCAGAGTGTGGGAGCCCCCACAGAGAAGGACCTTCCCTGGGGGCCGCCAGCCGACATTGCTTGGCGGACGGCACCCTGAGAAGTCCCTCTCTGTGAGAGCGTACGGGTCGGTGGGAGGCATGAGGTAACAGCAGGCGGTCCCGTAAGTACCCAGGCCCTAAGCCATGGAGCGCTTTAAAGGTAGTAACCAAAACCTTAAAGTGCACTCGAAAGGCCACAGGTAGCCAGTGCAGTCTGCGCAGGAGCGGTGTTATATGGGAGCTACGCGGAGCTCCCTCTATCACCCGCGCAGCTGCATTCTGGACTAACTGAAGCCTCTGAGTGCACTTCAAGGGGAGCCCCATGTAGAGAGCATTACAATAATCCAAGCGGGAGGTAATGAGCGCATGAGTGACCGTGCACAAGGCATCCCGATCAAGGAAGGGGCGCAACTGCCGAACCAGGCGAACCTGGTGGAAGGCCCTCCTGGAGACGGCCGTCAAATGATCTTCAAACGACAGCCGATCATCCAGGAGGACACCTAAGTTGCGCACCCTATCCTTTGGGGCCAATAACTCGCCTCCAACAGCCAGCCGCGGCTGCAGCTGACTGAATCGGGATGCCGGCATCCACAGCCACTCCGTCTTGGAGGGATTAAGCTTGAGCCTGTTTCTCCCCATCCAGACCCGTACGGCCTCCACGCACCGGGACAGCACTTCAACAGCTTCCTTCGTCCAACACCTTTCCTCCTTCGTAAGCCACGCATCCCATGTAGCTCTCTTCTCCATTCCTCCCTGCGCTGCCTAGGATGAGGATGAGGATGAGTCTTCATCTGAACCCCCTCTTCTTTGTTCTACCTCTCCCCTGCTCTGCTCTGCTCTGCCCTGCTCTGACTTTGCTTTCCCCATTTTTTTCCATAGCCAATGGATCCACTTTCTCACTCTCTGCCAGCTGTTCCTGTTCCCCTTTGGATTCAGACTCCGACAGGGGCATGACAGAGGCAGAGGTAAAAAGAAAGTTTTTTTTTTCTCCCTAGCAATTCTGGAGGGGTTGTGGGTGGGTGGAGAGGGATTAAGGATAGAAATAGGAATGCCCTCTCCTAAAGTTCTTGCACTCTCATTTTCTGCACTATTTTATTGTTTCTATCCCCCACCCCATCCCAAAAAGAGCCATCAAAATCCACCTAGTTTGCTGTTGAGGGCAGTTGAAGTTCGACACTTTTTCCTGGCCTTTATCAGGTTTGAAGAAAAGGTATGGTGGTGTATAATAAATACACACAGATGATTATTCCAGGAGACTTATGGAAGAAAACAAAGTGTTCCATCGCCCAGCATTCCTCGGTATGGGCCATGTAGCCTTGGCTTCTACAGCATCTGTGGAACCACCACTTCTCCTTGACAGGTGCCTTACATATGTAAGTGTTCCATAAATATTTTCTTAATTGTACAGAATAAAGTTGGAATATGTGTCATTCCTTCCTTTCCTATGATCATTCTTCTGAAAGTTTCTTCAGTGGGCCAGAAAGTGACCCTGCTAAGAAGCATGAGAAGGAAGGTAAGCCTGCTGGGAAGAAGAAAAGCCACTTGGATGTGAGTTGTTACTACCAGAAGTAATAACAAGACATATAGTACAGCTTAGGTGTAATAGGGAGACAGAACTGCTATCAAAAAGGAGACGTAAGGTTTATTAAGAAAAATGACATATTTTTGCTTCCCTGTGGTTTTAGTTTTCAGAATTTTATTTATTTTATTTATTTATTAAATTAAATTTGTATACCGCCCTTCTCCCGAAGGACTCAGGGCGGTTCACAGCCAAGTAAAATAGACAATATATAAATACAGTTTAAAATACACTTAAAAAACTTATTAAAATTGGCCACAATTAAAATTTAAAACTAAAACCCATTTAAAAACCCATAAATTTAAAAACTAACCCAGGCCAGCGCAGATAAATAAGTAAGTTTTAAGCTCATGCGAAAGGTTCGGAGGTCCGGAAGTTGACGAAGTCCTGGGGGGAGGTCGTTCCAGAGGGCGGGAGCCCCCACAGAGAAGGCCCTTCCCCTGGGCGTCGCCAGACGACACTGTCGCGCCGGCGGCACCCTGAGGAGTCCCTCTCTGTGGGGGCGCACGGGTCGGTGGGAGGGATTCGGGAGCAGCAGGCGGTCCCGTAAGTAGCCCGGCCCTATGCCATGGGCGCTTTAAAGACGTCCACCAAAACCTTGAAGCGCACCCGGAAAGCCACAGGCAGCCAGTGCAGCCTGCGCAGGATAGGTGTCATTCGGGAGCCCCGAGGGGCTCCCTCTATCACCCGCGCAGCTGCATTCTGGACTAACTGTAGCCTCCGGATGCCCCTCAAGGAGCCCCATGTGAGAGCATTGCAGTAATCCAGGCGAGGCGTCACAAGGCGTGGTGACCGTGCATAGGGCATCCCGGTCTAGAAAGGCGCAACTGGCGCACCAGGCGAACCTGGTGGAAAGCTCTCCTGGAGACGGCCGTCAGGTGTTCATCAAAGACAGCCGTTCATCCAGGAGAACGCCCAAATTGCGCACCCTCTCCATCGGGGCCAATGACTCGCTCCCGACAGTCAGCCGTGGACTCAGCTGACTGTGCGGGATGCCGGCATCCACAGCCACTCTGTCTTGGAGGATTGAGCTTGAGCCTGTTTCTCCCCATCCAGACCCGTCGGCTTCCAAACACCGGGACAGCACTTGATAGCTTCATTGGGGTGGCCGGTGTGGAAAAGTACAGCTGAGTGTCATCAGCGTACAGCTGGTACCTCACACGAAACCACTGATGATCTCACCCAGCGGCTTCATATAGATGTTGAACAGAAGGCGAGAGAATCGACCCTGCGGCACCCACAAGTGAGGCGCGCGGGTGACCTCTGCCCCCGTCAACACCGTCTGCGACGGTCGGAGAGATAGGAGGAGAACCACCGATAAGCGGTGCCTCCACTCCCAATCCCCCCACCGGGGGCAGCAGGATACCATGGTGGATGGTACCAAAAGCCGCTGAGAGGTCTAATAGGACCAGGGCAGAGGAACAACCCCTATCCCTGGCCCTCCAGAGATCATCCACCAACGCGACCAAAGCCGTCTCAGTGCTGTAAGCGGGCCGGAATCCGGACTGGAACCGGTCTAGATAGACAGTTTCCTCCAGGTGCAGGGGAAACTGATATGCCACCATACTCTCTACAACCTTCGCCGCGAGCGGGTTGGAGACCGACGATAATTACCTAAAACAGCGGGTCAGGAAGGCTTCTTGAGGAGGGGCCTCACCACCGCCTCTTTCAAGGCGGCGGAAAGACTCCCTCCAACAAGGAAGCACTCGTAATCCCCTGGAGCCAGCCTCGTGTCACCTCCCGAGTGGCCAGCACCAGCCAGGAGGGGCACGGGTCCAGTAAACACGTGGTGGCATTCAGTCTACCCAGCAACCTGTCCATGTCCTCGGGAGTCACAGGGTCAAACTCATCCCAGACAACATCACCAAGACCGCCCTCGGACGCCCCATCCGAATCGCCACAATTTTGGTCCAGACCGTCCTTAAGCTGAACGATTTTATCGTATAGATAACCGTTAAACTCCTCAGCACGTCCCTGCAACGGGTCATCCCGCTCCCCCTGGTGAAGGAGGGAGCGGGTCACCCGAAACAGGGCAGCTGGGCGGTTATCTGCCGGCGCAATGAGGAGGCGTAGCGCCTCGCTTCCCTCAGTGCCACTAGGTAGGTCCTAGTATAGGATCTAACTAGTGTCCGATCAGCCTCTGAACGGCTGGACCTCCAAGAACTCTCTAGGCGTCTTCTCCGGCGTTTCATCCCCCTCAGCTCCTCGGAGAACCAAGGAGCCGGTTGGGATCTGCGCCGGGTCAGAGGCCGCAAAGGCACGACACGGTCTAAGGCCCCAGCCGCAGCCCGTTCCCAGGCTGCAGCTAGTTCCTCTGCCGTGCCGTGAGCCAGACCCTCAGGAAGTGGCCCAAGCTCCGTCTGAAACCTCTCTGGGTCCATTAGGCGCCTGGGACGGTACCAACGTCGGTAGAATTTTGAATTCTACCTCTGTGTATATTTTTTGACTAATACCAAATTTTGGACATCTTCCTTAGTGCAAATTCAATTTCCTAAACTCTATTAGAATATTTAAATACCTTTAGCCAATTGGTCTATTTGAGATTCAAAATATAATAGATAGATATGAATCTCCTACAGTATTACTGTTGGTTTGAAAACTCTGGTATATTATTTTTAGAAAGATATATATTTAATCCTTTTTCTCATGCTAAATTGATGCCTAGGGATAATCCAGACTGCAAATTAATAAATGATGTGTTTATAGAAGATTTGAATGAATCCTGGGAGCTTTATAGTAAATCAATTAGTGGATGATATGGATTAATTTTCACATTTTCTGTGTTAAAATATAAATATCATCTGTCACTTGCCAGTGCTAGTTTCTGTCAGAAACTGCTATAAAGGTGAGTTTCAGGGCCCATTTAAGTCTAAATGGTTGTAAAACAACCAGTCATAAGTCAAGAGCAACCTGTAGGAATAATGCTTCATTAAAATAGTTGTTTTGGCAATAACCTAAAGTTATAATAGGGAAGAAGTAATTACATTTATTCCTTTGACTTTGAGACAATGTTTAATGTTTTCACACACGTATATTTTTCAACTACATCCTTTCCACATAGAAATTGCCAGTTGGACTACAGAAATGAATTCTTCATGACATTATTATACAAAGAGGTTAGTTCTTCATAATTAACATTTTAAAGGCAAATTAATGATACCAATTAACCTGTGGATTGAATACCTGATGTTACTTGTGCCTTATGAACGCAGTGCCTGTAGCTGTAGCTGATGCATGCAGATTACAATAAAATATTATAGTAACAGTAACAGAGTTGGAAGGGACCTGGAGGTCATCTAATCCAACCCCCTGCTCATGCAGGAGATCTGTATTAGGGATTTGAACCACCAAACTGCCTACGTTTCTGATTGACAAGCTCAGTGTCTTAGCATTGAGCCACCTAGTCATGATCTTTTATTGAAGCTATTACATAAAACTTTTATATGTGTGTGAATGCGTGCATGTGTCAGTGGTGAGTTGCCCCCGGTTCGGACCAGTTCTATAGAACCGGTAGTAAAACCGGTGGGAGGCTCCGGCCACTGACCCAAATGTCATCAAAAGTGAACTGCACATGCGGGCATGATGCGAACTGGTAGTAAAGTTAAGTAGGACCCACCCCTGGCATGTGTGTACATGCATGCATGTGTGTACACATGAGAAGCACTAAAATTTGATTATTCTTATTGTCATGATGTTGTTTTTTCTCTCTTTCTCTTTTGTTTGCTCCCTTTTATTATTTTTTCTCTCTTCTAGGTTCTGCTCTATTAAATAAATAAACTAAGAAAAAAAAACCCAACTCTCTTTTTTTGGTTTCCCCTTTTAGGGGAAAAGTTGCATGCTTACTACTTCTGGAGCTGAATCTCCCAAGCAGCACAATGTCCTTTTGAAGCAATAACTGCATATTTGTCTTCTTGGCACAGCACACAGGTTCAGCTTAGTATGAACGAGATTTACTATAACCGGAAGATCTGCACCGAGATTTTCTGCTTTAGGGACTAGCCTTTTGCCATATGTTGCTGTATCTCTTAAGCAGAAACTTCAGAGGCATTCTGTTACTTTCTCTGGGGAGCTTAAATTACAGTAAATAATTGGACTTTTGCTGTCTTGTTCTTTCACAGCTTGGTATTTCTCTCACCTCTGAGTCTCGTGCCACCCATGGAGAGACATCTAACAGTGTAGCTATTGTGATGAATAAACGAAAACTGTGGTTTATGATGTCCTTTCCTTTGCCAACTCTGAAAAGAAACAGGAATAGATCAGTGGGAGAGACAGTTTATTGTCCATATGTTTACCTATTCCAATTAACTACCCTTTTAAACACTATTTTAAGATAATCAGGGCCATTAATTTTCTCAACGTTTCCTTAACAGGAGATATCTGAAGTGTACCCCTTGTGTATTTTGAGATGGGGGGGGGGGTGTTCCGCAGTAATTTTTGCTTTTGGCTACAAAAACAGCCCAACCCCAACACATGAAAAGAGTTTCTTTCTATAGTCCAATACATAAGCTCCGGACAGCCTTGCTCTTGAATTGGTCAGCTAGTCAGAATCCAACAAGAACGCATCAGAAAATGACTGAAGGTGTAAGGAAGGAGCTCCTTACAAGACTATAACAGATTCTTCTAAAACAGGGGTGTCAAACTTGATTTCATTGAGGGCCACATCAGGGTTGTGTTTGACCTGGGGGGCTGGGGTGGGCATATCCAGACTGGGTGTGGCCAGATTGACGTCACTCATGTTGGGGGCACCCTACCAGCGAAAAACAGGTTCCTGAGCTCCGTTTTTAGCCGTGACGGCCTCCTACAACCCTTTGCCAATGAAAACGGAGTTCGGGTGGGCCACGCGTGCCCGGCCCCATTTTTGCTGGCAGAGATCTGCAGGCCAGTCCTTTGCTGTTTCCAGGGCAGCCCCATGGGTCAGATGTAAGTGCCCCATGGGCTGGATCTGGCCCCTGGGCCTTGAGTTGGATACCTCTGTTCTAAAACCTTTAATACCACAACATATCTTGCCAACAGAGTATTCAGCTGTTTCTCTAATGCTATAATACAGTTCTATGCTGTATTAAATTGCCTCATAGGCATGCAGAGGATATCTGAAAGTCTAATATTAATAATATAGCTGGCCATGTCATGCTCTGGGCAACACACACAAAATCTTTGGGAGGCAATTCTTTTTCAGAAGGTTTCCAATCCAAACAGGCAGAAGCTGAAATCCTTTGGCAGGCAGCTCTTTTATCCAGCTCCCATGGACAAGAGGTAGTTGAAATCTGTAATAAGGCAAGGAAGATGGGGTGACTCGGAAGGTGTGGGGAGGGGGAGACCCTGGAAAGTCCGGTACAAGTTGGGCACAAGTGTCTCTCCACTCAAGGGCTAAAAAATCTTGCTTGGATTTCAATAGGGAGGGTTTTCAGCTCCTCAAGGACTCTCCTCCCCGATACACCCCTATGCTCTGCTTAATAACCAGAGAAATTGTTTAATGATTGGAAGTGAGATTGCTGGGATTACAGTGATTTAGCAAAGGGCTTAGTAACCGAGATTCTGGTCCAAATTGTGGTTGTAAGTTAAAGACTACTTGTAGGTTAAACCAAACTGGATAGGTCTGCCATCTTCAATTTCACAGCCCGTTTATTCCAAGAAGATATTATGATTTCGGAACTGATAGTTTATGGTTAGAGGTTTATAATTTTTAAAAAAATTATAATATGCATTTCCCATAAAACAGAGGGTTAGAGTTATTGTCCTTTTTTTTTTTTTTGATGCTGAAACTACATTGATATGCTGTCCTGCCATTTCTGAGTTGAGAAGAAAATACATTGCTTTCCAGCCTGTTACCTCAACAATAATCCTTTTGCCATGCTAGCAGCAAGGCCTGTAAAGTTGCTGCTTGGCGCATCTTATTTTCAGCAGGGTCTATGACATGGCAAGAGGAGTTGGGTTGACTAAATAGATCTTGCAGCATTGCCACACAAGCCCTGCTTTTATTATGCATGCATTGTGACATCGTATATGAAAGGGGCAGAGCCTGCAGCATGATCTCATGACACAAACTTCATTATTCTGATGAAAGCAACAAGGTCCAGGCATAAACGGAACAAAGCATGCATGGTTGAGGACATAGTATCTGAAGATTGTTACTAGAGTTCTAACATTCTTGTGATCTCAGACATTGCAAATTGCAAACACGTTTACTAAGAAACAGACCTAAGTAGAGGGAAACCATACTCGCAAGTGGACTGTATGCTTCATTCGATTGGAAGTATTCAGTGCTACTCTTGAGTAATCTAATACTGACACTAACTTTTTGCTCCACAATGGTATACTATGGATGCATCATCCTTTTCTTTTCCACTCTAGCTCTTTCCAGCAATGTTGCAACAAACACAAATATGAGGAAACACGCAAAACTGCTCTGAATGTTATTTACATTTATTCAGTTCCCACACCAAGCCAGTGAATTCTCCCTCCAGCTGGACAATATGAAGGGCAAAAAGCAGCAGGCAGCTGGCCTCCAGCCCCATCCTTGAACTTCACCTCTCCATGTTTGCTGTCCATGGAGATGAAACAATGAAAAACAAAGCAAGCAAGCAGCTATGTGAAGGAACAGAATAACTCAGCTGCTCTGTAGGGTAGCCAAAAACTAAGAGAAACAGAAGACCTCATGGATCCTCAGAGGGAGGCGGACAATTCCATGGGCTAATGAAGATGTAACCATTCTATAGGTCCAGTGCTAAGAAGTCATTCTTGTGATGCTTCTCAAAAACTGGTGTTGAGTTGACTAACCCAATTTCATGTGGGGATATAGAAGCCTGCTACTGATCTCAACTCAGAATGTCCTTGGTGCGACAGCTAAATCTGTACAGTATATGTAATCAATAGTCAAGAATGAACAAGATAGTTTAATCAGGCCATAGAGGTTAAGTCCAGGCAGTAGGATTTTCCGTCGTTCTATCTGAAGAGCAAACTATGTACAAAGCTATCTTTTGTGGAAGGAAAGACCCCTTTAGTTTGGTAAAGAGGATGAGTTAAGGCAGGATTTTTCAAACTATGTTCTCTCCACAAGAACATAGAAGCATTCTATGAGA
This sequence comes from Ahaetulla prasina, assembly GCF_028640845.1. Lineage (NCBI taxonomy): Eukaryota > Metazoa > Chordata > Lepidosauria > Squamata > Colubridae > Ahaetulla > Ahaetulla prasina. The sequence continues at coordinate 106,089,843 of NC_080539.1, forward strand.
GACTAAAGGGATGGGGGGAAAATTGAATTGAAAATGCAGGGCTAGTTGTCTCATGAAAAAGGTAGAACAGATTTTTTTTTTATTGGCCAAGTGTGATTAGACACACAAGGAATTTGTCTTGGTGCATATACTCTTAGTGTACATAAAAGAAAAGATACGTTCATCAAGAATCATAAGGTACAACACTTAGTGATAGTCATAGGGTACAAATAAGCAATCAGGAAACAATCAAGGTAAATCGTATGGGTACAAGCAAAAAAGTTACAGTCATACAGTCATAAGTGGAAGGAGATGGGTGGTGGGAACGATGAGAAGATTAATAGTCTGAAAAAGATATCATTCAGATTAGGGATCCAAGTTCGGCAGCTTGAAAAAGTCTGAAAATCTTTGCCATAAGATATAGATATGGGGAGGAGCTGGGAACAGCTTATGTTTATAAAACACAAATTCAGTAGGCTTTGGCACAGTGTCCAGTGATGTTCTTTGGATCCTAACCGTGCTGCAGAGCAGGGTAGAATGAAGAGGGATGCCCATCAAAGGGCTAGAAATTCACTGTACAAACATTTGAGGGCTCATGAAAAAGTTCAGGAAACATGGGGAGGGGGGGTAGCACACCCCTTCCTCTTCCCTGGAGAATCAAAATATCACAGAATGTGGATTCCATTCTGTGTGGTTCCTTCCAACAGAGCTTTCCTTTGTAGGTGTTTAGGGAGCGACTCACCACTGTGAAAGAAACACCTCTTTGAAAACGACCCTGCTTAGAGAGTTATTTATTCACTTTCATTTCAACTCATCTGCCTACAAAAATAACAACGATGGGAATGCGTTCAGGTAGGGTGCTTGTGATTACAGCTGGGGTGGGCAGAACGTAGGCATTTTCGACTGATTTCAACATAATTTTATTATTTTTTAAATTTCTTACTCATGTGGGTGGCCTGTTCTCTGAACTATGGACTTCTAGATGGGGGAAAAAAAATATTCCAGGAGTTTTAATGGTCTTTCAAGAATAACTTTCAAGAATAAGATGCTTTTGGAAAGTACTCATATTATGCTATAATTGCTGGTGGTGTGTCAAGATAGCATTAGAAAATGGTAGACTTACGAACAGTAGACTTCCTTGAAAGCAGTCCAAAAGGATTCTTTCCTGAACCACAACAAATAGGGGGAAATCTTGTAGATTTTAGGCAACTTACACCTGGGTTACCCATAGTACATCAAGGACTTACAAATATCTTACAAGCAGTATGAACCATGTTAATTGTGTATTCATAATATTACACCTCTGAATAACATATCCTATTCATTACAGTTGTATTCATGGAATCTGCAAACTGCTGAAAGATCACACGGGCCAAAATTATGCAATATACACTGGTATGGATCCTAATCTGCCAAAACCATTTTGCTGCATCAATCTTTATCAGCTGGATTCATTTCAGGCTGGATTCATGTCAGGCTGGAGATTAATAAAATATAGAATTCAAACTATTTATGCAGGTATGCAATCCATGTCAAAAATAGGAATGTCCCTAACAGAAATGCCCTTTTCTTAATATCACAGAGGGGTGTTTTTTTTTTTACATGAGATAGAATTTTACATCAAATCGCAATTCTTTTAAATCCCCAAATTTAAATGTTGATCATAGAGAGTTGAAAAGATGAACCTTAATATTCATTAACTCTATATGCACCTAACTGCACTGAACTCAGTAGAACTTACACTGCTTAAGGAAATTTATTCATCTCCCAATGTCGGAAACACAGCCTTATGTTAAGGCCCATTTAGTGGTCTGTATGTTAAGGACATCCTATTTTGCAATTTTCCTGCCTATTTTCCACAGCATTACACCAGAATAAAAAGAAATTTTAGCTCCCCAAAGAAATATTAAATGCACTGAGGATCTAAAACAAAGATTGCTTGGAGATGATCCATCCTTTACTAACTATGTACGTCCAGACTTTGCTCAAGTATGTAATCCTCAGAAACCTTCCTATATAATAATATCCAGCAGCCAGGATCATTGATAATATAGAAACACCTGGCTGAACTCATATATAGATCATGTTTGTCCACTGTTGTCCGGCACTAAAATATCTTCTTACTAGGAAGTTTATTTTGCTGTGGTTCTTGCCTTGCTCATTAAGCTTGAGGAAGGAGATCTGATGTACATTATCATTGATGTGGTTTGCATGTATTTTTCCAGGGAGCTTTGCCAACCACTTTCATTCAGAAATGGCCTTAATTTGCATTCCTTTCCTTTTGACCACAGTGATATTAAACATGAGTTCAGGGCTGCTGTTAACATACTGCCTAGTAAAATCCACTGCCTTCCACTCCTTCCAGCTATCTATCAACAATTCATGTTGGGAAGCCATTTTCATTATTTAAAACATCAAACCTTGTTCATTGTTTCATTCTGCATTCTCTGGAAATCATTTTCACCAATAAATAGCAGTTATGAAACACACATTGCAAGATTACCCTGTTTTTCCATCCAAGATTAACCAGAGTATCTTTCAACAGAATCCTAACTAAGTAGAACAACATAACTGAGCTTTAGGAGATCTAGTTATTCTAGGTCTTCATCAACTCTCCAGTGCAAAAGTGTCTGTGTTATAAATTCTACTGGCTGTTTTATTTTTCCCATCACTATTCTCTCTTTCCTTGATGGTTTCCCACTTTTTCTGGCAAGGAAAACCAAATGCACAGCTATGGAATAGGTAGTACATGGCTCAACAGCAGAAACTGTGAGAGGGATCTAGGAGTCCTAGTGGACAATCACTTAAATATGAGTCAGCAATGTGCTGCAGCTACCAAAAAAATAAATGCAGTCCTAGGCTGCATCAACAGAGGGCTAGTATCAAGGTCACATGGAGTATTAGTACTGCTTTATAATGCCTCGGTAAGATCACACTTGCAATACTGCATCCAGTTTTGGTCACCACGATACAAAAAAAAAGATGTCAAGACTCTAGAAAATGTGCAGAGAAAAACAACAAAGATGATTAAGGGGCTGGAGGCTAAAACATATGACGAGCAGTTGCAGGACATGTCTAGTCTAATGAAGAGAAGGACTAGGGATGACATATAGCAATCTTCCAATATTTGAGGGGCTGTCACAGAGAAGATGAGGTCAACCTATTCTCCAAAGCATCTGAGAACAGGACAAGTAGTAATGGATGGAAACCTAGAACCAAGGAGTAATTTCCTGACAGCGAGAACAATTAACTAGTGGAACCGCTTGCCTCTTGAGTTGTAGATGATTCATTACTGGAAGTTTTCAAGAAGAGACTGGGCAGCAATTTGTCCGGAATGGTATAAGTAGGGGGTTGGATTAGAATACCTCCAAGATCCCTTGCAACTCTGTTATTCTGTATTCTCCTGAGTATTTCACAGGACTCTTCTTCTAGCATGATATTGGCTTTTTCACAATAACCATCATGGTCCTGCATTCTCCATTCATCCTAAGCAGATGTCAATTGTTCCTAAATATTGTCAACTTCAGTGTGCATTTAATCTGGTTTGATAGTCAGATGGAACACAGTAACTTTGATTTTCACTTGGGGAAGAACAGGTTGGTGTGAACTTGCTCTGTTCCATTCCTAGACTTCTATAAAGCTCAGTACCTATTCTAATCCTTTAGAACTTTGGCCTGCTATGAAAGTTGGCATTGCCACTATTATGATACGCATGTGCAAAGGTGAACTTTTGGGGGATTTTCCACTTGCTTAGAAGTGTCTAAATAACCAGATAGGATTAGCCAATGCAATTGCACTGTTGGAAATTCCTTGTGTGAAATTGGCTAGATAAGTTGGCTTGTATGGGTCTTTTACCTGGGAAAATAACTTAATGTGTCCTTGCATGTTGGACCAGGACTTCACAGATTCTTAATAAAGCATAACTGTAATAAACCTGCATATGTGGCTGTCAGCTTTGGAAGCCATACTTGGCTGGAAGCCTCCGTGCTGCCACCTTCTCCTGTGTGGAAAAGTAGGAGGGGGGGATTTAGTAGAGGGGTTGTCTTTAGACATAACAGCATTCTTCCTTTCGTCAAGGTCAGGCCAATCCTGCATCTGGAGAAGGAGTGGTCGGAGTGCTGCTTCGAGATGGGACGGTTGGCGATTGAAGCATGTGTTCAACTGAGGAGTGAGGGGATGGTTTTGGGGGATTTGATTTACTGAGGAAAAACCTGAATATCTCAGATTCGGGTTTTCCCAGATGTGTCAATTTACCTATCCTAGTAAACAGAACTTTGAAAGATGCTTGCTTCCGAGTTTTTACTTGAGCAGGGGGAGGGGGGCGTTTCTGGAATGCTGGCACTGGCATTTTTCATTCAATCTTAGATAAAGATTTGCCTGCTAATTTGGCCCCATGACTGCTCCTTCATTATTCTTTTTTCAGAAATGGTAGAACAGCCTTCTGTTATGCCATGTCTCACTCTGATCCAGGCATCAGTGGAACTGATCTGAAGCTGAAATTACCATGTTTAAAAAGTTCAGGTCTATTGAGCTATAAAATGACAGTGTTGTAAATTTATTTTGAAAACATGCAGAGGAATAATTGGACAAAGCCTCTATTGCTATTACAGATTTAATTCCAATCAAGTTTCATCCTTAAGCAAGACTTAAAGAGTAAGTTCATCCCAAACAAGGGATATTAGAAAGTTTACTAAAGTTTGATAGATCTGCCTGTTTCTCCCGCTCAGTGGCCATAGAATTTTCTAAGAACTGCTCAAAAAATGTAACAGTATAAAAGGATACACTAAAATGTCACAAAATCTGAGTTATAGCTGGGTATACTCTTATCAGGGATATGTTTATTAATTTTCTTCTTTTTAATAGAGTGTCAGGAATACAAATGTCACATTGCTTAATTTTTTAATTTTAATTTTAATTTAATAGTGATTGGCCTCATTCAAGCAACTATGAATCTGCATACAGACAGGAGGTTGAACAACTAGCCTTGTGGTACAACCAGAACAATCTTGAACTAAATACACTCAAAACCTTAGAAATGGTGGTGGATTTTAGAAGAAAACCTCCTATACTACCGCCTCTTACAACACTAGACAACACAGTATCAACAGTAGAGTGCTTCAAGTTTCTAGGTTCTATCATATCTCAAGACTTAAAATGGACACCTAATATCAAAAACATCATCAAAAAAGCTCAACAAAGAATGTTCTTTCTGCACCAACTCAGAAAGCTCAAACTGCCCAGGGAGCTGCTGATTAAGTTCTACAGAGGAATTATTCAGTCTGTCATCTGCACCTCCATAACTGTCTGGTTTGGCTCTGCAACCAAACAAGACAAACACAGACTTCAACAGATAATTAGAACTGCAGAAAAAATAATTACTACCAACCTGCCTTCCATTGAGGATCTGTATACTGCACTAGTCAAAAAGAGGACTGTGAAAATATCTACAGACCCCTCCCATCCTGGACATAAATTGTTTCAGCTTCTACCCTCAAAAAGATGCTATAGGGCACTGCACACCAAAACAACTAGACACAAGGACAGTTTTCCCTGAATGCCATCACTCTGCTTAACAACTAATTCCCACAACACTGTCAAATAATTTACTGAGACTGTATTGCTATTCTTTTTCTCTTCCTTACTAGTATCTATCTCTTCCCACTTATTACTATAACCATGTTGCTTGTTTCTTTCAATTGTATTGTTTTTGTTTCCTAGTACGATTTGATAGCTTATTAGTAACCTTGACTATCACTAAGTGTTGTATCTTTTTATTCTAGATGAATGTATTTTATTCTCCTTATGCACACTGAGAGTATATACACCTAAGACAAATTCTTTGTGTGTCCTATCACACTTGGCCAATAAAGAATTCTATTCTTTTCTATTTTCTATTCTGTTCTGTTCTGTTCTATTTTCCATGTTCTATTCATGATGGCATGATAGTTCAATGATTAAGATGCTGGGCTTGCCAGCTGGAAAGCTGACAGCCTGAGTTTGGGACATGAGTGCCATGCAATGGGGTGAGCTCCTGTTACTTGCCCCAGCTCCTGCCAACCTAGCAGTTTGAAAGCATGCAAATGCAAGTAGATAAATAGGTACCACCTTGGTAGGAAGATAATAGCTCTCCGTGACATCATGCTGGCCACATGACCGCAGACATGTCTTCAGATAGTACTGGCTCAATGGCCTTGAAATGGAGATGAGCACTGCCCCCTATAGTTGGCAACAACTAGCGGAGTAAAATCCACAAGGACTCCTTTTACTTATTCATACTTTGCTTTTCAAATTTTCCCTTTGAATTGCTGTATTTCTTTTGGAAAATTCAACCTTCAATAATCCGGATTTAAGTTCATACGCAGTCATGAGAACTCAACTTAGTTCACAGTATTATTGAAAGAATTAAACTGGAAAAAAACAAAATTTACTTGCATGATTGAGCTTCTAAGGAAATGCAAGATGTAACACAATCTTATTGCAGGATGAAATGCAATAAGAAACATATGATGGTATATATTTCTCTGGATATTGACTTATGGTGCAGACTGTCTATGTATCCACATCCTTTTTCATGTTTTATGTGACTGGATTGTGTGAAATGCTAACCCTACTTTGCACAGATGGGTGTGTGCATGCCTGTTTTTGCATCTACAAAAGCTCAGTCATAATATGTGATGTTAACTGATGCTGAACCAAAATTAAGGATTATCCCCCAACATTCAATTCAGTTTTATCGACTATAAATAGTGTTTTTTGGTGAAAAAAAAAGTTGATGAAAATTCAGACCAACTCAGTGGGAATCATTCTACCGTATGTATTGTTAGATAAGAAATGAGTGATAAATATAGATGTCAATAAAGGAGAATATTTGTAGCTCAGGGTTGAAATGAGGGAACTAACATTGATGATGTTACCTAGTTTGGGTAATGAAATGTATGTAAAAAATAAGCTCAGAGAGCAGCAAGGACCCTCCAATATAATGTCCTCATTATTTGCTCCCTGATACTACTCCTAAATGCTAGTACAAGCCATCAGAAAGTTCTCTTCCTATAGACTTTTATAAACCAGGAAATGTGGGCAGGTAAATACATCTGTAGGATGATGTAATAAGCGAGAAAGCAGCCTCTACTTTGTAATAATTACATTTTGTTGTTTGACATCAAAAAAATAAATTGTTTCGCAATGCACCGCGTGAATGATGTGGAAAAACGGAAGGATTTTCCCCCCTCTTTTTTGTAGAGAAACAAAGCTTTCAACACTGGAAGATGGGGGTCAACAGAAAATTAATCACAGCTTTCTGAAAGCCAATCTGTGCAAAGTCTGTTGGACTTCTTCAGCAATGGACACCTTGCCAAGGCTGGAACCAGCAAAGCCTGAAGATTTTCCAAAGGCAGTCATGGAAATGTTTACTTACATTCCCAACTGCTGCCGCCTTTCACACAGATTGACACATCTAAGCTATTCTCTCTTGTGTTGTCCAGTGTTTTGAGGTGGAGACCATCTTGGAGACATTATGATATATCTTTCTTTCCAGAATAATATGTGAATAGCTTAAATTACTTTGCATACTGGAGTACCTATAGCTTGGAACAACTCGCAGGCCTTGCAGGTTGCAGGCCTTGCTGCTTCTCCCCAAATAAGGTCACTGAATGGAAGAAGTTAGTCTGTTATATATTTTCTGTTGTTGCTGAAAAAATGGGCATTTTGAAATTGAGAGCTCCTCTCCAAATACACATCTTTAATGTGTATTCAGCCTTAAATGTCCTACATATAAAAGGGAAGGCATTCAAAACCATACGTAATTGAAAATTAGTACCAGAACTTAAAAATAATTCCGATTTCCTAAGAAGCCATTTTTTTAACAGTGTACAATTACACACATGAACTGTTGGGCAGATGCATGGAGAAGACATGGTTTGAAAATGAGAAAAACTGTTTTCTTTCTCAACAGCATGTGGGAGCAAATTCAAAGCCATTTATGTTTCCTAACCACAAAGCTTTTTTTAAAAAAAAATATAAATGTTCTGTTTTGCACAGGACAGATGTTGTCTACAAACTAGTTACAACCTAGTTACAAATCCAAGGGCAGTTGAATCCAACTTCCTGCTTGAAGAAACACATCCAGACAATAAAGCTGTGCAGTAGCAGCCAACTATGGACCTGTTTTAAAAAAATGGAAAGGCTGTGGTAGGGCTGTTGCATCCAATGGGAAGATAATGAACTGCAATCATTTTAAAAACTGAATTAGAAAATGAAATGATTCAAACAAAACATGCACTCATACATTATAAAATTAATTTGAAAAAAGTATAAGAATCACTTTTTGTTATAGATTTGATATACACTGGTCACAAGTTGTCACCCAATTATCTGAACCAGCAGAGAGTTGCGTAGTCTTATACAGACAGCTGTTGTTTGTTTGGGTTTTCTTTTCATAATTGTCATATGCTTTGAATTTACAAAGGAGGAAAACATCAGATTCGCCAAATAGGAAGGCACAGTCTTCCTATTTAGTAGTAATCTCGATGACATAATTATTTAAAACATAGGTCACTGTCAGCAGACAGTTATCAAGAATAATTCATATTGAACATATTGAAGGTATTTTCTGAGTAGATCGTGTATATGCGGTCATAAGAGGTGGCTTGTTGGAGTAGATCAAAAGATCTAACGTTGTTTTGAAGAATCAGAACAATTTCATTCGTTCGTTCGTTCATTCATTCATTGATTCATTCATTCATTCAATTTCTATAGGTGCCTATCTTAGTCAGTGACTCTGGGAGATTTACAATTCAAAAAAATATATTACAATCAAAATACTGAAAACATTTTAAAGCAATAAAAACATCCAAAATATACATGGCAGCTAGGATACTTGTGCAGTTAGCAATACAACCAGGAAATGGGACCCTTGACATATTCAGCACTCCAGGCTTGGGAACATTTTTTTTTTATTTTTTTATTTGTCAAACACAACAGTATATATAAGTATAAGCATGAAATAACCATATGAATTGGATACAATCAAAGGGAACATTAGGACAGGAACGGTAGGCACGCTGGTGCTCTTATGCACGCCCCTTACAGACCTCTTAGGAATGGGGTGAGGTCAAAGCTTTGGGGATTTTGGGAGGAGACCACAGAGTCAGGTAGTGCATTCCAGGTATTAACAACTCTGTTACTGAAGTCATATTTTCTATAATCAAGATTGGAGCGGTTCACTTTAAGTTTAAATCTATTGTGTGCTCGTGTATTGTTGCGATTGAAGCTGAAGTAGTCTTCAACAGGAAGGACATTGTAGCAGATGATTTTATGAGTTATACTCAGGTCATGCCGAAGGCAGCGGAGTTCTAAATTTTCTAAACCCCGGATTTCAAGTCTGGTGGCATAAGGTATTTTATTGTGATCAGAGGAGTGGAGAACTCTTCTTGTAAAATATTTCTGGACATGCTCAATTGTATTAATGTCCGAAAGCCAAGTTTTTAGGGTCTTACAAAAGGCTAATAGGATTTGAGCCATTCTGATCTCTGAAGGCAGGATGTTCCACAAAGCAGGGGCTAGTTTGAGAGAAAAACAACCCCCACCCCGACTTTTAGTCCTTGTCAGTTGATACTTTTTGGCTGACAGGATCTACAGCAAAGGTGATTGGTCTACAATCTAGTTTTAACCATACTTCATTTACCTGTTTTAAAGATTTTAAGGCAATTGCTGTAACATAGACCTTGGTCCCAAATTCAGGGAATTAGCACCCTCAGAGAACTCCCAGAGAATTGCAATTCACTTTATGCAAAGCCTACAGTCATCTCTATCGTAAAAGGACTCTACGGAGTTTTTTCTCTTCCAAATAAATACTACTTTTGAGCAGACAAAAACACCTTTACTTCACAAAAGTTCTACAGTTCTACTGTTTTCTGCAGTAGAAAAAAACAGTAGAGACCCACAGTATCACACAGGTACAAGGATATCTTTAAATAACATTAAGTTCTGGAACTCACTAAGAGGTATCTTTTTGTGCTGCATTTTGATTGCATTGTGATTGCATTTTGGGCACTTGGCAACAGGCCCACATTTAGGGCCATTTGCAGCATCCTTCTGTCACATGACTACAATTTACATATTTTTTGGCCAGAAACCTGTGGTTACTTCTGATAAAAAGTCTATTTAAAGACTGAGGATTCACTTAAGACAATCACACACACAAAAAAAGTCATGTGGGTCATGTGATGACCAGTTTAACAGACATGAATTATGACTGTAATTCTGGGCTAACTTTATGTTTGAAAGTTGAGGACTAAACCCAATCTAATCCTTCTCCTCCATTAGAAAATGTGCATAGTAACATCTGTCTCTACAAAAGACTTTGTAAGTTCAGCTCACATTAAATACTAATAGTATTTTTGACCTAATAATTTTTTTGAAAAAAAATAAGTATTACACTAATAATATGTGTTCACTTTCCAATTAATATTTGGGTTTGAAGGAACTCTTCCTAGGACAGCAATAAAAGAAAAGCAAAATAGACCCTACAGTTCACAAGAAGCTACAAAAATATGTTGTGGGGCAGACACTTCACCACAATCTATCAACAAAAAGGAAGGAATTTGCTTATTGGGAAGAAAACTCATAGTTCCTGAGGAGAACAGAGCTGCATATACAAGACTTATTTTTAGGTCATTGGCAGTCCAGATAGTTCCTCTATCAGAAGAGAATTGTCAACAATTTCCCTTGTCTACTGTCTTCTCATTTTATTTGCTCCCATGTTTTAATTCTTCGCTGCTTTAAATGCATTCCAATTTCATCAACAGTTTATATTCTGTGCTCCACTTTCTCATCATATGGACCTGCTGCAGATTGCAAGCTGGAATAGGTACCTGCCTTTCTGTTTTTGTCTCTACCAGTTGGGATTCTGACATAATCCACAATAGCCAACGAAGTAGTAATGGCAGGATGGTGATTGTATTGGAGGTTTTCAGAGTGTCATTCCATGAGAATTTAATGGATTCTGTGACAAACAAAAAGCAAAAAAAACAAGTTCACTTCAAACACAGCCAATTTTCCATCCCTACAGATTTTTCTCTTGATCAGGAGAAATTGGAAAGTTTTAATAAGCAGTTTTTTTCACCAGAAGAAACTTCCTGTAAATTAAAAAGTTTAAAGAGAGCCAGTAGTGGTTAAAGCACCAGGCTAGAAACCTGGAGATAGTGATTTTTTGTTCCACCTTAGTCACAAAGCCAGTTGGGTGCCCTTGGGTCAGTCACTCACTCCAAGTCCTAAGAAGGAGGCAATAGCAAACCACTTCTGAAGAATCTTGCCAAGAAAACTGCAGGGACTTGACTCGGCAGTTTCTGAGAATTGTAAGTTTTTTGCAAACGGTGAAAGAAAGAGCCTATGTAGATAGATTCTTCTACTTATATACAATTGCTACAAATAAGTATAAATATTAAATTTATGCCTTTTCTGTTTGTATAAATACCCAGCCATAGTAGTAGTATATTGCAGTACTTTAAAAATACATCAAAAAACACAACCTTTTAGAGATTTCTGTTGGATCAGAATGTACCCACAGCTAATCCATAGATTAATCCCTCTCTTATGTTACAGGTTTATGAGGGCCAGATGGTTTAATTCCCGGGGGAAAGCAATTCTTCCCCTTTGTGGTTAAACAGTAAGGGAGAAATTTCCTCTTATTGTCTTTTGACTTTCTCTAGGAGAAATAGATACCATTGGCAAATCAAGAATTTAAGACCACACATGCAAAATTATGGGGTTATTTTCTAGAAACAAGAAGCAATGTAGTCTACATATATTTCTATGCTGTTTTTAGTCTGTATGTGCTCAAAACATGCACCCAATTTTTCTGAAGCTGAATCACCATCTTATATGGCCCTAATTATCATCCCTTTCTTCTCATTCCCTTTTTTAAAACCTAAACCTTTTCTTTAGGCCAAACACCCATCTGTATCTTTTTAAATTTACCATTCTGTATTCCTAATAAAGTCTAAAAAAAGATCAAGCCTTTCCCCCCGCCCCCACATCAGTTTATATCCTGAATTTTTCCCTTAAAACCTGCCATCCTGTGTCCATCTTTAGAAGGGATGAACAAAATATGTTGGGAGTGTATGCCAAAAGTATACAGTATGCTTCCAGCAGATAAACCCAAGGCCTGAATGTCATCCAGCTGCCCAGTGGTAGCAAACAGCAGCTAAACAAGGCAACAGCAATACAGAGAAATAACAGAGGCATATAGTTATATGGGGCGTGGTGGCTCAGTGGCTAAGACGCTGAGCTTGTCGACGGAAAGATCGGCAGTTCAGCGGTTCGAATTCCTAGTGCTGCTGTGTAACCGGGTTAGCTCCCATTACTTGTCCCAGCTTCTGCCAACCTAACAGTTTCAAAAGCACGTAAAAATGCAAGTAGAAAAAATAGGGACCACCTTTGGTGGGAAGATAACAGTGTTCCATGTGCCTTTGGCATTTGGTCATGCCAGCCACATGACCACGGAGACATCTTCAGTCAGCACTGGCTCTTCAGCTTTGAAACGGAGATGAGCACTGCCCCCTAGAGTCAGGAATGATTAGCACATATGTGCGAGGGGAACATTTACCTTTACCTTTATGGTTATTTTACTGACAATGGAAAAGGCATTATTTCATTCTTCAAGGAAGAAGACAATGATAAGCCCTGTGTTTTAACATGAAAATCATATGGATAGATAATGTAAAGTGATAGATAACCTAGTGCAGGACAATGGGTTCCGTATTTTAGAAAGCCCTCAATATGCATCTGAGAAAAAGCTGAGGATCTTTTGAGGTACTAATGGTGTTTATGATTTATTGCTAGATTAAAGCCTCTAGGACGTCTGGTTGATGTTGTTCCCATTCAGGAAAAGAAAATCCCAAACAGCAAAGACAGATTTACAAGGGAAACATCTGTAGAAGTAAAAGTTGGACTTTGAAAAAAAGCAGATAGAAAGACTGTTGACACTCTTGAACTTTAGTGTTGGAGAAGTTCCTGGGAAGAGCATGGATATCTGAGAAAGCAAACAAATAGATCATAGAATAAATCAATCCACACTTGAGGCAAAAATGACCAGCCTCAAATTGTTATATTTTGGAGACATTATAAAGAATCCTAGTTCCCTTGAGAAGTATATAAAACTGAAAAAAAAAGGGAAAGAACAAGAAGAGGAAAAGAATCAACAGAAAGGTGGATGATTCAATTATTACAGCAATAAGATGCATTGGAACACCTGAAGGGGACAGAGAAGGACTACCTATGTGATTGCTAAGAGATGACTATGTACATAAACAAAGTCAAGTATTTCTACTATTAGATTTCATAAATTTCATTAGATTATATAACTTAAATGTGTGAATTGTTTTTTAAAAAGTTCTAAAAACAGGATCTTTTAGTTCCAATTCTTTCTTTTTCTTCTCTCTTATTTGTTTGAAAGATGGTCTCAAATTTAAGCCAAAGTCCTAGGATATTATTATACCTATACAGTTAGCTTTTCACATACTTTACAGTACTAGTTCTTTTAAGTAGAAATAACTTGCAGACAGGAAAGGAAAAAAGGGAAACAAAACTAAACATCCATTTAAGGCAGAAGGGATTATATCTGTATCCTCCTGAGGTTTCTTAAAAAACACAGTTGATTAAGGTTAACAGCCACAGCATTGTCACTGCCGCGTATGTTGTTAAAGAGAAAAGTTACATCCAGCACACAAGTACGGTTATATAAAGTAAATTGAGCAATTATGTGGTAGTCACTGATATATAACTCAGTAGATGGTGCCAAGGAAACAGAATCATAATATAATATTTGCGGAGTAAATACAGTGCAGTAAATTTGTCTCATATCAGGCAAAACCTTGGCACATATGTTCTTTATTTGGAATTGGAAGAACTATATTGTTTAAAAATCACTTTCAATTCTTCTTAATTTTTAAAAATTCTGACATTATTAAATTTAGCTGTTCTAAAGACCAAGAAGTTTGGCAATTAATGGCACTCTCTTTGTATGTAACACTAGTCATGTATTATATTTTATCCAAATTTTAGAACAGGTTATGCAAGAAGTAGCTATTCAATTGACAAGCATAACTTAATAATTCTCTGCAGGAGAAAATGCCAATTTGATATAGATAAGTGTTCTAGATATTGCAAGTTGAGACACAAAATACAAAACCTGCAGTGTTTGTTCCACAGTATCCAGCAATAATGTGAACAAGCAGCTTACCTAATATAATCCATATACACTGTACTACTTCAAACTGTAAGTTTTATTTTCACATAAGAATTATGTAATCTAGGTTTTCCAGTGAAAAGCAAGTCTACATTCCTACATTCTCTTAGGACTTAGTAATATTTCTCTTCAACATTTAGGTTGTAAACTGCACAGAAAGGGAATAATTTTATCAAATATTACAAGAAACTTTCTAAGAAAGAACACTTTATTTTGAGATTCTTCTTCCTGTATTAACATAACATTATTAAATATGACTTCATGAGGAAAAAAGACCACACCAAAAATCAAAATTAAATTTAGCATTAAAACTTTCCAAATGACAGTGACAAAGTTTATCAACACTTCTCCAGTTCTTTTACAATATTCCTTCATTGAATATTCCTTGATTGAATGCTGGTTTGAAGCCCCTGCTTGTAATGATACCTTGGTCACAGCTGTCTCAGAAGGAAGCCTTATGCTAAAACCTGATGGTGATGATGCAGTGAGATCCAGGGGATGAATCAACCCGTAGCCACATTCTGTTTTACTCTGAGGTCTGGTAAGGACAATGTTCATTGAAATCTTTTATCATTCACTCTGGCATTAGATGTGTTCAAGTTATTCAAAAATGCACTTAGCAGTATCAGTCAATAAAAAATAGATTTTTACAATAAAAAGTAGATTTTACAAAACTGCATATTTTTAGCAAAAAAAGAAAAAACACAAAAGCACAGACATAAATTATTCAATTTTCATCCAAGTGAAAGAAGTTAATAACTTATTATGATCACTGATCAGTACAAATACCATTGCCAAAATGGTACCTTATGCTTATCCCATAATACCACATTTGAGACTGAAGATAGTCATTAATTTAATTTGGTTGAAACCTCTTGGCCAGTTACGATGCAAACTTTCAGAATTATTGCTTCCTCTTAATTGTCTTCAGATTCAACACTGCCTTTGTGTGTTCAAATGTCAGCATACCATAAAATTGTAAGCTTCAGTGATACTTCCTGCAGAATTAATATTTTAAAACAGTTCCAGACTTGTTTTTCAGGGGGTCTATTTGTTATTTGCAAATATAAATTGTCTGACTGGAAATGTCATGGGTTTTTTTTATCTAGTGCTATTAATCTATCCAAAGTGAAACCATTTGAAGCTGTTTTTGTATCCAAAGAGTAACATTTACTTATGAAATATTTAATATAATAAAAAACCTTATGTAATTATTGAACAGGAAGTTTACAATGGGGTTTAGAACTGACTTTAATGTATATGTTGACATTTGTAAATGGCTCAGAGAATGCTGTAAAGCATCATGGAGTGATATACAAATAGTCCTCGACTTCCAACAGTTCATTTAGTGACCATTCAAAGTTACAATGGCACTGAAAAAATGACTTATGACCACTTTTCACACTTACAACCATTCCAGTATCCCCACAGTTACGTGATCAAAATTCAGACACTTGGCAACTGGTTCACACTTATGACCGTTGCAGTGTCCCAGGGTCATGTGATCCCATTTTGTGACCTTCTGACAAGCAAAGCCAATGGAGACACTAAATTCATTTAACAACCGTGTTACTGACTTCACAACTGCAGTGATTAACAACGGTGGCAAGAAATCCACTTACCAACTTAGCAACAGAAATTCTGGGCTCAATTGTGGTTGTAAGTTGAGGACTATCTGTATAAATCTAAGCGCTATTGCACTGCCCTGTTTTCCTGGATTTTCCTGAAATGTTTTATTCCATGAATAGATTAATTTCTCTTTACGAATAAAATTAGGTACAATCCAATTGAATTAGTTTTCCTGATTGCAGCTGAAAAAGTGCATTTATTTTCCTCAAAAACCATCAATAGTATTGAACTTCAAACTAATTTGTCTAGTAGAGTAGATTTATTCTCTGCTATGGATTGAACTCCTTCTCACCTTGCCAACTGTGTTTTCTGTATAGATGAAGAGATCTTGATGCAATAAGAAATGCCTAGTTGACTGTGTCTGATCTTTAAAAACTGAGGTTGAACCTGGTAAGAACTTGGAGGGGTAGCCATCAGGAAATTCCTGGGGTGGATTAAACTGGGAAATAAAAATATTCCTGAAAGATGCCATTTCTGTGCTGCTGCTAAGAAAACATAAAGTTATCAAGGATCAAGTTCAATTCAAAAGAGGCTTTACCTAGGTTGGTAAATAAATTTTCTCTATTATAGATGACAGCTAGCTAACTATACTTGGAAAATACCTTAAAGACAGCACAGAAGAGCTGGCAGGGCTTTGGAAATATATTATACTTACTGTAGTATAAAAGTATTTGGCTGAATTTTTTGCTCAGGATTTTGCAGACTGAATGTCTTTAGAAATTTTGATAAATGTGCAGAATAAGGAAGCAGTGGTGGAGGGATGAGTGTCCCATTATTCTTCAGGTATTTTAAATTGCAATCCCATTGATTTGCAGTGGAATGTTTTAAAAAATATATTATTTATTTATTTATTTATTTAGGTTTAGTTGCTATTTCCCCTCCATTAGGATAAGGGCCTTCCTGAAAATCTAAAATGGTGGCCATAATTCTGAAGACACATTAAAACAAAGGAGTACATTAGACAAAGGTAGACCAGCTCTCCCCACCTAACTCCTATACAACTGGCAAGGCCCTAGAGCAGTGATGGCTAACCTTTTTGCCATCGCATGCCAGGAGGGGCGGAGTGAGAGGGGTTGCACGCGTGCCTGCCTACACCCATAATTCTATGCGCCCAGCCCCTGCGCATGCGCGCGCTCCCTACACTCCCCCCCTCCCCCGGCTCCTGGCACGCGATGGCCTGGTAAGCCCGTTTTTCTCTCTCACCTGGCTCCAGAGCCTTTCTAGGAGTCTGGGGAGGGCAAAAACAGCCTTCCCCACCTCCCTGGAGATCCTCCAGAGGCCGAAAATTTGCCAATTTCCAGAGGGACCAGAAGGCCCAACTTTTGCTGTCCCCAGCCTCCAGGGCCTCTCTAGGAGTCTGGGAAGGGTGAAAATGGCCTTCCTCACCCCCCCGGAGGTCCTCCAGATGCCAGAAATGGCCCTTTGCCAATATGATATGCTGTTATGGCTACGTGTGCCACCTGTGGCACATGTGCCATAGGTTCACCATCATAGCCCTAGAGCTTCACCAAAAATGCCCTAATGTTTAAAATGTTTTAATGTAAAAAGAAGGGGAGAAGTGACTGATTTCCTAGAATTCAGGCACTTCCCTCCTTACCTAGAAGTAATCATAACCAATCCAATTTATCTTTGCCCTGACTACTTTTTGTACTGAATTGAATACAATTCAATTTTCAAAACTTTCAACTTTCAAAAAGTTCAAAAACTGCACAAATAACTTTGTTGTTTTTCATATATAATTTTTAAAAAATCCACTCTGATTAATGGCATGAAATTCTTTCCTCTTCCTATTTTTCTAAGCCCAACCCACTTCACAAGGTTGATGCTATGAGGAGGAAGAATTATGTTTGCCACCTCAAGTTATGTATAAAAATAATAAAGGCAGAATTTAAACAAACAGCATTAGAAAGAATTCCATAAGCCAAGCTCTGTAGGACATCCGAGTTGGGTTGTTTTAAAACATAGCTGCCATCTTTTGATGGTGCAGAGTTTTAAAATATTATGGAAATGAAAGGAAACATATGGAGTGTGACACACATACATATTCCAATTTCTAATGTAGATTTCATATTATTTGTAGGATTTCTGAGGAAAAATAAAAAATAAAATAAAATAAAATAAAAACTCATGCTCCCTCTTCAACCGCAAACACATTGGAATGATGGAGTTTTCTCAGAGTCCTTTTCTTAATAAAATAGGGACATCTTGTTTCTTCTCCAGAAGAAGAGCCTCATCCTTCATTTTACAAAAATTTCAAACTGAAAGGAATTAACATGAATTATTGCTTCAACTTTAAGCAAAACAAGAATAGGAATTTAAATTTAATGTCCAGCTGTCCATAAACTGGAGAGGTTGGGGGAACAGAAAAGTTAATGAGCTCACTCGAAAACATAATGTAGTCTGGCTGGGTAAATGGAGATTTTAAATCTGGAATTAATCTGAGGCATTGCAAAATAATCCAATAAGATCTATTTAAAAATCAATGATATTTGAATGAATTCCATTATTTATTGCATATCGCTGCTTTATCATGTTGTACTAAACCATTTGTCGCTGAAAGCAGAACTTGCATTTCACTATTTCTGCTCAACCAATGCTTTATTTTAATCTATGTTATATTGAATATCTAATTCAGATCAATATTATGAATTAAAATGGTTTTGAAATGGGCCTAAATCTGTTAGTTTATAAACTCTAAACCTTGATAATTTTGGATTTATGCACTGGAATGTATTTTATTTTGGAGTGCCTCAATAGACCAATTACAGTTTGCAAGATCCTAATGTAGCCCAATTAGCTAAACTATAAAAATGTAAATAATAAGTAAATAAATAAATAAACTTTGTAAATAAATGCCACAATTAAATGTAGAAGATCAAGAAACCATCAGCATTCTGAGTCAGATGTGTGACATGATATGGCAGCCATCTGTTCATATTAGAGGCCAATTCTTCCTCTAATTCAGATAGATTAGCAATAGAGAAAGAATTGCAAACATGTCAAAATGCTGAAGTAATGAAGTGGTGAAAATAAACACACATGAACAAAATGTAGTATTATTTTGTATGAAGGGTAGTTTGGCTTTGATTCCCCCACCCCCTTTTTGTTTTTTTACTAGCCACCTTACAAATCCAAGAACAATTGGGAATGAAGAAAGAAGTTGATATTAAAAATAAGTATTCTACTGATTGGGCTTGCAGATTGGGCTACTATATGGATAAACTATAGTTGGTGGGGTTCACACAATATACCTAAAGCAATAAATGTTGTTGATCTTTCTCTTTTGAGTCATCATATATGGAAATCTTTCTTCCAAAGTGGATTCTCTTTCCAAAGTTTTTTATCTTAAATTTATTTTGGGGAAAAAAGTCTTTTCATCCTATGACACGCAGCAGAATTTACTTCTAGTCTTATGTTAGTTGATTTTGGTACATCTCCTTATTGTTATTATTACCCTGCTTCCCCGAAAATAAGACATCCCCTGATAATAAGCCCAATTGGACTTTTGAGCGCGTGCGCTAAAATAAGCCTCCCCCCGAAAATATTTAAACGCAGAGCTGGAAATCAGATAAGACAGCAAGAGGAACCCCATCTTGTTCCATGCACCCCAAAATACTAAGATCTCCCCAAAAATAAGGCCAAGCGCTTATTTCAGGGTTCAAAAAATATGAGACAGGGTCTTATTTTCAGGGAAACACGGTATTGTATTAGAAAGGCAGAGTGTTGTGAAATGCATGTACCTGTTCTCATTTTTGCTAAATTGTGTCCTTTGATGTGAAAGTCTTACATGCCTTGAAGAATATAATAGCAATAGCACTTAGACTTATATATCACTTCATAGTGCTTTACAACCCTCACTAAGCAGTTTACAGAGGGTTTGTTGAATGATAATTTGCAGAATTCACAGCAAATAGGCATTCTGAGAATTATGGTCACACTCATCATTACCTCCCCTAGTTTAGATAGGCTGATCTATTTTTTTCCTTTCTAAGGATAAGGATAAGGTGGCTGAAAGTTCCAAACTCAACATTCAGCTGCTCCAGAAAAGGGATTTTGCCTTCTGTGTTTGATCAATATTTATATTTTTTTGGAAGGATTCACATGTGAGTGCCCATGGGTCTGAATCAGTGGTGGGTTGCCCCCCGGTTCAGAGCAGTACTATAGAGCTGGTAGTAAAACCGGTGGGAGGCTCTGCCCACTGACCCAAACGTCATCAAAACTCTTCTGTGCATGCGCACGTGCGGGCACGATGCGAACCAGTAGTAAAGGTAAGTAGAACCCACCCACCCCGGTCTGAATCTCATTTTTTGTCCATTAATAAAAGTGAAGCCCCTCAGTTTGCTGTGCTTGCCATCTTTTCTCTTTATTTTTTAAATTTTTATTCATTTTTATTGCTATCACTTTGTTTCATTGCTGAGAGCCACCCAACGGTAGGATTCTCTTCCCTAATAATTTCTTCCAACAACCTGTTCACCAAACTGCTCAGAGAATTAACAACCAGCTCTCCCGAAGTGGTGCGAACTGCCTGAATCCTACCACTGGAGCCACCCAGACCTGCTGAGAGTCGGGTGGCATACATATTTAATTATTATTTATTAGATGACTCAAAGTATTTTACTTGGATATTTAAAAAGATAGTGGAGGAGATATGCAAGGTATAAATGCTACAGCATTTGGGTTTTTTTGTTTGTTTATTAAACTTACAAGCCCACTGCATTCTGATGACTCTTGGTAGCGTTCAAACAAGGGACAACGAGTGAAGGAAATTCAGTTATTATCAATGCCTGAAAAAGGCTGTCCCAGTTTGTACCTCTTTTGGTACAGGAATCATCATAACCACAATGGGAGCCATTCTTTTCCCCAAATATATTTGTCGTATTAATGTGGTTCCAGAGGACTACTCTTTGGGGAGTGTTTTAAAAAAGGTTTCTGCTCATTCTTGGGTTTGCTTCTCATAGCAACAGAAAGAATGTGCAAGGGTGTCATAATAATCCTCCATTAAACCTGTAGTATTTAAATTTTAATGCCATAATTCAACAGCTGACAAAAGCCCATTGAAAAGAGGAAAAGAGCCAGCCCCATTTTCTCAGCAGTGATGCTATAGCAACACAGAATGAATTTGGGGTCACAGAGCAAGCAGTCTCTAAGCTTCACTTGTACTTTCTGGCTCAACAGTTTTACCAAAATAATGTTTTTGAGCGGCCCACTCCAGAAAATGTGTAATTTTAAAAACAGGGCAATATATGAAAAGGAGCAAATATAGAAAATGCAGCTTGGGCAAAGTTTTTAGGACAACTCACCAAAATAAATAGTTTTAGAGGGTTTTTTGTGTTAGTTTATCTTTTCTTTTGGAGGGCAAGGGAGATGAAGAAGAAGGAGAAGGAGAAGGAGAAGGAGAAGGAGAAGAAGAGGAGGAGAAGGAGGAGGAGGAGGAAGAGGAGGAGGAGGAAGGGGAAGGAGGGGGAGGAAGAAGGGATGATCTAATCTAAATGTGTTAAAAGAGCTATGAATTTAAATTCTAAACTGTAATAAACAAGATCTGACTTTTTGGGGTTTACTTTTTCCCAGACACCTAGTAAACAGACAGTGATTTCAGTTGAGCAAAAATAAATAAAAATTTGAGATGTAATTATTTTTAAAGACTCCAACAATGAAAAAAACCTTTCTGCTTTTATTTTTAATTTCCCAAGATACACTGTTCACTTGATGCTCTTTAGTCTGACGTTAATGAACTGTTTTTAATTTATACAGTAAGTTTGAAATACTAATACCAGCCTAAATGTCAAGCCAGTAACCAGTCCCAACTTTCTTCTTGCAAATGTATGGATTACGACTGCAGAATTCTTAGCAAAAGTTATGCTGGCTGAGGAATTCTGGGAATTGTAGTTCATCATATACCACAAGAATATACAGATTGAAAAAGGACAATGTATGTATTAATGATCCTGCATGTATTAGCACGCCATCAAGTAGAGAACTCGGTTTATACCCAATCCCTAATGAAAAAAAAATATTTATATAAATTGAAATATATGAAATATAAGTCTCTGATTATGGAATACTGAACACAAAATGACAGTAGTGTCCTTACATATCAGGTAATGCAAAATTTCACCATGAGAGATAATATTCTGCTATGTTAGGTTAGAATCTATTAGATGTAATACATTAAAAGTCAAAATCAATTTTACTATGATCTAGTTATGAACCACTATGATTTCACTATGATCACTTTCAAGTAAGCCATGTTATGGAAAGCATAGAAATGCAGCAATAGATAATAAACCAAGAAAGAAATGGTGTGAGATAAGAAAAGAAAATAAATAGCTAAAATTAATTTTTACAAACATCTTTCTTATACATTAATTATACCCATACTTTGCCTTTTTTTCTTGAAAGTGTTCACCTCTCTTTTTTTGAGGATCTCCATCCATCCACTGTTTTTGGTTTTTCTTTTCTACTCAACCCATTTACTTCTCTTTCATATACTTGATGTATATTAGGGGCGGATTTCAAATCTCATCGGTTCGCTTGTGCATGTGTGTGCACGCGGGGCACTTCTGCACATGCGCAGAAGTGTCCAGGTGGGTGGGCAGAACCTCCCACTGTTGCCACTACTGGTTCACCCGATCTGGTGCAAACCAGTAGCAACCCACCACTGATATATACTAATCCTCATTCATTCTCCCTAAATAACTAAATCAACTCAAGATATTTTCTTCTTGTGTATTGACTTGTCAGAGATCTACAATCATTATTGCACACATTTTAGTATCCCAATCCCAGTGTTTTAAACCTATCATTACAAGTATCCTGACACACTTAACTTTTATTTGCCATTAAAAAAGATGAGTATAAGTAATTTCTTAGCCATTTTTGCTTCCTTCATTCTTTCATTCCTTGCAAAAGACCATACCTAACTGCCTTGTACTACCATGTACCTCTTAATTGTTTTTCCATGCATTTTTCTTCCTTTAGTAACCATTCAACCAAGGTGCATAAAGTCACTTCCTGGCTTTTGTTTATTCCCATTTATATATAAATTGCCAGTGTTGCTGATTCTCTTTTTCCGCCAAAAAAACCACAACTACTCTGATTTTTTATTCATTAGGTTTTGGGTCTATATTCGTCATTGCATCATACAATACCACTAACTAATTCATTGCAAATGAATTCACTAAATTTGCTGAATACCACTAATTCATTGCAAATCATTTGGGTTATATATTTTTTTTTACTTCTATCATATAACCACTCATTGCACTCAATAATCATATTGATGCAATACATTCCCTTATACAAACCTAGTCATTTTATCATACACCCTGATTGAACAAACATGTAATTACCCTTTGTATTTCATATTCATATTCATACATTTTATTAATTAATTAATTAATTCATTTAATTAATTAATTAAATTTATATGGTCATCCACGTCATATTCATTTGGTAAATGGTTAAAAGAGAATTTCTCAATAATCTGTTCAAAAGGCCATATTTTACTCTGTAATATTTTCTCATTGTCACCTTTCCCATCAGGTATACTTAAACTTTTTTTAAAATGCATTTAAGGTGGTTTGCCTAACCTCTTTCCAAGGTTGAAAGGGAGTATAAATGCATCTTTTTTTCGTCTGCAGCCTTTTGCGTTTTTATTCTTGCTGTTAAGTATTTGCATCCAGTAATGATCATAACACTAGGTTATTATTTTTCTTGGTTTTGTTTTTAATGAAGGCATGGCCCCATTTGGCCTGGAGTTCCAAAACCGCACTTGAATTACTCAGTCTGGTATTTATTCAGTGGACCAGATGGTGAACTTTATTTCCTGGCATTTAATAGTTTATCCATCGATGATAGTCACATAACCTTTGTCTGAATCAAGGTATTGTTGAAAATCAGCCAGCACTGCTATTTGCAAGTACTACTTTGCTTTCTGGAAAGACAATACGAAGCAGTAAATATAGTTATTAACAGAGAAATTAGGCCAAAATTAGGTGTCCTATGTGCAACTTCCTTCCTTTATTGCGAATAAATGAGTAGTCGAATGTAGCCTTGTACTGTAATTATGACCTCTTTGGCTACATTTTCCATAGAAATAGAAACAACCACATTTGACCTGCAAAGGTTAGGAAAGAAAAACTTAAAGTTGTTCCTTTCTCTTCTCCTTTTCCAAATCTATTAAAATTAATTCACATATTTCAAAGGTTATTCTTGATGTGTTAAAAGTAGATGAATGATAATGTCACATTTTTCCCTGTTTCCTCTTGATCTTAAAGTAGATATAATAATAATAATTGAACTGAAAGCCCTACCAGAGAAAGTGAATCATGAAAAAAGAACAAGAAAAAAAAACACCACTTGACCTGTCTTGCATGACCTCCAATGCTCCAAGAATAAACTGCCAATCCCGATTCCAAAGCATGACTCAATTCATACTAGAAGAATTGTCATTTTATTGCTTTAAAAATAAACCAACCATTTCTCATCAGGTTAGTGTATGGCTTTTTCCTCCTGCCTCTAACAAGAAAATACCCAGCCATGATGGTGCATGCGAGCCTCTTTTAATACCTTTGGCCTGAGCAGCCAATTATTAATATGGTTTAGTATTACAGACAATGTGCAGTATATATGAGCACAGAGTAGTTGATGCGGACCTAGTCCCATGGCAAAATGTCAGCAGCGAAAGTCTTTCAAACGAACTCTCAGCTACTGAATTCAGAGATCAGAGTGGGAAAACATAACAATTCCAACTTGAATGACAATAACATTCTTCTTGTAGTTAATTTTGGCAGGGAGACTATGTTAAAAAAATTCTTATTATTCCAATGTGGTGCCACTGCAAAGAACACATTTTTCTTTACTATAGGAATGGGCCTATTATTTACTCTTACGTCTACAAAGTGTGAATGTAAGACGGTGCTTGGCATGTTCTTTCTTTTCTTCTGAAAATATGTCATGAATATTAAAATATTCAAAAGGTTTTTAGCAGTCGAACATGCCCCATAGGCAGAATTTCATGCATAAAGTTTGCTGTAGTAGAAATTTGAAATCTAAAAATATTTTAGACAGAGAAGAAAGAAAAACAAGAAAAACAAGAAAAACAATAGGACAGGAATGGTAGGCACGTTTGTGCGCTTATGCACGCCCCTTATGGTCCCCTTAGGAATGTGGTGAGGTCAATAGTAGACAGTTTTTGGTTGAACATTTTAGGATTATGGGAAGAGACCACAGAGTCAGGTAAAGTATTCCAAGCACTGATGATTCTGTTACAGAAGTCATATTTTCTGCAATCTAGATTAAAGCGGTTGACATTAAGTTTAAATCTATTGGTTGCTCTAGTATTATTGCAATTGAAGCTGAAGTAGAATGTGAAGGAGAATAACTTGGCCAGTTAGAATTTGCTGTAACCAGTCCAGGAAATATTTTAGTGAGAATGCTTTGAGTTGTTTGATGCCTGGCCTGACGTTAAGCAATTTAGTCATAGCTTCCCAGCAACCAAGGAAAGGCACCTGGCAGGAATACTGCTTGGGATGTGACGTAAAAGATTTGCACCAAGATTATCCCGCCATTGTCAAATTATTGACTGAAAATGGTCTTTAGATGGTACCATATGCTTGGAGGACTACATTTCTCCCTAATATTATGGGTAGGGGCAAAAAAAAGTTATTTTAATTTACTTTTCCCTGAAATGTAACTACAACAGAGAGCCAATTTGGTGTAGTGGTTAAGGCATCAGGCTAGAAACTGGAGACTGTGAGTTCTAGTTCTGACTTAGGCACAAATTCAGCTGGGTGACTTTGAAGCAGTCACTTTCTCTCAGCTCTAGGAAGGAAGCAACAGCAAACCACTTCTGAAAAACCTTTCCAAGAAAACTACAGGGACTTGTCCAGGCAATTTCCAAGAATTGGACATAACTGAATAGAAGGGGGGAAAAATGCTACAACCACATTATATCAATTTAAAAAAGGTTTGCTCCTCACGTTTTGGGGAATCTACTTGCTGCTTCAGGGCCTTTGGTTTACAGCTATCACTGAAAAATGTGAGGAAAACCAGAATATGGATGTTTCTGTGAAGGACTTGAGAATTTTGCTTTGGTAGTGATGACAAGTTCTTTGGCCAATATGTTGAAAATATTTAGCCTTGCTCTAACTGATGGCCCTCAGAAACTTAAGAATGAAGCGTATTTTGAAAGCCTAAAATGCACTCCTCCCTTCCCCCATCAGTTTAAGCTTTCATAAACTGTACTGTATTTTGTACTATGTCAAAATCGGGTTTCTCTATTGTTATGTGTCTCCACCAGTGGAAAAAGTAGCTGACTGTCAGAACTAAGAAACTAAGCATGCTTGAGCCTAGTGGGAAGAAGACCTTTATAAGGTCTACAGATTAGACTGGGAAATTATAAAAAAGGCAATAGCGAAACATTTTTGTCAAGAGAATTACATGAATATGGTCTTATAAAGTCAAGAGGACTTAAGTTTAGCTTGAAGATGACATTACTTTTATCCTTTATAATGTAGATATTCATATTTGTAGTTTATAAGAATCTGCTGTGGCTCCAGCCCCCGAACCTGGCCCCATACCTGAAAGTGACTCTGAGAGTGAGGGGGAAGGGCCGGTAAGGCTTACCTCAGGAGCACCGATTCCTTTGGCCCGGCTCCAGGAGCCAGAAACAGGTCAGTCGGAGGATGTAATGAGGCCGACATCCCCTGATTCCTCCCTTCCTCAGGCTACGCCTTCAGACGCAGCTGATAATAATACTAATCAAGCCTGGATCGACCCGCTCTTCAGAAGATTAGAGAGGCGGCGTCATCAAAGGGAAGGGTGGGGCAGGAGCCCCACTCCACAGGATATATAAGGAGCTTTGGGACTGCTCTCAGTTCCACAGGAAGTAAATTAGCTGAACCGTTTCGAAGTGAGCTGAAGTCTTAATCTGTTTGAACTTTTTGGCAGGCAGCTACGTTTTCTCGGCCAGGACTGATAGGAGCCATGAATCCACTGGCTGTAGGCCAGCTCGTTACTCCAAAATGGGAACGGAGACAGAACAGAATCCTTGCATTTTTACAGTATTTCTTTTATTTGAAATACTTATTTAGGATGGATCTTGAAAGCATCTGGTTAACAGGACATATATGTATGTAACACACACACACACACACACACACACACACAGAGCTCCCCATAAAATACTCATTCCGGCATTCCCTCACTTTAGTTTCATTTCAAATAATTTAATAACTTTTATTTTTAATTTCACTCATTCCTTGTTTAATCCTCTTTGCCCATGTCCACCTTTTTTATTTCCTCTATAAACCATATGCATTTTCTCTGTGTAACTATTCATTGCTTGCTTTAGCTCTATTCTTACCAACCAACTATATACATTTTTGTCCTTATTTTTTTTCACAGCAATCATTCTCTTATTCACATTTTTCTCATCCATCACTTCTTGCACATCACTAACCACCCTTTTCCATATTTCCCTTTCCACACCCTTGTCTGCTAGCCTGCAATGTAATTATTTTATTTCACTCCAGTCCAAAAGTTAGGTAGCTTCTACATCCTCTTTTTTTAAGATCTATTTTATATTTGTTCTGCTGGAGATAAAAGGGGGATAATTGCTTGGTGGAGAAGGAAAGATCCTTCCCACTTTATCTTGCAACTGCTATCTTTCGTGACTGTCAGCTCTTTATTTTTAAGTATGGGTTTAGTGATTTTCTGAAAGACAGAAAAACCCTTGTTGTTTAGACATAGTTTATGCAACAGTGACAGGTGCTGGAAGATTTCTCTCATTTCATCATGCTAATCATCTTAGCACTATAATGTATTTTCCAGGCTTACAGGTGGTGGTGGAGTGAGCTCACTCTTTACTAGCTAAGTCTCCAATCCCCCGGATCTGATTCATACAAACAGACTTTCACACATTTGTGTCATAAATAAATAGTTCCAAAGCATCAACCCTAAATTTTCTTCCCACTGAACGGTGGTGGTGTGATCCTTTCAAGTAAAATTAAAAGAATGAACAATTAGATGGTAAACGTACCGATAGATTTCTCTATGCAACTCTTACGGACAGTATAAAAGTGTTAAAAAAAAAATCTTTTTTCATGTCAGTACATGTCAGCTTAGCTCATGTCAGCATCATGAATCACATCATTGATTGTAGATCATGTCCACAAGCAACATTGTTTCAGGATAAGAGGAAAATGCTAGTGTAAAACTGGAACTAATTAAAAATTTTACTTGCATATATTTTGGGCTAGGAAATCCAGTATAAATGCCCTTAGTTTTACACAAACATAACACATAGAACATAAACATACAGGTATATTTTTGTTGTATTGTTGTATTTCATTCCAGTGACAGCTGGAGGAGAGTATGTTTGACCTGAAAGTTAAGATGGTGGTTGTGGCACCAAAGACTGAAGTCTTGCCGTTTTTTGTGTGTGTTTTTTTTTTGTATACACACTGATAATGTAACAAATGAAAGCAAATATACAGTTTGTGTCCTAGGATAATGTTGCCGGATTCAATCTGTGTCGGTCACCAGGACCAGAGGTTTATTATTCCGAGCTTTCAGACTTATGCTGGAGCCCTTCTCCTCAGAGAACTTCTCTCTACCAGAATGTGTGTCTTTATATTTACATACACTGATAATATATTTATATATATAAAGGGGCAGGGCTTCAACTGCACTGCCATAACCACCATCTTGATTTTTTTAATCCCATTTCAGACAGCACTGATTTATTCTTTTTGCAATTAATTCACTTACAGTATGGTCCAAACCACAATCGTCCATATGCTGCGGCTGTAGATACTAACCATTGCTCCCTGTCATGGTTTTGATTAATCAAAGCTTTCACATTACATTTTTTAGTATAGATGAGGGTACCATCTTGGCTCATACCCTTGCCACATGCAGCCTTCACTGCTAACTGTAATGACAGTTTTTGCATGTTTTGGTTTGTAGGCCGCAAGCATAACGAAAGTCCAGTTCAACCCCCTACCAGCTTCCACTGTTCAATGCAAACTAAGGCGTTTAATCTACAGATTCCTTTGCATCTCTTGCAACATGGGATGCATATACTGTGACCTGATACCCACTCAGAATGCTTCTCTCGGGACAAATGTTAACAAATATGTTATGAAAAATTGATAGTGGCATTAGGTATGAAAGGGCTTTGGTTAGTCAACTCTCTCCCTCTTTCTAAGGCTAGCAGGAAATCGTAAATGGAATTTTGGAAAGTTGCACATATTATACCTTTAAGGAAATGCAACACACCCATGAGGTGAAAATATTTAATGCTATTTATAAAGCTATACGCTTTAGCATGCAAAGCAAAAACATTCCAGGGATTTCGGCTGTGAGTCTGGCCTGCAAGGCTGCCAGTTTTCTGTGGGCAATATGTTTTTCCTACTGCAATGAATTCTTTTGAAAAAAGCAAATATGTATATGAAGTTTACATACTTTCTGTGGTTTACATATTCTATAGCTAAAAATATCTAAGCTCTGTTTAGTCCTCAGAATCAGACTTGAAATTAGGTAGAAAGACAGAAAGCAGTTCTTTAGAGTGGTGTCTTTCCTTCCTTCCTTCCTTCCTTCCCACCTTCTTCCTGATTTTTATATCAAAACAATTGGAAAAAGAAAACTTAAATCTCAGCTCGTTGACTCTAAGCTACCATTTTTGTCGCTGTTACAGTTCTAAAATCATTTACTCCATTTGCCTCTATAAAAGGAGAAGCACACAACATTTGGACAGGGCAAAGAAACACTTATTAAATTCAATTCTTGGTTGGGTGAACCTAAAGAAAATATTATTCCTCCCCCATTGCAGAGGCAGACATTTGAGGATTGTTGGCAGCTTAACTTATTTGCTCATACTTTGACATGCTACGTTTCTCAACATAAAGGGACGCAAACAGAATTTAGCTGAATTGGAATGAGAGTGGGTGGTCAGTTAGTCAACCCTCCATTCCCAGGACTGCAGACTGGGACAAATGAGTAAGGTGTGGGACAAGCTGGAGATTTGCATTGCTTTTGAGCTGGCTTACTTTCAGAAAACTGTGAAAATAAGCGGAAAGGCATTGATGAACATGGAGCTGGAGCAAAATATTTTGGAGTTCTAGGAAAACATTTTGCAGACATTCATCATTAAGTTTATAGTTCTGGCATAAAATTCCACAATTAGAGCTTCATGTGTTGCTCCTTTATAAAGGTTTTAAGATACCTAATATTAGCACTTGATTATAATTCAGCATCCTATACTGTACTGAGAAAACAGTTCTCCTTTTAGAGAAGCCATTTCTTATTTATTCAAGTTTCTCCACTTTCTGGACAAAAATCTTCCCTTAAGAATGGAGTGTTCTGTGCTCTGTGGCAGGAAATTAAACTCTTAATTAACTAACAACGAAGAAGACAAGTAAAACATTTCTAGGATACTGCAGATTGGAAAAGGCACCACAGAGGTAGCCAAAAAGCTCAACATACAATAACAACAAAGCAATCACCTTGTCTTGCCTAAAGGAGAACTGAAAAGACCACAGGCTTGCCCAAACAGAAGTCTAAGGGACAATAAGGAATGCAAAATGCAGAAATGAGTTTGGAAGAACATTTAATCTAATAATAAGATGAACAATAAAATATGGGTAAAAACAGCAGAAACAGGAAAATGTCTAGAGATTTGTGTGATAATTGGATCAAAACATTGTTTAAAAAAGGATAAATAGAAAGTCTTCAAGTCAGATTGAAAACAGTGAGAGTCACAACAGCAACTCTTCCAACTTTGCTTGCAGGATGCTTTGGATATCACAACAATTTTTTGCCATTGGAAGCAAATGCCAAATTACAGCACTAGGTTTGCCAAATAAACATTTCAAGCATCAGGAACTTCTCTGGGCTTCAGACTCAATATGAACTGGGATATCATTTTGGAAAACATCTCCAGCTTAATGTATGTTACCCCGGGATCAACAAGAGTTACAAGTTTTGGTTTTTTTTAAAGTCAGAATACTTTAAAAAAATTTAAAAATTTAAAATTTAAAAATTGATTTAAAAAAATTAAAGAACTTTGACAAATGTTCAATCAAACTTCTATATTAGTTTGCACAATAGTTATATTCATTTAGCTAGTTCTTAGAGATCCTTAGCTGGAAGGTAATCTAGAAAATGATTGTAGAGTTAGTATAGTTAACATTTTAAATGAGTAAATCAAAGCATAGGTACAGCCAATGGTGAAATCCAATTTTTTTACTACCAAGTCTGTGGGCGTGGCTTGATGGGCATGGTGTGGCTTGGTGGGTGTGGCTTGGTGGGCATGGCAGGGGAAGAATACTGCAAAATCTCCATTCCCACTCTACTTTGGGACCAACCAGAGGTGGTATTTGCTGGTTCTCTGAAGTATTCAAAATTTCCACTACCGGTTCTCCAAACTACTCAAAATTTCTGCTACCAGTTCTCCAGAACCTGTCAGAACCTGCTGGGTACAGCATAATATTGATTAATATGTACACATGGAATTGGCAACCTTTTTAGGGCTAACTATACCACCTTCTACATATAGGAAATCGCAGGACAAATGCAAGGGGACAAGGTGGGAAAGATTGCTCATGGAATATCATGGTCACCCATCACTCAAGGAACATCTTTCTAGGCTAGAATAATATCCTAGGAAATAATTTAAATCCTAATTTCCACCACATGGCTATGATATGATATATAGTATATATGTGTGTGTGTGTCTGTGTGCATGTGTGTATCTTTTCCATAATGATCCTCTCCTGAATTTAAAGACATGTTTTTCTTCTGTTTGATGGCTAGGCTATTTATTTATTTATTTATTTATTTTATTTATTTATTCATACTTTTATACCGCCCTATCTCCCTAGGGACTCAGGGCGGTGTACAGCCATATAAAAACACATAAATATACAAAATAAAACATTAATCTAAAAAACTTATTCAATAGGCCAAATATTTAAAATAGACATATAAATAATAAAACCCGATTTAAAACCAAATCTAAAATTTAGACATTTAAAATTTAAAAATCTAGTCCAGTCCTGCGCAGATAAATAGATGAGTCTTAAGCTCGCGGCGGAAGGTCCGAAGGTCAGGAAGTTGACGAAGTCCCAGGGGAAGCTCGATCCAGAGGGTGGGAGCCCTCACAGAAAAGGCCCTTCCCCTGGGCGTCGCCAGTTGGCACTGCCTGGCCGACGGCACCCTGAGGAGTCCCTCCCTGTTAGAGCGCACGGGCCGGTGGGAGGCATTCGGAGGCAGCAGACGGTCCCGTAAGTAACCCGGCCTATGCCATGGAGCGCTTTGAAGATCATTACCAAAACCTTGAAGCGCACCCGGAAAATCACAGGCAGCCAGTGCAGTCTGCGCAGGAGAGGTGTTACATGGGAGCCACGAGGGGCTCCCTCTATCACCCGCGCAGCCGCATTCTGAACTACCTGGAGTCTCCGGGTGCTCCTCAAGGGGAGCCCCATGTAGAGAGCATTGCAGTAGTCCAGACGAGATGTCACGAGAGCATGAGTAACCGTGCATAAGGCATCCCGGTCTAGAAAGGGGCGCAACTGGCGAACCAGGCGATCCTGGTGAAAAGCTCTCCTGGAGATGGCCGTCAAATGGTCTTCGAAAGACAGCCGTCCATCCAGGAGAACGCCCAAGTTGCGTACCCTCTCCATTGGGGCCAATGACTCGCCCCCAACAGTCAGCCGAGGCTGCAGCTGACTGTACCGGGATGCCGGCATCCACAGCCACTCCGTCTTGGAGGGATTGAGCTTGAGCCTGTTTCTCCCCATCCAGACCCGTACGGCTTCCAGACACCGGGACAACACCTCGATAGCTTCGCTGGGGTGGTCCGGTGTGGAAAAGTACAGCTGAGTGTTGTCAGCGTACAGCTGGTACCTCACACCGAAACCATTGGCTTCTGTACCAATGTTAGATGCTTCCCAAAGGCAAGGTGAACATATGAGCCAAGTTTTGTGACTAATAGTTGATAGTCCAATGCTCCTTGTAGTTCTAGAATCCTGTAGTTACCTTTTACTGATCCTAGAAAGATCCGTTAGACAGACCTAACCATTTTAAGGTGTAGTTGGCTGTGATTCAGCCACCATGTAAAGATTAACTAGGGTCTCATAATTGTATTAAAAGAGATCCAAGCCAAGTTTTCCCTTTTTTCCCATTCATGTTCTGCCTCTCTTCATTACCTCAGATCAAGGCATGCTTTCAGTCCAAGGTATTTCCATAAGGAGATGGTGATGAGAGAGATCTTTCTATGGTCCATGGTCTGAGAATTCTGTCAGTTTCAGCCCATTGCAGTTGTGACATGCAGAGTGAGGAGAAGGGGTGAAGGTGGCCCACCAGTCATGCATGTCTACTTCAAATTTTCCCAATAACATTTTTGTACAGATTAGGGGGTATTACTTGGACAGTTTTTGCCAATTAAAACAACCATTGAAATGACTACAAGTGTTTTCATTGGCAAAATCCGATCTGTCTTCTTACAGTTTAAACGGAGAAACATTAATTTGATTTACTATGAAAAGCTGTATTTCTCATAGGAACATGTCATTTTCATTTTGGTGTTTCAAATTGACCCATCCATTTCACTGATGGTTCCCCAAAGACTGAAAACCTTTTTAAAGAAAAAATGTGGAAGTAAAATATACTTCTAAAAATGGAAGGCAAGAAACAGTATTTTAATAGGAGACAATTGTATTTTAATTCTTGTCAATAAAATTCTTAAAGAAGCAGTGGGTTAAAAGGCTTCCCATTCAATGTCTATATCCACTCAAAAATATCCAGTCTTAGTCATCACTGATTGCCTTAATGTGTTTCTAAAACTATCATTTATTAATAAAAATGTTAACAATAAATCTTCTTTCATGCAAATATTTTGCATTATATTCACAATAGAGTTTACTCCTCTAGCGTCCTTGCCCTTGATTCTTTTTCTTAGGGTTTTATTTTTTACTACAAGGAATTGATCCAATTGGCTACCAATAGATGGCAATAGACATACAACTTGAAGATGATGAAAAATGGTACCCCAAACACATCTTATTTTTCTCTTTCTTCTTTTGTTTTATCCAGTAATTGTACTGAGAAAAAGCACTATTTGTTAAAAAACTTTCCCCCATAAAATGGAGGCTACTCTGTTCTTAAGCAAATGAAAACTTTCATTGATCAAGTCTTGGGAAATACCTGGAAGTTGTTGAATAACCAAATTATGAGTACAGTGTAATTTAGCAAGCATGCATTAAGCTAACTTGTTTTTCCTATAGTATGATAGAAAATACACTCCATTACCTATATTGTAATAAGATTCCATTGAACCCATAACTGGATTTCTGGGGTTCATTATTTGCCTTGGAAATTCACAGTGATTTCAATTTGTATCAGTTTATGCCACTGTGCTCTTTGTTGATGCAGAATTTTCCGAGTGTAAAGGGTTGAAATACTGTGAAAAATTGTTGGTTCAGGTTCCCACTGAAGTTAGAAATGGCTTAAATTTATATTAAGCAACACAAAATGAGCCTCATTTTAATAAGGGGTAAACATCATTTTAATAAGGAGTAAACATCAGAAGAAGCTTTATAAATTTCATTGATAATGTTTAGATTATTTCCAGACAAATGTCTATGAAAATTCTCAGTCATCCAGGTCACCAAAGGTGCTTTTTCAAGAGGCAACTGGACATTCATTTCCAGAGAAATATTCATATGTGTGTATCCTAGCTGACAGTTTCCAGAATGTGACATCAAAAACAAAACAACATAAATTATGCATCTTAAATATAAATACATGTTCGCAGACTACAGGCCAATTTATCCTGTGCTTCAACATTGGCCTGATAACAATAGCAAGAGCACTTAGACATATCTACCGCTTCACAGTGCTTTACAGCCCACTCTGAGGTTTATAGAGTCAGCATATTGCCCCCAACAATATGGCTCTTCATTTTACCAACCTCAGAAGGGTGATAGACTGAGTTAAACTTGAGCCAGTCAAAACTGAACTCCTGGCAGTGAGCAGAGTTAGCTGGCAATACTGCATTCTAACCACTGTGCATTATGGCTCTTGATGGCGCAATGGTACTGTTCTCCCAAGATAAACTTCCTGCTTCAGATGAAGGGAAGTAAAGGTTATGGCTTAAGTGTCACAAAACTCTCTGTATAGTTTCTGAACTATAGTTCCTTTTATTAGATATAGGGAGTATATGAATGAATTGAAGTCGTTTATATAAATTCTGTACCATAATCAGCTTGACCACTTCTGAACGTCCTTTCATCCACAAACATTAATATTTGTTATTTTAGGTCATTTAACAGCAGGAAGCATAATTCTGCTCTATCTTTTAAGAAGAAAACTGAGACATAATCAATTTAGACTAGGCGGTAAACATGTTTGGATTACTTATTTAGGCTAAAGTTTGGGGCCACTGATTCATAAAATAGCTTGAATAGACTCAGGTCAAATGGGAGGCTAAATCAATTTAACGTGGACTATGAATTAAACATAAAGATCCTGGCACTGAAGCTTCCTATCTGCCATTCAGTAAAATGTGTATGCAAGTGTCCATTAGTTTTCTAACTAAGAGAAACATTTTAGAAATGAAGAGGGGGGAAAAAAACTAATGAAAATAATGAATGTGCATTTAGCTTTCAAAAGCTACAAAGCTATAAAAATTGTTATGGCCTTGAAAAGAACAGACCAAACTTCTCTGCAAGGATTACACATCATCTGTGGAATTTTCTTGCACCTTAAAACATTTTTAGAGGTTGATAAACTATGCAGAATGGAAACTTCTCTTATTGTGATGATTCACAGAGCTTCACCTTGTCTTCTCAAGCTGTTCCCAGGATGAATATTGATCTTTAGTCAAATTGAAACACATGGAAGGAATTCACAGTCTTGTCCATTTCTCCAGTGGTGTATATTTATAAAGCAAGCAACTGTGTTTAATTCTGCAGCTCAGGAAAAGATAGTTTGTTTCCTGCCCTATGAAGGGAAGGGAAAAGCAATAGGTCAGAGAGAAGCAGCAGCACACGGAATTTTATCTCAATTAAGTAGTGGCAACTAATAATCTTTGCAATCTCCCTTACTCTTTCTCTCAGTCACCTGTTCATTTAGCGACTATTTTGCTTAAAGTCTGAATCATCAGAATCAATTGCGTTCACTAAAGGAGAACTGCCTGTACTTTTGTTCTCTAGGGTTGCTGATGTGGAGCAGTAATCCCTTTGTTTAGAATTTCAAAGTACTTTTCTGGCCCTTTCCTTTAACCCTAATCATAAAAAATTGCCTTGATGACAATGAATGATTTTGCCTCTGGACCCTGGGATAATAATTGAGGGTGGTCAACAGATATGGTAGTCACAATGATGCAACCAAAGTTCCATCTTTTTTTCTATGTCCAGAGATAAACTATCATTTTTTTTTTACCTTTAGAAATAAATAAATTAGATGTCAGGATTCCAAGTAACACCCCCAATGAAACAAGACTCTGAGGCTTGAAGTTCCTCAAAGTTCCATTTTATTAGAGATTGAGAAAACCTGAATCTGAAAGTTTCCAGGTTTTCCCTATCCTAAGGAAAGTCCAAGTTCCTGCTCAGTACCCACAAGTTCATCACATGGCCCAATCAAAGCACCATCCCAACTGGAGATACCTCCCAGTTCCAGCCCTCCAGGTGCAAAACAAGATGTCCTTGACTCTCTGAGAAAGGAATGTTATTATGACTATATATTACCCTTGCTCCATACAATCCCCCCTCCCAGTTTCCCACAGTAGTAAATGTGGCAGGCCTGAAGATCCAATGCAGGCCTGTCATTAGAACTATCTATAGTATAGAATTTTAGGCAACAAGAAAATATCTTTCCCATAATATTACTGGGAGCCCCACGCTCCCACAAAACAAAGACGCACTTTATGTCCATCACTTAATTTATCTACCGTGTTTTAAGTCAGTGCCAATGAATGTTGTCCTTCTGTTGTCAACTTCGAAATGACTTTGGCCGAAGCCATATTTCCTTCCATTTTGTTTCTTAGTTGCCACTCTTGGGGGGATGGGGGGAGTTAGAAAGGACTGGAATGTGGTGCCTGAGTCCACTAGACAAAACATTGACCAGATGCAGGATGTGAACCAAGGTCATGGCAACAAACATCTACTGAGACTGAGGGGGAGCTACTGCTGGACTGATTGGTTAAGGTGACTCAAGACACCTGAGGGGGGTACTAAATTTCTATTCTTTTTATTAGTCTGAAGCGTGGGAAATACTCAGAACTAGCTTTACCTTTCTAAGTGCTGATACAAAGTATTCAATAAAAGGTCTTTCAAGTCTGAATGGAGCTTCTGAATCCGGATTCAATTGGGTCCATTCAGTGGTGGGATTCAGCCAGTTCGCACCACTTCGGGAGAACCGGTTGTTAACTTTCTGAGCAGTTTGGCAAACTGGTTGTTGGAAGAAATCATTAGGGCAGAGAACCAGTTGTTGAATTACTTGAATCCCATCACTGGGTCCATTGCTCGGAACCATGACATCTGTATCACACAGCACTGATGGAAAAGAAAGATGCAGAAAAGGTAAAACAATTTCACTATTAAAAGCTCCCATTTGTTAAATGTATGAACTATTTTATTTCAAGTTGTCCCTTTCTTGATAAGCAAACATCCATGATCATTTTTTCAAGCTGATAGCTGTTTAGCTATCTGATAACACTTGAGGGTATGCTGTAAATGTGCTATATCTTGCAAAAGTCCTGCTTGGAGGTCCTGCTTGGAGAAATTTCTCTAATTCACAAAATGGCTGCCGTAGGTGGGACATATTCAGATGCAAAGTATGAATTTAACAGAATACTATTTGCTGCCCTCAAAAAATTAGACATGTTATTCTCGCTTACCTTTATCCTTTTTCTGGGTAACTGTGCATATTTCCAAATAAACCATTAGATAGATTGCCTAAGGCCCCAGACATTTTGTGTATGAGGGGGGTGTCAGGATGGTATTGGAGATTATTAATCTGTTTTACAGCATTCCATCTACTTGTTTTTTTAATGAAAATAAGTCAGGTGGGTTAAAGAATTGGGAAGGGTGAAACAGAGTCAATTATGGCCCAATTGCTATGTTGGGTGTCCTAGCTATAAAATATTGGGACCTGAGAATTTTTCATAAATGATCACCAATATGGTCGGGAGTTTACCACAAATATTTAAGCTTTTTTTTTTCCGCCTTTCAGGCCTCTGGCTTTGGGTTAAAGAAAAGAATATGCAACATCAGGCAGAGAAATTAAGCCATGTATGTTGCTCTTGCTGAGAAAAACAGCAGGGAGTTCCAATGGATACCTTTGATGTCATAAGAAAATTACTAGATGGTGAGACAGAAATTATCTCACTTAAACAGTATTTTTCCTGAGTTATGTTCTCAAAACCCAGCAACTGTTCTGCCCAAAAAAGAGAGAAATTGAGAGAGAGCATATGCACCAAGACAAATTCCTTGTGTGTCCAATCACACTTGGCCAATAAAATTCTATTCTATTCTATTCTTCTTCTCATGTTTCTAACTCATCCGTCCCAGTAGTAAAGAATATTCTTGCAAAACATTTTCTGGATAACTGTATTGTTAATCCATTAATGAGGAAAAGAGATAGGCAATATTTTATATATAGAAGCTGTTCTATACATACATACATACA
Organism: Ahaetulla prasina; assembly: GCF_028640845.1. Classification (NCBI taxonomy): domain Eukaryota; kingdom Metazoa; phylum Chordata; class Lepidosauria; order Squamata; family Colubridae; genus Ahaetulla; species Ahaetulla prasina. Next base: position 106,128,388 of record NC_080539.1, read on the forward strand.
TACATACATACATACATACATACATACATATATATATATGTATGTATATATATTTAAAAGAAACGAATGTGGATGTAACTTTAGAGGTCACAATGGGAAAGTCCAGGCTACTGAAGTCACTCCAATTCCACATCAAACCAGCTAATTTTAGAACTTTCATTCTCTACATTTCCACAGATTTAGGACTCACTTGGTTAATGTTAGCTCAATTAGTTAACGCAATTGGTTAATGTTAGCCACAGTTTCATGAAGGTTTTTGTTTCAAGTATTATTGATGCATAGTCAAGACAGTGCACCTATACTGATGTAAATAGAATCAGTGGTCCACGCTGCTGCTTACTCACTTCAGGATGAAAGTCTGAAGTCTGAGGTCTACAAACTTCTTCGGAAAGTGACCGAACAGGAGAAGAAGCTCTATAGCATGGCCAGGCGCCTGTATTCCACCAACCAACTCAAAGAAAACATGGAGAGGGTCATCATAGATCAGTTGGCGTTAACACACAATGTTTTAAAAAAGGCCAGAGGAAACCTTGAAGTTCAGCTGTCAGACAACAAAGCCACCCCTTCCAGCCTCATCAAGAAGAGGGTTTAAGCGAAGGCTCCGGGGGCCCGGCAATAAAGACCCATTTTCCTTTGCCCCCCCAAAAAAAATCAATAATTTCACTGCGATTAGTAGGAGTTACCTCATGAACTTGTATAGGCTAAAACTGAACTCACTAAACTCACCAGACAATAACTCAGAGATCTACAAAGCGGGAATGGGAGTAAGTGACCAACTCTGCATTGTGACATTGTGAAATAAACACTATCCCTTATGTATTCCCATGCAACCTTGCAGTACAAATAAGAATGGGTGGAGTTTGCAGCCTTTATAGACTTTAAGGTAGCTTTTGCTAATATTTCAGCATAGACTCTGAGACATTTTGAGCAGATCCTCTGTAGATAAAAGTCATTTGCTCCTAATCCATAAACTATATAATAAAACCAGTCTTAGAGTAAGGTGTAAATGGGATGGGTAGATTTCTGGCTTTATTTAGACTATCAAGGAAGTGAAACAAGGATGTATTCTAGCACTGTTTTTTAATATATAAATCAACTTTCTGATTAATACCTTCAGAGAGTTGGTGTCTGCACACCAAAATTAGGTGACAGCAGGGGTGAAATGCTCCTGGTTCAGACCGATTGGCTGATCCAGTAGCGATGGCAGCGGGTGGTTAGGAGAACCGGTAGTAAAAATCCCTGGCCCCTCTACCCATGCCCAACAATGCCTGGTTGCCTGCTTCCCCACCTGCCCACTTCCCTGCTTGCTTCTTCTTTTAAAAAATGCTTTTAAAAGGTTAAAAAAGAGGCTCTGACGATCACAGCTGAGCTTCCTGATCGTCAGAGCCTTTTTTTTTTTTTACTTTAAAAAGCATTTTTTAACAATCTATTCGGCTGAATAGGCTGTAAAAAAATGCTTTCAAAAGTAAAAAAAAAAATTGTGTGCCACAACTGATCACCCCTCCCCCGCATGCTGTTCTACTTGCCCCGTGCCTCTTTTTGGTGTGCATTTTATGCGCATGCATGCACCTTGCATTTAGTGTGCAGCGCACATGCGCAGCCAGCAAACTGGTAGTAAACTGGTTCGGATTTCACCACTGGGTGACAGACATCTCCCAAATGCTGATGATACATTTCTTCCCTCTTTAACTTCACTAAAAACCCTGGGATCCTATTGTAATGATTAACAACTAATAATTAGTCATGATAATCTAAAGATTTAGTATATTTTCTAATTAAAAAAAAAAAGCACAAGTGGAGAACTGATTCTCATGAATTAGAGCTGATCAAAATTTTTAAATACTTGGGCATAGTGTTTCAGGTTTTTAGAAAATTAACAGCTCAGGCAAATTATGCCACTTTTACTGCCCAAGAGACCTCACAAATAATAACTAAATATTATAGACAGCAGTTTGGCAAATTATACTCCAGCAACGATTAAAATGATTATGGCTAAAATAGTTCCCCAATTACTGCAGGGGACACAACTTGAGTGAAACTATACAAAACACATATCAATAAGGAGAAGAAGAAAAAATTTAATTATTTATTTATTTTATTTTATTTTATTTTATTCGATTTTTATACCGCCCTTCTCCCGAAGGACTCAGGGCGGTGTACAGCCAAATAAAAACCCACAATATACACTTTAAAACAAGACTAAAACAAAACATATTACAAGATGGCCAGAATTTAAAACAGCTTAAAACCCTAAAATATAAATAGCCCCAGTTAAAATTTAGTAAAACATCTAAGCCAGTCCCGCTTGAATAAATAGGTGTGTTTTCAGCTCACGGCGAAAAGTCCGAAGATCAGGCACTTGACGTAAACCAGGGGGAAGTTTGTTCCAAAGCGTAGGAGCTCCAACAGAGAAGGCCCTACCCCTGGGGGCCACCAGCCGACATTGTCTGGCGGACGGCACCCTGAGAAGGCCCTCTCTGTGTGAGCGTATGGGTCGGTGGGAGGCATAGGGTAACAGCAGGTGGTCCCGTAAGTACCCGGGCCCTAAGCCATGGAGCGCTTTAAAGGTGGTAACCAGAATCTTAAAGCGCACCCGAAAGACCACAGGAAGCCAGTGCAAACTGCGCAGGATTGGTGTTACATGGGAGCAACTATTACCCGCGCAGCTGCATTCTGGACTAGCTGCAGCCTCCGGGTGCACTTCAAGGGCAGCCCCATGTAGAGAGCATTGCAATAATCCAAACGGGAAGTGACAAGAGCAGGAGTGACCGTGCATAAGGCATCCCGGTCAAGGAAGGGTCAATATATTATAGTTGTATTATTATTCTAATTTAAGTTTTTTTTCTTCTCCTTATTGATGTGTGTTTTGTATAGTTTCACTCATGCAACAGTTTTTGTTTTAATCGTTTAATCTTAGACTTGACCAATGGAAATATTTTTTAGAGGGGGACAGCTATCTCTTATTTCTATGTGTCCACGTTTTCAGTGGTCTCCCAGAATGTTACAGCCTAAGAGGAAACAGATGTTTTAAACAAATTAGTGATTTAAAACCTCATGTTTGTTTTTGTGTGTGTGTTTTAAACAAGAAACTCATATTCTTCCAACGAATAATAATTTGTTCTAATGGAGATAAAGACACCAAACGGATTATACTGTAATCTTTAGTGAGAACTAGTTTGGTGCAGTGGTTAAAGCACCAGGCTAGAAACTGGTAAACCATGAGTTCTAGTCCTACCTTTGGCATAAAACCAGCTGGGTGATCTTGGGCCAGTCACTGTCTCTCAGTCTTGGGAAAGAGGCAATGATAAACTACTTCTGAAATCTTGCCAAGAAAATTGCAGGGATTTGGCTGGTAGTCAAGCTAAAAAATATTCAAGGGGGGAAAAAAATCTTGTCACAAATGGATTAATAAATTTAAGGACTCGAGGCAAGATGGGTGGCAAACAAATCTAATAAATAAGTACATAAATTTGTGGTGGAATAACTAATTCAGAATTTAATAAATTTTAAAATATTAGTGATTAAAAGTTACAGTAAAAATAATGATTATTAATTACCATGGTCCCACTAGGAAATCACACAACTGTCTTTCAAAGAGATTTTGTGCCTGTTTTTACTTTGGCAGTTGGTTGAAATATCAAGCATTTTAATCAAGTTTTAGATTAAATAAACAGAATTCTAATTCATGGAAAGTGCTGTTGACCTAATTACTATACTAAAATTTAGCTTGATAGATATATGAGACTTTCAAGTCCATCTCAGTGTCAATATTCTGTTTACTCTATTCCAGGGGTCTCCAATCCTGGCAACATTAAGCCTGGAGGACTTCAATTCCCAGAATCCCCCAGCCAGCTTTGCTTTTCTGGCTGGGGGATTCTGGGAGTTGAAGTCCTCCAGGTTTACATTTGCCAAGGTTGGAGACCCCTGCTCTATTCCACATCAAGACTTATTCTTGACTCGATTATTTTTTAGTTTTTTGTCCTGAAAGAAATACAGCAATACAGATTTACTTATAATTTCTGAACAGTCCTATGTTACACTGCCATTTTTTTTAAAAAAAGAAACACTCTAACATTTTAAAATATCATTTAAACACATCATTATTACATGACTTTTATTTTATCAATTAGATGAAACAAAATGTCAAGAATTGTTAGAGACAAACAGAGTTTCAGTAAAGTTAGGGAATGTGTGGGATTGATTTAAGGCATTTCTTTGTGGTTGTGTGATTGCTTTTGCCACTTGGAAAAAGATGAAATCGAAGTTGGAATGTGAAAAGTTGGAAAATATGGTTAAGCAATTCTTGAATAATTAAGCAAGACAACATTGAAAGAATCATATAATATTTTTATTTTTTATATTAGAATAGAGTTTAATCATCCTTACGCACTTGACACCGAACATTACTTAAAACGTATTAAACAAGACTTTTTAGAGCAAGGGGAAAACTATTGGCTTCCAGATTGAAACACTCTTGGCAAACTAATATCATTCCTTAAGTATTTACAGGCTTACGTATGCTGCAGATCAATACCAGTACTGAAAGTAATGGCAGGAGAAGTGGGGAAATATTGCTCTTTGCTCACTACTTCTCTGATTCCATTGACCATTCCATATGATAAGAGACTTGGGGGTACAGTGAGATAGACCAACATGAAGGAACGGGGTTTTCTCAATGTTAAAAGTAGAATGGTCCCGAGAAAAAGTGCCCAGAGAAACAGTGCCCAAGAGGATTGCCCAAGGCAGTCAAAGCACCAATAAGAATTGGGAAGATCCTGTCCCTGAACATATCCTCACCATCTTCACAGACAAAGCATCATCAATCACATAAACAGGAAGGGTGATGTTGGGATCTGAAGCAAAAATCACTTAGTGATAATTTTAAAACCAGATCAGATCACTATAACTTTAATTTGCCTGTGGGCCAGGGTACAACAGGTGATATCTTGAGGACATGACCTACAAAAAATGTTCCTGGGACATCTTCTTGTTGCGGTTAGGAAGGCATGACATCAATCGACAAATTATGTGTTCCATTTTAGCTAGAAAAGGAGGCATTGTTTCAAATATTTGATTGGTTTACACATAAGAATTCAGTCATCCGCTGATAAATAAGTGCATTTTGTTTTAGAACAAATTGTTTCCCTTATAATTCGCTTAAATGTGTTTCTAATGGCATCGGCTTTCTTGTTTTTCTGATTATTGTTTTTCGCTTTGCTTGGTTTTTTTTTTTAAATGTTAAAACAGGAAAAACACAGAGGAAGAAGGCTTTGTGAGTCCAGAGAATATTTGAAACACTAGCTTTTCTGAAATGTGTTCCTCCTTAGGACAGTGATCTGTCCTGCTGTTAAATGAAAGATCTTCTTCATTCTTGAACAGGTTCCCTTAGACAAACGTGTAAGCATTATTAAAGTCCGTCTGGTATTTCTTCCAAGTTAGCCCTTTCTCCTTCACCGCCTCCTCTCTCAATTTTGATTCAAGCATTTGCTGCTGAAGCAAACATTTTGTGGAAGTAAAGCATTACCAAATATATCTAGTCACCCACCTCTAGTTTTTTAAATTTCAGATGAAAAATCACCAGATGTTGGTGATGACAGGCAAACCAATCAAAAAGCAACAAAAGATGGGGGCGAAGAAAACCAAGGCTGCCAACAGCTGGATTCACAGAGGAAAGTTTTGCAGATATTACAGTCAATTAGTGTAAAAGAGATGCTGTCAGTTTAAACAGAACAGTAAATGCTTCACTGTCTGTGACTTACCCTAGGAAAATATTATTCCAGCCATATAGTCTTCTCTTTCTCTCACTCTACTTTATTCTCTCTCTCTTGACTAACTTTTTTTTTATCCGTGGTACTAACCTAACCTTGGATTATTGAATTAAGGAATGTGGTGGAATTGTCATACCAGCAACCATTTTTTCTTCTTCATCTTTCATACTTGGAACTATCTTTCCCCATTCGTAAGATACGATAAGGTTCTTCTTTCTCTAAACCTAAAATTAGAAACTCCAATTCATTGAGAGTCTTGAATATACAATACTTTGTAGGGAGTCACACTTCTTCCATGCTTGGGCCTTAAAAGGGGGCCAGAATTTGTGAATGGAAACATGTGCAAATTTTTCTGGAATGAGGACTACGTTGGCCTTTAAATATGTTTGAGGCCACACTCCAAAGAGGAGTACATAAGTGATGTCAGAGTGTTACAATGATTAAGGAGTTGAATTCACACCCTGTGAATCCAGTTTCAAGACCACCCTTGGCCATGGAAAGTCACAACTTGACTTTGGGCCAATCACTCTCAGCCCAACTTACCTCCACAATATTCCTTGGAGTTCTATATAGAATAGAATAGAATAGAATTTTTATTGGCCAAGTGTGATTGGACACACAAGGAATTTGTCTTGGTGCATATGCTCTCAGTGTACATAAAAGAAAAGATACCTTCATCAAGGTACAACATTTATAACACAATTGATGATCAATATATCAATATATATAAACTATACTGATCTCTTAAATGAAGGCAATGATGTAAAGGTAAGAAATAAATAAGTGAAGGCAACAGATGTTGTCTTCTTGAGATGTAAAAGGCTTGCAGGAGAAAGGCTGGAATCACAGGAGGTAATTTCTTCTGTTTGTTTATCCTTGCAAAATGAATTCTGCTTTATGATCAGATGGTAATTGACTGATTGTGCACAAATCTAGCATAATATCATAAATTGGGGGAGGATGACTATTCATGCCAAAAACCACCTGCTTTTTACAGGAAAAGATCTGTTTTTTACAATTTCTGGAATGCAACAACAAGGGCACCAGTCTAATATCTGGAGGCTGCAATTGAAAGCAAGTATCCCCTACAAGTCTACATATCTAAGTGCACAATTCAATTCATTTGCACAATTCAACTCAAATTCACTGCCTTTGGAAACTCATTGGAAACACACCAGATGCAGATGCTATCTTCATTGCACTGTTGGTTACAAAATGTATTTCCAAATACAAATCCATATGTAGCTCCAGATGGATAACATTCTACAGTCAGATGCACACCTGGCCTTGTAGCCAATTTAACCTCATACACAGAATGCTGCAAAGAATGTATATTGCTATTCCAGTTAGTCTTGAGTAGCTTTAGATATTAAATGTGAACAATATACAACTATCTCATATTCATGGTTCATATTCAGCTTGTTAATAACTTCTCTCAAGTCCTTCTCCAATATAGTGCTTCCAAGTCATGGATCCTCCATTTTCTGTATATGCAGTTAGCTATGTTTCATCTTAGCAAAGTACTTTGTTCCAAGGAGTTATTGCATATTGCCTTGAAAAGGCACAGAAATTATGTTAATCATGTCCTCAAGAAACTGCATCACCCTAGAGGCTTGTTTAGCAGTTTCAGTAACCCAAAGAGGTTTCTGAATATATCCTAATTCTACACAAAAACATCTTCTGGCTACTGGAGAAGCAAGATGACATCTCAGAGTAATGAATTGAAATAATGTAGCTACTTCACTTTTGAAACAAGGTGTGTTTGTGGAGCCACTTGACTCCACAAAGCAGTTTTGAACAAGAATAATTCAAGGTTTTATACATTTGATAAGGATGACAATGAGTATCTTAACATTGGATTAAATCTATTAACCTGTTACCTTTCATGATGCAAGATAGCTTCATAATCAGACAAGAAATAGAGAAGAGGTCTCAATTGATTCTTTGTGGGGCCTGGCTTTCTTCAACACTTACGTTGTTTGTAACCTTCCAATAATAATCTGTCTTCCTCTGGCAACTATTTAGCATACAATATACCTGAGACTGATAATAGAAAATGGATCCCAGCAGAATTATTTAATCATACAAGGTATAAATTCAATACTATGAGGGGAAAATGGTATAGTCTTATTGAGGCCTTAGTCTTATTGAGCATGATGAGCATCTAGCGTATTTTTTCATAATTCAAGTTACTGGTTAAAACCTTTCATGCCTTGGGACCAAGTTAGAATAGGATAGGATAGGATAGAATAGAATAGAATAGAATAGAATAGAATTTTATTGGCCAAGTGTGATTGGACACACAAGGAATTTGTCTTGGTGCATATGCTCTCAGTGTACATAAAAGAAAGAAAAGATACGTTCATCAAGGTACAACATTTACAACACAATTGATGATCAATATATCAATATAAATCATAAGGATTGGCAGCAACAAGTTATAGTCATACAGTCATAAGTGGAAAGAGATTGGTGATGGGAACTATGAAACGATTAATAGTAGTGCAGATTCAGTAAATAGTCTGACAGTGTTGAGGGAATTATTTGTTTAGCAGAGTGATGGCCTTCGGGAAAAAACTGTTCTTGTGTCTAGTTGTTCTGGTGTGCAGTGCTCTATAGCGTCGTTTTGAGGGTAGGAGTTGAAACAGTTTATGTCCAGGATGCGAGGGATCTGCAAATATTTTCATGGCCCTCTTCTTGATTCGTGTAGTATACAGGTCCTCAATGGAAGGCAGGTTGGTACGAATTGTTTTTTCTGCAGTTCTGCAGTTATCTGAGGGACCATCTCTTGCCGGTCACGTCTACCTAACCCATCAGAGCTGGGAGGCAGGATATGTTGTGGGTCCCATCCCCTAGGGAGATACACCTGCTGGGACCCTGAAGAAGGGCCTTCTCCATGGCGGTCCCCTCTCTCTGGAACATCATCCCCCCAGAGCAGTGATGGTGAACCTTTTAGAGACCAAATGTCCAAACTACAACCCAAAACCCACTTATTTATTGCAAAATACCAACATGGCAATTTAACCTGAATACTGAGGTTTTTGCTTAGAAAAAACGACTCGTACATTAACATCTTTTGTCTTAAAAGAAAAACACAATAACATGTTTCAATGATACAAACAACTTTTGATATTTATAATTTTGGGCTCACCTCAGCCATAATTTTATTTAATTATGTTTTTACATTTCTGAACTGTCCATTTCCCTCAAAAAAGGAATCTTGCTGATCGCAGCTCCGTCCCCAAATATATTTGGGCAACATTAATAGACAATTTGAACCCCAAAATCAAACACAGTCTTCCCATTCATCTTTCTAACAAGTGCATGGCCCACTTCATCTGTTCTTAGACACAAAACAGAAGTAATTGTGGACTGTCAAAGAAGTCTGTTGCATAACACAATCAGACGAATATTTTCAGGTCCTTTTACACATGAGCTAACAATGGCTAACATCACTATTGGTTTAGCCACTTGATTGAGAATTTATGGATTTAGGATGATTTACAGCAATTAAAAGGTAGTGTGTTTATTAGCCCTTTTGGCAAAGAGAGTCTTAATTGTAAGTGCTAGATCCATTAGAATATAACTTGAGTTTCTTTGGGTGGGAGAGGGAATTTTTCTTTCCCCATTTCTAGCTTGTTTTATATTATATTAAAACAACATTCAACAATTGTTTTAAACTCTACAAATTACACAGAGTCATTGATGATAACTGAAGTAATTCATCCATTCTTTTTTCAGAGAGTAAATTATGATTCTAATATACATTGTATACAGTGGTGGGATTCAAGTAATTTAACAACCGGTTCTCTGCCCTAATGATTTCTTCCAACAACCAGTTTGCCAAACTGCTCAGAAAGTTAACAACCGGTTCTCCCGAAGTGGTGCAAACTGGCTGAATCCCACCACTGATTGTATATATTCTGACTTGGCAATTACCAAAATGCTTAGTTTGTACAACATGCTGGGCACATAGAAAATCCTATTAGGCAGGTTGTGTTAATAGCTTCATCAAACCTGTCTGAAAAAACACAACCTACCAAAATTCCTATTGTGCTTTAGTATGAAGTATGATTCCAATCTAAAACTTGCAACAATTAATATGTTTAATGTCATGCTCATGCAACGTATGTCATAGTTTGCATAACTGATTTGCTCAAAATAGTTAAATTTGTTGACTTTGCCAGGCCATAAAATCCCTTTATGACTTAGAGTGCTATATGGATTAGTCTTGTAATTGTACATATTTACAAATTAAATCAAGATTCAGGATGGGCTACTTTACCACAGTAGCCAAATTAAGACTGTTAATTCAGGATCCTTTTTTTTTTTTTTGTAAGCCATTTTTGTATTGGGCCTTCAGACCTGCCAATAAGAGGTTTTATATTCTGTAAGCTGCCTTGAGTTGCCATGTGTAAATAGGTGGCAATATTAAATAAATAAATAAATAATATTCCACCAGATATGAGATGAAGATGGACCCGTTCTGTAAGATATAATTGTAATTTCTCAGCCTAGCAGTTACTACTACAATATATTTGTCCATTTTTCTTGCCTATGTGCTGTGGGATTTGGAGGCAGGGAATGCTACATATTTCATAATTTTAACAATTTTTCACGATTTGTCAGGAAAGTCACTGTTCTAGAGCTGGGAAACAGCTCTGGTCATTTAACTCAATCTTGCTTACTTGTCTAGGGTTTCAGATTGAAGATTTTTTTCAGTGTCACATTAAAGAAGCCAAAAATTGAAATAGAAGCTCTGCCACTGAGCTACAGTCCCACTTTTCTTCATGGATTTTCTGTAGAGATTTTATAACAGACAGACCTGATCACATCAGAGAATCAAAATGTCTAATGTGTTGGCTGCTGTAGTAGCCTAGGCTGCTGGTTGCAAAAAAATACATAGCTTTGGTTCTTAAGAAGCTGCTATGTGTAACTATGCCTCTCTCTTTTTTTCCAGTAGTAAACCTGGGCTCACAACAAAACTTTCCACGGGAGGCTAAAATCTTCTGAGTTGTTCAACCTAAAACAGTATTATTATCAACTCACTGCCTAAATGAATAGGAAAAACGGAGTGCTCCTGTTTAATTCTGTGTGGAAAACTGAGTCACCGATGTCAAAGAAAAGAAAGCAATGTTTGGATGGAATAATTAAGTTCACTATGTTCCTTTCATGTCTTGCCCTTGCTTTGGTGCTTTATTCTGACATTTGTCCAGCTACAGCTTAGATAAAAATAGCCAGGACTAAATATTTACTTCTCCAGACTCAACAAAATTCAGTATCAACCACGTAACTGTGTAAATCCCAGAATTTACTAAGATTGTTAGCTGATTTCCCCCCCCCCCAGAGATCCAGTCTTATGAGAACCCAAATTAAATAAACATAACAGAGTTTCATGAGGTACTTTGAGTCTGTAGCAAAAAAAAAAAAAACCAAACCCAAAACTCACAGTTTTGGACAGCAATTCTGCGTCACCATTACACCTAGTCCAACCCAAAGCTATTTAGCACAGTAGTTTCCAAACTATAGTCCATGGGAACTTATTAAAGGTTTCTCAAACTCAGTCTAGATGGACACGTCCCTAAAAGACATCTAAACTGCAATTGACTAGTAATATACAGCCACAGCATGACATTGAAAACATTCCAGTCTGGATTTTAATGTTCTGTTCACAAAGGGCATTGCTAGTATGATACAAGAGGCTTAATACTCCATAAAATAATAAGGGTTTCTTGACAGATAAAACCTCAGGGGAAAGTTTACCAAAAAGTTTCTAAATGGTGGTTAGGATGTAGAAGGATCTGTTATAGTACCAGGTATCTTTAGTGAAAATACAGCTATTCCAAGACAAGCTATCTTAGGCAGAAGAGAAGATTCTGTCCTCTCTCATTCCTGCAGAGCAGTAGTTTTCAGGTTTGGTCTTGAAGAAAATATGTGGTGATCATTAATAAAAACATGAGCTTAGCCTGGGAAAACAGAAAAAGGTAAGAAAGAAAGATTGCCTTGCCTCAATTCTATTTCATATAAGAAGGGAGGAAGGGAAAATGCTGCTAGTTTTTTTAGAATTCTGCTGTTCTCACATGTCCTGTGATGTTTGTTCCCCAGTTGGCCTATCTCCAATGACTGACTCCAATTACACATGTAGAAGCTGACATGACTAGGAGATGAAGGAATCGATTACCATTCTTGAGATAGAGAAGGTTTGGGATGGAGCAGATACCTTTCAGAGTTCAGTCCAGAGGTAAAATGCGCCCGATTCAGACCAGATCACCCAATCCGGTAGCGATGGCGGCTACTGGTGGTTTGGAGAATCAGTAGCAAAAATCCCTGCCTCCCCCCATGCCCAGCTGACCCACGCAATCATCAGAGGTTTGGGGTTTTTTTTACTTTTAAAAGCATTTTTTTTTCGGCAGAAAAAATGCTTTTAAAAGTAAAAAAAAAAGCCTCTGATGATTGCACAGCTCAGCTGTGATCGTCAGTACCATTTAAAAGCATTTTTTCTACAACCTCTTTGGCCGAATTTCAAATTTCTAGGTTCTACCATATCGCAGGATCTAAAATGGACAGGTAACATCAAAAACGTCATCAAAAAAGGAGAACAAAAAATGTTCTTTCTGTGCCAACTCAGAAATCTCAACTGCCTAAGGAGCTGCTGATCCAGTTCTACAGAGGAATTATTGAGTCTGTCATCTGCACCTCTATAACTGTCTGGTTTGGTTCTGCAACCCAACAAGAAAAACACAGACTTCAGAGGATAATTAGAATTGCAGGAAAAAATAATTGCTGCTAACCTGCCTTCAATTGAGGACCTGTATACTGCACAAATCAAAAAGAGGGCTGTGAAAATACTTAGAGATACCTCACATCCTGGACATAAACTGTTTCAACTCCTACCCTCAAAACAATGCTATAGAACACTGCACACCAGAACAACTAGACACAAGAACAGTTTTTCCCAAATGCCATCATTCTGCTAAACCAATAATTCCCTCAACACTGTCAAACTATTTACTAAATCTGCACTACTATTAATCTCATAGTTCCCATCACCCATCTCCTTCCACTTATGACTGTAACTTTGTTGCTTGTATCCTTATGATTTATACTGTAATTGATTGTTTCCTGATTGCTTAATTGTAGCCTATGACTATCATTAAGTGTTGTATCATTAAGTGTTAAATTTGTACCCTATGACTATCATTAAGTGTTGTAAGTGTTGCACCTTGATGAAGGTATATTTTATGTACACTGAGAGCATATATACCAAGACAAATTCCTTGTGTGTCCAATCATACTCGGCCAATAAAAAATTCTATTCTATTCTATTCTAAAAAAAATGCTTTTAAAGGGTTCTGGCGATCAGGCAACTCAGCTGGGATCGTCAGAACCCTTTAAAAGCATTTTTTCTACAACCTCTTCGGCCGAAGAGGCTGTAAAAAAATGCTTTTAAAAGGCTACTCTGGTGATCCCAGCTGAGTTGTCTGATCATCACAGGCTTTTAAAAGCATTTTTTTCAACCTCTTCGGCCGAAAGTAAAAGTAAAAAGTAAAAAAGAAAAAGTTGGCCACACACACCCAGTCATATTACTACCCCTTCCCACCAAGTCATGCCCACAGAACCGGTAGTAACAAATTTTACATTTCACCCCTGCTTCAGTCCCACCAAGAAAGGCATTCAGGAAGAAGAGGTGAGAAGTGGAGCTCCAGTTTCCCCCATCTCCCAAAACGGGTGAGAAAAAATATGTTTGGAAAGCACAGCTGAAAAATGTCTGTAATTGTCCTGTGAATGTCATGAGTTTCTGCTACCAGAACAATGCTTTTGGGTTTTTTTCTCTCTCTGTCTTGGCATTCAAGCTCATATCTGAATAGCAGTTTTTAAAGTAAGAAAACATGTATTCTTCTGTTTAAAAAGCTAGAGATAAATGCTTATAATACACATAAAAAGAGTTTCAAACAATTGCAGCAGTGATGGGCTGCTGCCGGTTCAGACCCGGTCAGGCAAACTGGTAGTTGTGACCTGTCCGCCCACCCGCCCTGGTGCTATGTTGTCCTATTTAACTGCATTTTTAAAGCCGTGCACACGCGTGCAAGCACGTGCACGAGCAAAGCGCATGTGTAGAAGGCTGCCTGCATGCACAGAAGGCATGTACATGAGTGAAGTGCACAAGTGTGCATGCGCGCTCACATTTTTAGTGCTGGGGCAAACCGGTTGTTAATTCATGTGCCGCCCACTTCTGAATTGCAGGTACCATTTTGACATTTTTCTACCCTCGTACGCCTACCGGACACCTCTGCTTACTTTTCTATTCATAACTCTGATGATGTATGTGTTGCACTTGTTTCTGGTTTTTTCCTCCTCCAACTTACCCTGTTTCCCCCAAAATAAGACATCCCCTGATAATATGCCCAATCGGGCTTTTGAGCGCATGGCAGGGGTGAAATACTCCCAGTTCGGACAGGATCATTTGATCCGGTATCAATGGTGACAGGTGGTTCAGAGAACCGGTAGCAAAAATCCCTGCACCCCCCCCATGCCCAGCTGAGCCGCACAATCATCAGAGGTTTTTTTTAACTTTTAAAAACATTTTTTCTTCAGCCAAAAAAAATGCTTTTAAAAGTAAAAAAAAGCCTCTGATGATCGCATGGCTCAGCTGGGATCCTCAGAGGCTTTTAAAAGCATTTTTTCTACAACCCCTTTGGCCAAAGAGGTTGTAGAAAAAATGCTTTTAAAAGGTTCCTCTGACGATCCCAGCTGAGTTGCCTGATTGTCAGGCACCCCCCCCCCCACCAATCCAAGCCCACAGAACCGTTAGTAACAAAAAAAATTTCTTTTAAAGACTTTTTTTAAAGCATTTTTTAAAAAATGCTTTTAAAAGAAAAGAAAAGCCTCTGACAATCAGGCAACTCAGCTGGGATCGTCAGAGGAGCCTTTTTAAAGCATTTTTTTCAACCTTTTCAGCCTTTTATGCTTTTTATGCTTTGATACTTTTAAAAGTAAAAAAAAAAAAGTTGGCCACCCCCCCCCCACCAATCCAAGCCCACAGAACCGTTAGTAACAAATTTTAAATTTCACCAAAGCGCTTATTTCAGAGTTCAAAAAAAATAATTTTTTTGGGGGGGGAAACGCGGTATCTTTCTCAGTCATTTCTGACCTAATCTTTTAACCATGCTGGGTGGGGAAGATGAGTTGCCATAAATTGTTGAGTTACTGGCTCAGGAAGGCAAATTGCTTTAATCCCATTTAATTTAATACCTTCTATCTATTAGGTTGTAGGGAAAGAACATTAAGAGTTTTTTTTTTCCTGTCAGCCAGTGATTTTATATATATATATATTTATATATATATATATATATTTAAAACAAACAAACATAAAAACATCTTCCATCCAAATACAGTGTGTCGGTAGGTTTGGTTACAAATCTCTTGTGCAATTTCACCATATACATCTCATTGATTTATTTAATCTTACATTTTATCAATCTAATATGTATCCAAACATATCAATTAATCCTTTAGTTAACTGTGACATTTCATTCTCTCATTTCATATAGGTTTTCCTAAATTAATATTATATATCATCAGTTCAATTCTCTTAAATCAATTATATAATTCAACATCTTTTCTGTTAAAAATCTTTCTCCAGTTTTTTTTAACGTATTTTCCTTTCTAACCATTGATAAAAAAAATCCCATATTTTATAATATTCTTTGTCTTCCTGTTCTCTGATTTCAAATGTCAGTTTACTCATCTCTGCACATTCCATTATTTTCTTAATAATTTTGTCTTGCAATGGTAGTTTTTCGTTTTTCCAATTCTTAGCAAACACAATCCTAGCTGCTGTTAGAACATTCACCATCAAATATTTCAATTCTCTATTGTATGTTTCAGGTATAATCCCCAATAAGAACACTTCTGGCTTAAAGTCTATATGTTTTTTAATCATCTTTTCCAACCATGTGTGTATTTTAGTCCAATATCTTTTAGCTTCTGCACATGTCCACCACATATGGTAATATGAACCAGATATCTGATGACACTTCCAACATTTTTCGGATTTGTTCTTGAACATTCTGGCTATTCTTGTCAGGGGAAGATGCCACCTGTAAAACATCTTATACAAATTCTCTTTATATGAAGTAGACGTTGTCATTTTATAATTTTGCGTCCACAATTTTTGCCATACCTCTGGATCAATCCCATGTCCAAAAATTTTTCCCCAAACAATCATTGTCTCTAACTTGTTCTTCTTCTAATTTCACCTTTAATAAATACCCATATAATTTCCTAATTAAATTGTCCTCAGTACCTGTTAAAATTTTATCTAAATTAATCAAGTTATTATAAAAACCTTCTGTTTTAGAGTCTTTATCATATCTGGAATGTATTTGAAAATAAGAGAAGCTGGTGATTTTGTTCCTCAGTTCTGGTAAAGAAGCTCATTTGTTCCTTCTGTAAGCATGTCTTCTTCTGAAGGCATCTTCTCCATACCTTTGGCTTTTTGACTCTGTCTTGGGAAAGACACTGACTTTTACTTCCCAGTCTTTGTTTCCTTGGATCTTTTTTTCCATATCTACAGTATATCCCAGTCCAGATTCATAATGTTGTCATGCTCAGAACAATGGATTATCTGTTCTCCCTGAGTAGGTTTCCAGAAACAGGCTTTAGAGTTTCGCCATATGTTTATCTTTCTTGGTATCCAATGAGTGGGCCCTTTGTAGCTTTGCATGAGATGAACACCAATGGAGCTGTCTGTTTCCTTTGATTTAGAGGTGGGGACTCTTGCATATGAGTCTTGGTGTGGGCAACAGATCACAGAACTGGTGACAAAGATGACATTAGTCTAATTTCGTGGCAGGTTACATTTACAACATACAAACACTATGGTCCAGATTAAAACACTAAAGTGATTCAGTTAAAGGCCTGGGATAAGCAACCTTCATTTGGAACAAAGTTGTCAGGACGGGTGAGTTGCTTACAAAAAGAACAGCTATAGGAAGTAATGCAGACAGCTGCATAAGACCACCCATGCATCCAAAAAGAATAAGCAAAAAAGGGAAATCTTTGCAAGAAGAAAAGTACATAAGGAATGTTCTTTGCTATTAAATCCCTAGAAGGGGGGCGGGGATCAAGCTTCCTTATATAATGCAGAGAAAATGTTTACATAGCTAAAAAGCTGCAAAATAATATTTTCCCATGGATTTTGAGTTTTAAAAAGTAAGGGGAAAGAAGACATTATTACCCATCTTATTTGCTTGCTAGGTTAGAAAGGAAAACAAATCTTTTCTTCTGCAATTGAAGGAACACTACAATATTAATAGTACATCTTGGAATTTGAATTCCTTTTTATATGTTGCTCTGGTTTTCAGTGCCGTACATTTCATGCATTATGACCTAACTTGTTTATGAGAAGTTTTTTTTAAATATATATATATATTTGTAATCTTTGTCAATAAACTTGGCCATTGCCAATAAAATAAATAAATGTGTGGTAGCCATCACAAGTCTAAATGTTTCATTGCTCACACAAATACGTAATTTCTGATCAAACCAGAAATATCACTCCACTAAGTCTTTCACCTCCACACACATTGATTTACTCCTTTTTTATTTAAAATACATTGAGACACACAATTTTGCAATGTTATCTAAGCTGGCCTTAAACCTCAAATTGCTCTTATTTTTAAGGTTTGAAATTGTTATGTTTTCCCAAAATAAATTCAGGGAATAAAATCTATGGAAGAAATCACGTTTTTATGAGGAGATGCTATTGGCTAGTTCTGAGCTAAATATTTTTAAAATCACTCTTATTTCTGACAGTGGCATTGCTTTTTTTAAAAAAAGGAATCCACTTATTTTCAAATCCTGCTGTTTTAAAATGGTTGTTTTTAGTTTGTATCGAAAAAAGAAAAGAGGATTGTCTTTAAAGAATAAACTGGCTATCTATAGATTCATATCTGTATGAATGATGAGAAGTTACTGCTATGAATTTGACATTTCACAGAGAATTCAGATCCTCACACTAGGTGCTCACAGTCATAAATGTACTGTAAAAATGATTTAATAGCTCTCTGATTTATCTTCCTAAACCAGAGAAGATGCCTGTCTGAGTTTAGTTAATGTATTCATATTAATGTATAGCTTAGGTAAGCTATTTTGTCCCTGGCTTTATTTTGGGTTTTATTATCTTATTCAGCATATCTTAAAATTTTAAAATTAAATACATTTGAATACCAAGGCTGTCACCTTCCTCGGTCATCATGGTTTGCTAACTGGATGGACAGACTACAAAATTAGAAAAGTTTTCAAAAGGAGTAGCAAAATTCACCTTGTATCCTTTGATTAAGAAAACTGCATGTAGGCATACAAGAAATCACCAGGAATCCAGCATGATTCAACACTGACTTTATGTCTCAGAGATAGTTCTGTTTCCAAGAATGCTTGTGGGCTTCAGATATACCCCCGAGGCATTCTTTAAAAAAAAGATGACAGATGGCTGCATCATACTGATGCTTTGTACAGGAATATGCCCACCTTCCCAGGGAAAAGATGGAAGCAAACTGAAGTCATGAGTGATTAGGTGATGAGAGGGAGCACTGGATAACAATTTACCAAAAAGCTTTGCCTTCTGGTAAATTGATTCCTTGCTTGTGGCCTCATTCACTTTGGTCCTCTTTGATAAATGGTCATCTCCCTCTTGGCTTGCCCCTTTGAATTGGTGGGTTGAGCTAATGACATGCTTTTAATATTATTAGTTACGAGAATAACAGAGTTGGAAGGGACCTTGGAGGTCTTCTAATCCAACCCCTGTTCAAGCAGGAGATCCTAAACCATTCCAGGCAAATGCCTGTCTCTTCTTAAAAGCCTCTAGTGAACTGGAGGCAAGCTGTTCCATTGGTTAATTGTTAAATAATGTTAATTGTTCTCACTGTTAGGGGGTTTCACCTTACTTCTAAGTTGCTTCTCTCCTTGATTAGTTTCCAACCATTGTTTCTTGTTTTGCCTTCTGGTGTTTCAGAAAACAGGTTGACCCCTCTTCTTTATGGCAGCCCCGCAAATATTGGAGCGCCGCTATCTACCGGTTCTGTGGACGTGGCTTGGTGGGCGTGGCAGTGGAAGGATACAGCAAAAACTTCATTCTCACCCCACTCCAGGGGAAGGCTACTGTACAATCCCCATTTCCTTCCCACTCCTGGGGGAAGAATATTGCAAAATATCCATTCCCACGCCACTCAGGGGCCAGCCAGAGGTGGTATTTGCCAGTTCTCCGAACTATTCAAAATTTCTGCTACTGGTTTTCCAGAAAACCTGCTGAATAGCACCCCTGTTTCATAAATTCATATATGGTTGTGTATATCACAGGCTTAACTTGTGAAAACTGTCACCTTCCTCTTCTTTTTCAGGGGTGTTTTCTTTTGCTCACTCCTGATAGCATTTACCATCTGGGTGAAGGAGGGATCTTCATCAGTGACCACATCCTAGAGAGAGAAAAAATTCTACATCTTGGTTAATAGAAGAGTTTGTCCCCTGTTAAAAGGCATTCAATTAGCACCTATAAAGTTTATTTGCATAGCACATTGAACATGTTTGGAGAGCAAGGAAATGTGGGGAGATTATCTCAGTTAATCTGCCTTTCCAGTTGGTAATTGTATTTCCTTTGCTAGTGGTTGCTGGATTAAGAGAACTATGAGTAATGATACCTAAGTTATTGCTCGAACAGCCACAAATGTTCAGGCTAGAAATACTGCTGTAGCTAAAAAAAAAAACAGTTTCTTGGTTAATTTTTAGTTATAGCAAATCATGTGTTAGGTGTATGCAAAAAGTATCACCTGACCTGTAAGAAATAGTCAGGGTACAGCTGTGCCCAGGAAATTTTTAAATAAACTGCCTACAGTGAAGGCTTTGGCATTGCATCAAACATATTTTTATTCTGAAGCATGGCATTTGAGTTATAGAATGGAACTGTTGTCATCAAAGTCCAGTTGCAATTAATTCATGAAGTTCCTATAAATTTACAAAGTTCTATTCTGAGGCATCTGCAATGCCAAATGTTGACTTTTGTTGCCCGTCAACTGTCAGTTTGATGTCACATATTGACACACACCTGCTTGGTGTCAAATGTGGCTCAATATGGTCTTCTGATATAGGCCAGCTGTTAGATTTATTTTTCAGATGAAAGTTAAATGTCACATAATGCCGGCTATCAAACATTGTCAGTTGTTACTGCATCTGCAATATGTCCAAATTTTAAAGGCCAATGATGAGAACCAAATATGCATCATTTGGGAAATATTTCAATGTCCAGAATTTGAAGAATAGAGTAACCTCCACTGAAACCAACATTTCAAAGTAACTTCTAAGGAGAAATGCATTGGATTCATAAACATTTAATAATATATTCATAATATATTTCTTGCTGATATGCATAAGATGGTAACTAATGTCCCAAACAGCAAGGGAGGTCTTCAATCTATTGATCTATTTAGTCATTAACACTGATGTGTGGTAATTGCTTTGCTCTCTGGCTTCTGCAGGACTGCTGACATTATTGCTTCCAAGCCCTCAAAATAATGATCTAATTTTGTTTATGGTTATTTTTAGTCTATCTATTCCACAGATGGACGTGTGGTATTCTCATATCACGAGTTACACCCATATCGTGTCTAAGGATGAGAGAGGGCCTGTTCCTTGCTATTTTTTCTCTTCACAAAATTCAAGAGGGTTTAGAATATTTATAAACATGTTTCTCAGATTACATTATTGGCCTTCAGAGAACAAATTAGATAGACAGTAAAACCTGCCTCTTTTTTTTTTTAGTCTTTTTCTTTCTTTTTCATAACAGCATCCCAAACTCTGAAAGAGATAAACAATTTGACACTTCTTTCCAACCTAAATGATTATTCTCAGACACTGCGCATGTGAAAATTATTTTCAAACATTCTCTCAAAAAATATCAATCCAAAGGCTTTGCTAGCTACTTATAAGTATGACCCCAGTTTATAGTGCCTGACTGGGTTTGAAGAGATCTCCAGATCAGGGGTCTCCAACCTTGGTCCCTTTAAGCCTTGTGGACTTCAACTCCCAGAGTCCCTCAGCCAGCAAAGCTGGCTGAGGAACTCTGGGAGTTGAAATCCACAAGTCTTAAAGGGACCAAGGTTGGAGACCCCTGCTCCAGACGACCACAGAAACTCCCTGGCTGGCTATTTTCTTTCAGCCTAATTGGTCTGCAAGGGTTTTTATTGTGGGAAGAAGGTTAGGGTAGCTTGTCATTTATGCTACTTTGAGTTTTCAGAGTAAAATCCAGAAATAAACTAAAACCTGATGATCTCAAATGTATTTAGCTATCATTTCTAGCCAAACATGGAGCTTATATTGGGTTCTGCAATTAAATGTAAAAAGAAAGACATCAATTTGGAGAAGGTTAAAGGTTGATATGGTGACCCTCCAGTGGTGGGATCCTACCAGTTTAACAACCGGTTCCCTGAGTGCACAACAGACGCGTGCTGCACGTACATGCACCGTTTCGAGAAAAGTCACCTTCCACGAGGAAAACAGCTGAGGCGCGGCAATCCACTCTGCCGCACTGATCCGCTGGCCTTTAAAAACAGAAATATAGGTGAGTATAACGCCAGGGTTGGCAGGTGGGCTCACTTCAAAGTCAGAGCAGAACCGTTCGCTCACGGCTGAAAGTCCCAGTTCACCTGAACCAGTGCGAACCAGTAGAATCACACCACTGCTCCATTCTCAAAAAAGGGAAAATAAACTTATAAACAGAATTGTTCCTCAAACTTTGACCATTTTGTTTAAAGTTTTCTTCCTTTGTCCCTTTCACACACTCCATTCAGGTGTTAAAAAAACAACATGTATCAACAATCCATTGCCGTAAATTGCCTTCCAGCCCTACATAATTTGCTTCCAGGTGTGATTTAAGATGCTGGCTGCTACTTAAAAACCCTACATGGTACAGCCTTGAGTGACTGTATGTCTCTCATAACATCTTCCCAGCTAATTCAATTCTACAAGGTTGTTATGGTCTAAATTCCTTTGATTAAACAGTGTCATTTATTGGGACCCCAGAAGTGTGAATTCTCTGTAGCAGCACCTGACTTCTGGAATGTGATTCCCTGTGAAATCAGGATTTTCCCCTTTCTGTGGTTGTTTAGAAGAAGCATGAAGACCTGGCTCTTCGCTTCGATTTTTATCCACATATTGAGTCTTTCCCAAGGACTTAGGATAGGCAGATGTTCCTGTCTGATAGTATTAAAATTATTCTACATGACCGTGATGACGAACCTATGGCATGCATGCCAGAGGTGGCATGCAGCACCCTCTCTGTGGGCACGCAAGCCATCATTCTGTTCCACTCCACCGTGCATGCGGGCGCACCTCCCGCCAGCCAGGTGGTCTTCAGGTCTCTGTTGTGCATGCATGGGGGGCGGGGCACGTGCAGGGCCATGTATGCATGTGGGGGGGGCAGGGTGCATGCAGGGGAGCCATGCATGCATGTGCAAGGGGCACATGCAGGGGTCCATGTGTGCATGCATGAGGGGTAGGGCGCATGCGCGGGGGCCACATGCACATTGCATTTTGGGGGTTCGGGCGCGTGTGTGCATTTGGGCATGCACATACATGCTTTGTGCACTCAGTCCAGAAAAGATTAGTCATCACTGGTATAGGATGTAAGTTGTTCCTTTTACAATTGACCAATGGTGACTTTGTCAATGTTCAAATTATTTTGAGATTACACCCAAACAGCCTATGGCTAGTGCATTATCTTTGCTCTTTATTATCACAGTCATTCTACTTCTATTTGGAGGCCTTTGTATTTTGTGTTTTTTTTTCCAGTTCTTTCTCTTCTCTTTTGCTGTTTCCAAGTACTGCCATGTCCATTATCCAGACATTTTGTCTTTTTGATTGACAGTTGTTAAGTCTAGGATGCTATGTAACAACTACTTGTCTGTTTGAATTCTAAAGTCCCAGAGTACATTAGTTTCTTTATTTTGTATACATTGTCTATTTTGTATTCCCATCAATTCTTGCTTGCAGGCAAATTGTACTTCTTACAAATTTTCAATGCACCATTGTTGCTACTTTGTCATGCCATTGTTTGTAGTCAGTTTGTGCAAACTTCTTGCAGGAGCTAACTATTTGGTCCACTGTTTCTTCAGCTTCTTTGCAAAGGTGGCATTTGCCATCTTCTGCTGTCCTCTCAGTTCTGGCTTTGTATGCACTTGTTCTTAAGGCTTGGCCTTGTGCAGTCAGAATTAGGCCCGTTGTCTCTTTCTTCAGTTTTCCTGCTATTATTACTATTCACTTAACCATATTCCAGGCCTGAATCCATATTTCTTAATAATTTGATGAATTACTGCAGATATAGTTAAGAAATGCATATCATACAAGAATGATATGTATCTCATATTCTTATCTCAATAAGAAATGTTTATCATACATTGATTAATTCAGAATCGTGTTAGCAATGCTATTGATGCTAATTTCAAACTGTGGAATTACAATGCAAAATGAAACCATACAGGTTAATATTCCAACTCAATTTATTTAACCATTTGAAAATAAACTATTCTTTTTATAGTAATTTTATAGATTTTAGAAAGAAAATAGCATATAGATACAAATAGAAGAAAAGATACATAAAGAAACAAATGTTGACCTTGTTTAGAGCACTTGCAAACAATCTTATCCTCATTCCTCAATAAAAATTAAATCTTAGTTCTCTTCCTTTCCTATTCAACCCCTTTTCAATTGGCAATTCCGTAAATCATCAGTTCATCCCCGCAAAAAAAAAATATTCTCATATGAGCTTAGAATTAATATATTTAAGAAATCTCAAGTATCATGGTGAACTGAATGTCAGGGTTCCAAGTAACACCCCCAACCATAAAAGAATCCGAGACCTGATATTCCTCAAAGTTCCAATTTATTAGAGATGTCATATTGGCACATCTGGGAAAACCCGAATCTGAAAGTTTCCAGGGTTTCCCCACCCTGGTGAAAGTTCAAGTCCCTGCCCAGCACCCACATGTCCATCATATGGTCCAATCATCCACCGTCCAAACTGGAGATACCTCCCAGTCATCCGACTCCAGGTGCCAGGGCAAGGCGTCCTTGATTCTCTGAGAAAGGAATGTTATTATGACTATATATCTCCCCTGCTCCATACAGCCTCCCCTCCCATTTTCCCACAGTAGAAAATGTGGCAGGCCTGAAGGCCTGATGTAAAAGATGGCTTCCAGGCCTGACATTAAGAGCAATAGCATAAAACAATTTCAGTCAGATACAAAAAAGAAACATTCAGAGCAGAAGTTATGCAAAAATCACTATTTTTTTAAAAAAAAACATCCGTTGGGGTTTTCAAAATCTACTTAAAACCAAACAGAGGGATAAGTACATGTGTTTACTAAAGAAATGTGCTTACTAAAGAAATTCCATACAAGTTTCCTATGGAATTCTCAGTCAGTTTGTCTTAGCTCAAACCACTGACCATTTCTTAAGGGTAGGAAATGTGATGTCATCCTATATTCCCACCAGCTACTGAGAACCCCACCTTTTTCTGGTTTGAATTAAAATTGTGCTTTCTATCCTAGCAAAACCAATATTGCCCAGTACATCTGTCCCACTTCATTCTATTGAACGTACTCCACTCCAATTTGTTACTGTGCCTATGATGGGAAAACCCTTTCCTGAACATCAATTTTTACTATCCTCCATGAGTCCTTTTTTTTAGAAAAATAAAAAAATGAGTCACTTAGCCACTGTGCACTCATACCTACATATTCCTCCCCCACAAAAGGAAGATAAGTTAACAAAGCTAACACCGGACTCTTAAAAATCAGAAATCAAATGTAACATTGAAAAGTTGGTGTGAAAGTCTGTAGTTTTTGGTTTTGATGCCTCATATGCAAATCCCTGCCTCTTTAAATAATGTAAAAACTTCTTTTGAATCCCTTTACCCAACCAGCATTTTCTACTGAAGCCTTGACATAAGAAAATAAAGCGCCGTGGCCAATTTAGTTTTGTCCCTAATTGCCCCTTCTTCTGTTGTGCCACCTTTGTCAATTGAGAAATTAGACAGAGGATAGGATCTTTCTTTCTTTTTTTCTGCACGATGTTACTTTGTGTTTTTGTTACTTTTTTTTCCCCCAAAGGATGTGTAAGATGTGGTTTCCAGATCACAAGGCTTTGTAATAAGATAATCTCTGCTTGACAGGCTGGTTCACCCCAACAATCTGTTTCCATATAATCTTACACAAACACAGAGTCATGTTCAGGTTGTTGTGTTCAGAAAACATTTTGTCCTGTGCTTTCCCTTCTCCTCGCTTTCTTTACAGAGAATCCTCCGCCAGCAGGAATTAATCTTTGCCAGGATGTAATGTCTATTTATCACCTCCGTCTCATGTCCAAATGTAGAACATGCTAATACCTACTTGAACTCGGATTGCATGCTTGGATCAACAGCATATCACAACACCGACAATTCTTGTGTGGTCATGTAAACCTAAATGATATTTTGGTTAAATAATTGGACTATGAAGACAACAATTTGGCTGCAGCACATTTCTCTAAACAATGGTGTCATCGATACGATAGTCACTTGCCAATGGTAATGAAACAAACAATCTGTAAATTTGGAAAGCAACATTTACCTCAAGAAAAAGTCAAGGCAGTCTTTCCCACTGCATAAGGAGGATTTTAAAGTCAGAAATTACAGAAATAAGATAATGACAAATGAATATATCAACATTATTTACTGTTCATTTTATGGTGCTGTACCCATGGTGGGTAACAATACGAACTACGCAAATGGTAAAACTGTTAACTCAGGATTTCTTTATAAAGAAAAAGTTATTTTGTACTTTTATATACTTGATCCATTAAAAAATACTTTTTACTAAGTGCATCACTGTATATGAAACCCAACATATTCTTTTTAGGGAGAGAAGGAGGATTCAATTTTTCCCCATTATATTTTTTATTATTTTATTTTTATTTTTCAAATTTATATACCGCCCTATCTCCCTAAGGACTCAGGGCGGTTCACAGGCAGTTAAAATACATATAAATACAGATTAAAAAACAACAATTAAAAAACTTATTCTATTGCCCAAATTTAAAATAGTATAAATAATAAAAACCCCTTAAAACCCATAACTTTAAAATCTAATCCAGTCCCACGCAGATAAATAAGTGTGTTTTAAGCTCGCGACGAAAGGTTCGGAGGTCCGGAAGTTGACGAAGTCCTGGAGGGAGTTCGTTCCAGAGGGTGGGAGCCCCCACAGAGAAGGCCCTTCCCCTGGGTGTCGCCAGACGGCACTGCCTAGCTGACGGCACCCTGAGGAGTCCCTCTCTGTGAGAGCGCACGGGTCGGTGAGAGGTATTTGGTAGCAGTAGGCGGTCCCGTAAATAGCCCGGCCCTATGCCATTATAGCTATTTCCAACAAATTAATTGTAATCCACAAGTATAAAATTGCTAGGTCTGCAAAAATTGCTGTTTGCATTTTAGACTGGCAGGTCTAAATTCAGAAGCCAAAACATTCATCCACTAACAATCTTAGAACAAGAGAAAGTAAACAAAAGAAAGAAGTGCATTGTATTAATTATACTTCCATATAGTGTGATTAGTTAGCTAGCTTTAAATAAATGACACAGGATCTACTGGAATCCAGCCACATTCCTTATTTTGGAAAAAGCTGGTTGCCCAATGCCATTTACAGAGGAACACATATTTCTTTTTTGCTCTTGACATAGTTTTATCCCTAATGACTATCGTTAAAATGCAATCAATGTAGCAAATATTCTTGGCCATTTTTAAAGTCACTGCATTTGCAGTTTGCTCCTTACCACCTCCATCTGTGTACTTTTACAGAAAGAACAAGCATTACTTCATCTAACAAGAAACTGACCCTGTAAAAGCCTGTATTATAATATTTCAAGTGAAAAAGATTCTCATGGAGAAATTTGCACCATAGATTAGTAAAATAAGACCCACACAAGGTGTAATTGATTTTTTTTTGCCAGCTACCCCAACTTTATACAACAATTAGCTTTGCTCACAACTGCAATTGTGATGTAAAAAAAATAGCTGGAGATTCTGCCAATCTAGAGATTGGTTGCTGCAGACTGCCTTTCTAAAAGAGTTCATAGTGCAGGTGATTCCACTAACTTCTTGGTTGCTTCATTTTAAAAAAATCATTTCTTTATTTAGTTTAATAAGTGATTAGTTAACAAGTTAACAATTAATTAAGAATGGGGGCGGGTGTAGATAGTGTACAGAGGAATGCTCTCCTGGCTTCCTCCTGTTACTTAATGTACCAAGCAAATCTCTGCCTGCAAATTAATGGGCAGAATAGAAACACTCCCCCCAAAAATTAGTGCCTATTTATTTTTAATTTCATAATATTGATAGCAACCCTATTCCTAAAAGACTCTGAAGAAGAACAGAATTAAAATATCTTATAAAGTAAACAATAAGCAACTTCATAAAGTATAATTTTGAGGCTTAGTCACAAGAGCAGAAGTGGAAAAACGCTAGTGGGATTATTTTATTAGGACACAATGAATCATAAAGGAATCAATGCAAAAATTTCAAAAAAATATTTTGTGGCTCTGATGAAATTTATCACAGATTGAGGATCCAGAAAGATTATCATAGAGGACATTTACTGCCCGAAGATTTTATAACAATATTTATCCATAGAGGACACTCACGTTGCAAAGATTAGATTAATCTAGTACTTCAATTCCAAAAGAAAATCTATCAAT
This sequence comes from Ahaetulla prasina, assembly GCF_028640845.1. Classification (NCBI taxonomy): domain Eukaryota; kingdom Metazoa; phylum Chordata; class Lepidosauria; order Squamata; family Colubridae; genus Ahaetulla; species Ahaetulla prasina. Next base: position 106,155,930 of record NC_080539.1, read on the forward strand.
ATGGTCCCTTTTAAGGGGCTCCCTAAGAGTTGATATCAACTTGATGGCACTTAATCTATCCAATCAGTGCTTCAATCCTGAAAGGAGCATTGAGACTGAACTGCAGAGTATCGTAGATGTCACTTGGGGACAAAAAAGAGACACCATGAGAGGATCTTTTCATAACATCAGAAGTTCTGCTTTTGGGGAATAAAATATGCACCATTCATGTTGTCATAATAAATGAAGTCAACCAGTAAATGTCAATGAATTATCTATAGCAATATACACCATGGGTGTTGTTATACAAGCTGAATGAGGTTTTTGCAAGCCAGCACTCATCAAAACCTTCTTGCATTTTATTGGCAAGAACTGTATTATGTGATGTAATTGTTTTGATTATGAAGTGTTAAACAAAATATGGCCTGACTATAAATTTGTAGACCTGAAAAAAGACTGCTAAAAACAAATTCATTAATGAAATCTTTGTAACAATATGATTAATTTAAAAAGTAAACTCAACTATATATTTATACTACCACAATCTTTAAAAAAACAACAGTCTAGACGTTTTGTGGAATTACAGTGCACCACAAGCTAGGTATTCATAAAACAAAGCTGGAAACTAATTAGAATGCTTTAAAAAAAATCCTAGCTCACTAGTTTTGACCATGTTGTAAATTAAAAAATGTAGAAAATGCAGAATTACAATTACGGAATTGTAATAGAAATGTGAATAGGTATTCCTCAACTTACAATGGCAATTGAGACCAGAATTTCCATCACTAAGTCTATATTATCAGTCATGTGATTTCATATTCAGGATGGAATTGTAACTTGTAAAGATAAGTCTGACCCAACAAACTAATGTTGGGTCATGGAAATAAACTACACTGAAGTACCAATTTCCAAAACCAAGGTTTATTTACAGTATAAAACATAGACTATACCCTCAATCTACCTATGAATGTTAACCAGATTGTCAGTTGAATTTTAGTTGCATACAGATGACTGCATAGTATCTTCTCCAGTGGTGAAATGGAAAATTTGTTACTACCGGTTCTGTGGGCGTGGCTTGGTGGGGGGGTAATGTGACCGGGGTGGGCACGGCCAACTTTTTTTTTTTACTTTTACTTTTCGGCTGAAGAGGTTATAGAAAAAATGCTTTTAAAAGGCTCTGACGATCCCAGCTGAGCCGCACAATCATCAGAGGCTTTTTTTTTTACTTTTAAAAGCATTTTTTCAGCTGAAGAAAAAATGCTTTTAAAAGTAAAAAAATCAAACTTCTGATGATCGCACAGCTCAGCTGGGCATGTGAGGGGAGGAGGGATTTTTGCTACTGGTTCTCCAAACCACCCGCCGCCATCGCTACCAGATCAGGCAATCCAGTCCGAATCAGGAGCATTTTACCCCAATCTGCTACAATTGAAAACAGAAGGTTAGCTTAAGCAACAGAAAACACACTACATGACACCCACAACTCTGTTTTTCAACAGCACACTTAGACCTTCAGCATGACTTGATAAATATGCTTACTGGGTTTGATCTAGTGAGTAAGACAGCAAGCAAGAAACCAGGAAATTGTGAATTCTAGTCTTACCTTAGGATGAAAGCCAGCTGGGTGACTTGGGATCAGTCACTCTCTCTGAGCCCAGCTCATCCAACATCCCCAACCAAGCTGTTGTTCTGGAGAAAATAGGAGGAGGGAAAAGTTACATTGGTATGTTTGCCACCTTGAATTATTTATAAAAAAAAGTTAGGGTGAAATTGAAAAAAACCAAAACCACATTAATGGGTGAAATACTGAATGCTTTCAGATAACCTTATTTTCATGACACATTCTATCATACTCCATAATAATATCTATTCAAAAGCTTTTGAAATCAATGGAGATGTACAGCAATTTAGCTTAAAACTGGAGGTCAACCATGAAAGAAATTGTGGCTTGATTTGGCTACATACTTTTATTATAAAAGTCAGAGAATTTCCCAGTTATGTACTGAGATACATGGGCTTTTTGTTCTGCTATTAACATAACTTACTGAAAGAAGAAAAAGAAATCCCAGCTTCTGATAAATCTGTGGAGAATGAAATGTCTAAGCTCAAATAGGCTTTGCAAGCAAGCTCTCCTGGGGATTTTCTGATTCTTAGCTAATGAAGTTCTGTAATGATTTTTCTTAACTGATAGTTAAAGAGGACTGTTGACCTTCCATGTGTTTTTATAAATTATTAGCTATTTCATGGTCACTTTTCAATTATAAATGTTTTATTCAGATATTAAGTTGATGGATGGAGTTTATATAGATGAACTTAATGTGGTTAGGTGACCTTGTTTAGGTCAAATAAGAAAAAGTCCAACTAGGGACATAAGAAGCAGAATTTTGTTTCAAAGGTGTAATAGATTTATTATTGAGCTTATTAGCATGAATTAAGTCAAATGACACATTTATTGTAACTGCACATAGAGATAAATACATCTACATGCCATTCAAAGGAGACATCAAAAAGCTGAAAAGGAAACAAAAGGATCAAAACACCTCTTCACCAACAATCAATAGCTAATAAACAGAGATTTACACCTGGATTGACACTAGATCAACAATCAAACAATAAACAATACTCCAGTCAAGAAACTACCATGTCAGACTAAAATCAAACAGTCTAATCAAGGAGGTACCTAAGATATTCTCACAAACACCCATAGGGCAAGCCATGTGTATAAACAGAGAGCAAACCCCACTCAGTTCTAATACCGATGATCTTACCTAATTAGGTAATAAAACATCTGCAAGAAAACAGCCAAGTTTAGAAAGCACCAAAGATCCCATAATTTCATTTATGTCTTGCTTCCTATTACGGTTTGTAAGGTAAATTAAACCCTCCCCCACTTTTTTTTCGAAAGCACAATCAAGAGTTTGTGATAATTATTTTTTTTTAATTTAATCTATCCTGCAGTATCACTGTAACAGTCTCTATGATTGTAGGATGTTGCAGTTGGCATATACAAACAATAGTAATAATATATAAAATAATAACAGCTTGGCCTTTTATACAATTTAGAACAGGGGTCTCCAACCTTGGCAATTTTAAGACTTGTGGACTTCAACTCCCAGAGTTCCTGAGCCAGCAAAGAGATTTCTTCCTATAACTCCAGATCTGGGCATTTCTATCCACATGTCATCCATGCTGGTGAAAATAAAGATCACAATGGGAGCTTGAGTGCAGCCTAGTAGTAATGGAACAAACTAGGCTTCAAAAGGCAGCACTCAAGAATAACTGTCTAAAGCAGGGGTCTCCAACCTTGGCAACTTTAAGACTTGTGGACTTCAAACTCCCAGAGTTCCTCAGCCAGCAAAGCCAAGCCAGCAAAGCAAAGCTGGCTGAGGAACTCTGGGAATTGAAGTCCACAAGTCTTAAAGTTGCCAAGGTTGGAGACCTCTGGTCTAAAGGCCTCTTTAAATAAATTATTTTTACAAGATTGCTCTGATTGATTAGAATAACATGAAAATTTGGAACTGAATTTAAAGACACTTCCACAGAAAACATATAGAATCTCACTGTGATTAATTTCAGTGATCATCACATCATAGGATACCTTCTCCTATTATTTAGATTTACAGCTATATGCAGATTAAAAGGGATTCAGCTGCTTTGATGTCTATGTCTAAAACTGTAAGTAGGAACTACAGAACTACAATTCCCCAAACCCTGTCTATCTAAAATATTAGGAATTGAAGGCACCATATCTCAACCTTCTCTAAATTACAAACTCAATCACACTAGCTTAAAACTAGGACTAGCATAGGTGCCATTAATTATAGCAAGAAGTAGCACCGTTGTTTTCCGCCACCTTTCACATATACATTTTTTAACTGCTATGTTATCCATGAGCAATCTCACACCTCACTATCTTAACATTGAGATTTTTCCTCTAAGGCCTTTTAAGCCAGGTGACAACAGAGATTTTTCTGTATTACCTCATAAGAGCCAGAAAAGAACATTTAATGTTAGCAATGACAAGTTTATCCCAGTTAATTCTTCCAGTAAATCTCTTTAAACCCTGAGTTCTATTTCTTCTTGCTTCTTTGCAATGTGTGCTGTGCGTAAAACTTAATTCTCTCAAATCCTCTGAGTGATCACATGGATTTTCAAAGAATGGAAATCTAACACATGCTGAGGATGTTTCAAAAAACCAGTACATGCACTTGTGGTTTTGTGTCCCCCCCCCTTTTTTTAATGCAAATCTTTGTCTCAACCATGGAGAATGGGAAGATGGAAAAATAAATCCCGCTATAAAATCTCTAGTCCCACAGCAGATGACTGCATGTGGTACAGAAGCCACATGATACCAGTTGTGCAATGAGAATCATCCCTCAACAATCCAAGCATATTCTTAATTTTCCTATACGACGAACTAATGTTTCTTAATTATATAAAATTTAAACATCAAAATTTATCATCCTTGTCAAAACTGATCAGATGAGATACAAATAATTTATCCTAAAGTCAACCAGGACATCTACAAAATAATCAGCAAAATTCCTGATCTCTGAAAAAAGCCTGGTTCTCTATGCAGATTTCTTTTGCACGTTTATTGACCTCATCTAGATCTCATTGAATTGGCTAAAAATGTATTTTGATCATAATGGGAATGGGAATAAGAGTGGAAGTTTGCATATCGGCCACAGTTGAATTGAATTCAATATATGTATATATTCCATCAGAATCAGAATCCTTAGACATTTGCTGTAGCCCAGAAATAAGATAGGGTCCATTGTTCACATCTAATTACTTCCTTGCCGGTCTACCTGCCTTGTGCAATCATCCTTTTATTAAAATGTACTCTTTAAATAGTAAGGGACACGGTGGCTCAGTGGCTAAGATGCTGAGCTTGTCGATCGAAAAGTCGGCAATTCACCAGTTCGAATCCCTAGTGCTGTGTAACGGGATAAGCTCCTGTTACTTGTCCCAGCTTCTGCCAACTTAGCAGTTCGAAAGCATGTAAAAAATGCAAGTAGAAAAATAGGGACCACCTCTGGTGGGAAGGTAACAGCGTTCCATGCGCCTTCGGAGACGTCTTTGGACAGCGCTGGCTCTTCGGCTTTGAAACAGAGATGAGCCCCCTAGAGTCAGGAACAACTAGCACATACGTGCGAGGGGAACCTTTACCTTTACTCTTTAAATATCTTGGGGGGTTTCTTCTCTACATTTTTTTCCAAGCGTCTCTCAGCCTTTAAAAAGTCATACACCTGAGGGATGTTCCATCAACATTGCTAATGTTCTGAGCCGTTTCCTCTGGTGAAGAAATTTCAGGAAGATTGCTCCAGCAAAATTTGTGCTGGAATTCCCTGGGCTGTCTTTTAAGATCATTTCTCTGCTTGCTGAATAAGGTATCAATGTGTTTCTGCACAGCCAGCCTTTTGCAAAAGAAGTCATGGGGGGGGGAGCTGGGGGGCTAGGGAAGCAAGCAAGAAGAAATACAATAATGGGCCTTCACTATCCTTATTTATAGAACTAAAGCAAAAGCAAATGATTCCCCCCCCAATGGCACATCTGTTGTTGTTTTTTTTACTCTGAGCTTAACAGAAGTCTTTTTTATTTAGAAGACCATAGCTAGATAAGAAGAGAGGACAGATCATTGACTTTGGAATCTGCTATGGTAACTTGGGCCATTTCCTGAGGGTCTGGCTCACGGCTCGACTGAGGAACTTGTTGCGGCCTGGGAACAGGCCGCGGCGGGGGCCTTAGACCGTGTCGTGCCTTTGCGGCCTCTGACCCGGCGCAGGTCCCAACCGGCTCCTTGGTTCTCCGAGGAGCTGAGAGGATGAAGCGCGGAGAAGGCGCCTGGAGAGTCTCTGGAGGTCTAGCCGTTCGAAGCTGATCGGACACTAGTGAAGTCCTATACTAGGACTTACCTAGTGGCATTGAGGAAGCGGCGTAGCTCGCCTCCTCCCTCATTGCATCGGCAGATAACCGCCCAGCCGCCCTGTTTGGTGACTCGCTCCCTCCTACACCAGGGGAGGCGGGATGACCCGTTGCAGGGGCGTGCTGAGAGTTTAACGGTTATCTATACGATAAAATCGTTCAACCGGGATGGTCTGGACCAAGATTGCAGTGACGGGTGAGATGCTCGAGGGTGGTCTTGGTGACATTGTTTGGGATGAGTTTGACCCTGTGGCTCCGAGGACATGGACAGGTTGTTGGGTAGGTTGAATGCCACCACGTGTTTACTGGACCCGTGCCCCTCTTGGCTGGTGCTGGCCACTCGAGAGGTGACACGAGGCTGGCTCAGGCGATTCGACCGCTTCTTTGGTGGAGGTGTCTTCCGGCCGCCTTGAAAGAGGCGGTGGTGAGGCCCCTCCTTAAGAAGCCGCCCTGACCCGCTGTTTTAGGTAATTATCGTCCGGTCTCCAACCTTCGCTTCCGGCGAAGGTTGTAGAAATATGGTGGCATATCAATTTCCCTTGCACCTGGATGAAACTGTCTATCTAGACCCGTTCCAGTCCGGTTTCGGCCCGGTTACAGCACGGAGACGGCTTTGGTCGCGTTGGTGGATGATCTCTGGAGGGCCATGGATAGGGGTTGCTCCTCTGCCCTGGTCCTATTAGACCTCTCAGCGGCTTTCGATACCATCGACCATGGTATCCTGCTGCGCGGTTGGAGGGATTGGGAGTGGGAGGCACCGTTTATCGGTGGTTCTCCTCCTATCTCTCCGACCGGTCGCAGTCGGTGTTGACAGGGGCAGAGGTCGGCCCGGGCGCCTCACTTGTGGGTGCCGCAGGGTCGATCCTCTCGCCTTCTGTTTAACATCTACATGAAGCCGCTGGGTGAGATCATCAGTGGTTTCGGTGTGAAGTACCAGCTGTATGCGGATGACACCCAGCTGTACTTTTCTACACCGGACCACCCCAACGGTTATCAAGTGCTGTCCCGGTGCCTGGAGGCCGACGGGTCTGGATGGGGAGAAATAGGCTCAAGCTCAATCCTCCAAGACAGAGTGGCTGTGGATGCGGCATCCCGGTACAGTCAGCTAAATCCGGCTGACCATCGGTGGCGAGTCATTGGCCCCGATGGAAAGGGTCCGCAACTTAGGCGCCCTCCTGGATGAGCGGCTGTCTCTAGAAGATCATTTGACGGCCGCCTCCAGGAGAGCGTCCTACCAGGTTCGCCTGGTACGCCAGTTGCGCCCCTTTCTGGACCGGGATGCCCTATGCACGGTCACTCACACACTCGTGACGTCTCGCCTGGATTACTGCAATGCTCTCTACATGGGGCTCCCCTTGAAGGGCATCCGGAGGCTGCAGTTAGTCCAGAATGCGGCTGCGCGGGTGATAGATGGAGCCCCTCGTGGCTCCCGTATAACACCCATCCTGCGCAGGCTGCACTGGCTACCTGTGGCTTTCCGGGTGCGCTTCAAGGTTCTGGTGACCACCTTTAAAGCGCTCCATGGCATTGGGCCGGGTTACTTACGGGACCGCCTACTGCTACCGAATATCTCTCACCGACCCGTGCGCTCTCACAGAGAGGGCCCCCTCAGGGTGCCGTCAGCGCGGCAATGTCGTCTGGCGACACCCAGGGGAAGGGCCTTCTCTGTGGGGGCCCCCACCCTCTGGAATGAACTACCCCCCGGACTTCGTCAGCTTTCGGACCTCCGGACCTTCCGCCGCGGGCTTAAAATATATTTATTTAACTGTGCAGGAATGGGCTAGATTTTAAATTATTGGTTTTAATTTGGGTTTTATTCTATATTTTTAATTCTAAATTAACGGGCTTTTTAGAATAAGTTTTTAAATTGTTTTTTATATTGTATTTATATGTTTTTAAATGCCTGTACACCGCCCTGAGTCCTTCGGGAGATAGGGCGGTATATAAATTTGATTAAATAATAAAATAATAATAATAATAATAACTTATACGTGATCTTGGAAAGTAGGAACGAATACCTGAACAAAACTTTCCCACCCCTCTTTGCCACCCCTTTGCCACCAATACCATAAGGTAGAGATGTGGAGAAAGAGGGAGTTTCAGGAAAAGTATAAAGTTATTGGAACGCAGATTCAACAGAATGATAACCCTTTGAAAAAGAAGCAACATTGCGGAGTGTCTAGATCAGTGATGGCTAATCTTTTCCGGACCTCGTGCCCAAAGTGTGCATGCGCATGCATGAATGTGCGCACATACCTGACTCCCAAAGTGCAATGCACACATGGCCCCTGCACATGCACCCCATCCCGAGCACACGCCCCAGCCCCCCAAGCATGCACAAGTGCCCCCCCCACACGTCCCCTGCGCATGCATATGCGACCCTCCCGTACGCATCCTGCCCCTCGTGCATGCTCAGCAGATACCCGATGACCAGCTGGCTGAAGGGAGGCACACGTGCATCCACAGCAGAGCTGAACTGGGATGATAGCTCGTGTGCCCACAGAAAGGGCACTGCATGCCACCTGTGGCACACGTGCCATAGGTTTGCCATCATGGGTCTAGATCATTGAAAGATCCCATAGAGTGGTCACTTCACTGGATGAAAAAAAAACCAAACTTTTCTGCATAGGCATAGGAAAACCACAGTGGAGCCTTAATGACAGAGCCTTAAGGCAGAGGAGAAAAACAATGCAGTGTTTAACAGAACCATTCTAAAATGGAAGGGAAAAAATGGTTTCCACCTTTCACTTGAAAATTGTAAGAGCTTCATGAACTTCATCTCCTGGTACCAGAAAACAGGAATGGCTGTTGAAAAAGGTTGCTTCTGTTTGTATGCTACTCTAGGATCACAATTAGTGTACAATGAAGCTTCCCTCGCCATTCTTACTGACTGAACACCTTGATGCCAGAGCACAGGCAATCCTTTAAGATCTTTACAATTCATCACATTAAAACGACACTATGTTACGGATGGTGTGGGAATGAACATGACAACTTTGGAGAGTCATTCCATTGTTCCGCTCTACTATGTAGTCATCAGGACATAATGCATGAACCATTTTTGATGCTCTATAATTCCAGGAGAAAGGATTATATCCACATAGGGAGAATATCTATAGCATGGGTGTCAAACTCAGTCGCGTCACAGGCTGGATAGTGACATATCATGACATTTTTTGCCTTTGCGGAGCCAAGGTGGACATGGCCTGCGCATGATGTATCCGGCCCATGGGCTGCCATTTTGACAGGCCCAATCTATAGTATTTAACATGGGAGGAATGGAAGGGGACAATTCATCACAGCCAACTCACTACAGCTAATTCTCCATGATCAACTTGCCACAGTCAACTCACCATAAGACAATTCACTGCAGGACAATTCAATAAATCAATTTAATGATTTAAAATAGTTAAAAAATATTTTAATTTTTGTCATTAACATTTCATTTTGTGCCTTTGGCATCCTTTCTTTAATGATTCTACTCCACTATTTCTTTGATATTAGTGTATCTCTTGTCCCGCAGCAAGTTGTCTCATGGCAAGTTGTCGTAGACGCAGGAGAAAAGCTCCCAACTGTTGCTAATGCAGCAATCTTCCATGCAAGATAATATTTAGACAATGGTCATCAAGAATTTTCTTCTGCAATCAAAGTTACTACCTTTTCTGGGAACAGCACATTTCTAACCCTAATTGCATGACCCGCCATAATTTTATAATATTATGTTTTATTTTATTATATAAAGCTTACAGCAGATCCATACACCTACAAGTAAGGCAATTGAATTCTCATATAGCTTAGTGGCAGAGATCTAACCAAAATACACAAAATAAAAAAGGATATGGTGGTCAGACAGATATTAAAAGAAAAGTTCCCACTTAGGACTTTTCTAGTAGATTATTGAGCAAAAAGCTGATGGGATCAGCAGGGTGAGTTAAGGACATGACATCTGTCACCTTTATGAATATTTGCACAGAACAAAATACTTCTATTAATGAATTCTGAAAGTGTATAGACTAAAATTTCCTTTGAGACTCACATTCATCCTGCAGACAAGGAACATCTCTAACCTTTATAGATATTCCTTTGTTAGTCCTTGAATCACAGCTGTCCTGTTTCATATCATAGTTTAACTAAAATAAGTGATTTTGCAATCTCCTGATGAGATCACTCCGCATTTCTTTAAACTACATTAGTAAGACAAAGAAAGTCTGAGAGACTCAGACAGGATGGATTTTTTTTTTATCTTCCCTGCAAGGATTGCAGAAGGGAATTTCAAAATATTTAACCACTGACCTCATGCAGAAAAGCATCTGTGAAACAAAGCAATATCACTTGAAATCTTGTCCAGGAGTATCTATCATATTCCAGCTGTTGATGTAATGCTATGGATTAAAGCACAGACTATAAAGTTTCCAGTTCCAGGTTATATTAATCCTGACCTCTGTAGCTGAGTTTATGATTGCCATGCGGATTCTTCCACCCTCATCTAATCTACTTCAGTGTAAGATCTTCTAAATCGTTATATCTATTCAGGATAAAATCTCCATTTTATCTAAACAGCAGCCTTGTGAAGTTTGACTAATAAATTGATGATAAGTTTACTGGCTGATTGGCTATTTTGGTCTGGTTATCCATTTTCTTAATATGACCACCTTTTGACTAATTTCTGATTAATTAGTTCAGAGTTTGCAAAATCCAAGACCCTCGAAATGTACTAGTTCCAGAGAAGGCAAAGTTCGTTTACTTTGTGAGGGTATTATAAGGATTCAACCAGCAAGCATATGGCACCATTTTGATATAGATTTTTTTTATCTTCCCTGCAAGGATTGCAGAAGGGAATTTCAAAATATTTAACCACTGACCTCATGCAGAAAAGCATCTGTGAAACAAAGCAATATCACTTGAAATCTTGTCCAGGAGTATCTATCATATTCCAGCTGTTGATGTAATGCTATGGATTAAAGCACAGACTATAAAGTTTCCAGTTCCAGGTTATATTAATCCTGATCTCTGTAGCTGAGTTTATGATTGCCATGCGGATTCTTCCACCCTCATCTAATCTACTTCAGTGTAAGATCTTCTAAATCGTTATATCTATTCAGGATAAAATCTCCATTTTATCTAAACAGCAGCCTTGTGAAGTTTGACTAATAAATTGATGATAAGTTTACTGGCTGATTGGCTATTTTGGTCTGGTTATCCATTTTCTTAATATGACCACCTTTTGACTAATTTCTGATTAATTAGTTCAGAGTTTGCAAAATCCAAGACCCTCGAAATGTACTAGTTCCAGAGAAGGCAAAGTTCGTTTACTTTGTGAGGGTATTATAAGGATTCAACCAGCAAGCATATGGCACCATTTTGATATAGATTTTTTTTATCTATCTGGCTCATTATTGATTCCACTATAATATAGCATGTCTCTGACAGTGTGACATTATTTCTAGACTATTGCTTATTCTGATTGGTTGATTCTGTGCCACCAAAAGAGTATCCACTCTGTCAAGAGTTGCTAAACCACACAGATAGAAGAACATAGATGATCTGTTCTGAACCAGGCCCTTCAGGTCTTCTAACCTCATTGCTAATTGCTGCTGTAATAAAGTCTATCTAATCTGTTGCTGGGTCATCCTCTTGTCTTTCTTCTCACTTTTCCTAACATTAAAACCTTCTCTAGAGAGCTAGGTCTTCACATAATGTGTCTAAATAGAATAATTTGAGCTCATTCATTTGTACCTCAGTTTTCCTCACAAACTTTATCAAATTTGATTTGTTCTATGAAACCTTTGTCTATTGGTTGGTTGGTTGGTTGGTTGGTTATTCATAGCATTGCAATTTTCTCCAACATCAAAGTTCAAATGCATCAATATTCTTTCTATTACTCAAAGTCCAGCTTTCAGCTCTCTAGAGTGTTATAAAGGAAAACACAAATTGGGCTCCATATACATTCAGCATATAAACTAAATACCTAAAGAAAGAATATGCAGTTTTGTCTCAATCCTTTGATGACCTGGAGCCAGGCTGTTTCACTATGTTCTCCTCCAACTGTGGCTTCCTGTCCTATATATACACTATAATTTTTCTTTTGAAGGCAATAAGAACTGCACAATGAGAGCAGAGCAAAGTATTGGAAGCTAATGAAAATCTTTGGATTTATAGCACTTCCGTCCTGAACTTTGTCTATGCATTGTTGTAGGTTGTCTTTTTTTAAAATTCTGGGTTGTGTGTTGCGTAAATGCTGCCTGTAAAAATGGGCAAGAAGCATAAGAGCTGAACTGATGTTGTATTCTTTTCTAATGCTGGAGCTTTCCTTCCGACATCAAAAGAAGCAAACTGATTAATCCTTAGGAATCATAAAAATTCATGTAAACCTGAAAATGCTTTTCATTTCTTTCTTCAGCATCTCTCTTATTTTTTATGTTGCTGTTGTTATATGATTCAAGCCAGATGATGATGGTGGTAATGAACTTGGACTTATTTAAAGGATTTCAACTAATAGGTTGTATTATAAAAATGAGGGGAATTCTTTTCTTTTTAATAAGCAGAAAACAGGCTATGCGTGTGTGATATAGTACAGAACAGCAGAAGCTTCGAAAAGACTTAACATTCTGTTTTATGATCTGACATTCTTTCAGATCACCTCGGGAGACATCATGGAACTTAACTATGATTTTATCATCATAGTTTGGCAAATGAACAGATTCTGAGATCACAGTAGCCATTTCAAACTGCTTTTTTCACTGGTGGAAAGAAAAACATGTAGCTTTCCTTTTCTATAATCATTGAAATATTGCAGTGTTCCAGGAAGTTTGGACGTTTCCTGGGATCACAATACAGCCCATAATTCCCAAGTCCTATTCTGATGTAAATCATTCCTTACTTCCATTTACAATATTAACGCTAATAGAAGTTGATATATTGATAAATGCTGTTCAAGAAGGACAGAGTAATGTTTATCAATGTTTCAGCTAGAAGTGGAAGCTTAAACCTTCTCTTACACTATCTACATAAGTGTATATTTCAAATATCCTTGAGCAGGGCTGTCAAATTCAAGGCCCGTGGGCTGGGTCTGGCCTCCAGGCTGCTTAGATCTGGCCCATGGGGCCGCCCTATCAGCGAAAATGGATCTTAGTAGGGCTGCATGCAGTTGTTGTGGTCCGCCAGCCGCCTGCGGAGCTGGCAACGGAATCAGACAGCAATGAGGCTGAGGAAGAACAGTCCTGGAGGCTGGGGAAGGCCCAAATGAGGGCTCTGCATCAGAGGCAGAGGTGGGGTCAGGGCCATTAGGACCCTGTTCCTAATGCATGCATGAGAAGAGCTGCCAGAAGGCAAGAGCAGCTCAAGCAAAGAGGATGACACGGGAGTAGGGCCAAGAGATGATTGCCCCCTCCCATAAGGCTTAAAAGACCAGCAACGGCGTTTGGGCTTTTTGCTGGAAAACAACGTTGATAGCTTCGTCTTGTTGCATTTGTTTTGTATCGGCATCTTCTGAATTTTTGCCAAGAAAGGCCTTTGGCAGTTTGCCTAATTGGACCAAGATTGGTGATAGGACTGAGGAATTGTGTTGGGAGGAATTTGCTTTAATTTAGTTGGACTGCGCTGATAATGGGTTAATTCTCAGCTGTTCTAATAAAGTTTTTTTGTTTTTACACTGACTGAGTTTCTTACTTGGGCCTGGGTCACAACAGCGGCCTCCCGGGCTCCGTTTTCACTGACAGAGTGCTGTGGGAGGCCATTGTGGTCAAAAATGGAAATCAAGCTGGCCATGCCCACTCTGGCTATGTCTCCCCCCCCCCCAAGGTCAAGCACAACCCTGATGCGGCCTCAAGGAAATCGAGTTTGATACCCCTGTCTTTGAGGGTCATATGCCTGCAAAATATGAAATTAAAAGACTAGAGAGAATCACAGAATCTTTGGAAGGACTGCTAAAGCTATGAAGCCCAGCCATCTGCTGAGTATAAGAACCTAAATTAAAGCCTCCTTGACCAAAGATAATCACCACTGTCTCAGAAGTGTTTCAGTGCTCATATGAACATGAACCGTCTCTTGAAAAAGGCTGAGTCTATTTTTTAGATTTCTGCATGAGCCTGGAAAAAAGATCCCAATTTAAATATCCTTTTGGATATTGCCTTCCCACCAAGATGTCATGTTTGAAAGATGCACAGTCTTACTGCTTATCTCTTTCAGCAACAATATATGTCTGATCACTACAAGATTTCTTTGAACTCGTGCTCTTGTGATGCCATTGATACTTCTATTGATGTAGTATAAAATCATGTTTGGCTTTTTTTCAGCTGGAATAACACTGGCATGTATAACTCCAAGACCATTTTCTCCATGTATTATTGCCAAATTAAATGATATCTATCGCATACCTATTCAACCAGAGGTGAAATGCTCCTGGTTCGGACCGGATCACCCAATCCGCTAGCGATTGCGGCAGGTGGTTCGGAGCAAAAATCCCTGCCCCCTCCCCTCATGCCCAGCTGAGCCGCGCAATCATCAGAGGCTTTTTTTTAATTTTAAAAGCATTTTTTCTTCAGCAGAAAATATGCTTTTTAAAAGTAAAAAAAAAGCCTCTGATGATTGCGTGGCTTAGCTGGGATCGTCAGAGGCGTTTAAAAGCATTTTTTAACAACCTCTTCAGCCGAGCAATTTTTCTTACGAGTTTTTATTATATGGTGAATTTTTTAAAGTTGTAACCTGCCTGCAGTAATCTATGTATTTGCTGGCGGGCTGTATTAAACAAGTAAGTAGGTAAGTAAGTAAATAAATAAATAAATAAATAAATAAAGTTAACCAAGTAAGTAATTAAATGTTCAATTGGCACCTCGTGTATCTTGGCTGGGAATTTTGGAGATTTAAGTCCCAACGCATTTGGAGGATGCCAGAATGGAGCAAGCTAACCTACTCACTTGTGCTATCCTTTTAAATTCCAAGTATGACTCATTTTCTCCTATTTTATGGATCTGCCACTTTGTTGCCAGGAAACAAATTATCAGGACAGGTTTTTGGATGACCAGCCAGAATATCAAAGTTATAAAAGGGAGAAACCCAGTGACTCACTCCCAGCCCAGCATTCTGAATTTTTTCAAGTAAGTTTTGCAGCATTAAATAAGTCTTCCTTGCTATTGGGTTAGAAATAGTCATTATTGCATTCAGTCACTGGGAAAGAATTTAAATCAGTCGAAGAATGAAACAGCAGAAGGACTGCCTGAATAGTATTAGCACGTTCAAGAAGAAAGACACATGTTTATTTCCAACCTTCTGTATAATTGGTTTAAAAAATATCACACTGATTCATATGTTTGAAGAAAAGTTGATTGTTTCATTGGAAAATATGTCCTAAAACAAGGTGGTTTCTTTCCCAATGTCTTTAAAAGGGTTTTGTGCTGGAGGAAAGGTGGAAACATTATTACTATGAGTAAAATCAGTTTTACAACATTCAATATTTTCCTTTTTTCCTCTTTGTGACAAAGCACGTATTGCTGTCTTTAAACCCACAGAGACTATTTAGCCCTGCCTAACATCTAGAAATTCAACATGAGCACTTTTGTAAATATCTCCATGAAATGTCAGAAAGTCTGCAATGCTGGATACATCATAGTTTGCTTAAAGAAAAGAAGATCCATTGGAGCTGGTTAGTGTAAGCCAGTTGGGAAAGAGAATTTGATTTATTATTATTTCTTTGCCTTTAAAACACAGGTGGGAAATATTTTGGTGGGTATGGTTGATTTTGTCTAGAGTTTTATATAACTTTACTAAGTGGTGGGTTTCAAAAAATTTTGTACTGGTTTAGTGAGTGTGGCTAGGTGGGGGGCATGTGACTGAGTGGGCATGGCCAACCTGATGTCACTCACACCCATGCCCACTCAGTCACATGACCCCCACCTAGCCACACCCACAGAAAAAGGTAGGAATTTTTTTGGAATTTCTACCTATCTACCCCCGCCCTCCATTCGCCAGTTGCCCCTGTTTCCCCTCCTTTAGCAGCCCTGGCCCTAGCCCCATTTTCTCCACCCTTACTGCCTCTTTGTTTGGACTGCTTACCTTCCGTGGTGGCTGGTTCAAAGTCTGGAAGGCAAGCTAACCAGAGTTTTTGGCAGCCCCTGCTGGAAAGTGGCTCGCAAAGAAACTTCCCAGCCACTGCCTCTTTAAGAGCCGCTTTGTGGCTGTGGCGGCTCTGCCAAAAAGTACCAGAGGTCATGGAAAAAGCTGCTGCCATCGCTGCCATGTTCTTCATGCCTGCGTATCCCATTGGGCTTGCAAGGCAATGGGATGCGCATGCATGAAGAACATGGTGGGCGGGGAGAGTGAGCAGTGACTGGGGGACCGGTTCAGGGGCGTGGCCGGCCAGCCATCACTACTGGTTCAGCAACCTTGGCCAAATTTCCTCCAACGGTTCGCACGAACCGGTGCGGACCAGTTGAATACCTCCTGTGGCTTTACTACCATCTGGTTGTCCAGATTTTTGCAGTTCCCTCATCTTTTCACAATTAGGAAGAAAGAGGAGAGGCTCTAAGTAAGGGCTCTGGGGAAGCTGCCCGAGCATGTGAGGGGTCTGCTACCATGCTGCTTCAACTGAGGCAATGGCTCACTCAAGAGTAACAGCTGAAGAGGAGGTTATAGGAGCAGTACTGATGGTGGCTCTTCCCTCCCTGCCTGCCTCCCTCCTTCCTTCAAATACTGAAGGTGCTTTCTAGCCCTCTGCGGTTGTGCAGCCCAGAGCTAATAGCTCTGGGGTGGGCTGAAGGCAAGGACAAGATCTGGGCTGCAAGGGAATGGTTACTGGGTCCCTTCTGCCTGAGGGCCCAAAGATGGATGCTTCCTCTGCCTTCATTATATTTATCCAAAAAGTCACTTAACCTCTCAGACAGGGACACCTTGCAATGTAATGTTAAATAAATGTAACAATAGACCAGTATCTTAAGGCAAGGGCCCAGGATTCTTGTGTGACCAGACGGCCCTACCTCAAAGATTTTCAGTAACTCCCCAAACATGTACACACCCTTTGCATTAGAAACGACCTGCCTTTGATCTCTGGTTATAATTTAAGCTGCAGGCAGGCTCCAATTTCTCTTTCCTCACATTTTAAATGCCTCAGACCCAGTGTCAGCAAGTTCTCATCCTCCCCTTGCACCTGGGCAGACTGTAGGCCAGGAAAAAAGGGGGAAGAGCTGCCAAAAGAAAAATGAGCCTCCTTGGGTTGCCCTTTTCATTTCCTTCCTTTTCTCTGGAAACAGAAAACAGAGGCTGAAGGAAAATGTTGAGCAAAATAATGCTTGTCCAGCAAGGAATATGACTTAGTCCTGTTTTATTGCACTATGACCTTGGGAGGGTTTGAAGAATAAAAGTGCAGCGCACATAGTAAAACACAGAATATTTAGCAATTCAGTCTTCCTTA
This sequence comes from Ahaetulla prasina, assembly GCF_028640845.1. Taxonomy (NCBI): domain Eukaryota; kingdom Metazoa; phylum Chordata; class Lepidosauria; order Squamata; family Colubridae; genus Ahaetulla; species Ahaetulla prasina. The sequence goes on from NC_080539.1 coordinate 106,173,238, forward strand.
ACTTGTACCATGACAATAGAAGTCTGCATGAGAGATTTACTTTCTATCTGGCATCCCTCTTTATGCCTCAAATACACTGTTTTGTCAAATTACAGGAAGTGGCACAGGCATGCTTATTAGTATAGGTATTTGTTCTTCATAGTATTAAAAATAATGGCAAAGGATGAAAGAGCAGCTCCGGGGATAAGAGATTCTTTAAAATAATTACAACAATTACAACTTGTAATTTGGTACAATAAATCAATTAAAATCCATCCTCCAAAAGAGCAACAGTTCAGAATGGGCTTTCTCTTATGAGCCCCAAACAGAAAAGAGGGTCAACCTGTTTTCCAAAGCACCTGAAAGCAAGGCAAGAAACAATGGATGCAGGGGTGAAATTTGACCGGATCGGACCAGCTTGGGCGAACCAGTAGGGATGATTTCAATCAGTTCACCGACCTGTAAAAATCATCCATAGTTGGCCCCGCCCACCCGTTCACCCACTCACCGCTCACCTCTTCTGGCCGCTGCAACCTGTCCCTTTAAGGTAGTGCTCGGGAGGGAGGGGGCCAGGGGGAACCATAAAGGGAGCAGCAGCTTTGTTGTGAATGGAGGGAGAAAAGTTCGGATTCTGTCTGCCACAGAATTCAAGGTTAAATCCAGCAGAGAGAATCCGAACTTTTCTCCCCCCATTCACAACGGAGCTGCTGCAGCCTGTTCCTTTAAGGTAGTCCCCAGGAGGGAGGGGGCTGAGGGGGGACCATAAAGGGAGCAGCAGCTCCACTGTGAAGGAAGGGAGAAAAGTTTGGATGCTCTCTGCCACAGCATTCTCTATGAGCCCTTCTCGTGCTCATACACACATTTTTTTTCCTACCGGGTTCTGTGGGCGTGGCTTGCTGGATGGGGTCATGTGACTGAGTGGGTGTAGCCGTGAATGACATTGAGTTAGCTATGTCCACTCAGTCACAGGACTCCACCACTACCAAGCCACGCCCACAGAACCGGTAGGGGGAAAAATTTGAATGTCACCACTGAATGGGTGGAAACTAATCAAGAAGTGATCCAACCTAGGACTAAAGAGAAATTTCCTGATAGAACGATCGGCCGGTGGAACAGCTTGGCTTCAGACGTTGTGAGTGCTTCATCACTGGAGGCTTTTAAGAGACTGGACAACCTCTTGTCAGAAATATATAAGGCCTCCTGCTTGAGCAGGAGATTGGACTAGATTCACAGGGGTCTCTAACCTTGGCAACTTTAAGTCTGGCGGACTTCAATTCCCAGAATCCCCCAGCCAGCAAATACTGTTGTATATATACTTATATATACTACAGCAGTAGTGGGATTCAGCCAGTTCGCACCACTTCGGGAGAACCGGTTGTTAACTTTCTGAGCAGTTTGGCAAACTGGTTGTTGGAAGAAATCATTAGGGCAGAGAACCGGTTGTTAAATTACTTGAATCCCACCACTGTACAACAGTATATATAAGCATGAAATAACCATACAAATTGGATACAATCAAAGGGAACATTAGGACAGGAACGGTAGGCACGCTGGTGCTCTTATGCATGCCCCTTATTCTGTTATTCCTTTTTGAAGAGGACTGATTTATCCTTTAGCTATTTTTATCCAGTCTACCAATATGTGAGTTTAATTCCCAGTTGGCTCACTGGGCAACTTCAAGCCAGTCATTCTGTCTCAGCATAGTCATCTTCCCACCATTGTTGTGAAAATAAATGAAGAGGACTACCATGAATGCTTTCTTAAGATCATGGGAGAAAAAGGTGGCTATGAATGAAATAATTGATATTGATTGACTGATTGTTTACTTATGTAATATAAATGCATTCCAAGGGTAAAGAAGCAATGAATATTAATGTATAATACCAAATATCACAATAATGCCTATTGTATACCAAAATAAATCCAATCTAATGCATTCCTTCATGTTAACTGTTAAATGTTTACCAGAATATGAGACAAATCCATAAGAGACAAAGAAGAGTTATCGAAAGAGAATACACAGAATATAAAATGTTGACCTTGAGACCATGATTCAACTTCCAGTGCCCTTTTTCCTCTTTGCCATTATCTTATTCTGTTTTGATAGTCTGGCAATCAAAAGCCAAAACATGTTCAGTCTCCCCTAATTCTGACTGAAGTTGTAGCAACAGTGACAAACAAAATAGTCCATTTGCACAGAAGATAAGGACATACATCCTGTTTAAAAGTTTTAAGTGGTATGAGCCCCTTCCTTCAATATATCTTCCAACATTTATCATTTTTCCTTTCCGATGTCATGGAATATTTGCTTTTTGTTCTTTTCCAGGCAAGTGGTACAAATTTCATTACTTTGCTTTATCTATTCCAACAGCTTTTCCTTGCTGTTGAACAATCTCATGTTTAGATTGACACTCGGTTCAAATGAACATAATGTCTCTTTGCAAATATAAATGTAATATATTATGTGTGTGCAGTTAATTATATACATGCTCTTTTAGAGAACACACACATACACAGACAGACATATATATAAAGCTTTCACATGGATGCACTGTACTGTTGTGAAATAGTCATTCTTTTTATTGGCTTCTCAGTCAATTTATCTTGCTTGAGGAGCCCAAATGCATATTCATGGCATTCCAGTATGCAATGGTGGACATAATTCTATACAGGGAAGTGTATGAGTCCAAATATCTTGTGACTTCATTAGCATATATTTGCATTGCAATAGTTCCAGGGCAAGCACTCAGGGCAAGCACTCTAGAATATTCTGGGCTGCAGTTAACTGTATACTATGTAAACTATCAATGCAAAATGCCAAACCTCTTAGAAATACGTTTTAGTCTTCATAACTACCAAATTACTACTTTTAGAAACTGATTTACTAAACAAAGTGGAGAAAGGAAAATGAAATCAGTTTTAATAAATTATTATTATTATTATTATTATTTTTATAAAAAAGTTTTATTTTTACATTCATATCCAACAACTCATCCAATGTACAGTCATATACAATTAGTCGGGCTTGCTCAGTCACCACCCCCTCCCTTTAACTCTCTTCCCTCTTCTACCTTCTTCTACTTTCCAGACCTTTCTCCCCTTCTCTTATCTACATCCTCTCCTCCCTCCACCCTCCACCTTCCTCCTCCCTCTTCTACCCCTCTTCCTTCCTCTTCTCCCTCTTTTACCCCTCTTCTCCTCTTTCCTACCTCCTACTCTCTTCTCCTTTCTCCCTCCCCACCATTCTAAAATGGTAGCTGGGCAGACCCGACCCTACATTAATTATATTTATACATCTTCAGTTTTAATAAATTATTAATGACAATCCTGCTTAGGGCAACTCAACAAATTGTTTTACAAGTTTGTCCCAATCTGTTCAATGATGTTGACTTCAGTATGCTTATCTGCATATGAGCTGAAGACCTATTTGTTTATTCGCGCAGGACTGGCATAGGATTTTAATAGTTTTAATGTTTTAATATTTCATAATTTTATGGGGTTTTATCATTTTAATGTTTTAATTCGGCCATCTGTGTAATAAGTTTTTTTAAGTTATCGTTTTATGTGTATATTGCTGTTGTTTTTTATCTTGGCTGTAAACCGCCCTGAGTCCCTCGGGAGAAGGGCGGTATAAAAATTCAATAAATAAATAAATAAATAAATAAATAAATAATAAAAATAAATATGAGTATGTTTACAATTATTTTCACAAGCGTTGCTGAATTTTTTGACACATTGTATCTTCTTTCCTCAAAGCTTCTTAGTGTTCATAATAAATAGTTCAGAATAATGGGCTGATTAAAAAACAATTTACTGTAAAAATTGGGATCTGAGAATTCTTTAATAAACATATTTGCCCAGGTCTCTTTGACCCAGCAGTCATGAGGAAAGTAACATCAGCTTTCAAGAATATATGACCCATAGCTGTGCTCTGACATGATTACAGAAGCAAAACAGATACTTGTAATTTTTTACCTCACAATGATGGGGTAGAATAAGTTTTAATTTTAGTGATTAATTTCCTTTCTTCTTCCCCATAAATTAAATACTTTAATAATGCTATTCTTTTCTTCTTCCCACACATCTGTACCAGACCAAGCAGTGGAGGCTGGGAAAGAATATAGTTTAAGATGATGAAGTTGTTGGAAAGAAAAAAAGTACATGGTGAACACTGGATAAGAACTTCAAGGCCAAGTTTTATGATTTCTAAAAGCAATGCTTACTGAAATTAAGTTTCCACTGTTGGGAAAGATAAAATGGAAAGCGGACAAAAAGAAAAAAAACGCACACAAAAAGGAGCAGTGCTTGTTTGTCTCTTTGCATGGGGGATGGAAGTGTTGTTGTGATCAGGTCCTTTAACACACTACCAGGAAAGTCCATGGGGTAATCGTCTATGGAGATTCTTAGTCATCCAGGTCATGGGTATCCCATAGGTGCTTTTGTCCTAAAGGTGCTTTTTCAAGAGGAAACTGGACTTTCTAGTTTTTCTTAGAAGTTTTGCTTCTCATCCAAGAAGCTTCTTCAGCTCCGACTGGATGGTGAGGAATGGAATTATAGTCCTTTATAAATAGTCCAAACTGTTTATTGTCATTCCATATATTGCAGGAATATCAGAAAAGCTCAGGAGCATCTTCAGCCAACACAACATACAGGATCAGCTCAAACCCAAGAATGCACTCAGGCAGAAGCTTGTCCACCCCAAGGATAAAATACCCAGACACAAACTAAGCAACACGGCATATGTAGTATAATACAGTGAGTCATGTGCAGAGTTTTACATCGGGGAAACAAAACAACCACTTCATAAACTCATGGCACAACATAGGAGAACAAACCCATCAGGACTAGATTCAGCAGTCCATCTGCCTTTAAAAGACAAAGGCCATGCTTTTGAAGACAGCAAAGTCCACATTTTGGAAAGTACGTACCACTGGTTTGAAAGAGGGTTCAAAGAGGCCATCTATGTCAAAATTGAACTGCCTCCTCTCAATAGAGGGGGAGAGATATGACATCATCTATCTCCAGTCTACAAAACAGTCTTTCAACAGTTCCAGGAAGGCTCCACACCCATTTGCACCACTCACATGACCCTGATGACACAGGGTCATCACCCTGTGTCACCTCCAGGTGACTGGCTAAAAGTATGCAAGTGACCAGCTGTCTGCAAGGAATCCTTCCATTCTCCACCATCCAGTCAGAGCTGAAGAAGCTTCTTGGATGAGAAGTGAAATATCTTCAAAGAAAAACCAGAAAGTCCAGTTGCCTCTTGAAAAAGCACCTTTGGGACATCCATGGTGTAATGGTTCGTTCTTCGAGAATCTCTGCAAGAGTTGGGACAATGCTATAGTGGTCGATACTGTTACACACATTTGTGGTGCTCCTCATTTGACCCTGAGCTTCTCACTATATTTTAGCAGATATATAGGAAATCATTAACATACAGCATCTTTCTCCCATATATGAAATAATTCTGCAGGCAGGAGACTTGCAAAGCCTTGTAGGCTAGGGGAAAGGTGGAAAATATGATTCAAAGCTCTTTTGGCCCACCCAGAACTAAGATGGTATCTTTCTCTCTTTTCTTTCTCTTTCTTATAAAAATAGATTCTTCGATAGAGAAAATATTTATCCTACTTTAATTAATAAGAGCCAATACTTGGCATTTCATAAGGGAATGCAGTGGATGGGGGAATTGTTCCAATAGATCAAGGGTCTCTAAACTTGGGAACTTTAAGACTTGTGGACTTCAACTCCCAGAATTCTCAGCCATCCATCTACAAGACTTAAAGTTGCCAAGTTTGGAGACCCCTACTGTTAGATTCGGGCAATAACGAGGCAGGAGACCAGGATAGTGACAACAGCTCTTTACTATATGGTGAACCCAGCAGCTCGGGCTGAGAAAACCCTCTCTTTATATACAGTTTAGCCAGAGGCTTCATCCAATCAGCAACGTGCTTTTTTCCCGCTCAGTTTTCCCTCCACAACTTTTAAAGATACATTACACTCCTTCCCTCCCAGAGAACACTTTACCAATATTTACATAGAATTAACATCTTATTTTTCAACGTAATCACGCAAGTAGACTGGGCGTCTCCTGACTCTTTCGGACCTGTGCAATTCATTTTCTGGGAGTGAGTCGAGCTGACCGGAGGGACTGTTTGTTCCTCTCAGCTCCTCCTCTAGGCCATCCGGCCCTGGATTATTTGCAGAGTCGTCCCTGCTGTTTTCAGGAGGAACCGGTTGGCGTCGCTGGACTCCCTGGAACTCAGCTAAGTCCCGCGTTTGCCCCGGGTTTGAGTCAGCTGTGGATTCAAACATGGGATAGTCAGGGCCTGCTTCGTCTGATTCTGATTTACCGGTTATGCGTTTCCTTATTTGGTCTATGTGATGCTTCCATACCCGGCCATCCTCTATCTCTACTAGATATGATTTTGGTCCTGTTATCTCTAGGATTTTTCCTGCTAACCAGGTCGGGCCCTCGCTGTAGTTGTGTGCCCACACTAGGTCGCCTACTGCCATCCCTCTTGTTTTCCCGTGTGCCCCTTTGTAACCGTCTGGTGTGTAGTTTGGGTTTAAACGGTCTAGTGGGCATCTAAGCTTCCGACCCATTAATAGCTCTGCCGGGCTGCGGCCAGTTGTTACACAGGGGGTTCTGTGTTGGACTGCTAGGAATGTATCGATTTTTGTTTGCCAATCGCCTGGCCTGATTCTGGACAATGCTTCCTTTGCGCTCCGAACGAAATGTTCTGCAAGGCCGTTCGTCGCAGGGTGGAAAGGCGCCGAGAGGACATGTCGGATGCCCTCCTCTGCCAAGTACCCCTCAAACTGGGTTGCCGTGAATTGCGGGCCGTTATCGGAGACTAAAGTGTCGGGCAACCCGTGGGTTACAAATAGGTGCCGTAGGACTGAAATCATGGCCTCGGCTGTCATGGATCTCATGAGAATGATTTCCAGCCATTTGGAGTAGGCATTGACTACTACCAGAAAGGTTTGGCCGTGGAAGGGCCGGCAAAATCGATATGGATCCTAGACCAAGGGCCCTGGGGTCTCTCCCATTCCCGAATCGGGGCCGTTGGGGTAGCGGTCTGGACTCCTGGCAGGCCTGGCATTTCCCTACCCTTTCAGCAATTTCCGTGTCCATTAAGGGCCACCACACATAGCTTCTCGCTAGACCCTTCATTCTCACGATCCCTGGGTGGCCTTCGTGAAGGAGCTCCAATACCTTTTCCTCAATTTCTCCGGGATCACCACTCGATCCCCCATAGCAGGCACCCCTTGAGCTGAGAGTTCCCACGTTTTTACAAATTCTTTAAAACGCCGCCCGGCGCAGCGGCCACCTCTTTGTACCCAACCAATTACAGTCCTTATTGTCCTTGTACGAAGCCCGAGCCACCTCTTTGGATGTGACTGGGCCAGAGTCCAAAGAGTCAATTAGCAGAACTGGTGTCCCGGAGTGGGGTCTTGATAGTCTCTGGTAACGGGCATCTGCTCAGGCGTCTGCATGCCCTAATTCCTTCCTGGCCGGTGTAGTAGTTTGTAAGAATACGCTGCCAGGAAGATAGTCCATCTGGTCAGTCTGGGCGAAAGTGCCACGGGCGTTGGGCGATCGCCTGCCAACAGGCCTAGCAAGGTCTATGGTCCGTGATGATTTCGAAATCACGACCAAATACATATTCATGGAATTTCTTTACTCCGGAGACTATAGCCAAGGCTTCCTTATCAAGCTGGCTATAATTCCTTTCAGCTGATGACATGGTTCGGGAGTAGTATGCAATAGGGGCTTCTGTGCCATTTGGCAACCTGTGGCTGAGCACAGCCCCACCCCATAGGGAGATGCATCGCAGCTTAACACTAATGGCAGCGTGCCATTGTATTGGATAAGAAGGCTATCACTCGATAGGAGATTCTTTACCGCCTTTCCCCAAGACCATGCAGCCGTCTTTGCTAATAATTTATGAAGCGGCTCGGCTACTGTAGCCTTATTTCTTAAGAATACCGCGTAGAAATTGACCAGACCTAAGAATGCCTGTAACTCCGTTTTGTTCTTTGGAACCGGGCCTTCCTGATGGCCCGTACCTTGCTTTCAGTGGGTGAATCCTTCCTGTCTATCCGGTAGCCCAGGAATTCCACAGATTCAACCCCGATCTGGCATTTGTTCAGTTTAACTTTGAGACCGGCAGACCGGAAAATGCCCAAAACTTTTCGCAGCCTTACCCCTAATTCCTCTAGATTCTCAGCGGATACCAGTACATCGTCAAAGTATGGTACCACCCCTGGTAGTCCCTGCAATAGCCGCTCCATTAGGTTCTGAAATAACCCTGGAGCCACACTAACCCCAAACTGTAACCGGGTACACTTAAAAGCCCCTCTGTGAGTCACAATTGTCTGCGCTTCGGCTGTGCTGTTATCTACAGGCAGCTGTTGATAGGCTTGGGTCAAGTCTAGCTTGGCAAAAACCTGCCCTTGCCCCATTGAGTGCAGTAAGTGCTGTACCACCGGACGGGTAAGCACTCTTTTGCAACGCTTTGTTAAGCGTTGCCTTATAGTCAGCGCAAATCCGGACCGACCCGTCCGGTTTGACTGGGGTGACTATAGGGGTCTCCCACTTAGCATGGTCAACTGGCACTAGAATTCCCTGGTTTACTAGCTTATCCAGTTCCCGGTCAATCCTGGGCTTTAGGGCGAACGGGACCCTCCTAGCCTTTAAACGAATAGGGGCAACTTGTGGGTCTAAGTTAAACGAGATAGGGGTCCCCGTGTACTTGCCCAGGCAGTCTCTGAAAACGTCCCCAAATTCCTTCATGAGTGTGTCTTTGAGGTTGACTTCGTTTCTGAAGATTCCAGTCACTCCCATGCCCAATGCTCGGAACCAGTCCAGTCCCAACAAGCTTGGCAGGTTCCCATTGACTATGGTGATGGGCAGAGTTTTCTTGTATTGTCCATACTCGACGTGGACGGACGTTACCCCTCGAACAGGGATGCGATTCCCTTGGTAGTCTTGTACCTTTAATTTCTGTGTTTTCAGTTTGCGCTTTGCGATGGCGGGTAAGGCTTTCACGAGAGTGTCCCAGGACATGATCGTGATCGCTGAGCCTGTGTCCACCTCCAATCGGCACGGCACCCCCTCAATCTTTGTTTTCGTAAAGATTTTTTTCTCTAGGCGTGTTGCTGCGTGACCCACTCTCACGACAGTCTGATTCAACTTCGCGCCTTTTTTGAATTGACCAATCACGGGCCGCTTCGCCGTTCCCGCGCTCTGGTTGGTCAGTTTGAATTTTTGGCGGGAAGGTTGGGGTGCTCGACAGACCTGTGCTATGTGCCCCTTCCTTTCGCACCGCCGACAAGTCGCATCCTTAAATTTGCATTGTTGTCGTTGGTGTTGCCCTCCACAACTCGCGCAGTCACCCCGGTCTTCTTTCTCCGGCCTCCCGGTGTGGAAGACTCCTTCCTCCTCCTCACCGTCCGACTCGGCCTGGACCTCTTCATTGTGGACCGGGGTTGATTTCGCACCAGCCGTTGGTGCGACCTGCTTTTGTAGGGTTTCCGCCGCTTGGGTAGACATCTCATTAGCCCTGGCTTCATCCAAGGCGTTTGCCAGCGTCAAGTTGCTTTTGGACAGCAGCCGCCGTCGCAAACGGATGTCCCTGACCCCACGAATGAGTTGCTCCAGCAATGCCTCTTCCAAGTCTCGGAACTCGCAATGGTTCGTGGCTTTCCTCAGGGCTGCCATGTATACGCTGATGGACTCGCCCTCTTGCTGCCTACGCTCCCTGAATTCGTACCGTTGCACATACTTGGACGGCGTTGGTGCATAATGGGCTTTCAATATGGTCTGTAGAGTCTGCCACGGCACCGATTGTACCGGCGTTGGCTCCGCCAACGATTCTGCGGTGTCGAAAACCTCTGGACCGCAGTGGCTCAGGAAATACGCTCGCTTCCTGTTGTCTGAGACTCCTTGAAGTTCGTTCGCCTCGAGGAAACACTCGAAACGAGCCATGTATGACCCCCATTTTTCCTTAGCTGGGTCGAATGGCGCTGGCGGTGTGTAGCTGGACATCGCTGCTTTCCGCCCCTTGTTTGCTGGGTTCGCGTCTTCCTGGTGACTTCAGCTTTTTTCCTGGCGCTCCTAGCCTCGAGATCCCACCTTCGTCGCCAGTGTTAGATTCGGGCAATAACGAGGCAGGAGACCAGGATAGTGACAACAGCTCTTTACTATATGGTGAACCCAGCAGCTCGGGCTGGGAAAACCCTCTCTTTATATACAGTTTAGCCAGAGGCTTCATCCAATCAGCAACGTGCTTTTTTCCCGCTCAGTTTTCCCTCCACAACTTTTAAAGATACATTACACCTACAGTAGATCTTAAACTTCAATGAACTTTTGCCCAGGAAGCTTACTGAGCAGTGATTAGATTACAGAACTTGGAGGAAAAACAAAAAAGTGCTTTCATTTTTCAACACTTTGCTCAGCACATTTGAATATGGAAAATTTTGAAAGAAAAATTAATCTGTTTTGTATCTGGCTTAATTCTTTTTCCAAAGACGGTAGAAACAGCATTGAAGAAAAAGTGGAAGGGTTATAATTATTTTTGTTTTTATAAAAAAATTTACATGAGGATACCCAGCTGTTTTTGTGGTTTTTGTCTTTTAATGAAGGAACAATAGTTGCAAAAAAATAGGAGCATACATTTCATGGATCATTTGACTTGGCCCTCACAGCTTATCTCTCTACTTCAAAGAAATATGCAAAGTGACATATTCAAAACCAGAGACAATATTACATGGCCAGCATTGCCACAGCACTCAGCCAGTCACACAAATACAGATATTTTTGTAGACAGAACAGAACCACACTTTTATGATCATTGTATGACTGATGCCATGGTTTGTCATCAAACCCTTATTTGCTACTCTTCCATAAATAGTACTGAATCCTTCTTGTCACTCAGTTATGCTAAGAATTTATTTCATTTCTGTATTCAAGGGTATTCTGAGCTTCCTGAACTGGAAATGTATACTGTACATACCATAGCTAGCCAGAAGTTGATCTTTTTAAAAACCCAGATGCAGCTATGATATCTGACTATCATTAACCAAGCAGCAGTTCCCCACAGTGGAGCAGAAGACAAAAGAGAAGACACGAAAGTAGGGAAAAGATCTTTTGGCTAAAAATAGAAGTAAAGAAAATATATACTTTATGGTGCATGGTTAGGTCAATTCCTAGAAACAGCATAAAGTAAGTTCCTATAATCCATTTTCCATGTACCTAAATGTGTGCTGAATGTAAGGGCTGGAGGTAGGATCACTAAAAGAAGCAGCAAAAGCATGGCTACCTACATTTAATTATTGGTTCAAGCACCATTTTTTTCCCATCAGGATTTATTCCTTGAGTTTTGACATCAATTTCAGGGGTCCTGGTATTTAGTATTATTCAAAAAAAGTTGCCTCTATGCATCTTGACAAGTTATTATCCTTAGAATATAAACAACGCTTTCATATTATTAAAACCAGATTCTTTGGCACCTAACAAGAGAATGAACTCAGTTTAATATCACATTGCATGAGGGAACTTTTAAAATGCTCTGGAGGGCACCCAAGTAAATATTTAATCACACTTCTATCCCCTGCTCAGTTCTGCACCTTTTTTTAGAACTAGGCATGATAGTTTACTTACATCAGTTCTCAGAGTTAGATTAGCCAAAAACCTTTTCCAGAAGAACTTGTTCTTGTGTTTCAGATTTAATAGAAACTATCCACCGTGATTTGATGTAAAATTCATATTATCAAGATAACTGTCAATATCTCATTTCTTCTTTGTTGGAACATATGTCAGGATAATAAGTTTCAGTTTGGTTTTGCCCTATCAGACAATAAGCCTAATATTAATAATATCAACCTTATTTTGTCTGTTATTAAAGCATGGAAACTAATTACTGCAGAAGTAGATTTGCTGTAACAAAGAATAAATATTATGCCCAGGAGGAATCATGTTCTATATTACACATTAGAATTTTACATGTAGTTCTAAATCAGTGGTTATTATTCTATATCGTTGTAATGTAATTTTACTGCCCAATTCTTCTATAGCTTGGATTGTTGACCAAATAAATTGCTGATGATGAATAAAAACATTCTACCTTCACATTGGCCAGTGAAGAAAGTAAAGCAGGATTCAAGTATAGAAGCCTACAGGGAAGAAAATGAGATAATGAGCATCATGCTACCAGATTCAGGTCTTGATACATTTGCGTGCAGCATCACAATGCAAGTACAAAAAGGGTAGATCTTGCATTTTGTATTTTTCTGTCATTATGGTTAAGCAGTGATCCGTATGAGTTTCAACAATTTTCAATCAGTAAAGATTATTTGAAAAAATGTTAGGGCGTATAATAATTAGATGCATTCATGATGCTTGGCAAATCTGTTTTGTGGTTAGCTGTATGGTTGCAGGTTCTTCTGAAATTAAGTAACTTTATTGTGTTTATTGATTAATAAAGGTGATTAATGCCTACTAAATCTTCATTTTGAATTCAAAATATTTGTAATTGTTTAGGACCAGTACTTTGCTATTAATTCAAATACCTTAGGTTTAAAAATAAGCTTCTGGCCATTCAAAGACTATTTAACTTGATTGTTGGGTTGAAGGTTGCATTATTTTTTCAGACAAATGTTTAGCAACTGATCATAGTATGAAAGTAGAATAGAATAGAATAGAATAGAATTTTATTGGCCAAGTGTGATTGGACACACAAGGAATTTGTCTTGGTGCATATGCTCTCAGTGTACATAAAAGAAAAGATACGTTCATCAAGGTACGACATTTACAACACAATTGATGGTCAATATATCAATATAAATCATAAGGATTGCCAGCAACAAGTTATAGTCATACAGTCATAAGTGGAAAGAGATTGGTGATGGGAACTATGAAACGATTAATAGTAGTGCAGATTCAGTAAATAGTCTGACAGTGTTGAGGGAATTATTTGTTTAGCAGAGTGATGGCCTTCGGGGAAAAACTGTTCTTGTGTCTACTTGTTCTGTTGTGCAGTGCTCTATAGCGTCGTTTTGAGGGTAGGGGTTGAAACAGTTTGTGTCCAGGATGTGAGGGATCTGCAAATATTTTCACGGCCCTCTTCTTGATTCATGCAGTATACAGGTCCTTAATGGAAGGCAGGTTGGTAGCAATTGTTTTTTCTGCAGTTCTAATTATCCTCTGAAGTCTGTGTTTTTCTTGTTGGGTTGCAGAACCGAACCAGACAGTTATATAGATGCAAATGACAGACTCAATAATTCCTCTGTAGAATTAGTAGTAGCTATAATACATGTCAAAAATTATCCTGTGTTGCTAAATTAAAAAAAAAAATCAGCTCCCAGTTCTTGCAGTGATAGATGTGTCTTCAAAGGTTCACATAAATTCTAACTTCTAATGGTCCTCAAACCAATTTGAGGGAAAAGTGGATTAGCACCATGTGCCAACGTACTGTGTAATATGCTACAAGGCTTGTAATTATTTACAAACAGCTATTCGGGATCAAACAGTTAAAGGCTGGAATTACAGTGCTACATAACCAGTTGGATCTGGGTACACATTGACATCACATAAAGGAATGAAAGCCATCTTAGAATGTCAAGATTTAATAGGTTGTCAGGAACCCTTGGGATCTATTGGAAGCCCTGTGTGGTGAGCCACTGAATTGCACATAGAAGCTTTTCATTGGGTGATGTTCTAATAACACAAATAATTCTGGCATCTCCTCCACTTGTCAATAGAGTCATCTTTGTGTGTGTCAGCATACAACACTAGATGACGGGGTTTGTCATGTGGTGTCAGTTCCCTTGGTTTTTTTCAGCCGCAAATTCTGGAGTAACAAACATCACCTCATCCTCACTCCAGGCAAGAAGGGAATGAAAACAAATTGATACCTCCCTTCTGCATGATGCACTGATGTTGGTATGATGGAAACCTATGCAAGGGGAAAAAATATTTGTAAATATCCAAACCATCAAACCTCTGAAGGTGAAATTATGGCATGCCAGGTGGTGGGGAGGAAGAGTAGAGTGAGTCATGAGTTACCTATAACGAAGAAATAGATCAACCACAAACTTTGCAGGGGCACAGCAATTATAAAGAAGGCACCAGTTTTCCACCAGTTTCAAATAAGCCTTAGGAGAGCTAAAAAAGAAACAAAAGTTGAGTCAACTCTCAGGATCAGCCAAAATGATGTGATTGTTGTAATCCTGGGCAAGTTCTCAGAGCCCTTGTCTGGAAGTGCTTGAAGTGGCAATCAAAAACTTTCAAGCAAGAGAAAGAAATAAAAATGCACATGTGTGCATTTACCTTCTATCTAGTTGGTGGGATGTGAGCAGCAGTACATTAACCACCGAATCATATCTTTCAAAGATCCTGGAGAACCAGGAAACTACCAGAGGATGGGAAAACAGTTGATGTGGTACTCACCTTTAAAAAGGGGGAAGAAATGGATTCTGGGAAGCAAAGTTATAACCAGAAACCAACATCAAGAATGTCAATAAGAAATTATGCCAGGTAAATCTTATTGTATTGACTAAATATCACCGGCTATGGCAAACCTCCTTCCCAGGCTGAAGGTAATCAACAACTGGCAGATGACCTGAATGAGTTTTACTGCAGGTTTGAAAGGAAACTACAGCCACCTATCTCCACAACCCCCATCTCAGACACACCAACAACAGCCAAGCCTCCTACAACTGACCCCATTTCATTGGGTTCACAACCCCTAGTGATCACAGAAAAGGAAGTGCAGGACCTATTTCACAGACAAAAGCCAGGAAAAGCTCCAGGCCCAGACAAGATAACTCCTTCTTGCTTAAAAGTCTGTGCTGACCAATTGGCCCCCATCTTCACCCATATTTTCAATAAATCACTAGAGATGTGCTATGTTCCTTCTTGCTTCAAATGCTCTACCATCATCCCAGTGCCAAAGAAGCCCACCATCAAGGAACTGAATGACTACAGACCAGTTGCTCTAACATCTGTAGTCATGAAAACCTTTGAAAGGCTAGTGCTTTCCTACCTGAAAACCATCACGAATCCGCTCTTAGACCCCTTGCAATTTGCATACCGAGCAAATAGATCAACAGATGATGCTGTTAATATGGCTCTGCACTACATCCTACAACATCTTGAGTCTCCAAAGACCTATGCAAGGGTCCTTTTGTAGACTTTAGTTCAGCATTCAATACCATCATTCCAGACATTCTTCTAACTAAGCTAAACCAGCTACAGGTACTTGTAAGTGGATCACAAGCTTCCTAACAAACAGGAAGCAGCAGGTGAAGCTAAGCAAGATCACATCAAATACCTGTACAATTAGCACAGGGCCCCCAAGGCTGTGTGCTCTCCCCACTTCTCTTCTCTCTGTATACCAATGACTGCATCTCCAATGATCCATTTGTTAAGCTACTGAAGTTCGCAGATGACACAACAGTGATTGGTCTCATTCGAGACAATGACGAATCCGCATATAGATGAGAGGTCGAACGACTAGCCTTGTGGTGCAACCAAAACAATCTGGAACTGAACACACTCAAAACCGTAGAAATGGTGGTAGACTTTAGGAAAAACCCTTCCATACTTCCACCTCTCACAATACTTGACAACACAGTATCAACAGTAGAAACCTTCAAATTTCTGGGTTCTATCATATCGCAAGATCTCAAATGGACAGCTAACATCAAAACATCATTAAAAAGGACAACAAAGAATGTTCTTTCTGCGCCAACTCAGTAAGCTCAAACTGCCCAAGGAGCTGCTGATCCAATTCTACAGAGGAATTATTGAGTCTGTCATTTGCACCTCTATAACTGTCTGGTTCGGTTCTGCAACCCAACAAGAAAAACACAGAGTTCAGAGGATAATTAGAACTGCAGAAAAAATAATTGCTACCAACTTGCCTTCCATTGAGGACCTGTATACTGCACGAATCAAGAAGAGGGCCGTGAAAATATTTGCAGATCCCTCGCATCCTGGACATAAACTGTTTCAACTCCTACCCTCAAAACGACGCTATAGAGCACTGCACACCAGAACAACTAGACACAAGAACAGTTTTTTCCCGAAGGCCATCACTCTGCTAAACAAATAATTCCCTCAACACTGTCAGACTATTTACTGAATCTGCACTACTATTAATCGTTTCATAGTTCCCATCACCAATCTCTTTCCACTTATGACTGTATGACTATAACTTGTTGCTGGCAATCCTTATGATTTATATTGATATATTGATCATCAATTGTGTTGTAAATGTTGTACCTTGATGAACGTATATTTTCTTTTATGTACACTGAGAGCATATGCACCAAGACAAATTCCTTGTGTCCAATCACACTTGGCCAATAAATTCTATTCTATTCTATTCTATTCTATTCTAAATGTAGCAACTAAATTGTAGTGACTAAATTAGTGAAACAGCGAAATGCTGTGGAAATAATTTATTTGGAATTCAGTAAGGCGTTTGTTGTAATAGCTTATTTACTTCACAACCAGCTTTCTGGGAAAAATTCTGTATAACTACCTTTAAATAAATCTCCCCCTTTTTTAAAAAAATAAAATCCCGTTTCTGTATAAAAAAACAGAGGGTAGTAACAAAATATTACACCCACATATAATAGCATCTGCCCTATGGAATAGCATCCCCCTGGGAACCTGGATGGCTCTGACCATGTTAGCCTTTCTCAGGGGTTGGCAACATTAAACCCTTAAAGTGCTACTAAGGTCCTAAATAACCAGAAATCCCCCATTCAGTTCTGGAGCCAACCGGAAGTCTGATTCCATAGTCTCCTCCTAGTGCAGTGTCCTTTTTCCTCTACCTGTCCTAACCAAAAGTCCTATCAATTGTGGAGCCAACTGGAAAACCTGCTCCTTGCCATAGAGTCTCTCCCTGGCACCCCATGCTTCCCCCCCCACCACAACTGGAAACTCCTCTCAAAATGGTGGCACCAACCAGCAACAGGGATCCGCAGCTGAGGGATGAAAGAGCCACATGCAGCTCCAGAGCTGCGGGTTGCTGACCCCTGGCCTTTCTCAAAGCCCTGAAGACCAGCTGCTCCCCCAGACATTTGGACCAGAAGGCTGGGTGAGCTCTGTACTTTTGGATGTGTTTTCTTTTTGTCATTGGGGTATACTGTTTTGATTTGGACACTATAGTTTTCATCTTTTGGTTTCTGTTTTAATCATTTTGCATTCCAGATGACATGTTTGGTTACAATCCTAACATTTAACCAAACCACAGTTCAGGGATCATTTGATCTGTCAGTCAACAATACCTCAGGATTTGGGTTGTAACGGGTTACTGTTACAACTAAAAATGCTCTTAGATTTTCCAAACTTTTATAAGGGTCTGAGTATCGTGACTCATCAGTGATACCAACCTCACAGAAATACAAAACAAAGCATTCTGCCAGAGAACACGTTGTTTCTGATTGGAAAATGCAATGTCACTTCATTTATATGTGTGACTTGGAAGCCACTCAATGAATTAAATACAGCTACCAGTGCAACTACTTTTCAAGATTAGTGAGCCAATGAGTCCAAATGCCAGCTAGTCCACTGAACAGTTACATCAATCAAACGTGCTCATTGTCACTCTGGCTTCTTGCCTGTCAACCAAAGAACACCCTGAAACAGCAATAAAGGTCGGAACAATAATGTCAAAATAATGAGAAAATAAAATGGTACATGAAACTGTTATGCAGCTAAAGATCAACAGACCTGGAACTCACTGAAGATTCGTTAAGCCCTATTAGTAGGGCTTACACAAAGATGTGTGGATAAAGCCTTGCAGAAGATCTGGCCTATGTTTCCTCCTCTTCTTATCATTTATTGTATGAAAAACACCCAAGTAGGACCAAAGAGTCATGCTAATGTTGGAAAGTCCTCAGCAAAACTGGTTTATAAGCAGTTCTCCATGAGAGTATTTATGAAACTATGGCTGAATAATAGCAGAGGGATAACACTTACCAATAGTATTTCAGCCAAGCAGAATATTTTTTTCCCCCAGAATTTCAGGCTTGCCTGAAATGACTTTCAGGATGTTAATACATAGCTGCTTTCCCCCCTTATATTTTCCATGTACCAATAAATCCTACTGTATTTTTTGTCAGCAGAAAGATCATTTTCCCATAAGTCATCCAAAATTCTCCATGGTGCCCAGTGTCTGAGTGGGACTGACTATTGACTCCGGATTTTTTTTTTTTTAAATTGGTTTGGTCAACTTTGTATTCCATATTAAAGCTGTATGTAACTTCATATATTGGTAATAGCAGCTGGTCACTAAAATCATGTGGAATATATTAGATTTGAGATGTTTCTTTTCCTTTATAAAAACAAATATAGGAACAGTGGCTGTCCCATAATTTATTATTTAAATTCATAATTTTCCTCTAACATTCTAGATGCCTTGGAGGTAAAACATGTGTTAATCAGATTAAATCCATCCTTCCTTCCCATCCTGCCTAACTGTAAAGGTGGAAATTTTACTGATCTGTAAGAGCAAAAGAGGCTGTGATGACTCAGGGCGTGACACAAAGGCAACACAGCCAGAGAACCGATATGAGTCTCTTTGTTATCACCAACTGTGCCCCCAATGTCCCTTTCAACTCTCGGGCCTGGAGAGAGCTCTTCCACCAACCTGTAATAGTCTTTGGCTGGCAATACTTCAGTCCCAAACATTGTAAGCAGAAAACTTCTGACCAAAAATCCAAGGCAAGACAAGGTAATTAATCCGGTAGGACAAGCAAAATAAGGAATTCCACAAGTAAAGTAGCACAGCAATAAATCAAGCCAGTTGGGAGGATGCCAGGATTCAAAGAAACACCAGATAAACTCACTGTTTGTTCCTGACAAACGCCCCTCCCATTTGCCTTTCCTTTTAAACTCCAGCAGCACCTGTGTCTTGTAAAGAGGATCGGGTCCCTTTCCTCCCTCGTAAGCCACACAACCCATGTTGCTCTCTTCTCCATTCCTCCCTGCGCTGCCTAGGATGAGGAGAGGGTGGGCCTTGGTCTTCATCTGAACCCGCTCTCCCTTGTTCTACCTCTCCCCTGATCTGACTTTCCCCTTCCCCAGTTTTTTCCACAGCCAATGGATCCACTCTCTCACTCTCTGTCAGCCATTCCTCTTCCCCTTCGGATTGAGACTCCAACAGGGGCATGATAGAAACCTTTCTAGAATGCAGTCACAAAAACTGTTAACCGGAACCCAAATGAATGAAAAACTGAAAGGAACTACATTTGTGGAATGTGCCTTTTTGCTTGGTGTACACCTATCGAATATATTAGTTCCAGAGAGCAGAGAGAAAAGTGGGAGAGGGCTCTACTCTTTGTTCTCTAAACTCAGCAGGCCTCTACAGATATATTCAATCCTAGTACCTTACCGTAGGAAAGACAGTATGAGAATGGAGACTCAGCAATTGAAGGAGTGAGCTAGGAGTTCTTTTTCAAGGCCAGAGAAAGATCCACATTTTCTTTTAAGTGGATTTAAAAACCAAACACACCAACAAGCAATGTTAGAGATGGTATATAAAACAGCTTGAAGTTAACATTACTGTCGATGGTTATTCTGGAGGATTCCATTTGTCAGGTTCACTGGGTAGATTTTACTTCTTGTTGATAGAATCTACAAATGTTGATAGAATCTACAAAGAGGTGCAGACAGCAACTTACCTATTATCTGCCTCTCCTATCCTGAAATCATATAGTTACATCCCTAATCTATGATTAACAATTACATACTGTATCTGTGGTTTTGAAGGTGGTAATACAACCTTGTGCATTTTCACAAGGTGAAAAACTAAAAGTTCCAAATTACTTCTTCCAGAATACTCTAGACCAGGGGTCTGCAAACTTGGCTCTTTTAAGACTTGTGGATTTCAACTCCCAGAGTTCCTCAGCCAGTAAAGCAAAGCTGGCTGAGGAACTCTGGGAACTGAAGTCCACAAGTCTTAAAAGAGCCAAGTTTGCAGACCCCTGGTCTAGACCATGAGTGTCAAACTCACCACGTCACATTGCTGTCACGTGACATATTGTGATGTTTTCCCCATTTGTGGAGCTGGAGTGGACGTGCCTGCATGTGATGCATCCGGCCCATGGGCCACCAGTTTGACACCTTGCTGTAGACCTTCATACCTTATTCTACCTCCTACTTCAGAGCACCCAAAATTATTGTCACATGTTTTTCAAAGAGTGTTCCACCTGGTTGCCTTCTCCTAAATTCAATATGGAAATGAGAGAAAGAATGCTGTTTTTCTTATGATTAGAATGAAAAAAATGAAAAACCTGAAATAATTCTAACAGTGCTATTTCCTGGTTGTGTTATGTAGAAACATGGTTACTAGAGTTCCTTCCGTTGTTACAAAATACAACAGTATCATGAGAGATAATCAAAATTAAACTTTTGTTATAAAAGAGAAGAAGATAGAAAGAAAATATTGCATATATCCTATCTCTGTATTTCTTTATGGTTTAAAATTCAGACATTATATGGGGAGCAGATAATTACAAAACTGTTCCAATCACAGTATCCTGGTACCTTACAAATCCGTTTAAAATTACAAATGCAAAATAAAGTACAAAGTTGTTCTGATCTGCTGCAAATAATGAGCCTTCTACCTAAAGTTATACGGACTTAAAAGAAAAAGTTCAAAATCCCAAGAGATGTCTAAGAAAATTATCAATTTGTTCATTAACATAAACAAATGTTCATGTTAAAAGGGCCTCTGTGGTTCAGACTGGTAAGACAGTCTGTTATTAACAGCAGCTGCCTGCAATTACTGCAGGTTCAAGTCCCACCAGGCCCAAGGTTGACTCAGCCTTCCATCCTTTATAAGGTAGGTAAAATGAGGACCCAGATTGTTGGGGGCAATAATTTGACTTTGTATATAATATACAAATGGATGAAGACTATTGCTTGACATAGTGTAAGCCGCCCTGAGTCTTCGGAGAAGGGGGGAATATAAATGCAAATTTAAAAAAAATTAACATAGCCTGAGAAAAATATGAAGGCTGAAATTAATCATCCAATTTTATCCCTTGCACAGAGATAGAGAAAACGAGATATAGCACAACAAATAAAACTTAGCACAAATTCTGCCTCAAATAGATGATTTCCTGAAACAATCAGTAGTCTGCTTCAGTTTCTTGAGCTTCTCCATTTTCCTAGAGATTTCCAACATTAATCTGAGGCTGTTGGCATCAATGAGAACCTTGGGTTTTGTTTTTTGTTTTTAACTTATCTTCTCTCCCCTTCAAATATTGATCTTCTTCTTTATCAGCAGAGGGAAAGGCTAGGTTGATGTGACTCTGTACATGACAAGGAATTGCCTCTTGCTCATGGGGACACGAGTAGGGACACGATGGCTCAGTGGCTAAGATGCTGAGCTTGTCAATCGAAAGGTCGGCAGTTTAGCAGTTCGAATCCCTAGCGCTGTGTAATGGGGTGAGCTCCCCTTACTTGTCCCAGCTTCTGCCAACCTAGAAGTTCGAAACCATGTAAAAAATACAAGTAGAAAAATAGAGACCACTTTTGGTGGGAAGATAACAGCGTTCCATGCACCTTTGGCATTTAGTCATCATGCCAGGAACATCTTCGGAAAGCAATGGCTCTTTGGCTTTGAAACGGAGATGAACACCACCCCCTAGAATCGGGAACATCTAGCACATATGTGCAAAGGGAACCTTTACCTTTACCATGGGAAATGGATTTTTGAGTCTGAAAGCTTTTTAAATATATAGACCATAGCTACTCATCCTCCACATGCTAAGCAACGAATGAAGTTGATTTAAACAAACCCCTTTCTGGAGTTCAACCACATTCTTTGCTTGCCTACTGTGATGGTTTGATGTTCTGTACAAAACATGCTTACCACAGCCTCTGATTTGTGGCTTCCTCAATTCTTTATGGAAGGTGATATCATGGTTTTACTATTTTCCTGAGCTAGAAGGAGAATGTAAATTCTTATTGAGTATAACTGACTTTTTAAAAAAGGGGAAAAGACAAGTCCATTATTTCAATATTGCATCAATAAAGTCCAGTTTTTCACCATTCTACTGATAATCTGGTTTTTTAAAAAATGTAGGTGGAAGGCAGAAAGCAACAGAGGACTTTCTCTCCAAAGGTGCCATAGCCAATTGGAGTTGAGATTTTGGTTCAAAGGAATTGAAGTGTAATGCACAAATGGGGCACTACAGCTTGAGCTTGTGCAGAATGGAAATCACTACTTTTTATAGACAGACAGGGAAAAAATCCCATGGTGTCAAGACTCTGACTAATGAACTCAAGCATCGTATCGGCACAGCTTCAATGAAAGTCAAATCTAAATCTTTCCCAAGGTTTAAGTATAATTAAACTAGGAAATAACCCTATCCCAAAATATCACAGGTCACATTGGCCAATTAAGTTAATTGGCAGGTTCTTTAGGCACTCCTTTCCCAACCTTATCTATTGCCAGTGAAGATGACCTTGGTTCTCATGAGAAAGCTCTTTGTTGTGTCTAGTAATGCATTCCAACCTCCTTCCCCCCTTTCCCCCCTGTGTGGCAGCTGAGAAACAGAGAGATGGCTGTGGCCAGGTACAGTTCAAAGTTGACACAAGGGTGGAGGTTATAGTTTGTTGCTGGCTAGAGGTGAGTTGAAGTCAATTTCTTGAGTTTCTGCTCTAGAGAAATGATGGTGGCTCTTGCTCATACTAGGGTAACTCTTGGAAGTACGGATCTGCAATCCAGTAAGCATTCACAACATTTTCTGGGTAAACTCTCTTTAAAATCCTTCAATCTGAATGCCTTTTCACTTTGTCATCACCCTTAGGGCTTTCTTATATAGTTGTTAGTTAAAAGCAATTGTGCTGTTAAGACACTGTTATGGCATCCTGCATTATAGAATAGAATAGAATAGAATAGAATAGAATAGAATAGAATAGAATAGAATAGAATAGAATAGAATAGAATAGAATTTTATTGGCCAAGTGTGATTGGACACACAAGGAATTTGTCTTGAAACATGGTACCATTTGGGAAAGGCAGGACAAAACTATTTACTTTGTAGCAATTGTGCACACATCTCACATGAAGCATAATGTAGTTTATTTACTTGGCTTGAAATGTTCTATGAACTCATCCCCTGTGGATTGCAACCATGATTTATGGGGGTGGGGGGAGCTTTTTATGGTTTGTGCTTATGTCTGAACTTTTAGTCCATGGTGGTTTATTTAACAAGCCATGTTTAAATGAGCTGTGGCTTAGCATGTTGCAGAACCCTCCTGGCATGACATTCTAGATTAAAGAAGCAGTAGAAGAATGGGGACATTTGACATTTGACAAAGGAAAAAGAGAGAGATTTAAGACAGCATGAAGGGCTAAAAAGGCCAGGAGAGTACAATTGCAACTGCTTTGAAACTATGCGACAGCTTAATATAAACACTGTTTATATTAAGCTGGAAATTGCTGATTGTTTACTCAAAGAGAGTCACATGGAATAAAGTCCAGACTCAAAAACGACCTAACTGTTCAACTGGCTAAAGGAAAAGCTATAAAGAGCAATGACTTTAAATTTAAAAAATGAAAATATAACCCAGCATTCTTGTTAAGTTCGGGAAGTAACGAGGCTGGAGACCAGGATAGTGACAACAGCTCTTTAATATAGGGTGAACCCAGCAACAGGCTGGGGGAAAAACCTCTCCTTTTATACAGTTCTATTGGCGGCTTCGTCCAATCAGCAACGTGCTGATTTCCCGCCCAAATATTTAAAGGTACAAACAAGAATACATAACACTCCTCCCCTCCCAGAAAACACTTTGCCTCTATTTGCATTTTATTTACATGTTATTTTTCGACGTAGTCACGCAAATAACCTGGGCGTCTCCTAGTTCTTTCAGACCTGCGCGGTTCAGTCCTGGGTGGTGTTTTGAGCTGTTCGGAGGGTCTGTTTTCTCCTCCCAGCTCTTTCTCTAAGCCATCGGGCCCTGGATTATTTACAGATTCTTTTTCTTGGCCATCCGGCCCTGGATTACTTTTGCAATTTTCCCTGTCGTTTCCCTCTGGAACCTGATGGCGTCGCTGGACCTCCGGGACCTCAGCTAAGTCTTGCGCCTCCCCCGGGTCATGGTCAGCTGTGGGTTCAAATAAGGAGGGGTCATAATTTATTTCCTGTGGCTTAGGTTGTTCAGTTATTCGTCTCCTTATCTGATCTATGTGGCGCCTCCATGCTCGGTTGTCTTGTAATTCGACCAAGTATGACTTTGGGCCGGTTGCTTTTATTATTTGCCCTGCGAGCCAACTTGGGCCGTCCCCGTAGTTGCGGGCCCACACTCGGTCGCCTATGCCCAATTCCCTTGTTTTGTCTATTTCCCCCTTGTAACCCTCTGGTGTGTAATGGGGACTCAAACGGTCAAGTGGGCACCGGAGTTTCCGTCCCATCAATAGTTTGGCTGGGCTTCTGCCTGTAGCAGTGCTTGGGGTTCTGTGCTGAACAGCTAGAAAGAAGTCTATTTTTGTTTGCCAGTCACCTGGCTTGAGCCTGGACAATGCCTCCTTAGCGCTCCGGACGGAACGCTCTGCAAGGCCATTCGACGCAGGGTGGAAAGGCGCAGAGAGGGCATGTCGGATGCCCTCCTCTGCCAAGTATTCTTCGAACTGGGCTGCCGTGAATTGCGGCCCGTTGTCGGACACCAGAGTGTCAGGCAACCCGTGGGTTGCGAATAAGTGGCGCAGGGCTGCGATTACTGCCTCGGCCGTAGTGGATTTCATAAGTATGATCTCCAACCATTTAGAGAATGCGTCGACAACCACTAGGAAGGTTTGGCCATGGAAAGGGCCAGCAAAATCAATATGGATTCTTGACCAGGGCCCTTGGGGTTTTTCCCATTCCCTGACTGGGGCTGTTGGGGGTAGGGGTCTGGACTCTTGGCAAGCCTGGCATTTCCCCACCCTCTCAGCAATCTCTGAGTCCATGAGTGGCCACCAAACATAGCTTCTCGCTAGCCCCTTCATCCGGACGATTCCTGGGTGGCCCTCGTGGAGTAGGTCCAGTACCTTTCCCCTTAGCTTATCGGGGATTACCACACGATCACCCCATAACAGGCACCCCCCTTGAGCCGAGAGCTCATCCCGTTTTTTAACAAACTCCTTAAAACGTTCGCCCGGCGCAGCGGGCCACCCTCTTTGTACCCAACCGAGTACAGTCCTTAACATAATGTCCCGGTATGATGCCCGAGCCACTTCCTTAGATGTGACTGGGCCAGAGTCCAAAGAGTCAATAAGCAGGATGGGCGTCCCCGGCGTAGGGTCTTCGATAGCCCCTGGTAGTGGGCATCTGCTTAACGCGTCTGCATGCCCCACTTCTTTTCCTGGTCGATGCTGCAGCTTGTACGAATAAGCGGCTAAGAAAATAGTCCATCGGGTCAAGCGTGGCGAAAGTGCCACAGGCGTTGGGCGGTCGCCAGCCAGTATCCCTAGTAGCGGTCTGTGGTCAGTCACGATTTCAAAATCCCGCCCAAAAACATATTCGTGGAATTTTTTCACCCCTGACACAATGGCTAGTGCTTCTTTATCTAATTGGCTGTAGTTCCTCTCTGGGGAGGACATCGTTCTAGAGTAAAAAGCTATAGGGGCTTCTGTGCCGTTTGGGAGTCTATGGCTGAGTACAGCCCCCACCCCGTAAGGGGAGGCATCGCAAACCAGCACTAGGGGCAATGAGTTATGATATTGGATGAGCAGGCTGTCACTTGAGAGCAGGTTTTTTACTGCTGTGAAAGCCCTATTTTCCGACTTTCCCCAAGACCAAACAGTATTTTTTCCTAAAAGCCTATGCAGCGGTTCAGCAACGGTCGCTTTGTTTTTTAAAAAAACCGCGTAAAAATTCACTAGCCCCAGGAATGCCTGTAGCTCTGCTTTGTTTTTGGGCGCTGGAGCCTCTCTAATTGCCTTGACCTTGCTCTCAGTGGGGTGAATTCCTTTCTTGTCTATCCGGTAGCCCAAGAACTCGACGGATTCGACCCCTATCTGGCATTTGTTTACCTTGACTTTTAATCCGGCTGTCCGGAAAATGCCCAGAACCTTTCTCAAACGCTCCCCCAATTCCTCTATGTTTTCCCCTGAAATTAGGACATCATCGAAGTAGGGAACTACCCCTGGGAGCCCTTGCAGAAGTCGTTCCATTAGGTTTTGGAACAGCCCTGGTGCCACACTCACCCCAAATTGCAATCGGGTGCACTTGAAGGCCCCCCTGTGTGTTACAATCGTTTGGGCTTCAGCTGTGCGGGCGTCTACGGGCAGTTGTTGGTAGGCTTGGGCCAAGTCTAACTTTGCAAAGACTTGCCCTCGCCCCAAAGAGTGCAGCAAGTGTTGCACCACGGGAACCGGATAAGCGCTTTTCTGTAAGGCTTTGTTAAGCGTCGCCTTGTAGTCAGCGCAAATTCTAATTGACCCGTCTGGTTTTATTGGGGTGACGATTGGCGTCTCCCACTTTGTGTGATCGACTGGCACCAAGATCCCCTGATCAATGAGCTTGTCTAGCTCCTTGTCAATTTTTGGTTTTAGGGCAAAAGGGACTCTCCTCGCCTTAAGCCTAATGGGAGCTACCTGGGGGTCTAAGTTGAAGGAAATAGGGGTCCCCGTGTACTTGCCCAGGCAGTCCTTGAAGACATCTTCGAACTCGTTAAAGAGAATGTCTTTCAGGTTACAGTCACTTCTGTAGATGCCAGTCACTCCCATGCCCAGGGCACGAAACCAGTCTAGTCCCAACAGACTGGGCAGGGTCCCTTCGACGATCGTGATGGGCAGGGTCTTCTTGTGTGGTCCGTACTCGACTCGGACGGAGGTGGTCCCTCGAACAGGGGTGCGATTCCCTTGGTAGTCGTGGACGCGTAGTCGTTGTGCTTGCAGGTGGCGCTTCGCGACTGACGGCAGTGACTTCGCCAAAGTGTCCCAGGACATGATGGTGATCGCTGATCCCGTGTCTACTTCGAGCCGGCACCGTACTCCCTCTATTTTTGGTTTGGTGAAGATCTTCTTCTCCACTCGGGTCGAGGCGCGGCCTATGACCACAGTCGTTTGGTTTGAATCCGCGCCTTTTTTGTTTGAGCCAATCGCGGGTCGCCTTGCCGATTCCGCGCTCTGATTGGCCGATTTGAATTTTCGGCGGGAAGGTTGGGCCGCTCGACAAACTTGAGCTAGGTGCCCTTTCTTTCCGCACCGCCGACATGTTGCGTCCTTAAACTTGCAGCGTTGACGCTGGTGTTGACCACCGCAGCTCCCGCATTCGTCTCTGTCCCCTTTGTCGCGTTTCTCGGTTCGGCAGACCCCTTCCTCATCTTCACCGTCGGATTCGGTCTGAACCTCCTCCTGGTGCACTGGGGTTGGCTTCACGCTCACCTTTGGTGGGACAGGCTTTTGCAGAGTCTCCGCCGCTTGGGTGGACATTTCATGTGCTCTGGCTTCGTCCAGAGCGGTGGCCAGCGTTAGGTTGCTCTTTGCTAGCAGCCGCCGCCGCAAACGGATGTCTCTGACCCCTCGGATGAGTTGCTCGAGGAGCACCTCGTCTAGGTCGCGGTATCCGCAGTCCTTGGACGCTTTCCTTAGGGCGGCCATGTAGTCACCGATGGATTCGCCCTCCATCTGCCTTCGCTCTCCGAATTCAAACCGCCGCACGTATTTGGACGGCGTTGGTGCGAAGTGATTTTTTAGTAAAGTCTGTAGAGTTGGCCACGACACCGATTGTAACGGCGTTGGCTCGGCCAGGGCTTCCGCGATATCAATGACCTCAGGACCACAGTGGCTTAAGAAATAAGCCCTTTTGCGGTTATCCGGAACTCCTTGCAGTTCGTTGGCTTCTAGAAAGCTTTCGAAACGGGTCATATACGTTCCCCATTTCTCTTTAGCCGGGTCAAACGGTGCGGGCGGAGTGTAACTGGCCATCTCCGCTTTTCTGCCCTGTGTTTGCTGGGTTCGGGTCTATCGTGCTTCAGCTCGGTTCTGGTTCTCCTTAGCCTCGAGATCCCACCTTCGTCGCCAGTGTTAAGTTCGGGAAGTCACGAGGCTGGAGACCAGGGTAGTGACAACAGCTCTTTAATATAGGGTGAACCCAGCAACAGGCTGGGGGAAAAACCTCTCCTTTTATACAGTTCTATTGGCGGCTTCGTCCAATCAGCAACGTGCTGATTTCCCGCCCAAATATTTAAAGGTACAAACAAGAATACATAACAATTCTCATTTTGTACTTACTGAAAGGTCATCAGAGGCAAGACAGCCATCCCATTCCAGTGTTAGAAAACATCTACATTTATAATGTTGGGTTTAAACTATGAGCTTGTTCAAAATAAATGAAATGAAGTATGGAGAGAGAAAAACAGTCCATTTCATAAGCTCAGTCTCGTTTTTATAAAAGTGGCTGGAAAGGGTAACTTGATAGCTTTTTAATTGGTGAGGAGGATAAAATAAAAGCATTCCAGTGGTTTCAATAAATATCTTTCCCTAATACTTTTGGAGCACAGGTGATTACATATCGTTCTTGTGGGTGTGTTATTTTTCACTCTCTGGAAGGTAATTAGAGCATTCGTTATTTTGTAAAGATATTCAGTGGAGAACGTGCTGTACAAAATAATATTTGAAGTTGAGGTGACTGAAGAAACACAACTGGACCTCCAGTTTATAACTTATGAATTATAGGTTCAAGTGTATTGAGAGGGAGGGAAATAGCTTAGCAGGCCTCAGCTTCAGACCTCCTGACAGTCTCCTCCCCTCTTGCTTGGGCACCTCAGTCTGGAGAGCAGATCCCTGCAGGTGCAAATAGCAAAACAGACCAACATTGAGTAGTTCCTCCTCCTGTCTTTAACAGGAAGCATGAATGTTTACAGATTCAATGAAGGCTAATCATTGGACTTCCTAGTCAAAGACGAAAACATTTTGGTCAAATTTTACCATCCTTTTGGGAGACCAGAGTGAAGGGGGGGGAGGGGGGGAGAGGGATGCAAAAACATTTGCATTGGCCTGAAATGAAAGCACATACCTCACACGCTTGTAACTAATCCCAAAAGGAGAGAGAGAGAAAAAACCCCAAGCTTCATTTTCTTGGCTTTGAACATTTTGAAACAGGAAGCCATTTGCCGGTGGAATTCATGCTTAGCTGGTCCAAGAGCCACCCGTTCTTATTACTCCAGGGCTATTTTTTTTTTAAAAAAATCAAGATGAAAAAGCATAAGTAGTTCTTTTTCTGTCTCATTTTGATTTTGCCCCTTTTCTACTAGTTTTGTTTTACAAATTTTGCATTCCGAAACAGATTCCCATGCTTTTATGCTCAGCTTTCATTTTATTTACTCAGCTGTAGATTCATCTCAATTGGTAGCTCTTGTTCTCACCTGGCTTTATAGCTGAACAAAATGAAGGAAAGTTGCAAGATGTATTCACGTAGTTGCTGAGCCAAATAGTAATCTGGGGAAAAGTGAAGTTACCATTGAATTGATATTAAAAAATTTAGAGACTTTCTCCTTTTCAGGATATTTTAGGCTATACTTTTTTTTTTAATTTGCATTTATATCCCGCCCTTCTCCGAAGACTCAGGGCGGCTTACACTATGTTAAGCAATAGTCTTCATCCATTTGTATATTATATACAAAGTCAACTTATCGCCCGCAACAATCTGGGTCCTCATTTTACCTACCTTATAAAGGATGGAAGGCTGAGTCAACCTTGGGCCTGGTGGGACTTGAACCTGCAGTAATTGCAAGCAGCTGTGTTAATAACAGACTGTCTTACCAGTCTGAGCCACCAGAGGCCCTTAAAACAGGGGTGGGTAGCCTAAACAGCTTTCCCAGTTTCTTACGCCATGAAATGTCCAAATGTTGGCAGTAAATTTGGGTTGGGTTTTAGACAGTATTTTGTAAATTAGGAATAGTAGCAATTGACTCAGAGAGCCCAAACAGCCAAAATGGGCTAATTTCAGGCTGTTGGTGCTGCTAACCTCACTTTTGGTATCACTGCAGCATTATTGAATATCTTCCTTCAAGCTAAAATATAAGATTCAGTGCCAAGAGTAACCTTCAAACTTCTAGATTCTGATTTGGAATGCTTTGTACTAAATGTCACATCTGATTAATAATTACATTTTACATCTTAACTATAACCACTTTTATTTTTTATTATTATTCATTTATTAAATTGTATGCCACTTATGTTTTGTTTTATTTTTATTTATTTATTTGTCAATCACATATAAGATAGCAGGTAAAAGTATAAATATAATTTGGATACATGAAAAGAGTAAGTAAAAAAAAAAGGAATATTAGGACAGGGACATTAGGCATGCTGGTGCTCTTATGCACACCCCTTACAGACCTCTTAGCAATGGGGTGAGGTCAATTGTAGACAGTTTAAGCTTAAAGTTTTGGGGGTTTGGGGAAGAAACTACAGAGTCAGGTAATGCATTCCAGGCATTGACCACTCTGTTACTGAAGTCATATTTTCCGCAGTCAAGTTTGGAGCGGTTTACCTTGAGTTTGTGTCTATTATTTGCTCGTATATTGTTGTCGTTGCTGGAAGAGACTCTAGGTGGCTTACAGATATACTTTTCTGAACTTAAACTACTAAGTGTTTTAAGTCTAAGAGCGTTGCATTTTCAAATTACATAGTGACTCATCATTTTTATTAACAAATAGATATATTTTCAATGTTGAGCCAGGGCTGACTCCTGGCATCTGCTTGTACAAGTCCCTGCAATTTTCTTGGCACGATTTCAAAAGTGATTTGCCATTGCTTCCTTCTTAGGACTAAAAGACAGGGACTGGCCCAAGGCAGTGGTGGGATTCAAGTAATTTAACAACCAGTTCTCTGCCCTGATGATTTCTTCCAACAACCAGTTTGCCAAACTGCTCAGAAACTTAAGAACCGGTTCTCCTGAAGTGGTGCAAAGTGGCTGAATCCCACCACTGGCCCAAGGTCACCTTAACTGGCCGTGTGCTTGCCAACATGACCAATGAGTCTCTACAAAATTTAAAAAAAAAAGTAGAACCCAACACGACAGACACAGACTTCAGAGGATAATTAGAACTGCAGAAAAAACAATTGCTACCAACCTACCTTCCATTGAGGACCTGTATACTGCATGAATCAAAAAGAGGGCTGTGAAAATATTTACAGACCCCTCGCATCCTGAACATAAACTGTTTCAACTCCTACCCTCAAAACGACACTATAGAGCACTGCACATCAGAACAACTAGATACAAAAACAGTTTCTTTCCGAATGCCACTCTGCTAAACAAATAATTCCTTCAGCACTGTCAAACTAGTTCACTAAGTCTGCATTACTATTAATCTTCTCATCGTTCCTATCACCCATCTCCTTCCACTTATGACTGTATGACTAAACTTGTTGCTGGTATCCTTAAGATTTATATTGACTGTTGCCCTATGACTATAATTAAGTGTTGTATCCTACGATTCTTGACGAATGTATCTTTTCTTTTATGTACACCGAGAGTTTATGCACCAAGACAAATTCTTTGTGTGTCCAATCACACTTGGCCAATAAAGAATTCTATTCTATTCTATTCACTGCCAACAATTTAATCTGTAGGGAATTCATCCTACTTTCCAATACTAAAGAGGAAAAAAAGATCTCTTTGGTTTGTCAAAACCTTTGAAAAACAATTTTGAATTATGACCTTTTTCTTACAAATGATAACATAAAAAACAGGTCACATCATGGGCTAATTCAAAGTGTAAGAATTAACCATCAGGAGTAAACATTTTGAACCAGTAATTTAATCCAGGATTTATGGTAAAGGAGATGCTGTTTGGGGTCTGGCTATGGACCCCTGCAATAAAATCCAAGATTTTAAATGATCCCCTTATCCTGCTGCCAGAATCTGCATACACACATAGACACAGATAGATATTTCGTTAATGGAAACAGACATTAATATACTTGGAGCGGAGAGCTTTTCTTTATGATTATCATTTTCTTTATGATTATCGTTTTTTTTCTGCTTTCCTCCAAATATCTAGGATCTGACGCATTATTGGGAGGGATCTGACTGGCGTTGTTTCAAGCAAATGCAAGGTTTGTTTTAAATAACAAACTCAAAGAATCCCTTCTGTTTTGATTTAGATGATTGCTGCAGCAGTGAAGGTTTTCCTCTAAATTTTACTTTTTATAGATTCATGGTTAATTCTGAATTTCATGTCACGCTTCAACTGTTCCTTTAAATTTTAGGTAGGTAGGTAGGTAGGTAGGTAGATAGATAGATGCCTATGTGTGTGTGTGTATGTGTGTTATATGTGTGTGTGTGTGTGTGTGTGTGTGTGTGTGTGTGTGTGTGTATGTTTTCTGAGGTTTTCGCGGGTGTTTGTATGTAGGTCTTTGGTTATTCGGGTTTTCTCCCGCGTAAAATTGGAAGTGTCTTGGCGCTTCACGAAGTCTCATTCGTCATCTTCAGGCTTCAGCTTCGTGCTTCTGGGAGCAATGTGTGATTGCAGCTGTTTCTTCCTTTTTAACTGCTAGTGGGGGTTTGAACTGATTGGGTGGGAGCTTGGCTGTGCTCTGATTGGATGGGGGGGTTGTGCTCTGATTGGCTGGGGGTGTGTCCTGTTTGGGTGGGGGCTTGGTTGTGCTCAGATTAGTCTGAGTTGCAGGGGGATTTGAGCTGGTGAGCTGCACTGCTGCTGTTTGGCTTCGTGTTCGTGGTCGTGCTACATCTTCGTAGTGGGTGTCAGTCTGCTGCATGTATGGATTGGAAGGGTTTGAAATGGCTAATGTTGCAGCTGCGGTCTGGCTTCTGGTCCTTGGTCGTGCTTCCTGATCAGTGTGGGTTTGGGTCTGCTTTCTGGGTGGTTGTGTGGTGGTGACATCCTGTGTGGACCTCATGAGTGTGGGTCTGGTGTCATTCCTCGTGTTAAGGACTCGTTTGTCAATAAGGGCGGGTTTCCAAATGGCTGGTAGGCGTTTTTCTATCTCGATGGCTTCTCTGATTATTCTGTTGTTAAAGTGTTCAGTTTTGGCGATAGTTCTGGTCTTTTTAAAGTCAATATCGTGTCCTGTGGCTTTAAGGTGTTGGACCAGGGAAGAATTATTGACAAACGAGTCCTTAACACGAGGAATGACACCAGACCCACACTCACGAGGTCCACACAGGATGTCACCACCACACATCCACCCAGAAAGCAGACCCAAACCCACACTGATCAGGAAGCACGACCAAGGACCAGAAGCCAGACCGCAGCTGCAACATTAGCCATTTCAAACCCCTCCAATCCATACATGCAGCAGACTGACACCCACTACGAAGATGTAGCACGACCACGACCACGAAGCCAAACACAGCAGTGCAGCTCACCAGCTCAAATCCCCCTGCAACTCAGACTAATCTGAGCACAACCAAGCCCCCACCCAAACAGGACACACCCCCAGCCAATCAGAGCACAACCCCCCCCATCCAATCAGAGCACAGCCAAGCTCCCACCCAATCAGTTCAAACCCCCACTAGCAGTTAAAAAGGAAGAAACAGCTGCAATCACACATTGCTCCCAGAAGCACGAAGCTGAAGCCTGAAGATGACGAATGAGACTTCGTCGAAACGTCGCCAAGACACTTCCAATTTTACACGGGAGAAAATCCGAATAACCAAAGACCTACACATACACACACACACGCACACACACACATACACACACACACACATATATATATTTTCTGAGGTTTTCGCGGTTTGTATGTAGGTCTTTGGTTATTCGGGTTTTCTCCCGCGTAAAATTGGAAGTGTCTTGGTGACGTTTCGACGAAGTCTTATTCGTCATCTTCAGGCTTCAGCTTCGTGCTCCTGGGAGCAATGTGTGATTGCAGCTGTTTCTTCCTTTTTAACTGCTAGTGAGGGTTTGAATTGATTGGTGGGAGCTTGGCTGTGCTCTGATTGGATGGGGGGTTTTTTGTGCTCTGATTGGCTGGGGCTGTGTCCTGTTTGGGTGGGGGCTTGGTTGTGCTCAGATTAGTCTGAGTTGCAGGGGGATTTGAGCTGGTGAGCTGCACTGCTGCTGTTTGGCTTCGTGTTCGTGGTCGTGCTACATCTTCGTAGTGGGTGTCAGTCTGCTGCATGTATGGATTGGAGGGGTTTGAAATGGCTAATGTTGCAGCTGCGGTCTGGCTTCTGGTCCTTGGTCGTGCTTCCTGATCAGTGTGGGTTTGGGTCTGCTTTCTGGGTGGATGTGTGGTGGTGACATCCTGTGTGGACCTCGTGAGTGTGGGTCTTGTGTCATTCCTCATGTTAGGGACTCGTTTGTCAATAAGGGCGTGTTTCCAAATGGCTGGTAGGCGGCAGGTATCAAACCCCTCCAATCCATACAGGCAGCAGACAGACACCCACTATGAAGATGTAGCACGACCAAAGACACGAAGCCAAACAGCAGCAATGCAGCTCACCAGCTCAAATCCCCCTGCAACTCAGACTAATCTGAGCACAACCAAGCCCCCACCCAAACAGGACACACCCCCAGTCAATCAGAGCACAAAAAAAACCCATCCAATCAGAGCACAGCCAAGCTCCCACCCAATCAGTTCAAACCCTCACTAGCAGTTAAAAAGGAAGAAACAGCTGCAATCACACATTGCTCCCAGAAGCACGAAGTTGAAGCCTGAAGATGACGAATGAGACTTCGTCGAAACGTCGCCAAGACACTTCCAATTTTACGCGGGAGAAAACCCGAATAACCAAAGACCTACATACAAACACCCGCGAAAACCTCAGAAAACATATATAAATATATGTTTATATATATTTATGTATAAAAATATATATAATATATATATTTATATATAAATATATAAAAATATATATATATATATATATATATATATATATATATATATATTTATATATTTATATATTTATATATTTATATATTTATATTTATATTTAGTTAGTTAGTTAATTCCCGGCTTTAAATAGCTTAAGGTGGCAAAAACACCCAATAGACTTCTTCCTCCATTTTCTTCACAACAACAATCCTATGAGGTGAAGTTGGATGAAAGAAACTGACTGATCCAAAGTCACCCAGCTGGCTTTTATACCTAAGGCAGGGCTAAAACTCATAGATTCCTGGCTTCTAGCCAGGTGCTAGAAATATACCAGAGACACTTAAGAAAAAGAAGCAAATTCCCAGATAGGTGGGGTATACCTGGCTTGGTAACTGCACCTCTGCATTTTTTGCTATTCAGATTGTTTACAAATTAAATATGAGTCAGCAACATGACTCATAAAAAAGACATGAGTATTAAGTAATTTTAAGATGCATCAACAGAAATGCCATTTCCAGATCACCAGAAGGAATGCTTTTTATTCTATATCAAATTGTTTATAAACTATCTTGAATTCTGTGTCCAGTTCTAAGTATTTTATTTTAAAAAAACTTCTAAAGAAAGTGGAATAAGCGCAGAGAAAGGATTATAATAATTAAAAGACTAAAATATCTTATGAGGAAAAATAGGAAAAATGAGTGGACTTGGTCTTTGCTAAGAGGTGAGGAGGATAACACTTTTCAAATACCTGAAGCTTTGTCAATCAAGATTTGTTTTCTATCATCTCAGAATATAAAATGTAGAATAATAGTTTTAAGTTTCAAGAAAGCAGAGTCAAGTTGAATATTAGGATCTGTTTCTTAATTGTAAGAGCTGATCAACCATTACTAAAAGAGGTGATTGGTCCCCCATCACCAGATATGTCTGAGAAAGAGCTGAATAGCCTTCTGTCTAGATCAGAGGTCAGCAACCCGTGGCTCTGGAGCCACATGTGGCTCTTTTATACCTCTGCTACAGCTCCTTGTCACCAGTTGGCTCAACAATTGATAGGGCTTTCGGTTAGGATAGGTAGAGAAAAAAGGATGTTGTGCTAGGAGGAGACTCTATGATGGGGGAACCGGACTTCCAGTTGGCTCCAGAATTGAACAGGGTGCTTCCGGTTAGGACCGTTTTGCCTCTTTGAGTATTTAAGGTTGCTGATCCCTGGTCTAGATTATTTTAAAGTGGATTTCTGTGCTGAGAAGTTTGGCTTCATTATGGCTTCATTAACCTAGCTGGGCCTGTCCACTTCTTTGAGTTTATTATAGGAATTGGGACAAAATAGAATCCACAATTTCACAGAAAATATATTTTCAGGTGAGTTGAACCCTTTTCCATCTGATAAAGCAAGATGGGGCCTCATAAACATTTGCATATTCTTTTTAGGTGTAATGAACAAAGCTTCCGTTCAGTTGACCAAAGTCCCTTAAAAGTCACACTTTATCCACCAGCTCAATTCTGTTTTCTCTTTTAAACACATCCTGAAATCCCACTTCTTCTGCAATGCTGTTTTTGGATTGTATGAAGTCTTCTCTAAGCCATCTGGAGTATTAGGAGTGTGTGAATCGGCCAAGAGTTGATTTGAAATCAATATTTGAGTTTTAAAGGCAAACAGATTCCATATGAATGTGCAAGATGAGATGCAAAAACAACATTCCACTCATAATTCAATCTGATAAAAGATGTGACTGTGGCTATTGTAGAGAAGCAGCTGCTTTGGCAGAGTTGATGAAAATACAGTAGCAAGAATGCTAGATCCTTTAGAGCAAAGGGTTTCAAGCTTTTTCAGGCAGTGAAACCTGTTTTTAAAAAAATTATGGAAGCTCTGATCATGAGGGAATGAAGCTCTAGTGAAAGAAAACTGACTGTGTTTGAGAAAATCCCCTCATGTCTCATGGAACCCCTTCAAGTTCTCACATAACCCCTGTGGTTCTGAAGAACCTAGTTTGAAAACTCTGCTTAAGAGGACATTAAGATTGCAACACTGATCTGAATGTTTTAAGAGTTCCACCCCACTAATTCTTTGAAATATTGCCCTTGGAACGCCTGAAAAGGAGAAATAGCGGAGATAAAAAATATATATAAATCAGCTGATATGAAGCAATTCAGAAAGCATCCTACCTTGAAACCAAAGTAAAACATTAGAAAACAAATTAAACTAAGTTCTTACAAAAAAACCATTTGATTTTTAGTTTAATCAGTTTTTAAATGATTAATCTTAGTTTACTCAGTTTTTAATGATTAATCTCCATTTGCTCTTCTAGGTTGCTAAGAATGTTAGCAAAGAAAGCCATTTCTAGGAATGATGTTTTGTATGCTATTTATGTGCTACTATAGAATTATTTAAAAATTATACCTAAAATCTAACAGCAAGCATACTGTCTTAGATCTACAGTGGAGAAAATCCACCACTAATGTATGAAAGCCAGCAGAGTAACTTTGGGCCAGTCACTCTGTCAGCCCAACTCACCTCATAGGGTTATTGTAGAGAAGCAGCTGCTTTGGCAGAGTTGATGAAAATACAGTAGCAAGAATGCTAGATCCTTTAGAGCAAAGGGTTTCAAGCTTTTTCAGGCAGTGAAACCTGTTTTTAAAAAAATTATGGAAGCTCTGATCATGAGGGAATGAAGCTCTAGTGAAAGAAAACTGACTGTGTTTGAGAAAATCCCCTCATGTCTCATGGAACCCCTTCAAGTTCTCACATAACCCCTGTGGTTCTGAAGAACCTAGTTTGAAAACTCTGCTTAAGAGGACATTAAGATTGCAACACTGATCTGAATGTTTTAAGAGTTCCACCCCACTAATTCTTTGAAATATTGCCCTTGGAACGCCTGAAAAGGAGAAATAGCGGAGATAAAAAATATATATAAATCAGCTGATATGAAGCAATTCAGAAAGCATCCTACCTTGAAACCAAAGTAAAACATTAGAAAACAAATTAAACTAAGTTCTTACAAAAAAACCATTTGATTTTTAGTTTAATCAGTTTTTAAATGATTAATCTTAGTTTACTCAGTTTTTAATGATTAATCTCCATTTGCTCTTCTAGGTTGCTAAGAATGTTAGCAAAGAAAGCCATTTCTAGGAATGATGTTTTGTATGCTATTTATGTGCTACTATAGAATTATTTAAAAATTATACCTAAAATCTAACAGCAAGCATACTGTCTTAGATCTACAGTGGAGAAAATCCACCACTAATGTATGAAAGCCAGCAGAGTAACTTTGGGCCAGTCACTCTGTCAGCCCAACTCACCTCATAGGGTTATTGTGGTAGAGAAAAGAGGAGGAGAAAGGA
Organism: Ahaetulla prasina; assembly: GCF_028640845.1. Taxonomy (NCBI): domain Eukaryota; kingdom Metazoa; phylum Chordata; class Lepidosauria; order Squamata; family Colubridae; genus Ahaetulla; species Ahaetulla prasina. Next base: position 106,211,364 of record NC_080539.1, read on the forward strand.
GTATTGATATGTTCACTGCTTTGCATTATTTATAAAGAGAATAAATGCAGGAAAGAAAGAAAGAAAGAAAGAAAGAAAGAAAGAAAGGAAGGAAGGAAGGAAGGAAGGAAGGAAGGAAGGAAGGAAGGAAGGAAGGAAGGAAGGAAGGAAGGAAGGAGAATAAATTATGTTGTTTTCCGTGGTTCCTTCTAACTCATAAAAATTCTCTTCTCTTCTCTTCTCTTCTCTTCTCTTCTCTTCTCTTCTCTTCTCTTCTCTTCTCTTCTCTTCTCACAGGTGTCAAACATGTGGTATCATTGCCATCACATGATGTATCATGTCGTTTATTCCTTTCATGAAGCTGGGGTGGGTGTGGCCTGCATGTGACGCATCCGGCCTGCGGGACACTAGTTTGACACCTTGCTCTAGCTTATTAAGATCATTTTTTAATTTTTTCTCCTGTTGTTTAGCTATCCCACCTACTTTTGTCTCATCTGCAAATTTGATAAGCATTCCCTCCACCACTTCATCCAGATCACTAGCAAAATACTGGGAAATTCTTGTTTCAGGGCACAATTATGGTATCTCCACCACCCTACCCGCAATACCCTTCCTCCAATTTAACAATGATTTTTTTAGTACACCTTTCAGACCATCCAGGAGCCATGGTGGCACAGTGGTTAGAAAGCAGTATTGCAGGCTTAATCTGTCCACAGCCAGGAGTTCGATCCTGACCGGCTTAAGGTTGCTAAGTGCTATTGCTAAGAGCTGTGCTGGCGCAGTGGTTAGAATGCAGTACTGCAGGCTAATTCTGCTTACTGCCTACTGCCAGCAGTTTGATAGTTTGAGTCCCACAGGCTCAAGGTTGACTCAACCTTCCATCCTTCCAAGGTTGGTAAAATGAGGACCCAGATTGTTTGGGGCAATATGCTAACTCTGTAAATAGCTTAGAGAGGGCTGTAAAGCACCGTGAAGTGGTATATAAATTTAAGTGCTATTGCTAATAAATCCAGGAATAAAGGAACGGGTCATGCAGAAGGTGAAAGATACAGGTGGTAAACAGGACTAAGATACTAAAGAGGTATCTTATTGATATCCTGGCTGAGATGAATCAAATCATTCAATCAAGACCACATAGTAATTAAGTCATGGACCAGAGCTCTCTACATTTTTTAGCCATGCATATGGGCATGCTATTTGTTCCTTGATAAGGCAGAATTTTGAGGAAACCTGACTTCTTTAATATGACTTGGTTAGAATGGAATGGAATGAGAATTTCAGATTAAATGAACAAAACTCATGGGTTGGTGTTGTTTTTTTTGAATGACGAAGAAATAGAAGGAGTGTTATAATTTGGTCAACCAAATTATTCTGTCCAAGGGTACCTCTCATATCTCTTCACTTTCACAATACTTGCAAATGTGAGAAACTCCATCATTCTAACTGGAATTATGCCATGAATCCTATACCCCTGAAACTATACAAAAGCCTGGAGCAATACCTGAATTAAATTCAGGTGAAAAAAATTGAAAATGAAACATATCGAGTTTATTTGGGGGGGGGGGCGTAAAATGCTTCTTCTATAAGATTTTGTCCGCATTTTTGGTCTCCAAGGAAATTAGCCTGTTACCTTTGAGGTTGTTTCCTTCTGAAACACCAGAGTAGGTGAGAGGCTGTTTAACTTGGCAGCCATGAACATTTAAGCACTAGTCTGATGAATGGAGGCCTTTCAGGGCCATTAGCCCTGTCCTGCAGGAATCAACATTCCTTTGGAAAAAATTTAAAAGAGGGGAGAGGGGCCTACTGCACAGATTTTGAAAAGTATTACAATCTAAAGCATTCTAATATTTCTAGAATCTAAGACTATTATACAATAAAATAGTCCCATAAAGACGATGTAGTGTGTGTGTGTATCTGGTGTAGTGGTGAAGGTGCCGGATCCGGAGTAAGGAAATCCAGTTTCTAATCATCCCCTAGGCATAGAAACCAGTTAGGTGCCTTTGGGCCTGTCACCATCTCTCAACCCTAGGCTGGAGAGTTTTTAAAAAAGTGTCTATCTACTAATGTGTGCTGGACTAGTGTGGTACATTAGAGCCCATGAACTTCTATGAAGGGCTTTTTGTCCTGCAGCAGAATGTGATTATCGTATTTTCCAGACTGTAAGTCGCACTTTTTTGTCTCCCAAAAAGGGGCGAAAATGTCCGTGCGTTTTATAGACCGAATATTGGCAAAGCATACAAATACACACCCCGCCAGCCATTTTTTGGCCTCCACATGCCCTGTTTTGGGGCCTTTTTTTGGCCTTTTTCAGGCCTTTTTTTGGGCCTGTTTTTGAAGCTTTTGGGGACCATTTTTGGTGCTTTTTTGACCCATTTTTGTGGCTTTTATGGCTCGTTTTTGGGGCTTTTTTGGCCCATTTTTGAGGTTTTTTGAAACCCGCTTTTTTTTGGAAAAATGGGCCGAAAAAAGCCTCAAAAATGGGCCAAAAAAGCCTCGAAAATGGGCTGAAAAAAGCCTCGAAAATGGGCCCAAAAAAGCCCAAAAATGGGCCAAAAAAGCCCCAAAAATGGGCCAAAAAAAGCCTCGAAAATGAGTCCAAAAAAGCCTCAGAACCAGGCCGAAAAAAGACTGGAAAAGGGCCGAAAAAAGGGAGGCGAAAAACTTTTTGTTGTTGTTTTCCTCTTCTAAATTTAGGTGTGTCTTATAATCAGGTACGTCTTGTAGGCCAAAAAATACGGTAAATTTCTAGTTCTAACTAGAAAGTTCTAGTTTGTTCTAACTAACTATAGATAGCAGTTGCATAAACTGTGAACAAGCAGAGAGGGACAGAAGAAAGCTGAAATCTGTTTGTTTGTTCGTTTGTTTTGTTTTGAGGGGTCCTTGGTGCTCTCTGAGCTTTCTTGTTTTCTTGCAAATTAGGTATCTTCATCAGTGCTAATCTAGCACCGATGACATTACCTAGTTTGGGTAATGAAATGTCTCATTTCATCCCTGAGTTACAAATATTCTCCTTTATTGATTTATGATGTTTGTTTTTATAGAAAGGTTGGTACAGAGAATATTTATTGGAGATGGTGATAAAGGAACTGTAGATGAGATAATCTTGAAGATGGAATGAGAGAGTGGCTATGTAATCACTGGGTTTAGGAAGTAGTTATATAAGAACCTGAAAAAAAAGAGGTTTGAGAAAGAAACTCAAGATTATCCCACTTTGATTCTCTTTTACTATAAGAAAGAAAAAATCTGTTTTCAGAGTTTCAGCAGGCCAATGAAGTTTGTTTCCTGACCTGGTCTATCTTAAAGATCTGAGATGAATAATCTGAACCCAGAAAATTTTCTTATAGTACAGGAGTTAGAAAGGATAGTGTAGAAAAGTTGTAACTAAATCGTACTGCCTCCATAACTTTTCTAAGCCTGTTTCTAGGCTCACAGGATTTTTTTTTTATGTTTCATTAGGTAAATACTACAGGTAGAATTCTCAAAATATTCATCAAAATGCTGTTACTGTTCTTTGATTCCTGTAAATTAAGTGTATGTTGCAAAACTAGATTTTAATTATTATTTTTTATTTTCTCTAGCAAAATTTAACTAGAATTTGATCCATGCTGTATCAATCATTTGGTTATTAAATGATTCAGCCATTCCCGTAATGTCACAGTAGTTCATTTGGGTGGGACATGGATAAAATTACAAAACAAGCGAAGTACAAAAAAAAACAAAATACTACCATTTCTGCTTTAATTTTCCAAGTGGGAATACATCCACACTGCACATAGAAATTATTGGGACAAAATATTTACAAGAAAATGCTTGTAAAGATGGCATGTGCATTTTTTCTACTTTTACAAGCATGAAAAGCTCTGGGAAACACAAATATGGATGTAACTTAATTTCTCTAAAAGTCAAAGCTTAAAAGTCTTATTGGGCTGTGCTTAAATAATACTAAGCCTCAGACACTTCTATGATTAGAAGCATATCAGTGGCATGTGCTACAGTTTGAGGTCAATCCAAAAGAACAGAATAAAGTCCATACTGAAATAAAGTGAAGGTCTATCTATCTCAGCTCTCTCCAAGCACCCAGTTTTTAACAGTGTCTAGCAGTTTTGTCTAAAAAAATAATAATTGCAAACTGGTCATGAAGAGCCTATTTGCCTTGCTATTGTGGTTATAAATTCCCCAGAAGAATCTGTACCACTCCCTACCAGTAAAGGGTTGGTGAAAAAAAATCTGGTTTTGCCATTTTCCAAAACACTGGGAGAGTGAGAATCAGATTCACCATTTGGCTGGGAGCCATAGAAAAGAAGGGGTCACTCTTCTTAAATTAATTGGACTGTTTTATAGTGGGAGAGGTAGATACTCATACGTAGGACTTTAATGGTCAACAGCAACACCTTAAATTGTGGCAGATAGCCAGCAATCTTTGTCCTTACATTAGTTAGCATCCTAGCCACCTCTTTTGGCACCAATTGCAGTTTTTGTATACATTTTTAAAATTATAATAGTGTAGTCTATGTTACAATAGCCAAATTGGTTGCAATTAAGACATGTATAGATGTTGTCAAATCTGATCAGTGCAGAAGGGATCACAACTGGCGCACTAGCCATAATGATATGGTAATAATTGGTTATGTAGAGTTAGATGGTAGGGAGCAACGATTCCAATTCTGTCACACAGAGCAGATACTATGCTTCTATAGTACTGAAAGCTGCCAAAAGACCCAGGAAAACTATTAGGTTCATACCAGTCCCATCTAATTATCAACATATGTCAATTACCCCAGTACCTGGATGAATCTGTCTATCTAGACCCGTTCCAGTCCGGCTTCCGGCCCGGTTATAGCACGGAGACGGCTTTGGTCGCGTTGGTTGATGATCTCTGGAGGGCCAGGGATAGGGGTTTTTCCTCTGCCCTGGTCCTATTAGACCTCTCAGCGGCTTTTGATACCATCAACCATGGTATCCTGCTGCACCGGTTGGAGGGATTGGGAGTGGGAGGCACCATTTATCAGTGGTTCTCCTCCTATCTCTCCGACCGGTCGCAGACGGTGTTGACAGGGGGGCAGAGGTCGTCCCCGAGGTACCTCACTTGTGGGGTGCCGCAGGGGTCGATTCTCTCGCCCCTTCTGTTCAACATCTATATGAAGCCGCTGGGTGAGATCATCAGTGGCTTTGGGGTGAGATATCATCTGTACGCTGATGATACTCAGTTGTACTTCTCCACCCCGGGCCACCCCAATGAAGCTATCGACGTGCTGTCCCGGTGCCTGGAAGCCGTACGGGTCTGGATGGGGAGAAACAGGCTCAAACTCAATCCCTCCAAGACGGAGTGGCTGTGGATGCCGGCACCTCGGTACAGTCAGCTGCAGCCGCAGCTGGCTGTTGGGGGCGAGTTATTGGCCCCGATGGAAAGGGTCCGCAACTTGGGCATCCTCCTGGATGGACGGCTGTCTTTCGAAGATCATTTGACAGCCGTCTCCAGGAGAGCTTTTTACCAGGTTCGCCTGGTTCGCCAGTTGCGCCCCTTTCTAGACCGGGGTGCCCTATGCACGGTCACTCACGCGCTCGTTACATCTCGCTTGGATTACTGCAATGCTCTCTACATGGGGCTCCCCTTGAAGAGCATCCGGAGGCTTCAGTTGGTTCAGAACGCAGCTGCGCGGGTAATAGAGGGAGCCCCTCGTGGCGCCCACATGACACCTCTCCTGCGCAGACTGCACTGGCTACCTGTGGCATCTCGGGTGCGCTTCAAGGTTTTGGTGACCATCTTCAAAGCGCTCCATGGCATAGGGCCGGGTTACTTACGGGACCGCCTGCTGCCACCGACTACCTCCCACCGACCCGTACGCTCTCACAGGGAGGGACTCCTCAGGGTGCCGTCCGCCAGGCAATGCCAACTGGTGACACCCAGGGGAAGGGCCTTCTCTGTGGGAGCTCCCACCCTCTGGAACGAGCTCCCCCCAGGATTACGTCAACTTCCCGACCTCCAAACCTTCCGCCGCGAGCTTAAGACACATCTATTTATCTGTGCAGGGCTGGCCTAGGGTTTGATTTTTATAAATTTAATTTTAATGGGGTTTTGTATTTTAACTATAGTTTTAAATTTGGCCTAATGGAATACGTTTTTTAAATGTGGTTTTAACATGTATTTATATTATATTTATGTTTTATAAGGCTGTAAACCGCCCTGAGTCCTTCGGGAGATAGGGCGGTATAAAAGTTTGAATAAATAAATAAAAAATAAAATAAAACATAGATCATTCACCAACATAACCAAGGCAAATTTAGTACCACCTCCTAGATCAAACCCCACTCATCTAGATAATCAGTTGCATCCAAATCCATCTGGAGTTGTATGATGTTGCCATGTTCTCACTAGTCCAAACCAAAAATGGAATTCTTGAAAGAGGTCTATAAATACAGAGGGCTTTTTCAGGAAAAGTCATAAATGCTTCCTTGAACCAAGTGGGAATACATCCTACATTCAAGGACGCATTGAGTCCCATCCAATGTAACCACTGACCAGTCCAAACCTGGCCAATTTAATTACCCAAGAGGGTCAAAAGTCAAGTAAGTAGGTGATGGTTCTCATATTTTCACTTACCATCCTCATCCTTACTGGGGGATGGGGGGATGGAATCAAGGCAGAAATGTAATTACTTTCTTTTATATCAATTTTAATGGGATGGAAGATTCTATTGCCTTAAATTTTTCAATTTGGAATATATTCTAGTCCCTTTCTAATTTTTTATTTTATTGACTAATCTTAGCCAAAAGGCTGAGAAGTTTATGATAGTAGTAATATCTTATACCATCTTATATGGTATCTACAGTTTTGAAATTAAAGTTGATTCATCAAAACATTGTGTGTAGTTTTCCAGACTCCCCAAAGAAGGTATTTGAAAGGATAAGCATCAGATTGTCTTTGATGGAAGTGTAAAAAAATTGAGGACTCATTGACCCATATGATATAGTCATGGATTAACTGGTATATTTTTGGAATAATGTTCTCAGGCATATAGATTTGTGGGAAAATCTTTAAATAAGTGAACGTGATATTGAATTATATATCAAAGTTTTGCAATCAGAATGTTCATCAAGAATTAACAAATATAGTAATCTCACTGCTCATGTGTTTACTATGAAGTAACTCTTAGTTCGTCCAGAAATAGAGTATTATAGGAGGAAACACCATAAATAAATATGTATAACAAGAAAGATGAGATTGTAGCTGTTCAATCCAAATTGTAGTTAAAATTAGACCACATTATTACCTCAGATGCTAATAGGGAGAAGTGTACTAAAGCACCAGATTAGAAACCAGGAGTCTGTGAATTCTAGTCCTGCCTTAGGCATGCAAGCCAGCTGGGTGATTTCGGGTCAGTCACTCTCTCAGATCAACCCATCTTACAGGGTTGTTGTTGTTGTTGTTGTGGGCGAAATAGAAGGAAAACGGTGTGTTAGATATGTTTGCTTCCTGGAGTTATTTATAAAAATAATAAAAGTGGGGTAAATAAAAGATGCAGATTGTCTGCAAGACAATTATCCATCTTTTTAGGACCAATCAGTACTTTCAGTTTGTTCATTCATAGTTTTATTGTTTATTTGTCTAATAATGCAGTGTTTTATATGTAGTTATTCTGAAGCGTTTTGCTACCTTAAAAGCATCTGCTATTAGAATAAGAATAGATATGTAAGCAATATTATTTGAGGTAGTTGTTTTGTATTCAAACTTATTAATAAAGCCTGCTTGCATAAGTCTAAACTTTATTTTCAAGATAAAGGCTATGGAAGCTATTGAACGATGTTTAAACATCTCTGTAGTCATAATACTAGAGTTTTGTTTTTATTTTCCAGAAAGTATATTTGATTTTAAAGCAATATCTTCCAATAATAACAGAGCTGACTGGGAAACTGATTTGTGGTTACTTGAAAGTGAAATCCATGAAAAGGAACAGATGTCTAAATAGTCTGTTAATTCTCTTACAGTAACTCAGCAATTAATAAACTAATAGAAAATTTGAGCCTTAAGAATTTGTTTTGAGAACATAAAGGACTGCTGACCGCTTTTCCTAGACAACAAATAAGACAAGGAAAACAAACAAAATGTCTGAAAAGAGCAGCAGGTGGCTTTTCAGTAAAAGCTATTAAAAGTGTAAGTTAAACTCAATAAATCAAATTTACTTTTCTTTGCTAAGGTTTCCTACTCCATAACACTTCCTTTCAGGAGATGAATGGTTTCAGCCACTGTCCTCTGAAAACACCTGTGCAACTGATGTTTGTTGGATTTTCTTGTTGGCACTGAACTGGCTAAACTGCATCTCTATAGTTGAATATCCCATCCCCACCCCCATCCCCATCCACCCCTTCCACTCTCCAGAGGTGGAATTCAAATTTTTTTACTACTGGTTCTGTGGGTGTGGCTTGGTGGGTGTGGTGTGGCTTGGTGGGTGTGGCAGGGGAAGGATGCTGCAAAATCCCCATTCCCTCCCCACTCCTGGGGGAAGGATATTGCAAAATATCCATTCCCACCCCAACTCTGGGGCCAGCCAGAGGTGGTATTTGCTGGTTCTCCGAACTACTCAACATTTCCACTACCGGTTCTCCAGAACCTATCAGAACCTGCTGAATAGCACCCCTGCCTCTCTCTCTCTCTCTCTCCCTCTCTCTCCTTACTTCTGCAAACACCTTCTCACAGCATAGTGTCTACTCTTGTGTACTTGGAATCTACGCTGGCATCTCAACTCAGACAATGCTTAACAAATTAACATTTTCTCTGAAAATGGCTGAATAATATTTAAGCAAAGCTCACAGCTAAGAGCAGATGATGATATTGAATCCTTACCTAATATTTCATTCTTGTTGTGCCGTCTGCTGCTACTTCAGTTCACAGAGTAGGTATGAAGGTAGGGTTTTGACCTTCATTTCCTGCACAGATGTTTCTCTTTCATCTCCTTCTCAACCAATTCTGAGTTCTCCAGAATACAGGTTACCATATTAAAAAAAAAATACAATAAAGCTCTTATATTCCACTTTTGTTCTGATCATCCTTTCTCTTGTGAAAGGACTGTATTCCATACATACCATTGATTCTCTCTCATCAGTTCTAATGAAATGGAATGTCTCATGATTGGCATACTGCTTCTGTTGATAATATAGCCAACATTAAGCAGCGTCTTCCTATCCTTGGTCCTTGGGAAGGACCCGATAGTTGGATAAAAAGGCCAAATCTAGTTTAAGCATTTGGCTGACTTGTGACTAACCATAATAAAATGGCAAGAACAACAAATTGGAAAAGTATGAAACAAAGGGTCTTCACTCTCACGCTCTCCTTCCATCTGGCTGAAAAGATCCCCTTAAGGGCCGTGAGCATCATTTTTAGCAAGCAGGTGGTTTAAGTAATGCGGTGCAACATAATGAAATTTAAATTATATGGTATCCAGTGGACTGCCTAATGGTTCATGGGTATAACCATGTGTCAATAGCAGTGGTAAAATTCAGCCGGCTCTATCCGGATCGCATGATACGGTAGTGCCGGCGGCGGGAGGCTTCATCCACCCAGCCGGACATCATCACATCCTGTTTTTGACCCTCTGTGCATGCAGAGACTCTGCGCATGCATGGAGGAGGTGCGTGGAGGAGGTACGCACGCTCACATTTGCGAACCAGTAGCAAAGGTAAGTGAATACCATCCCTGATCAATAGCAAATGTAACAAGACCCGATGATGTTGAATGACAACATGAGCAATATGAACTTAAATAATGATGTCATAATAGTTGACACAAGCACACATGTTGCATCATTTTCAGGAAGACATAATTGCACTCATGTTCTTATTGTCCATCTTTGGCCTGCCTTGACTACAGTATGTGCCTCCATTTGCCTTAGCCCAAGAATCTATCTAAATCAAGTGCTGGTTTTAATTATCGCAATGCTTCAGAAAAATATTTTTTTCTTCTATAGGAAATAAATAGTCCAAATTACATCAGTTGGCCATATAATAATTTTAGACAAAAAACACCAAGGAGCTAAAAACCAGTAACCAAGTACCAGCTGGATTTCACAAAAGGAGAAGATGATTTTCAGGTATGTTCAAGTCATTTTTTTGAATAAAAGAGAGAGGAAAGTTTTAATATATTCCCCATCAATCAAGCACATCCCAGCCTTTTGACTTAAGGGAAGGAGAAAGAACTATGAAAATCCCATCACTGGATTCAGTTTCAGCAGCCAACAGCTAAAAATAGCCTGCTTTCTTATGGAAAGGTATATAAAGTTGAAGAGCAAAAGCAGGCAACTTAAGATAAACTCCAAGTCGTCTGAATTTGGTGCCAAATGTACAGGGCAGCCTGATAGTTAAGAGGCCTCTTGTACCATTTTTAGAACTTGAAAAGGGCTGATGACCAAACACCCCATGCTGGGAAGCAACCATGGAAAAATAATCTGATCTGTAATGAACAAGCAGTCCAATAATTTTAACTATTCTTTGAGGTTTCTTTTATGTTATTTTGCATAATGACTCTAGCAGACTCTTTCATCAGAATTCTTTTTGAAATATGTAACAATGAATAGCCTGGGCAGTTATATGAAAACAGCGCACTATGATCTGAAGTCCTATCTGATACAGCTTTGTGGGAAATTCAGAATAGTCCCATCTCCATATATGGACCTTTCTGTCAACTGCTCCAAAACAAGGACATTTTTCTATTTGTTTTTTGATAGCTCTACTTTTCTAAGAGGAAAATTGCTTTATCCCTAAAAATTTGAATACATTTTATCTAATGCTGGTGCACGATCTCCTGAGTTAGTTGTTAAACTTGTGTTGATATCTCTTCTTTAATTCTTGCTTCTTCTTGCTTAGCATATCTTAAAGGAACTGCAGTGACAAAAGAGGAAAATAGAATGTTATCAGATATACTTATGAGCTTAAATGGACTCCAGAGGATGGTAGAGGATAGGAAGACCTGGAGGAACGTTGTCCATGGGGTTGCGATAGGTCAGACATGACTTCGCAACTAACAACAACAAGATATACTTACGTTAATGTAAAATTATTCTACTAGGCCTTTCTCCAGGACATAAATTTGAAATATCTGGATATGCTACTTGATTAAACACTGACATAACCTGGGACAGGGAAATGTGAATTTTCTAAGTTAAATTTCATCTTCTACCTCTATGACAGATGCTCCATACCGGGGGTTAGTATTCTTCTTATACTCTCACAACCCAGATTTAAGAAGTACTAATAAAGGATCTATATCGGTGATTAAAAACTCCAATATGCTTCCTGAGTAGCAGATTGATTGATTGATGATTGATTGATTGATTGATTTTCAGGTACAATATCACAATATCAAACAGCAAAATAAAAATACAGTACAATGTAAAGAAGATGGTATCTTACCAGTGAATGAATAGCATGTATAGACTCATCCATCAAGATGGTTTCATCTAGAATAGAAGAATAACTTTATTGTCACTTTGAATGTACACTAATCGGCATACATTAAAATGAAATTTCATTGCATACAACTCTCGAAGGGTTACCACCTCCACTACATAATCATGACAGAATAAATAAATAAATACAAAATTATGCATATACCCATAAATATTATATGGGACAGAGAAAAAATAGTCTACATCTACACTACCCCAAGGCCTCAGAGGATACCATCAAGGCCTTCAAGTTCTCCAGGACACCTTTACCGTGTTTCCCCGAAAATAAGACTGGGTTTTATATTAATGTTTGCTCCAGAAGACAAAGTAAAGCTTTTTTTCTGGTTAGGTCTTATTCTGGGGAAATACGGTACTAAATGCATCCATCTGGCTGACAATCTTAACTGGGGCTTATTTTGGGAGTAAGGCTTATATTACGAGCATCCTGAAAAATCATGCTAGGACTTATTTTCTCTTGGGTCCTATTTTTGGGGAAACAGGGTAGGAGAGCAGACACATTGATCTCAGAAGGGATTTTGCTCCAGAGAGAAGCATCATGTCAGATAATGCTAGATAGTGATAGAATAGTGATAGATAGCGTTGTTCAATCAAAGGGATCTGGAATATGCCAATTCTGCCAACTGATATCAGCCAGGCAGAAATTATGAGAGATAGGTGGTTCCACAAAAACCTGGTCTCATACCATGTTGAAGATAATGTTTTTTCTTTTAGGAAACTTTTTTTAAAAAAGCTTGGTAAAAGAATCTGAGTGAATAGATTAATCTGTGACTTTCATGAGACCCATTAGAAACATTTATTTAATTTAATATGATTTTGACTATGCCATCAACAGGATTGCAGATTATAATTTTCCATTGTATTTGTATGCCAAAACACAATTTAAATTCCTTCGTATTTTGTCTAGGGGGACAAAAGAGGAATAAAGCATGCCAATGGCTCATAATCATTCTTCAACTATTGTTAGTTGTGGTAAAAAGAGGGAAAAGAAACTGTTATTGTTGCAGTACAAAGCTTCTTGCTCAAATTTTCCAAAATATGTTGGAATTTTTGTTTGCCATGTCTCTGGTATCACAGGAGATGATTCTTCTTTTCTGTCATTTGATATTCAAATTTTTGGGAATCTCCTAAAATTTAATTAGGATTGGAGGAAAGTGATCCAACAGAAATGGGAGCTATATGTAAACAAAGAAATAGTTTCTAACATAACATAACATCAGAGTTGGAAGGGACCTTGGAGGCCTTCTAGTCCAACCCCCTGCCCAGGCAGGAAACTCTACACCATCTCAGTCAGATGGTTATCCAACATTTTCTTAAAAATTTCCAGTGTTGGAGCATTCACAACTTCTGAAGGCAAGTCGTTCCATTTATTAATTGTTCTAACTGTCAGGAAATTTCTCCTTAGTTCTAAGTTGCTTCTTTCTTTGATCAGTTTCCACCCATTGCTTCTTGTTCTACCCTCAGGTGCTTTGGAGAACAGCCCGACTCCCTCTTCTTTGTGGCAGCCCCTGAGATATTGGAACACAGCTATCATGTCTCCCCTAGTCCTTCTTTTTGTTAAACTAGACATACCCAGTTCCTGCAACCGTTCTTCATATGTTTTAGCCTCCAGTCCCCTAATCATCTTTGTTGCTCTTCTCTGCACTCTTTCTAGAGTCTCAACATCTTTTTTACATCGTGGCGACCAAAACTGGATGCAATATTCCAAGTGTGGCCTTACCAAGGCATTATAAAGTGGTACTAACACTTCACGTGATCTTGATTCTATCCCTCTGTTTATGCAGCCCAGAACTGTGTTGGCTTTTTTAACAGCTGCTGCACACTGCTGGCTCATATCTAAAAGGTTATCCACTAGGACTCCAAGATCCCTCTCACAGGTACTACTATTGAGCAAGGTACCACATATACGGTACTGGTGCATTTTCTAGAGAAATAGGACCTTCAAAATACTGGAGGGAAAGTTTTTGTGGGTGCAGATGAACTTTTCTGAAAGCAGGAATTTGACTTCAGCAATGATTAGTGAAGCAGATCTGATTTTGGTAACAGAAAGATTTATTTAAAGAAATTAAAATAGGAACAGAGATAGGCAAATATCTAGCTAACCGAAGAGCAGGGAATAAAACCTCCATACATTCCCACTCAAGAACAAAGGCAAAAGAGAGTAACCTGAGATTAGTAGGACACGGGGAGGAGGTGATGTAAATTACTTACATAACTTTGTCTCTCTCTACTGCGCTGCCTATTCTGATCTTGTCAAAATATCTAAAATCTCATTATTTAGATAGCATTAACTCACATAATATCATAGGATTATCTCTACCCCAAAATAAGGTTATTATGTATAGCAAGTTCAATGTGAAGGTTCACAATTTATGGGCATATTGGAATGCAGATGAAGGTCTGGTCACTTAGAGCAGAAATAAGAAATAAGATTTCTGGCAAAAAAAACCCCACCCAAACCCTACCCATTGTCGGCAATGGAGTGAATTAATGACTGTGGCATTCATTTAATGACTGCTTTACGATCACCACATTCACTTGATAAACACCACAAAAAAGTAACATTGGGTGCAGTCATGTGGTGATCCACCTAATGACTCAGATGACTTATGATTATAATTCCAGACCCAGTTATGGTCGTAAATGGAGAAGTACCTGTATTTTCAGACTTCCACTTAGTAAGAGAAAACATTTTTTTTTCTTTCAAATGATATTGCCAATTGTGCTTGATTCCATCCAAGATTTTTCTCCTTGAATGTAACAGAATGACTAGGATATGAATAATGTACTTTCCTACAGAACTTGAAAACATTGGCTCTCCCCAATTATGCAGCAAACCATTGCTAGCTTGTTTTATTTTCCCCTATTCGGATTTAGGAGACTGCCTGCTCAGTAAAATGATGAGATCGTCATCATTGTTCCATTTCACCCATATCAGGTTTGCAAGAACGTTTTCCTTTTCCATCTAAACGCAGCAGAGACAGATGTGTTTCAAGATACAAAGGATTAAAACTCCAAAAAAAATAGTCATCGTTATTTTTTCCATATGTTACAACTGTTGAATAAAACCTAAATTGTTTCCATTTTGGAACAATAAATAACACAGCAGTTTGGTTTTGTAAACTTATCTATCCTGGGAAACATTTTTGTGATTTGGAACAGGTTGAAGAGAGAAAAGAATTTAGCAACATGAATGCCATTTCTTACATGCTACTTGATTTAATCTGTGATTGTTTGAGATACTTGTTCACATGGAGCGTTTCCTCTATGTACATATAGGAAAAGAATTAACTACCTGGGACTGGCTAAGGCTTGTAAGAAATGAAGGGTCCTTGGTGCTCCCTGAACCTGGTGTTTTTTTGCAGATGTTTGATTACCCAAACTGATGGTGTGCTTCTAAGAAGTTGTAAATGCAGATGGAAGTGATGGTAGCTTAGAGCTATTTCCAAAATATGTTGGTCTATTTCTGTTTTCAAAGTCTCTGATATCACAAGAGATTATTCTTCTTTTGTGTCATTTAATATTTCTTTTTATTCTTTATTGGCCATGTGTGATTGGACACACAAGGAATTTGTCTCTGGTGCATAAGTGTACATACAAGCAACAAAGTGATATCCTTTCTTCTCTGGAGATGTATGTGATTACATAAAATGGGTTAGCGGGTATGGTGGTATTCCCACCTATAGGTATGGGCTGCTGGGGATTCTCAGGGGTTCAGGAGAACCTCTAGCTAAGATTCTGTGCAGTTCAGAGAATCCCCAAATCCCACTCCTGGCTGGCCTGTCCACCCCACCCTGCTCCTCCTAGGAGTCCCCACAAGGCCTGTTTTGGATGCAGGTAAGTGCAGGGCCTGCCAGAGGCTTGGGGAGGGTGAAAAACGGACCTACTGGAAGTTTGGAAAGGCTGTTTTTGCCCTCCGGAGGCTCGAGAAAACCCTCCGAAGCCCAGAGAGGGCAAACACCACCCCACCCTGCCGTGCAGGAGGCTGACTTGGCCATGGCCATCATGGCCATGGCCACCCAGCAACCAGGCAGAGAACCCCTTACTAAAAATTTTTGAAGCCCACCCCTGCCTCAATTCCTCTATAGCTGAAATCTAGAGAGACCAAGGTTTGACTCTGAGTAGGGAAATCTCTGGTTCTCTGTTGTGTATGTGTTTAAAGCAAAGGATATAAAGAGTTTAAATCAGAAAGTACATGCAGTAAATATATACATCACCCTCTTTCCTTGCAGTGTAAAAGAACATTATGTGAAGTGCAGATAAATGCGAATGATAAAATTCATAAACCAGCAGTGATTTCTAGGTGCCCTGAGTCCCTGGATAAATAAGAACAAATTGTGCTGAATGTATTATAAAGAACCTCTTCATAATCCTCTCATATATGACCAGACCTATTTAGGATATTGGAAAAATAATATTGTTTCAGATAAATCACTCCCATTCTTCACTCATGTGAACAAGAAAAACCTTTGTATATCATTATATTTCAGGTACAATAAGCAATATAGTGCAAGTTCATAAGCAATATATCACAAGCCTTTGTTCGTCTTCTGGACGGCTCATATTGCCTGCACATCTTTTCATTCCCCAAAGAGTTGTTAGTGAGATTATATGGAGGCATGTTTAGTGCTTCTTTTAGTCTCTAAGTTGTAAGCGCTACCTAATAACTTCTTTGAATAGAAATGCCCATTTCTTAGGAAAGAATTAAGATAAGAATTCAGAGAAGCAAAAAGACGTGTGGCTTTAGAAGGTAGTCATTACACAACAACCCCCATAAATGACCTTTGAATGATAACTTCATTGCATACTTTGTCCCAGCTTTAATGTCAGCTGCCACCAGGGAAATGTTGAAAAAGTGCTGGAGAATATTAATAGTTACTTCCTCCTGTACTGTTGGATGAACAGTTGGAAAAAAGACATAGATATTTGTATTTCAATGTGTATAGGATAACTGCAGCGAGATTATTTTTATGCACAGACATGGAAAACATTTGGCAACACCTGCAATGGAAAAATGTTTGGTGAAGATGAAAGAACCTGTTGAGTTGGCCAAACTGACCTGTTTGATTAGAGAAAAGACAATATGCATTTTTTTTAATTGATGACAGGAAACTCATTATGGAATCATGCAATATTAAAAATGAACTTATGGTCTACGGTTCAGATGATTAGCTAGAATAGATTAGAAGAGAGGCATGGTGTAACTTTAGAGAAAGGTAAATCCGTAATTGTACTTTTAAATGCAGTAAAAGAAGATCAAAAGTCAGTTCTTTATCTTTTTCTTTCGTTTCTATTTTTTTATAGCTTTAATTTTCATTTTCTTTGTGCAATTTAGTTTTCTATTTTATTTCTTCCTTTTTCCCCCCTTCCTTTATTTTAGTTTGTAGCAATTTTTACTCATTTTTAATAAAATTGTATTTATTAATCATATTAAAAAATAGAGAGCACTAATAGTTACTATGATTACAGTAAAGCAAAGCATTACACATTGAGCTTGTTTATAACCCATCTTATTTACTTTGTGTCTGTATTTAATACTCTCTGGAAGGGGAAATATTGGCAATGATTAAAATTTACAAGACCTTTTAAAAGGTTGCTCTTACTTCAGCTGTCTTTTTAGGTTTTTTTCATTTTTTTCAAGGAATAAAAAGAATCATATCTATTAGCAACAAATATTTTGAAACTTTAATCTGCAAGTCAAATGGTAATTTTTCTCGCCTATCTTTTTGTTCTTAAATATTATGCAATTCTGATGTATCAAAGTTAATATAAAAACCAGCGGGATATTAGAATTAATTTTTTCAGTTCTGAGAGCATATGTAGTATTATGCAAATATGTCTGTTCATTTTACTACCATTCCTCTCTTGTAAGTTTTATTTAACAGAACATAGTAAAGGCTCTGATAATAACACAGTGAAAATAATTACCATTGATACCTGATATTCTTATATAACTTACAAGGAGCAAGATTCATTTCAGAATTATACTGTGCTTCTCAAACATTTATTATATGCATCTTTTGTCTCACTTAAGATCTTCCTCCTTTAAAAAAAACCTTCACATTAAGTAAGATAATTAAAATCATGAAGTTGAAAGGGGTCATTCCAACCCTTTGACAGGTACAAGAATCCAAATCCAAATTCAAACACCCTAGATCCAAAAAGATACCTGCACAGCTTCTGCTTAAAATCTTCCCAAGAAAGGGATGCACTATCTTTTTTGATAACTGGGTCTAGTGATGATTTTTTTTCTCTCCAATTAGATAATAGGAACAACATTTTCATCCCTCCAGTTGTCTGAGACTTCACCAAGGTACTCAAAGATAATAATACAATGACATGATTTTAGCATTGTTGCATTATCGTATTCAAAGTCTCATGTTTAATTAGACATCCATGTAGTTTTCTTGGGGAAAATGTAGAAATGGTTTGCAGTTGCCACCTTTTCAGTTTTCAACAACCCAATTTAGTTTACAGTTCCTTCCATTTTTTGGATGATCCTTATTCAAATACCAACCACATCAGAGGTGGGTTTCAGCAGTTTCTGACCAGTTCTGGAGAACCGGTAGCAGAAACTTTGAGTAGTTTGGAGAATGGGTAGTAAAAATTCTGACTGGTGCCGCCCCCATCTATTCCCTGCCTCCCGAGTCCCAGCTGATTGGGAGGAAATGGGGATTTTGCAGTAACCTTCCCCTGGAGTGGGAAGGGAATGGAGATTTTACAGTATCCTTCCCCTGCCACGCCCACCAAGCCATGCCCACCAAGCCATGCCACACCCACCAAGCCACACCCACAGAACCGGTAGTAAAAAAATTTGAAACCCACCACTGAACCACATCAATTTGCTCTGACTTTGCATCTCAGATATGTTTGCCTATATCGTCCAGTCCAACCTGGATAATTTCCTCCATCTAATCTTATTTGATAAAGAGGAGGTTAAACACTATTCCTCATTCTCTCCCCCCACTCCCTCTCTCTCTCTTTCTCTCTCTCTCTCTCTCTCTCTCTCTCTCTCTCTCACACACACACACACACACACACACAGAGGGAGAGAGGGAGAGGGAGAGGGAGAGTTATCATTCTCATAATCTATATCCTAGCAGTATTCTAATGCCTTCATGTACAAAAATTTTGCCTTGGCTTATGAAACAAATACAATGTGGATGAAGAAAACCATGGTGAAATGAATGTAATCATAGACTTATTTCAGAGAACCGAATTGTCTATTTTAGTGCTGAGACCAAACCACAAACATATTTACAGTATATACGAACAAACAATGAAATCCATACATGAAAATGAAGAAGAGAAAAGACATCCCTGCATGACAATTTCACACCCATGCACAATAGATGGCAGGTATCTAACAGGACACTTCTATTGTAGAAAAAAAAATAGCTTAGAAATCATCATTTTTTTAACTCAACAATTATCCAGTTTGAGATTAATTTTAAAATTATATCTCGATTTCTGTACTGCAGTGATTAAAACTTTTTCATTTCCTAATTCAAACATTTCTTCTCCTTCTCCTCCTTCTCCCTGTTCCTGTTCCTCCTCCTCCTCCCCTCCTCCTCCTCCTCCCCTCCTCCTCCTCCTCCTCCTCCTCCTCCTCCTCCTCCTCCTCCTCCTCCTCCTCCTCCTCCTCCTCTTCTTCTTCTTCTTCTTCTTCTTCTTCTTCTTCTTCTTCTTCTTCTTCTTCTTCTTCTTCTTCTTCTTCTTCTTCTTCTTTTGAGTTTTTCATTTGCTGATGCCCTCCGAATATATCCATACCCTAAATGCAAAATAAAAATGATTTTTTTAAAAAACAATAATGGGAAATTATGTCTTTCACACTTTTTTCTTGGCATGTAGTACATTTCCTGATCTATTGTAACCTGGAAAAAAAATCAGATTCCTAACACAAATCATGATAAGACTCTTATTGTTGGATCAGATATAAATACCAAGTCATTATTGCTTTTAGATCCTTCCAGAATGTTTCTTTTTCTTATTATTCTATACTTTAGTGGTTTTATACCACTAAAGTAATAAAATACACATTTCAATCCTATTGGTCAGAACTGGAAACTTTGCAAAACATTAAGCAGAATTTTAATGGGCATTACTAAAAGCCATTTCATAAAAATGTATGGCTGTAAATCCAGACTGCTTAGCATTCCTGTACATAAAACTTTCACTGACAAATTCTGGATATTTGGCATTTTTGATAATCTCTTCATCATTTTACTTTTTCACTAGGAGTTGAAAGCTTTGAAAATTTGGCTGTCTATAGGATACTGAGTATTTAAAATGAGAGGTGAGATTTCCCTTTGAGGGAAGGCTTTCATTGGAAGTCCAGGCACTCTTCTCTATTCTGATGCGCTGAGAAATTAGGGTCTTAGACTTCAACAAAAGTTTTAACTTTTTTTTGTTTTTATATAAAATATATATATATATATTGGTTTGGTTTGCTTTTTTAAAAAGCAGGAAAGCAAGAAGTAGAGTTCTTATTGGACTTTACCACTTTTTTTAAAAAAAATAGATATTATTCATATAGACAGCTACTTTGGTGTAGTGGTTAAGGCATCAGAATAGAAACTGGGAGACTGTGAGTTCTAGTCCTGCCTTATTGTTTTTTTTTAAATGTTGTAAGCTCCCCAGCATTGCCATTATGAGATGGGCAGCAATATTAATGAAAAAAAAAATCAAATAAATAAACTAATTTTCCTAGATTGTCAGTCCCTGAGAGCCAGTTTGGTATAGTGGTTAGGGTGCTAGCCTAGAAACAGAAGATGGTGAGATGGCCTGCCTTAGTCATGAAAGCTGATGGGTGATTTTGGGCCAGTCACTCTCTCAAGGCAATGGGACAACATACCACAGCCAACTTGCTATGGCCAACTCACCATAGCCAGCTCACCATGCCCAACTCTTTGCAGCCAACTCATTATGGCCAATATGCTGCAGGACAACTTGCCATGGTCAACTCGCCATGGGAATAACGCAACAATTCTGTTTAATTATTTAAAATAAATAAAAATATTTTCATTTTTGCCATTAACATTTTATTCTGTCCCTCCTTATGTATCCTTTCTTTAATGATTCTATCCCACCGTTTCTTTGATATTAGTGTCACTCTTGTCCCATGACGAGTTGTCCTGTGCCAAGATGGCTGTGGTGAGTTGGCTGTGGCAAGTTGGTCATGGTGAGACGGCTGTGGCGAATTGTCATAGACCCCTCTCTCATCCCAACCCACCTCACAGGATTGTTACTATGGGGAAAATAGGAGGATGAGGGAATATTAGGTATGTTCCCTGCCTTGAGTTACTTATATAAAGTAATAAAGGTGAGATAAAAATCTAATAAATAAATAAATAATAAATTACATTCAGTGCCTATGTACAAGCTTCAGGAAATAAAATGAAGAACTATAAATGACTTATCCCAGATAACAAAATGTCACAGTAAGAAATGCTACCATAGAAAATGACCATCTGAAATATTCTGATTTGGGAATTTCATTCTGTTGGTTTTCGACCTTGGTCACTTGAAGATAAGGATACTTCATCTACAAGAATTCCCCATGCTGGCTGAAGAATTCTGGGAATTGAAGTTCACACTGCAATTATGCACTTCCATACAGGGGCAAAATATCATACATATCATGTATTCACTGGTGAACATGCCCAGAGAATCCCTGAAGCAGTTACCATAAAACTTTTGATTTCTTGCTTGCCCAAAATCTTCTACCAGCAAAAAGACACAGCCTAATATATGCTCCCTCTTGTGGTCTTAAAGAAGAGATTTTTTTTTCAGCTATAAACACACCATCACATATTACTGCTTGTTATAAAAAAAGGAAAGTCTCCAAGGTTTTTATAGCTCTCTCATAATTTTTCTTTATAAGGCCTTCAGAAAGCCTCATCTAAAGGCAGCCATGACCTTCTAAAGTATCTGTAGGGCGCAGTTTTCTATTGCAGTGTTACAAATTCATCAGAGCATTTAAAATGCCCAAGGGGGTAGTTTTGCCAAGCCATTTTAAGTAAAGATGTGTTCAATCCATTACATTTTCCTCCTCACCATCACTCACTCTGGCTGTGAGCTCTACACCCATTGCTTCTTAAGACAAATGAATCAGCAAGACACAACTGTTCCTCGTTTTTATGGTTTATGACATTCAGATACCCTTTCCCTGCAAGGTGACGACCAGATGCAATTGACAAAAATAGGAAAAAGGGCACCAGCAGGATCTGCAGCTCGCAATGCTTATAGTGAGATCCCTGCTAATTAATATTTGTAAACATGGGTTGCACTAGGATGGTGTAGTGATTAAGATCTTGGATATCCAAATTCAGTTCTGCCCTCTGCCACAGGAACTCACTGGATGTCACCAAGCCCATCACCCTCTCTCTACATTTTTGTGGAGAAAACATCAGGTTGAAATTTTTAGAGATAGCAATAGCACTTTAACTTATATACCACTTCATAGTGCTTTACAGCCCGCTCCAAGAGTCAGCATATTCCCCCCCAACAACCTGGGTCCTCATTTTATCAACCTCGGAAGGATAGAAGGCTGACTCAAGCTTGAGCCGATGAAAATTGAACTGCTGGCAGTCAGCAGAATTAGCCTGCAATACTGCATTCTAACCACTAAACCACCCCAGCTCTTTATGTAAATCTAACAAATAAATAACATTAAGGATCAAATTTGAGACCTTATAGGAGAAGCAAAAGTAGCACCAAGGCACAGATCTTCCATCATTAGTTAGCATTGCAGACAAAGAAATTCTACTGTATGCTTGTCAGCTGATCTAACTGGAGTGGCCAAAGCCAAAATGTACCTACACTGACAACCTAAGAGAAAAATGTCCTGCATTGCTCAGAAAAATATAGATAGTCTTTAAATCATGTCAAAGAATGAGCAAGAACTTTGTTCCTGCCTGTACTTTCAACATCATGTCAGATAATACAAGCTTATCAGTGCCACTCAATACACAAATTATTCCGAAGAACAATAAATCCACTGAAAATAGAAGCAGGGGTTTGTTATTTTCTACATTGCTCAGATAGTAGGGATTTTTAAATGAAGTTGCAAAATGTGCATAATTCGAAAGGTTGTTTGCAGATTAAACTGAAATCTCAATCCGACTGATACATATAAGGTAACCAAATTCATTATTTTAGTGCTACTTGGCTTAGCAGTTAAAAGGAGGGAATAAATGCTACCGGTTCACACCGGTTTGGATGAACAGGTAGTAATAAAAACTTCTGGTTTGGGCGAACTGGTAGCAAAAATTTACTTATGGGACCGCCTACTGCTACCGGATACCTCTCACCGACCCGTGCGCTCTCACAGAGAGGGACTCCTCAGGGTGCCGTCAGCGAGACAGTGTCGTCTGGCGGCACCCAGGGGAAGGGCCTTCTCTGTGGGGGCTCCCACCCTCTGGAACGAACTCCCCCCAGGACTTCGTCAACTTCCGGACCTCCGAACCTTCCGTCGCGAGCTTAAAACACATTTATTCATCTGCGCAGGACTGGATTAGTTTTTAAATTCGTGGGTTTTTAAGGGGTTTTAAATGGGTTTTTAATGGGTTTTTAATGGGTTTTATTATTTGCTAAATTTTAATTGCGGCCAAATTGAATAAGTTTTTTAGTGGTATTTTAATAGTATTTATTTTGTAATAGTACTGTTTATTTTATCTGGCTGTAAACCGCCCTGAGTCCTTCGGGAGAAGGGCGGTATAAAAATTTAAATAATAAATAAATAAATAAAAAAATTAAAAAAAAAAAGCTACCGGTTCGTTTGAATTGGTATTTCTGATGATCAGCTGTGCCGTGCAATTTATATTCTAAACCATGCGGCACAGCTGTTGCCCCCCCCTTTACTGTTCTACTTGCCTTCTTAAGCATCCTTTTTCCGCATACAATGTGTATTTGGCACGCACTGCGCATGCATCCACAACATGCATTTGGTGCACAGTGCACATGAGTGTACAGCACATGTTTGGCACACAGCATGCATGCGTGGGCAGTGAACCGGTGGCAAACTGCAGAGGATTTCACCACTGAGTTAAAAACGCTGAACTTCTCAATGGAAAGCTGACAGCCCAGGTTTAAGATCTGAGCACTGTGCCACAGGGGGAAACTCGCTTTTCTTTCTCCAGGTTCCTATCTACTTAGCAGTTCAAAAACATGTGAAAGCGAATAGATTAATAGGTATCACTTCGGTGGAAAGTGTTTCATACATCTTTGGCATACAGCCACATTATCATGGAAAATTTCTTCAGTAATGCTGAATTTCCCTCGCAAGAAATGGAGATAAGCACTGCGCCCTAGTTTACCGCGCCTCATTTATTACAAAATGAGATTGCCTCGAGATGCATTAGATTAGAATGAATAAGACACTGATACACAATAGCAATATAGATTCCTTTTCATTTCTTGCTTGGAGTAAGCTACTAAAACTGCTTACTATTTATTTAATTTATATGCCACCTTACTCACTATCCAAAGCGACTCTGGGTGGCTTACATGCTGTCCTCATGGAACTCTAAGTTAAGAGTGCTTTTCTCTTGTTATAGGATGAGCTTCTGAAATATATTTAGAGATTCATGAATGATTCTGAAATTCCCAAGCAACCTGTTGTAATATAATGGAAATAGGATGCATAGGTTCTCCTAGTACTAGAATATGTGTGGGGGGCAGGGGGGGAGGTTCCTTAATCTTGAAAAGAAAGTTCAACACTTAGTTGACCATGAAGTTCTGACTCAGAAAGTGGGGGGCAGAGGAGAAATAATGAAGAACATATTGGGCTGTGCTACACAAGACGTAGGATTTATTTGGACTCCTTCACTCAATGGATGAAGGGCTTGACTGTACTTGCCTCCTATGAGTGGATTGTATGTAAACGTAGACTTTGTACAGACAAATGCAATGAAATACAGAATTCATTCATGCAAAACACAGTAGGTTAACTAAAAAAGAACATAATACCCTGTTTCCTCCAAAATAAGACATCCCCTGACAATAAGCCTAATCGGACTTTTGAGCGCATGACAATAAGGCCAAGCGCTTATTTCAGGGTTCAGAAAAATATAAGACAGGGTCTTATTTTGGGGGAAACACAGTAGTTATATATAAATGTATTAGAAATATATATGTAATTAAATATGTACTTGAATTAGATAACTTTTTATAGAATTGTAATTATTTACCACTGAAATAATACGCTAATAGTTCCCAACTTACTGTTTGAACTTACAATGGCACTGAAAAAAGTGACTGATTAGTCTTGAACTTACGACCATTTCAGTATCTCCCTGGTCATGTGATCAAAATGTGGATGCTTGGCAACCAGCATTATTTACAAAAGTTGCAGTGTCCTGGGATCATGTGATCACCATTTGTGACCTTCTCAGCCAGCTTCAGACAAGCGAAGTGAATGAGAAAGCTGGATTTGTTTAATGACCACATGATTCCCTTAACAGCTGCAATGATTTAATAACGATGGCAGTAAAGGTAATAAAATTGGGCACAAACCAAAACAGACATCCTAGTCCCAAATGCGGTTGTAAGTCAAGGATTTTCTGTATGTTACTTCTATTTCCTTAGTTGTATTTTTCTTCACTTTCTATTTTTTTTTCACTTTCTATGGTTTGTTTGTTTTGGGTTTTTTTTTGTCTTTTCTTTGCCAATGTTTTTATCTTTATCTTTGTGTTTTGGAGTTTTTTCCATTTCTTAACTGTCTCTATTTTAAAAGCAAAAAAAAAAAAAAAAGAGGTAGGATTTATTTAGCTGGGGAGGGAGAAAAGAAACTAAACAAACAGATGAGCAAGCAGTATAAACCATCTGTATATAAATAGGAGTAAAATTAAAACCAAGATACAGTTTTCTTTAAAAAAAAAACCAACCCTAATTTATTTGCACAGAGTTTTAGGTAACTGCAGGCCCTTGGTTAGCTGTCCAGTGACGTCAGAAGGTCAAAATATAGCTTGCTGCAGCTCTTATGACAAAGAGAGAGAGAGGGAGGGAGGGAGGGGAGGGGGAGGAAGAAACAAATTTAGACACAATTCTGGAATGCCCTTGGGCATTAGATAAATATATGTGTATGTATTTATATAACAGACATAGACACAGACCCACATATATACAATATCCACTCTTCTTAAATGGCATCTGACCAGTCTGACAATGAGATGAAAATTAGAGCCCCTTTCTAAAGCTCAGGTAAGTTCTAGGATAGCTGATAGGATCAGCTGTCTATTTAGAAGCTTAATGTGAAAGCCAGTTGGGTATAGTAGTTAAGGCACCAAGCTAGAAAATGGGAGATTGTGTATTCTAGTTCAGGTGTCTCCAACCAGTGATGAAATCCTCCGTGGATCACTACCGGTTCACTGCCCGCACATGTGCGGTGTGCGCCAAATACATGCTGCACACACACATGTGCAAAACACACCAAAAGCATGCTGTGCTTGCATGCTCAATGCATGCCAAACGTGTGCTTCATGTGGAAAAAGAAGACTTCACTAGGTAAGTAGAAAAGCAAGTGGAGAACAGCTGTGCCGCATGATTTAGCTTCACTAGAAAGCAGGATTTTCTGCCTTCTAGCGAATATAAACTGTGCGGTACAGCTGATTGTTGGAAATACCGGTTCGCCTGAACCAATTGTTTTTATCACTATCAGTTTGCCCAAACCAGAGTGAACTGGTAGCATTTCAGCCCTGTCTCCAACTTGGCAACTTTAAGCCTGGAGGATTTCAACTCCCAGAATTCCCCAGCCAGCAAAGCTGGGAGTTGAAGTCCACCAGGCTTAAAGTTGCCAAGGTTGGTGACCCCTGTTCTAGTCCTACCTTAAGCACAAAGCCAGCCAGGTGACCTTGGGCCAGCCACTCTAGGTAGCAGGCAAGGGCAAACCATTTCTAAAAAACTGGCACCCAGATTATAGGTAGTCCTCGATTTACAATTATTCATTTAGTGACCATTTGAAATTACAGCAACACTGAAAAAAGTGACTTGTGACCATTTTTCACACTTACAACTGTTGCAGCATCCGCATGGGCAGATGATCACACTTCAGATGCTTGGCAACTGGCCTGTATTTATGACTGATGCAGTTCCCCAGGGTCAGGTGATCACCTTTTGCGAACTTCTCACAAAGTAAGTCAATGGGGAAGCCAGATTCACTTAACAACTGTTACTAACTTAACAATTGTGGTAATTCACTTAACAAAAAAGATGGCAAAAGGGTCATAAAATGGAGCAAAACTGATTTAATAACTGTCTTCCTTGGCCGCGGAAATTTTGGGCTCAATTGTGGTCATAATTTGAGGACTACTTGTAAAATGGACACACCAAAAAAGCATCAAATTACACTAGTCAATTAGGTCTACAGATATAAAGAAGTTTCAGACCAGTGGGGAGGTTTCAAAATTTTTTACTACCAGTTCTGTGGGTGTGGCTTGGTGGGCATGGCAGGGGAAGGATACTGTAAAATCTCCATCCCCACCTCACTCCTGGGGAAGGTTACTGCAAAATCCCCATTTCCTCCCGATCAGCTGGGACTCAGGAGGCAAAGAATAGATGGGGGCGGGGCCAGTCAGAATTTTTACTACCTGTTCTCCGAACTACTCAAAATTTCCGCTACCGGTTCTCCAGAACTGGTCAGAACCTCCTGAAACCCACCTCTGTTTCAGATCCAAATTAAGGCTGTTTTATTTATGCTTCACTTTTAACTCAGAAGCAGAAAAGAAAGTTGTGCTTGGTTTAGACATTTTAAATAAATACTTGTTTAATGTCTGATTAAACAGGCTTCTACAGAAATGTGGGAAAATATTTATTAAACATTTGGGGGAAAACAATCTGGTACGCATTTAGAGAAGAAACTTCTTATAAGGTCCATGATAACACATGAGGCACACTAGACGTATCTGCAGTGCAGCTTATGAGCCCCTCAGGATGACAAACGGCTCAGGCCAGCAATGTCCATATACGGCTACACACTTCCTATGAGCTGACAGCCATGTAAGAGCATTGCGTACAGTATTTGGATCAGGTTCACATTCTTCGGGCGTGTTCCTCTAGGAGCCAGCATTTGATTTCCGCTTTGAGGGCTGGCTCAGACCTCCAGTGGCTCTCATAAGAAAATAGCCATGACTGAAGGTTGAAAGTGTGCAAAATTCTTTCTTTAAGTACACAAACACTCCGAGTCTAGCCACTTTCCTGCAGCCCTGCCAGGGTTGGGTGTTGTTTTTTTTCCCCTTTCCCGTATGTCTGCTACTTGATCAAGCGACTTCTTTAGGGAAGAAGGTATGAGTTCAAAAAAGGAGAAGGATAAACATAAAAGAAAGAATGCCACAGATCCACACCTGTGGTTTTTTTTTTTTTTAAAAAGGCTTACCACTAGTTGAAACTAATGTCGGCACACACATTCCACATATAGCTGTATAAATAAAACTCTGTTGCTGTTGTAGTGAATTCCTAATTGGATCAGAAAAAAATATACTGTCTGAAAAAGAGCTGCTGTGCAAACACCTGCACGAAAGTCAAGGGGTCCACATGAACAATCAGCTATTCACAACAGCCTGTCGTTCTTAAAATGATCGGATACTTTTTGTTCATAAGTCCTGGCAAAGAAATGCTAGTGACAATAATTACCACACATTTAATTTTAGCATGACCACATCAGCACAACATGGATTTGATGAGTCATTCCTCAAGGGTGTACAGAGCAACAAAATTTCAATCCACAGGATTAAAATACTAGACACGTTGTGCAATTCATGAAACACGAAGAGAATTAAGTCCAAAATTGTTCTCAAAACCAAACCGAAGTTGGCTTTCTTTCTGAAGAGTAAGTAGATATCCTTAGATAGAGAACACATCGTCAGATCACTTGAGCGAGATAAGCCAGCTAGCAACTTGACTCATTGATCTGCAACACTGTGGACCATGAATGATGCAGCAAAATGTGGGTATGTGATAGTACCAGCTAGTATTCTGTGTCACTCCAGATAGACAGCTGGGCATATGAACTGTTCCACGGAACACAGATTTGTCAAAAGGAGGAAAATTTGCTGTATATAAAAACATCTTTCTGTCCACTTCTTATATGGAAGTGGAAGTTGGCTTAGTCAGGAAAAACGTAAAAGTATATTGATTGTAGTGGGAATTTATCACACACTTGGGTGTGTGTGTGTGTGATAAAACAAGAACAGACAAAATGAATGTAAACTGAAGACAAAAGAAAATGATCAATATGAATGAGATACTTTGACCATTCAGAGAGAAAGAATGAGACTCAAACTGAAAAACAAATATATACAAAGCAGAGAATCATAGAGTTGGAAGGGACCTTGGAGGACTTCTAGCTTGCTCAAGCAGGAGACCCTATACCAAATGCATGCCCAGTTTCTTCTTAAATTCCTCCAGTAATGAAACAACTTGATTAATTGTTTTCATTGTCAGGAAATTTCTTCTTAATTTTAGGTTGGATCCCTCTTTGAAAAGCTTCCATCTGTTACTTCTTGATCTGCCCTCAGGTACTTTGGAGAATAGGTTGACCCCCTCTTCTCTGTGACAGCCCTTCAAATATTGAAAGACTATTATCATATCATCCCTAGTCCTTTCTGTGTGGGACTAGATATATGAAGAAAGAATGAATGAGTGGAGACAAATGGAAGATTAAGAGAATTAAAAAGATTGGGTTTTGTTAATGTCAGGAAGGAAGAGAGGAGAAGTTTAACGAACAGAGAGCACTGGTGCTGAAGAAGACTCCTGCGAGTCCCTTGGACTGCAAGGTGATCAAACTGGTCAGTCCTAGAGGAGATCAACCCTGACTGCTCTTTAGAACACCAGATCCTAAAGATGAAACTCCTATACTTTGGCCACCTAATGAGAAGGAAGGACTCACTGGAGAAGAGCCTAAGACTGGGAAAGATTGAGGGCAAAAGAAGAATGGGATGACAGAGAACAAGGTGGCTGGATGGAGTCACTGAAGCAGTAGGCATGAGTTTAAATGGACTCCAGAGGATGGTAGAGGACAGGAAGGCCTGGAGGAACGTTGTCCATGGGGTCGCGATGGGTCAGACACGACTTCGCAACTAACAACACTGTATACTTCCAGTGAAATCAAGAATAAGATCCATAAATAAGATATGTAAATCTTTCTGTGTTGTAGTCCTTTGACTGATTATAGGACTTTAAGTTTAAAAATACTTGAGAAGTAATATTTTGGAGTTCATTTTTGTAGGGAAAGGAGGCTTTTGAAAGTTCTGTATATCCTGTGTGTTAAATGTAAATGATAAATTCACTGGATTTTAAAAAGTGTCATATTTGTGAGCAGAACATCACATGAATAAAAGGTCTAGTGGTTAGCATTCATAAGCTAGGCTTCTCAGTTAATTATAAGTATAGTTGTTGTGGGTTTTGTGGTTTAGTGTTTGCAAACCCAGTCCATTCAATTAATTTATAAAACTGGATAAACCCAACATGTTCTAATTTAGATGTTTGTTTTTCCCTTTCTCTTTGTCTCTTTCTTCTTTTTCTTTGTGTAAAAAGGCAATATAACATAATTCAACAAAAATTTCTCCCCTTCCTCTTCTCTTTCTTTTTTTTTTTATTCAAAAAATTTTACAGAAAATTTTTTTCCCCTTTCCCCCCCTCCCCTCCCCCCTCCTTTCACAACCCCCCTCCCCCCCCCCCGACTTCCCGGAACGAGCACAAGGTATAGTTAAAAATAAAACAAACATATGCTAAAAAAATTTTGTCCCAACTTAATTATATCCCTACAATCATCAATTCCTAACCTCCCCCGAAAACAATCAAAAATAATACATCATAATCATTCAAAGGCAGTCTGATAACTCTTAGTCTGATATCTACATTGAATATAGTCAATCCATTTTTTCCATTCCTTTAAGTATCTTTCTTGCGTATTGTCTTTCAAAAAGGCTGATATCTTCGCCATCTCAGCCAAATTGGCAACTTTCAATATCCATTCTTCTATTGTAGGTACTTCTTTTTTCTTCTAGTACTGTCCTATTAGTAATCTTGCTGCTGCTATTAGATTTAAAATCAATTTAGTCTCAATTACTGTACAGTCCGTAATAATTCCCAACAGAAAAAATTGCGGCAGGAACTTTATCTTCTTTTTCAAAACATTTTGTAAAATCCACCAAATTTTTATCCAAAAGGCCTTTATATCCTTACAACTCCACCAAATATGAAAATATGTAGCGTCATCACAATTACATCTCCAACATTTTGGTTGCATATCTGGATACATACACGATAATTTCTTAGGATCTAAATGCCATCTATAAAACATTTTATAAAAATTTTCCCTCAAATTCTGTGCCTGCATGAATTTAACATTTCTAACCCAAATTTTTTCCCAAGTTTCCAATAATATTGGCTCCTGAAAATTTTATGCCCACTTTATCATACAGTCCTTTACCAAGTCTCTTTCAGAATCTATTTCAAGTAACACATTATACAATCTCTTTATATGCTCCTGAGACTGATTTCTAATTTGCTTTACCAAATTTCCCTCGTTCTGCTCTATACCAATTTTCTGATCTTCCTTCCATCTAGCACGTAGTTGCTCATATTGAAACCAAGTATAATTTTTCCCTTCTTCTTTTAGTACATGCAAAGATTTTAATTGCAAATTACCTCTTTCAGTATACAAAAGATCTTTA
Organism: Ahaetulla prasina; assembly: GCF_028640845.1. Lineage (NCBI taxonomy): Eukaryota > Metazoa > Chordata > Lepidosauria > Squamata > Colubridae > Ahaetulla > Ahaetulla prasina. The sequence continues at coordinate 106,242,472 of NC_080539.1, forward strand.
CATGTAATCATTTCCTGATTCTGTTCTATGTTTATATTCTCTATTGTATGTCTAGGACTTGCCCACATAGGAACCTTATAATTTAGTTTATAAGAGTATTTTTTCCAAACACGCAGAACACGTGATTTTTAAAGGCCTTATCCACTTTTTTGTCATAAATTAAATATGCATGCCATCCATATAGCAAGTCATAACCTTCTATATTCAAAATTCTTTCCTCCGTTAAATTAAACCAATCACTTATTGCAGAGAGAGCAGCTACTTCATAGTATAATTTAAAATTGGGCATTTTTAAACCTCCCCTTTCCCGAGAATCTTGAATTATTTTCATTTTAACCCTAGCTTTTTTACCTCCCTTCCTCTTCTCTTTCAAAAATGTTGGATTGTTGGTTGCATTCAAATGATCAGCGCAGCCTCAGGATGTTGAATACTCAGGACATATGCTCAAATTTGACTTATTTTATGATAACTAAGAATAAAGAGCTGTATTTGTCATGTTCATGTTTAATCTGATTTTAAATGAAAGACGTCCCAGGAATCATGTAGGGAAACTTGAACTGGGGGTTGTCTAGCAAAATGGGCCAATTCACATGTAATACTATCTTGTATCCAGATGAAAGTCCCACAAAGTTCATTAAAGCATTATACAGCAAAGGGCAACTTCACAGCCTCTAGAACACAGCTGTCAAACTTGCGTCCCATGGGCTGGATGTATCACTCGCTGGCCATGCACACACCAGTTTAGTGAAGGGGAAAGAGTCACGATATGTCACGTAACGCCGCCGTGACAATGTGAGTTTGATACCCCCGCTCTAGGATTTTTGATCCCAACAATCCTTTGCCATTTTGCACAATAGCTGGACCTGATGAGAAATGGACCAATATATTGGGAGGGTAGGAGGTTATCTATCACCAGTGTACAGTATTTAATCCAACATTTCAGTTATCTAACTCAGGAGTGTCCAAACTTGGCAACTTTAAGATTTGTCGACTTCAACTCCCAGAATTCCTCAGCCAGCATGAATATAAAAATATAGCAGCAATTTATCAGCGGTTAATGATTTCTTCCATCTGCTTCAAGGCAAGCAGTCAAACAATTAAAATTACTTCATCATTTGTCAATGCTCATTTTGTCTTCCCTTCCAGGTTTGGCTCATGGTCACAGGCATTTTAAATTGCATTGCTTTCAGTGTCCTCAATTCAGCCCTTTCTGATTCGATGACGTGTATAATGCAAACTATCCTTCCCTCTGCAACTATTTTCTACCATATTTGGGGGTTTTAAAGCATCATTCTATTTACCTGGTTGCTTTTTCATTTTCGTAAGCATGTTGTACATAGTTTGGTGTGTCCATTATTGACTCAGAAGTGGGTAAATGAAGCCTTTTCTTGCAGGCATCCAAGTAAATAGAGGTTTTGGAAAGACTCATGAATTTAGAAATGTGTATTACCTACCATAGCTGCTTTTTATTGGATTTTTACAAAAGAGGACTTTTTCCATTAAGAAGAGCTCATAGGGGGAAAAAAATCATTGTGGTGTCAGAAAGAAGCTATGGTCGTATTATGTTTCAATAAAAAAAGAGGTGGCTAGGTGGCAAGTTTAATTCATTGCAAACTTCTCCTAGGAAGGCCACTTTGAATGGAAATAATGGCAAACAGCACTGATATTACAGGGTATAAAGGGTACTGAATAGTAACCCTATATTCTGTACCTCAAAATTCTCTATTGAGCCACGTAATAAATACAGGTAGGCCTCAGCTTACGACCACAAGTGAAGCCCAACATTTTTGTTGCTAAGAGAGGACAGTTGTTAAGTGAGTTTGCCCCATTTTACATTCTTAAGTGAATCACTTTTTTTTTAAATTTGAATTTATATCCCGCCCTTCTCCGAAGACTCAGGGCGGCTTACATTGTGTAAAGCAATAGTCTCATTCTATTTGTGTATTTATATACAAAGTCAACTCATTGCCCCCCCAACAATCTGGGTCCTCATTTTACCTACCTTATAAAGGATGGAAGGCTGAGTCAACCTTGGGCCTGGTGGGACTCGAGCCTGCAGTAATTGTAACTGCAGGCAGCTGTGTTTTAATAACAGGCATTAGCCTGGTGAGCCACTTCCCAGCCCCTTTTATTTAGTGTTATTCAATTAGTAACACAGTTGTTAAGTGAATCTGGCTTCCCCCATTGACTTTGTTTGTCAGCGTGCAAAAAGTGATCACATGACCCTGGGCCACTGCATCCATCATAAATATATGACAGTTGCCAAGCATCTAAATTTTGATCATGTGACCTTGGGCATGCTGCAATGGTTGTTTGTGTGAAAAACAGACATAAGTTGAAACTTTGAATGGTCACTAAATGAAGTGTTGTAAATCAAGGACTACCTATATGCATTTGCAAACCACCTTTCTCAATAAAAATGCCTTGTCTTTAAAGTAGAAGCTCCCTGAGCCCCAACCTGTCCAGCACCCTCTCATCGACTGCTTAAGAAAATCATGCTTACTAATTGGATCCAGACCCAATTTCAAGCGAAGGAGCCAAGAGTTAATTGGAACGAGCACCCTACCCTCTAATTCTTTGGAAGAGCCTTCTGATGAAATCCACATTTCTAAGATCAGAAGGCAAAGCAGCTTTCCTGGATATTGGATCAAATTGCAGGGCCAACCCAAATCTGAGGAGGGGGGGGGGAAGGGGTGGCAAGCCTTTGGCAGCAGATTTGAATGTCATTAAAGGGCAACTCATTATTAGTTATTCCATTTGTTATTACTATGTTTTTACTGCCAGGTGTGGGGAAATGCAGATGTGGGATTTTCTGCCTCATTTGCCAAAATAACTTGGCTGGCTTTCGGTGGAACTATATTTCCCAAATTGTAGACGGGACTGGCTTTGTAGGCCAATTTGATCATCAGCCAATTTCTTTTTTTAAATGGACCTGTGTTGTTATAATTCTGCCTTCTCTTCTACCAAAATCCAGGGTTTTGCAAGCAAACTGTTCTTCCCCTGGGCAACTCAGCTGTGCGATTTGGAGAAGAGAAGGCAAAAGCCAGGCTAGAGTCGTAAAGAACATTGTTTTCGAACTCAAGAGCACGTAGAAGAGCCCTGCCCTATTTAAACATAAGACAATCTCTCCGACTGGCCCCAGGCAAGTGGTGTTAGGCCACACCAGGACAAAGGATGTACCCAGAGGTCTGGCTTGCAACCGCTCTGATGCAAAAGCGTTGCCTTAAAGCAGGTGCACTTAATATCCACTTCCCGAGCCCCTCCCCAATTAGCCACTTAATTGTTGTTTTTTTACTAAGGGAGAAAGGAAAATATTACCACATATATGGGAAAGTAGGCAAATGAACTGCATTTCATTAGTTAGATTGAAATGAAATATAACCCAAATCAAATGTGGAACTGTCTAGAGTCTAGACCTAGTTGCAGCTCTTCCCAATTTTTCAAGAGGCTCCAAGTTTTCCACGTAAAAACTAACTGCAGACTTTTGCCTGAAAAAAGATTGACATTGTCCTTAAAGGCCCTGGGGACATATGTTCAACTCAAAGTGATAACTAACTTAAAAGGCTTATTCATTTCTGGGTGGAATTTAAAGATCAGGTCTTTACCTATAAAGCCCTATGTGGCTTGGCATTGAAATACTGTTATATATGTCCAGTGTACATCAGTGGTGGGATTCAAATTTTTTTACTACCAATTCTGTGGGTGTGGCATGGCTTGGTGGGTGTGGCAAGGGAAGGATACTGTAAAATCTCCATTCCCTTCCCATTCCAGGGGAAGGTTACTGCAAAATACCCATTTCCTCCCGATCAGCTGGGACTTGGGAGGCAGAGAATAGATGGGGGCAGGGCCAGTCAGAGGTGGTATTTACCGGTTCTCCAAACAACTCAAAATTTCCACTACCGGTTCTTATATATATATACCGGTAGTGGAAATTATATATATATATATATATATATATAAATATATATATATATATATATATATATATATATATATATATATATATATATATATATAAATATATATATATATATATATATATATATATAAATATAAATATATATATATATATATATTCCGTTGTCATTCTTTAATATTATCCCAAATGGACAAGAGGGAGGAGTCCCTGAGGGATGCTTTTAGGTGCAGTCCCCCATATTATGGAATGTCTCTGGTTACCTCATGGCTGGCCTTTCAGAAGTTGATAAAACAAATCTATTCCAGAGTGGGGTGAATGGCGACCACCGTGCCCATGTATTGTGGCATATTTTTGTTTTATCTTGACTTTAGTTTTTCTTAATAATGTGCTATGCATTTTTATTAAACTACTATAAGTTTATTTCTAGGTCCAAGGGCACACAAAGAGAATAAACAAATGAATAAACAAACCATGAAGAGTATTTATCTCTATTTTTTTCAATGTATAAGCACCTAGGCAATGCGTAAGGTTAAAACAAGACAAGGAGAAATGCAGTAATAAACAACAGAAACAATTCACTATAGTAACTTGTCAAGAAAGGAGTAAAGAATTCATTACCCAGACTGTCATTCCAATTCTTTTACCAGTGCATTTTTCATCTGTGCTTATACCTACAAAGATAGTTTGCTAGTTGATTACCCAATATCAAAACATCCCTGGGTGCCTTCCAAAAGTTAAAAAAAACTTATATACGTTAAGCCAAGATATAGTGTACAGGTAGCCGTCATCTTACAACCATATTAACAGTACAACTGTTCTGAAAAATAAGTGACTTGCAACCAGTCCTTGCTGCATTACCAGTCATGTGATCAAAATTTGAGGACTTGGCAACTGGCATGTATTTATGATGATTGTAGCATCCCAGAGTCGCGTGATTGCCACTTCTGACCTTCCCAGCCAGCTTCTGACAAGCAATGTCAGTTTAGAAAGCCGGATTTGCTTCATAACTACATGAGTCATTTATGGCAGGAGAGGAATTCACTCGATGCTCTCCAGTTTGCAGTGATTCATTTAGTAACTATGATAACAAAGGTCATAGAATTGGACACAACTCCCTTAACCACATTGTTTGGCAACCAAAATCATGGTCCCAATTGTAGCCATAAATTGAGACTACTGTGTTGATTACATTCTTAAAGGCAGAAATTCACTTCTAAGTTGTCCATTCACTGCAACTCTTTACTGGACTATGGATACCGCTTTCTGGACTCAGCTGAAACCCCAGCTGTGAGCTGCTTAAGGGAAACAGGTCATTTTTTCCTCAGGCTAAACCACCTCCCCGGACAGTTGCAAGTGTGGTGGGTTGTGGATCATACCTGACAAAACTCCTCTGAGGAAGGAAGATTAGTATATAAAAATAGAGGCAGACAGGCAGAGAGACATAATGCCTCATTTCAATAAATAGCATCGTATTTTTTTTTTAAAAAAAGCTGTGGAACTATTGAGGGAAGGCAACATGTTTAAGGAGCAAAAAATTGGTAGGGTGTGTTGCTTACGAAGGATGAGTTCATACACAGTGGGAAAAGCAGAGCACATCTTCCATGCTTCTGTCTCGCTTTAACCTGCCAAGTATTTTACAGCATATTCCCTCCACCTACTTCTCTCTTTCTCTCTATCAACAGAAAGTAGTTATTAAGGGAAAAATTCCACTATGATTCAGTGGCCTAATCCTGCAAACCAAGCATTGTACAATACACAATTCTGGATGATCATATAATAAGAAATGTCCCAAATAAACTTCTTTCCACAGAAAAGTACCTAAGTGTGTGGGGTGGGGTGGGGTGAGGAGAGGGAAACAGTTAAGTATCAGAAGTCTGCGAAGAAATGAGCAGAAAGTTTTCCATCATAATTCTAGAATACCTAGAAATTTCTAGAATACTCTAGATATTTCTAGAATCTTATGCCCTGGGTCTTTTAGTCGTATAAGAAAAAGAAAATAAAGAGTTCCCAGCTTTGCTCCTAGCAGTTATTTGGGCTACCAACTACCCATCCCCTCTTCTCCCCTTCTCCCTCTTGAATTCTCTGTTCTCACTCATGGCAGGAGAGGAATCAAGTAGCACTAGATGTTGAGGGTGATGATCACAAAGAACAAAGTTGTATCGCCATCCATGAAAGCACATGGAGCAGCGTCATTTACTTCCCTAGGAAGGAAGAATACAAGCAGTGATTCTAAACCCTGGAATATTGTTAAGGGCCTGTGGGATATGATTACAGGTATCTGCAGTCCAGTTGGTGTAACTATTCTTTAAAGTGTTTGATGAATGTTAGAGAATGGACAAGATACAGAGAACATAAACTGATCATGCATTGCAGAGGCATGACCAATTTTAGTCTGCAATACTTTCCAATGATTCCATTGCCAAGTCTGTCTTTCTCTGTCTTTTCTTTGTGTTTGTGTGTGTGTGTGTGTGTGTGTGTGTGTGTGTGTGTGTGTGTGTGAGAGAGAGAGAGAGAGAGAGAGAGAGAGAGAGAGAGAGAGAGAGGGTGAGAGAATAATAAATATTGCACAGAAATATTTTGAAAACCTCCCTTCTCATGGGTGGTATGTGTCTTCCTTAATCTTGAGGCCGGAGAGTTTGACAGTTCTGTGCAGGATCTTAGCTGTTCCCGGCACTGCATTCTTCTGGACAGAGAACTCCAATGTGGTTCCTGGGATCTGTTGGAGCCACTCTTCCAGCTTAAAAGTTACAGTGTGTGTGTGTGTGTGTGTGTGTGTGTATGCATGTGTGTGTGTATTGCTCCCAGAAGCACGAAGCTGAAGCCTGAAGATGACGAATGAGACTTCGTCGAAACATCGCCAAGACACTTCCAATTTTACGCGGGAGAAAACCCGAATAACCAAAGACCTACATACAAACACCCGCGAAAACCTCAGAAAACAAATATATATATACATATACATATACATATACATATATTCCAAATAGAGAGGCACCTCTTTTAATATTCAGAGCCGTGATGGTGCAGTGATTAGAATGCAATATTGCAGGCTAACTCTGCATTCCCATTGTCAGGTGTTCAATCCTGACCAGCTCAAGGTTGACTCAGCCTTCCATCCTTCCGAGGGTGGTAAAATGAGAATTGTTGGGGGCAATATGCTGACTCTGTAAACCACTTAGTGAGGGCTGTATAACACTGTGAAACAGTATATAAGTCTAAGTGCTATTGTTATTGCTATATTGGTGATTGCCATCACCAATCTCTTTCCACTTATGACTGTATGACTGTAATTTTGTTGCTGGCAATCCTTATGATTTATATTGATATATTAACCATCATTTGTGTTGTAAATGTTGTACCTTGATGAACGTATCTTTTCTTTTATGTACACTGAGAGCATATGCACCAAGACAAATTCCTTGTGTGTCCAATCACACTTGGCCAATAAAAAATTCTATTCTATTTTATTCTATTCTGTATAAAAATTATTGATGCATATGAATCTCATATCTCCATTGGGAAGCTCTTCCTCTGGATACAGTTTGTATTGAGAGCTATTACAGAAGCAATTGCCTTCAAGTCCAACAGGACAATATACAGGATTATTAGGTCCAAGATTGTTTTTTTTAAGTGTTTTTAGTATATTAACAGCCATTTAATGAACAAGAAATCTTGTAGTTGATCTTGTGTTATAATTTTGTGGAGTATACTGGAAAAAGTTGAATGTGATATATTCATTTATTTGACATTTTTCCATTAACCTAGAAAAGAACTCCAATTTCATAGACATTTTTGGGGAGAACCCTCTGAGGTTAACAGGGAAATGCCTTCCTTTTTAAAACGTCTCTTCAGAATGGATAATTGTGCAAATGAAATCTCTGGTCTTTAACAGAGATCATAATGCTTTTCAAGAAATCGTTTCACTCCTTTCCCTTTCCCCTACAAGTGTGTGATTTTAGTGGATTTTAATGCCTTTTGAAAGTTAAGAGTAAGACTGATAGATACCAGTGGTGGACAGGCTGAATTTCTGAGGAATGCTGGTTCAGTCTTTTGAAGGGGGGGGGGAGAGAAGAGAGAATAATGATTCCAAAGGAGACATATTTTTAACTTCTATAAATCAGGATTGCGGTGATAGGAAGAATCTAAGAAGCTGGAAGCTGGAAGGAAAGCTCTCCCTCCGCGCGCGCCCCCCCCCCCAAGTGAAAATACAGCGCCTTTTTTGTGCGCTGAAGTGCGCCAGCTTTTTCAGACAGGAGGAATGCGGAGTGTCAAGGGGTCAGGATCAATCCGGTGTGACTTGACGAGGCAGGAAGGTGGAGAGGAATGCGAGGAATGTCGCTGTTTGTGTGGGACTCCATTCAGCCGATTGGCGAATCCCGGACGCCTCAAGAGTATAAAAGCAGCGCCGCTGCCTGCTGGAGACTCAGACCTACCGTCGCTCTCCTTCGAAAAAGCAGAGAGAAAAGGGAGAGAAAGCGGCACTTTTCCCCACTCCACCCCGAATCGAGCCGATCGAAGGAAGATCTGCCCTCGCCGCCCAGCGATATTTAAAACGAAAAAAAAGGGGGGGGGATCTCACCTGGACAAGGCTCCCAAAGCAGCCGGCAACTTTTGCCCATCTCCCTGTGCCGAAAAGTTGCGAGAAAAAGGAGGATGGAAGCCCGCACCTTCGTCTGGGTTTTCCTCGCCGCTCTACTTAGCTGGGTAAGTGTTATTTTCTGAGACAGGTCTTGTCTGTCTTGTCTGTCTCTCCTATTTCTTTACTCACCGGGCCCACCTGCTTGGAGCGTTATTTGACACACACACCCCGTCTCTCCCTCCCTCTGTCTCCCCAGGAAGCGGCCGGCCAAGAGTGCAGCGCGAAGTGCCAGTGCTCCTCCTTGCCCCCCGAGTGCCCTCCCGGGGTAAGCCTGGTCCTGGACGGCTGCGGGTGCTGCCGCGTTTGCGCCAAGCAGCTGGGCGACCTTTGCACCGAGCGGGATCCTTGCGATCCTCACAAAGGGCTCTTCTGCGATTTCGGCTCCCCGGACAACCGCAAGATCGGAGTATGCACTGGTGAGTAAATTGCCTTTTTTGTTCTGCTGGTCGGCGCTCTCTTTGGGACGGGAGCGATTGGAGCAGAGTGGAAAATGCTGAAGTGGGGGGACTTTTTCCCCCCAGGGTAGGGGTCTCCAACCTTGACAACTTTAAGACAACTTTAAGACTTCAACTCCTAGAGTTTGTGGACTTCAACTCTGGGAGTTGAAGTCCACAAACTTTAAAGTTGTCAAGGTTGGCGACCCCTGCCCCAGGACAGCGTTTCTCGATTCCATCAGTTTTTAAGATGAGTGGACTTCAACTCCCAGAATTCCCTAAATAGGGAAGCCTGCCGGTCTTAAAAGTTTGCTGAAATCGACAAACACTGTTTAGGGCTATACAAAGCCATGCAATTCTGAGAGCTTCTTTTTTCTTTTATGGTTTAAGTATTATTTCGTTTAGAAAAAGCTGAGTCTGATTGGACAGTTTTCTCCCAAAGACTTCTAGGAATATTTAGGACTACAATACCCAGAATTCTGGTTACGATTTCTGAGAATCTGATATACAGTAATTTATACACATCTGGTGACATCCGTGAGAACAGGGGTCTCCAACCTTTGGCAACTTTAAGAGTTGTGGACTTCAACTCCCAGAATTCCTCTTGCTGGCTGAGGAATTCTGGGAGTTGAAGTCCACAAGTCTTAGAAGGGTATTCCAATCTTGGGAACTTAATTAGAATAGAAGTATTGTATTTTTAAAAATAAGTTTGACTAGAACATCTTGCCATAGTTTAGGACAGGGGTCTCCAACCTTGGCAACTTTAAGACTTGTGGACTTCAACTCCCAGAATTCTGGGAGTTGAAGTCCACAAGTCTTAAAGTTGCCAAGGTTGGAGACTTCTGTTTTAGGAGGTTTAATTCAGTGAGGAAAGTTTTACCTAATGTTTACACTTCTACACTTGCCTGTTATTAAAGGCAGAGGAACTGTACATAAACAAAATTGGAAGTCAGTCCTCTTTAGCCCTTCTCTTGTATAGTTCTAGATTCCTGATATCTCCATTGCTACTAACCCGGCACTGAGTATTTATGAATGAAACCCGTTTTCTATCTTCAGCAAAAGATGGTGCTCCATGTATATTTGGAGGCATGGTGTATCGGAGCGGCGAGTCCTTCCAGAGTAGCTGCAAATACCAGTGCACCTGCCTGGATGGAGCTGTAGGCTGCGTGCCTCTCTGCAGCATGGATGTTCGTCTGCCCAGTCCTGACTGCCCATACCCACGCAGAGTGAAGCTCCCAGGAAAATGCTGTGAGGAATGGGTGTGTGATGAGCCCAAGGACAAAGAACGCACTGCAGTTGGACCTGCTCTTGCCGGTGAGCTGACTTTCCTTCATATTTCTTTGGGTTGTTGCTGTACTAGCTTCAACTACATAAACCAGGGGTCTCCAACCTTGGTCCCTTTAAGACTTGGGGACTTCAACTCCCAAAGTCCCTCAGCCAGCAAAGCTGGCTGAGGAACTCTGGGAGTTGAAGTCCCCAAGACTTAAAGGGACCAAGGTTGGAGACCCCTGACATAGACCACTTTTGTCATTCTGTTGTCATGACCACATTTGCTCACTTTGATTCTTAATGTCCAATGTAAGCTAATGGTTCCCCTATGCTTTTCAGCTTACAGACTAGAAGATACTTATGGACCTGACCCATCCCTGATGCGTGCAAATTGTTTGGTCCAGACCACTGAATGGAGTGCCTGCTCAAAAACTTGCGGCATGGGAATCTCGACCAGAGTCACCAATGACAATGCCCACTGCAGGCTGGAGAAGCAAAGCAGACTTTGCATGGTGAGACCATGCGAAGCAGATCTTGAGGAGAGCATCAAGGTAAATAATTGTCCACTTCTGCTGCTTGCTTCTGTGAAAATCTTTCATCGCCTTACCCTACTTTGGAAAATCTCTAATACAAACTAATTTTCAATAAGTTGTAAAAAATTGTTCAACAAGTAGAGCTGCCAAAAAAAAAAAAAAAAGAACCCTGCTTTTCCTCAGAGTGCTGAATTCCTCTTCTTCCTGCTCACCTGTTCCCTGTATCATAGCCCATATTGGCTTGATCTGGAGAACTTCTTCTTATAGTATTATAGCGCTATGTGTACTTTTCCAAATTAGGAAGTTCTCTAAGACTTGCTAATGCATTGCTAATGCATAAACCATTCTCTCTCTTTTTTTCTGTATTGTTAATGATGTAAAGTGTAAATATAAATCATCAACAAAATTACTTATAGTGCAGCTTTGGATATCAACTGGCCCATTTATAAAATGCAAGATACCTTATTCTGAAGAAAAGTAAAATGGGATTGCAGTCTTAACCCTGTTTCTGTAGTTGTCTTTAAAAACTGCAACATGAAACTGGGTTTCTATGAGTAGTAATAAAACTTTCAAGGGATCCAGGCATGAACAATTTTCTAAAAGTCCACTAAGGAAAATTAGACATATTTTTTTTAAAAAAATTGCTATATATATATATATATATAGAAAGAACGACAGTTTCAATGCCTATATAGACAGTGTGTTGTCTGGTTACAATTAGTTTGAGCAATAATCAACATAATAAGAAAATTAGACTTATAAAGGATACAGAAAAGGCAAATTTAAGTATCTTTAGAATCTGGGACAAAAATAAGTTTGTCTGACCATGAGATATACATAAGACTGGCAAAAATATATCTATAGATTAGATGCTACGTTTAGCTAAACATAGAACCCACTGATACCTATATTAAAGGTAAAGACAATGATTTCCCTTGTCCAATCAATCAAATCCAACTGTAGTGGACTTCAATTATGGCTGGATCAGGGCCAGACAACTAATGCCTTTCAAGAATTTCAAGCTGTGTTATCCATAATTTTTTTGGGCCTATGCTTATTGGAATTAATGAAGTCCAAAACATCTGGAGGTCCCCTGGTTGAGCTCTAGTCTAGAATTTATCCTAAAAAGTTAAGAAATTAAGAAAAATGTAAATGTTGGAAATATCGCATATGCTGGTGATCTGAATGGAAGCGTTGTTTATCCGATGTATCAATATAAGAATTTATTTTTTTTCCAACAGAAAGGTAAAAAATGCATCCGCACACCGAAGATCTCTAAGCCTATCCAATTTGAGCTTTCTGGCTGTACCAGTTTAAAGACCTACCGAGCCAAATTTTGTGGTGTCTGCACCGATGGGCGTTGTTGCACCCCCCACAGAACAGCCACTCTCCCTGTGGAATTCAAATGCCCTGATGGTGAAGTCATCAAGAAGAGCATGATGTTTATCAAGACTTGTGCCTGCCACTATAACTGTCCTGGAGACAATGATATCTTTGAATCAGTTTACTACCGGAAGATGTATGGAGATATGGCATAAAGCCCCAAGAGTGGTTTTTTTTGAACTGGACACTCGACTTGAACTGATAATGACATCTCATTTTGTTAAACGTGATTCTATAGCACAAATGATTTAAATGTCTGATTTTTTTTTTTAAATGACAAAATTGTTCCACCTGGCCTTAAGGTCAAATTATCTGCTGACCCCAAACATTGGTTTGAAGGAATAATAATAATAATAATATGAATATAATGTTGATGATAATGATGATGAAGAATAGCGAGAGGTGACACTTAATTTGTGTCTTAGAGTATATTTGGGGAGAGGGATGAATTAATGAAGGGACATAGGCAGTCTTGAGAAACATTTTCAAAATGTGGTGGCATGTGTCCTAGTTAATTGTGCAATCAAAAAAAAAAAAAAAAGACCCCTTAGCAAAGTTATTGGCACTGGTTTTTGTGACAGTAACAGCTGGAGTGGACATTTTTATCCAGCAGGTGCTAAGTAATTATGTTATTTGAAAATGGCAATAATTCTGCCTTTGAAACGCTGATTCAGAGGATTTGTTCAAAAAGAATCAGAATTTGACTGGACAGCTTGTGGCAATTGTTTGCTTGTCGCAGGCAACATTTTTCTTTAAAAAAAAGAGTAATTGTGTAAATACTGTATATGTTTATATGTGTGTGTGTTTATGCGTGTTTGTATGTGTGTGTATATATATATTGTACAGTTATCTAACTTAATTTAAAGTTGTGTTGCCTTTTTTTGTTAATGCTTTGATACATCAGTGTTAGCCTCTCTCTCTCTTTTTTTTATGATTCAAAGCTTGTCTGATCCACTGCATTCATTCAGCTCATAAAATAGAGAGTCTGTAATGGTAGTTTTGTTGAACTAGTAGGGGAAAAAATTAACTGTGCTGGTGGTTTGATGAAGAAGATACACCAGTATCCTATCCAACCATTTCACCAAACTAATGACAAAGGGAGGAAAGTACATTTCTCTCTGTCTAAATTAGTATTCCCTGAAACAAAATGAGTGCTCTCAAACCTTTCCACCTGGGAACAGTTTGTTACTTATTGAGAAGTGTGACCAAAAGTTACATGTTTGCACCTTTTTAGAAGAAAAAAAAATAAAGTATTTTATTTTTTTATATAAACTGGATTGTACCGACTTTGATTTTGTTGAGTCTAACAGTTTTGGGGTATGGGGTATGTTTACACATCACTTCTTCTCAGTTGGTGCTCCACCGAGATATTTCTGTATGCTGGAATAACTGAGTCATCTGAGCAGGAGATTGTTTTGATAGAACGACTCCCCATACAAGCTCGCAATCAGAACAAGGCATGGTCCAATACTAAAAATAAGCATCAACTTGCCAACATGGCTGTGAAAAGGATAAGGAAACTAGCCTCACAGATGTTTTTTTTTCCTAATACAACACTCAGCATATTACGCAATTCATCAGTTGGAGGAGTTGTAATTCACAACTTGCAGGTCTAATTGAACTGAAAGCTAAGCTGCTGTACTGTCCTATTCCCTAAATAAAATCATTCTGAAACTTGTCTGGGTGGCAAAATTCATGCACTCCATCTCCATAAAATATTTCTTAATCTCCATGGGTGAAATCAGCTTCTTACCTAATGATGAATGTAAACAGTTTGTGCTCTAGAGCAGGGGTCTCCAACCTTGGCAACTTTTTGACTTGTGGACTTCAACTCCCAGAATTCTCAGCCAGCATGTGCTGGCTGAGGAATTCTGGGAGTTGAAATCCGCAAGTTGTAAAGTTGCCAAGGTTGGAGACCACTGCTCTACAATACAAACACAGATGCACAATAGAAGTATTTCAAATTCCTCTATTTTCAGGGAGTTGAAAACAATATCAATAAACTCATTATCACCTTCATCTAGGATTCTTTGCAGATGTTGCTGTAATTGAAGCCAATTTAAATGGCAATTTCACTTTACCCAAGTGTAACCTTTTTGCATTTAGCAGAGCTTATTTCTAAATAACCATGAATAAACTGAACTGCTTCTCACATTTACTTTGCTAGAACTAATATTGGCATAGTCAAGGTTGATTAAACTGCAATTCTTTGCAGACAGATTTTGTACAACATTTCCCTTTGGCTCTAAGGAAACTTGTTGACAGAAAGAGATGGCTTTTTTTTTTAGCTGATGGAATTCATGAGCATCTAGGAGTCTTAGAAGTATTAGAAGAATCAACATTGGCTGGTGAAGAACTACCAAAGAAAGCTAGGTAGATCAAACTGTCAGTCAAGTGCACTGGAACCCCATTGTCTTTAAAGAAAATGTATCCCATGGCTTACTCTGCAGCAGCAATACTCATGTATTTTCTACAATATCCCATAGGTAGATGCCTCAACATAATAAATATCCTCTGTTCCTTCATTCTACTCATGTAAGGCTAGGGAGCATCACTTGGAGAAAGGTGATATATTTAGCCCACCAGGATTTTCAGCTGAGTTGTGCTCAATTTTCTATTCCTTGATAATTAAGTTTTCCTTGAAAAGCAACGTTCAGCGACAAGTCATAGATCACTGACTGTGGTGAAATCCCATTGCTATATTGATGTGGTCCCAAGAAGCAGACCTATTATAAGGAGCTGCAGCTCATTAAAACTGCTGAAGGAATTTTTTAAGAGGCCAAAACTGTATCTTTCAGACAGCCACTAGTGGATGAAATTGAGAATAGGAAGATGTGGTCTGTAAATTGCTAAATTTTCAGACCTTCAGTACATTATTTATCCAAAGTCTGATTTGTACGTCATTGTGGTTGAAGTAAATGACATGGGTCATATTTACATGGGAAATGCCTGCAATTTTTAAGGAAGGAAATGTCTCATTTAGTCCCAGTAAAAAATAAAGAGTACATTGTCATCACCTGTTGACTACAGAGTAGGCATTGACCCTATAATTTTTCCAGTCTGGAGTGGAAAATAGTTGGAAAAGGTTCATGGAAGATGGTGGGGAGAGAGAGAGAGCATATGCTATCAAAGAATGAATCCAATGCACATAAAACAAATGCCATAAATCTGTACTCTCGGCTTCTTTTCATAAAGTTCCAAGATTTTACTGCCCTCTGGAAAACGCTACAAGTGATTATTATTTTAAAAAATAAAAAGAATCAATGTACATTGATCAAATTAATACTATTTTAAATATAAGCCTAGTGCGCCAAAGTAAAATAATAAATTGAATGTTTTTTTGCAGATGTGATTTTGAAAATCATATAAGGATTGCAATGATAGTGTAAACAGAAATCTTCTACGCATATAGGTAACTCACATGAACTTGCAGCAATTGCAAGATTATCAGAGGAAAAAAATCATGGAAATAAGGCAGTGTTATACTTTACATGGACATGGTTCCATTTGCTAAATCACTAAGAACATCGTGTGATTCTGCACTAAAGATATGCAATTGATAAATTGATGCAAATAAATAAATAGCTACATATCAGCAGCAGCAACAACAACATCCTAGCATTTTTCCTGCAGCTGCAGGGTTCGCTTTTCAGATCAACAAGCGCCATTTTGTATGATCAAAAGTAACATCCGGATCTAATGGGGCATGTCTGCATTCATTCATGTCTGCATTTATTGTATCTTGACATCTTCGCTTCAACCTTCCACACAGGCGCTTGGAATCAGCTACAGATAAGCCCAACCCATTTTTCAACTTATCTACAAGTATATGCGGCATATAAATAACACTTCAATGCAAACTGAAGGTAACTATTTCCTTGACTCCCTTTTATTTTCTCTTCAATGCTGTGTCAATGAGGGAAGAAAGCTCACCATTTTGTTACCATCGTTCCAACACAAAGTAATTTAGGGGTGCTTTTCCATATGCTATGAGATGTTGGAAACAAGTAGTTGAAACATTCAGTAACTAATTTATTTAGTTGTTTGTATATCAAGTCATTTGTGACCTTGGTTTAGATTAGAATCAATGAGGGAGAACCAAAAGTGACATGCAATATCATTTTTGGTCACATGTCTAGAGGCTGCAAGAGAATGTGGTGTACTCTCATGAAGCCTCTAAACCCTGAAGATGTTACACCAGAAGACCTTGCTCTCACATGGCTTCCGAACCATCTGAATATCACACAATAATTTCTTGCATTATTTTTTTGGAAGTTCCAGAGGCCACAAAAGAGCAGGCTCTTCTTATGTGACCTCCAGAGGGTTTGGAGGCTACATGACAGCACACCACCTTCTGGAGTGGCTCTGCGACATCCAAAAGCTGTGGGAACTTCTCACATGATTTTCGGAGGCTTTAGAGGCCACATAAGAATGTGGTGTGTATGGAGCTTCCTCTGGAAGTTGCACAACAGTACCATGCTGTCATGTAGCCCCTGGAGCCTCCAAAAAGTGTGATAGAATGGGGGATGATTTCCTCACCGTTTTTGGAAAGTTAGGACTTTCTGGATTGTTTAAAAGGTTCACCATCACTGGTTTAGGCTGTGTTATCAGCACAGGGCAAACTGCTGAAAAGTTGACAACACCTCCTCTCATAGTTTTGAGATCCTTTCAGCAAAACCTTCTGAGAATGAAGACAAACTGCCTGGAGCAATGAACGCTGCCATCATTTTCCTTTGACTCTTCCTCCTTCTGATCAAATCAGCCAAGGTAGATTAATACATTGGTTAAGAAATGTAATTATTTTGCTTTTACAAGAGTGGTGGTTCCTGCTTGTTTCAAAGAGATGCCCATTGCCATTCTTTTTATTTGATTCAAGACATTAGTTTTGAAGCTCTAAGCCTACCGTTCTGGAATGAACCTCTTTAATGATCAAAATGCACAAACAAGATCCTTCCTAGTACAGTGCCATTGTCAAAGGCCCATTTGTCAGGAAAATGTTTTCCTTCTGTGGCTCCTGGATTTCTTTGTTCCTTTTGGATTCATGCTTGGTTTCTTTTCTTTTGAACTTTAGAAAAATTACAATCTTATCTTTTAAAAGTTGGTTTTTTGAACTGTTTTCTATACTGTAATTGATCTATTAAGCCAGCTTTACTCTTGGTCTAGATCAGGGGTGTCAAACTCGCGGGCCCCTTTTTTGACTGGCAGAGTGCTGCTGGAGGCAGAAAATGGACCACACGGGGACCTCGAGGAGGCCTCTGTGTGACCCATTTTTGGCCAGGAGAGTGCTGCAGGAGGCCATGGGGGCTGAAAAAAAGGCATGGAGGGCCACACACAGCCCCCCTGTGCCCTGTTTTGGCCAGTGAAGTGCTTTAGGAGGACATCCAGGCCAAAAACAGGGTGGGGGGCCACATGCAGCCCCCGTGGTCTGTTTTGGTTAGTAGGGTGCTGCAGAAGGCCCATCTCCCCGCATGCTCCCCACCCACCCCCGCCGGCCCCAGAGGAGAACTACAATGCTGATCCGGCCCTCAAAGAAATCCAGTTTGACAACCCTGGTCTAGATATAGAGATATGATAGAGAGAGGGGGAGAGAGAGAGAGACATGATGGATGGGCAGCATTTATAGGAAATTGACAGAATGCAAGTAAGATATCCTTCCAACTTCCTTCTATTTTAGAATGGCTGGTACAAGATAACCCATGGATATTAATGCTGAGATACATTTGACCCTAGATATTCCTAGTACATGTTCTCTTATATCCACTTACTAGCTACCATTCCCAGGGTATCAGCCAGACAGCTGTCCACAGTCTAAACACACAATTTCAAGACTGGAAAATTGTTTTGCCTTATGTTAGTTTACAAAAAAGCTGAGGTCAATACAGTTACACTCCAGCTTCCTGGAATAGAAAAGCAACAGGCATTTTTTTTATTCAGTTCAAATAAAGTTGCAAGCATTATAACCTTGTCGTTCAAATCTACTGTGACTGTTTTAACAGCAAACTTGATATGGTGATTCATGATACCCATGTTTTCTGGCTGGATGAAAAAGGCACCAAAGAAATACTGTTGGAGAGATGCTGCTTCCCTATCTCTTATTGCAGAGTCATCTGCCTAAAACTGTGTCATGCTAAATCACTTCCCCCCAGTTACTTTCAGCTGAGTTACAGTGCAAATGTACAGTACTTTTTAATAGCAAATGTACAGTACTCTTTAATAGCAAAAGAATACCTACAGAAGAAATAAGGCAGGGGAGGGAAAGGGAAGGAAGGTAAGAAGGAAGAGGAAGAGAGAGAGAGAGAGACTTGAATGCATGCTCTAGAAATAGCCAACTCCAGTTAAGTAATCAGCATTCCTTCCTGTCTAAATCTTTCCCTAAACACAGTGTTATAAATCACTTCAGCTATTAACTATAATTCAGAAGGCATAAAAAGTGGGGGGGCAACCACATTTTTCTACTCCATCTAATATGCAAGCTTTGCTTTCATTAGAGAAAGGCTTGGGTGTGGCTTTCTTTAAATTACCCTATGTTTTATGTTCTACATACATGGAAAAAATTACTAAGAAGGCTGTCCAGCCACTCAGACGAAAAAATAATAATAAGGCTTTGCCAAAGAGCAAGAGGAATTTGAGAACAGAAAGAGTTTAATTTTTTTAGAGCTTCCTTTTTCCATTCTTTTTCTCCTGATCTCCGCATTTCTTCATATGCCCTTAAATGGAAGTTCCAAAATGCCACCCACAAACAAGAGTCTTCAGCCTGATATGAACCAGGAAATGCTGGGGGTTTCTTTAAGCAATCCTCTTCTGCATTCACCCTGAAACGGAGACAATCCAAGACATGTTCGTCTGGGAACATATATGTTAAAGAAAGGAGCCTTGCTAATGGGGAAACATCTTTAGGATTGCACAACATTGCTTTTAACACGGGCCTGCTTTTGCAAAAGTTAAATTCTATCAATATGCATGCTAAACAGTAGAGTTTTGTTTTTTCAGTGGAGCTCATTGAACCTGCCACTATTGCCGGGCAAATAGTTTACCCAGTGAACCAGTGCAAAATAAACAAAGATATCTGAAATGGTTCCAGTTATATGTGACGCAGCCATTTTGGACCGGATCCCAGCTTCCTTTGCAGAGGTTGGCCTACTGTCATATGCTCTTTCTTTCTTTTTTTCAATTGAAGAAAAGAGGAAGAGAGAAAAGTTGGAAGTGGAGCCTTCGGGGATGATATGGGAAAAGCTCCCATTTCATCCCCCCTCCCACTATGTATCTGGGGTAAATGAAAAGAAAAGTAAAGCATAACATCCAGGACAGCTTTATTTCAGTAGAGTTTAGGTTGCCATCTTTTTATTCAAAGCCAGAAGAGAGAATAAAGGACAGCCACCGGTCAGACTTACCAGGCAAAATCAAACAGGTAACATGACCGGATAAATTAAATTCTACTTTATTGTAAAAAAATAGTGTTAAATTGGGGGATTGAGGAGACAGGAGACAGGTCTATGTGAACAACAGCTCCTTATTGTACAGTGAGAATCCAGCAAAATACACAGTCGTGCAGGACTCTTTATATAGTTTCTTGGTCAGGGTGTCAGCCAATGAGCTTTCAGCTTTTTCCCCGCTCAACTTTCCCTCCAAAATTAGATACATAACAAATAGAGTAATAGAATCATGCAACTCTGAAAGTACAATTCTCCTGTGGTCACCTTTATAGCCCAAGAAGTCTGACCAGACCAGAGTTGGGTTTCAGCAGGTTCTGACCAGTTCTGGAGAACTGGTAGTGGAAATTTTGAGTAGTTCCGAGAACCAGTAGTAAAAATTCTGACTGGTACCACCCCCATCTATTCTCTGCCTCCCAAGTCCCAGCTGATTGGGAGGAAATGGGGATTTTACAGTGTCCTTCCCCTGGAGTGTGGTGGGAATGGAAATTTTACATGCCAAATTTTACATACTTCCCATGCCACGCCCACCAAGCCACACCCACAGAACCGGTAGTGAAAAAATTTGAAACCCACCACTGAGTCTGACCCTTTTGTTTTCTCCACCATGAAGCTGCGAGCTATTCTCTCTCTTATCTGACCATTCCCTAGGCAGCATCTCTTCACCCCATTTCTCAAGGTTTGTTGTGTCTGTGCCCCTGAGCCGGGGCTCCTGCCAGAAAGTGACTTGGAAAGTGATGGGGAAGGGCCATCAGGACTTACCTCTGGAGCACCGGCTCCTCTGGCTCAGCTCCAGGAGCCAGAGGCAGGCCAGGTGGAGGAGATAACGAGGCCTTCGTCCCCTGACTCTTCCCCTCCCAGGCCACGCCTCCAGACCCAGCTGCTGGCAATCAGGCCTGGCTGGATCCCAGGTTTCATAGATACGAGAGGCGGCTACAACAAAGGAAGGGGTGGGGCAGGCCTAGAGAGTGCTGATTCACGGAGCCACACCCCACAGAGTATAAAAGCAGCCCTGGCTGCTCTTCTGCTCTGTGATGAGCAAAAATTGAGCTGAACTATTTGACTCGTGGAGAAGTGATCTGAACTCTTTGACTCGTGGAAAATTGAGCTAAACATTCGGCCTGGATTACTGACTTCTTGGTTGCCCGGCAATCCCAAGATAAGGGAGACTTTGGCAGGCAGCTGCAGATTCCCTGCCAGGACTGATACCAGCCGTGAACTCAATTACTGGCTCGTTTAGCCAGCTCGCATGGCTGAGGCTGGGAGGGGCCAGAACAAGGTTATTCTCACAAACCATTATTCTCCCAGGCCTAAAATGAGAAAATACAAGTCACAGTAAATAGTTGCTTCTTTTTCTATAAATGACAGAGGTGTTCAAACCTCTTTTCCATCTCTAAACGCTAGATGGCATCAAAGAGAAGCAGATCACCTTATTTTTCCTACCATCTAGCACAGTGATGGCGAACCTTTTCGGCACTGAGTGCCCAAACTGGAATGCACATGCATGTGTGTGCATCTACGTGCGCTGGAGTGCCGAAAACCCAAAGACCAGGTGGCCAGTGCACATACACGTGACAGCTAGCTGGCCTTTGGGTTTCTGGCACATGTATTTGCACTGGCCAGCTGGTCTTCACACACACCGGAGCACTGGAAACCCAAAGACCAGCTGACCTGCACACACATGCCTGTTTTTTGGCTGTTTTCAGGCCATTACTCAGGCTGTTTTCCAGCTGTTTTTGGCCAAGAAACCCAGCCAAAAAACGGCTGGAAAACAGCCAGAAAACAGCCTGGAAAATGGCCCAAAAATGACCTGGTTTTTTGCCATTTTTGGGGGGCATTTTCCAGCACTCCAGAGCCTGCGAAAACCAGAAGAGCAGTGGTGATGATCCATGTGCCCACAGAGAGTGTCCACAGAAAGGACTCTGCACTCTCTATGGCACACGTGCCATAGGTTCACCATCACAGATCTAGTGGTTGTCCAGAATTGTGGAGGCCTGATATGGTAGTCGTAAATAAACTCTCTCTTCTGAGTTATTATAGCGGGGTCTGATTCAGGATGATTAATACAGGGCTCCTAAATTTACACTGGGCCTTTAAATAAACCAGTTATCTGGACCAAACCTTTATTTATTTATTTATTATTTATTTATTAATCACATTTATATACCGCCCTATCTCCCGAAGGACTCAGGGCGGTTCACAGGCAAGTAAAAGACATATAAATACACACTAAAACCACATTTAAAAAACTTATTCTACAAAGCCGAATTAAAAAGCAATATAAATAATAAAAACCCATTTAAAACCAATATAAATTTAAAAACTAATCCAGTCCTGCGCAAATGAATAAGTGTGTTTTAAGCTCGCGACAGAAGGTTCGGAGGTCCGGAAGTTGACGGAGTCCTGGGGGAAGTTCGTTCCAGAGGGTGGGAGCCCCCACAGAGAAGGCCCTTCCCCTGGGTGTCTCCAGACGGCACTGCCTAGCTGACGGCACCCTGAGGAGTCCCTCTCTGTGAGAGCGCACGGGTCGGTGAGAGGTATTCGGTAGCAGTAGGCAGTCCCGTAAATAGCCCGGCCCTATGCCATGGGGCGCTTTGGGTTTCTGGCACATGTATTTTCACTGGCCATTGTTTTGGGAGACCTAACCAAGGCAAGCTTAAGGAAAGAACTACCAAATTACTTTCAGCATGTCAATTGCCCCACCAGAGGCAAGAATACTCTAGACCACTGCTACACAACACTAAAAGATGCCTATCGGTCTTTACCACGTGCAGCTGTAGGACACTCTGATCATTGCATGATTCACCTTGTACCTGCTTACAGGCAAAGACTTAAAGCCATAAAACCAATATAAATAATAAAACCCATTTAAAACCAATAATTAAATCAGTGAAAACCTGGACGGAGGAATCAGAATTAAAGCTACACGCATGTTTTGACTGCACTGATTGGAATATTTTAAAGATACCTCTGCAGACCTGGATGAACTCACAGATACTGTAACATCATATGTCAGCTTCTGTGAAGACCTATGTACCTACAAGGAACTTGCGAATACACAGTAATAACAAACCTTGGTTTACACCTAAACTTAAGCAGCTACGACATTCCAAGAGGAAGCCTACAGAAAAGGTGATAAAATGCTGTACAATCAGGCCAGAAATGCACTAACAAGGGAGATAAGAGCAGCAAAAGAAGCTACTCTGAAAAGCTAAAGAATCAATTTTCAGCAAATGAACCAGCAAACATGTGGAAAACTCTTAAAAATATCACCGGCTATGGCAAACCTCCTTCCCAGGCTGAAGGTAATCAACAACTGGCAGATGACCTGAATGAGTTTTACTGCAGGTTTTAAAGGAAACTACAGCCACCTATCTCCACAACCCCATCTCAGACACAACATCCAGCTTCAAGGCAGAGGTACAAAACAATCTATTAAATCTGCCTGTCTTAAATTTGAAGCAGAGAATTGTAGAGTCATAAAGCTGGAAATAACTTAAGCGGTCATCTAATCTAACCATTTCCAAAGCAGATAATTAATAACCCCCAATCGCTGTCTAAAAGCTTATAATAAAAGATGACCTCATTCAGTAGGAAAGAGATTCCTCCTAGTGCCATATTTTTAGATGGGCGTGGAAACCCCAGTAGAGTGGGGTCAATTTGGATTATTAAGATGATTTTGAATTAATGGTTGCATGACACAGATCCATATGCTCTGCTTGGCTGCCTATCGTCCTTCAAGACCGCTGAGGAGAATGTGCCACAGTAAAGGCCTGCCAGTTTTTAGGTACCTCGAGATTAGTTAAGTACCGTATTTTTTTGGAGTATAAGACACACCATTTTCCCCCCAAAAAAATCTGGGTGTGTTTTATACTCTGAATGTAGTCCCGCCCAGCTTCTCAAATGGAGGTTTCAGAGGCTGAAAAAGGATCAGAAACGAAGCTTCAGAAAAGAAGCCCCCAAACAGAGCTTCAGAAAAGAAGCCTCCAAACAGAGCTTCAAAGGCTTTTTTTCTGAAGCTTTTTTGGAGGCTTTCAGAGGCAGAAAAAAAAAAAAAGCCTGGCACAAAGCTCACAACCAAGGAACCTGTTGCTAAAATTCACCTCTGGGAAAAGCTGATTGGGGGTATTCTGGGAGGCCGATCCACCTACCAATCAGCTTTTTTCTTATTTTCCTCCCCAAAAACGAAGGTGCGTCTTATACTCTGGTGCGTCTTATACTCTGGTGTGTCTTATACTCTAGTGCGTCTTATACTCCGAAAAATACAGTATGTTGTTTGGGAAACAGAATACCTGTTGGATTCATACCCAGTATTTGGAATCCATTAAGATACCACGAATTATGGACATTTCACTTGTAAAGACTCTCAAGTGCCACTATATATCTGCAGCCCTCAAATTATTTGCAGCCAAGCCATTAACACAATTTCTCTATGGTGTCCAGTTAGGCCCCCTCACCAGCTTTGCACCAGTAGAATTTATACAATCAAAATATCTAAGACTGGCCCTGCAAGTCCCCAAATGTGTCTCTTACGCCACCTTGACAGACCTCATGAAAGTGGAGGCTAGAGTGTGCGACCATACTCAATTATCGGTTTGCTCAGATAATTTTTTCCCTCCTGGGCTAGCCTCATTAATCGATTCCTCCTAGTGCCATATTTTTAGATGGGCGTGGAAACCCCAGTAGAGTGGGGTCAATTTGGATTATTAAGATGATTTTGAATTAATGGTTGCATGACACAGATCCATATGCTCTGCTTGGCTGCCTATCGTCCTTCAAGACCGCTGAGGAGAATGTGTAAAGGCCTGCCAGTTTTAGGTACCTTGAGATTAGTTAAGTACCGTATTTTTTGGAGTATAAGACACACCATTTCCCCCCGAAAAAAATCTGGGTGTGTTTTATACCCTGAATGTAGCCCCGCCCAGCTTCTCAAATGGAGGTTTCAGAGGCTGAAAAAAGCAACAGAAAAGAAGCCCCAAACAGAGTTTCAGAGGCTGAAAAAGCATCAGAAAAGAAGCCCCAAACAGAGTTTCAGAGGCTGAAAAAGCATCAGAAAAGAAGCCCCAAACAGAGTTTCAGAGGCTGAAAAAGCATCAGAAAAGAAGCCCCAAACAGAGTTTCAGAGGCAGAAAAACAAAGCAAAAAACCAGGCACAGAACTCACAACCAAGGAACCTGTTGGATTCATACCAGTATTTGGAATCCATTAAGATACCACAATTATGGACATTTCACTTGTAAAGACTCTCAAGTGCCACTATATATCTGCAGCACTCAAATTATTTGCAGCCAAGCCATTAACACAATTTCTCTATGGTGTCCAGTTAGGCCCCTCTCCAGCTTTGCACCAGTAGAATTTATACAATCAAAATATCTAAGACTGGCCCTGCAAGTCCCCAAATGTGTCTCTTACGCCACCTTGACAGACCTCATGAAAGTGGAGGCTAGAGTGTGCGACCATACTCAATTATCGGTTTGCTCAGATAATTTTTTCCTCCTGGGCTAGCCTCATTAATCGATTCCTCCTAGTGCCATATTTTTAGATGGGCGGAAACCCCAGTAGAGTGGGGTCAATTTGGATTATTAAGATGATTTTGAATTAATGGTTGCATGACACAGATCCATATGTTCTGCTTGGCTGCCTATCGTCCTTCAAGACCGCTGAGGAGAATGTGTAAAGGCCTGCCAGTTTTTAGGTACCTCGAGATTAGTTAAGTACCGTATTTTTTTGGAGTATAAGACACACCATTTTCCCCCCAAAAAAATCTGGGTGTGTTTTATACTCTGAATGTAGTCCCGCCCAGCTTCTCAAATGGAGGTTTCAGAGGCTGAAAAAAGCATCAGAAAAGAAGCTTCAGAAAAGAAGCCCCCAAACAGCACTTCAGAGGCTTTTTTTTTCTGAAGCTGTTTTGGAGGCTTTCAGAGGCAGAAAAAACAAAGCAAAAAAAAACCAGGCACAGAACTCACAACCAAGGAACCTGTTGCTAAAATTCACCTCTGGGAACAGCTGATTGGGGGGTATTCTGGGAGGCCGATCCACCTGCCAATCAGCTTTTTTCTTATTTTCCTCCCCAAAAACTAAGGTGCGTCTTATACTCTGGTGCGTCTTATACTCCGAAAAATACAGTATGTTGTTTGGGAAACAGAATACCTGTTGGATTCATACCCAGTATTTGGAATCCATTAAGATACCACAAATTATGGACATTTCACTTGTAAAGACTCTCAAGTGCCACTATATATCTGCAGCACTCAAATTATTTGCAGCCAAGCCATTAACACAATTTCTCTATGGTGTCCAGTTAGGCCCCCTCTCCAGCTTTGCACCAGTAGAATTTATACAATCAAAATATCTAGGGATGCAACGCCAGGGTGAAATGCTCGTTTGGACCGGATCGACTGATCCGTAGAGATGGCGGTGGATGGTTCGGAGAACCAGTAGTAAAAATTTGAAACCCACCACTGATCCAGTCAGAGCTGAAAAGCTTCTTGGATGAGAAGCGAAACATCTTCAAAGAAAACAAGAAAGTCCAGGTACCTCCTGAAAAATCACTTTGGGACTTCTCTCCAGGTCTTCCATAAAGCATTGGATGTGATCAGGCCAAAGCACTAAATTAAGCAATGTGTAGTAGGCACAGAGTATCAGCTGGATCCCAGCTTTTATTGAATCCAATTGTATACCCTACATTATAATAGCAAAAGAAAACTCCATGGACAGTGGAAGCTGTATTCTTTTCTAAAACTCAAAACTTTTGGCTGGCTCAGGCATCCTTCATTCTGTCTTTCACATCTGGCTTTAATTGGTAGCTTTCAGGTCTCTAGGAAACAGTACAAAACAAATGCTGATTTGTCAGGATAGGTGAGACGCCAGAGGCTCCTCTATTCTGTGACGTATCGCCATTTTTTGCTACCCAGTACTGTGGTGACACCAGCAGAAAAAGTTGGTCCATACATGATAGAACTCTTAGACCAACACCTTAACCATTACATCGAACTGTGTAAGTACAGCAAATCCAATTGTATACCCTACATTATAATAGCAAAAGAAAACTCCTGGACAGTGGAAGCTGTATTCTTTTCTAAAACTCAAAACTTTTGGCTGGCTCAGGCATCCTTCATTCTGTCTTTCACATCTGGCTTTAATTGGTAGCTTTCAGGTCTCTAGGAAACAGTACAAAACAATCTATTAAATCTGCCTGTCTTAAATTTGAAGCAGAGAATTGTAGAGTCATAAAGCTGGAAATAACTTAAGCGGTCATCTAATCTAACCATTTCCAAAGCAGATAATTAATAACCCCCAATCGCTGTCTAAAAGCTTATAATAAAAGATGACCTCATTCAGTAGGAAAGAGATTCCTCCTAGTGCCATATTTTTAGATGGGCGTGGAAACCCCAGTAGAGTGGGGTCAATTTGGATTATTAAGATGATTTTGAATTAATGGTTGCATGACACAGATCCATATGTTCTGCTTGGCTGCCTATCGTCCTTCAAGACCGCTGAGGAGAATGTGTAAAGGCCTGCCAGTTTTTAGGTACCTTGAGATTAGTTAAGTACCGTATTTTTTTGGAGTATAAGACACACCATTTTCCCCCCCAAAAAATCTGGGTGTGTTTTATACTCTGAATGTAGTCCCGCCCAGCTTCTCAAATGGAGGTTTCAGAGGCTGAAAAAAGCATCAGAAAAGAAGCCCCCAAACAGAGTTTCAGAGGCTTTTTTTTTCTGAAGCTGTTTCGGAGGCTTTCAGAGGCAGAAAAAACAAAGCAAAAAAAAACCAGGCACAGAACTCACAACCAAGGAACCTGTTGCTAAAATTCACCTCTGGGAACAGCTGATTGGGGGGTATTCTGGGAGGCCGATCCACCTGCCAATCAGCTTTTTTCTTATTTTCCTCCCCAAAAACTAAGGTGCGTCTTATACTCTGGTGCGTCTTATACTCCGAAAAATACAGTATGTTGTTTGGGAAACAGAATACCTGTTGGATTCATACCCAGTATTTGGAATCCATTAAGATACCACGAATTATGGACATTTCACTTGTAAAGACTCTCAAGTGCCACTATATATCTGCAGCACTCAAATTATTTGCAGCCAAGCCATTAACACAATTTCTCTATGGTGTCCAGTTAGGCCCCCTCTCCAGCTTTGCACCAGTAGAATTTATACAATCAAAATATCTAAGACTGGCCCTGCAAGTCCCCAAATGTGTCTCTTACGCCACCTTGACAGACCTCATGAAAGTGGAGGCTAGAGTGTGGGCGACCAAACTCAATTATCGGTTTGCTCAGATAATTTTTTTCCCTCCTTGGGCTAGCCTCATTAATCATGAGGGATAATTTTCAGTCCATATGGAAACAGGCAGTGCAACTAAAATATCATCCTTGAGCTTCTTTCTATGTGTCTATGGAGATTCTCAGTCATCCAGGTCATGGTTGTCCCAAAGGTGATTTTTCAGGAGGCAACTGGACTTTCTTGTTTTTCTTTGAAGACGTTTCGCTTCTCATCCAAGAAGCTTCTTCAGTTCTGACTGGATGATGGGGAATGGCAAAAATTGCAGATTACAGGAACCATTTGTACTTCAGTTTGAGATGCAGACAACACAGACTCATCCCCAACAGCCTGCGCCTGTCTTCAAAGTTGAACGGACACAGGGCAGAAAATATCTTGCAACCAAGAAGGTTTCACACACGTTTGCACTATTCAGGTGACCCTGGGGACAACAGATAAACCTCCAAGTGGCCTCAACGACTCCCTAAAAGAATGCAAATGACTAGCTGTCTGCAAGGAATATAAAGCCTTCCAATCCCCACCATCCAGTCCAGGGATGGGTTCTACTTACCTTTACTACCAGTTTGCAGTGGGATCACGTGTGCATGCGCTTTCTTCCTGATGATGTCAGGGTCAGTGGGTGGAGCCTATCCCCAGTTTTATTATCGGTTTGCAAGAACCGGTCTGAACCGGGGACAACCCACCACTGATCCAGTCAGAGCTGAAAAAGCTTCTTGGATGAGAAGCGAAACATCTTCAAAGAAAAACAAGAAAGTCCAGGTACCTCCTGAAAAATCACTTTGGGACTTCTCTCCAGGTCTTCCATAAAGCATTGGATGTGATCAGGCCAAAGCACTAAATTAAGCAATGTGTAGTAGGCACAGAGTATCAGCTGGATCCCAGCTTTTATTGAATCCAATTGTCTCCAAAACGACATACTTAACAAGTATCGAGATACCTAAAAACTGGCAGGCCTTTACTGTGGCACATTGTCATACCTTCTCCTCAGCTGACTTGAAGGATGATACAAGAAGACTCATTATCCAGGGATGCAACGCCAGGGGTGAAATGCTCTCGTTTGGACCGGATCGACTGATCCGGTAGAGATGGCGGTGGATGGTTCGGAGAACCGGTAGCAAAAATCCCTCCCCCCCCCGCCCGCCCATGCCCAGCTGAGCCACACGATCATCAGAGCCTTTTTTTTTTACTTTTAAAAGCATTTTTTTACAACCTCTTCGGCCAAAGAGGTTGTTAAAAAGATGCTTTTAAAAGACTCTGACGATCCCAGCTGAGCCGCACTATAATCAGAGCCTTTTTTTAACTTTTAAAAGCATTTTTTCTGCAACCACTTTGGCTGAAGAGGTTGAAAAAAAATTGTTTTAAAAGGCTCTGACGATCCTAGCTGAGCCGCGTGATCGTCAGAGCCTTTTTTTACTTTTAAAAGCATTTTTTTACAACCTCTTCAGCCGAATAGGCTGTAAAAAAATGCTTTTAAAAGTAAAAAAAAAAAAAAGATTGCGCGCCACAACTGATCCTCCCCCGCATGCTATTCTATTTACTGCATGCATCCTTTTGCTGTGCACTGCGCGCGCAGTGTGCATGCGCAGCCAGCAAACCGGTAGTAAACCAGTTCAGATTTCACCATTGTGCAACGCTCCTGTGACTCTGGACACACAGAAACAACAGAGCCTGGGTTTCTCTGCTAGTATTACTAGCCTCATTTCACCATTACTGCACAGAAGGGTGCACAGAACAACTCTATACCTTCCTGAATAATCTGTTTAATGTTTAATGAGGGGGGCTGGTGGGCAGGAAAAGAATTGTTCGTTTTTAAAAATAAATATATGAAATAATGCTATTTTAGATTTTATTGAGTCGGAATTGTAAGCTTTATATTACAGATCGGGTTAGGAGGAATCATTTGAATTATGCAACACTCATTTAATGAATAAATGAAAACATGGTTAGTAGAGAGAGGGGTGTGTGTGTGTGTGTATTTTCACCCCTGACACTTTACATTTTGACACCTGAGTCAGAGCAGTAACTCTTGCTCAAATCAAGTTTATTTTATTCTGGCTTGTAACCGATCTCTCTCTCTGGCAGTAAAATGCAGTGATACATTTTAGAGCCTTCTCTTTGCCATCCTTTCATGACCACAAAACTTTCACTTTACCTAATGGTAGGCCAGCCCTGGGGAAGGAAAAGGGTTTGGCCATATATGTTTTTCAGCTCAGGATTCCTACTTTGTTCCTTTGAATGGACTTGACATTTTTCCATAGATCATCCTTCCCCCTGAATTATTTTCTCCCATAACAACTGCCCAAATGTTTGGCATTTGCCCAGCTTTTTCAAGCAGCAATCTGGAAGCATATAAGAACTTGAGGAAAGCAGTCAATAAAAATAACCTTTTCCCCTAGATTTCAAGATATTATTCAATTCTTATGACTTTCGTGCTTGTTTCCAGTGGAAAATGGTGGTTATAGACCACCAGTAGTCTTTGTTTTCTATAAGGCCCACCTTTGCACACCCCATGGTAAAACTCAAATTTCTAACTCAGTGATTCAAGGACTCAGAGTAAGTAATATTTTGGGATCAGCACCTGACAGCTCTCAGGTAATTAATACTGACCCTGTTGAGTGACCATGGTATGCTCATTTATTCTTGTAGGCTGCAGGGATGTCAAACTGGTGGTCCACAGGCTGGATGCATCAGGTGCAGGCCACACCCACCCCAGCTCCATGAAGGGGAAAAACATTGCAATACATCATGTGATAGCAACGTGACGCCGCGAGTTTGACACCCATGTGGTAGTGGAAGATTGAAGTTAGGAAATGGACTATAATGGAGTACTCTGAAAGTGGGCAAGTTTTACTAGCTGATTCTGAGAGGAACATACCATGTGCTACCATGTTTTTATGTCCAAATTCTGGAATAAAACTTGAAAACTCTCAGGTATGGGCGCCAGAGTTCATGCCATGCTGTCATGTTCAATGCTGGTAATTCAAAAACTGCTTTTCTATTCATGTTTCCTTCTACCAGGTAGCTTATCATACAAAAGTTCTAAATGATTAGGGCAGTCTGACCCCATGTGGTAGAGTTGAAGAATGTTTACAAACTATTTATAGAACATATAAATGAGAACTTAGTTTCAGAAAATTATTGTTTTCAATAACTTTTGAGCAAAGGAAGGAGAGGAGATCATTATCATCAACTAGAACTTCAGGGATCAACATAGCATATACCACCAACGCTGCCCACCCCAACAGTGATTCTGTCTTGCTGAATAATTTCTCACAGAGTAAAGAATCAAAAGTAAGTCAGGCTTTAAAACAATCCTTACGCTTTCCAGAGAAACAGTAAAAGTTTAGAGATAACTAAGGGTGAAGCAAGGAGAGTGTCTGTCTGCATCTGATTATATTTTTCTCAGTTTTGTGTTCAAATAATCAATATTACTTCTGTTTTTTTTTAGGTTATTGTTTATCATAATGGCAATGAAAAAATCCCCTGGATTTTTCTTCTGAGAACCTGATAGAGTCCATCTTGTCTCAATGTATCTCAATTCTTGTAAAAAACTATGTGCAATACGTGAACATGATACATGAACATCATCCATTCTTCTTTTGTTTTTTATCAATCCAATTTTATTGTCCTTTTCCTATTATTTGGAACCAACTATAAGTGTAGGTATAAAAACTGAAATACCATGCATTCAAGCTTAACACAGTGTGGGGTGGGACAATTTCTGGCTACCATAATTTCCTTAGGCTCCTATGAAATGCACTTTATTCCAAAAGAATAGACTTTCACTTGCTCATTACCTTAAATATCTACTTATGGTCAATTCTTACAGAGTTTATCCCTGAAAAAAGAAAGTATTACAGTATTATAACTGCTTGCTTGTTTTCCTCCCTTATTCTTAAAGGAACAGATAGCAGTATGAAATCATTATTCCTTTCGGTATACCATACATCAATGGTGAATTCAAATAAAAACATCCTCAGACTTCCAAAAAATTGGCCTTAATCATCATTATAAGTAAAAAAGAAAAGAAGACAAGCAATCTGTTAGGCAGTCCTTACTTACAATTCTCCTACTCCCTCAAAAAGGCATTTTGTGATTTCAATTATATACTTTGGAAGAAAGAAGGTACCACTATCTTCCTATTAGACATAATCTTATGTGACAAAAAGGAATTCCAATAGAAGAGAATTGGAATTCCTGCAACTCAGGGCTGAGTCCTTGGCACTCTTTGAACTTGGATGTTTATACTAAACAGGGTGCAAACCAGGGGTGAAATCCAGCAGGTTCTGACAGGTTCTGGCGAACCGGTAGCAGAAATTTTGAGTAGTTCGGAGAACCAGCAAATACCACCTCTGGCTGGTCCCAGAGTGGGGTGGGAATGGAGATTTTGCGGTATCCTTCCCCTGCCATGCCCATCAAGCCACGCCCATCAAGCCACACCATGCCCACCAATCCATGCCCGGTAGTAAAAAAAATTGAATTTCACCACTGGTGCAAACCCCACACTCACCAGCACTGATGATATTACCTAGTTGGATAATGAAATGTCTGGAAGCAAACAACAAAGCTCAGAAGGCACCATTTTTTTTCTTCACAAAAAAAAAAAATCCTTTCTGAAAGTTGTGTCCTGCTACTTCAACAAAGAGTTGCCTCAGAAAAATTGTCAGGATTCAAAATTCAACAAAGGGAAAAAAATGTGTCTGAAAAGATTTTTCAGGAATAATCTCTCTTCATACAGTATTTAAAGATGGGAGCTGTTTGTACTGCATACAATTATTCCTTAAGTAATCATAATCCTCCCCTCCTCTCCTCAAAATAGGCATGAGACTTTATTGTTACCTACCATAAGTGTTTTTCTGGCCTTCTACTGTCTTTAGTAGCAAGGTATTTTATTTTCTGATAAATGGATCTTGTTAAAGTCAGTCTTTATTCAGTCCCAGAAAAGTTGTTTGGTATAAACATAAGAGTATTTATTACATGTTCAGTTCCTATTGACACAATATTGTTCCATGAAACTTGCTACAGTATAAACCTTATCTTCCACATGAACTTGGAGAAATTGTTCTTCAGTCTACTC
Organism: Ahaetulla prasina; assembly: GCF_028640845.1. NCBI lineage: Eukaryota > Metazoa > Chordata > Lepidosauria > Squamata > Colubridae > Ahaetulla > Ahaetulla prasina. The sequence continues at coordinate 106,275,442 of NC_080539.1, forward strand.
TCATGGTCCTTGTGATCCATGGGAAGGGACCTGTTCTACGACTTCCCTGCTTATTAAAGTATATTTTGTACTCAAGATTTTTTTTTTAAGCCAGTGGAACTGGAGAAAAAAATTAACTTTACTGAATAAAGCACTGTTGTATATAAATTTTGCATTTCAATTACTGATTTCTCATATTTTTTTAATACGTTGTTCATCAGCCAGACTGGCATAGATAATTGAGTTTATAAATTGAATAATGGAGTAAATGAGTTTTATTCTATGGGATGCTTATTTATATAATTTATCCTATGCACCGCAGATGGGGACTGCAGCCAAGAAATTAAAAGACTATTGCTCCTGGGGAGAAAAGCTATGGCAAATCTAGACAGCATACTAAAAAGCAGAGATATCACCCTCCCAACAAAAGTGCGTATAGTCAAGGCTATGGTTTTCCCAGTTGCAATGTATGGCTGTGAAAGTTGGACCATAAGAAAGGCTGAGAGCCAAAGAATTGAGGCCTTTGAACTCTGATGCTGGAGAAGACTCCTGCGAGTCCCTTGGACTGCAAGGCAATCAAACCCATCAGTCCTAAAGGAGATCAACCCTGACTGCTCTTAAGAAGGCCAGATCCTGAAGATGAAACTCAAATACTTTGGCCACCTAATGAGAAGGAAGGACTCACTGGAGAAGAGCCTAATGCTGGGAAAGACTGAGGGCAAAAGAAGAAGGGGATGACAGAGAATGAGGTGGCTGGATGGAGTCACCGAAGCAGTCAGCGTGAGCTTAAATGGACTCCAGAGGATGATAGGAAGGCCTGGAGGAACATTGTCCGTGGGGTCGCGATGGGTTGGACACGACTTTGCAACTAATACTAACAACAAAAATATGTGCCCAACTAGGCATATCTGCAAATCCTCACTTCCACAAAACGAAGGCCAGAATTTATATCTATATTTGCATTCAGCCATAGAACATACACAAATCTTGCTCATGCCTGTTCAGATGTATGAATGGCTAATCAAATGCAGCAGTGACCCCCAACTTTTCTGGCTTTGTGGACCAGCAATGGTGGTGGCAGCAAGGGTAGAGGGAATGGGATGGTTTCATGTGTGCTCCCATTGCTTGAGCAAATGGAGCTTTACACGCTCACGCTTACTCACTGCTTGCGTAGATCAGTTCCTAACAGGCCACGGACTGGTACTAGTCTGCAGACTGGCAGCTGGGGACCCCTGAAACAGTATCTGGGGATATGATGGCAGTATCAAAAACATGACATGAATATTATGTAAGTATTGCACCAACACGATGCAATCATCTTTTATGTTTTCAGGAACATGCAGTCCAGAGGTGGGTTTCAGCAGGTTCTGATCAGTTCTGGAGAACCAGTAGTGGAAATTCTGAGTAGTTCGGAGAACCAGCAAATACCACCTCTGGCTGGTCCCAGAGTGGGGTGGGAATGGAGATTTTACAGTATCCTTCCCTGTCACGCCACCAAGCCACGCCCATCAAGCCACACCATGCCCACCAAGCCATGCCATGCCCACAGAACCAGTAGTAAAAATGAATTTCACCACTGGTGCAAACCCCACACTCACCAGCACTGATGATATTACCTAGTTGGATAATGAAATGTCTGGAAGCAAACAACAAAGCTCAGAAGGCACCATTTTTTTTCTTCACAAAAAAAAAAATCCTTTCTGAAAGTTGTGTCCTGCTACTTCAACAAAGAGTTGCTTCGGAAAAATTGTCAGGATTCAAAATTCAACAAAGGGAAAAAAATGTGTCTGAAAAGATTTTTCAGGAATAATCTCTCTTCATACAGTATTTAAAGATGGGAGCTGTTTGTACTGCATACAATTATTCCTTAAGTAATCATAATCCTCCCCTCCTCTCCTCAAAATAGGCATGAGACTTTATTGTTACCTACCATAAGTGTTTTTCTGGCCTTCTACTGTCTTTAGTAGCAAGGTATTTTATTTTCTGATAAATGGATCTTGTTAAAGTCAGTCTTTATTCAGTCCCAGAAAAGTTGTTTGGTATAAACATAAGAGTATTTATTACATGTTCAGTTCCTATTGACACAATATTGTTCCATGAAACTTGCTACAGTATAAACCTTATCCAAATATTATCTTCCACATGAACTTGGAGAAATTGTTCTTCAGTCTACTCTCATGGTCCTTGTGATCCATGGGAAGGGACCTGTTCTACGACTTCCCTGCTTATTAAAGTATATTTTGTACTCAAGATTTTTTTTTTAAGCCAGTGGAACTGGAGAAAAAAATTAACTTTACTGAATAAAGCACTGTTGTATATAAATTTTGCATTTCAATTACTGATTTCTCATATTTTTTTAATACGTTGTTCATCAGCCAGACTGGCACAGATAATTGAGTTTATAAATTGAATAATGGAGTAAATAAGTTTTATTCTATGGGATGCTTATTTATATAATTTATCCTATGCACCGCAGATGGGGACTGCAGCCAAGAAATTAAAAGACTATTGCTCCTAGGAAGAAAAGCTATGGCAAATCTAGACAGCATACTAAAAAGCAGAGCTATCACCCTCCCAACAAAAGTGAGTATAGTCAAGGCTATGGTTTTCCCAGTTGCAATGTATGGCTGTGAAAGTTGGACCATAAGAAAGGCTGAGAGCCAAAGAATTGAGGCCTTTGAACTCTGATGCTGGAGAAGACTCCTGCGAGTCCCTTGGACTGCAAGGCAATCAAACCCATCAGTCCTAAAGGAGATCAACCCTGACTGCTCTTAAGAAGGCCAGATCCTGAAGATGAAACTCAAATACTTTGGCCACCTAATGAGAAGGAAGGACTCACTGGAGAAGAGCCTAATGCTGGGAAAGACTGAGGGCAAAAGAAGAAGGGGATGACAGAGAATGAGGTGGCTGGATGGAGTCACCGAAGCAGTCAGCGTGAGCTTAAATGGACTCCAGAGGATGATAGGAAGGCCTGGAGGAACATTGTCCGTGGGGTCGCGATGGGTTGGACACGACTTCGCAACTAATACTAACAACAAAAATATGTGCCCAACTAGGCATATCTGCAAATCCTCACTTCCACAAAACGAAGGCCAGAATTTATATCTATATTTGCATTCAGCCATAGAACATACACAAATCTTGCTCATGCCTGTTCAGATGTATGAATGGCTAATCAAATGCAGCAGTGATCCCCAACTTTTCTGGCTTTGTGGACCAGCAATGGTGGTGGCAGCAAGGGTAGAGGGAATGGGATGGTTTCATGTGTGCTCCCATTGCTTGAGCAAATGGAGCTTTATACGCTCACGCTTACTCACTGCTTGCGTAGATCAGTTCCTAACAGGCCACGGACTGGTACTAGTCTGCAGACTGGCAGCTGGGGACCCCTGAAACAGTATCTGGGGATATGATGGCAGTATCAAAAACATGACATGAATATTATGTAAGTATTGCACCAACACGATGCAATCATCTTTTATGTTTTCAGGAACATGCAGTCCAGAGGTGGGTTTCAGCAGGTTCTGATCAGTTCTGGAGAACCAGTAGTTCTGAGTAGTTCGGAGAACCGGTAGTAAAAATTCTGATTGGCCCCACCCCAATCTATTCTCTGCCTCCCAAATCCCAGCTGATTGGGAGGAAATGAGGATTTTACAGTATCCTTCCCCTGGAGTGGGGTGGACGGGAATGGAGATTTTACAGTATCCTTCCCCTGTCACGCCACCAAGCCACGCTCACCAAGCCATGCCATGCCCACAGAACCAGTAGTAAAAAAATTTGAAACCCACCACTGATGCAGTCCACAGTATATTAAAGCTGTAATCCTATAACCACACAACTGAAAGTAAATTCCATTAATCTTAAAAGAACTTCTGAAATGATATGCATAAATGTGTATATTTTCCTCCCAAAAAATTAAGAATATCCATTAAATTATATTCTATTTATTAAATAGAGTGAAAAAAAGTTCAGAAAATGACAATTAAAAAAAACTTTGTATATTACTTATAACTTTTGAAATATACATGCCAATTGGGTTCACTTGCAGTTAATTTGCTCCTGCCTCTGTTACACAACAGAACAAAACAAAACAAAACAAAACCAACAACAACTCAGGCAGAATAAATTAACTCCTGAACACTTTTTATACTGTTGAAATCATTGTAAAACTGTTGGGTTTTTTATCCCATTTGATCTGTTGCTTTGATGCTGCAGACAGGCTTTTATAACAGTATAGACCAGGGGTGTCCAAACTTGGTCCCTTTAAGACTTTTGGACTTCAACTCCCAGAGTCCCTCAGCCAGCAAAGCTGGCTGAGGAACTCTGGGAGTTGAAGTCCAAAAGTCTTAAAGGGACCAAGTTTGGACACCCCTGGATAGACATTTCTATCACATTGAAGAGAATAATAAGGCTGAAAGCTATTTGTCTCTGATATAGGTGGTCCATTAAATGTCCCTGAGATACAAAATGTGGCACAGTTTCTTCCTTGTTCCCATTTTGTTCCAAGTATCTTCTGAAAAATCTTCTAGCGTGTTTACGAAGTCTCTCTTTTTTTGGTACAAAGTTAGATTCTGGCTTTGTCAAAACTTGGCAAATATGTTTTCAGCTGTAAAATATCAGCCACAGGCTGCTTTCCTTCATGATAAAAGCTAAGTCCTGTAAGAAGTTCCACATCTCTAACTCGAGCAACATGGAATCTCATTCTCTCTTCGACCCATAAGGATTCGGGCTTGCCAACCTGTTGGAAGAAAGAAACAAGTATTCTAGTTCATGCTGCAGGTATTTTGAGAGAGCACTTGCGCTTAGACTTATATACTGCTTTACAGTGCTTTACTAAGCAGTTTACAGAGATAGCATATTGCCCCCAACAATCTGGGACCTCGGAAGGATGGAAAGCTGAGTCAACCTTGAGCCTGGTGAGATTGGATCTGCCCAAACTGTTGGCAGCCAGTGATCAGCAGATGTAGGCTGCAGTATTGCATTCTAATCACTGTGCCACTGCGGCTCAATATTTAAAATAGAGATATTTAAAAATTCAATGCTAAATTGATGAATTGCTTTCAAGATGATCTGAGAATGTTCTCCAGAGGTAGAAGGAATGTCGCTGGAAAGGTGAATCTAATAGTCCTTACTTTCACAGCTCATGACTTATTGACCATAAGAGGGCAGCAGAGCTTAGCAAGAGAATTAAGGGTCTGTTCTGTATCATTTCTTTATCTATCATTCTACCTCTTTAAAAAAAATAATAGATAAATGATTCAGGACACCTCCATTTGCCTATATTCCCAGGAACTTATGCAAAGAGAACATGACTTTTGACTCCCTTGTTACTAGAACATAATTAGCTGGGTACTAGAATTTGCCTATTCCTATAATGTATTTCCTAAGCTCTTTTCTGCTGCAGTTAAAAAAACTCAGGTTATTGATCATTATTCATGCCATGTTCCCACTCTCAGGAACGCTCAAATGCAAACAAAGAAACGTAGTCTCCAACGAAGGATTTACCTTCTCCCTGTAGCAATAGGACTACTTCTTATAAGTGTATCAACTATACAGTCCTAAATAAAGCCTTGCTTTCCCATAACAGCGGGAACCAAAAAGTCACAGAATTATAATGTTGAAAGAGGCCATTTTAATTCATTGCTCCAATCCCTGCTCAGGGTGGGAGTCCAAATTAAAGCAGCAGGACAGATGGCTATCCTCCTATTGTTTGAAAACAGTCAGTGGACGGGAGCTCCTCCATTTTTCATGGTAATTTTTTTTATTTATTTATTTACATTTATATCCCGCCCTTTTCCGAAGACTCAGGGCGGCTTACAGTGTATAAGGCAATAGTCTCATTCTATTTGTATATTTACAAAGTCAACTTATTGCCCCCCCAACAATCTGGGTCCTCATTTTACCTACCTTATAAAGGATGGAAGGCTGAGTCAACCTTGGGCCGGGCTTGAACCTGCAGTAATTGCAGGCTACTGTGTTCTAATAACAGGCTCCTTACAGCCTGAGCTATCCACGGTTAAACCAGCAGTCACCAACTGGTGGTCCGTGGACCACTGGTGGTCCACAAGAAAATTTTGGTGGTCCACAGAAAAATGATTTGCATTTTTTTTATTTTGCACTAAATAGTATTTATCTTTTTTTAAAAAATCATATTAGTGGTCCACGGGATTTAAGCTAATGAATTTGGTGGTCCCTGAGGTTCTGTGTGACATGTCCTTAGATGCTTTAAAATCGTTACTACACGCTATGCTATCTACTACCATCATGTACCACTAATTAGTCTTTCTTCCCAGGAATAAACATGCCGGTTTCTTTTAGTCTCATCTATCACATTGCTGATTCATATTCCATTTGTGAACAATTATCATTCCAATATTTTGTTTCAAATACAAGTAGTCCTCAATTTATACGACCACAATTGAGCCCAAAATTTCTGTTGCTAGACAAGACAGTTCTTAAGTGAGTTATGCCCCATTTTATGACATTTCTAGCCACCAACTGTTAACTGAGCATTTACAGTTGCTAAGTTAGAATGTGGGTCTTAAGTGAATTTGGATTCCCCATTGACTTTGCTTGTCAGAAGGTTGCAAAAGGGCCACAGGACCGGCATCCATCATAAACACAGGTAGTCCTCGAGTTATGACCCCAGTTGTGCCCAAAATTTGTGTTGCCAAGTGAAACCTTTGTTAAGTGACTTTGCCCCATTTTTACGACTTTCCTTGCCACGGTTGTTAAGTGAATCATTGCATTTGTTCAGTTAGTAACATGGTTCTTAAGTGAATCCGAATTTCCCATTCACTTTGCTTGTTAGAAGATCTCAAAAGAGGATCACATGACTCCGGGACACTGAAACCGTCATAAATGTAAGTCGGTTGTCAAGCATCTGAATTTTGATCACATGACCATGGGGCTGTTGCAATGGTTGTTAAGTGTGAAAAATGATCGTAAGTAACTTTTTTCACTGCCATTGTAACTGTTGTGTCTTGTCCGCTCTCACAGCAGCCGGGGCCTTCTTATCTGTTCCCGAACACGGAGGAATGTATGCCTCCCGGCCCCAGTCCTGGCTCCATGCCCAGACAAGCTGAAGAGGAGGGGGCACCTCCCGGCCCCAGCCCTGGCTCCATGCCCAAGCAGGCTGCAGAGGAGGGAGCATCCCCCGGCCCCAGCCCTGGCTCCATGCCCAGGCAAACGGAGCAGCTAGACCCCTCCCCCTCCTCCACAGCATGTGAGCCTGAGGAAAGTTTATTTCCAACAGCTGCTGATTGGAGTGACCCTCGCATCAGAAGACTGGATAGGCGGAGGCAACAGAAGGAAGGGAGGGGCAGGCCTTAATGAGCGCTGAGTCATGGAGCCACATCCCATGGCCTATATAAAGGATCTGCTTTCTGGCAGTCTCTGAGTCAGGCAAAGTCAAACTTATCTTGCTGAAGTCACTTTCTGGTCTCCTGCCTGCTCTGAGGACTTTGCTAGGACTTTGGGCAGAGCTGCAGAGGCAAGCCTGATTCGGATTTCCCTGACCCGGCCGTCAGCGGAGGAGTGGGACACGACAGTAACTTTGAACGGTCGCTAAATGAACTGCTGTAAGTTGAGGTCTACCTGTATGAGTCAGTTGCCAAGCATTTGAATTTTGATCACGTGACTGTAGGAATGCTGCAACAGGGTGTGAAAAACAGTCATAAATCTTTTTTTTTCAGTGCCATTGTAATTTTGAATCAGTAGTGGGTTGCCCCCAGTTCGGTCCAGTTCTTGCGAACTGGTAGTAAAACCGGCGAAAGGCTCTGCCCCCCCCCCCATCGTAGACAATCTGCGCATGCGCAGAAGCTTTTGCACATGTGCAGAAGCACGATGTGTGCAAGAGCAAAGCAAGCGCACACGCGCGATCCCATCGTGAACTGGTAGTAAAGGTAAGTAGAACCCACTCCTGCTTTGAATGGTCACTAAATGAGCTGTGGTAAGTACACAGTGGTGGGATTCAAGTCATTTAACAACCGGTTCTCTGCCCTAATGATTTCTTCCAACCACCAGTTCACCAAACTGCTCAGAAAGTTAACAACCGGTTCTCCCGAAGTGGTGCGAACTGGCTGAATCCCATCACTGTCTGTACACCTATTTAATTGCTGAAAAATAAAATCAATTAACTGTGTCACTTCAGTGTAATGATTAAGGCACCAATCTTGTAACTAGGAGATTGTGAGTTCTAGTCCCACCTTAGACAAAGCCAGCTGGGGACCTTGGGCTCTTTCAGTCCTAGGCACTAGACAGTGGCAAACCACTTCCAAACAATTTGCCAACAGAACTTGTCCCAGTAGTTTCCAGAAATCAAGATGGACATGAAGAGAACATCCCACCTACCCACCCCCCCAAAATATTTGCATTGTAGACCAGGATTTGAATTATTTTTCTCCTGTGTTTCTTTTAAATTTGATTTTATTGTTTTCAACTCATTTTTGGGGGCCAAGATCTCTCCAAGATCTAAGATTTTGAATATTTTTTATTTGGCCTAGAGTATTAACTATCCACCCCAATTATCAATTTCATATTTGATATGTATTTATTTTACCCCTATTTCCATGATTGCTACGTACAGCCTGAATATCAAACTTCAAAAAGATCACGACAGAAATCTCTATATGAGATCCATTGGGGGGGAAGGGGATGCAGAATGGTTATCTAAGGGCAAAAAATAATTTTGGTGGTGATATCACAATTATTTATATACTGAATACCTGTAAGACCCCTATGACATAAATGCCCACATCAACCATAATTAGGACTGTGCTAATGTGTTAAAGTTTATGTCTGGGCTAGAAATGAGGCTTTTTATGTTAAAAGCTATGCAAAACATCCTTCCCATTTCAAAACTTTTCCCATATATTCATTTTCATATATTCATATATATATTCATATATTCATTTTCAAGTCTCTGCCCACACATATTATAAAAACTAGATATTTGCACTTTTAAAAATCAGCACCTTTTGTGCATTATGTTTCATATATTAGCAGGTTGAACTCACTGTGCAACTTTCACTGTTCTCTTCTCTGTGAGGTAAAATATAAGATATAACATCAAGGGATTCTTCACATTGCAAAGGCGTCTGGGAAACATTTTTACAACTTGTCAACGTAATGAAGTAGTGAGTGGGAATCAGGACCGCTGAATTAATGGAGTGCCTGAAATTTAATTTTAAAAGGAAAAAAAAGCAACATTTTCTTGTTAGATGTACTGAGCATACTCCATACACCAAAGAAATATACATCTATTTGGTTAAAGCAAAACTATAGCTTTAAAGGATCTGCTATTCCAGTAGCTATAACCCAGGGGTGTCAAACTCATGGTGTCATGTTTTCATCATGTGATGTATTGTGACTTTTTTCCCCTTCACTAAAATAGGGGTGAGCATGGCCAGCGTGTGATGCATCTGGCCCATGGGCCACAAGCTTGACAGCCCTGATATAAACCATCAGGATGTATCAAGCAGAGGTGGGTTTCAGCAGGTTCTAACCAGTTCTGGAGAACCGGTAGCAGAAATTTTGAGTAGTTCGGAGAACCAGTAGTAAAAATTCTGGCTGGCCCTGCCTCCATCTATTCTCTGCCTCCAGAGTCCCAGCTGATCAGGAGGAAATGGGGATTTTGCAGTAACCTTCCCCTGGAGTGGGGTGGGAATGGAGACTTTACAGTATCCTTCCCCTGCCATGCCCACCAAGCCATGCCCACTAAGCCATGCCCACAGAACCAGTAGTAAAAAAATTTGAAACCCACCACTGGTATCAAGCATAGGCTAACTTAGGCCGTCTCCAGGAGAGCTTTCCACCAGGTCCGCCTGGTGCGCCAATTGCGCCCCTTTCTAGACCGGGATGCCTTGTGCACAGTCACTCACGCCCTTGTGACGTCTCGTCTGGACTACTGCAATGCTCTCTACATGGGGCTCCCCTTGAGGGGCATCCGGAGGCTACAGTTAGTCCAGAATGCAGCTGCGCGGGTGATTGAGGGAGCCCCTCGTGGCTCCCGAGTGACACCTATCCTGCGCCGCCCCCTCGCTGTACCTGTGGCCTTCCGGGTGCGCTTCAAGGTGTTGGTGAATGTCTTTAAAGCGCTCCATGGCATAGGGCCGGGATACTTACGGGACCGCCTGCTGCTACCGAATACCTCTCACCGACCCGTGCGCTCTCACAGAGAGGGGCTCCTCAGGGTGCCGTCGGCGCGACAGTGTCGTCTGGCGGCGCCCAGGAAGGGCCTTCTCTGTGGGGCTCCGCCCTCTGGAACGAACTCCCCAGGACTTCGTCAACTTCGGACCTCCAACCTTTCGCGAGCTTAAAACCTACTTATTCATCTGCGCTGGACTGGGTTAGTGTTTTAATGGGTTTTAATGGGTTTTTAGCTCTAAATTTTAATTCTGGCCAATTTTAATAAGTTTTTTAATTGTATTTTAATTTGTATTTATAGTATTGTATTTTTACCTGGCTGTGAACCGCCCTGAGTCCTTCGGGAGAAGGGCGGTATACAAATTTAAATAATAATAAATAAATAAATAATAACTTACACTTGAACCTCCAATGAAGTAATGCAGCCTCTTAGAGGGAGCAGATCTCCCTTGCTAAACCAATTCCACAAGCTATTAGTGAAATTATTTCCAGGTACATTCAAAGAACTGGTTATAAACCTTTAAAACTATATGTAATGAGGTCAGACATTTTTTTTCCTTTCAGTCAGTCTGGGCTTCACAATCTCCAAGCGAATTTATTTTCTCAAATCACACTTTTGAAATTATATTTTATAGAAACAGAAATCATGGGATTCTCCATTCCCTGTTCCAACTTGTAGATATCATTTTAATGATGTGCGAATGATGTTTTCAAAATGTACTTGAAATGCATTTCTCTTTTCTAAATCTTATAATTACTGTATTTTTTGGAGCATAACATAACATAACATAACATAACATCAGAGTTGGAAGGGACCTTGGAGGCCTTCTAGTCCAACCCCCTGCCCAGGCAGGAAACCCTACACCATCTCAGTCAGATGGTTATCCAACATTTTCTTAAAAATTTCCAGTGTTGGAGCATTCACAACTTCTGAAGGCAAGTCGTTCCACTTATTAATTGTTCTAACTGTCAGGAAATTTCTCCTTAGTTCTAAGTTGCTTCTTTCCTTGATCAGTTTCCACCCATTGCTTCTTGTTCTACCCTCAGGTGCTTTGGAGAACAGCCCAACTCCCACTTCTCTGTGGCAGCCCCTGAGATATTGGAACACTGCTATCATGTCTCCCCTAGTCCTTCTTTTTGTTAAACTAGACATACCCAGTTCCTGCAACCGTTCTTCATATGTTTTATCCTCCAGTCCCTAATCATCTTTGTTGCTCTTCTCTGCACTCTTTCTAGAGTCTCAACATCTTTTTTACATCGTGGCGACCAAAACTGGATGCAATATTCCAAGTGTGGCCTTACCAAGGCATTATAAAGTGGTACTAGCACTTCACGTGATCTTGATTCTATCCCTCTGTTTATGCAGCCCAGAACTGTGTTGGCTTTTTTAACAGCTGCTGCACACTGCTGGCTCATATCTAGATGGTTATCCACTAGGACTCCAAGATCCCTCTCACAGGTACTACTATTGAGCAAGGTACCACATATACGGTACTGGTGCATTTTGTTTTTGGCCTAAATGTAGAACCTTACTTTTTCACTGTTGAATTTCATTTTGTTAGATAGCGCCCAATGTTCAAGTCTGTCAAGATCTTTCTGTAACTTGAGCCTATCTTCTGGAGTGTTAGCTATTCCTGCCAGCTTGGTGTCATCTGCAAATTTGATGAGTTCCCCATCTATCCCTCGACCAAGTCATTCATGAAGATGTTGAAGAGTACTGGGCCTAGAACAGAGCCTTGGGGTACTCCACTGCATACTTCCCTCCATGTGGATGTAGTTCCGTTGAGGACTACATGTTGAGTGCGGTTGGTCAGCCAGTTACGAATCCATCTGGTGGTGGTGCTGTCTAACCCACATTTTCTACTTTATCTAGTAGTAGGTTATGGTCTACTTTATCAAATGCTTTACTGAAGTCCAAGTAAATTATATCAACAGCATTCCTCTGGTCTACTAATTTTGTCATTTTGTCAAAGAATGCGATAAGATTAGTCTGGCATGATCTGTTTTGACAAACCCATGTTGGCTTTTGGTTATTACTTTGTTTGCTTCTAGGTGTTCGGTGATTCGTTGCTTGATTATCTTTTCCAGAATCTTCCCGGTATTGAGGTCAGACTGATAGGTCTGTAGTTTCCTGGATCTGTTTTTCCTTTTTGAAGATGGGAACTACATCAGCTCTTTTCCAGTCCTCTGGCAGCTCCCTGTGCTCCAGGATCTTTGAAAGATATAGTTCAGTGGTTCTGAGATCACGTCTGCCAGTTCCTTCAGAACCTTGGGGTGTAATCCATCCGGTCCTGGTGATTTGAACTCGTCTAGGGTAGACAGGTGTTCACTTACCATTTTCTTCCCTATTTTAACTTGTGTTTCTAATCTGTTTTTGTAGTGCTGTTTTGATAGGTTGGATTGTTTTTCCTTTTGTGTAAAGACAGATGCAAAATATGAGTTGAGTAGATCTGCTTTCTCCCTGTTGCTTGTCATCTTCTTGCCACTTTCTCCCAGCAATGGGCCAATTGTTTCCTTGACTTTTTTCTTGTTTTTAACATGTTGGAAGAAGCTTTTATTATTTTTACTTTTGTCGCTAGCCTTTGTTCATTGTGAGCCTTAGCTTTCCTCACTTCATCTTTACAGGCTCGGGCTGTTGCTGATATTCTGCCTTAGTTATTTGCCCCTCTTTCCACTTTTTATATTTGTCCTTTTGTCTTTCAATTTGTCAGATAGTTCTTTATGCATCCATGCTGGTTTCTTTTGTGATCTACTATTTTCTTCTTCATTGGTATTGTGTTAGACTGTGCTTTTATAATCTCACTTTTCAAAATTTCCCAAGCTTCTTGAGTTGTTTTCCCCCTGAGGATTCTCATCCATTGAATCCTTCTCAAGATCTCTCTAAGTTTATTGAAATTAGCTCTCTTAAAGTCCAAGACTCTAGTTTGACTTTGTTCTACTACTTGTATTTGCTTAATGTTGAATTCCAATATTGCGTGGTCACTTGCCCCAAGGTTCCTGTAGCTTCAACACCTTCTATCATTTCATCTCTGTTAGTGAGAATTAAGTCCAATATGGCTGATCCTTGTCGCCTTCTCTATTTTTTGGGAAACAAAGTTGTCTGCTAGGTTTGTTAGGAACCTGTTGGATCTTCCACTTGGTGCAGAGTTTGTTTCCCAGTTGATGTCAGGGTAGTTAAAATCCCCCATTACTACTGTGATGTGCTTCCTACATACCTTAGTTAGCTGACTAGCAAAAAGTTCATCTACTTCCTCTGTTTGGTTGGGTGGCCTATAGTATAGACCTATGGCAATATCGTTTTTCACCCCTTTTATATTGGCCCAAATACATTCAAGATGATTTTCATCATTGTTGTGCTCTATTTCTGTAGAGATGTAGTTATTTCTTATATATAGTGCAACTCCACCTCCTCTTTTATTTGGTCTATTTCTTTTAAATAATTTATATCCCTCTAGCTGTATGTTCCATTTGTCAGTTTCATCCCACCAAGTTTCCGTAATGGCAACAATATCATATCTACCCTCATTTACTTGGATTTCTAATTCACCCTGTTTATTCCTCATACTCTGTGCATTGGTGTATAGACATTTGAGTCCATTTGGATTGATTTTGTGTTTACTGTCTACATAACCTGTGTTGACTGCCCCTACTTTCATGCCACCTGTTGGTTTAGTGCACATGGTATGGCACTCACTGTTAAATGCTTGGTTTTGCTTGATAGCATGGTTGATAGTCTTACCCATACAGACATCTATGTTACATGCACTGATAACCCTTTTAGTTTTCGATTGCTGGGGACAGAAATTTTCTATATCAGTTAATTCTCTGTCCCCACTGTTCAGTTTAAATGTTTATCCAGAAAATCTGTGAATGTATTGCTAAGTAACTCAGTCCCTTTCTTTGATGGATGCAATCCATCTCTTTTGTACAATTTTTCATTGGACCAGTTGCAGACATCATGACTAATAAAACCAAAGCCTTCCCTTTTACACCACTCCTTTAGCCACACATTAAACTCCACTAAGTGGGTTAAGATGTACCTTTTTCCCCCAAAAAAGAGGGTAAAAATCTGGGTGTGTCTTATACTCCAAATGTAGCCCCACCGAGCTTCTCAAACGGAGGTTTCAGAAGCTGAAAGAAGCTTCAGAAAAGAAGCTCCCAAACAGAGCTTCAGAGGCTTTTTTACTGAAGTTCTGTTTTGGAGGCTTTCAGAGGCAGAAAAAAGTTTTTTTCTGAAACAGAGTTTCAGAGGCAGAAAAAAAAAGCAAAAAAAAAAAACAACAAGGCACAGAGCTCACAACCAAGGAACCTGTTGCTAAAATTTATCTCTGGGAACAGCTGATTGGGGGTATTCTGGGAGGCCAATCCACTTGCCAATCAGCTTTTTTCTTATTTTCCTCCCCAAAAACTAAGGTGCGTCTTATACTCCAAAAAATACAGCACTGCTAAAATGATGATGGACATTCTTTATGGAAAAATGGTGTATACTTTTAATACAGCAATGAATAAGATACCTCCACATGATTTGAGGCATTCATACGATAGAAGCAGGATTGCACTGTTGCAATACAAGCTCTACTAGATTCATGGTTATCCGTGAATATCATGATGCACATGTAAAAGGGATACCGAGACACTGAAATGGTGTAGGGTTTCCTGCCAAGGCAGGGGGTTGGACTAGAAGACCTCCAAGGTCCCTTCCAACTCTGTTATTATGCTTCATTATTTGTTTCTCCTTTGATATTCCTCCCCTGCTTCTCCATGGATGCCTGCAATAAGGGCTGCCCACAACACTTAGAATGTTAATGTATGTTCCTTGATACCAACTTGAACCAATACGCTTAGATTATTGTGAACATTGATATGGTTTCACCCACCAGCTTTTAAATACCATATCAATATATCTTTCATACACTTTGAAATAAAATTAAATAGTATTAAAATACTTATTTGAATGTAATTTTCTTTTTAAAAAGAAAATAGTTTACACATGTTAAAATCCATATAGTGCATTGATACATATGAAAGAAGCCACAAAGGGATTGATAGGCTCAGTATAAATGGCTAATTGTCTTACGTCTTCAGGACATACATTCTGTTAAGTCAGAAAAATATATTTTAAAGGAGGTTTGTTCCTGTAAATTAAATTAAAGCAGTTATTTCAATACAAAGTCTCTCACACACAAAAAAGTTAAGAGAGATATCTACCTACCGTCTTATTTTCTCTGGTGTATCATATAGGCCATCGTAGTCGTAATCAAATATAGGACCTGTGATCACATTTACACCATTCCTGGCTGCAGCATATGATGGCAGTAGGACAGCATTAAAATATTCCCAAATCACTGAAAGAATAAGGGAGAATTTTACTAAGAAAATGTCATGATCTGAAGAGAACCAAGCCCATCCGTGGTATTGCTGGTTGAAGGTCTAGTTTTTTGTTATTGTTATTCTATGACCATGGGCTTATTTATTTTATTTATTTATCAAAACAGTATGAATTTCATAACTGTTTCCGAGTATGTTGGAACTACACAGTCCTACCCAATATTTTGCGCTTGGCATACTGGAGATCTAAAGCTTGGCATATGAGCTTCCAAGTACAAGAGATATTTAGGAATGAATTTAACTTTGATACACATATACTTCCAAATATAAAGCAAACAATGATATTTGCTTTGACCATCTTTTTTTATAATTCTTGAATGGGCTGATATTCTTTGCAGGGATGATCTGTAATTTAGAAATTTTCCTACTCTTTTGAAATAGATAATCAGTAGAAAATATTTCTTCCACTACAAACATTTTCCATCATGGTTTTACATAAAGACTATCTTGGCTAGTTTGAGAAACGCCCTTGGAGCCTAGGCAACCAAGAAAGCACAATGTTCAATCTATGGCCATAGGATTATCCATCTCTGCATTAAAGAACTGAAAATAATTCTTGATAAAACTATTTAGAAGTCCCTTTGAGCTCAATGGGCTTACTCCCAAGTAAATAGAAAGATTATTTTAGCCTTCCAATTTTAGAAGTGCCTTGCTTGTATGAGTGCAGAAGCTACATAAAGGAACAGAAGGTCTATTTCTGTTTTGAGTTGTTAAGCCATGGTATGATCATTTGAAGTAGACTGCAGACATACAGAATCAAGAATGCAGACTTTCAGGAAATTGTCACGAAGCTGAAGAATTGTAGTACAATGTAGACCAACAGCACCATCATTCATTGGACATTACTACATGTACATTATTGCAGACACAATCATGAGAGCATAATTTTAGATAATTATATTTTATTAGCTTGCATTTTTCCCATAAAAAGAAGCAAAAGCCCATAATAAATTAGCCTTTACCTTGAAAAGCAGAATACATTGGTGCTATGTTGCTTGAGAGAAATCCTTCATAATAGTTTTTCTTATCTTCTTTAATCAAATCTAGAAACATAAAAATATATAAGCAAACATTTAAAACTGATATCAATGTATATCAAGTGACTGAAAAACCTTTCTAGTTTTTGAATTAAATACATGGTACCAAATATTTAACTCCAAATATGTTCAAGACTCAGACAGACATGTTTGCTTATGTATGTGCTGTATTTATTTTAATGTATAAGCCACCCAATACCTAAACAACTGCAGGCAGCTTAAGATATTATATATTGTAACTAAATATTCTTAAGCCAGTATACCAGTACAAAGGCATTTCCAAGATGGGTGAGCTACATTTCCCAGAATGACCAACTAACATGGCTATTGGCCTGTTGAGTGGACACTATAAATCTTGTAGTCCCAACATATTTAAAGGATACCAAATTGTGCGAAGCGCTGAGTTCACCAAAGAGGCCATTCCAAAATTTCCCAGGAATGTTGATAAGCACACTGAACTCACACAGGAGCAAAAGGCAATTCCTACTTAAAAGTCAACATCAGCTTCAAACAAGAGTATGCCATCTAATTTGGGGGTTGTGTTTATGACAAGAAAACATCCAATTCATCAATTCATCAATAACATCAATATATTTATTCAATGTAGAATAAAAAAAGAAATCAAAATTTAAATATTAAAATAAATGTATACGTTAAGATGGCTGAATTTCCAAAAAGCAAATATGGGAGACTTCAGAATTATTTTTGATATATATAAGCCTTTTTAAATTAGTGGTTTTCAATGTCATCTGGCCACTGTTACACAATATACTATATCAAAGCTCATTCTGTGAGAAATTAAACATTTTAATGTTTATGTACCACTCATAGCTATATACCGGTATTTATTTTAACATTAAAATGCTGGTTTTTTTGTAGTTTGAATTTAAAAGATAAAGGGTGTTTTGTACCTTCTATCTGCCAGTTATAATTCTACAACACTTTTTTCCAAACTTAGTAACATTTTGTATAAATATCAATTAAAGATTATCTAGGTTGGCTTTGGCTTACATCCAGTGGTGGGATTCAAGTAATTTAACAACCAGTTCTCTGCCCTAATGATTTCTTCCAACAACCAGTTTGCCAAACTGCTCAGAAAGTTAACAACCAGTTCTCCTGAAGTGATGCTAACTGGCTGAATCCCACCACTGCTTACATCCAATATTTAATTCTTATATATAAAAGTTCATACATTTTAAGAAACAGAAACAACAAGCTTTATTTTGGCTATTAATTAATGTCTGCCATGGCTCATCTCAAATAAACTAACTAGAATTGTACCAGGTTATTACCTTAACAGGAGACCTATAACCTAAATTAAGGGTATCAAGCTTGCGGCCCATGGGCTGGATGCATCATGCGCTGGCCACACCCACACCCAGTTTAGCGAAGGGGGGGGAGTCACAATACGTCACGTGATGACGTGATGATGCGAGTTTGACACCCCAGAGCTAATTAACTAGTAAAACAATATAAGAGAGGAAATGGAATTACTTGGAGGAAAAAGAAATCCATAGTTAAGCTGAGGGTGCTTTTTGTAAAATGAACAAATCTGACTGCTGTTTAAAGAAATACGATGATCCGTGTAGAAGCAGCTTCTGGTGGCACTTGCAGAAGTGTTCCAGCTATCCTAATTAACAAAACAAAACAAAAGTACCAGTCGCTATGTATATGTATTTTATATAAAGAAGACAAAATATATCCCTTGTATTCATAACATACAATAATACAGCTATATTATGAAAGAGTGTTTTGTTTTAGCTCTATTAAATCTACATAGAATGTACCTCAGACTAAATTTAGAGGCTTGAGGAGAGGATTTCTAAAGACCATTCTATTCACAGGATTTATCATTTTGTAATTCCTTTATATTTTCCCAAATCAAGAGTAGAATGATGTAGCCCCATGTTCAAATTGCTTTGCACATAGGCCTTTACTTAGCAAAAGACTGGGTAGGAATATGCATGTTTTTAGGATGCAATGGGACATGCCAATTGCATAGTCTTTAATGAATTCTATTTCTAATCTATTCAGAGATTCTGTGTGTATGCATATATCGGTATAGGCTACGTTGCTATCTGAATGTGAAGGGGAAAATGGACTTTAGAACTGATATAAGGGGGTTCAGAAAGCATCAGTCAAGAACATCTTAATTAAGCATGTCTTTTGCCAGGATTATCCAGCTTTTTCCTGACCAGGAAAAGATGCAGCTGCTTTTAAAGTGTTCCTAAGATTGCTAGCTGTACAGTCACACATACTTCTAATTATTATACATTAGAAGTATACATTACTCAAGTATCATTATTCAAGTATCCCTGCACAGCATGCATGTTTTCATTCATACATTGAAAAATTATATTTAAAAAGTAGTGATTCAATCCATCTGCCTAGCAATTTAATAACTCTCCCAAAACGAAGTTACAAATTTCTTGTTAAGAAAAGGAACCAGCAAAGAACAGAACAAGATAAACAATGGTCGTGATTTGGCTGGAGGATGATGTGAATTCAGAACAAAAAAAAAAAATTCCACAGTATATCTATGAAGAAGCAACTGGGTTTTGTTGTGGTTCGCCAGCAGCCTGTGGAGCTGGCAACGGAGTTGGACAGCAATAAGCCTGAGGAGGAGCATGGGCCAGTCCTGGAGGCTAGGGAAGGCCCGGATGAGGGCTCTGCATCGGAGGCTGAGGTGGGGCCAGGACCATCGGGGAGTGAGGTGCGGACTCCAGAGCCTCCAGAGACTGACAGTAGCGAGGCAGAGGAACAGGAGGAGCCTGTTCCTAATGCACGCATGAGAACTGCTGCTAGAAGGCAAGAGCAGCTCAAGCAAAGAGGATGACTCGGGAGTAGGGCCAAGAGATAATTGGCCCCTCCCATAAGGCTTAAAGGACCAGCAATGGCATTTGGGCTTTGCCAGAAAATAACATTGATAGCTTCGTCTTCTTCCATTTATTTTTGTATCGGTGTCTTCTGAACTTTTGCCAAGAAAGGCCTTTGGCAGTTTGCCTGATTGGACCAAGGTTGGTGATAGGACTGAGGAATTGTGTTGGGAGGAATTTGCTTTAATTTAGTTGGACTATGCTGAGAATGAAGTAATTCTCAGCTGTTTGAATAGTTTGTTTGTTTTTACACTGACTGAGTTTCCTACTACCTACTGGGGCCTGGGTAACAACAGGTTTTAGTTTCTGGTTCTATGACTCAGAGAGAAGAATGTGCTAAATTCTTATCTTGTATTTTCGCTGCAGAAATATATGCCAACATGTGGTCATAGTTGGTAAAGAGAAAAAGAAAAGAAAAAAAAATCAGGAAAAAAATTCAGCAGGCAGGCTGCATATTTAAACCACTGCTGAAAACATGTACTATTTAAAAATAATTTATCACCATGGTCTTTGTTCCTACTAAAATGAAGCCCACATCTGGCTTGCCACTTTTTTTCCCCTGCTACTCACTGCTTTATGTCTTTTTTCTTCAAGTGAAACCTGAATTACCCACATACTTACATGCTTGTTAACAGAATAGCTACTCCACAAAGGCATCTTGATGTTCTGGCTAAATCCACTGACATAACGATGGTTATGAAGAAGGCAAAACTTCTGCTTCTTTTGGAGTACATGAGGCCTCCCAAATGGCAAGCTGAATTTTTCTATCTTCTTCACTACGGAAGGTAAAAGGGCAAACTAGGTCTGCTATTATATAGTAGCTTCCCAGTCGAGGTATTCTGCTTAAGTTATCCATTTCTAAAAGCAGTTATAATACTTACTTTCTGAAGTAGTAAGGTCTATCTGTGGTTGAATCAGTGGCAAGCCCTTTATGTAAAGGAAAGCAGAAGATGAAGTCATGTTTATGCAGCATCAGACAAAAGAAACAAACATATATATATATATATATATATATATATATATATATATATATATATATATATATATATATATATATATATATATATATATATATATATATATATATATATATAGGTCTTTGGTTGTTGGGTTTTCTCCCGTAAAATTGGAAGTGTCTTGGCGGCGTTTGGCGATGTCTCATTCGTCATCTTCAGGCTTCAACCGTGCTTCTGGGAGCAAAGTGCTCCCAGAAGCACAACCTCAGAAAACAAATATATATATATATATAAAGAAAGATCTATAGTAAATTAAAAAAAATGATTGATAAGTTGACAGAATGATGATAATGAGTTGCTTTGGATAGTAAGATGGAAGGCATATAAATGATATGGATATATATATAAAGATAGATGAGATGAGATGAAAATACACACACACACATACACACACACATACACACACACACAGGAGAATGTGAGTTCTAGTCCTGCCATAGCCATGAAAGCCAGTTGGATATCCTTGCATCAGTCACTCTCTCTCAGCCCAACCCACCTTACAAATTTGTTGTTTTTGTGGGGCCACCTTGAGTTATTTGTAAAAAATAAGATTAGATAGATGATAGATGGATGGATGGATGGATGGATGGATGGATGGATGGATGGATGGATGGATAGATGATAGATGATAGATAGATACGATTGAGATAGATTATTGAGATAGATAGATTAATAGATCAGACAGGAAAACAGACAGACAGAATCTTAAACGAATTGTATCCAAATTTGTCCCTATATACAACCATGAAAACGGGTGGCAGTTTTAATTAAATATCATCAAAAATTCTAATTGCTATCCCTGAAGAGCCATTGTTGTTTCTTTAAGTCCTTACCAAAGATTTACATGAGCAGCCATGGCCATCAGTGGAGGTCCTCTGGCCCACCGAAGGGCATGAAGAGGGGCTGCTTTCTTCTTTGGGATGCTTGGGAATATAACTGGCTCTCTTCAGAAGGTGGTTGAGGCTTCCATGAGTTCCATTGTTAGGGGCTGGTGTTAAATGAAGAAGATCTAAAATAGTTGAGAAAACGGTGTTAAGGATATTAAAGGTATGCTTTACATCACAGTTTAAACAAAATTCTTACAATAAACATGCTATGGACATATTATTATTATTATTATTTATTAAATTTTTATACCGCCCTTCTCCCGAAGGACTCAAGGCGGTTTACAGCCATAATAAGAAACAACAGCAATATACACATAAAACCATAATTTAAAAAACTTATTATACAAATGGCCGAATTAAAACATTTAGAATAAAACCCCAAATTTTAAAATATTAAAACATTAAAACTAATTAAAATCCTATTAAAATCCTATGCCAGTCCTGCGCGAACAAACAAATAGGTCTTCAGACATAGACCGTCACTACTTATCTGTATGCTAAATTTAATAGCAGGTCATGCCAATTATTCCATAAAACTGTAAGTATAAATAAGGCATGCTATTTTTAAAAAATCCTAAGTACAAATATCTGTTATTAAAACATAATTTAAAAATAGACAGGAAGAGTTCAACATATGGATCAAAATTAGAGAGGTATCCCATCTGGGTAGTTTTAAAGAATCAAAAGAGAAATTTTTAAAGGAAAAGAAAGAATTAGATAGGGACCAAATTCTACTTCTAATGTTACTGGAAACTGGTACTGACATCAGAAATAATATTTCAGCTTTTCAATATAATAAACATAAACCAAAGTAAGTACAGGTAGTCCTTGAATTACAACAGTTCGCTTAGTGACCGTTTGAAGTTGTAACGGCCCTGGAAAAAGTGATTTATGATTATTTTTCACATATACATTCGGCCATTATGGCATCCCCATGGTCACATGACTTACATTTACATTCAGATGCTTGACTTAACTGATGTTTATTACAGTTTGCAGTGTCCCAAGGTCATGGGATTACGTTTTGCAATCTTCTGACGAACAAAGTATTGACTTAAGTCAGGGGTGTCCAAACTTGGTCCCTTTAAGACTTGTGGACTTCAACTCCCAGAGTTCCTCAGCCAGCTTTGCTGGCTGAGGGACTCTGGGAGTTGAAGTCCACAAGTCTTAAAGGGACCAAGTTTGGACACCCCTGACTTAAGTGAACCAGGCTCACTTAAAAACCGTATTACTAACTTAACAACTGCAGTGATTCACTTAACAATTGTGGCAAGAAGGGTTGTAAAATGGGGCAAAAGTCACTTAACAAATCTCTCGCTTAGCAATATAAATTTTGGACTCAGTTGTGGTCGTAAGTCGAGGACTACATGTAGTATATTTTTAGATGAATGGTAAATATTTTCTAGAAATGTTTTGCATTGAAGAGGTAAAGGGGGAGCAAGCTAATTTATCATACCACACATTAAATTGTAGATTTCAATATTTTCAAAGGGATCAACTTCTGTTTGAAATTTGAATCCAGGTCCAAATCCAATAAAGAGTGCCTACAACAACAACAAAAAACACATTTATATACTTTGTTTATTCAATTTCTATGGCCAATTAACTCCACCAAATGACTCTGGTTGAAATTGGGATATCCAGTTGGTCTTCAACTGGAAAATTGCTGAATTCCCCAAAACAGTTTATTAAAAACTTGCTTTCAGAAGAAGAGAATGGACAGCTAGCTCCACTCTTAATAGATTCATGCAAATAGAAAAGGAAATCTAGGTGAAAGCAAACTTTGATATAGCATAGCTGGCAGCAGATTTCCACAATAGATTTCCATAATGGTCTATATTCAACTAGAGCTACTTTTATTTCTTTGAACAATTAGAATATGTACCAAATCATACATATTTCTGTGCAAATGTTAATGGAATTGTAGGTTAACTGCTTCCGTTCTCAGTTAGTATTTAGAATACATCTGCTTTGAGACAAATTATAATGAGCTGCAAGCAGTTTCATTCCAAGCAATGAAGTTCATCAACACTTTTGGATTTTTTTTTCTTATTTTCTCCTAAAAACATCTGTGTTTTTTCCCCAACTACCATGAATATTCTACTGCAAAGATTTGAATATTTTCTTTTCAGTAATAAAAAACAGAAAAGTTCTCCCAGCAAAGCTATTTAGCCACTCTTTTTTCCCCAAAATATTATACTTTTACATTTCATCACAGCTGCTCAAAAGATAGCTTCAATTCAAAATGAAGAGGCTTACCATCTGGCTACAAGCTGATTCATTCAGCAACACAATGACTGTTTCTAACTTAAATATAGATTATGAAACTTGCAAATTTGGTATCAGCTACTGAATCACTTTCATCCCACAATATTTCATTGGCAGTTCACAAAAAGGAGCAGGTCTTGCAATTTAAGAGAAAACTCTGTTTTCATTTTATTAAAGTGAGCAGGTACTAATAGTCTTGAGATTTCCACACCCAAATTAGTAAAATTTATTTATTTATTATGAAATTTATTTGCCACTCATCTCATGTCAAACAACTCGGGGCAGCTTGTATCATAAAAAATTAAATTCAACAGATACAAAATAACAAAGCATATAAAAATTATGTAAGTTTTGAGCCCTTCCTGACTCTAAGTCTGAACTTACACCTTTGATGGCTACTAAATTGTCAAGCAATAGTACTGGACTCAAAGAAGGCTATAAGTTTTTTTTTATCCATTTAGTTTTATCTTGCAGTTTGTTATTTTTATACATCCAACACATCTTCTTCCTCCTATTTTCCTCACAACAACAACAACATTGTGAGGTGGGTTGGGCTGAGAGAAAGTGACTGGGCCAAAGTTATCCAACTGGCTTTCAGACTAAGGTGGGAATAGAATTCACAGCCTCTGACTTCCTAGCCTAGCCTGGTACCTTAACCACTAGACTAAACTGGCTCTCTATAATATTCTCTGTTATTTATACAAGGGCCTAAAGAACTTAATTTACTTTTTATACATCAGCAAAGGAAATCAGATTTTTTGAGGGAGGAAAGTCCCTTGAAAGGTTGGAGGAAAGAAGAGGAAAAAGAGTGCGCGGCTTCTTGCTAAGTAACAATCCCATAGGATATTGAAAGAAATAAAAGTAGGTTTGGCCTGAGAGAAAAATCTGAAAATAGAATCCCTGGTCAAAGAACCCAAAAACAGCCCAGGTTCGTTAAAAGATTTGGAATATTGCTATTTACCTGCATGTTTGCAAATACATTGTCTGATCCATGAAATCCACCAGTGCAATATTTGAGCTCAGATGGTATCCTGCAAAACATAGGGATTTCTCCATAACAAATAAGCCTGCCAGGTTCAATTAAAATAAAATCTCTTCTTGGCCTTTCTTTTCCAAATTGAACCTTCTTGACACAATGTAAGCCCATTCTCTTCTTTGGTTGCTCTGATTATAGAATGTTCTTTCTTAGGTCTGTTTACTAGTTTTCTATCCTTGGTGAGATTCCTTCAAGAACCAGTTATTGACCTGTGTTCTTTTCCAAGTGGTTATCTATCAAACCACACATACAGTAGTTCCTAATTGGAAGATTTTGGAGCTTACATAATTGTTTAGCAGGTGCTCTGTCCCACCCTACATATATACCCCCCCCCGCTTGCTACTAGGGAGAACTTTTGTTAAACCACTTCAGTTCCTAAGACTGACACTGCAAATGAAATAAAGATACCTGAAGTCAAACAAGGTAGGACAAAATTTTGTCTGAATTCACAGATGATCACTCAAATAATTTCAGTTAAGTTAAATAACTACTTCTTCATTGTGGTCTCTGTTGTTCACAGATAACAAGCTGAAGGAGAACCCAATTCCCATAAGATAACTAAGAAGAGGACAACTGTTCCAAAAGTTGCAATTCTTAATGAGTAGAAGCCAGTCTGTAATGCTTGATAAAGGTGGAAGGTTGAGACCATCTGCATAATGTCAGCAGGATAATATGTGCCACTGTTACTCTTATGGAATAAAATGCAAGCTAGTAGTGTAAGATAAGGCAGCAACAGAAATAATTTGCTCTCACTTAAATGAAATAAATGGTGGACGTGTGCAATAGCAAAAAAATATTGGATTAGAACAAGAAAGTGGCTTGAGGAGATAATCTAACAGCAAATAGAACTGAACAGAATTATTCTTATTAGGTATACTTACAGGAAATTATGATAAAAAATACAATACATATTATAACTGCAGCCAGAATTGTGTATGTGCAAAACTGGAAGAATAATACTATACCATCAGAGGAAAGTGTGATAAGAAAAGTACTAGAGTGCACTGAGATGGATAGACTTACAAAAGAAAAAAAAGATAAAGGAGAAAAGGATTACTATTTCATATGGAATGAATGGTACAAATGGCTAGAGGATAGGTGCAAAAGCTAAGAAAATACCAAAGAAAGAAGACTTAGGAGTTAGAAAATAGTAATAAATCTGTATAAATATATATGACACAAAATGTATGTTTATAAAATAGTATATTATTATGTTAATATGTATAAAGGATAATGGAACCACATATATAGATATATAGATGTAAGGGGGAAAATGGATATATTTTGGATATAAACCGATACGGAAATGTTGCAAAGAAGAAAATTGTTAAAAACTTTTAAAAGTTTTTAACTGTTCAATAAAAAATTTTTTTTTAAAAAAAATGAAATAAATGGGAATTAAAACAAAAACCAGGAGCTTACCGGGCAAGCTGCCACTGCTGGTCCATATAAAAATGTACAGATTCAATCCGGTTGTTATTGGCATAGTGAAATCGCTTGGGAAGCATCTGCTTCAGGTATGCCTTGAAATGCTGCTCTGGGACCAAACACTGCAATATAGAAATCACAGTAGATGGTCACACCCAACACTATGCAAAATATCTTGCTCTTTTTTCTCCACCTTGTTGTAATCTGCCCTCACAAATCTGCTTTGGACAATACTCAGGGATATATGGAAGTTTAACAGGTAGAGAAATCAGCAGTGATATTCCTCTCCTCTGATTAGAGATAAATATACCTATGTTTACTAAGATTATACTTTCTTTTCTTCCAACAGATGGCCCACAAGGAGCAGATAATATATAAATGACGTTGTTAAAGCACAATTAACTACAAGCAAACGTTTATTAAAATACAAAATGACAGCCATAATAAATAACCAATTTCTCCTTCCACATTAAGCATCCGAAACCTGCTTGCACATCTTGTGTACCTAAATAAACATGCTGGGCCTTTACCTTTTTTAAAATAAAATTTTTATTGAAGAGATTTTTAACAAGATAAAAACAATACAAATATCAGAAAGGAAAGAAAGAAAATTAGGAAGCATCATGAATAACTAAGAATTTTTTTAAAAAAATTATAAGGAATCATACTTCAATTTTTTTGCAGCTGTTTATAAATGAGAGAGGGTTTATATTTTACCCTCTCTTTCTTTTAAGGTTACATCATCTGGGCCTATACTTTTATAGGAAAACATTTTAAGTCAAATGAAGCATAAAAGACAAAGTTCATAGCTTGTTTTAACTTGATTTGATGCCCAAGTTATTATGATCTGAGCTCTTTAGGTACTGCTAATACTGTAACATCCTGAGCAATGGGACAGGAACCTCAAAACTTTTCACTGATTTTTCTCTGAGACTTTCTGTAATGTCATGCAAGAAAACTGAAAACACACCTGGTACTTCCCAAAATCTCATTGAATTGGACATTCTAATTCAAAATGTCACAGCAGAGTGAAAAAAATTGCAGGATTTGAGGATCTTGCCAAATTTTGGACCTGTAATATTTTTAAGGTATTTCTGCAAATGTTATTTTGATTACTGTACTATAGCTATTGTGGAACCCACAGATATTTTTGTATTCAAAAATAATATTCAAAATTATGGCTTTCAATTTCTACGATTTCTAGATTTAAAAATCACACTAAGACAAACCAAATCACATTATCATTTAAAATGGTGAGTCAGAACACAGTCAAAGTATTGTTGTTGTTGTTTTTTTAAAAAAGCATTTCTATCCAGAATTACTTCTTATACCCAAATACTGATTCTTGTTTAATTTTTTTTCTTTCCATCTCAGAAGAAAGAAACATAATGATAGTAATATAATAATATACCAAGGGGATGCAATCTCCATATCTTGCTTGATATCTCTGAAGGGGGAAAGGTATATTAGAACTGAATGAGTTGACTAATTCTATAAATGATGAGAAAAATGCAGCTAATGTAGTTTACTGGGTTGGGCAACTATATTAATCGAATCAATAAACTAAAATAAGAGTCATGACTTGGAGAAGTTGTCAGTACTTACTGTAAGGTTTCTGACAAGGCCTTCATAATCAACTAGAAGAGTTAGATGAGATAATTAGTTACCTATAAGTTAAAAGAAAAATAAAGAACATCCAACTAAGTAGTGGTAGCTGAAATACTACATCACATTTCATCTTGTTTATCAGCTAATTAAAATATTCTTCTCTGCCATAGCCATTAGAAGGAACTCTTTATCATACAGCAGAACACAAGAATGTAACACGTCAGTATCAGAGGTGGGTTTCAGCAGGTTCTGACCAGTTCCAAAGAACCAGTAGCGGAAATTTTGAGCAGTTTGGAGAACTGGTAGTAAAAATTCTGACTGGCCCTGCCCCCATCTATTCTCTGCCTCCCAATTCCTAGCTGATTGGCGGGGAAATGTGGATTTTTGCAGTAACCTTCCCCTGGAGTGGGGTGGGAATGGAGATTTTATAGTATCCTTTTCCTGCCACGCCCACCAAGCCACATCCACAGAACCGGTGGTGAAAATTTTTGAAACCCACCACTGGTCAATATAGAAAATGCTAAAATAGTTTTCTGAAAACTGCCCCATTTTGAATTAATATTCAACATTCATAAGCTCTAAGAGATTTCTGAATGGTCAATGATAAAATAATAACAAGGCAGATAATATTATAACGTGGAATTAAAGGGTAAAACGTTTTTGCTAAGTTTTTGAATTCAGATGGCCTCTTCTAGACTGGTTTGCCTACACATAATGATCTCAGGTCTAGACTTGCACTAGGTAAAAATAAATAAGCTGCATGTTCCAAATTACATAAAAATATATAATTTTCCCAGGTCTCTATATAAAGACAACAAGCAACAACTGTCTTTTTTTTTCTTTAAGATATTATTTCAAAGAATAGGACTGTAGATATATATTGAGAAGATTTCAGAAATCAGTTGATCCCTCAATTCTCTGGAAGACTTCTTCACTGCAAATCCCCAACCTCTATGAAGCTTTGCCTACTGGTAGTAAAGAAATGTGGGAATCTGGTACCTGAACTGAACATTCAAATTCTGCCTTTAAAATTCATTTACGCAGAGTTCAGCTATCAATACACCTCTTATATTGACAAATCATAATTACAAGATTTCTATTTGTTTTGATCCTAAGAGATGTTCAGCGTTACAGTTTTCCCCAGAAGGTCTGTGTCAAAGTTTCCAAACGTTTATATAGTAACACCTTTAGTGTCTCAGTAATTTTTTTACAGCACCATAGGCTCAAAGATCGCCCAAAATTCAGCTTCAGAAATGGATGTCACAAAAATTTTAAACATCGCATGGCATCCCTGTGAATTTGCATCCAAGAGCCACAGTGTGGGGATCACAGGCCATGCCTGCAAGAATACTGATAGAGAGGAGTGTTTAAATTTTTGCCATTGTTATTTAAAAATATAAACATTATGACTTTTTTTTTTCAGGTGCAAATAAAGGGTGAACTCCAGTACCGATCACCTCTGGGAAGAAAGAGAACATATACAGTCCCCCCCCCACAAAAAATATATATGTAGCTAAATTATTTTAAAAGGTCTCCAAATGTCCAGCCTCACTTCTGTCAGTCAGGTTATCAGGGAAAGTTCAATCAGCAAATACAAACATTTAATTTGATCCCACAGCTACATATAGGCCAACATTCAACACACTAAAATAGGGGTCTCCAACCTTGGTCCCTTTAAGACTTATGGACTTCAACTCCCAGAATTCCTCAGCCAGCTTTGCTGGCTGAGGGACTCTGGGAGTTGAAATCCACAAGTCTTAAAGGGACCAAGGTTGGAGATCCCTGCACTAAAACATCAATACAAAACAAGCAAGTAATTCAAATTGGTCTAGTAGTTACATACAAGAGAAATACTCATCTGGAGAGTTTTGGGGTCTTAAGCGAGCTGCAGGGCCAGGTACCACAAACAGGTCTTTAACATTGCCCAGATATGTGTCCAGGTAGGCTGTTTTTTGGCAGTTAGCTTCCTCCATTCCTTGCAAGAAAAATATGAAGACTTATGCTCATTTATAAACATGGATATCTTTTACTACGCACTGAGAAAAAGTAGCTCCCAGGTATAAATGCCAGCAAGAAATTAGCTCTAAGACTTGTATTTTCACTTTCCATATTGTTTCCAACTTCTTTATATGCAAGTCCCAGTGACTGAACAAAAGTTACCTGTTTAGAACCCACTTAAACAAGCAGTCTTTATAAATAATGAACATCCAAGACTCTAGATCAGGGATGGGGAATTATGGCCTTTTTATGACCCTGCATTTATACCATGGGGCTCCAGATATCTGGGAATGTAAGCAATTGGTATTTATGCAATTTTATACCCCGATCGGCAGGCAGTGTGTAACATAGGTAGCCTTAGTCAGAAAATTGAAAACATTCATTTTGTTCCCAACTGACTGGTGCTCACTTTATGGACAACATCCTCTGAAGCTGTACTTCACATATAACTAAAATGAGTCATCTGTATCTCACATTAGCACTTGCATTTGCACTAAATTTGCATTTGGCGCATGGATTCAGTTAAACTATGATTATACTTTCTGTAATCAGTCATCT
Source organism: Ahaetulla prasina (assembly GCF_028640845.1). Taxonomy (NCBI): domain Eukaryota; kingdom Metazoa; phylum Chordata; class Lepidosauria; order Squamata; family Colubridae; genus Ahaetulla; species Ahaetulla prasina. The sequence continues at coordinate 106,305,664 of NC_080539.1, forward strand.
AGATTTATTCGATTTATGCTTATATATATTATTTAATATGTATTTGACAAAATAAATAAATAAATAAAATAAATAGATGTGTTAGAATTAAGTCCAGTAGTGAACTCATGAAAATTTGCTCCTTGAATAATAATAGTTCAAAAGACATTTCAAAAATGTTTTATGCATCCTAAAATCTATATGGTTTAACAAAACTTACCATGGTCAGAAATAAGAATAATATTAATGCAGTTGTGAAGGTTCATTTGCTTAAGACCATCCATCAACAACCCAACCACTTTGTCTACTCTCTCTAATGCAAGAATGACCTGCAAATCAAAAGTGAAGAGAGGCAAGATCAATAAGTTAACCCACATTTCAAAAAATGATGGTTTCCAATAAATATCATGCTGCCAATAGAAACATCTGTCAGCAATATAGACTAGGAATTGCTTTTCCATTAGCCTCCCTTGTTCTTCAATACTTATCAACCTTTAATTCTGCTTGATATAGTTTGAAGAACTCTTTGGAGCAACGTAGCTGACTGATACTTTCCATCAGCAGCAGAAGATCAGTTAGATATCATCAAATCGTTTTTGCACATCCTGACTCAAGTAAAATTAATTTAACAAAGACCGCTATCTAAGATGAGCAATTGCAGCAATGATCATTCATTGACTGCATAGCTGAGCTATGCTGGATTGCTGTTCAGTCACCCCTGTAACTGAATTAAGAAATACAAAGAGTCTTCCATAATAAAACTAAACAAACAAAGCATTGTAGACTACCCAGATATTGTGGAAACTATTCCAAATTTCCAGAAAACTTAACCAAGGAGGAGTATCACAAAAGCAAGAGATAGAGAAGAAACAAGAATGTCTAAAAGTTAGGCCAAGGCTGGTATGGATATCCATCCCTCAAAACAGTTGTTTTTCCAACCCATGTGACAAGAAACAGCTGTTATTATTATTTGTCATTTATTAAATATACATCCCACTTTTCAACCTATACAATGCCCATGGCAGCTTATGGTGATTAAAAATACAAATGAGAAAATATAGGAATAAAAACAATGAAATTAAAATGCAAGTAAAATTAAAATCAATGTCAGTAGAAACAATTCAATTAGCAATTAAAAGTTTGGTGAAAGGGATGTGCTTTGTCATTTTCCTAACTATTAGAAAAGTGATAGCCAAACATTCTCCCTAGCCTGGGGACCACTTAAGAGAATGCCATTCTCATATGCTAGCCCAATTTCTAGCAGCAAGGGACATCTTCAAAAGGGTCATGCTGGCTGATATAAGTAACCAGGCAGGTTCAAAGCAGACGAAAACAATTTTCGTATTTTTATAGAGTAGAAAAAGAAAGGAAGGAAAAAGTTCTCACAGTGATGGACTTCAATAATCTTTTTCTAACCCAGGGATCTAAATATGTAAAAAAAAACAACTGTGTGCTGCTGAACGTTCAACAATTTTTCCCTCCATATTTAGGGATAGGCATTGGCTTTCCCCTATAAAAAATAACTTTTACTTAAATGTTTAAAGTTTGATCCAAGGAATATTAAAGTGATCTCTTTGTAAAGTTCCAGGCTATCATCTAATCCTTTAACCCAATGCACATACATGTAATCCTCTGTTATCTATTTGGGTCACTTACTTTTTTAAACACTTAACTTTTAATCCTGTCAGTGTTAATGTCTTTGGATGTCTGAGTCTAATTGTTTAATAAAATTGTAAATCTGAAATCTTCTTTAATAATTAAGTTTAATGACTTTATCTGTAGTCTCCATTAAATATATTCTGCATCAAGATCTTTCATAGTTGTTTTCAATTTTTATATGTCATCATATTATACCCATAGAGCTGTGCGTTATTTTTATAATATATGAATAATTAAAGGAGTGATTTATTTTAAATAAGGGTGTCAAATTGCCCCTTAATTAGATACTTTTTTAATGTTCTTATCCTTAATCTACTATGGAACTTAATTTAAAGGAAATGCCATTATAACATCCAGTTACTTACTTCACTGCTGATTGGCCCATAACTGTGTCCTGAGGAATCTGGTTCTTCTAAATACAGAGTGTAAAAGTGTGGTCTATATCAAACAGCATTAAAATTTAATATTTTACATATAAATTAAGAGAAGAGTGAAAATATTTAAATTCATAGATTTCATTAGAAACAACTGCATTAATAACAAATCTTGGGATGGTTTATATAAAAATGTATATAATAGTACACGTATAGATAACATATGTGGATAAAGCATGATGACCAGGAGGCTGGGTCCTGAATCAAGCAACCTCTCACTAAATGGCCTTAAGCAAATCATACTCTCCCAAACTCAGCCCACAATTATTACTACTACTACTATTATTACAGTAGTAGTAGTAGTAATAATAATAATAATATCATTAAATTAAAATACAGTATGCATGAGTGTTACAAGGATTTGAAACAGAGGTGGGTTTCAGCAGATTCTGACCAGTTCTGGAGAACCAGTAGTGGAAATTTTAAGTAGTTCAGAGAACCGGTAGTAACAATTCTGACTGGCCCCATCCCCATCTATTCTCTGCCTCCCACTTCCCAGCTGATCGGGAGGAAATGGGAATTTTTGGAGTATCCTTCCCCTGGAATGGGGTGGAACTGGAGATTTTACAGTATCCTTCCTCTGGAGTGGGGTGGGAATGGAAATTTTACAGTATTCTTCCCCTGGAATGGGGTGGAACTGGAGATTTTACAGCATCCTTCCCCTGCCACGCCCACCAAGCCACGCCCACCAAGCAATGCCGCACCCACCAAGCCTTTATAATTTGCTATGTTTTAAATGTTGTTTTAATTGTATATATTTTGTTTTATCGTTGGCTGTACACCGCCCTGAGTCCTTCGGGAGAAGGGCGGTATAAAAATTTAATAAATAATAATAATAATAATAATAAAGCCACACCCACAGAACTGGCAGTGAAAACTTTTGAAACCCACCACTGATTTGAACCCACCACATGCTCATGAAGCGTTCTGAACTGTGCAAATGTTACCAATACTGAAACCTCAATTTAAAGGACTTTAATTCAACAGATTTCAGATTCAATGGATAAAATTTCCACTGCAATTACAGTTGAATTATGACATCATGCTATATGACATTCCGTCCAGGCTAACAGACAAATGGGAATAATAGACACTCCTTTCACCGAACTGAACCTTTAACGTAATACATAATCACTATGTATTATATTACTCCACATTCATACTCTGTTACAATATAGGCTTTTATGAGCCCTTTAAAAAACATTTGAAACAAACTTCACAACATCCACAAGACAAGCCAAATGGTGCCAATTCAACATAGCAGTTACTATTTGCCTTTCAGTTATTTTATACATTGCTGTGAGATGGCAATTTACTTGCCTTTCTTCTTCTGGTAATTGTAGCCATCTAAGAAATGTTATTACTCTTTCTTCAAATGGTATTGATCTAAAGAGAAAATGTCAAAAAAACATAGAGACTTACATATGACATTTGGCTTAAAGCAGCTATCATTGATTTATTAAATCTGGACATAAAGATCCAGCATATTCTAAAAATCCAGAAAATAGGTCATTATAGATCATGATTGGAACATAGGTACTTTGAATCAGAAAAGTTTTATGAATCCCCAAATAAACCCAGACAGTTCATTTGGAGCTACCGCATCTGCCATTGCAAAAATGTGGACGGTCACTAGATGGCAGTAACTCTCTGATCATCTGAATATTGTACCCTGCAGATTTTAGCCAAGAGATTCAGAAAAGAATAAGCCATGGCTGGTTTGAATAAGCCATGGCTGGTTTAAGCCTACCATTCAGAAAAGAATAAGAAGATATTTGCCATAGCTTGGTTAGGTAACTAAGGCTTTCTTTGCCTACTATTTTTGACTAGAAGAAATATTTTCATGCATATCTTTGAAAACTAATTGGATTATTATTAAAATATTCAGAATATTTTAAAGATCAAAATTTTATAAAACAAGTGGGGCTTTTTAATATCTGCTTAGCATTTTCAGAGATGTGCTTGGAAATGCATATTTAGGACAACGAGCACACACATATAATTCTAGACATTCTACAATTATACCAATCCTGTATGAATGCCTGTAGCTTTACAAGCAAATACAATGTTAATTCTGGTGAAACTATTAATGAGATTAAAATAAATTCATAAACCATAAAAAGTATGTCCTTCTTTAATAGAACATCTGGTGGCTTAGCCTCTGGTGGCTCAGCAGACTAAATCTGTCTGTTATTAACACAGCTGCTTGCAATTACTGCAAGTTCAAGTCCCACCAGGCCCAAGGTTGGCTCAGCCTTCCATCCTTTATAAGGCAGGTAAAATGAGGACCCAGATTGTTGGGGGCAATAAAAAGGTTGACTTTGTATATAATATACAAATGGATGAAGACTATTGCTTAACACAGTGTAAGCCGCCCTGAGTCTTCGGAGAAGGGCGGGATATAAATTCAAATTTTTAAAAAAAATCTGGAATCAATAAAAGTTGTCTTTTTTGCTTTTGCTTTTTCTTTAATATGTAAGGAATAAGGTAGATAGACTCAGTTACAGTGGGTGGAATATCAGAAAACCTGAAAATCCAGGTTAGGGACAGATCATGGAGAAAATTTATCTATGTGGTTGAAAATAATCAATTGATCAACACACCATAGCTCCCTTACCACCTGCAAAAGATAATAAAAATGAAAATGATGTGCTAATGACTGAGAGCAAGACTGAAGAATTTATTATGTGCTTAAAATTTACCCACAGATTTTCTTTGAAGCGGGTTTTTAACCTTATCAACCATGTAACCCTAAGTAATCAATAATATTTAAAACAGCAGTGGAAAGGAGGACAGGTTGTACCACAGCATGAGCTTAAAAAAAAAAGGAAAACTATTCCAAAAAAAATCCTGCCACACTTAAAAGATTTAGCTTTTTAGAACTTTTTTCATGATGTTTCTCCATTCACAAATTCTCACCTATTGTATAATTTGTAGAAGTTTGGAAAACTTCCATTGACATCAACATCCGAACCAGGCCAGAAAAAGGAAGCAGCTTTTAGTCCCTGATACATTGCAGTCAGCCAAATCTGTAGAAAAAGATTTTTAAAAACCCTTGTAATTGTGAATTATTTCTGTCGCTTTTGGAACAGTATTCGGAAAATAAATTGCTGCTATAAAATAATTCCATGGATTTTTGCTTGCCAGTTTCCACCCACTCACCCAACCCTTCTATGTTGTAGTCAAAAGGAACACATTTGCCCCTAACCTTATGCCAGTCTTCTCTTATTGAACCTTTCATTGATTGCTTATATGTATAGTGATTTATTTTCCAAGGCTAATCATAAGAAGATGAGAAGCTGTCTATGTTTATGGTGGTGTCTCTGCTGAGTCTTTCACAAGATCTGCTATTCTGTTTCTTCCAAGAAGAGATAGATGCTTTATTTATTTATTTATATAATCTGCAAGAATAACTGAATGTTTCAACTTTCCTCTGAACAAGCCTTTTCTATTCTAGACCGTATTGCATCGAGCACTCTTGATCTTGTATTTACAAAGAGCTGCTTCATTTCGGCTTTGCCTCCTGAAAGCCAGGATTCCCCTTTCAAAAATAAGTGGATGGTGAAATTAATGGAGTTGGCAGACATGGCAAAATTGACTTGCTTTGATTAAAGAAAAGTTTTTATCTAGCTTTGTTTCTACTTGGATTGTTTTTTTAATTGAAATTAAAACAAATGGGATTTTAACTTGGTTTTTGATGGCTGGATATGTTTATGATGACTGAGGTATTGTTTAATATGGTGCACTCTAGTTCAAAGTGTCATTAATTTATATGTTTTTATCTACATGGAAGAAAATTAGACATCACTTTTTTCTAGAGCTTTTTGTAATAGTTGCTGTTTCTTGCACTCCCTATTTTTGGTTGTTGTTGTTGTCGTTACCACTTTCCCAAACTCCTTTTCCCCCCCCCCTTTTTTTTTGTTATTTTATATATTTTTGGAAATTTAATAAAGTTTTGAAAAAAATAAATATTGTACTTTCCTCCTTTCTTTGTTCTGTTTCAAAAGAACACGGAAAGTTCATCCACTATAAATTTAAGATGGCCTCCTTCTATCTGGCCAGAAATCACCAATATATCAGTCAATCCACAGCAGCTTGCAGAATCCTTAATGCCCTTGCCACATTTCTCCATTCCCATCCAATCAGTTTGTCTCCTCTTCTTTCTTCCTATCTACCTTCCATTTTCCAGCTGTCCTACATAATACATCTCACAAACTATTTCTTCTTCTCCCTTTTTTGGCTCATTACTTTGTTCCCCTTTTCTAATGTTTCTCTCCTTTCTTGGTTTTATCTCTATCTCTTTTTCTACTTGAGAGTTGTAAAAGCTTTGAGAAAAAAACAGCAACTGAGAGGCTTTATGAACAAAGTGAAACCATAAATGAGATTTGAGGATAATAACAGCAATCTTGTAATAACAGTACCAAAAACAGCAGCTATACCACACGTTGCAGATATAATGAGGAATAATTGACCACATTTCCATTAATGATCAGGTAGAATTGGAACACATGAAGAAAGCTTGTATAATAAAGCAATCATATATTTTTTCTTTAAGACAGTGGGAACAACATGAAAGAAAAAATAGGCCTTTGTATTAGTAAAAATAACAACTAAAAGACTTTGCCATTTATCTTGGTGTTTAGGACGGAGTTTCTGTTTGCTCTAGGTTATGATGCTGGCCTAAAAACCAGGAGACTGTGAGTTCCAGTCCCATTTTAGGCTAGATGACTTTGAACCAGACACCCTCTCCTAAGACCAGGACAAGGGTTGTTGTGGGGAAAATAGGAGGAAGAAGAAGTATTGTGTGTGTTCTCTTCCTTGAGTTATTTATTAAAAAAATAAAGACAGAATATAGATACAATATTTTTTAAAAAAGTAAAATAAAATTATCATTATTTGTGCAGGTATTCAGTATCCTGGGTCTAAAAATACATCAAAGTACTAGGACAGAATGAACTTAACTGCAAGTGCGTCTTATTACACAAAGACAGTTGAGGAGTAAAAAGCAGGGATAACAAGAAAAGAACAGATGAGATAGCAAGAGAAAAACCTTTCATGTTTCAAAATCTTTCATCAAAACAATCAGCACAAACTAAAAGGAAAACCTGTTTTTTATCTATCAAAACCTTGTTGTTATGCAAATCCATAAAAGAAGGAAAAAGAAAAATACCCACCACCTGAAATTTTCTCAACTTCCCTTACTGGAGATATAATTTAGGGTACCGTGAGACAGCATATTATACATATTTCATCTATTGTATTTATAACTGTATATAAAATGGGTATCGTTCTATGTAATCAATGCAGCCTACACTATAAAATGAATTGCAGCTGTTTTCTCTGATCACATTTATGTTAACATGATTAAACATTGTGATTTGAAATGAATCGGGCTGAATCTAGGCTTGACTAAATGGGGTGCTACTTTCTATGGTTATAACAAATCAAAGCCCAGCAAATGCTTCCCAAGGAGGAAACAGACCATTGTGATTTTCTGATTCCTCTCCATCCCCAAATAAATCAATTCTTTTTTGCTCCAGATATCTTAAACTTTCCATAGCGGCAGCAACAGGACAGGCAGAAATTTGAGAAACAACTCTGCAACTCTCCGCTCCTCTGTAAACAACAAAATACCTTATTCCACCAGACTTGAAATCCTGGGATTAGAAAACTTAGAACTCCGCAGACTCCGACAAGCCCTGTGTTAACACACAGAATCATCTATTGCAATGTCCTTCCTGTTAAAGACTTCTTCAGCTTCAATAGCAATAATACAAGAGCAAACAATAGATTCAAACTTAATGTCAACCGCTTCAATCCTGATTGCAGAAAATATGACTTCAGTAACAGAATTGTTAATGCTTGGAATACACTACCTGACTCTGTGGTCTCTTCCCAAAATCCCAAAAGCTTCAACCAAAAACTATCTACCATTGAGCTCACCCCATTCCTAAGAGGTCTGTAAGGGGCGTACATAAGAGCACAAACGTGCCTACCATTCCTGTCCTATTGTTTCCTGTCAATATATGTTCCTGTATATAATGTTATGACAGAATTTTTAAAAAAAACTTCTTTCTTTCTTCCAGCAGAAGTGAAACTTCATCAAGTGCAGATCACACTTTTTCTCCTCACTTGCTATCTTTATCATTATTATGTTACTATTTCTCTGTGGAACAGGCAGATCACTTTGGTTTTATCTTTAACTTTCTCTTTCTCTCATTTTTCATGTTTCCCATAGTTAGTCCCACGCAGCTCATGTTGCTTCTCCATGCAACAAAATTACACAATGATTTTCTCTTGTAGAACAAAAGGCAGAAGGCTAGCAGAGTGCACTCATGAACACTAATTAGCAGTCATAAAACACAATGAAAACTCCTTAATTTCGTAACACATTGACAGACTAACCATTATCTCAACAGGGAAATTGTGAGCATCCTAGACTAAACTAAATCCAAAAATGTTGTGGAATTCCTGAAAGTTTGGCATTTAGACAAATTAGCAACAAAGGGCATATAGATTACATACCATTAAAAAGAGACAATAACAAGCATTAAAAAAGAAGAAAAGAGGAGAGGAGAGGGGAAGGGAAGGGAAGGGAAGGGAAGGGAAGGGAAGGGAAGAGAAGAGAAGAGAAGAGAAGAGAAGAGAAGAGAAGAGAAGAGAAGAGAAGAGAAGAGAAGAGAAGAGAAGAGAAGAGAAGAGAAGAGAAACAAGATAATATTTAACAATTGGTGGTGAGTTGTCAGTGGGTGGTCAAAGTCTGCCTAATTTTGCAGAAAGTATAACAACATTCAAAGAGATTATATCTGATCCAATAACAGCAATTGCACATAAAAGGAATTGGTGCTTCCTGGGTATTTTATCAAGTGAGCTGTTATGAGATGGATCTATGAATCCTTACAAAAGGTACAATATAGTAGAATGTGAGCCGCATTAAGTATCTTTTGATAGTTGATAACACATTATATTCAGAATTGATACTTACTGGCTGTCCTTGGTACCACTGTGGATTAGACTTCTCAGCATTTTTGAGTGTGAAACTAGCATTTCTCTCTGGATCATACATTTTATTATCCACTAGACCATGGGATTCTGGGTACAGACCCTGGAAATAAGATTTGAATTAATATGCATCAACAATGAAGCAATAATTTGAGACCTCAAGATCCATCAAGTTTATTTCCCTCCAGCTTAGTATTACAATAATGGATTTTAAACATAATTTGCTAAAAGAAATTCTACATTACTATTAATCTTCTCATAGTTCCCTTCACCCAACTCCTTCCACTTATGACTGTATGACTGTAACTTTGTTGCTTGTATCCTTACGATTTGTATTGATATTGTTTCCTGATTGCTTATTGTACCCTATCACTAACAGTAAGTGTTGTACCTTATGAACGTATCTTTTCTTTTATGTACACTGAGAGCATATGCACCGAAGACAAATTCCTTGTGTGTCCAATCACACTTAGCCAATAAAATTTTTTATTCTATTATTCTATTCTATTCTATTCTATTCTATTCTATTCTATTCTATTCTATTCTATTCTATTCTATTCTATTCTATTCTATTCTATTCATCTTCCCTCACAATTTCACAATAACTTGGAAAGTTTCTAGACACTTTTTATTTCATGTGGGACAATTGCAAGGCCCAAAAGAATTTAAAACTTTAAGACTTAATGACAATTTAAAGAGACAAGATTGGGTTTAGAGTGAAAAGAGGCACAAAGAACACGTCAGGCAAACAAAAACTGGGACATGATGGTATCTACACTGGAAACATGGAATTAAGGAGTGGGAGAAAGTTATGGAAGTTACTCCTTGGTTATTTCTCCTAGTGTAATGAAATAGAATTTTTACAACTCTTAGTATGCCTTCGAAGAGAGTATGGAACATGAAAAGCAAGAACTTCAATCTACTCTTACCGTAGCAATGCTGTAATGATTAGGAAATGTTTTTGATGGATATACTGGCCTTAGGCTGCGAGTATATGTCCCACATTTTCCTGTCAAGGAAAAAAAATGCAATTCCGTGTTTATAAATAATGCACTTTTTCGTATCAAATATTCAGAATGATTTAGAATAATACGGCATTTCCCATATGTTTTTTGCAGCAGCAAAAATAAATGTTATTACACTGTTCCAAATGAAATGCAAAATGCCCATCATTCTTACTCTCTTCACATATTTTAGATACTACTGGAAGTTTCAAATAGAGAACTTAGATTGAATTAAAGGGAAAGGTTCCCCCCACATATATGTGCTAGTCATTCCCGACTCTAGGGTATGGTGCTCATCTCTGTTTCAAAGCCAAAGAGTCAGCGCTGACCGAAGACATCTCCGTGGTCATGTGGCCAGCATAACTAAATGCCAAAGGTGCACAAAATGCTGTTACCTTCCCACCAAAGGTGGTCCCTATTTTTCTATTTCCATTTTTTATAAGCTTTCAAAATGCTAGGTTGGCAGAAACTGGGACAAGTAACGGGAGCTCACTTCTTTTCACTAGGGATTCAAGCCACTGAACTGCCGACTTGCTGATCAACAAGCTCAGCATCTTAGCCATTGAGCCACTGCATCCCTACTAGATTGAATTACTATATCACTAAATTAGAGTTGGAAATATTTATTCTTCTTCTGTGTCAGCCCTCCAAAATAAATAGGTTTCAAATATATTCAAGTGTCTTCTTTCTCTACCATCCCCTTGCTCATACACATCATAATTAATCATTCTTTAAGATTATAAACATTTCCATATCTGGAAATGTAATCATTACATGGTTATAATAGTTTAAAAAAGAATTGCTGAATTCAAGCAGGACTCCAGCAAACTCATTCTTGGGTCTTGAATCACTGCTGCCCATGAAACATCCAAGTCTTATTTGGAGTTTACAAAGGATATGAAGAGTTATGAAAGGGAATACCATTTAATTCTTTTTCCCCTTATTTTTATCTCTGCTTCATGTTACTCAGATACAGTAGGTACTCACTTAATTTGCTAATAACAGGAAGAAGTTTGCCCCAAGTTTGCAAATATTCAGCTCGGAATCCATCCAAAGAAAATAGTAACACTGGCGGTTTTGTAAACCTGAGTTGGAAACAGGACAGTTAAGGTAAGCATCTGATCATTATTTGTTTATTTTCTACATGCTATAAATTAAAGGCCTCTTCCTCCATGTGACCATAAGCATGTGGCAGAAGAAAGGATGAAAGGAGAACCACATCAAAACTCGCTATTCATCTACTCAGCTGTCTTCGGCTTGATGCCCTCTAAAACCTGAACCTCAGCTGCCATAACAATGGGAGCTGCTGGAGCTAAGAACCACATTTTTTTTTATTTTTAAAGTGGGAAAGCTACAGTAATAAAGGCTTTGCCAATCTACCCAACATTCTACCTGAGAGGAAGGAAGGAAGTTTCTTTATGTAAAGCAAATATCTTTCACCAGATCTTCCCCACAAACATGGACAGTGGGGAAAGAAGAAGTTATAACAGCAATTACAGGGATAAAAAATATAATGTGAATTCGTGCACACGCAAATAGGGCTTTATATAGATATGTACATGGAGGTAAATCAGGCAAATGGAGGTAAATTTACCTCAGGCATGGAGGTAAATCTTGCTTAACAATAGCAATTGGGACTGGAATTTCCATCACTAAGCAACATGGTCACAAAGTGTGACTGCACTATTTAGTCGCAGCAATTTTGGCACTTCCGGTTGCCATTATTAAGCAAATCACATGGCATTGTCAAGCATGATATCATCACATGGTCACCGTTTGCAACACCCTGCCGATTTTCCCATTGTCTTTGCTTTTGGGAAGCTGGCAATGAAAGTAGCAAAGAGCAATCATGTGATCACAGGCCGCTGCGATGTCACAACTGTGAGCTGGTTGCCAAGTGCCTGGACTGCAATCATGCGAGTGTCATGATGCTGAACTTTTGAGGACTATTTATATGTACCACTTTATATGTACCACTTATTTATATGTACCACTTGTTCAGCACCATCATAAGTTCAAACAATTGGAAGACCACCAGTGACAGGAATAAATTCATTTTTTTTAAAAAAAAAACTTTTTTTTTAAAGATTTAGTTTTGGGATGAACTATTTTTCATCAAGGTTCTTGCAAGAGACGTTTTGATATCACATCCTCTCTCCACTGATTTTTAGAAAGTTGCAAAATCCATCTTAAATTCCCTTACCCTTCTGGACACTGGTTTTTACTGATGTCTTCGCATTTCTCTTCAAGCCAACTTGTCTTTCCTTGTTTGTTTTTTAAAAAAGAAATTTATTAAACTTATTTGATATTTTATTAATTGCATAGTTAGGAAAATATTACGATTATTTTATTTCTTAACCTCCTGCTAATTTCACATATATCATGAGATTTCCAAGCCTTTTTTAATCACAACCCAAGCGGGCATTGCAGTTCTAAAGTTATTCTTGGATCTCAGCTTTGACATCACTATAGTTACAGATGACATCTACAATAGAAAGTTCATTAGGTGTAGCCATTTGTATTTTCATTTTTTTAAAAAGAAAAAACTATAATATTTAAAATGTTTATCTCAAATTGGTGGTCTCTATTGCTTGTTAGTGCAGAAAAGCTACACAGGTGCAGTCTTTAGAATTTACTCCATCCACCGACCAGTAGGGAGATCCAGCCAGTTCGCACCACTTCAGGAGAACCGGTTGATAATTTTCTGAGCAGTTTAAGAGGTCCGTAAGGGGCGTGCATAAGAGCACAAGAGTGCCTACCGTTCCTGTCCTAATGTTCCCTTTAATTGAATCCAATTTGTATGGTTATTTTCATGCTTGTGCTTATATATACTGTTGTGACAAAAATAAATAAATAAATAAAATAAATAAAATAAATAAATAAAACTAACTGGAGAATGAGATACAAGGGAGCAAACATGAGAGGAGAAAGGACTCGGCTCCCATTTCCTAAATTCCACATCTGATGCTCCCATTCAAATGCTTCTTCTTCCTCCTCCTCCGCTAGGAAAGAACGGGGGCATGGCTGACTTACAGTGAAGCTTGCCAGTTCTTAGAAATGAAGGTCAAGACTGTGAAAATGATTTAAACAATTCCCTTGATTAAAGGAGTTTTGGACTGAAGATTTAGGATAATTTCTGGACTTGGAGTGAATGGCAAATGGCAAATTGATATCCCACAGAGAATGCAGACGTCCTTGAGAAGCACCCACCATTTCTGAGGGCAAGTTGTTCCACTGGTTAATTGTTCTCAGTGTTAGGAAGTTTCTCCTTAATTCCTGGTTGCTTCTCTCCTTGATTAGTTTTCACCCATTGTTTCTTGTCCTGCCCTTTGGTGCTTTGGAAAATAAGTTGACCCCCCCTCCTTTTTGTGGCAGCCCCTCAAACACTGGAATACTGCTATCATGTCCCCCTAGTCCTTCTTTTCTCTAGACTAGCCAAACCCAAATTCTGCAACCGTCAGAGGACAAACAGAAGCAATATGCTCCGTCCCATATTTAGTTAGACCAGGTTGCCCTGATTAAAAAACACTTCATCACAGGACAAGCTTACTATGTATGAACTATCAGAGCAGAAGCTTACTATATATGGAGTCAGCAATAAAACATTATCCTTTAGCTTAAAAACCAAATGCTTGCTATGACACATAAAATAAGATCCCAGTTAACTCAGTTCCTACTGAAATCAGCCAGTTTTTGTAACCAACTTATCCCAATAATTTCAATAGAGTCTGAATAGACCCTGGCCTGTGCTTTCTTTAGAAAAAAATGTTTAAAGCAGTCTTTTAAATCAGGGGTCTCCAACCTTGGTCCCTTTAAGACTTGTGGACTTCAACTGGTAGTTGAAGTCCACAAGTCTTAAAGGGACCAAGGTTGGAGACCCCTGTTTTAAATCATAGCTCTTGACGTAGAAACAAACTCAAAATCTTTGAAAAAGTAGAATAAACAGTCCAGTGCACCACTGCTATTGGAAGAAAGAAGCAAACAGGGAGTTTTACCTTGGCAAACAGAGTCGTAATTGACACAACAATTATTATTTTTCACACAATCATCCGAGCAGGAACAATGATATTCTGGCCGGTTCTTCTCACCACATCTAAATTTGGTGCAGGTCCATGTCTGAACTGTAACAGAGAGATAATATTTGAAATTGAACATGTCTGGGCTGGACATGGAATTGCACATCAAATTATTACAAGGCTACAAACAAAAAAGGAAAGTTTTCTTTTTGTACTTTCTGAAATAATGAGCAAGAATCGCATGGGTAAAGCCACCAGTCTGGGAGAAAACCTAATGCCATCATTTAAGTTATCCAACCAATTTAAATTCCCAATATTCCTACTAATGTATTTCTTCTACTTCCTAATCCATGCACTCTCTCAATATTTTAAGCATTGAGTAGAGACCCGGACACAGTGAAAGGGACGTGGTGGCTTAGTGGCTAAGACACTGAGCTTGTTGATCAGAAGGTTGGCAGTTCAGTGGCTCAAATCCCTAGCACCGCATAACAGGGTGAGCTCCCGTTACTTGTCCCAGCTTCTGCCAACCTAGCAGTTCGAAAGCACATAAAAAATGCAAGTAGAAAAATAGGGACCACTTTGTGGAAAGGTAACAATGCTCCATGTGTCTTCGGCGTTTAGTCATGCTGGCCACATGACCACGGAGATGTCTTCGGACAGCGCTGGCTCTTCAGCTTAGAAACTGAGATGAGCACCACCCCTAGAGCCAGAAACAACTAGCACAGATTTGTGGGGGAACCTTTACCTTTAGAGACCTGGAATTCATAGGTTCTAAACATCTAAAACAGACCTTTGAATCATTTTGGACTGATCAATGCATTTGGAATCTGGAAAGCATATCACTGTCACTGTCACAAAATGGTTTGCCATGGGTCAGAAGTCCTCTCTTCAAAAAATAATGGCCATAGTGGGTATGGCCAGCCATGAAATACTGAATTTACCAGAAGAGAAACTGGTGAGAAAGGTCCATTTCTCCCCCTACAATGCTCATCTTCATTCTGACCTCTTCTAGGAATATAAAAATCAGGCAAAATATGATTAAATATATTAATTCAATTTGATTTTCCATCAGTTCTGACTGAATTTATTCAACTGAAACATATGGAAATATACACAATTGAAACAGATAGAAATAATGATTGAAATAATGATTGAAATCCAGAAGCGCAACTCTTTGAAACACTCAGCTGGAATTAAATGAAAATAAATAAAAATAAAATAAAATGCTTACCAGGTTCTGTACAAGCTTCCTGAAAATCTAAACAGCAGTTTCCAAGTTCAACACATTCCTTGTCGCAGCGGCAGGTTCCAAATGTTCTTTCATAGCAACGACCCTTGCAGGTTTTCACTGAAATTTTTAATATTTACTCAATGTTACAGATTGAACACAATATTCTATTTCAGGATGGTTTAGCAGTCACGTGCATGAAAGTATGGATTGCCCTTTTAGTAATTCCCCTTTTTGTTAACCCCCTAACCAAAAAAATAGGCATTCTCAGTCTAAAAGAATATAAAGGCTATTGAATCTGTCTATGAATATAGATGTGGAAGTAACATTGGAGGCATGCACATTGTCTAAATTTCATCATCAACAAATAGACCAGGTGCTTAGATCTGGCTCTCAGGGCTGTCCTGGAAACAGCGAAGGACTGGCATGGTGCCTCTGCCAGCAAAAACAGGCTCCCGAGCTCTGTTTTTACTGACAGAGGGTTGCAGGAGGCTGCTGCAGACAAAAACAGAGCTCGGGAGCCTGTTTTTGCTGGCAGAGCACTCAGGCCACCACAGGCACCACCGACACAAGTGACATTGAGCTGGCCATGCCCACCTTGGCTTCCCGAGGTCAATCACAAGTCTGATGCGGCCTTCAATGAAATCTAGTTTGACACCTCTGATATAGACCTATTATATCTAAACTTGCCTATTCGCCCCAAAAGGATTAATTGAAGCCTCGTCTTGATTGGTTTGAATATAGCTTCATTTATTCGTTCTTTCTGAATTGTGGGAGGAGGAGGAGGCTTAAACTTAAAATAAATTTTGCGAGATTAAAAAAACAAAGAGAGAAAAGTATTTCCATGGAAAACTTTGATGCTGGCTTAGCAATAGCTCTTCCTTGACCCCATTCAAGACTGGGTATATTTAGTCATATGTGCAAAATAATGTCATGTACCTAGCTTCGGTGCTGTGGGATTTATTTCAAGGAAGTGTACATAAAAATGTAATTGAAGGTTGTGGTCCTAACATACTTACCAGTAACTTGCATGAGATCTAAATCTCATTTGATTAATTAACTAAGGCTCTTGTTAATTAAATGGTAGTTCAGATAAAAATATTGCTAACAGCATTCATAATTTGTATTGTACTGAGTTCCTAATGGAAAAGTTTTGACAAGTAGGCACATTCGTGTTAAATCAGAGGAAGTCCAGTGAAAAATTCAATGGCCTAAATTACTTTGTTCATGGGTTTTCCTTATATATAAATTCTTGTTTTTATGTAGGTGTTTTAGGAAGTAGGATGTACCCAGTGGTGGGATTCAGCCAGTTCGCACCACTTCGGGAGAACCGGTTGTTAACTTTCTGAGCAGTTTGGTGAACTGGTTGTTGGAAGAAATCATTAGGGCAGAGAACCGGTTGTTAAATTACTTGAATCCCACCACTGGATGTACCTTAATCTGGATCTGGTTCAGCTGACAAGCCATATGTACAGAAGACTGGTGTGGAATGCTATAAATGTAAGCTTTGGGGATGTGGAGATATTTTTAAAGCTCATATATTTATTCTATTAGCATTTTTACTACTTACCATCTCTTGTACAGCTAGGTTTCAGTCCAAATATACATCCTAAGATAATTGTAAGCACAATGACACATAATACCTAGAACAGAAAAGAAAGTTTTGTCAAGAAAGAAAATCTACTGCATTAATAACTCGATAAAGCAATGGGTTGATTGGCTGGTAAAAAGATAGCACATTTTTTAAAAGTAAAGTCAACATAACACACATAAGTTTACCAAATGTTTATCGCTACAGCTCTTGGATTTCAGTGGTGAAATCCAAATTGTTTTACTACCGGTTTTGTGGGCGTGGCTTGGTGGGCGTGGCGTGGCAAGGGAAGAATATTTCAAAATCTCCATTCCCTCCCTACTCCTGGGGGAAGGATATTGCAAAAACTCCATTCCCACCCCACTCTGGGACCAGCCAGAGGTGGTGTTTGCCAGTTCTCTGGACTGCTCAAAATTTCCACTACCGGTTCTCCAGAACCTGTCAGAACCTGCTGGATTTCACCCCTGGTAGTGCCAATGAAGTATAGTATAGTATAGTATAGAGACTGTCTATCAAACAAGAATTTGCACAGTAATATATTTCACAGTTATTTGTTTGATTTTGTTTTAAAGTGTTTTAAAAGTTTTATTTCCTCTTTGTTTTACTTTCAGTAATTCAGAAAGAAATTATAAAGAAAAAAAATAACCATTATTTTGGTTATTGGTTATAATCAGCATATTCTAATAATCTTTTTTCTCATCCTACTATTTTCTAAAAATTTTCAACTGTAACTTTATTGTTTCCAAAGGTGATTAAGAAAATAGAGCATTTGGTTGAACTAAATGTTTTATAAAAGGCTGCACATTATAAATTGTGAGATGTTTCTTGTGTTGCTGTTCTGTTCATGAATAAACCACAAGACTTCCATCATGTATTTATTTCCTGAACAAGCAGCTGTCCAGACTGCAGGTGGATGATCTCTCAGTCTCTCTTTTATTTGAAAAAGTTTCTCCAGACAAAAACGATCATTGGCTGCTATTCACTATTGCAGCATTGTCTATACTTCTTTGGAAACATCTACTCTGCTACAGAATCTCACTAGAAGCCCAACTGTATTGGGCTTCCATAAAGGAAGGCCAATGATGGAGTTCTCCAGTGTAATTAGATCAGCGTTTCTTAACCTTCGCCATTTTAAAATGTGAGGGCTTGCTTCTAGAATTGTGCAGTCATCATGCTGGCTATGGAATTCTATTATTATTATTATTATTATTATTATTATTATTATTATTATTATTATTATTATTATTATTATTATTATTCGAATTTATATACCGCCCTATCTCCCAAAGGACTCAGGGCGGTTTACAGGCATATAAAACATCAATATCAATATACAAATTAAAATAATCCTTAAAAAACTTATTCTAGCGCCCGAATTATTAAAAATAGAAATATAAATATCAAATATAAATATTAAAATCAATTTAAAACCCCTCTAAATTTAAAAATCTAAGCCAGTCCTGCACAGATGAATAAATGTGTCTTGAGCTCGCGACGGAAGGTTCGAAAGTCAGGAAGTTGACGGAGTCCTGGGGAGTTCGCTCCAGAGGGTGGGAGCCCCACAGAGAAGGCCCTTCCCTGGGCGTCGCCAACCGACACTGCCTAGCTGACGGCACCCTGAGGAGTCCTCTCTGTGAGAGCGCACGGGTCGGTGAGAGGTATCTGGTCGCAGTAGGCGGTCCCAGATAACCCGCCCTATGCCATGGAGCGCTTTAAAGGTGGTCACCAAAACCTTGAAGCGCACCCGAAGGCCACAGGTAGCCAGTGCAGCCTCGCAGGATGGGTGTTATCACGGGAGCCACGAGGGCTCCTCTATCACCCGCGCAGCCGCATTCTGAACTAACTGCAGCCTCCGGATGCCCTTCAAGGAAGCCCCATGTAGAGAGCGTTGCAGTAATCCAGGCGAGACGTCACAAGGGCGTGAGTGACCGTGCAAAGGGCCTCCCGGTCCAGAAAGGCGCAACTGGCGCACCAGGCGAACCTGGTAGAACGCTCTCCTGGAGACGGCCGTCAAATGATCTTCTAGAGACAGCCGCTCATCCAGGAGGACGCTGTTGCGCACCCTCTCCATCGGGGCCAATGACTCGCCACCGATGGTCAGCCGCGGATTTAGCTGACTGTACCGGGATGCCGCATCCACAGCCACTCTGTCTTGGAGGGATTGAGCTTGAGCCTGTTTCTCCCCATCCAGACCCGTCGGCCTCCAGGCACCGGGACAGCACTTGATAACCGTTGGGGTGGTCCGTGTGAAAAGTACAGCTGGGTGTCATCCGCGTACAGCTGGTACCTCACACGAACCCACTGATGATCTCACCCAGCGGCTTCATGTAGATGTTGAGCAGAAGGCGAGAGGATCGATCCTCGGCACCCCACAAGTGAGGGGCCTCGGGCCGACCTCTGCCCCTGTCAACACCGACTGCGGCCGGTCGGAGAGATAGGAGGAGAACCACCGATAAACGGTGCCTCCCACTCCCAATCCCTCCAACCGGCGCAGCAGGATACCATGGTCGATGGTATCGAAAGCCGCTGAGAGGTCTAATAGGACCAGGGAATTCTAGGAGTTGAAGTCCACACATAATGGCAAGATTGAGAAACACTGATTTAGAAGGTTGCATGAAGCATAAGGCTGGCCTAGAGAATACTAGAGAATTATACTTCCGAATGGCAGAGGTCAGCCAAACATTTACACTTTGAAATTCTATTTCTAAGCTTTCCTTTCCAAATAATTTCCTTTCCAACTAATTCCCAGAACACTGTCAAATATTTACTAAGTCTGTATTATTATTGTCATCCTTCTTATTACCTATCTCCTCCTACTTATGAGTATAACCTTGTTACTTGTAACTTTACAATTTATATCGCTTTATTTAGTTTCCTAGTATGATTTGATTGCTTATTTAGTATCCTATGACTATCACTAAGTGTTGTATCTTATGATTCTTGATGAATATATATATTTTAAGTATACTGAGAGCTTATGCATCCAAGACAAATTCCTTGTGTGTCCAATCACACTTGGCCAATAAAGAATTCTTTAAAGGAATGATCAAGTCTTTAGAATGATGTCATGTTTGTCCTACAAATGACATCTTTTTTTCTTCAAATACATTTTATTAAATATATCAGTTTAATATAGTTTTTGAATCTGTTTTTTCTTCATATTTTATGTTGAGGAAGACAGATTATCCGGCATTACCTTAAAATAATTTCTAGTATTGCTAAAAGCTATCATTCAAAGCTTACCCTTGAGGGGAAAATAACATGGATTTTGTTATTTGTTAACTAAGATAGTTACTTTGTATTTTAATTTGATTTTTTTTTCTCTGTTTTAAAATGATGTTCAGATTTATTAGCTCTTAACATTCCTAAACTGATAAACAAGCTGGAGACTAACTCCAGATAAGAAAAGTTTGTTAGTACAACTTGGAGTCTGGCTTATCTCTTTTCTGAATGTTAAACAACCCTTTTCCTTACAATTACACCCCTTCTGATGTCAGACCTCATTTAATGAACATGTGTGATATTATGGGATGCAAATATGTAACATGTTTGACTACATGTAACTGATTTCCTATGCAAAGGGGAGGTTACTTTTATTCCGTCCAATCAGCTTTCCTCTTGCATTTTCTTTGTTGTGTTAACTATAAAAAAGAGGGAAATATGCAGCTAGAGGTTCTCTCTTCCTTTTTTTTCATGGAGACCCCGCTTTATCAGGGTACCCTAATAAACTGCTTTTAAATGATCTTCTGACTCAGTTGCTTATTGGGAAGGTAAACTGAGGCAGAACCTAGAGCCAGATTTGGGCTTTCACTCTTCAACTAAAAGAAGAAACAGATTTGGTGTCATTGACTACAAAGAAATTATTCTGAAGGGTGCCAAATATTGACGGGGAATACTACTTTATTTGACTGAATAATAAAGAAGTTGGGGTTTTTTTGTTTTTGTTTTTTTTAGAGGAAGGAAGAATGATACGTCACGGTGGTGCAGTGGTTAGAGTGTAGCACTGCAGGCTACTTCTGCTGACTGACTACTGCCTGCAATTTGGCAGTTCAAATATCACCAGGCTCAAGGTTGACTCAGATGTCCATCCTTCCAGGTGGGTAAAATGAGGACCCAAATTGTTGGGGGCAATACGCTGACTGTTTAAACCGCTTAGAGAGGGCTGTAAAGAACCATAAAACGATATATAAGTCTAAGTGCTATTGCTATAAGTAGAAGAATGAAATCTTCTAAAAAGCATAAGCAGAAAATAAAAATACTGGTTCCTCTCTGGCTTCCCCATGTGGATAGTGTCATATTACAAATGGGTATGTATTGTTTGCCCCAGTGAAAACTCTGGAGGGAATCATTGTGGCTACAAAAGAAACAAATAAATCTTTCCCTGCAGTCAGGAAGTCTTGTGGAAAAGACCTTGTTCCTCTGGAACTGCACTGATTTATCTTCAGTAGCAAACCACAGACAGGCAAGTTCACAGCACCGCAAACCTCAGAACATTACAAAAATATTCTCATGTTTACAGCAAGTTGATCCATGAAGGGCAAATGTTAAATGATATGGCTAACTGTCAAAGAGGGGAAAAATTAGTAGACAAGGTTAAGGCAAATAGCTTGAGGTGGACTATTTCAAAAAAAATAATAATCAAATTTTCTGGGATATGCAATTTAATAAGGGATTGATGACCACAGTTGAGCCCAAATTTTCTGTTGCTAAACAGGGCAGTTGTTATGACTTTTTTGGCCACAGTTCTCAAGCGAACTATCACAGTTGTTAAGTAAATCACCTGATCATTAAGCAAATGTCACTTTCCACACTGTTGTTGATGTTGATGGTGGGAAGCCAGCTGAGAAGGTTACAAATGGTGAGCACATGACCCAAGGAACCTGCAACCACAATAAGTACATGCCAGTTGCCAAGTGCCTGAATATTGATCACATAGCCATGGGGTTGCTGCAATGGTCATAAATGTGAAAAAAAATGGTCACAAGTCACTTTTTTCAGTGCTGTTGCAGGTTTGAACAAATGGTTGTAAACCCAAGGACTACAAGTATTTCTAAAATACGCAGCATGAGAAGCCATTTATAAAAATCCAGTTCTGCAGAAGCTTACAATAAAGAAGCACCAATAATGTTTCTTGCAAACAGTATTTGAATAACCATTTTCAATAGGGATATAGTATTGCAGAAGTTTCTCTGTATTCAGAGATGGAAAAGGGAAATTAAATGGAAATAGTTGGTCCCTGGTTTCCATATATCTCCACAAGTCCAGCATCCTATTGACAAAGACTGTTTATATTTCTGTTTGAGACTGCATATACAACTATAAATTACACAGTTTTCAATTGAAGAGATCCTGGATCCACCTGAGTGCAGGAAAACCTCTCTTAATGCTATTTATTTACTCTAGTTACTTCCAAGATTTCACTGCCAGTCGGTTCTCTCCGGATCGGGCAAACCCGTAGCAGCCGGACTGCGGGAGGCTTCGCCCACCCGCCCGGATGTAATGTGCGAGCAAGGAAGGTAAATGAATCCTACCTCTGTTAGAAGTAAATTATTTTCCACAAAGACTTTTGAGTTGTGATTGTAGCCTACAATAAGCAAATATGAATTTAGTTATATTTGCAAAATACAAAAATTCCGAATGCATCTTTTATTTATAAATCAATACATGTGGATAAGATAAGGATTTCTGGAAAAGAAACTCTCAAAAACTCGATCTGCAGATCTAAAATAGCTTGAAATTAAATTTCATTGATAACTGTGGAATTTTATTCCAGGTAAAAGTGGTGTAAATCAATTATACCACAATTCTGAGTGAAGTTCTTTTTTCTTTTTGCCATCCTCTCGTCTGACTATATTTGTTTCCCTGCCAGGAAGAAAACTGAGGCTGTGATTCCAGCAGCAGGTACTTAAGAGCAGGGAGTGTAGTGGAACATTCTGCTCTTAGTTGTAGTGGCAGATGACAGTTCATCATCAGTAGTACAGGAGTAAGAATCATTTGCAAGTTTCACTGGGTTTTATTATAGAGAGAATGGTGAGAGGCCCCATCCAATCCTTTGCTTTGCACAGCAAACTATCTTGCAACATTCCTGTGGTTGAAAAAGCCTCAGTGGGAAAAGAATGCAAAAAAAAAAAAAACCAGTAACCCAAACATTCACAAAAACTAGATTTAGCCAGGAAATGCTGGAGCCGCATTAAAGAAGAATTACAAAATACAGATATACTTAATTAATTTATAGGCTATCCATCTCGTATACTTGACTCCTGGGCGCTAACCATTAAAATAGAGTAAAAACAATGAAAAATTAAAAATAAGAGAAATGGCATTCTTCTAAAAAACGGCAGAAAACAGCAGTCGACAACATTCATCAACTCAACATGAAAGGCCCACGCATACTGCCAAAGGCTTCAGGCTTGATGGAAATCCCTAGTTTTTAGTGTCTTGCTGTGTCAGTTGACATTAGAGCATTAGACTCGGCTAGGGCAACTGAAACTTTGTAACATAGATACATTTACAAATAAAAAACACATATACAAGATAATTATGCCTCTGAGTTATATTCAAATCCCAGAAACAACCCAGAAATGGTATCTCTCATTTCTATCAGTGAAGTTTAACTGTGCTGCTTTCTGCTGAGGCAGTAAAGACCACAGAAGGAATCAAATTGACACCCAATTAAGCTGCTTTTTTTAAAAAAAAAAAAACAATATTTCTGTCGCTCCCTAGCTATCTCTCATTTTTAGATGAAAACAAATATTTGCAGATCCCTCGCATCCTGGACATAAACTGTTTCAACTCCTACCCTCAAAACGACGCTATAGAGCACTGCACACCAGAACAACTAGACACAAGAACAGTTTTTTCCCGAAGGCCATCACTCTGCTAAACAAATAATTCCCTCAACACTGTCAGACTATTTACTGAATCTGCACTACTATTAATCGTTTCATAGTTCCCATCACCAATCTCTTTCCACTTATGACTGTATGACTATAACGTTACTGGCAATCCTTATGATTTATATTGATATATTGACCATCAATTGTGTTGTAAATGTTGTACCTTGATGAACGTATCTTTTCTTTTATGTAACACTGAGAGCATATGCACCAAGACAAATTCCTTGTGTGTCCAATCACACTTGGCCAATAAAAATTCTATTCTATTCTATTCTATATGAAATAAATAAATAAACTATCTTCCTCAGAATAATCCTTCTTCACTGCTACTTTTCGTGGCAGTGGTTTCTACAGCTTGTCTTGTAATCTATCTGAGTGCTATCTCAGCCTTTTTGGTTCCATTCTTTTTCTCTTCCTCCAAGCTAATGTGGGGAAAAAATGATGAAGGAAAAAGAAGCAGAACATGAGAGTTGAAGTGGAAAAATATCAAGAGTTTTTTTCAACAGCCCCCATGGAGATTTAGGTTAGTATAATGATTCTACATTTCAGAAATCACTCAAACTATCAATAAAATTAGTGAATATTTAGATCCTAATCTTGTTTTTAGATCTTGAACTCTTGTGGCTATTTGTTGATACATAAGAACCTTCCCACCATTTGAATTCATTCAAGACTGTTTCAGTCTTGAACTACATGTCATTATGTTTTTCTTCTGAAGCTTTATATCTTCCCTGAATTATTCTCATTTCTAAAGAATGTCATATAAACAGGATTAAAAATGTACATCAACTAGCTTGGTTCAGATGACATAGTACAGGTATCTATGGTTATAAGCCATACTTATCTTTAGGACAAATCAATGGGTGTGAACATGCCAATGGAACACATGTCTTCTTCCTTTTCCACTACTATCCAAATCTCTTAGAAGGTTGCTTAGTTAACTTGAGGTATGCAGAAAAAAGTCCTGTTTCATGAACCAAAGTAACTGGGCAGATGTGGCCTAAAGAAAGCCTAACATTGCATGGGTTTCATATATTATTGGAATGCACTACCAGATTCTGTGGTCTCATCCCAAAATCCCCAAAACTTTAACCGTAGACTGTCTACTGTTGACCTCACCCCATTCCTATGAGATCTGTAAGGGGTGTGCATAAGAGCACCTACCGTCCCTGTCCTAATGTTCCCTTTAATTGTATTCATTTTATGTATTCAATTCATGCTTATATTATTTAATAAGTACTCGACAAAATAAATAAAATAAAATAAAATAAATTATTGTGATTACTGAATGACTGATAATTTCCACCAACGTCCCCTACATCCCCTATTGTCAGGAAACAACATGAAGCGCTATATATGTTTCAATAATCTTCTATTCAGGTAGTCCTCGACTTTCAAACATTCATTTGGTGACCATTTGAAGTTACAGCGACATCAAAAAAGTCACATGACTGGTTTTGACACAACCGTTGCAGCATCCCCATGATCACCTGATCAAAATTCAGTTGCTTGACAACTAGCATGTATTTGTGTCCTAGAGTCATGTGGTAACTTCTTGTGTCCCTCTGACAAGCAAAGCCAATGGCGAAGCCAGATTCGCATAACAACCGGGTTACTAACTTAACAGCTGAAGTGAGTCACTTAACATCTATGGCAAGAAAGATCACAAAATGAGGCAGAAGTTACTTAACTGTCTTCTTGGCAATGGAAAATTTGGCCTCAATTGTAACCATAAGTAAAAGACTACCTATACTGAACAAGAATGGAGTTTGCAGAAATACATTCAGATGATATGTGGAATGCATACTGTATATATAGACCCAGATGAAGATTTCTGAGCTCAGTACAAAAGTGTATACAACTTAAGTAAATGCACTTAATTAGAGAGTTTCATATGGCTGAAAATTTGTACCAGATCGGCCTATGTGAGCCAATCTTCTAAAGGGAAGATTCTGTGCCACAAATAAGAGCTCTGGGTTTCTTTAGTACTCAATTGTAAAGCAACTTCTATCCTGAGGCAAATTTAAATTGCTCCCAGTAGTCACGCTGTCACTGTTCGAAAGGATATGCTGACATTAGAGAATGAACTCAGGAAAAAAAGGTCATGCAATTGCAAAAGTGAAAAGTGTGTGTGTATGGGGGGGAGGGGAGTTGGAGACTTTAAATCCGATTTTGTTAGGATTGAAGACCATAGACAGAGGTAGGCATTCTAAGCCTGACTCAAATGTAAATTTCCGTGTTCAAAGTTTTAGCTATATTTTCATGGCACTGGAAAGCAAACAGAGAAAAAAATAACTAATATATAGGTATGATCTAGAATGATTGCTGAGATTCTTAAGAAGCAGAGTGTTCTGCTAAAGTTACTAAAGTGTTTTTTTTAAAAAAAATGTTTATATGCTTGCTGCTCTGTCCTGTTCTTGGCAAGGCATTTAACTGAATAAATCAAGTTGCCTATTTCTAAGACTGTCACCTTCTTAAACAGATTTTAAAATCATGTAGTATTTAACCTATTCTAATTTTATGTTTCTTTCCTTCACATAGCCATATTCAGACCCTTTACAAAGATCACAATACCTCATAACATTTCAGTCATTGAATCAAGGACCATAACTGTTCATTACCACAAGAAGGAAACCAATTGAGATAGAGAAATTTTACCATGAACAAACTTTGAGGCCTACTAGAAATGGCTCAGACAGAATGAAACCACAATACAGTACTTGCGGAACAGAAACAGCCAAACCAGCAACAACTCTAATGACATATTGAGAAACTCACAGATGGGAGATAGGAAGTAAAGAGCTTCTTTTAGTTCTTTCTACTATTTTTAATTTCCACATGGGTATTGTTCTCGCTGACAGGGTATAAGCCCTATTCATTAGGTTTACTTCTGCGGTGTAATTACGGGTGTGGTTTTAATTGAGCCAGGCTTAGAACTGGAAAAGCATACAGGACATTTGAGCTGTGGAAGAACGCTACTTGAAAGAAATCAAAATCTCTGCTTGATACCAGTAAGTTTCCTTTCCAAAGTAATCTTCTGAAGACCCCCCAGTCAGATACATTTGGGGAGATTAGCCACTTTATTAGTCAGCAACAGAAGTATTATAACATTTACCCAGCCAAAAGATTTCTTAGTGTGACAAGATCTTAATCACAAAGGCAACCTCCCTGGTTGCTCTCCATTTGGTTTAAGCCTTTTAGACAATAACTGGGGTCAAAGCTTGAGCCTTGTTTGCAAATTTAGAGATTAAGGAAAGCTAAAATGATTTACCACCCCATTCTCCTAATTCTGGGATGATGATACTTTCCCCAATTTTTTTTAAAGCAGAAAGTTAATCTTAAAAGAATATCCTCTAGAACAATATTGACTGTAGCTGGGCTGGGTTTTTTGGCTCAAAAAAGTCAAATGGTAGGTGAGATGGATTTTCCTCCAAGATCCCACATCTTACAAAGAAGATAGGTATGTAGCATAACAAAAATAAAAGTGCTCAACATAAGGGTGAATCAGGAAAGTCCTGCAAAAGGGTGGACATAAGGTATGCAGATTTGAAGTACGACAGGAGAGAGCAAGTACATCTGCAGAATTTAATATTAATTTTCTTAATTCAATTATTTATACGTTCTCTTTATTTCATCCCAAAGGTAGATGGTGATAAATCCACAATACAGTTCATCTTCAGGCTAAAGAAGTTAAAGTAAAGGACATATAGGCAGAATGCATTATTTAATCTGAAGCAGCTATTCTTATAGTACTGAAGTTGTAAAACCAGCGATAGGATAATCCCAATTAAATGTGAATTAGAAAGATGAAAAATTCCAGTTCTTAACTACAAAGTACAAGTACCAAAAGGCAATTAAAGCGCAATAGGCACTGGAAAATATGAGCCTGTTAGAGACAACATCTAGCATGCATTTTTGTTTGTTTTTATGAATTTTAGAAACGGTACCTCTCCCTTTCAGATTTAACTCTGGGTGGTACACAAATAAAATGTTCAAAATTGAACATAAAAAATTAAAATAGAAGCAAAAATAGTAAAATCCAACCATAAAAGGTAATTAAAAGGCAGGGAAGGGGCCTTCAGGGCATGAACAAGACCCACAGGAGCCATATGTTCCTCTTTGAACCACAAATGAACTGGCAAATTCAAGTCTTCAGATATTTTTGAAAGGTCAAGAGAGTAGGGGCCCACCTCACCTTTGGAGAAAGAATATTCCAAATGGCATAACATGTATAGTGTAGACTTCTTCAAGTGATGCCCCACCATTTTCATTGGGAAGTCTAGCTCCAGAGGGCTCCAGAAGAGACTGCTCCATCCAAGATCCACTTGCTTGTCTCAGTAAGGATGTGTTTAAAATAGTTCATGCAATCCTACCATTTGGGGCACTATTCAGGACATGATTAAGGATGGTCTAGAATACTTTGCACCCAGAGAGCAAATAATCGAGTTTAAATGCTACTAACCTAACTAGACCTCTTATGTTTCTGTCACCCACATACAGTAGTTCTTCTGGGGAAGCTGATACCGAAGGAATTGCACTCTGCACATCAATGTTTCTTAACTCTTTTTCTTCCTTCTTTTAAAAATTATGGAGGAAACCCAAAACAATTTGTGTTTGTATGGGTTATATTTACCACATGAACAATTAAAAACGATGCATTCACTGCACTTCTCACAATTGTTTGATGGGATTTTAATACTGTATTATTTTTCAGCATTTGCTAGCAAATGAGGTTCCCCCCCCCCATGGAGCCCTGAGAGAAGTTTCAGGGACCTCCAGATTAACATTATAGTTCACACTCCTTAGGGCTGCACCTTAAGAAACAGTGCCATTCATGTTTAGAAGCCTGTTTCTATGTATTATTTACGGTTACAAATGTTTTAAGAAGAAAACAAGGTATCGAAACCCCATCTGATGAAATCAACCGTTCTGTCAATCAAAAATTGTGGCATTGGTCCCCAGAGATAGAAAACGACTTGTCCAAGGCCCAGAAAACTTTGCAGTCCCTAAAGTCAGAGGTGTCACGCCACAGATCAGCTTTCCGTAACCTGGCCTCTTCCAGACTTGTTACATTACCTGGGAAAGGTTCTACTATAAAGGGAAAGGAATCAAAGGGCACAGCAACAGGAGAGTTGCTTTAAGTCAGAGATCTTCAAACTTGGCAACTTTAAGACTTGTGGACTCCCAGAATTTTTCAGCCAGCTATGCTTTAGATCTCTTTAGACTTAAAGACCTCTGCTTTAAATTTACACATAAACCAGAGTATTGTGATTATCGCTGAGTCCCAACAGCGGTCCAAGGGAATCGGACAGCTTATTTTCTCCCATCCTACCCAAAGATTTGAACCTTCTCCACGCAAAATGTTTCTCCGTGCGCTTTCAGCTCTTTCCTTGCAAAACCCGGATAGCTTTCTGTTGCCAACCAATTGCGCAAAAAAACACAGAATAAATAAACACTCCTTAAGCAAATTCGGTAGATTCCGCATCCTTTTCAACCCCCATCTTTCCCTTCTCTGACCTCAGAGAAGCCCGCAGCCAGCTCATCCTGAAGTGGGTCACTCGGAAGCCGGCTAGACTGGCCCCCTTGGAATCCAAAAGCTTTCCTCCTTTTGGGTCTTCCGAAAGCGCTTACCAGGGAGAGGACTTTGTAAGAGGGGTCCTTGTTTTTCCCTTTGAGCACCCCCGCCGTGGCCGCTTTCTCCGGCTCCTCCGACACCTCCAGAGCCGGCAACATGGGCACCCCGGCTGAACTCGGCGGCTCTGCCCGGTCGGGGAGGAAGCTTTTCCCTTGGCCGTTAGCAGCTCCTTCGCTCGCCATCGCCCCCGCTGCGCCCGACCTCTATTGGACTGGATCCCCGCCTGCTGCAGCCTCGGTTTAATAAGCTGCTGTGATCCCACCTCTTCTGTTTCGGACTTTTGAAGACTCCGGATGCTTTGGTTTCCCGTCTTGGTTCTGCCTCCCCCGCCCACCCCACCTCTCGGGGGAATTTAGTGGGTTCCCATTTGCTTTGGCAGGCGGGCGTCTTCCCCAATGGAGTGGAGGTGGGTGGGAAGAGACAAGCTGTCCCTTTGCAAGCAACCGAATAGATGCGGCATCATTAGCATTACTAGCGTTATTACTAGAATTATTGTAGCATAGTTAGAAGGGAAAATCGACCGACTTGGAATATTAGAGGTTTAGCCGGAAGGTGATTGGGGTTGTTTACGCGCGGGGTTGAAGGTCCAGCATTTCCCCTGCAATATTTTGTGAGTGTGTGTGTGTGTGTGTTTGTGGAGAGGAGAAGAGAAGAGGGGAGGGAAAGTCGGGAGAGCAGCCGCCTTATTTACACAAATTTTCCAGAAAGCAAAGTCATCACTTCATGGTCTAGCTGAAATGAAATCTATGTTCTGGAGGCTCACGAATGCTTAGTAGTAATGGCTCGCTGTCTTGGCAGTTCAAACATGGAATTTAAGCACCCATGCCCTTCATCTTTCTTGCTATAATCTTTTGGCCGGTTGAAGTCAAAAAAATCCTTTGAAATCAGCTGCATGGATAAGGTGAGGCTGTTCTTTAGTTATAGGCAGGCATTGCCCAAGAATAGAATAGAATAGAATAGAATAGAATAGAATAGAATAGAATAGAATAGAATAGAATAGAATAGAATAGAATAGAATTTTTTTGGCCAAGTGTGATTGGACACACAAGGAATTTGTCTTGGTGCATATGCTCTTCAGTGTACATAAAAGAAAAGATACCTTCATCAAGGTACAACACTTACAACACTTAATGATAGTCATAGGGTACAAATTTAACACTTAATGATACAACACTTAATGATACAAATAATACATAGGCTTCAAATAAGCAATCAGGAAACTATCAGTATAAATCGTAAGGATACAAGCAACCAAGTTACAGTCTTAAGTGGAAGGAGATGGATGATAGAAACCATGAAAAGATTAATAGTAGTGCAGACTTAGTAAATAGTTTGACAGCGTTGAGGGAATTATTTGTTTAGCAGAGTGATGGCGTTCGGGGGGGAAAATGTTCTTGTGTGGTTCTGGTGTGCAGTGCTCTATAGGGTCGTTTTGAAGGTAGGAGTTGAAACAGTTTATGTCCAGGATGTGAGCGGTCTATAAATATTTTCACAGCCCTCTTTTTCATTCATGGAGTATACAGGTCCTCAACGGAAGGCAGGTTGGTAGCAATTGTTTTTTCTGCAGTTCCAATTATCCTCTGAAGTCTGTGTCTGTCTTGTTGGGTTGCAGAACCAAGATGGTTTATATGGATTTAAATTTTCCTCTTCTAATTCTATTTACTTATTTGTAGACACAGAGCTGGAATCGTGTTCTGCTACTTCATTGCATTTTACGTATTCTCTCTCCTCCTTTTTCTATATACAGTTGCCTAGCAATTGAACTCCTACAAGCTCAATTGTATCTCAGTCCATTCATGTTGAATTGTAATAATTTTACATTCAACAAGCCAAATTGTTACATTTATTAATTAGAGGCAGTAGTCCACTGCAACCCAAAATACTCTTTGGTTCACATGCACCAGCCCTATAAATACAATCATGGTAAAGGAAGACAAACACCAAACTAACTAATCACATGACAATCTGTAAGGCTGATAGCATCAGTGCATCTCATATAAAGCTCTCTGAAATAACTCAATTTTGAATAGCCTGCAGATAACCATTAAACCAATAGACCTAATATTAGTGTAGGAGCAAATCAAATTTTGTGGGAGGTTCTGCTATGAAAAAAAAAAAAGACTTGTGCAGGTCGGAAATGCTTAATAGCTGCATGACAGAACATCAAGTTATATTAGGGCCAAAGACCAGACTGATAATAACAATATTTTTTTAAAAAAAAATCCTGGATAAAAGCAATGGGAAACCACTTCCATATTGTTTTTAGAAAGATTGTGACTACTTCACTTGTCCATAATCAAATCTTTCCTGAACGTATTTATATTTAAGCTGAGGCAGTGGTGAAATCCAAATTTTTTTACCACCAGTTCTGTGGCTGTGGCTTGGCGGGCAGGCATGGTGGGTATGGCTTGGTGGGCGTGGCAGAGGAATGCAAAATCTCCATTCCCACCCCACTCTGGGGCCAGCCAGAGGTGGTATTTGCCGGTTCTCCGAACTACTCAAAATTTCCACTACTGGTTCTCCAGAACCTGTCAGAATCTGCTGGATTTCACCCCTGAGCTGAGGTCTGAAATATCTTCACTGAAATGCAAGATTTTATTTGTTTATAACCAATAGGGTGAAGATGGATATAGATTTGGTTTCTTCCATAGGCACAAACATTGTTTTAGGCACTTTTATATTTAAAAGCATTAAATTGCACTAAAGAAGTGTCTAATTCTTTATATGTTAGCATTAGATGCACATTGCCATGTTGTACTATGCTTTACTAAATGACATGGAATGGGCCAGTGAAAGCCTATGGAGCATATTTAACAAATCAAGATTTTTCTACTGTACAGAAAAAAATCTCCCTGCACCCCAGTAATATTTGTTGCCCCTCACCGAGTTTTTTTCCCTACAGGAGAGATGTAAATACAGTTTTCCAGAGTATTGGTAGCCTTTTTAAAACGTATTTTTAGTTAACATCCTGTTCACTCTTCCTCTATTTTTAAGTCACCTACAGTGTTATTTTCAGAAATGCATTTTAGTTGAACTTCCTTTCCAAAGGTACTAAAAACAATGAAAGGAGAAAATTTTTGTCTATGGCTGAAACTCTGTGGATTTTTGCAGATATTTCTAATGCCAGACGTTTGAATTGTAGCTAATATGATTTGTATTAGTTTTGGTATGTTGCAAAATGACATTCCTGGATGTCCTGGATGAATATACAGAATATAAAGCTTCTTGAGTTCATACCAGAGTCAATACTGTCCAAAAATGTTCAGCATTCCAAACATACATTAAAGATAACAAAAAAACTTTCATTTTATAAATTGTTAATACTAGTTTACTGATCCTAATGATATTGGCTTTGATGTTTTTACAGACATGGAATCGGGTTTTGCCCGTGTTGACTTATCTGGAAGGAACATCTTTTAAACACTTTTAAACTTGTTACTCCATACATTTATTTTTCTATAAGTAGCACTGAGCAGTTACTGAAAAATTTGCTTGTGATGGGAGCACAGATTTATGTTTCTCTCTCTCTCTCTCTCTCTGTGTGTGTGTGTGGTTAGAGAGAGATAGACAGAGACAGAAAGAGACAGACAGACAGACAGATAGATAGACAGACAAACAGACCCAATTGGAGATGATGAATAACATTAGGAATAGAAGTCGGAAATTTCTTAGTGGACAGTGCAATGATAAAAATGGATACAACAGCATCATGTATGAGATTTTGTAGGGATTTCTGGATTATTATTTTTTTAAAAAGATTTTTGTTTGTTTGTTTCAAAGTGTTTTACTTTTTAAACTTGTTTCACGTTTACATGACAATGTTCATGTGCCAATTGTCAATTTTCAGCCATCTACCAGTGAAATTCGGCAATATGGAGTTTGGTGTGTGTATGTAATAGAATGATGTTGTTGGTGAAGTCTCAGTTGGAATGTTGCAAGTATTTAGGTCACCAAATCCAAAGAAAGAAAAATGGAAGAAAGGAAAACATAAAGTGAGGGCGGATTTTTTAAGGCATGTGAAGAATGCCTTAATGGAAGCTGCATGTTAACAGCTTCTTTTGCCACTGAGTTGTTGGCATTTGTAATATAACTTTAATATTCTTATACTTTATAGGGGGAGGAACTGCAGGGAAAAAAAGATTGACTAGAAAAAAAAGAAGAAATAGGAAAGAAAGGAAGGTACCCTAAATCAGTTTTTGGGTTTGTTTGTTTTTGAAGTAAGCATCTTTCCTGGATGGAACTCTTCTGCATAATTATGTGTAGTGTAATATTTGCAACTTGAAGCAGACTTCCTCAGTCTAGTAGTCTCCAGATAATAAGGGGATTCAAGTTTATGGGACTTGTAGTCCAACACATTTGTTGAATGCTAAGCAGGGAAAACAGAACTGAGAATAATACACAAAGAAATGTTGTTGTTTTTCCAAAGGACCTTTGAGATTATGTGTCGTTGAACTTTTAAAGCATTAATTAATTTTTTTAAGTGTATGTGCACTATGGATTTATTGTTGAAAAGAGGGCTTGATGGGTGAACTTTTGTTGTTTGTGCAAACAATAACATTGGCGGCATAGACGGCAATATACATTCAATAAATAAATAAACATTTCAACTCTACAAAAGGTCTTTGAAGACAAGCACACCCATAAAGGGAATCTGAGGAAATTAAATATGACTATTTAAATTATACTATCCCAGTCCTCCAGCTCTTTCTGATTATAATACTATCCAGCAGGAGGAGAATGATAAAAGATGTTGTGTGGTTTACAGGCTATTATGGATCAATTGCAATACTAGAAAGATAAATATGGAGAATGTAGCAACCTATATTCCAGTTATGTGGCAGAGACAAAAACAAACCTCCGTACTTTCTGTGTTCTTGACCTTTATATAATTATTGTTAATTCTAATGCTTTTCATCTTTTTAGGTTTATGCTTTTATGCCACTGTAAGCTTCTGAGAGTCACTTTGGATAGTGAACATATAGCATATAAATTTAATAAATAAACAAACAAACCTGGCACGCCCTGGATAAAATGGCTGCCCAAGGCAGAACTAGCTGCGGAAGGAGAGAAATGTCCCAGGTATTTCAGCCAAACAGAACTTAGATTGCTGCTAGAATTGAACAGGAGACTGTTCACACCAAAGGACTTACGAAGGCTCAGCTGAAGCTGGAAAACTTGGGTGGGTGTGCATTTGCAATGGGCCAAACAGAAGGCATGGGTCTGCTCAGAGGCAAAGAAACTTCTTTGTTCTTGTTTGATATAAACCAAGATAGAACCAGAATGAATCAATCACCAAATCCAACCAGCATCATGAGATCAAAAGGGGGGGGGGAACTAATACCGTGTAGGTGAAAAGTGAAAGTATAGAGCAGTGATGGCAAAACTTTTCGGTACCAAGTACCGAAAATGGAGCATGCGTGCCTCATCAGGAAGATGAGCTGCCCAGGATGCACACCTGAAAATGAACTTCCGGTTTCAGCCAGCTACTCTTCCGGGTTTCTGGTGCACATGCGCGCACGATGATCACATGCTCATGCAGGAAAACGGAAGACTAGTTCTTCTAGTTTCCAGCACTGCCACATGCAAAAAGGCCAGCTGATCATCGTGCGCAAATGCATGCCAGAAACCTAGAAGAGGAACGAGCAACGCCACGCATACTAGGCAAGATGGCTCCACATGCCATAGGTTCACCATCAGGGGTACAAAGTATGGTTGGCCAACTATTTTGCCAATTATTTGGCTTGCCTGGGCCACATTGAGTGAAGAGAAATTGTCACTCAAGGCTGCATATAAAATATATAATATAGTTAATCTATATAAATCATATAATAATGTTTACAATCTTGTGGTGTCACATTACTAGCTGTCTAGGGCTGCATGCGGCCTGTGAGCCATGAGCTGAACGTGCCTGATATAGTGTCCTCAGTTAAAATGTATTTCGCATCTACGTCTTCTTTCAATATTTAATTGATTTTAGTGATAAACATACTAGGGAAGTAACTTAAATTCAGGAATAATATAAATTTAATATGAAGCTTTCTTTTCATGATCACCAAAGATACTATCCAAAAGTACTAGGATTTTCTAAGATACAGTTGTTTTAATTGAAACCTCTATAAACAGTTGGAAATAGTATCATGAGAAATTTTAATTTTTCCACTGTATTATTGGAAACATTTTTTACAGTGACAGGGTTGGGAAGGTTATGAGTAATAGGGCCTTTAGAAGGCATTAGAATCTAGTGGATGTCATGAAATTAATTCTTATCCTTCTACTAGGTTTGTAAGGTTATCTTTTGAAAGTGTTTGTCTGTTTTCAGATGTGGGTGACTCTCACTTGAAGTCTAAGTTTCTGTGTATCAAGTACACAGTATGTTTCTTGGAAAGTATTTCAAGAATTCATTCTTTCAACTAGATTCTTCAATTATTGACACTGGTGTATCTTTTTAGAGCCAGAGAACCTCCATTTTGCTGGGGAAATTAAAAAAACACCTTCATTTTATTTTTAGATGTCTTCCTTTTGGGCCTCACATCCTTGCCCTCAAATTCCTGAAAGGCTATCTGATAGCCTTATCAAAGAACTTGTACCAGACTAGCAGATAATTCAAGGTTAACTTCCCCATTCCTACTGCAGATAAACTAGCTAGAAAGTTGTGCATACTTATTTATTTATTTATTTATTTATTTATTTATTTATTTATTTATTTATTTATAATTTCATTTGTATACCGCCCTTCTCCTGAAGGACTCAGGGCGGTTCACAGCCAGTTAAAAAGTACAATAAATACAAAATTAAAAACAGACTAAAATTTATATAAATAGTGGCCAAAATATTAAAAACTAACAGTATAAAAAACTGAAACCCCATTTAAAATTACTTATTCAGGCTAGCCCAGCACGATGGAATAAAAAAGTCTTCAGCTCATGGCGGAAGGTCCGGAGGTCGGGGACCTTATCAGCCATAGGAAGAGAAGGACGAGAGTTATAACATTTAGTAATGAACCCATCTTCTGGGAGGGCCATCCTCTTCCAGGGGTGTGAATAGTTAATTTCTTGTTGTCTGTTGCTTGCTAATGATCACCTTCTTTTGTTTTCCCAAAGTGTATACAAGCTAATTTGTGTATTGGGGCTATCAATTTGTGATGTAGTCTGGAGAGCACACCTCTTCGTGTGTGTGGTACCAAGTTGCAATTTCCCAAGTTGTGTGAAAATTGGCTACTTCACACCAGGGAAAAACAAATTCAGCATTGGATCAACTTACAGTTTGGTCAACCCCTTCGCGCGATCTAGAGAGAACCAGCTGAATCTCGCCACTGAGTTGTGGGTACTCCAATATTGGAGATTTTTTTAAGATGAGATTGGACAACCACTTGTCTTAAATGATATAGGGCAGTGATGATTAACCTTTTTGGTGCCGAGTGCCCCAAGTGTGTCCTTGTGCACGTGAATGCACATGTGTGTGCCAGAATCCCCAAAATGCAATGTGAGCTCCCCACACACATGTGTCCCGCCCCCCATTTTAGCTTCCAGGTTGATGCAAGAGGCTTTCCAGGCCCAAAATGGGGGGCAGGAGGGCCTCGTGGGCCCCCCGTGCCCTATTTTGGGCCTGAAAAGCTTACTGTACCAATCTGCACCCTCTTGTGCATGTGCCCTGTCCCTCCGTGCATGCACATGCATGTCCCACGCATCCGCTCCCCCCATGCATGCGTGGCAGAGACCCGAAGACCAGCTGGTCAGCGGGAGGCATGTGCACATATGCAGTGGAGCTGAGTTGGGGCGACGGCTGGCGTGCCTGTAGAGAGGGCTCTATGTGCCACCGGTGGAACGCGTGCCATAGGTTCGCCATCACAGGTATAGGGTTTCCTGCTTGAGCAAGGGGTTGGACTAGAAGGTCCCTTCCAACTCTGTTATTCTGATTACCTTATTGAATCTTTAAAAAAAAAAAAACTTAAATAGCCAAATTCATATATAGCATCAATGCTCTTGACAGATTTCAGATGGCCTCTAAAGCCTGGTTGAGTTTGAAACTCTTACAAAAGGTAAAGATCTCGCAAGATTTCATTATGGGCACACATGCATTTACACTCACCCATGCATTTACACATGAGCACGTAGGCCTGGAATCAGTTTGATGTAGAGATTAGGGCAAGAGGCTAGAAACCAGAAACTGAGTTCAAGTCCTATTTTAGGCACAAAGCCAGCTGGATGACCTGGGGCAATTACTCTCTTTCAGCCCCTAAAAAGAAGGCAAGGGCAAACCACTTCTGAAAAGCCTTGCCAAGGAAATTGCAGAGATTAGTTCAAGTAGTTGAAAATGATTTGAAAGTACAAAACAAAAAACATAGGCAAAAAACACCTAAAAAGAGTTGAGTTCATTTTTGTGACCGATTGTTACTGACGTGCTTCCCTGAAAACTGATAAAAAGCTTTTAAATATATCCCATGGTCCAAATTTCAAATTTCTCATTCGTTTAAAAACAGAACTTTGTGCTTGTCCCCTAGTCTAGAGAAATTTTATTTGTAAAAGTCTCTTGTTAATTTACCCCAATCCTACTTAATTCTAATCCTACATACATCCTTGAAGTACAAACTTTGAGAAGTCAAGGACAAGGGATTGATGCTGGCAGTCAGAGAAGGAGCAGGTCATGTGGAAACTTTCCACCCAAGCTATCTGAAATTCAGATGTGTGTAAAGGAACTCATTTTGACTAGACTTGTTGAATTTAGTGGCAAACACATTTTTCCTGTGATCATCAGAGAGTGTAAATAGAATCAGATGTCATGGTTTTAAGAAAACATAAGCAGTATAAAAAGTACCTACATTGCAGTGGTGGGATTCAGCCAGTTCGCACCTATTAGGGAGAACCTGTTATTAACTTTATAAGCAGTTCGGAGAACCAGTTGTTGGAAGAAATCTTATTTTGGTTTTTTCCACTTTACAGGGCTAATCCTGTAAGGAAGGCAGGAAGGAAACATTCTGGTAGTGTTTCTAGCCTAATCTTTACTGCCTGCTTACAGAAACTGTGTCTCTGCTTAACCCTTATTACATTGTAAGTTAAGGCGAAGCGTCCATCGATGTGAAAGCTGCTGACGGTCCATGCCCGCACGGTCACATGACCATCGAGCCACGCCTACCCAGCTGATCATTAGGGCAGAGAACCGGTTGTTAAATTATTTGAATCCCACCGCTACTACATCCATTATTTAAAATATTCTCCAAGTTAGTATTGAAATTCATGCTGGCAGGGAATTCTGAAAGTCATAGACTCAATGCATCTGTTATGTGCCAAACTGGGAAGATTGATTTGTATTAACCAAGAAAGGTCCTATAGCAGAAAACAACGTTGATTCATTCTACATTTCATCCTCATATAACAACATTGATTGTAAAACAGGGATCCAGTTATCTTGTTTTGATGTTCAAATAGCAGCCTTTAAAAAGCCATTGGGATGTCACTTCACCATTTTTAATAACTAAACATTGGCCTGTAACATCGTGCAATGTATATGCTCATCTCCAGACACATGATAAGGACCTTTGACCTTATAAAAGCTTTTTTTTTTTTTAGTAATCTTTGTTTTGGAGAAAATCCTTTCCTAGCACTGGAATGAGAGACATTTGTTTCAAATTCATTCATTGGCTATGGCTAAACTTTCATGGTTTATTAACTATAGCATTCCATGAAGCTTTGCAGAAAAACCGACTACTGACTATACAGTGAAGACAATTGTTCTTCACATACTGGACTGAAAAGTTCAAGCATGTTTTTTTTATATCATATTCAAATATTTGCAGATAAATTGTATTCAGACATATTCAGAAAAAAACCTCAATGCCAAATCGGATTCATTAGTTCAGCATAACTGGGCTACTATGCAAAGCATAGCAGCCTCAATTTTACAGATGGCTTAATTAGGAAATAATCAGATCTTGCATGAAGATTATTTGGCAACAAAACCTAAGAACCCAATTCAGATGCTGGAGTTTTTGCCAATCTAGCAATAAAAATATTGCCATAGTGAACCAGAATGTTTTGTACTAGCAAACAGAAAAGACTGTTAACTGTAAACTCCCATACTTCAGTAAAACACGGCAAATTTTTTGTTTAATTTATATGCTGCCCATCTCACTATCAAGCTACTCTTGTTTGCAGGAGGGAACAAAAACTGTGCAAGGTGGACTTGTGAATTATCAAGCTCATTATTCATGTGAGTACAAAATACAATAACATGACATTCTGGCTGTGCCCTTATGAGAGATGTTGTGAAATAAATTTCATTATTATGCTCAGTGATTCTTTGGCACTTTCAGAAATAGCAAATATATTTTGTATACATAAATAAATGAGTATAAGACAACTTTTAAAAACTTAATTTTGAAGTTAGTTTTATGCTCAAATTGCAGGCACAAATAAATGAAGCCGGAGGCTAAGCATTTAAGATTAATTGTTATTGTTTTAAAAAAAAAGATGCAATCCTCTTATTTTCTATGGGAGAGGCCACCTAATTAATTGAAAACTAATAGTTCTGAGCCTGCTCCTCATTTTGATCAGGGCAAGCAAAGTAAGGTTCATCATAAATTGAGTGGAAAACAGAGGTAGGTCCATGTATCAGAATTTAACCGTTTCCTAATATTTTCCCCTATGTTTCTTTCCGTCTGCCAGGAGATGAGTGTGGTGGAGGAAAGTAACTTGCTTACCTAGATCACTTTTCTCCAATCTGGGCATCCTTCAGACTGTGGATTTCAACTCTAGAACTGGCGATGTACAGAATATCTCAAATGCAAATTATTTTGAATGTGAAACAATCCATTTCAAATGTGGGACAATTGATTTAAAATAGGCTGGTCCAATAATTTAAGCAGTATTTCAAACTCAAGGATAGTTCTGGATGAAGCTGTATCACTTCTCCCTCTGGGACAATTGCCCAGGAGGGCCTTCTATTTGAAATTGTTTTAGGGTTTCCCAGCATTCATTTAATCTTGTTTTCAATATGCATATGGATACAACAAGGAGAGAGAAAACAAATACTTCCACAACAGTGGGTTTTTTATTATTATTAATAGCACTGATGCCAGAACAATTTCTCTGAAATAACCCTAGATTTACATTCAGTCAACTTGGTTTATAAATATAGGCAGAAATGTTTTCAATCGAAGAGTTTCTGAGAGAGGCTGTTTGAGCTCTGAATAAAAATTCAGACCAGTAAGGAGCTCCACATCACGAACACGTGCTGTATGAGTCTGCACTCTTTCTTCAACCCACAGATTATCTGTCGATTTGTCCTGATAAAGCAAGCAGATATAACATTTGAGGTCTGTTTTGGCAGACAGTTAAAGTAGTGTACTGGTCTTCTAAGTTCAAAATGAAAAATGCTATAATTTTTGCACATGGAATAGCATATCAAGTACTAGAGTGTATTCACGGAGCTAATAGATCATTATTAGATTTTTATGGCCTACACTGTTTGAGATTTAGATGAGCATACAATGCCAGCCTAGTATAACTGGTGGAAACACGAAATGCCTCCCTGTTTTTTGTCTTCAGTAAAAATAATAGTGAAAATGACAAAAGGAAATCCTTACAGTTTCATCAGATTGTAAACCCCATCACCACTTGTCACAATTCCAGAATTAAAGCTTGAGAAAATATGCTGTGAACATCGACCAAGTTTTCTGGCAATAATATTCATTTCATTGGAAAACAGAAGAGGGCAGAAAGAAAAATAGAGCTTTCTCATATACCAGTAGTCAGGCAAAAAAAGTAGTCAGTTGTACCTTGATGAATGTATCTTTTCTTTTATGTACACTGAGAGCGTATGCACCAAGACAAATTCCTTGTGTTCCAATCACACTTGGCCAATAAAAATGCTATTCTATTCTATTCTAAAACTGAAGGCAAATAAAGGAATATTGCAAGATAGATCAGACCCAAAAATCTATTTTCTAAGTTAACTCTTGTTACAGAAAAAGCTATTTCTAAATTTTATAGATGAAGGGCCAGCTATTCCAATAGTACTTGTGAAAAATAATTTTTTGATAGCACTTGAATGCAAGCTGAATATGAGCATACAATGTGATGTTGCTGCAAAGAAAACAAATGCAGTTTTAGCCTACATCAACAGAAGTATGATGTTCAAATTACAGGAAGTTCACCATTCGACACAGCTCTTTGATAAGACTCACATTATCCACTGTGTCCTATTCTGGACAGTACACTTTAAGAAGCATTTAGAACAGGTGTCTCCAAACTTGGCCCCTTTAAGACTTGTGGACTTCAACTCCCAATGTCCGCAAGTCTTAAAATTGTCAGGTTTGAAGACCCCTGATTTAGAATAACTAGATCAGATTCAGAGAAGAGCAATAAAGATGACTGGGTGTTTGAAATTAAATTGTATGAAGAAAAATTATAAGTGCTGAATGTTAAGCATTGAGAAAAGATGTCAGAAGGGGAGAATGGTAGTCCTCTTCAAGCATCTAAAAGGAAGTCACATAGAAGAATGTAAAGATTTGTTCTCTCTCATTCCAGAGGACAAAGAATAATAATCTTAATTAGAGGAATCAAGTTATAGAAAAGCAGATTCTGATAGAGTGCTACAGAAAACTCCAAGACAATACAGCAAAAGCAGTTTGGCACTGCAACCAATTGCCTAGAGAGATCTAAGGCCTTTCTTCTGTAATAGAATAGAAATAGGAATAGAATACAATAGAACAGAACAGAACAGAACAGAACAGAACAGAACAGAATAAACAAGAGTTGGAAGGGACCTTGGAGGTCTTCTAATCCAACCCTCTGCTTAGGCAGGAAACCCTACACCACTTGAGACAAGTGGTTATCCAACATCTTCTAAAAAACTTCCAGTGTTGGAGAATTCACAACTTCTGGAGGCAAGTGGTTCCACTGGTTAATTGTTTTAACTGTCAGGAAATTTCTCCTTAGTTCTAAATTGCTTCTCTCGTTGATTAGTTTCCACCCATTGCTTCTTGAATGAAAGCTTCTGTCTGAAATGCTTTAATTCTATTCCTTTCCTGAATAGCGATTGGATTCAGTAGCTTAAATGGCTCCTTCTAATTGTATGATCTACGATTTTTTTATTTAAGTGGGAAAATAAAATGGACCAAAATGATATTTCTCAGTTCTGGAGTTTAGAAGGTCTAAAGCGATTTATATACATTTGCAATTGTAATCCTTATTAGAGTATATGCATTTCCCACTTAGTATACTCATTTCCATTTAATATTCTAGCATAGATTCCTGTATTGCAACAAGAGTTTGGGCTAAGCAGTTTGTTTTGATTAAGACCATCTGCTGCATTTGTAATAGAAGTGCAATGTAAATCTTGGACTATAGATTTGTATTTTAGCTTCTTAGCCACTGTTTCATAACATATCCTAATCCTATTTCCTGTAGGCATACAGGAGAGGAAGAGGAGGAGGAGGAAGAAGAGGAGGAGGCGGCAGTGGAATCAGACTTTAAAAATCTTAATATATTTTCAATTCAACTGTATTTAGCTGAAAACACTATTGAACTTAATGATTATTAAAACAATGGTCTAATAACCCAGTATATCAGAAGAATCTATAGGCTAGGTGGGTCCCATTGTGGAAATTTTAAAAAATTCTAAATTTGTGAAGTGACAAGGCAAAATGTTTGGATATCAGTGTTACCACACTTACAGCACAGCTCTCTGAATTGTCAGGACGATGAGGGAGAATAAAAGACAAAACTTCCAAAGAGCCTGGTGGACAATTTAGTGGAGTATTGGATCGATCCTCACAGCTAGTAAGCACAACAAAGTAATGGGTTGGGATAGGAATCTTTGTATCATTTACAAACCTGCAAGAGAACAAGAACGCCATACTTGTTAAATGAATCAATGGTCAGGTATGTGTATGGTTTTGTTGAAAACTAGAAGTTTTTCTGGGTTTAGAAAATGTAGAACTACGCCGCCTTCCGTATGACCTGAGCATAGCTCGTAAAATCATCTGCTACAATGTCCTTCCTGTCAATGACTATTTCAGCTTCAACCACAACAATACACGAGCACACAATAGAGTCAAACTTAAAGTGAACTGCTCCAATCTCGATTGCAGAAAATATGACTTCAGTAACAGAGTTGTTAATGCCTGGAATGCACTACCTGACTCCGTGGTCTCATCCCAAAATCCCCAAAACTTTAACCTAAGATTGTCTACTGTTGACCTCACCCCATTCCTAAGAGGTCTGTAAGGGGCATGCATAAGAGCACCAGCGTGCCTACCGTCCCTGTCCTAATGTTCCCTTTAATTGTATTCATTTTATGTATTCAATTCATGCTTATACTTATATTATTTAATATGTACTCGAAAAAATAAATGAATGAATGAATGAATGAATAAATAAATAAATAAATAAATGCTGATTTTGGGCAAAGTCATAAAAGCAGTGACGTGAGTGTGAGATGCTGCAAATGCAGCCCGAAGTGCAGTCATGTGACTTCATGGGCCTCCTAACTGTCAGAAATTCATATTGGGTCGTAAGGGTCTCCCAAATAGTTCATTCAGCATTTCAAACGTCACTAACTGACCGATCAAGGACTACCTTTAGACTACCCACAGAAATAAACCATATTTGTGAGATTAAAATATTTAAATTTAAATTTTACTGCCTTAACAACAGTAAACTTGATTCTGTAAAACTGCCTGGATGAAATAATCTGTGGAATGATGTGTAATGTCATGTTCATTGGGAAAATTGCTAAAGCCAGTTACATTCATTGCATATGAAATTATTCTAAGCAAATAAGGAAAATTAAGATATTGGTTTACTTTTAAGCCTTTTAAATTTACTTACTGTTTGATTGTGTCATTAGAATCAAAGTGCCCATCATAATTATAGTCAAAAATAGGCCCACTGATGACATTTAGTCCATTTCTCTCGGTAGAATATTTTGGAAGTAGGGTACTATGGAAGTAATCCCACAGTCCTGTAATTAGGAGCACAGCAAGACAGAATCAAATGTAATCATTTTCCATTGCAAGTTGATAGAGAAGCAATGGGAACAAAATAAAATAAATAAAAATAATAAAATAAAATAAAATTTCAGTGTTTGATTTGATCAGTCCTAACCCTAACCATGGCCGTTTAGCATTTGTGAAATTGGTATCTGGAATGGAGATGCTGTACAAAACCTATTTTTGCTTCTTG
Organism: Ahaetulla prasina; assembly: GCF_028640845.1. NCBI lineage: Eukaryota > Metazoa > Chordata > Lepidosauria > Squamata > Colubridae > Ahaetulla > Ahaetulla prasina. The sequence continues at coordinate 106,350,290 of NC_080539.1, forward strand.
CTTCTTTGGATGTTTGCAGCATCTGCTATCTTAGGAAGCTCTCTTAGTCTGCTCAATATAAGGTTGAACTGTCTCTACTATTTTCCCTAGTGAAAAAAAATATTAGCAAAGTATACCAATGTGTAATTCCTTCAAAAAATATTCTACAAAAACCACTATCAATGGCTGCCTTGTTCAGAGAAGATTTCTGATTGAAAAATGTGCCTGATGAATATTACTACACATTTTCTTCTTCTTCTTCTTCTTCTCCTCCTCCTCCTCCTCCTCCTTTCCTATTAAAATGTAAACTGTCTACTGTCATTCTGGAGTCGGGGTACCTACATTGAAATAATAATAAAAGCAACAATACCAATTTTCATATTGTTCCACCAAGGGGTATAGAAATGTGCTGACTTCCAAAAAAACTTACCAAGATTAAGTCAAAGGAGCTATTACAGGTAGGAAACATGATATGAAAAAGTGTTAGTTCTTAAACAATATCATGCCAAAATTTTCCAAACTTACGTGTAAATTCTTTGTACATAGGAACAATGTTGCTAGTAATTAGAGCATCATACTGCTCAAGGCCAGATGAACTGAAGTCTGTGTGAAAAAAGTATGGATTAATGGCATGGATAGCAGGGGGCGGGGATCAAAAGTACATACAGTTTTCTTTTTAGCTGAATGCTATATCAATTTCAATATTGAAGAATTTACTTCTGTACCATTTAACTACTTCCTGCACTCCACTCAAACAAGAAGTCAATTACATCACAGAAGAAAGATACTGACTGCAACAAACATTATAGATATTTTTTTTGTTTGTCAGTCCCAGCCTGACAAATAGTACTAAGAGACTCTGTTCTCTGCTTTTTTCTTTCTTCTAAATTTATCTGCTTGTTCTAGTTTTCAGCCATTTATGTATAATATATGTTAACTATTATCCTTCTTAAACAAAACTATCTCGACCTTCAAAACATTAATATTCCATTCATGTTATTCATTGCATTACAAAATCTACCCAAAATTTGAAATGTGGAAGCCATACTAGGCTGAAGGCTTCCACATGCTGCCACTTTCTCCTGTGTGGGAAAGTAGGGGAGGTGGGTGGTAGTAAAAGGGATTATTAGACATAACAACATTCTTCCTGCCGGTCAAGGTCAGGCTGAGCTCGCATCTGGAGAAGGAGTGGCCGGAGTGATATCTCGAGATGGGATGGTTGAAGATCGGAGCATGTGATCGGCAGAGGGGTCATGAAGGTGGGGATTTGGGGGTTTGTATTACTGAGGGAGGAACCTGGATCCCCAGATTCGGATTTCCACCAGCTGTGCCAGATTACCTATGCTAGTAAAAGAACTTTGAAAGATGTTTGCCTTGGAGTCTTTTCTGCAAGGAAGGTTTTCTGGAATGCTGACAAACTGCACATAAATATGTGTACAGTTTTATAACTTCCCCAAAACATCTCTCTAACATCATCGCAAGCAATCTGTATAATTTCATCCATAAATAAACAATTGAACACATCACATAACCTTGTGTTGCTCCCTGCCCAACTCTGAATAAGTTTCTAAGCATTTCATTTGTTCCTTCATTCAATTTATATGGCTGTATTTCTTTCATGTGCTATTCTTATCATTTTAAGCAACCATATTTCCACTCCACGTACATGCATACATTCTGTAATTCACTTCAACTAAATCAACAAAGGAAAACATTCCCACATTAATTATGAACTACTGAAGAGCAGAAATTTGATCTGTACTGTCCCTGCTTGACCTAAAATGCAAAGCACTCTCTTATTTTTGCTAATTGTCACTTTTCAGGGATTTGGCCAACCTCTTCCCAAGAAAACCTAACAAAGTAATTTCACCTGTAAAGTTTTCATTCATTCTGACTATCTTTGCCTTTGGAGAAAGAGACAATAATAATGGCATTCTCCCAATTATCAGGCATCACTGCAATACTCAAAAACATTACATTCTAAAATAAAAGTTCTACTTGAAAATCCCTTTCTGTTTTGTTTATTGGTTTTTTTTAAAAAAAAACTTCATTCAATTCAGTTTGTGACAGAATGGAGTGTAGGAAGACAGGCACAGAGGTTATTGTTTTAAAAGCCCAATGTTCAGATCCGTCCCATTTTTCTGCAGTGCTGTGTTTCGCAGACATTCTTCCTACTAGTTGGTAACAAGCTAAAGAAGGAGGACAGCAAAAACTGGAGGGAGGACTAAATTGTTTTCTTAGCAGGTGCTGCACATACATCATTAGGATAGTATTATTGCACGGTGACTCAGGACAGGCATAACATGGGCAGGATAGGGATTGGCAATAGTATAGGTTCCTGTTCACTTAAGGATGGGTGGAGAAAGGAAGTGGGCAGTATGTGGTCTGTTGTGAAGTATGAGTACTTGTCAAAAGAAGTGAAAACATGTGTGTAAAAGAGTGCGCTTCTGACCACTTTCTTCTATGGAAGCGAGTGTTGGGTACAATATGTCCTCAACAGCATAGAAGTAAGTTGAATGCAGTGAATATCAATCACTTAAGCAGTGTATGTAGTTCAACAGGAAGAGAGAGAATGAATATGGACCGAATATAAAAAAGAAGAGACAGTACAAAAGAAGTGCCTTGAGATGGTCATAGAGTGAATGTGAAAGAAGAAATAAATGATGAGATTGTAGAGGGAGGAGGAGGAGGAGGAAGAAGAAGAGGAGGAAGAGGAAGAGGAGGAGGAGGAGGAGGAGGAAGAAGAAGAAGAAGGGGAAAAATATATAGGCATTGTAAAAATTAGGATGGTTGTAAGACTAGAAGGGTATGGAAAGATATCATGAATGCTTAGTAAGCTGGATTTGGCTATATTTATTTAGCTTTTTCTTATTTTATGACTTATATCTGTTGAATTGTTATCTTTTACACCTTTGCTACAGTTTGCGTTACAGAAAGGAAACAGTATAATAGATATCTATGTATACCTGTATGTATAAAAATAATGGGGAAATAGTGAGAAAAGATGGAAATCTTAGAGCTTTCCATGAAGAAAGTTTGTGCTGGGTGGAATGGCTATTCATATCCAAGTAGATCTGTCCTACTCCCCAGTAGTGGGTTTCAAATTTTTTTACTACTGGTTCTGTGAGTGTGGCTTGGTGGGCATGGCATGGCTTGGTGGGCGTGGCAGGGGAAGGATACCATAAAATCTCCATTCCCACTCCAATCCAGGGGAAGGTCACTGCAAAATCCCCATTTCTTCCCAATCAGATGGGATTTGGGAGGCAGAGAATAGACAGCCAGTCAGAATTTTTACTACCGGTTCTCCGAAGTACTCAAAATTTCCACTACCGGTTCTCCAGAACTGGTCAGAACCTGCTGAAACCCACCTCTGCTACTCTCTCAGTGTATCCACAGCAAACTTGAGAAGCCTGGAGTGTGTGCTTCAGATTACAAAAGCAGGGAAGATACCAACATACTTCTAAGGGAAAAGATATGACCCTCAGTTGATTATGAGTGTATGGCAAAGATTTTAATGGAAAATCTGAGTCACTGCTGCAGTTAGAGCTTTGGGGAATAAATTAGGACCCAGTCAACAGAATGAAAAGTGGCTCCATAAGTACTAGAACAAATTCCGAAAAATGGGTGAGCATAAGAGTATGAAGATCAGAATCTAAAATGGCTAACTGCATCATTGTCCAAAACAGGGCAAAGGGAATTGAAAAGATAAGCTGTAACCTTCCTAATTTATTTATTTTTATTTATTAAATTTGTTTTGCCATCCATCTTGCTGCAAGGGGACTGGGCAGCTTACAAAATCTATCATCTATCTATCTATCTATCCATCATCTATCTATCTATCTATCTATCTATCTATCTATCTATCTATCTATCTATCTATCTATCTATCATCTATCTATCTATCTATCTATCTATCATCTATCTATCATCTATCTATCTATCTATCTATCATCTATCTATCTATCTATCTATCTATCTATCTATCTATCTATCTATCATCTATCTATCTATCTATCTATCTATCTATCTATCTATCTATCTATCATCTATCTATCTATCTATCTATCTATCTATCTATCTATCATCTATCTATCATCTATCTATCTATCTATCTATCTATCTATCTATCTATCTATCTATCTATCTATCATCATCATCATCATCTATCTATCTCTATATATCAATAAATATAAAATCAATGTATATTGATTTTGTAAGATGCCCTGAGTCTCCGTACTATTTCCATACAAGTAATCCTCAACTTACAACCATTCATTTAGTTATTGTTTGAAGATACAATGGCACCAAAATAGCAATTTATGACTGGTTTTCACACTTACGATTTTTGCAGCAACCCCCTAGTCACATGAGCAAAATTTGGGCGCTTGGCAACTAGCATGTATCTATGACATTTGTATGGTCCTGGGGTCATGGGAGCACCATTTATTACCTTCCCAGCTGGCCACCAGCAAGCAAAGTCAATGGGGGAACCAGATTCACTTAATGACTGCATGATTCACTAACAATTGCAGTGATTCACTTAACATCTGTGGGGAAAAGATTGTAAAATAGAGTAACCGCCTTGCTTAGCAACAAAACTTTGGGGCTCAGTTGTGGTCAAAAGTCAAGGACTACCTGTGTACGCGTCTTGCTGCTGTTTATATTTCTAGTTTATTTTATAAACCGATCTTTCTCGCAGCTGCCTTCCAGTCCTACTCTCTTTAAATGCAAACCTGTGGAATCAAATATTTAGAATTGCACCTCCCATGGCCCTGCAGTCTGTGCCTACAAAATGCAATGGTTATATTATGTTCTTCTTATGGACAAGAAACACCACAAAATGTTTTCTTTTTTATTGTCTCCCCCCCCCTCCTCCTGAATGCCACGCTTATCCCATGGTTAGTGCTATGTATATGTTTAAACACTCAGCCACATCCAGATAATTAAAACATTATGCCCTTTCTATATAAAGAACAGTTTTACTAACTGGGAGGATAGAGGAAGCCGGGGGTGATAGGCAGGTCTGGCTGGTAGTTGGAGCAAGTTTGGCTGTGAGCTGCAGGGATTCGAACATCTAGCCGCAGACAGTCTGAAGCATTGGGAGGAACAGAAGTTGGCTTAAATATCTGGAAGAGAAGAAGGCAAAAGAAAGCATTACGCCCACGGTCGTGGCTAACCTTAGGTTTTCAGACTTCCTAGCTTGGTTTCCTTTGATTTTTTTCTTTTCCCATTTTTATAATGAATCATGGTGATGCTGAAAATATAAATGGCCTTCCTGCCCTTTGCTCTAAGATATATCCAGTCGATTTACTTCTTATTCTGCAGCATTCCATAGTACATGGATGGAAGAAGCGGGAGAAAAATCCTCACAGTTTTGTCCTGAACCCATGACAAAATGGAAGCAACGATACCCAAGGGGGTTCGTTTGAGATCACTAATACCTTAGCCAAGCCGTATTTCCTTAACTCTGAGGTTTTCTCAGAAGCAAACCACTGTGCTGGTCAAAATCAAGTCGTGAGTCATCAGAGAGAGAGAGAGAGAATACTCATGTTTGGAAAGGGATACACGCACTATATTGCCAATGGTGAATCATGATGTATATGCAAAAGAAGCACAGGTGAACAGAGAAAATGAGCCAAAGCAAAACACCATCCACTCTGGAGTGGGAGAAAGTTTACGACGCAGCTAGTAACGTACTGCTAAATGAATGCAACTGTCGTGTCCCACTCCTCCGCTGACGGCTGGGTCAGGGAAATCTGAATCAGGCTTGCCTCTGCAGCTCTGCCCAAAGTCCTAGCAAAGTCCTCAGAGCAGGCAGGAGACCAGTAAGTGACTTCAGCAAGATAAGTTCGACTTTTGCCTGACTCAGAGACTGCCAGAAAGCAGATCCTTTATATAAGCCATGGGGTGTGGCTCCATGACTCAGCACTCATTAAGGCCTGCCCCTCCCTTCCTTCTGTTGCCTCCGCCTATCCAATCTTCTGATGCGAGGGTCACTCCAATCAGCAGTTGGTAATAAACCCTCCTCAGGCTCACATGCTGTGGAGGAGGGGGAGGGGTCTAGCTGCTCCATTTGCCTGGGCATGGAGTCAGGGCTGGGGCAGGGAGATGCTCCTTCTTCTGCAGTTTGTCTGGGCATGGAGCCAGGACTGGGGCTGGAAGGCATATATTCCTCAGTGTTCGGGAGCAGGTAAGAAGGCCCCGGCTGCTCTGAGGGCGGGCAAGACACAACAGCAACCGTCACACTGTTGGCTTTTGCTGGGCTATATTAGCCACTCATCCAAAGGCAACCTTGATCTCTGACTACAAAAGCACCACAATACATAGCTATACAGATAGTCCTCAACCCACGATCACAATTGAGCCCAATGCAAGGGTGAAATCCAGCAGGTTCTGACAGGTTCTGGAGAACCGGTAGCGAAAATTTTGAACAGTTCAGAGAACCGGTAGTGGAAAATTTGAGTAGTTCGTAGAACCGGCAAATACCACCTCTGGCTGGCCCCAGAGTGCGGTGGGAATGGAGAATTTGCAGTATCCTTCTCCTGGCACGCCCACCATGCCACGCTCACCAAGCCACACCATGCCCACCAAGCCACGCCCACAGAACCAGTAGTAAAAAAATGTGGATTTCACCACTGGCCCAACATGTCTGTTGCTAAGGGAGATTTGTTAAGTGAGTTTTGCATCATTTTACAACCTTTCTTGCCGCAGTTGTTAAGTGAATCACTGCATTTGTTAAATTAGTCGTATGTTTGTTAAGTGAATGTGGGTTCCCTGTTGAGTTTATTTGACAGAAGGTCGCAAAAGGGTGATCACAAGACAGACAGACACACACACACACACACACACGACAATGCAACCATCATAAACCTGAGTTAGTTGCCAAGCATCTGAATTTTGATCACATGACCATGGGGATGCTGCAAGGGTTGTAAATGTGAGACATGGTCATAAGTCACTTTTTTCAGTGCTGTTGTAACTTTCAACAGTCACTAAATGAACAGTAATAAGTTGAGGACTACCTTTTAGTATTTATAAAAAGCAGCTACCCAGAAATAGTTTACTGTATTCTCATCTATAGTATACCAAAGTAGTCATAACAATGTCGCGTTTCTAGTATTTTGCTCCATTGGCTGGGACTCTACAATATGCCTGGCTCATGTATACTTTAGCATATGCTGTTTGTAATGGTGTGTTGTATAAACCAAACAAATCATGAGTTATCCAAAAAAATATGGTTAGGCAAGATATGCCATGGCATCAGGTGGAGATAGCCATTGTCGTTCTTATTGTCTGATACATTTTAATATTATCACTGTTCACTATTGCATCTGAACACATAAATACCATTTCTTCTATTCAGTTTTATTCTGGGTTTTGCCCTGATATCATTTTATCTTTTTTAAAAACACCATAAAACAATTGTAATATCATCCATTATCCTAAAAATGTTTTGATTAATTGCATTACATGTAAATAGTGCCTTGGACATTGTTGTTGTTTTTAGTTGCGAAGTCGTGTCCGACCCATCGTGACCCCATGGACAACATTCCTCCAGGCCTTCCTATATCCTCTACCATCCTCTGGAGTCCATTTAAGCTCATGCCTACTGCTCAGTGACTCCATCCAGCCACCTCATTCTCTGTCGTCCCGTTCTTCTTTTGCCCTCAATCTTTCCCAGCATTAGTTTCTTCTCCAGTGAGTCCTTCTTTCTCATTAGGTGGCCAAAGTATTTGAGATTCATCTTCAGATCTTCAGGGCCTTCTAAAGAGCAGTCAGGGTTGATCTCCTCTAGGACTGACTGGTTTGATTGCCTTGTAGTCTTGGACATTGGTGTATGACAAATGAATGGTATGAAGAAAAAGCCGTAAGTGGAATTTTGAGATATTTCTTCATTCATGCTTCAATTGACAGCCAAGAACTTCTCAGGAAATCAATGAAAGAATGTAGAATAAGCCCCAAACTACAGTATTTTACTGTACAAGTGTTCTTGACGCAAAGTTCTTCGGATTCAAAGGAACTTTTCAGAATACACAAGCAACAGGTTCAGTGATGTGGAAATGCTGCTATTCTGTGGGTCTCTTTTCTCTAGGCCTTGCTCTCTCTGCACAAGCAGCAGCCAATTATGGGCTATAGAGGTTGGCAAAGATAGTTGGGGGGCACACACACACACACACCTCATCTTTTCTAAGATTTGGCTCAACCTGCACAGAAGGTTGAGCTTAGAGGAAAAAAACAGTTACCATGTCTGGTAAAAAGAACCTGCTTCAAAAGGGAACTAGTAATCAATGCACCAAGAGGCATAATTTATTTGTATTTTGTGGGACTTTAAGTACAGTATTTGGAAACAGCTGCTCTGACCTCCGGGTCATCTTTCAGCCACTTTTTCTAAAAGTGTCACAGGATGTAAATAATAAGTCATAAAATGGAAACATTCAGCAAATTCCTTGAACCGGAGAGATGTATCCAGTTGCTCTGGCTGCCTTCTTCATTTTTATACACAGTCAATTGTATTACCATTTAAAAAGTTTTCCCACATTTTATAAAGTCAGTGACGTTTATTTCAACACATGATTTAGCCATCCTGTAGTGGAGAGACTGAATATGAGATTTTCTTTTGTTTTCTTTTGTTCTTCTGATTCAAAAGAGACAATTCAGGATAGCAAACAAATGAACTGAAATCAACAAATGAAGATACCTAAGATACATTAATTATTTTTGTTTTATTTTGCTAATGGCAAAGAATAATATAAAATTGCTTCAGAACAGAGAAGGGGGGGCGGCAAATATATTTCTGGACCACTGCACGTAGATCAATGAGAGGGAAAAGATTAAAGATTTTTCCTCCCCAAAACCATTTCTCTGTCTCACAAAGTGAACTTTCATTTTTCTTTTTTAAAAAGAGAGAGAGAGAGAATAAGATTCATTCTATGGTAAAATCTTTGAAAAAATTTGGAAAGATTACGGTAAAAAGTCCACTTTGTCATTTAATGTGATGAATGTTAGGATAATTTAGAAATTCTTCTAAACGTGGAATTACCAGCATAAATATTATTTTTAACTTTGAGTGGGGAAAGTTTATCTTTCTGAGTGTGTGTCTGTGTATGTCTGTTAGAGGGTAGAAAGGAGGAAGAAAATATTTGTGTGTTTCTGTGTGGGAGAAGTTGATGGTTTGGTACAACCAAATTCTTCCTCTGGTAAAAATGAATGTTTTTCCCACAGAGACAAAATGTTTGTGTTTAAATCACGATCAGGAAATCTGGGCAGCATCCCTTCTGCAAAGCCTCTGTTTTATAATAAGTTGCTGAAAGCTGATCTTTATATCTTCTGAAACCAGTTCAGATTATTACTGGCGCTATTTCATGAAATGCCAGATCAGGTCATTAAACATTTTTTAACCCTTATGAATAAGCTGAGTTGCACTATTGCTTAAGCAGCTGGCTGAAGATTTTCTAATACAGACAAGCTATTTATTTAACAAATGAGTTATTTTAAGGTTGAAATGTTCTGCTAAACATTGAATAATGTGAATAAAAAAGAGAAAAGACCATCTGAGAAAAGACAAAAAAATAAGATACAAATATAACCAGCATTTTAAGAATCTAAGATGACCTCCCCCCCCCAAAAAAGTCAGGGTCTTCCTGTTTCGATACCATCTGAGCCACATGTCCAAGCTGGGTTTCACCATCCCTTCCCACCCTCGTGTTATTTTATCAGTACCATGAACCAAACAAATTCTGAGGGAATTAACATACACAACAAAATGCTTGTCAGTAAATTGAAAGACAAAAAGGACAAGTATAAAAAGTGGAAAGAGGGGCAAATAACTAAGGCAGAATATCAACAAATAGCCCGAGCCTGTAAAGATGAAGTGAGGAAAGCTAAGGCTCACAACGAACAAAGGCTAGCGACAAAAGAAAAAATAACAAAAAAAAAAGCTTCTTCCAACATGTTAAAAACAAGAAAAAAGTCAAGGAAACAATTGGTCCATTGCTGGGAGAAAGTGGCAAGAAGACGACAAGCAACAGGGAGAAAGCAGATCTACTTAACTTCTATTTTGCATCTGTCTTTACACAAAAGGAAAAAAACAATCCAACCTATCAAAAACAGCACCACAAAATACAGAATAGGATCACAAGTTAAAATAGGGAAGAAAATAGTAAGTGAACACCTGTCTACCCTAGATGAGTTCAAATACCAGGACCAGATGGATTGCACCCAAGGTTCTGAAGGAGCTGGCAGACGAGATCTCAGAACCACTGAACTATATCTTTCAAAGATCCTGGAGCACAGGGGAGCTGCCAGAGGACTGGAAAAGAGCTGATGTAGTTCTCATCTTCAAAAAAGGAAAAAAAAAACAGATCCAGGAAGCTACAGACCTATCAGCCTGACCTCAATACCGGGGAAGATTCTGGAAAAGATAATCAAGCAACGAATCACCGAACATCTAGAAACAAACAAAGTAATAACCAAAAGCCAACATGGGTTTGTCAAAAACAGATCATGCCAGACTAATCTTATTGCATTCTTTTACAAAGTGACAAAATTAGTAGACCAGAGGAATGCTGTCGATATAATTTACTTGGACTTCAGTGAAGCATTTGATAAAGTAGACCATAGGGCCTCTGGTGGCTCAGCAGACTAAGTCTGTCTGCTATTAACACAGCTGCTTGCAATTACTGCAAGTTCAAGTCCCACCAGGCCCAAGGTTGACTCAGCCTTCCATCTTTTATAAGGTTGGTAAAATGAGGACCCAGATTGTTGGGGGCAATAAAGTTGACTTTGTATATGGATGAAGACTTTGTATATGGATATGGACTTTGTATATGGATGAAGACTATTGCTTAACACAGTGTAAGCCACCCTGAGTCTTCGGAGAAGGGCGGGATATAAATTCAAATTTAAAAAAAAAACACCTACTACTAGATAATGTAGAAAAATGTGGGTTAGACAGAACCACTATCAGATGGATTCATAACTGGCTGACCAACCGCACTCAACGTGTAGTCCTCAATGGAACTACATCCACATGGAGGGAAGTATGCAGTGGAGTACCCCATGGCTCTGTTTTAGGCCCAGTACTCTTCAACATTTTCATCAATGACTTGGACAAGGGGATAGATGGGGAACTCATCAAATTTGCAGATGACACCAAGCTGGCAGGAATAGCCAACACTCCAAAAGATAGGCTCAAGTTACAGAAGGATCTTGACAGACTTGAACATTGGGCGCTATCTAACAAAATGAAATTCAACTATGAAAAAGTAAGGTTCTACATTTAGGCAAAAAAACAAAATGCACAGGTACTGTATATGTGGTACCTTGCTCAATATGTGGTACCTGTGAGAGGGATCTTGGAGTCCTAGTGGACAACCATTTAGATATGAGCCAACAGTGTGCAGCATCTGCTAAAAAAGCCAACACAGTTCTGGGCTGCATAAACAGAGGGATAGAATCAAGATCATGTGAAGTGTTAATACTACTTTATAATGCCTTGCTAAGGCCACACTTGGAATACTGCATTCAGTTTTGGTCGCCACGATGTAAAAAAAGATGCTGAGACTCTAGAAAGAGTGCAGAGAAGAGCAACAAAGGTGATTAGTGGACTGGAGGCTAAAGCATATGAAGAACGGTTGCAGGAACTCGGTATGCCTAGTTTAATGAAAAGAAGGACTAGGGGAGACATGATAGCAGTGTTCCAATATCTCAGGGGTTGCCACAAAGAAGAGGGAGTCGGGCTGTTCTCCAAAGCACCTGAGGGTAGAACAAGAAGCAATGGGTGGAAACTAATCAAGGAAAGAAGCAACTTAGAACCAAAGAGACATTTCCTGACAGTTAGAACAATTAGTAAGTGGAACAACTTGCCTGCAGAAGTTGTAAATGTTCCAACACTGGAAATTTTAAAGAAAATGTTGGATAACTATCTGTCTGAGATGGTGTAGGGTTTTCTGCCTGGGCAGGGGGTTGGACTAGAAGGCCTCCAAGGTCCCTTCCAACTCTTTTGTTATTGTTAAGTTCGGGCAATGACGAGGCAGGAGACCATACAAGTGACAACAGCTCTGTAGTTTATTGTGATCCCAGCAAAAGCCAACAGGCAAAACCCCCTCTTTAAATAGTATTTTGGCTGAGGCATCAGCCAATCAGCAACGTGCATTTTCCCACCCAAATTTCCCTCCTAAAATTCAAATACATTACAGTTATTATTAGTAGTAGTATTAGGTGTTTACTGTTAAAGGCTTCTTTCTTAGAGTTTCACCAGTTTGAAGGCGTGATTGAGCTTAACAAAGATAGAAATGCCAGATTCAGTTCAGAAATCTTTGGACCAAGTTCCTCAATTGAAGTTCCCCAAGGTTCTCCAATTCCATATTGCTTTATAAAATGCCAGGGGTTGGTTCTTAACGTAAAGGTTCTCACCTCAGAAGTGGTGAGATGGCAACTGTGAAGGAGAAATCTACTTATTTTTATTTAGTGCCTTATCCTTTGTACAACTCAATACATCTGGAGAACCAGATGCCCTTTTTCATGAAAACATCTTAATATGCATCTGATTAGACTGAAAAAAATCTTTAAATCATTTTGCAGTTTAAAATGTTAAGTATGTTTGTAACAGGTAAAAGTTTGTAGGATGAAAATAACAAAAGCCTGGTGGCTCATCTTGTTTACTTATTTACTACATTTCATCAGCTTCTCTAGCAGTTCAACATCGCTCACAATGTTACTTTAAAATGCAGCTCAAGAAAATTCTAGATGAGGCAACTTTTAATTTCAATGTATTAAAGAAGCCTTTGACTTGCCATTAAAGACACCGTGTTTAGAATTCACAGAAAGGTTGGTATCTGATTTTCCATTGAGAGCTCTATTTTCTAGGAACTTTGTTTTGATTATATTGGACAAGACTGAGTGACACAACAGCTGCTTTATGCTCTGGAAAAATCTTTGTGTTCACTTCTCCATGACATCAGAAAAACTTTCTTGGCTGACACTACGTGTCATGGAAGTGTGTGGTGGGTGTGTGTGTAAGAATATACAGGGAGAGACAGGTTTTTGTTACTCTTTTAGACACATGAAGCCACCAATCACACACTCTTAATCTAAATTGGGAAGTTGAAAACACCCAACTACCTATCCACCCTGGGCCAGCATTTTAAAATGTATTTTATAACATTTATTGAAGAGACTTTTATCTTGCAGTGGATTTGATTTAGGTTCATCATCATCATCATCATCATCATCATCATAAAAAATGTCTCCAACTTTAATATATTAAAAGATGCCTTCAGTTTTGAGACTCAGAAAAGCTACATACTGTATAACTCTTCTATCAAAGTATCTAAAAATAACAAGTGAGACAAATTAAAAAGAACAAAAGAATGCAAATATATTTACTTTTAACACTGTCTATATGTGGACCTATACACTGTATATGTAATATATATATATCAACAACAGTTTAATTCATAATGTCCAGGAAAATGAAACCCTGATCTAACCTTTGCATGGAAGATCCAACCTTAGCATGGAATATATAATACATGTCAATAAGGTCATTATTTTCTGAAGCAGAAGAAGCAATCTCTCTTGATTCAGACCAAGGATTTAGGATTCAGATTAGCCTCTTTTAACATTTGGGAATAATATTAACTTCAAATCCAGCTATCTGAAGGGCACCGGGTTGGGGAAGGTAATCTAAAGTATTTTCTCCAGCTACCTGGAGAAGGTATATTAGCTCAGAGATGGCAAAAGCTGTGTATACAGATTAAATCGCTATATCTCCAATCCAGGCTAGAAAAATCTCCCCTCCAACTCAACCTGGGGATCTCATTGCCAGTTAATGTAGATAGTTAGGAGCTAACTGTTGAATATGCAAGTAGGAGTGAGTCTTACATCAGCCTTCACTCATTGGTCAGCGTCAGTGGCTGACAGGCTGGACAGCTCCTGGTAAAAGGAGCTGCAGCCTCAGGCAGCCCTCAGTTCGTAGTTATTTTTGTTGTTTCTGTTTCCTGAAATAAATGGTTGTTTTACTTCACTACAATCGTCCTGCCTCTCTGTTTGTGTCTGGACTTAACACTAACCAGTCACATTCAATTTAGCATATTCTGTGAATTCAGCCCCTGTGATTAATGATTTCCAAGCCCACAGAAAGAGATTTCTCCAGTTCCATCAAGAAGTGTTAGGATTACAAGGCATGTTGAAAGAACCACAACTTCCCAATCTTGCCTACTCAATTTGGGTGAAATGCCCATACTGAGAAACTTCAGTTCTCCATCTCTCCTCCCAAAGAAATAAAAAAAACCCTGAAAATAGTCATCTCTACAAACTTCACCCATGCTCATCTGTTTTAATGGCATTCATAGATGGATTTTCTTAGAAAGTTTGGTACACTGCACAGACAGCATAGAAGTGGTACATATAGAGGACAGAAAAACATAATAACAGAGAAAGCATGCCCCTCTGCCTTGAATGCCAAAATAATTACACAGGGAACAGAAGCCTGCTTTTCTTTTCTTTATCATAACACCATTGCTTTTGACTGCCAAACCACTGAATGGCTTTTTTTTAAAAAAAAAGGATAGCTAACTACAACAGTGGAATTGCCGCAGCAAAAATAGCAGACTACACTCCTGAATGTCTGCCCTACACATGCTGTTTTCTTTTAACTCCAAAGTACCTTAAGAAAATATGCAAATAAGCAATCTTTAAACATCAGTATGCCATTTTGAGACTATCCGCAGTATCATTCGGTGAATGAATGCTGTATTTGTATATGTTGTATTTTTCCATTCAGTAATATACTGCAGGCTATGATTACCTTGGCACTCTGTGCTGTGGAACGAAGCCCTCAAGATGAAACTTTGAAAATGAGTGGATGACAGAAAATATACAGTTTAGATTGGTTAAAGGCTCAGTAAACTCAGATTGCAATGAGAAGGCCCAGAAAGAGAACTATTGAGCAGTTCAAGAGAAAATAAAGTTTGACAGTTATGTAAAACCTGTTGGAAACTGGAAGGGAGAAATTGGTTTGTGGCTAAAAGAAGCAGACCTCAAAGCTGGGAGATTTCTGTTTGAAAGAAAAATGTTGAAAAAAGACCTGAAGGTTTGATCCTCTGTGGTGGAGAAGATGGCAGGACCCTGTCACGTATTTTTTTTAGTTTAATTTAATGTAAATATAGCATATTTAATAGCATGGAGAATTAATTGTAATAACACCAATATAAATACATTTTCAATATCAGATATGCTCCAAATTCTGCATTTGAAACTGTGTTCACATAAAGAAATATAAATTAGTAGTACCACTAGAGTAAAAATGTAATTTAATGGGGGAAAAGACTGTTTACAAAACTTTTATAACTGTGTATCTATTCTCAGGCAAATTGCTGTGGGAACCAAGATAAACAGACTTTTACTGCCAAAAGGAAGCATTGCAACAATCAGTAGACAGTAAAAAAGATGCTATTGTATAAAAACCTAAAATATAACCTAAAACCTCCCCATACGTGGCTTGTATCATTCCACCACTTTGATGTTCTCTCTTCTGAGCATAATCATTCCTTTCTGGCATCCCACCCTGTGATTGAAAAATCTAAGGTTTGTTGTATGAACTAGACAACTGTATACAATTAAATATGTAATTAGACAAGAAGATTACTTATAAATCTGATACAGTCTATTGAATTTTTACCAGAAATAAACTTGCCCATGTTCAGTAGCAACATGAAGAATGACCTGAAGTTGATGTGATTTATGTATCTCTGTCTCCATCACTATCCACATCTGTACCTCTGCATCCATCTCTACAACTCCCCAAATTTTCTTTTTATATATTACCCTTTTTCCACCTAGACTTTCATTTATTTATTTTTTTACAAAAGGTAAATAAATCCAAAAACTTACTGATTTGTTGACAGTATATGAATTCCATAGTGGCATCAAGATGTCTTGGCTATATGCGCTTATATATTTAGCCTGGTGAAGGAGGCAGTATTTGCTGTGTTGTAGAACCTGGGGTCTTCCATAAGGCAAATTATGAGTTTCAGACTCCGTTTCTAGAATATAAACCATAAATATGGAGTTTCACAATAACTGAATACAATTCTTTCCAAAATTATTATGAATTGCTCATTTGAGATTTATTTTTTACAAAAGGTAAATAAATCCAAAAACTTACTGATTTGTTGACAGTATATGAATTCCATAATGGCATCAAGATGTCTTGGCTATATGCGCTTATATATTTAGCCTGGTGAAGGAGGCAGTACTTGCTGTGTTGTAGAACCTGGGGTCTTCCATAAGGCAAATTATGAGTTTCAGACTCCGTTTCTAGAATATAAACCATAATTATGGAGTTTCACAATAACTGAATATAATTCTTTCCAAAATTATTATGAATTGCTCATTCGAGATTTATTTTTTTTAACCTTTCAGTATATTGGAAAGAACAAAACAGTTGGGAATAACTGGAAAGCTGACCTATTTAAAACCTCACTTTGGGGTTTTTCCTGGCCTATGTGATACCAGAATGTTGACGACTTCTAACTCAACATGCTGAGCCAAACTCTACATCTCCCACACCCCATTCAACACTAGCAGCATTTAAAAGAAAATTGTTGAACCACTGGCAACAAAACCTAACCAAGCTGTTACTTGGTTCAGAAGCAAAGCTCACTGCTCCCATTAGCAGCAGCGAAAGAATTTAAGTGGGGGAACTAAAGGGAGAAAAAAAAAACAATTTGAAGTGATGGATATCTTGGATACACTACACATAAAACTACCTGCATTTATTGCTTTATTTTACTGGTGGCTCGTTGGAACTATACAGAGCGATATGTCCCTTATGAGTATAAAAATCATAGAAATAATTATCAAGATTATGATGTCCAGGAAACAGAATGAATGGACTAATCTTGTTTGGTACAATTGTTATTCATTTCTGCAGAACACTCTGACCTTCAGCCATGCAGAGTTCACCAAATTCACTGATAACTGCATGTCTCTATGGATGTACTTATCTGTGTGAGTCTGCAGCTTTTTCCTAACCCTTTATAGCTTCCTCTTCTCTAACTCAGTGTTTCCTCAAGTGTGGTCCAAGGACACCTGGGCCCCCCCAAGACCCTCTCAGAGGTCTGAGAAATCAAAATTCTTTGCAAAATATTGAAGATATTTACAAAAATGTGAAACAATGCCATTCTTATCATTATTATTTTTCTATTTGTTAAAAATATGATTTTTTAAATTCATTTTAATATCTAATGGATTTTAATATTGTTATTTTTTTAACATGATTCAATAAATAAATGTTCTACAAATGCATCAAGTTTAATTTTTCACTTAGTAAATATCCATAAATATAACTCACGCAAACAAATAGGGGTTCCTCCCTCCACGGTGAGGGAGCTGGGCAGTTTAAAAGTCTGATAAATTAGTTAATTAATGTAGTTTTCCAAAAAGAAAAAGTTCAGAAAATACTGCTCTACTTTATTCCTCTCCCCAAATGGTGATGCCATTAAAAAAAAACTATACAAAAAGACCTTGACATACAATCAATACAGCTTGTTAAAGGAGTTGCACCTAAGTTTACAAACTTTTATGACTTTTTTTGCCATGGTTGTAAATCAAATCATTGCAGTTGTTAAGCAAATTTGGTTCCCACCATTGACTTTGCTTGCCGGAAGCCAGCACAAAAAGTCACAAATGGCAACCATATAATCCTGGGACACTGCAACTGTCATAAATACATGACAGTTGCCAAGCACCTGAATTTTCATCACATGACTAATGGGATGTGGTGATAGTTGTAAAAGTAAGGAAATGGTTGTAAGTCACTTTTTTCAATACTGTTGTAATTTCAAGTAATCACTAATCAAACAGTTATAAACCAAGGACTACCTGTGGTTTCCCTGTGTACAGTAGAATTTACTTAAACTTGGGTCTTGAATAACCTGGGAACTGTATTGTATATAACAGTATTTTTCAAGCTTGGCAGTTTTGTGGACTTCTGGGTGGCTAAGGAATTCTGAGAGTTGAAGTCCTCATATCTTAAAGTTGCCAAGTTTGAGAAACTCTGGTCTATTGGATTTTCTATATTCTAGTAACACAACTTTGGCTTCACTAGTAATATACTTTCATGCCCATCTAATTCACTGGTAATATGGTTTATTTATGCCCAGTGGTGAGTCTGTATAAGATACCTATCTGATCCTGAACATTCTAGTCTCCTAGAATTCTGATAGGAATCAGTGTCATGATTGATGCTGGAATGATCATCTTCAGAGCTTATGATCTGTGTTTGTGTGTGTCTGTATTAAATTTATATAGCCTTATTTGTTAAATTGAATAATTAAATTTATATAGCTTTATTTTTTAAATTGATGTTAACAAATTAATTAATTAACAATTAATTAATAATTAAATTTAGTATTTATACATTTGTTAAATTAATGTAACAAATTTATATATTTGTTAAATTTATATGTTTGAATAAAATCTCTTCTAAAAGAACTAGATTCCCAGATGGGTGCCAGAACCTATGAAACCTTTCACTAATTATAAATGGGTTTGTACCAGACTTACTTGCTTGATTATTGAGGTTTAATCTTTCATTCACTGCTCCCAAATCTGTTATCTGCAAATATACAAATATGGCAAAAGTCAAAACGAAGGTTAAGTATAGATACACAGTTAATTTAGATTAAAAACATACTGAACAGAAACCACCCACAAACTTACTGAGCTACAAGTACATCCTGAAACATCTGGACTGGGAACGGGGCCAAATGGGCATGAAAGAGGAGAAGACTGTTCTTTTGCTGGGATGGGAATGTAGAAAGGATTTTTTAGGAGGTGATTCAAGCTTCCATGAGTTCCATTGTTTGGAGCAGGTTTAAGTTTCAGGAGATCTGTGAAAGAAAAAAATTGCAATTTTTCCAGTGTGCATCAAAGACTTCAAGGTTCTGATGTTTGAAGTTTGGACTGGAGAAAAAGAATTACAGAATATGAGATCTGGAATCTCAAATGGAGAAGTGTCACATGAGTGTTTGATTGTGGTACTCACAATAATTCTGGAATTATATAGGCTATGTTTGAAGACTGTTACAATTCCCACAAACTGAACGAAGCAAGTTGAAAGGCCTCTTCAGGTTTTTCTTAATAATTTGCAAGATGTTATGACTCAGTATGACTTCATCTATTCTACTTTTGTGGTAAAACTACTTTTGGAAAAGAGGAGGCATGCCTATGATAGTTGTAGTTACAGAGAGACCACTCTCTTTAAAAAAATCCTATAAAGATCTACCTCAGAATAATATTTCCAAGAGTGCTTAAGTGGCCTGTTGATACTTTCAACCGGGGTGAAATGCTCCCGGTTCAGACCAGATCACCCGATCCGGTAGCGATGGCGGCGGGTAGTTCAGAGAACTGGTAGCAAAAAATCTCTGCACCCCCCTGCCCCAGCTGAGCTGCGTGATCATCAAGAGTTTTTTTTTAACTTTTAAAAGCATTTTTTTCAGCCAAAAAAATGCTTTTAAAAGTAAAAAAAAAGCCACTGATGATCGCGCAGCTCAGCTGGGATCGTCAGAACCCTTTAAAAGCATTTATTTTACAGTAGCTGAACGTAGCCTCGGCCGATGAGGTTGTAAAAAAAAAAGCTTTTAAAAGGCTCCTCTGGTGATCCCAGCTGAGTTGCCTGATCGCCAGAACCTTTTAAAAGCATTTTTTACAACCTCTTCGGCCGAAGAAGTGGTAAATACCTGACCTTCGGACATTTCGTCGCGAACTGAAGACACACCTTTTTATTTGCGCGGGGCTGGCTTGAATTGAATTTTAATTTTAAATTTTGTAAATTTTGATTAATTTTAAATGGGGTTTTTAGTTCACGGTATATTTTAATTTTTTTCAGGCTAATTTTAAAATAAGTTTTTTAAATTGCATTTTAACTTGTACATTGTATGTTTTATCTTGCCTGTACACCGCCCTGAGTCCTTCGGGAGAAGGGCAGTATAAAAATCAAATAAATAAATAAATAAATGAATCAGAACCCTTTAAAAGCTTTTTTTTCCTCTGGCGATCCCAGCTGAGTTGCCTAATCATCACAGGCTTTTAAAAGCATTTTTTTTACAACCTCTTCACCGGAAGAGGTTGTAGAAAAAATGCTTTTAAAAGTAAAAAAAAAAAGTTGGCCACGCCCAGCCAGTCACATTACCCCCCCACCACCAAGCCACACCCACAGAACCGGCAGTAACAAATTTTACATTTCACTCCTGCCCTCAACTGAGAATGGAGCATGTCCAAAATGGAGCATGCCCAAAAGTTATGTATTTCATTTGCAGATGAAAAAGCAAGAAAATATTTTAAGTAACCCTTCAGTATCTCATTCTCTAATTTCCTACCTCCACATGGTCAAGAGTTCAGTTCATGGGCTCCAGTGGATCACAGGGAGTGTATTGCCTCTGGACTACTACTGCTTTTTTTCAATTTTAAAAGTTTGGTTTGATTTAATGCCTTAGATGTATTATGACTAGTCCATTTCATATGTGTTCTGGTCTCAGTCTACATCTGGGCTGTCTATGTCCCGGCCCATGGGCTGGATGCGTCGTACACTGGCCACACCCATGCTTGGTTTAGCAGAGGGGGGAAAAGTCCCAATACGTTACATGATGCCGCCATGACAATGTGAGTTTGACACCCCTGGTCTACATAGTTTGAGGGACCTAGTTTGCTTTCTTTACTAGAGGCCATTCTATTTTAGGTACTTCTCTTCCAGGAAGTGAACTCTGCATATAAAGTAGGTGTATTGTTATGTTCCATGTATCTAATGTCAAAGAGAGAAAGAGACTGATGGGGATGATTCATGATGACAAAGAAAAGGCAGCAGTAAGGCACTGGATTATAGGTCTGGTTACAGGAAAGAAAATAATACACACAACAGCTTTGACAATAACCATGCTTCAGGGCGTGTTTTGAAATGGTCTGCATATGCATAAGGCATAGAAGGTTTTTCCTACCCAGGGTTGACTTTTTAAACTGGGCAGATACATCCCATCAAGAATTTTTTATGTTAAAAACCTGATTCTTTTCATTACATATCAGGTAAACAGTCTTAGACTCAAGAATGTGGTAGGAATCCATCCTGATTTCCAAACACAGAAGATGGAATTGTGAATTTTAACTTTTGAAAAACGTCTTTTGTTGTTTGTGATTCAGCTACTTTGTTACACTTAATACATAATAATAAACTCATACACCTACACAAACACACACACACACACACACACACATACACACACTGTCATATATATATATATATATATATATATATATATATATATATATATATATATATATATATATATATATATATATATATATATATATATATATATATCCATTCAGGCTTCAGCTTCTGGGAGAAGCACGAAGCTGAAGCCTGAAGATGACGAATGAGACTTCGTCGAAACATCACCAAGACACTTTCAATTTTACGTGGGAGAAAATCCGAATAACCAAAGACCTACATACAAACACCCACGAAAACCTCAGAAAACATACACACACACACACACACACACACACACACACACACACACACACACATACATATATAAATTATATTATTTATGGCAGTATGTTTTCTGTAATCTATGTTTGTTCTTTCAGTTAATTAATTCCATTTTGAATTTTTTTAAAAAAATCAGATATAAATTAGACAAGGTCTAGTTAATACTCACCACACATTAAGTTATAAAGTTCAATATTATCAAAAGATGCCACCTCATTTTTTTCCTTAAAGCCTGGCCCATGTGCTAAAAAGATAGCCTGAAAAATAACAGAAAATAGATTTACCAAATAACTTCCAGTTTTTGTTTTTCATAAATAAAGTCAATGTTAATGTAGCTTTTTTAAAATTCAAGATATAAATGCTGCTAATTTCAGGTAGTTGGCTTCTGAATTAAAAAAAATTCAACTAATTAAAAAAATCCTACTCCTTTACTAAAGGGGACACTCAAAACAATTCACAATTTGCTTGTGCATTTACTCAGGACACCGTGATCTGTATTGTAAACCTTGAATAGTTACACTGAACCTTAGCATTAAGCCTTTGCTTGGGACGTGAGCAATACTTCAGCTGTTTTTCTGCTCAATGTTTCAACATTGTTAATGGGATTAAATTCAATAGAAATACTGTTTTAAGCGCAAGGAAATTACTTCTATTTAGTCAGAGGCTTGGGCATGTGGCAAAAGCAGGCAAGTTCAGAGAACCTACTGCTCATATCTCCTTCCATTACTGTCTAGATATTTTCTTATCTTACCCTCAACTTAGATATATACACATACGTGTTGGCTGCTATGGCTATAAACTACCACATTTAAAATGACGAACAATGAGTGTGGAAAACGAAATTCTCAAGAATGTGTAGACCTTCATGGAGAACTGTAATCATATCTGATTCAGTTGATCATGGTGTCATTCACACACTTTAATTTCCCCTTACTCCTCCAATCACCGTGAATAACTGTTTCTGAGAACTGGGCAATCCTTTTGAATAGAACCAATGTGACATAGAAATAAACATAAAAGAGAAGCGATCAACAGATCTCTTACCTCCATACTTTTAAATTCATTGTCGTAGCCATGAGCACCACCCTTACAACGATTGTAATTTTTATTCCTAAATACACATATGCATAGAATGAATATATAGCAGTCAAGTTTTGCAATTTAGAGTTCTTTAGAGAAGGCATTAGTTGTCTAGAGAAGGCATTTTTTTTCAATCAATGCAATGAAAATGTTTTCTTCAGCAATGGTTGGCTGTTGTCATCGCTTCAAAGAAGTTGTTACTATTTATGAACTATCTCTTCAGTAATGTCCCATGAATGGGATTTATCTGATCTCAGTAATTAAAATTGTCTCTAGAGCACTGTGGTATCATACATTTACTGCAAGATGCCTGGTTGGTTAGGATTCTTTCAAGCACAGACATAAAAATTAGTGTTATTAATGTATCAGCTGATGGAGAAACAAAGGAAATAATTTTTCTAGAATAGTTGGCTTCATATCATGCTTCTTTACCAGTGGTGGATTTCTACCGGTTCGCCCTAGTTCGGGCAAATCGGTAGCGGTGATGGCAGGAGGCTCTGCTACCCACCTGGACGTCATCACAGATGCTCTGCGCATGCACGCACTCACAGTTCAGAACCGGTAGCGAAAGTAAGTGAAACCCACTACTGTTCTTTACACTTACACCACTATACTACCCAGGTACACATATACGGGTATGTAACATATATACATCAGGGGCAGGTTCCAAATCCTATCACTACTGGTTCACTTGTGTGCACACGCGCAGAAGCGTCCTGGCAGGTGGGTGGAGCCTCCCGCCGCCGGTTCACCCGATCCAATGCAAACTGATAGCAACCCACTACTGATATACATGCCATTCCTTGAGAAAAGAATTAAGCCTATACCAGCATGCATCTTTATTATTATTATTATTTATTGAATTTAAGAAACATGTTTACCAGATAAAGGATAGTGATGAGTTAAAAAGCTTTTAACTCTCATCTGTAATCTCCAGTTAAAATATCTTAGATGTGAGTCTTTTCCTCTGTGGTACTGAGGAGACTTGTCCTCATATTTTGACTAACTGCATTTCCCTGGAAATATAGCTTACTCACTGAGTAGTGTCTATTTAAACGCCCTTAACATTCTTCTTGGATTACAATCTGGAAAATAAAGGAACTTCCAGATAGTAGTTTAATGTTCTGCCTCCCTAATTCCAGACATTGATCATTTATTAAGTTGTCATTTTAAGGCTGAGCAATGAGCAGATTTTCATCTTGGCAGTAATTTTATTCTTGAAAGGCTTTAAAAAGGGCTGGTCTTTTCTGTGGTTCCAAAATGAAGCTTGTGTGAGCCACCTGCCCTGACAGTTCAAAGACAAGATGTGACATGTACCACCACTGCCCAAATATGTTAAGGAAGTCTGTGCACCAAAAGACTCAGTCTTAATCACTTTCTTTCCCAGTTCAATCGTAATTAGGATGGCTTTAGAGAGGGATCCCAAAGTGCTTTTTTTTTTTCAAGAGGCAGCTGGACTTTTTGGTTTATCTTGGAAGTCATTTCACTTCTCATCCAAGAAACTTCTTTAGCTCTAGAAGAAGAAGAAAGCACCTTTGGGACAACCATGTCCTGGATGACTGAGAATCTCCATCGATATTTAGAGAGGGATGTTTCCCTAGTGTTAATAGTAGGAGAGAAGCAGAACCAGGTCCCCAACCCTCTTCTCCTAGGTCACATTCTATACAGTAATCTATTCTATACGGTAATCAGTAATTCTGATTACCAATGGAAAGTTAAGTCACAGTGATTTTGTGCTTGATTGTATGCCTCAGTTTAATTTCTAATTTCTAATGTCTATTAGTGTCTAATTTCTTGGTCCTACACATAAATTCCAACATGGAGCTCTTAATCTGGTCTTCCAACTCCAAAACGTTTTCTACCTCTTTTCTTGGAGACATTCTATAAGCAAACAATACAGGATAGCAACTTTTCTGTATTTTTAAAAATACAGACGCTTAAAAATCTAAATCATTTTTAGGTGTAGATGCAGGCAGTGGTGCTGTCAGTACTGCACTAAGGGGCAGTATGTGAAAGACGTGTGCCAATCTCAGCAGGACTTGTTGACTATCCTTGGAAGTAAATGAAATAATGGGCCTGAAATACAGGTAGTCCGTGACTTACAACAGTTCACTTAGTGACCATTCAAAGTTACAATGGCACTGAAAAAAGTAACCTATGAGTATTTTCCACACTTACGACCATTGCAATCACACAATTTACATTTGGATGCTTGTCAACTGACTCATATTTATGACAGTTGCAGTGCCCAGGGGTCATGTGATCCCCATTTGCAACCTTCTCACAAGCAAAATCAATGGGGAAACCGGATTCACTTAACAACCATGTTACTAATTTAACAACTGCAGTGATTCACTTAACAAATGTAGCAAGAAAAGTCGTAAAATGGGGCAAAACTCACTTAACAAATTTTTCACGTAGTAACATAAATTTTGGGCTCAATTGTGGTCGTAAATTGAGGACTACCTATAATGACCAGCATTTCTAAATTCTAAATGCAACACTACCAGAGGAACCAATGCCACGGAGATAGTCATGTTTGGTTATTCAGATGGAAGCATTATATGAAAAGCAGGGCAGAGCTTGATAAACTGTAAGTTGATTCAAAATTGCGCTTCAGGAAAGCAAATCATGGACAATCTACGACAAGTATGTGCTATATAAGTTTTATGATGACATTTCCTTTGGGATTGTAATTGCCAAACTGCAGGCATCCCAACATGATCTGAGCCATGCAACTGAGGGAATTCTCTAAACAAGATAAAAGGGAGAGATGTAGGCTGCCATTATTGTAATAGAAAGTAACATAATAAAGAAGAATGTGGACTTTATAGAGGTGAGATTCCTGCAACAGACACAAAAAATAAGGCGAAATGTCCTTAGAAAATGTCAAGCCTGCACACGGATTACAAAAACAAAGTAAAATACAAACAAAGGAACAGGCAGATTAGCCTTCCATGTTTTGATTTGCAAAGGAAAACATGATCTATTCTGTTTAGGTTTGGTGATAGATTTATTTTTCAGGTGCTATTTAATGCCCTATTTTAAATTTAAATTATAACAGCCTTTTGGATATATTAAAGACTTATCAAGTTTTCAATATTAAATAATACCACAATCGTGAATTTCTTTGTCTAATTTCTTTTGGAAGGTTTTTTTTTCCCACCAAGAAACAAATCCTGTTTGGAACATCTGGTTTCATCTCCAGCAACAACAAATTTCTCCAGAAATAAATCACAGCTATAACATTAAGAGGTTGCCAATGCCTTTCTCAATAATCATGCTGGATGGGGGAATAACAGGCACTATGCTTCAAAAATCTGAAATATACAAGATTAGTATACCTTGTTATAGAAGAAGAGATATTTTTCTGAGATTTATCTAATAAATCTCTTGCATTATGAAACTTTGCCACATGTTATTATCTAATTCACTTTTTTGGGACCTATGATCTAATTCACTTTTTTTGGACCTACTAAGCAATGAAAGGAAGCTAGTACCTCAGTTTTTTGGAAAATAACAGGATGTTATAACATAATAATTCTTCTGAATTGGCTGGAAGTACTCCACAATTACTCAATAAGAAAAGTATATGTATTTCCTTGCAGATATTCATATTTTGAATTATCACTTTTTCTACTTATTCAGGAAATGTACACTTTCATTATAACTACTGCTATCAAGTAGATAATAAAAAAACATTTGAAATCAAGTAGATAATAAAAATAAAACTTCTCCATTTATAAGTAAATGTACATATTAAAAATAACATGTTGCTGCCTTCTTACAGTACATCTAAAACTGGCCCCATTTTATCTTTTAATAAAAAGCTAAGCGATGTTGGTCTTTATACAATACCTCACAGCCAACCACTTTTGATCAACCATCAGATTAACTTTGTCAATACGAACGTTGTTAGCATAGTGTAGTCTCTTTGGAAGGTCTTTGGCCAAGTAAGCTTTAAAGTGCTGTTTTGGCTTTTGGCACTGAAAAGGTGAAAGTGAAATGATAAGTTTTGCAGCATCACAGAATTAAAAAATAAAATATGAAAAAAAAACATGTTTTCAATGCAACTATCACTGTGTTGTCGATCTTACTTTCATGTAGTAAGGTAGTCCAATTACCAAGTGCCCGAAGTGTAGTCATGTGACCATGGGGTGCTAGGTCACAAACTCAGGGAACCAGGTTAAGAATATGTAAATTTCAAGCTGTTTCAGAAGGTAAATGATTCATTAATCATTCAAAACTTCTCCATCCTCTAAAAATCACAATAACAGATCTTAAGAATTGTTTTTTTTTCTAATGTAGACTGAATTTAGGAATTTTAGCTTTACATCTTATTTATTTATTTATTTATTTATTTTGTCATAACAATATATGTAGGTATCATACAAAAAGATTATATAATATATAAACACATATCTATCACATATGACAATTATGTGAAATTGTCAATAATATGAACATTAAAGAAAATAGTGTAATTTACTTTATCTTCTATAGGATGGTTACCTTTTAAAGTGAGAATAAGATACATTCACTTCCAAATGTTAGGCATCACTGGACAAAATATCTTACAGTGAAACCCCAAGAGGACCCACCAACTATATGACATGGACTTAAACATGACAAGCTTTCTGAAAATTTAAAAGCGTACTACATGCAATTTTTTTTCAGGTTCAAGACAAGAAAGCAAAGAGCATGATAATATGCTGTAACATTACCTTTGGTGAAAATGCTATATAATGGCACATAAGATGAACAGTAACTAACTGGCCCAATTCAATTGATGCAATATCTAAATTGGTCCTAGAGGTATGAAAACGAAACACAGCCAGGTCTATTATGAAGCGATGCAAGATTCAGAATCTTTCATCTAACCTTCATTAGTTCATAACCTCCATTCAGTTCTATGCATCGCCTCTCTCAAAGAAAACTAACAATGTGCTAAAGAAATTATATTTCAGTAGTGATGCCTTCACAAAATGATTGGATAATAATCATTAGGAAGAAAAAGAATAAAAATATACTCACCGTAAGTTTTTTAACAATTGCTTCAGAATCAACTGTTTGGAAGAAGAGAAATGTTATGCAGTATGTATAATGTATTACTTTCAAACATTAAACTATCAATTTGTCTTCTTCAAATATGGTGCATCAAATCCATGGTAGTTGTATTTTTACAGTATTAAGCCTTTTTAAAATATTTGTCCAATGGTATTTTCAATTGTTGGCTTTAGCTTCCATCTGAAAACCACATTTACAGTATTCAAATTTTAGCGATGAAATTTCTGGGATTCAAGCATCTTAAACTCCTGTGGGTGGCAGGTGACATTGCTCTAAGCAAGGAAGATGCCCTAGAATTGAATGTTCTACAAAGCCTCTCCCTTAAATTCCACAGTTTTATAAAGTTGTGGTCCAAACTTACATTTAAAAAAGTCTTTTGGAACATTTTTTGATCGAATACGAGGTGCTGGACCTTCATACATAAAAAAATCAATTGGATTAAAATAATCGGCCATGTATTCCACCCGGTTACAGGATATTGCCTCCATGCCTAAAGAAAGGAGAAAAAAATGGTAGGTAATTGAACAAATATTGAATTCCCAAGGTTGACAAAGCTCTTTATTAAAAGAGTGAAGCATAAAGCAACGTTACCATGATCAGCCAGAAGGATAAGATTGACACAGTTATGCAGATTCCTTTGCTTTAGGCCTTCCATCAACATTCCCAGGATCCGATCTGCTATTAGTAAAGTCTTAATTATCTATGCCAAAGAGAAAAAGGGTAAGTGGCATCTTATCAATGGCGGGTTGCTCCCGGTTCGGTCCGGTTCTTGCGAACCGGTAGTAATGGCGGTGGGAAGTTCCGCCCACCCGCCCCAACATCATCACTGACAATCTGTGCATGCACACACATGCTCCCATTGCAAACCGGTAGTAAAGTTAAGTGGAACCCACCCCTGCATCTTATCACACATGTTAAATCAAAGGTTGCAATCAGGTCTATCACAATAGGATAGGATAGGATAGGATAGGATAGGATAGGATAGGATAGGATAGGATAGAATAGAATAGAATAGAATAGAATAGAATAGAATAGAATAGAACAGAATAGAATAGAATAGAATAGTTTTTTATTGGCCAAGTGTGATTGAACACACAAGGAATTTATCTTGGTGTATACACTCTCAGTGTACATAAAAGAAAAGATACGTTCCTCAAGAATCATAAGGTACAACACTTAATGATAGTCATAGGGTATAAATAAGCAATCAGGAAACAATATCAATATAAATCATAAGGATACAAGCAACAAAGTTACAGTCATACAGTCATATCTTCACAGCCCACTTTTTGACTTGAGCAGTATACAGGTCCTCAATGGAAGGTAGGCTGGTAGCAATTTTTTTTCCAGTTCTAATTATCCTCTGAAGTCTGTGTCTTTCTTGTTAGGTTGCAGAACCAAACCAGACAGTTATAGAGGTGCAGATGACAGACTCAATAATTCCTTTGTAGAACTGGATCAGCAGCTCCTTGGGCAGTTTAAGCTTTCTGAGTTGGCACAGAAAGAACATTCTTTGTTGAGCTTTCTTGGTGACATTTTTGATGTTAGCTGTCCATTTTAGATCTTGTGATATGGTAGAACCTAGAAATTTGAAGGTCTCTACTGTTGATACTGTGTTGTCTAGTATTGTGAGAGGTGGAAATATGGAAGGGTTTCTCCTAAAGTCTACCACCATTTCTACGGTTTTGAGTGTGCTCACTTCCAGATTGTGCCGGTCACACCACAAGGCTAATTCAACCTCCCGTCTGTATGCGGATTCATCATTGTCTCGAATGAGACCAATCACTGTTGTGTCATCTGCGAACTTTAGTAGTTTAACAGATGGATCTTTAGAGATTCAGTCATTGGTATACAGAGAGAAGAGAAGTGGGGAGAGCACATGGCCGGAGGGAGGGTCAGTGCTAATTGTACAGGTTTCTGATGTGATTCTGCTTAGCTTCACCTGCTGCTTCCTGTTTATTAGGAAGCTTATGATCCACTTACAAGTGTGTTCAGGTACCTGTAGCTGGTTTAGCTTAGTTAGAAGAGTGTCTGGAATGATGGTGTTGAATGCTGAGCTAAAGTCTACAAAGAGGACCCTTACATAGGTCTTTGGAGATTCAGGATGCTGTAGGATGTAGTGCAGAGCCATATTAACGGCATCATCTGTTCATCTATTTGCTCAGTATGCAAATTGCAAGGGGTCTAGCAGCGAATCCATGTTAGTTTTCATGTGGGACAGCACTAGCCTTTCAAAGGTTTTCATGACTACAGATGTTAGAGCAACTGTAGTCATTCGGTTCCTTGATGGTGGGTTTCTTCGGCACTGGGATGATAGTAGAGCATTTGAAGCAAGAAGGAACATAGCACATCTCTAGTGATTTGTTGAAGATATGGGTGAAGATGGGGGCCAATTGGTTAGCACAGACTTTTAAGCAAGAAGGAGTTATCTTGTCTGGGCCTGGAGCTCTTCCTGGCTTTTGTCTGTGAAATAGGTCTTGCACTTCTTGGCTGTTATTGGTGTGTCTGAAATGGAGGTTGTAGAAATAGGTGGCTGTGGTTTCCTTTCAAACCTGCAGTAAAACACATTCAGGTCATTTGCCAGTTGCTGATTTATTTCAGCCTGGAAAGGAGGTTTGCCATAGCTGGTGATATTTTTAAGAGATTTCCACATGTTTGCTGGTTCATTTGCTGAAAACTGATTCTTTAGCTTTTCAGAGTAGCTTCTTTTTGCTGCTCTGATCTCCCTTGTTAATATATTTCTGGCCTGATTGTACAGCATTTTATCACCTTTTCTGTAGGCTTTCTCTTTGGAATGACGTAGCTGCTTAAGTTTAGCTGTGAACCAAGGTTTGTTGTTACTGTATATTCGCAAGTTCCTGGTCAGTACACATAGGTCTTCACAGAAGCTGACATATGATGTTACAGTATCTGTGAGTTCATCCAGGTCTGCAGAGGTATCTTCAAAAATATTCCGATCAGTGCAGTCAAAGCAAGCCTGTAGCTTTAACTTTGCCTCCTCAGTCCAAGTCTTCACTGTTTTAATTGTTGGTTTTGTGGCATTAAGTCTTTGCCTGTAAGCAAGTACACGGTGAATTATGCAATGATCAGAGTGTCCTACAGCTGCTCGTGGTAAAGACCGATAAAAATCTTTTAGTGTTGTGTAGCAATTGTCTAAAGTATTCTTGCCTCTGGTGGGACAATTGACATGTTGAAAGTATTTTGGTAGCTCTTTCCTTAAGTTTGCCTTGTTTAGATCTCCCAAAATAATGGCCAGTGAATCGGGGTATTTGGCTTTAGCCTCCTAATTTGGTCAGCTTGAGTTCGTAATCCCTTGTTTACACAGGCTTGTGTTGGGAAATAAACAGCAATTAGAAAAAATGAGGAAAAATCACAAGGTGAATAGTATGGTTTGCAGTTGATAATTAATGTCTCTAGGTTTTCATCACAGAATTTATATATTATAGTTATATCCTGAGACTAGCTGTTGTTGATATATAAGCATAAACCTCCTCCCTTCTTTTTACCAGGTGTTTCTGCAATTCTGTCTGATTGTTGAATCTGAAACCCTGGGATATGCAGGCTGCCATCTTCAATTGATTCATTTAACCAGGTTTCAGAGAAGCATAGGGCTGCTGAATTGTAAACATCAGAATTGTATCCATTTAAAAGGAGTATTTCATCCATCTTATTAACAAGTGAACATACGTTGGTTTGGAAAATTGAAGGCAGGGTTTTATTTCTCCTATTACTTAATCTGTTTAAAATTCCCACCCTTTTACTTCAATAAACAATACAATAATAAAGAGAAATCATTTTTGGGTTACAGGTGACTACATTTAGAAAAGTAGTAAACATTTGTATGCATTATATTCGTCAGAGTAAAATTTAAGTCATCCCCACCCACACCCAGCACAATATTTACATAATTGTCCTACATTGTCCAGTAATTATTTTATTGTTTATTTTAGGATAATAAATATTAAATAATTAATATGACAAAAATAAAAATAGAGATATAGAACATGACTTGCAAATTGACATATACTTTTGCCTGCTTGTATCCTTATTATTTTTCTCCTGTTTCCTGAGTTGTTGTGCAATGTAGTGCATCACTTCCTAGAGGCTCAGACTATGAGAGGACTACCTATAAAACCTAAATTACGAACACAATTGAGCCCAAAATTTCTGTTGCTAAGTAAGAAAGTTGTTAAGTTTGTTTTGCCCCATTTTACGACCTTTCTTGCCACAGTTGTTAAGTGAATCAGTTCAATTGTTAAGTTTCTAAAAAGGTTGTTAAGTGAATCTGGCTTCCTTAGATTTTGACACTTTGTTTGTCAGAAGGTCTCAAAAGACGATCATATGACCCAGGGATACTGAGACCATTATAAAATATGATTCAGTTGCCAAGGGTCTGAATTTTGTTCACCTGACTATGGGGATGCTACAATGGTTGTAAAGTGCTCATAATCACTTTAAGTGCTGTTGTAACTTTGCACGGTCACTAAATGAACTATTGTAAGTCAAGGTCTACCTGTACAATCCAATACTGTACTGTACTTAAAAATACTGTTTGGTGTTTAATGTGGAACAACTCAGCTTTTACATATATTATTCTACCAGCATTTTTACGTCTAATAAAGAAAAAGAACATGTGTCATTGCTACCTTTTATCTATGATATATACCAGCCAAAGTTTAACTTAAGCCCCACTCCTTTAAATACAGAATGAGGGTGGGAGAGATAGAAAAATAAGATGCTTACTTCTGCACTAACAGGCCCAAATTTATGTCCAGTTGAGTCTGGCTCCTCAATATACAATGTAGAGAGGTCTGGCCTGTAGATTAAAAAGAAAGACCATTACTTTTAAAAAAATTCATCTCATTCAAAGATATATTATTAATTAACATGTTGCCCAGATAGTTTGCAACTCAGTGGTGGCTGCTATTCTCTCCTAAAAGTTCAGAATCAGATCAAAATCCAAACTAGCTAGGAGAGAAAAGAATAGGAGAGGAAATTATTGAAAACAAAGGACAACATGGAGAAAACATCCCCAAAACCAGAACGCTGCCTGGATTGTTTTCTCTCATTCTGGTGTCAGTTCTGGAAATGGAAGAATGGGCAGAAATCAGGATAACTACAAGATGGCAGGTGGTTAGAGGTTTTGGTACCTCTTTCTGTCATCCAGTGATTAGCAAGATTTTTGTTGCAAAGTCGTGTCCAACCCATCGTGATCCCATGGACAACGTTCCTCCAGGCCTTCCTGTCCTCTACCATCCTCTGGAGTCCATTTCGGTGACTCCATCCAACATCTCATTCTCTGTCGTCCCTTTCTTCTTTTCCCCTCAATCTTTCCCAGCATTAGCCTCTTTTCCATTGAGTCCTTCCTTCTCATTAAGTGACCAAAGTATTTCAGTTTCATCTTCAGGATCTGACCTTCTAAGGAGCAGTCAGGGTTGATCTCCTCTAGGACTGACTGGTTTGATTGCCTTGGAGTCCAAGGGACTTGCAGGAGTCTTCTCCAGCACCATAATTCAAAGGCCTCAATTCTTTGGTGCTCAGCCTTTCTTATGGTCCAACTTTCACAGCCATACAATGTAACTGGAAAAACCATAGCCTTGACTTACACACTTTTGTTTTCAGGGTGATGTCTCTGCTTTTTAGTACACTGTCTAGATTTGCCATAGCTTTCCTCCCCAGGAGCAAGTGTCTTTTAATTACTTTGCTGCAGTCCCCATCTGTGGTGATCTTGGAGCCCAGGAAAATAAAATCTGTCACTACCTCCATTTCTTCCCCATCTATCTGCCAGGAATTGAGAGGGCCGGATGCCATGATCTTAGTTTTCTTAATGTTGAGTTTCAAGCCAACTTTTGCACTCTCCTTCTTCACCCGCATCAAGAGGCTCTTTAGTTCCTCTTCGCTTTCTGCCATTAGAGTAGTATCATCTGCATATCTGAGCTTGTTGATATTTCTCCCAGCAATCTTAATTCCAACTTTTGATTCATCTAGCCCTGCCTTTCTCATGATGTGCTCTGCATATAAGTTAAATTTCTGACATCAACACAATTGAACGTGTCCAGAAATATTTTACAAGAAGAGTTCTCCGCTCCTCTGAAAACAGCAAAATACCTTATACCACCAGACTTGAAATCCTGGGTTTAGAAAACTTAGAACTCCGCCGACTCCGACAAGACCTGTGCTTAACACATAGAATCATCTATTCCAATGTCCTTCCTGTTGAAGACTACTTCAGCTTCAATCGCAATAATACAAGAGCAAACAATAGATTTAAACTTAATGTTAACCGCTTCAATCTTGATTGCAGAAAATATGACTTCTGCAACAGAGTTATTAACACTTGGAACACACTACCTGACTCTGTGGTCTCTTCTCAAAATCCCAAAAGCTTTAACCAAAAACTGTCTATTATTGACCTCACCCCATTCCTAAGAGGACTATAAGGGGCGTGCATAAGAGCACAAAAGTGCCTACCGTTCCTGTCCTATTGTTTCCTTTCATTATATCAAATTAATATAGTTATTCATACTTTTGCTCATATATATGCTTATATGATATGTAGTTATTTTATGTTGATGCTTGTGTATATTGTTGAGACAAAATAAAATAAAAAATAAATAAATAGGCAGGGTGATAGTATGCAGCCTTGCCGGACTCCTTTCCCAATTTTGAACCAATCAGTGGTTCCGTGTCCAGTTCTCACTGTTGCTTCTTAACCGTCATATAGGTTTTATAGCAGATTTTTGTAGTTCAATTCAAGTCACCTCAGAGGAAATGCAAGACGATGGCAACATTTAGTTTTTAAAAATTTAAAAATTGGGGGGAAGGAGCGGATGACAGTTAGAGAAACCATGCTTCTTAGCCGACAGCATATAATTAGCTGCCTTGCTTAGCATTTTATAAGAACAGAGAATGTTGTTTCATAAGCTTTCGTTGCTATTACCTCTCAGCTTTGGGGCGATCTAGCCATTTTAGCACCTCCATAACTCTTGCTTCAAACGGAATTGATCTACAAGGAATAAAAATATTATTTAGAAGGAGAGCATCATGGTGACAAGGATAATTTTTTTTTAGTGGGCATGTCAACAACATGTTTTTATGCCAATAGCAAGTAAGACAATCAGCACTTTCCAACCTTCCCGTTATGAAATATTGGTTAATTTTTTTGTGAGTGACAGACATCTTTCTGTAGAAATGCTTTTATAAAGTAAAAACCAAGTTGATAATTGCAAATACAAAGCCCCAACTAGGTAGACTTGCAAGTTGCAATGTGAACATAAATCAAATGTAAACACTGTAGTAAGAGTAAATGCTGCTGTAAATGTAACGCATACAAAAAGGGCCAAAGCAAAACATAATCTCTTCCAATTTCCTGCAATATTCAAGGCATGAATTATTCTTCTCATGAGGCCCTCCTGTTCTCTTGTTTGGGATGGAGTCAGCAGAACATGGCAGGAAGGAGGTGAAAAATGATTTCAAAATGTCAAAGCAAACCAGAGATATTCTGAGTCCATCCTCAGTGCCCTGAATTTCTCACCAAAATAATATCACCACTTCGAATATCCAGTATTCTACGTCATGCAATATTTATAAAACAGCTACACTGGAATTATAAGCATGTCAGTATTGAGGTGGAAAGCCCATTGAATAAAGTAGAACAGAAGCTGTATTTTTCCTAGCATATTTAATCTGAAGACTGACCCTTCAATTAAGCAGAGTGAGAAAATATCTCAACCAGCAGGAGGCAGCAAGATGTCAGAAGTGAGAGATGCCATTTCTCCCACACCCTCTCAGTTACCCAATGCCCTTCAAGCCAACAGAACATTTTTATGCTAATACGAGGATAGAAAAAGGTGCCAACCATCTTTTAGGCAATTGTTGCATATGACAGAAGAATGAAAAGTGTCCCTCTCACATTCTTCAAACCCAGCCTGATATATGTTCCCTTTAGGTATTACTACAAAGATATCTGAATGCAGACATTATTTAATGTGTGGGAATGGAAAGGACCATGCAGATCTTTGAAGAGATACTTCCCTTCAGTGGCTACATCAGTGGTAATCAACCTGGTCCCTACCGCCCATTAGTGGGCATTCCAGCTTTCATGGTGGGCGGTTGTCTGATACTGAAGCACTTTCCTTTTTTTTTAATTTTACTACTAACAGAGATACAAAAGTAGGCGGTAGGTATAAAAAAGTTGACTACCCCTGGGCTACATGAACAAAGCACGCATTCGAATCAACCATAGCAATGTCTGTGTAATCATTAGTAGTTGAGCTTCAGTCAAGGATATCATTCTTGGTAAAGGCTTACTAAATAATGATTTAGAAACTGTAAAATGAATGAAGCATCAGTCCAGTACCAGTTTTCCATTACTGCAATACATTTTCCCGCGCTTCAGATGTCCTATTGATTAAAAAAAATATATTCGCATAAAGAAATCTGTAGCTGATAGAACCAATTTATTTTTTTCCATCTTTAACTCACTTGTTATAAACTTTGTAGATAGTTGGGTCAGATCCATTTATTTTTGCTTCAGATCCAGGCCAAAAGTAGGTGGCTGCTTTCAAACCTTGATAGATTGCTGTATTCCAAATCTGCAATAAGTGTGCACAGAATCAGTATCTTTAAAAAATGAGCAAACTGTAAAACCTCACGTCTAAAGGTCTCTACAGGCAGTTCCCAGATTAAGAATGTCCAATTTAAAGAGAACCTCTGGATACTAAGAGGACTGTCTGTTACAAAATGGGAGAGAGTTAACCTGTTACAATAGTTAAAATGCAGACAACTGTTAGCAGCATGATCTGACTCAAAATAGTGGATGGTGTTAAGTTTGGGAAGTAACGAGGCTGGAGACCAGGGTAGTGACAACAGCTCTTTAATATATGGTGAACCCAGCAACCGGGCTGGGGAAAAACCTCTCCTTATATACAGTTTAACCGGCGGCTTCAACCAATCAGCAACGTGCTTGTTTCCCGCCAAAATATTTAAAGATACATTACACTCCTTTCCTCCCAGAAAACACTTTACCACTATTTACATGCTATTTACATATTATTTTTCAACGTAATCACGCAAATAGACTGGGCGTCTCCTGACTCTTTCGGACCTGCGCAGTTCATTCCCTGGGAGTGGGTCGAGCTGACCGGAGGGGCTGTTTGCTCCTCTCAGCTCCTCCTCTAGGCCATCTGGCCCTGGATTATTTGCAGAGTCGTCCCTGCTGTTTTCTAATGGAACCTGTTGGCGTCGCTGGACCTCCGGGAACTCAGGTAAGTCCTGCGATTTTCCCGGGTTTGAGTCAGCTGTGGGTTCAAACATTGTATAGTCAGGGCCTGTTTCGTCTAACTCGGATTGTTCCGCTATTCGTTTCCTTATTTGATCTATGTGGCGCCTCCATACTCGGCCGTCCTTTAACTCCACCAAGTATGATTTTGGACCTGTTATGTTTAGGATTTTTCCTGCTACCCAGATCGGGCCTTCACCATAGTTGTGTGCCCACACTCGGTCGCCTATTTCCATCCCTCTTGTTTTTTCGAGTCCCCCCTTGTAACCCTCCGGTGTATAGTTTGGATTTAACCGGTCTAGTGGGCACCTGAGCTTTCGGCCCATTAATAATTCTGCTGGGCTTCTGCCGGTTGTGGCACAGGGGGTTCTGTGTTGGACGGCCAGGAAAACATCTATTTTTGTTTGCCAGTCGCCTGGCTTGAGTCTGGACAATGCCTCTTTTGCGCTCCGGACGAAACGCTCTGCAAGGCCATTCGTCGCAGGGTGGAAAGGCGCCGAGAGGGCATGCCGGATGCCCTCTTCTGCCAAGTACTCCTCAAACTGGGTTGCCGTGAATTGCGGGCCGTTATCGGATACCAATGTGTCGGGCAACCCATGGGTTACAAATAGGTGCCGTAGGACTGAGATCACGGCCTCGGCTGTCATGGATCTCATGAGAATGATTTCCAGCCATTTGGAGTAGGCATCGACTACTACCAGGAAGGTTTGGCCGTGGAAGGGGCCGGCAAAATCAATGTGGATTCTAGACCAGGGCCCTTGGGGTCTTTCCCATTCCCGAACCGGGGCCGTTGGGGGTAGTGGTCTGGACTCCTGGCAGGCCTGGCATTTCCCTACCCTTTCAGCAATTTCTGAGTCCATTAAGGGCCACCACACATAGCTTCTCGCTAGACCCTTCCCTTACGATCCCTGGGTGACCCTCGTGGAGGAGATCCAACACCCTTTTTCTCAATTTCTCTGGGATCACCACTCGATCCCCCCATAGCAGGCACCCCCCTTGAGCCGAAAGTTCCCCACGTTTCTTTACAAATTCTTTAAAACGCTCGCCCGGCGCAGCGGGCCACCCTCTTTGTACCCAACCAAGTACAGTTCTCAAAGTAATGTCCCGGTATGATGCCCGAGCCACCTCCTTAGACGTGACTGGGCCAGAGTCCAGAGAGTCAATTAACAGTATGGGCGTCCCCGGAGTGGGGTCCTCAATCGCCCCTGGTAGTGGGCATCTGCTTAATGCGTCCGCATGCCCCAACTCTTTTCCTGGCCGATGCTGCAGTTTGTAGGAGTAGGCGGCTAAAAAGATAGTCCATCGGGTCAATCGGGGCGAAAGTGCCACAGGCGTTGGGCGGTCGCCAGCCAGTAACCCTAACAGTGGTCTATGGTCTGTGACAATTTCAAAGTCTCTACCAAAAACGTATTCGTGAAACTTTTTACCCCTGACACTATAGCTAGAGCTTCCTTATCCAACTGACTATAGTTCCTCTCTGTCGAGGACATCGTTCTGGAGTAGAAGGCTATTGGGGCTTCTGTGCCATTTGGAAGCCTGTGGCTGAGCACAGCCCCACCCGTAAGGGGAAGCATCGCAAACTAATACCAATGGCATTGTGCTATGATACTGAATCAGTAAGCTATCGCTCGAGTAGGTTTTTACTGCTTGAAAGCCCTAGCTTCCGTCTTTCCCCAAGACCAAACAGTATTCTTTCCCAGTAACTTATGTAGCGGCTCGGCAACGGTTGCCTTATTTTTCAAAAAGACCGCGTAAAAGTTCACTAGACCCAGGAATGCCTGTAGCTCTGTTTTGTTTTTGGGTGCTGGAGCCTTTCTTATTGCCTTGACCTTGCTCTCAGTGGGGTGGATTCCTTCCTTGTCTATTCTGTAGCCCAAGAACTCTATGGATTCTACCCCTATGTGGCATTTGTTCACTTTAACCTTTAGACCGGCTGACCGGAAAATGCCCAGAACTTTTCCCAAACGTTCCCCCAATTCTTCTAAATTTTCGGCTGATACCAATACATCATCAAAATAGGGGACTACCCCCGGGAGCCCTTGCAGAAGTCGCTCCATTAAATTTTGAAATAGACCAGGTGCCACACTCACCCCAAACTGTAACCGGGTACACTTGAAAGCACCTCTGTGAGTCACAATTGTCTGGGCTTCGGCTGTGTTGGCGTCTACGGGCAGTTGTTGATAGGCTTGGGCCAAATCTAATTTGGCAAAAACGTGCCCTTGCCCCAGCGAGTGCAGCAAGTGTTGCACCACGGGGACCGGGTAAGCGCTTTTTTGCAAGGCTTTGTTTAACGTTGCCTTGTAGTCAGCGCAGATTCTAACTGACCCATCTGGTTTCACTGGGGTGACGATTGGCGTCTCCCACTTTGCATGATCGACTGGCACCAGTATCCCCTGACTGATGAGCTTGTCTATCTCCCTGTCAATCTTGGGTTTAAGGGCAAAAGGGACCCTCCTTGCTTTTAACCGTATGGGGGCTACCTGGGGGTCTAAATTGAAGGAAATAGGGGTCCCCTTGTACTTGCCCAGGCAGTCCTTGAAAACATCTTCGAATTCGCCATGAGTGTGTCTTTTAGGTTAAAGTCACTTCTGTAGATGCCAGTCCCTCCCATGCCCAATGCACGGAACCAGTCCAGTCCCAACAAACTTGGCAGGGTCCCCTTGACTATCGTGATGGGCAGGGTCTTCTTGTGTGGTCCGTACTCGGCGGACGGAGGTGGTCCCTCGAACAGGGATGCGATTCCCTTGGTAGTCGTGAATTCTTAGCCGCTGTGTTTGCAGTTTGCGTTTGGCGATTTTCGCAAAGCTTTTAAAAGTGTCCCAGGACATGATTGTGATTGCTGACCCTGTGTCCACTTCTAGTCGGCACGGCACTCCTTCGATTTTCGGTTTCGTGAAGATTTTCTTCTCGACGCGGGTTGTTGCACGGCCTATTATCACGGTCGTTCGATTTGAATTCGCGCCCTTTTTGTTTTGACCAATCGCGGGTCGCCTTGCCGATCCCACGCTCTGATTGGTTGGTTTGAATTTTCGGCGGGAAGGTTGGGGTGCTCGACAGACTTGAGCCAGGTGCCCCTTCTTCTCGCACCGCCGACATGTAGTGTCCTTGAACTTGCATCGTTGACGCTGGTGTTGCCCTCCGCAACTTCCGCATTCATCCCGGTCTTCTTTGCCCCTTCTCTCGGTGAGGCAAACTCCTTCCTCATCCTCGCCGTCTGATTCGGTCTGGATTTCTTCTTGTGGTCCGTACTCGACGCGGACGGAGGTGGT
Organism: Ahaetulla prasina; assembly: GCF_028640845.1. Lineage (NCBI taxonomy): Eukaryota > Metazoa > Chordata > Lepidosauria > Squamata > Colubridae > Ahaetulla > Ahaetulla prasina. Next base: position 106,390,518 of record NC_080539.1, read on the forward strand.
CCCTTGAACAGGGATGCGATTCCCTTGGTAGTCGTGAATTCTTAGCCGTTGTGTTTGCAGTTTGCGTTTGGCGATTTTCGGTAAAGCTTTCGCAAAAGTGTCCCAGGACATGATTGTGATTGCTGACCCTGTGTCCACTTCTAGTCGGCACGGCACTCCTTCGATTTTCGGTTTCGTGAAGATTTTCTTCTCGACGCGGGTTGTTGCACGGCCTATTATCACGGTCGTTCGATTTGAATTCGCGCCCTTTTTGTTTTGACCAATCGCGGGTCGCCTTGCCGATCCCACGCTCTGATTGGTTGGTTTGAATTTTCGGCGGGAAGGTTGGGGTGCTCGACAGACTTGAGCCAGGTGCCCCTTCTTCTCGCACCGCCGACATGTAGTGTCCTTGAACTTGCATCGTTGACGCTGGTGTTGCCCTCCGCAACTTCCGCATTCATCCCGGTCTTCTTTGCCCCTTCTCTCGGTGAGGCAAACTCCTTCCTCATCCTCGCCGTCTGATTCGGTCTGGATTTCTTCGTTGTGGACCGGGGTTGATTTGCCGCGCTGGCGTGAGTGGCTTTGTAGGGTTTCCGCCGCTTGGGTGGACATCTCATGAGCTCTGGCCGTCCAGAGCGTTTGCCAGCATTAGATTGCTTTTGATAGCAGCCGCCCGCAAACGAATGTCTCTGACCCCACGGATGAGTTGCTCTAACAGCTCCTCATCCAAGTCTCGGTACCCACAGTCCTTGGAGGCTTTTTCTCAGGCGGCCATGTAATCGCTGATGGATTCGCCCTCTTGCTGTCTCGCTCTCCAAATTCAAAACGCCGCATATTTGGACGGTGTTGGCGAAATGGTTCTTCAATAGATTTTGCAGAGTTTGCCACGATACCGATTGTACGGCGTTGGCTCTGCCAGGCTTCCGCGATGTCGATGACCTCGGGACCGCAGTGGCTCAGGAAATATGCCCTTTGCGGTTGTCTGGAACTCCTTGCAGTTCGTTTGCCTCGAGGAAGCTCTCAAACGGGTCATGTCGTTCCCCATTTCTCCCTGGATGGGTCAAACGGTGCGGGCGGAGTGTAGCTGGCCATCGCTGCGTTTCTGCCCTGAATTTGCTGGGTTCGGTTCTTTCGCGCGTTCAGCTCGTTCCTGGTGCTCTTAGCCTCGAGATCCCACCTTCGTCGCCAGTGTTAAGTTTGGGAAGTAACGAGGCTGGAGACCAGGGTAGTGACAACAGCTCTTTAATATATGGTGAACCCAGCAACCGGGCTGGGGAAAAACCTCTCCTTATATACAGTTTAACCGGCGGCTTCAACCAATCAGCAACGTGCTTGTTTCCCGCCAAAATATTTAAAGATACATTACAGATGGCATTCTCCTTTCTTGAACCAATGAAGTGTTAAAGCTGTGCTATGCTTTCATGAGCATCACAAAGTAGTGTGTGCATTTTTAATACAGCATGCAGCCTTTTTTTAGCAGTTCATGAAAGTATTGTGCAGCTTCAGAGGTTCAATTGCTCAAGGAAGGAGAATGCTGTCCGCCATTTTGAGTCAGATCACCAAAATATTTAAAGATACATTACAGATGGCATTCTCCTTTCTTGAACCAATGAAGTGTTAAAGCTGTGCTATGCTTTCATGAGCATCACAAAGTAGTGTGTGCATTTTTAATACAGCATGCAGCCTTTTTTTAGCAGTTCATGAAAGTATTGTGCAGCTTCAGAGGTTCAATTGCTCAAGGAAGGAGAATGCTGTCCGCCATTTTGAGTCAGATCATTTTTGCCTTCACTGAAGTTACATTAGTTATTTAAGACTGATCTTTGCAACAGTTGCAGCATCTCGACAGTCATATGTCCAAAATTTATTTATTTTATTTTTATTTATTTATTTGTCAATCATATATAAGATAACAGGTAAAAGTATAAACATAATTTGGATACATGAAAAGAGTAAGTAAAAAGGAATATTAGGTCAGGGACCTAATAGGGATGGTGAGAGATTGAATTCCAAGGAGTTCTTGAATTGGATTCTCTTTGCTGGAAGTCAGTTTTTCACATAACCTAGTTTTAAAATATAAAACTTATACTTTCAAACTTTACAAAGAACTTTGATTACAACTTTGATGCTGTTGTTGATCCTTGATATGCAGAAGTACAGGTATGGTAAACGTTTCCCATTTAAATGCAAATTCTGGTTAAAATCATTCTTAATCCAAGACTGCCTGTACTCACTCATCAGCAATTTTTAGAAACTAAATGTGCTTTACTATTGGCCAATCAAAACTGAACTGGATACAAGCCCTGAGGAAAAAATACATATTAGTGTAGATAAATGAGCTTTTAACATTTCTTCTGGGATCAAGGTTGACTCAGCCTTCCATCCTTCAAGGTGACTAAAATGAGGACCCAGATTGTTGGGGCAAATATGCACTGTGAAGTGGTATATAAATCTAAGTGCTATTGCTATTGCTATTGCTATTGCTATTGCTATTGCTTTGCTTTTGCTATTGCTATTGCTATTGCTATTGCTATTGCTATTGCTATTGCTATTGCTATTGCTATTGCTATTGCTATTGCTATTGCTATTGCTATTGCTATTGCTATTGCTATTGCTATTGCTATTGCTATTGCTATTGCTATTGCTATTGCTATTGCTATTGCTATTGCTATTGCTATTTCTTTTGCTATTGCTATTGCTGTTGCTATTGCTATTGCTATTGCTATTGCTATTGCTATTGCTATTGCTATTGCTATTGCTATTGCTATTGCTATTGCTATTGCTATTGCTATTGCTATTGCTATTGCTATTGCTATTGCTATTGCTATTGCTATTGCTATTGCTATTGCTATTTGTGCTAGAGGTATGAAACGAAACACAGCCAGGTCTATTATGAAGCGATGCAAGATTCAGAATCTTCATCTAACCTTCATTAGTTTATAACCTCCATTCAGTTCTATGCATCGCCTCTCAAAGAAAAACTAACAATGTGCTAAAGAAATTATATTTCAGTAGTGATGCCTTCACAAAATGATTGGATAATAATCATTAGGAAGAAAAAGAATAAAAATATACTCACCGTAAGTTTTTTAACAATTGCTTCAGAATCAACTGTTTGGAAGAAGAGAAATGTTATGCAGTATGTATAATGTATTACTTTCAAACATTAAACTATCAATTTGTCTTCTTCAAATATGGTGCATCAAATCCATGGTAGTTGTATTTTTACAGTATTAAGCCTTTTTAAAATATTTGTCCAATGGTATTTTCAATTGTTGGCTTTAGCTTCCATCTGAAAACCACATTTACAGTATTCAAATTTTAGCGATGAAATTTCTGGGATTCAAGCATCTTAAACTCCTGTGGGTGGCAGGTGACATTGCTCTAAGCAAGGAAGATGCCCTAGAATTGAACGTTCTACAAAGCCTCTCCCTTAAGTTCCACAGTTTTATAAAGTTGTGGTCCAAACTTACATTTAAAAAAGTCTTTTGGAACATTTTTTGATCGAATACGAGGTGCTGGACCTTCATACATAAAAAAATCAACTGGATTAAAATAATCGGCCATGTATTCCACCCGGTTACAGGATATTGCCTCCATGCCTAAAGAAAGGAGAAAAAAATGGTAGGTAATTGAACAAATATTGAATTCCCAAGGTTGACAAAGCTTTTTATTAAAAGAGTGAAGCATAAAGCAACGTTACCATGATCAGCCAGAAGGATAAGATTGACACAGTTATGCAGATTCCTTTGCTTTAGGCCTTCCATCAACATTCCCAGGATCCGATCTGCTATTAGTAAAGTCTTAATTATCTATGCCAAAGAGAAAAAGGGTAAGTGGCATCTTATCAATGGCGGGTTGCTCCCGGTTCAGTCCGGTTCTTGCGAATTGGTAGTAATGGTGGTGGGAAGTTCCGCCCACCCGCCCCAACATCATCACTGACAATCTGTGCATGCACACGCATGCTCCCATTGCAAACCGGTAGTAAAGGTAAGTGGAACCCACCCCTGCATCTTATCACACATGTTAAATCAAAGGTTGCAATCAGGTCTATCACAATAGGATAGGATAGGATAGGATAGGATAGGATAGGATAGGATAGGATAGGATAGGATAGGATAGGATAGGATAGGATAGGATAGGATAGGATAGGATAGAATAGAATAGAATAGAATAGAATAGAATAGAATAGAATAGAATAGAATAGAATAGAATAGAATAGAATAGAATAGAATAGAATAGAATAGAATAGAATAGAATAGAATAGAATAGAATAGAATAGAATAGAATAGAATAGAATAGAATAGAATAGAATAGAATAGAATAGAATAGAATAGAATAGAATAGAATAGAATAGAATAGAATAGAATAGAATAGAATAGAATAGAATAGAATAGAATAGAATAGAATAGAATAGAATAGAATAGAATAGAATAGAATAGAATAGAATAGAATAGAATAGAATAGAATAGAATAGAATAGAATAGAATAGAATAGAATAGAATAGAATAGAATAGAATAGAATAGAATAGAATAGAATAGAATAGAATAGAATAGAATAGAATAGAATAGAATAGAATAGAATAGAATAGAATAGAATAGAATAGAATAGAATAGAATAGAATAGAATAGAATAGAATAGAATAGAATAGAATAGAATAGAATAGAATAGAATAGAATAGAATAGAATAGAATAGAATAGAATAGAATAGAATAGAATAGAATAGAATAGAATAGAATAGAATAGAATAGAATAGAATAGAATAGAATAGAATAGAATAGAATAGAATAGAATAGAATAGAATAGAATAGAATAGAATAGAATAGAATAGAATAGAATAGAATAGAATAGAATAGAATAGAATAGAATAGAATAGAATAGAATAGAATAGAATAGAATAGAATAGAATAGAATAGAATAGAATAGAATAGAATAGAATAGAATAGAATAGAATAGAATAGAATAGAATAGAATAGAATAGAATAGAATAGAATAGAATAGAATAGAATAGAATAGAATAGAATAGAATAGAATAGAATAGAATAGAATAGAATAGAATAGAATAGAATAGAATAGAATAGAATAGAATAGAATAGAATAGAATAGAATAGAATAGAATAGAATAGAATAGAATAGAATAGAATAGAATAGAATAGAATAGAATAGAATAGAATAGAATAGAATAGAATAGAATAGAATAGAATAGAATAGAATAGAATAGAATAGAATAGAATAGAATAGAATAGAATAGAATAGAATAGAATAGAATAGAATAGAATAGAATAGAATAGAATAGAATAGAATAGAATAGAATAGAATAGAATAGAATAGAATAGAATAGAATAGAATAGAATAGAATAGAATAGAATAGAATAGAATAGAATAGAATAGAATAGAATAGAATAGAATAGAATAGAATAGAATAGAATAGAATAGAATAGAATAGAATAGAATAGAATAGAATAGAATAGAATAGAATAGAATAGAATAGAATAGAATAGAATAGAATAGAATAGAATAGAATAGAATAGAATAGAATAGAATAGAATAGAATAGAATAGAATAGAATAGAATAGAATAGAATAGAATAGAATAGAATAGAATAGAATAGAATAGAATAGAATAGAATAGAATAGAATAGAATAGAATAGAATAGAATAGAATAGAATAGAATAGAATAGAATAGAATAGAATAGAATAGAATAGAATAGAATAGAATAGAATAGAATAGAATAGAATAGAATAGAATAGAATAGAATAGAATAGAATAGAATAGAATAGAATAGAATAGAATAGAATAGAATAGAATAGAATAGAATAGAATAGAATAGAATAGAATAGAATAGAATAGAATAGAATAGAATAGAATAGAATAGAATAGAATAGAATAGAATAGAATAGAATAGAATAGAATAGAATAGAATAGAATAGAATAGAATAGAATAGAATAGAATAGAATAGAATAGAATAGAATAGAATAGAATAGAATAGAATAGAATAGAATAGAATAGAATAGAATAGAATAGAATAGAATAGAATAGAATAGAATAGAATAGAATAGAATAGAATAGAATAGAATAGAATAGAATAGAATAGAATAGAATAGAATAGAATAGAATAGAATAGAATAGAATAGAATAGAATAGAATAGAATAGAATAGAATAGAATAGAATAGAATAGAATAGAATAGAATAGAATAGAATAGAATAGAATAGAATAGAATAGAATAGAATAGAATAGAATAGAATAGAATAGAATAGAATAGAATAGAATAGAATAGAATAGAATAGAATAGAATAGAATAGAATAGAATAGAATAGAATAGAATAGAATAGAATAGAATAGAATAGAATAGAATAGAATAGAATAGAATAGAATAGAATAGAATAGAATAGAATAGAATAGAATAGAATAGAATAGAATAGAATAGAATAGAATAGAATAGAATAGAATAGAATAGAATAGAATAGAATAGAATAGAATAGAATAGAATAGAATAGAATAGAATAGAATAGAATAGAATAGAATAGAATAGAATAGAATAGAATAGAATAGAATAGAATAGAATAGAATAGAATAGAATAGAATAGAATAGAATAGAATAGAATAGAATAGAATAGAATAGAATAGAATAGAATAGAATAGAATAGAATAGAATAGAATAGAATAGAATAGAATAGAATAGAATAGAATAGAATAGAATAGAATAGAATAGAATAGAATAGAATAGAATAGAATAGAATAGAATAGAATAGAATAGAATAGAATAGAATAGAATAGAATAGAATAGAATAGAATAGAATAGAATAGAATAGAATAGAATAGAATAGAATAGAATAGAATAGAATAGAATAGAATAGAATAGAATAGAATAGAATAGAATAGAATAGAATAGAATAGAATAGAATAGAATAGAATAGAATAGAATAGAATAGAATAGAATAGAATAGAATAGAATAGAATAGAATAGAATAGAATAGAATAGAATAGAATAGAATAGAATAGAATAGAATAGAATAGAATAGAATAGAATAGAATAGAATAGAATAGAATAGAATAGAATAGAATAGAATAGAATAGAATAGAATAGAATAGAATAGAATAGAATAGAATAGAATAGAATAGAATAGAATAGAATAGAATAGAATAGAATAGAATAGAATAGAATAGAATAGAATAGAATAGAATAGAATAGAATAGAATAGAATAGAATAGAATAGAATAGAATAGAATAGAATAGAATAGAATAGAATAGAATAGAATAGAATAGAATAGAATAGAATAGAATAGAATAGAATAGAATAGAATAGAATAGAATAGAATAGAATAGAATAGAATAGAATAGAATAGAATAGAATAGAATAGAATAGAATAGAATAGAATAGAATAGAATAGAATAGAATAGAATAGAATAGAATAGAATAGAATAGAATAGAATAGAATAGAATAGAATAGAATAGAATAGAATAGAATAGAATAGAATAGAATAGAATAGAATAGAATAGAATAGAATAGAATAGAATAGAATAGAATAGAATAGAATAGAATAGAATAGAATAGAATAGAATAGAATAGAATAGAATAGAATAGAATAGAATAGAATAGAATAGAATAGAATAGAATAGAATAGAATAGAATAGAATAGAATAGAATAGAATAGAATAGAATAGAATAGAATAGAATAGAATAGAATAGAATAGAATAGAATAGAATAGAATAGAATAGAATAGAATAGAATAGAATAGAATAGAATAGAATAGAATAGAATAGAATAGAATAGAATAGAATAGAATAGAATAGAATAGAATAGAATAGAATAGAATAGAATAGAATAGAATAGAATAGAATAGAATAGAATAGAATAGAATAGAATAGAATAGAATAGAATAGAATAGAATAGAATAGAATAGAATAGAATAGAATAGAATAGAATAGAATAGAATAGAATAGAATAGAATAGAATAGAATAGAATAGAATAGAATAGAATAGAATAGAATAGAATAGAATAGAATAGAATAGAATAGAATAGAATAGAATAGAATAGAATAGAATAGAATAGAATAGAATAGAATAGAATAGAATAGAATAGAATAGAATAGAATAGAATAGAATAGAATAGAATAGAATAGAATAGAATAGAATAGAATAGAATAGAATAGAATAGAATAGAATAGAATAGAATAGAATAGAATAGAATAGAATAGAATAGAATAGAATAGAATAGAATAGAATAGAATAGAATAGAATAGAATAGAATAGAATAGAATAGAATAGAATAGAATAGAATAGAATAGAATAGAATAGAATAGAATAGAATAGAATAGAATAGAATAGAATAGAATAGAATAGAATAGAATAGAATAGAATAGAATAGAATAGAATAGAATAGAATAGAATAGAATAGAATAGAATAGAATAGAATAGAATAGAATAGAATAGAATAGAATAGAATAGAATAGAATAGAATAGAATAGAATAGAATAGAATAGAATAGAATAGAATAGAATAGAATAGAATAGAATAGAATAGAATAGAATAGAATAGAATAGAATAGAATAGAATAGAATAGAATAGAATAGAATAGAATAGAATAGAATAGAATAGAATAGAATAGAATAGAATAGAATAGAATAGAATAGAATAGAATAGAATAGAATAGAATAGAATAGAATAGAATAGAATAGAATAGAATAGAATAGAATAGAATAGAATAGAATAGAATAGAATAGAATAGAATAGAATAGAATAGAATAGAATAGAATAGAATAGAATAGAATAGAATAGAATAGAATAGAATAGAATAGAATAGAATAGAATAGAATAGAATAGAATAGAATAGAATAGAATAGAATAGAATAGAATAGAATAGAATAGAATAGAATAGAATAGAATAGAATAGAATAGAATAGAATAGAATAGAATAGAATAGAATAGAATAGAATAGAATAGAATAGAATAGAATAGAATAGAATAGAATAGAATAGAATAGAATAGAATAGAATAGAATAGAATAGAATAGAATAGAATAGAATAGAATAGAATAGAATAGAATAGAATAGAATAGAATAGAATAGAATAGAATAGAATAGAATAGAATAGAATAGAATAGAATAGAATAGAATAGAATAGAATAGAATAGAATAGAATAGAATAGAATAGAATAGAATAGAATAGAATAGAATAGAATAGAATAGAATAGAATAGAATAGAATAGAATAGAATAGAATAGAATAGAATAGAATAGAATAGAATAGAATAGAATAGAATAGAATAGAATAGAATAGAATAGAATAGAATAGAATAGAATAGAATAGAATAGAATAGAATAGAATAGAATAGAATAGAATAGAATAGAATAGAATAGAATAGAATAGAATAGAATAGAATAGAATAGAATAGAATAGAATAGAATAGAATAGAATAGAATAGAATAGAATAGAATAGAATAGAATAGAATAGAATAGAATAGAATAGAATAGAATAGAATAGAATAGAATAGAATAGAATAGAATAGAATAGAATAGAATAGAATAGAATAGAATAGAATAGAATAGAATAGAATAGAATAGAATAGAATAGAATAGAATAGAATAGAATAGAATAGAATAGAATAGAATAGAATAGAATAGAATAGAATAGAATAGAATAGAATAGAATAGAATAGAATAGAATAGAATAGAATAGAATAGAATAGAATAGAATAGAATAGAATAGAATAGAATAGAATAGAATAGAATAGAATAGAATAGAATAGAATAGAATAGAATAGAATAGAATAGAATAGAATAGAATAGAATAGAATAGAATAGAATAGAATAGAATAGAATAGAATAGAATAGAATAGAATAGAATAGAATAGAATAGAATAGAATAGAATAGAATAGAATAGAATAGAATAGAATAGAATAGAATAGAATAGAATAGAATAGAATAGAATAGAATAGAATAGAATAGAATAGAATAGAATAGAATAGAATAGAATAGAATAGAATAGAATAGAATAGAATAGAATAGAATAGAATAGAATAGAATAGAATAGAATAGAATAGAATAGAATAGAATAGAATAGAATAGAATAGAATAGAATAGAATAGAATAGAATAGAATAGAATAGAATAGAATAGAATAGAATAGAATAGAATAGAATAGAATAGAATAGAATAGAATAGAATAGAATAGAATAGAATAGAATAGAATAGAATAGAATAGAATAGAATAGAATAGAATAGAATAGAATAGAATAGAATAGAATAGAATAGAATAGAATAGAATAGAATAGAATAGAATAGAATAGAATAGAATAGAATAGAATAGAATAGAATAGAATAGAATAGAATAGAATAGAATAGAATAGAATAGAATAGAATAGAATAGAATAGAATAGAATAGAATAGAATAGAATAGAATAGAATAGAATAGAATAGAATAGAATAGAATAGAATAGAATAGAATAGAATAGAATAGAATAGAATAGAATAGAATAGAATAGAATAGAATAGAATAGAATAGAATAGAATAGAATAGAATAGAATAGAATAGAATAGAATAGAATAGAATAGAATAGAATAGAATAGAATAGAATAGAATAGAATAGAATAGAATAGAATAGAATAGAATAGAATAGAATAGAATAGAATAGAATAGAATAGAATAGAATAGAATAGAATAGAATAGAATAGAATAGAATAGAATAGAATAGAATAGAATAGAATAGAATAGAATAGAATAGAATAGAATAGAATAGAATAGAATAGAATAGAATAGAATAGAATAGAATAGAATAGAATAGAATAGAATAGAATAGAATAGAATAGAATAGAATAGAATAGAATAGAATAGAATAGAATAGAATAGAATAGAATAGAATAGAATAGAATAGAATAGAATAGAATAGAATAGAATAGAATAGAATAGAATAGAATAGAATAGAATAGAATAGAATAGAATAGAATAGAATAGAATAGAATAGAATAGAATAGAATAGAATAGAATAGAATAGAATAGAATAGAATAGAATAGAATAGAATAGAATAGAATAGAATAGAATAGAATAGAATAGAATAGAATAGAATAGAATAGAATAGAATAGAATAGAATAGAATAGAATAGAATAGAATAGAATAGAATAGAATAGAATAGAATAGAATAGAATAGAATAGAATAGAATAGAATAGAATAGAATAGAATAGAATAGAATAGAATAGAATAGAATAGAATAGAATAGAATAGAATAGAATAGAATAGAATAGAATAGAATAGAATAGAATAGAATAGAATAGAATAGAATAGAATAGAATAGAATAGAATAGAATAGAATAGAATAGAATAGAATAGAATAGAATAGAATAGAATAGAATAGAATAGAATAGAATAGAATAGAATAGAATAGAATAGAATAGAATAGAATAGAATAGAATAGAATAGAATAGAATAGAATAGAATAGAATAGAATAGAATAGAATAGAATAGAATAGAATAGAATAGAATAGAATAGAATAGAATAGAATAGAATAGAATAGAATAGAATAGAATAGAATAGAATAGAATAGAATAGAATAGAATAGAATAGAATAGAATAGAATAGAATAGAATAGAATAGAATAGAATAGAATAGAATAGAATAGAATAGAATAGAATAGAATAGAATAGAATAGAATAGAATAGAATAGAATAGAATAGAATAGAATAGAATAGAATAGAATAGAATAGAATAGAATAGAATAGAATAGAATAGAATAGAATAGAATAGAATAGAATAGAATAGAATAGAATAGAATAGAATAGAATAGAATAGAATAGAATAGAATAGAATAGAATAGAATAGAATAGAATAGAATAGAATAGAATAGAATAGAATAGAATAGAATAGAATAGAATAGAATAGAATAGAATAGAATAGAATAGAATAGAATAGAATAGAATAGAATAGAATAGAATAGAATAGAATAGAATAGAATAGAATAGAATAGAATAGAATAGAATAGAATAGAATAGAATAGAATAGAATAGAATAGAATAGAATAGAATAGAATAGAATAGAATAGAATAGAATAGAATAGAATAGAATAGAATAGAATAGAATAGAATAGAATAGAATAGAATAGAATAGAATAGAATAGAATAGAATAGAATAGAATAGAATAGAATAGAATAGAATAGAATAGAATAGAATAGAATAGAATAGAATAGAATAGAATAGAATAGAATAGAATAGAATAGAATAGAATAGAATAGAATAGAATAGAATAGAATAGAATAGAATAGAATAGAATAGAATAGAATAGAATAGAATAGAATAGAATAGAATAGAATAGAATAGAATAGAATAGAATAGAATAGAATAGAATAGAATAGAATAGAATAGAATAGAATAGAATAGAATAGAATAGAATAGAATAGAATAGAATAGAATAGAATAGAATAGAATAGAATAGAATAGAATAGAATAGAATAGAATAGAATAGAATAGAATAGAATAGAATAGAATAGAATAGAATAGAATAGAATAGAATAGAATAGAATAGAATAGAATAGAATAGAATAGAATAGAATAGAATAGAATAGAATAGAATAGAATAGAATAGAATAGAATAGAATAGAATAGAATAGAATAGAATAGAATAGAATAGAATAGAATAGAATAGAATAGAATAGAATAGAATAGAATAGAATAGAATAGAATAGAATAGAATAGAATAGAATAGAATAGAATAGAATAGAATAGAATAGAATAGAATAGAATAGAATAGAATAGAATAGAATAGAATAGAATAGAATAGAATAGAATAGAATAGAATAGAATAGAATAGAATAGAATAGAATAGAATAGAATAGAATAGAATAGAATAGAATAGAATAGAATAGAATAGAATAGAATAGAATAGAATAGAATAGAATAGAATAGAATAGAATAGAATAGAATAGAATAGAATAGAATAGAATAGAATAGAATAGAATAGAATAGAATAGAATAGAATAGAATAGAATAGAATAGAATAGAATAGAATAGAATAGAATAGAATAGAATAGAATAGAATAGAATAGAATAGAATAGAATAGAATAGAATAGAATAGAATAGAATAGAATAGAATAGAATAGAATAGAATAGAATAGAATAGAATAGAATAGAATAGAATAGAATAGAATAGAATAGAATAGAATAGAATAGAATAGAATAGAATAGAATAGAATAGAATAGAATAGAATAGAATAGAATAGAATAGAATAGAATAGAATAGAATAGAATAGAATAGAATAGAATAGAATAGAATAGAATAGAATAGAATAGAATAGAATAGAATAGAATAGAATAGAATAGAATAGAATAGAATAGAATAGAATAGAATAGAATAGAATAGAATAGAATAGAATAGAATAGAATAGAATAGAATAGAATAGAATATTCTTAATCCAAGACTGCCTGTACTCACTCATCAGCAATTTTTAGAAACTAAATGTGCTTTACTATTGGCCAATCAAAACTGAATTCTATAAAGCCACGTTGATTTTTTTTACACAGAGACCTTCCCTATTTCCGTTTCCCTACTAAGGAACTACAACATCTTCATAGCATCACCCTGCTGCCTTGAAGTTATATATGAAGTCTGCTTGCATTACTGTTATTTCAATACAGCAATAGAATTTGCTATTGGAAAATCAAGTATAGCTACACCAAGGAACAGAACTAAAGGTACATACAGGTTGTCCACCCCACCAGGCAGGATTTCTCACGTTACTTCCAGAAAGTGAGAAGTTCTGATTTAAATGTACATCATACATGTTATTGTCAATGATGCCATGGGTTTCTGGATACAAGCCCTGAGGAAAAAAAAATACATATTAGTGTAGATAAATGAGCTTTTTAACATTTCTTCTGGGATCAAGGTTGACTCAGCCTTCCATCCTTCCAAGGTGACTAAAATGAGGACCCAGATTGTTGGGGGCAAATATGCACTGTGAAGTGGTATATAAGTCTAAGTGCTATTGCTATTGCTATTTGTGCTATTGGAGTGCACTGCTGAAATGATATAGGTTTTCCTGCTTGAGCTGGGGGTTGGATGAAGACTTCCAAGATTCTTTCCAACTCTGTTATTCTATTCTACTTTTGCTAGACATCAAGAGTAGAAATACTTCAGTTTTGCAGAATTTAACTGTCTTCTAAAAGACATATACCTCATGCAAACATTATATAAAATGATGATATTCTAATTATATTCAGAAGAAGTGCAGTGTGTGCAAATGACACAGTCTTTTTGCATCCTCCTCCATATTCAGCAGGCAACTGGTCATGCTGGAGAAGTTCCTCCATTCGTAAAAGTTTTTCCACATAATTAAAAATCCCAACCTTCCTTAATCACAAATGCTCTGTGAAAGCAATCCAACAATGAAATGAATACAGGTAATCCTCGACAGACAACTGTTCGAAGTTACAATGATTACTTATGATTGAATTTTACAACCCATGTGGCATCTCCGTAGTCATGTGTTCAAAATTTGAATGCTTGGCAACTGGTATGTACTTACAAAGGTTGCAGTGTCACATTTACCCTGAAATTAGGGACTGTGGTGTGAAATGAATAGGCACTAAATTTTGTTTTTGTTTACAATTATATTGTGAGAAAAGCAGCAATTGCTGTTAGGCAGTCTATATCTAAGATCCTTTGCCCTGATATTAATCTTGCTTGATCTTGCTTTTGTAGTCCAAGTATGGTGGTCTTGGCTTACATAAGAAGGCATCCCTGGAAAAGCCATAATGACTCAGTTTCTTTTGGATAGTTTTTCAAGATTTGAAATGGTCTACCAGCATAAATGGGTCAGTCTATATTACTATACAACTATCTGACTAGGACTGTAGTATAGTTTTAGCCAGTAGGTAAAAAATATCTTCTGGATATTGGAGATTGGATTCAAGTTTATCGACTCCAGCTTCCCAAAGCACTTCTTCCCAGAAAATGCTTCTCAAAAATTTTGTTTGAATCCTTTCTAAGTTAATCATGTTGTTATATGTTCCCAGTTGAGCCCCACGTAGCAGTAATGCTCAGGCTTTAGCTGCAAACAACTTAATTGCAAGAAGGTTAAACTGTGATCCTCTGGAAAAATAATGGTTGAATACCTGGTGCAGATATCTGTGCATTGTGAGAGAAAGAAGTTTAAAAAATTATTCCTAAATATTTAAAGCTCTTAATCCGCTCAATGAATTGCTCACCTAAGTTCCAGCATCTCTTTGGCATTTGGCAAAAGCGAGAATCCTGGAATAATTTATTACTGGTTCCTTCTCTGTACAATAATGCTGGATTGATCTCAAGGCTCTTTTAAGACTAACAGAAGTCAGTACTGATGCCAATGATACTGTATGCATCAACAGCATGCAATAATAAATTGATCTGTCTATGGGCTAATTTAGGAGGATGAAAGGTAAAGTTACTTAAGTGAGGAACTGATGAATGAATATAGTAATTGGATAAAACTGGAACCAATATACATCCCTGTAATTCCCCTCTTTACTGGTATTTCCTTTATAACTTGTCCTTGATTGCTATACCTGATCTTCAGTTTGGTATTCTTATATATTTTAATGAGCAGCAAAAGTAGACATTTGACTATGGGGTATTTTTTTTTTATTGATGCCACCATTTACATATGGATAACATGTAGAAAGTGGACCTAAAGTCAATAAATATTGCATAAAGGGACTGTTTAGATTTATCAATAAACTTATGAAACTAGGCATTGCAGCACCATAGCATGGTCTAATTTTGATTGATCTGTTCTAAACCCTGCCTGTTTGTCTATTAGAATGTCTTCAGATTCAATCCAGTAAATTAATTTATTCTGTAAATATTTAGCACGCATTTTGTAGATCTGATTAAACAATCTATTGCTGGGAAGCTAGCACCGAGAAGATCCACCATTCCAAATTATTTTATTACTTCATATGTAATAAGATTTAAACCTGGCAATTTTCCTGGTCTAAGCTGTTTAATTACATTTCTGTTTTCTGAACATGAGACTAGGCCAAAATGAGAGCTCACACCAATCCAAAATCTCCACTTAACTATATAAGGTAACAAATGATCCTCCCATGTATTGGCTGGCATATGCAACAAAGCCCTATAATTATTTTTAAATAGAGATGGGCTTATCAATATTCAAAAGGTGGCAGAATTTTTTTGCACTGGGAGCCACTATCAAGCTAGCATACCCATATAACTCTCCTTTTTTTTTTTTGACAAATCAATTTTTTACACAGTTTTTTCAATTTCACTAATTTCAAGGATGGAGCAAGAACCAGGATTCTAGTTGTATAGTTTAAAATTGTGATTTATAAAGTTCCAAGCTTTATGGCATTTATAGTCAAATCAACCATGTCATGTTCTTGGGTCATGCCTAACTGTAACAAGTTAAAGGACAGTCATAGTGATTAAAGTTTGGTTAAGTTATTGAAACTAGCTAATCATCTAACTTACCGTTCCTTACTGCTGAATAAAGAGACTTGCCTGGTTCCTTCTAACAAAGTTAGTGATTATTGACACTTGCTGGTTATGCAATTAGCAATAGAAGCTACTACAGAAGATAATATTATTACTGTGGGTAGTTTCCATTTTAATCTGTATGTCTAGATAGAATTTACAGCAAGCTCCGTATAACTAGCAAAAATATAACTTGCTGTTTATTTATTAAACATTAACAAAGTTCAAAAACAGTTACTGTCTATTAACCCCTCAATACCATGTTCTATTTCATGCCCACGGGTACACCATAATCCAAAGTTATTGCAGAACCCACTATACTAACAGTGAATTTAGTTCTCAGAATGCTAGCATTTAAGCTAAAGAGCATTGTCCACAATCCACCAAAAGGAGGTATGAATCCATCTTGAGAAGCACATCTTTTGGAGGGGTGGAAAAATGTGGTAAGGAGACTAGAAAGCTAGCAGAGAAGTGGAAACAGGTTTATTAGAGAAGATAATACCTGGTTGACATTCAAAATTAGGCCATACCAAACTGAAACATTAGATTTTATTGTGTCAGCTTTATTTGCTTTCTGCTAATTTGTTTGTATTAGTACATTTGCATGGCACTGATATCTTTCTTCCTCTTTACTATCACTTTGTAACTGTGGATCTAATATATATTTAGTAAAAAGTCAGTGTTTGTTAATTTAGTGAGTATTCCAAATGCCCAGAATGCTCATATCTCATTCATTTTAAAAAATTATTAATTTAAAATTTAATAATTATAAATTGCAAATTACCTGCAGAAAAAAGCAATTTTCTGCATATAATGTAAAATTATATTTTCAAGCGTGCTTCTGAGTCTTAACTAGAATTCCGGAGCATACTTACAAAACACTAATGATTTATGACCAACATTTAGATTAAATGTAGGCCTACTTGGCTTGAGCAACGGGGGAAAAAAAGTAATTGCTAATTATACAAAGAATCTTGAGAGCTAGAAAGAGGTTGTGAGAAACAATAACACATGTTTATATTTCAGCAAATTGATGTTTTGTGAATGACTATAAGCCATAGTAGTAGATATTTTTTGAAAGTGATCATAATATTATCTCAAAATTCAAAATGGGGGCCTCTCCCAATGGTCGTCTCTGTGTTCAACTTCAGAAAGGATTACAAGAGGTATCTTTTCCCGGACTACACAAATGCACTTCAGGAGCATCCCATTCTTGTTTCCCATAAAAAGAACTTAAAAGTCACTCTGACCACCAATTTTTTACAGATGGAATTTAGAGAAATGAAGAAAAAAAGCTTGTCATTTCAACTGGTTCTTCTTTCTGCTTTTGTTTTTGCTTTGGGTGTTTGAGGAAACTTTTATATTGTTTAATTTCTTATCATTGAAGGACAGGAAGAAATTCATATAATAGCAATAGCAAATAAAATGTACATGGTAAATGACCAAGCAAATACTTACTGTAACAATAGTGTAGTGGTTTACAAAGGTTTTGGTTGGATAAACAGCTCTCAAGTATTTGGCATGAGTCCCACAAGTTTCTACAATCAAATAAGATATATAAAATGAGAAACACCCATGTTTATATCGACGGATTTTTCACATCTCTCCCGCCCTCCATCCTTACTTTAGTCAAAACACTTCAGTCCAATTGGAAAAAGACAAGAAATTTTAGCACAAACTTGTGTGGTTTTTTTCCTGGAGACATCCCCCCACCCCCCGAATATCAATAAGCAGAAACAGTCCTTAAACAAAGAATGTTAGATATGGGCATGAGGATGAAATAAGCCAACTTCCATTCAGTATAATTATAGGTAATCAATTCAACTGCTCTAGGAAGGGAAGGAATGATTGGATAGAGTATGTTATGCAGGATGCTCCATCCTGTGAAAGTTTGTTGCATCTTTCAAGTTGCAGAAAGTTATCTTTCATTATAAATCTTCTTAAAACAGTGAGCTTACTTACTAAGCTTATTAATATTGGGCATTAAAGTATCCCAGGATTCCAAATATTCAGATCTAAATCCATCCATTGAAAAAACAATAAGTGGGGATTGATCAAACCTAGAAGAAATCACAACATACATAATTTACTTTGTGTTAGCAGCATTATAGCAATTATTTGCTAAAAAGAAACATTATTTCCAAAAATAGTGTATACATTTCAGTCTGGGGTATTTGTGTGAAGTGTCAAAGTGTGCAAGTTGAGGGTCATCATGATTCATCAGCATAATGACAGACACCCTATTCCTTTAGGATATTTGTCATCCTGTAGATTTTCACACACACATACTCACACACACACACAGACAGACACAAACAGACACCTTAGGATTTCCTTGATTTCAGGAGTACAATGTTTTGATATAGGATGTAAAAGAATTTAGAGTAATGATGAATTTCATTGGAAGCCAATCTGAACATTCCACTACAACTGGAATAAACATTAGATCAAGCTATGTTCTGTCTCATTTCTTTTAATTTCCTGGGAGGAAAATGTGCCTGGAAAAAAAAAGATACAATGCTAAAAGTTAGACAGTCCAACAAAACTATGAAAGCAAACAAAAAGAAAGAAGAAAGCCTGAGGACAGGTTACACTGTAAACAGGTGGAATAAAAATATTCAATTTGTAATGGTTTTAGAATTAGCTACAATGCTCTTTTATATAGTGACCAGACTGTCCTGCTTTTGGCAGGACAGTCCTGCTTTTTAATAATTTGTCCCGCGTCCCGCTGCAATTCCAAAAAGTCCCGATTTTTTTTTTGTTTCACTCCCATTCTGAAAATGGGAGGCGGCAACGCAAGAAGAGAAGGGGGAGTGGCAGAGAAGGGGGTGCAAGAGGGAGGAGAGACGCCGCTTGACTTCACCCGAGAGGAAGAGAAGAGCGGAGAAGAGAGCCGAGGAGAGCCGAGCCTGCCTGGAAGAGCGGAGAAGCAGCAGCCGGTCTTCCTCCTTCAGGCAGGTGGCAAGACTCAGTGCGCATGCGCAGCCCACCCCCACCCCCGTCAATGGTGTCCCGCTTTGCCATCGCTGAAATCTGGTCACTTTACTCTTTTAACAATCCGTCTAATCAAAAATGGTAATCAGGTTTATAGCTTTGCAGAAGTCTAGTGATCAAGGTTCAGTTTCCTGTGCATTCTGACAACTTGGTAGAGTCCAAAGTTTACAAAAAATATGCTGAATATGGAAGAGTAGGTGAACAATTAGGTGGCAATTTTGAATTATTACTGGTGATGAGCCAGTAATAAAACTCATGCATACGTAATAATAAAGAGAATTTGGGAGTGGTACAACAAGTAAAAGTGAAAATTTGCTGCAAAAGATCTTTTTATACTCAGTCTTCCCCAATTTGAATTAAACTTCGTCTGCACTGTGAAAGTTAAAGTTCAACATTTCTGAAGAGCACAAGCGTGAGAATCAGTTAGGGCAATTATTTACCCTTCACTATATAATTTATGTCCTTATTATGTCACAAGTTATTTATCCATTTAAAAATTATCAACACAGTTTAGAAAGTGTGACCACTGCCCTGCAATCACAGTAATAAGGCCAATAATGCATTTATATAGCCATATGTTCAACTGAAATCTCCTCAATCTTACAGAAATTCAAATATGTCTTTGTGTCCGGAGTCTATTGGTTTATCATTAAAGTCAAATCTTACCGGAAGAAGCATATGTTATTAAAATTCAGTAACAGTTTCTTGGCAGCTGATTTACATCTCAATATTTAGCTTGAAACTCATTTAAGATTCAAACTAAATTTTGCATGCAAATGAATATGGTACTTTAGACAGAAAGGTTTAAAATAGATAACAGAAGAATGGCTCAAGGTGCTGGTTTTTTTCTGTAATTCTCTCTACCGAAGGTGTTTGTCCTTCCAGAAGAATCAAAACGAATCTTTGCAATGCTATTTAAAAAGACAGTGTGCCCTGTGCTAAACTTTTTAGGAATGTTAAGCCAGAACACGGTGGAAAGATGCAACCACTGTACCATTCTTGCTTTTTGTTTTGTAGTTTTTTTACTAGCTTTGTTAATACTTTAGTATTTTTGTTTTTATGGTTTTAATTGTAAGCCACCCAGAATCACTTTGTAGAGTGAGATGGGCTGTATATAAATTTAATAAGTAAATAATAAATAAATAAAAATTAAATAAATAAATGCAATCCTTACAAACTTGAATCGTATATAATATTTGAGAAGGAACACATGGGATCTATGCTCAGAGTGAGGGTAGCAGGCTGATTCATCTCTCTTATAATATTACAAACATTATATAATGGGCAGTCTAAGAGTGCTTTCTCATCTCTTCATATTATGGGCAATGCTGTCCAACTGGGAGTGGAACTCACAATTGGGTTTTTATATAAAGGGCATTTTTGTCAAGTCTGTCAATACCATGGCTTAGGACCGGGGTATTTGCGAGACCGCCTTCTGCCACCGATTGCCTCCCAACGACCTGTGCACTCCCACAGAGCGGGCCTCCTCAGGGTGCCGTCGACCAAACAATGTAGGTTGGCGGCCCCCAGTGGGAGGGCCTTCTCTGTGGCGGCACCAGCCCTATGGAACAAGTTACCTCCAGGGTTACACCAACTCCCTACCTCCGGGCCTTCAAACGTGAACTGAAGACTTTATTATTTCACCGAGCGGGACTAAGACATATTTTAGCGAAATTTTAATGGGTTTTAATCGGTCTTTGACCGTTTTAGTGATTCGGCCAGTAAATATTTGCTTTTAATTGTTTTTAAATATTGTTATTTATTATATTTATATTGTATTGGTCTGTGTATTTTAATATTGGCTGTAAACCGCCCTGAGTCCTTCAGGAGATGGTGCGGTATAGAAATGTAATTATAAATAAATAATAAATAAATACCAATACAAGGGTAACAGTACAGCGCTAAGCTTAGATCAAGAAGTTCCCAACTGAACTTCTGAAATGATTAAGCTGACTTTCAGACTACGCTGTTTTCCCTACTTCCCCTCCCCGCCCAGTGGTGAAATCCAATTTTTTTTAACTACCGGTTCTTTGGGCGTGGCTTGGTGGGCATGGTGTGGCTTGGTGGCTGTGGCTTGGTGGGCATGGCAGGGGAAGGATACTGCAAAATCACCATTCCCTCCCCACTCTGGGGCCAGCAAGAGGTGGTATTTGCTGGTTCTCCGAACTGCTCAAAATTTCTGCTACCGGTTCTCCAGAACCTGTCAGAGTCTGCTGGATTTCACCCCTGCCCTTCCCCCAAAAGTAAAAGGGAGAAGATGATAATAGTCCTTAATTTCCCTCAGACAACTCCAACCAGGCAGAAAGGCATGAAGGATGATTCAAGCAGGTCACTAGCCTTAAGTCCTTGTGTAGCTTCAAGAGGCACTACCCTGACACATCCCCCACCCCCAATTAAATTTCATGAAACTTTATCTGGTCATTCCCAAAGGAAGGCAACCAGTCTGAGGAGATTTTTGTAATATAGGTAGAATACAATAAACTTGCTGATTTTGAACCTTTCACGAGTGGATCTGGCTACTTGCGCCTGATATGCAAGCAAGGTATATATGTTCTGAACATAGCTGTTTCAGTTTTGATATGATGCATTAACATCAGTCTCATGCATTTGTACTAAACGAGGAAAGACGAGGAGAGATTCTGGCAATTTACCAGAACATGCAAAGGAAAACACTGAAGGTGTGGTCAATTGTTCCAGTTTTGATATGACAAGGATATAACAAGGATTGTTTTAAAGGAAGGAAAGCCAAGAGACATAATTTCCCAGAACACATACAAAGGGAAGCATTAAAGGTTGGATCAACCCAAAGCAAACTGGGGAAAATGAAAGCACACAGCAAAAGAGTGTTCACAATATAGCACAGAACAAGACAGAGGTTAAAGAGCACTCAAATTTCAGGCTAGCTTCTCGTGGCCTCCTACCTCAGTGCAAATTATAGCAGGAGGAAAGTCAATGTGTATATGCCTTGACCTCTGTCTGCTTCCCTGTGAGCCAGAAGCTGCACAGTGAGAATGCTGATTCAAGTGGAAGCCAAGACAGGGGTAGTTTTTATGACAATAGATGAGCAGTGGAGAGGTGGGAGTGAGAGTATCATTTAGAGAGATTATTCATTACATGTTAAATGTTCCATTTTAATGAAGTCTGCATAATAATGGCATTTTTAATATTTTTAATATTTTAATAATCCCTATGACATGAAAGTTATGAGATGTTCATATTACTTTCCTCATTCTTAAGACATTGGCTTAAATTAAACATATAATAATAGATTGCTCAATACACAGACAGAACGTTAATTTTCTTGCAGGGTTTCTATTACATTTTATTATTCTTTCTCCAAAGCAAGAGGTGATGAGGGTAGCATGGATAACAGTGTGGAATATTGATTAAAGACTAGGATCTAGAACAATGTTTCTCAACCACAACAACTTTGAAGTAGGGGGGTTTCAATTGCAGGCTGAGGGATTCTGGGAGTTGAAATCATATCACTTGAAGATGCTGAGGATGACTAATACTGATCTTGAAGTTCCAGGTACAAGTCCCCCGTCACCTTAGTAGTTTTCGGGGTGAGTTTGGGCCAATCATTCTCAGCCCGATCTATGTCACAAGGTTATTGTAGTGGGGGGAAAGCAGGAAGTAGGAGTATTAATATACAGTATGTTATTTGAGTTCTTGAACAAAAACAAGGATATGAATAAGAAATAAATACTTTTATGAACAAAACAAAATTCTGTTGATGACTTATAATACATGGGAACTAAAATGATTAAGCAGTTGTTCATTGTACTGGAACATACGAAGAAATTCCAGTAAAGGATTACCAAGTGGGAGGACAAGCCACAACAGAAATGAAGTATTTGTCTAAAAGAAAAAAAAAAAGCGGGGGAGACAAGCAGAAAAGTGCATAAAGGACAGGAAGAAATGAAATCAGTTTATTATAGCTGAACTCAGTTGGACTGAGTTTTTGATTGTAAGCTACCCAGAGTTATTACAGTGAGATAGGGGATGCAGAAATGTGTCGAATAAATTAAAAAAAAATAGGGCTGGTCCCTATAAAACTTGTAACAAGTTAATGACAGTGTAGAGATCCTACCTCCATCCCACCAAAAATATCAGTGGTAATAAAGCAAGTCAATGACTCAGTCAAAGGTTTTGACTGCCATGGATGTCATTGATGGGCGCAACATCCTTGTTCTGATAATGGCTAGTATATATAAATTTACAGAGGTAACTGTCAACTATTGCTCAGTAACTTTAAACCTAAAATAACCTGTTTGGCGGGGGTGGGGGGAGACAACATAATTTATCTAATTGATCAGTGCATGAAACTCATTGGAGGGCGGAAACATCTTGTCAATCAAAAAAATAACAAGATTCTCAAATGCTTTCTCATTTTCATTATTTACGTATCTGAAGTACCGCGGTCTGCCTGTATCTCATATACAGGCCTCTAAACATTTGCATTAGTTTGAAATAATGCTTTTCAATAAAAGAAGCAGAACTGTGACTATTTACTTATGAAGCAAAGCAACCTTGTTTTCTTAATCTGCTTGTTAAACCTGCTTACCCTTTTGGACACTGAGAAGCACTAGAAGAGGCACACTGATCTTTCAGCCATGATGTTTCTCCTGAAAAACACATATGAGAAGATGGACTTTAATTGCTGGCATTTAGATTAAAAAGAGACACAAAGAGGTTATCTTGTTTAACTTGAGGAAAGTTAAATGAATGAATACAAATGAATTAAGTCCACAGATGCACAATATATTCTATTAGCTGTATGGTTAGGAAATTAACCAAACAAATTTGTTTCTGAGGTAAAAAGGGAGGTATGAATATGCCTGACTAAACTTTGCTGTAACCCAGATGATTGCAATACAGTTGAGATAAAGTAAAGAGATTAAATCTGACACAAACTGGCAGGGGATTTCCAGAAGGAAGTTAACTTGGGTACTAAAAATCTGGTTACGCTGATCTATAGTTAAAAAAAAAAACCTAAGGAAATAGGATCCTTAAGGTAAAAAGAGTTAATTATTAAGGGAAACAAAATGGAAGCTGCTGGTAGATAGCTTGGAGTCATTAAGAAAATCAGAACTCTTGCCTCAGGCAAGAGAAAGAAATTGAGTTCCCAAACTAAAAAGATTTAACGAAGAGAAACAAATGCGGAGCTATAGATAGACATACATACATACATACGTACATACATGCATACATAGAAGCATA
Source organism: Ahaetulla prasina (assembly GCF_028640845.1). Lineage (NCBI taxonomy): Eukaryota > Metazoa > Chordata > Lepidosauria > Squamata > Colubridae > Ahaetulla > Ahaetulla prasina. The sequence continues at coordinate 106,415,184 of NC_080539.1, forward strand.
CATACATAGACTAAGAAATCAATGCGAAATAGTTCTAAAATTACTCAGGAAGAGCTAAAACATCAGAACCTTGGAAATCTGAATGTGTTTCCCCTCTCCTTTCTCTCTCTATGTCTAATTTGGAAAGGGGCATGACTGAGATGTTTACTCAAATTACTTTCTTGGAATGGACTCAAGCCTCACTCATCTGATAGCAATTCTTCTTTCTGATCTTCAAGACCATTTCCTAGGTCTTCGATATACAGGGAAGATACGAGAAGAACAGACAAAGATTAGTTTGGACAGCAACAGCTAGAAAAAAGATAAGGTTAGCCTAGAAACCTTTTAATCTTAAAGATATAAAAGGAATGCAAGACAAGCTTCAAGTTAAGGAGAGGGGAAAAAACTACTCATGAATAAGCAAAAGATAAAAGTGGTTTTTCCCCCTCCACCACCTTGCCCAACTGTTCCACTTCTTGCAATTGACAAAAGAGATAAAGTAGCTTTAGTGGAACAAAGGCTTCAGGAGTTTTGGTTGGCAACAAACCAACAGAAAAAGACCTAAGTAGGCAGTTTAAAATGAGAAGTCACCTCACAGGGCAGTTACTACAATGCACTTGAGATAGAGCCATTCTTGAAGATAATTGCAGTGATGCAAGCAGTTAAGGAGATTCCATCTCTATTATGTAAGGTACATAGGTTACCAAAAGTTTGTAGAGAAAAAGCACCTTTGGGATAGGTAGGTTACCAAAAAGCTTCCAGGTGGAGATCAAAAGTGTAAACTATCACTTATCAAACCAGGGGTGGGCTTAATTTTTTTTACTACCGGTTCTGTGGGCGTGGCTTGGTGGGCGTGGCAGGGGAAGGGTATTGTAAAATCTCCATTCCCACCCCACTTCAGGGGAAGGTTACTGCAAAATCCCCATTCCCTCCCGATCATCTGGCACTCGGGAGGCAGAGAATAGATGGGGGTGGAGCCTATCAGAGGTGATATTTACCAGTTCTCCAAACTGCTCAAAAGTTTCCGTTCTCCAGAACTGGTCAGAACCTGCTGAAACCCACCTCTTCCATTATTTCTGTCTATCCCAAAAGATCTGGGAGAACAGATGTGCTTTGTATCCTATCTATTAAGCCGCGGGCTTAAAACATATTTATTTAATTGTGCAGGGCTGAGCTAAATTTTAAATTACTGGCTTTTAAATTGGCTTTTATTCTATATTTTTAATTTTAAATTAACAGGCTTTTAGAATAAGTTTTTTAATTGTTTTTATATTCTTTATACTGTATTTATGTGTTTTTAAATGCCTGTACACCGCCCTGAGTCCTTCGGGAGATAGGGCGGTATATAAATTTGATCAATAAATAAATAAATAAATAAATATTAAGCAAAGCCATCTGATAGGATCCCAGAAACATGTCTTTTGTGTCTGCGGTATGGAATAGCACCCTCCCAGAAGTTCAGACTTCCTGAATCCTGCAAGAATCAATGTTTCTCAAACTTGACAGCTTTAAGATGTGTGGACTTCAATTCCCGGAATTCTCTAGCCAGCACTGCTTTAAATGATATCTGGCAACGTGTTTCTTCCCTCAGGCACTGGGAATGTTAAGAGTGTCCCCCATCACACATGAATTTCTGTTTCAGTTAATGTATATCTGTTTCCTCAGTTACGGTATGTGCAATGTCATCCTTATATTTTAAATCTGTACACCACCCAAGTTTGTATTTTGTGTCAGATCCCACTTGTATTATTGTCAAAGAATAGTTCCCAACTATTCTAGCCTTATGATGTTCATTTAATTCTCTCATATATTTTTTCTGAAAATGTTCCTGATACCAGTAATATATCAAAATGCTTTGTCAAAAATTCAACCTCACCTTTGCAAATGATTTTGTAGTTTGTACAGCAATCATTTTTCTCCAAGCAGTCTTCAGAACAGGAGCATAAGACATTGGCCATTCGCTTCTCACCGCAACGGAATTTATTGCAAGACCAACTTTGAGCTATAAAAATGGAAATCATCATTACATATATACATACACCTCTGTTCAGAAAACCTAGATGAAAATGCAAGAAAAGCAATCTTGGAAATAGAATTCAGTGACAAAACATGAGTATTTCTAGAAATATGTTCCTAAAGGTAGATCCATGTGCACATATATCCTTCATGTGTTTTCTTCGTATCTGATGGATAATTTGATTTCTTCTTAAATATGGGAGTGGAAGGTCTTTGCTCTTCAGCAACACTATATATATTGCATTTTCATCTGATTTCTACATGATAGTGATATAAATTCTAGTCTCACCTTAGACATGAAAACCAGCTGGGTGACTTTGGCCAGTCACTGTTCTCAGTCCAAGTCACCTCACAGGGTTGAATGATTTGGACACTGGTGATCTGATTCTATTGAACAGTCATCAACCTCCTGATCACTTGATTTCACCAAAGCATGCATAAAACCAATGCCTATTGATTTCCCTACAGAAAGGAAAATTTAGTTTCTGCTCCATTGATTAAGGTTGATTATGTTTGGGGAAGTAGAATGGTCCATTTGCCTTGAAAAATCATCATTCAGTCTAAGATGAAATTAGCTAATTGGAAAGTTGTACATACTTGGTAGCACACAAATATCCTCATAATCCCGGCAGCAAGCGTTGCGTTCTGTACACTTGTCATCACAACTACAGCCCCACGATGCCTTTCTAATGATTGTCTCATTACATCTGTTTCTGCAGCTTACTAAAGAGAATTTTAAAAAGAGGTAGGCAATTGTTTCCATAACTTCTGAAAATAAGTAAGGTTAATCACCCAAACATCATTTTCTCTCCCTCCCTCCCTCCCTCCCTCCCTCCCTCTCTCTCTCTCTCTCTTCCCCTTCCTTCCCCTCTCCCCCTCCCTCTCCCTCCCTCCCTCTGGAAAGAGAGAGAACATTTTCATTTCAGACAGTGTCTACTTATGTATTTTATATATATATATATATATATATATATATATATATATATATATATATATATATATATATATCAGAAAACAAATATATATATATATATATATATATATATATATATATATATATATATATGTTTTCTGAGGTTTTCACGGGTGTTTGTATATAGGTCTTTGGTTGTTCGGGTTTTCTCCGTGTAAAATTGGAAGTGTCTTGGCGACGTTTCGAAGTCTCATTCGTCATCTTCAGGCTTCAGCTTCGTGCTTCTGGGAGCAATGTGTGATCGCAGCTGTTTCTTCCTTTTAACTGCTAGTGGGGGTTTGAACTGATTGGGTGGGAGCTTGGCTGTGCTCTGATTGGATGGGGGTTTTTCTGTGCTCTGATTGGCTGGGGGTGTGTCCTGTGTTGGTGGGGGCTTGGTTGTGCTCAGTCTAATCTGTGCTGCAGGGGGATTTGAGCTGGTGAGCTGCACTGCTGCTGTTTGGCTTCGTGTTCGTGGTCGTGCTACATCTTCGTAGTGGGTGTCAGTCTGCTGCATGTATGGATTGGAGGGGTTTGAAGTGGCTGATGTTGCAGCTGCGGTCTGGCTTCTGGTCCTTGGTCGTGCTTCCTGATCAGTGTGGGTTTGGGTCTGCTTTCTGGGTGGATGTGTGGTGGTGACATCCTGTGTGGACCTCGTGAGTGTGGGTCTGGTGTCATTCCTCGTGTTAGGGACACGTTTGTCAATAAGGGCAGGTTTCCAAATGGCTGGTAGGCGGGAGGTATCATCTCGTTTGTTCATGCTGTGTGGGCGTTTTTCTATCTCGATGGCTTCTCTGATTATTCTGTTGTTAAAGTGTTCAGTTTTGGCGATAGTTCTGGTCTTTTTAAAGTCAATATCGTGTCCTGTGACTTTAAAGTGTTGGACCAGGGAAGAAGTTGGTTCCTCTTTTTTGAATGAGTTCTTGTGTTCTTCAATGCGTGCACTTATTCTTCTGTTTTTAACCAAATTAACCAACCTACTCCAAGACCCTGCATACAAGCCCCTAAAAACAGACCCCACCACCTACCTAGAAAAAACCACTAGATCCAAAATAAAAGCCTCCCCCATCAGTGAAGAAATCCAACAAAGAATCATTCCCAGAGAGAAATCATCCAGATGCCCTAAGCTCTACGGCCTCCCCAAGATACACAAAGAAGGAACCCCACTCAGACCCATAGTCAGCTCCATAGGCTCACCTCTACAAAACCTAGCCAAATTTCTCGCCAAACAACTACAGCCCTATGCAGAATCCATCGCCTCACACGTAAAAAACTCATTCCAGTTCATAGAGATCATAAAGAAACAAAACTTACAGCCCAGCGACCTACTCGTGAGCTTTGATGTCATATCCCTCTTCACCCAAGTGCCAATCAAAGAAGCCTTGACAGCTATCCAAAACAAATATAACCCCCCCAATCACATACTAGATCTGACCAACCACTGCCTATCCAACACATACTTCATCTATAACGGACAAAAATACAAACAAATAGAAGGCGCACCCATGGGATCACCCCTCTCACCTGTCATTGCCAACCTCTACATGGAACACTTTGAAACCCAAGCACTAGAAAAATCTGATCACAAACCCAAACTCTGGCTCAGATCGTGAGCGACACCTTCATAATCTGGCCACACGGGAAAGAAAAACTTGAAAACTTCCTCACACACCTCAATAGCCTACACCCCAAAATACAGTTCACCATGGAAACAGAAGTTAACAACCAACTTCCTTCCTAGATGTCTTAGTCTACAAGAAACCCAATGGCTCCCTAGGACACACCATCTACCAGAAGAAAACACACACAAACCGCTATCTGCATGCACTCTCACACCACCACCCAGCACAGATCAACTCCGTAGCCAAGACACTCATCTCTAGAACAAAATGCTTAGCTGACGAACAACACCTAAAACCGAACTACACACTCTCACAAACGTACTAACATCCAATGGATTCCAGAGAAATAAGATTACCAAACTAATCCAAAAGAACCCCCACTAAAACCCAAGACAGAGAGCAAGAAAATGGCACAGCCCTCCTCCCATATATAAAAGGCACCACAGACAGAATCAGCAAGATCCTCCACAAACATAACATCAAGACAGCATTCTGCACAAACCAAAAATATCCACCATCCTAAGAAACCCCAAAGACAAAATTGAGTTAGAAAATCAAGGAGTATATGAAATCCCATGCACCGCCTGCCCCACCACATACATTGGACAAACCAACAGAAGAATAAGTGCACGCATTGAAGAACACAAGAACTCATTCAAAAAAGAGGAACCAACTTCTTCCCTGGTCCAACACTTTAAAGTCACAGGACACGATATTGACTTTAAAAAGACCAGAACTATCGCCAAAACTGAACACTTTAACAACAGAATAATCAGAGAAGCCATCGAGATAGAAAAACGCCCACACAGCATGAACAAACGAGATGATACCTCCCGCCTACCAGCCATTTGGAAACCTGCCCTTATTGACAAACGTGTCCCTAACACGAGGAATGACACCAGACCCACACTCACGAGGTCCACACAGGATGTCACCACCACACATCCACCCAGAAAGCAGACCCAAACCCACACTGATCAGGAAGCACGACCAAGGACCAGAAGCCAGACCGCAGCTGCAACATTAGCCACTTCAAACCCCTCCAATCCATACATGCAGCAGACTGACACCCACTACGAAGATGTAGCACGACCACGAACACGAAGCCAAACAGCAGCAGTGCAGCTCACCAGCTCAAATCCCCCTGCAGCACAGATTAGACTGAGCACAACCAAGCCCCACCAACACAGGACACACCCCAGCCAATCAGAGCACAGAAAACCCCCATCCAATCAGAGCACAGCCAAGCTCCCACCCAATCAGTTCAAACCCCACTAGCAGTTAAAAGGAAGAAACAGCTGCGATCACACATTGCTCCCAGAAGCACGAAGCTGAAGCCTGAAGATGACGAATGAGACTTCGTCAAACGTCGCCAAGACACTTCCAATTTTACACGGAGAAAACCCGAACAACCAAAGACCTATATATATATATATATATATATATATATATATATATATATATATATATATATATATATATATATAAATAAAAAAGGACAACAATACATAACATACATTGACATAAAATATATATTCCTTTTTTACATCAGCTTCGTTTCCTTATTCTTCTCATATTTACATCCTTATTCCCCCTCTCATTTCATTTAATTATACTTTTCTTTTTTGTCCCTATCTATATGCATGCTTTATGCAATGAATTATATAAATTCCAACTCTGCCAATATGCCAGAACATAAATTAGATAAATTAGTCACTTCTCTATCACTTCTCTCTAATGTCCAAGGTTATCTTGAATCACCAACAGTACTTAGGAATTAATTTTCATATCTCACTTCATCAATAAGCACACTAATGCAATTAAGCAGTAACAGGCAGAGTGCAGACCTAGCTAATAAACAGCTAAATTAATATTAATTGCTATGACTCCAGTTACCTTTTGAAGGCCTAATTGTATCTGTGTCTTCACACTATTCCTCATTAGCATGAAACCAGGCACTATAATATAAATATGGAATTCACTTGATTTGAAAATCTACTGGGACTAAATCTAGGCTTAAACTAGATTGACTTTCATTTTTGGAGACTTCTGCATCCTGCTTTTAATGCAATATGCACGATCAATATAGGGTAGAACACAGCCATACCCACCAGTGACAAAAGTAAAAATCTCTAACTTCTTTTCAATTTACTCAAGGGATGTTAACATGAGATGCTATGATTCATTCTAGATGCATGTAGAGACCTAGGAGCTGAAAAGAGCACGGTCACACATTCTGAATATTTAGTCCCTAGAACGCTATCTTGAGTTTCTTTCTATAACTTTATTCTCTTCTTCCTTTATGCTTGCTAGGAATGTTAATCCTACCCTATTCTTTTAGATAAGGCTAAATCAAATGTGACAGATTTCATCTATCCTTTTGTCTGTCCATCTATCGTCTCTCACTTAAATTTCATCAGGAACATTGTAACACCAGGAGATGGAATGTAAACAGAGCACTCCACCAACCACGCTAAGAAGCAAACTCAGTGCTTCAGCTGAATAGTTCTGTTTCCCCATGTCTTTTCAATCAAGCATTTTGTGTACCTTATCATTCTTCTGTAGGAACTTCCTCTAACAACTTGTACAATACTTCTTAAACAGAGCTCTTTCTTATTTCTTATTTATTTTATTTGTCACAACATCATACAAAAAGATTATGTAGTATATACACATATAAACATATATAGGAAGAAGAAAAGAAAAACAATAGGACAGGAACGGTAGGCACGTTTGTGCGCTTATGCACGCCCCTTATGGTCCTCTTAGGAATGGGGTGAGGTCAATAGTAGAAAGTTTTTGGTTAAAGCTATTAGGATTATGGGAAGAGACCACAGAGTCAGGTAAAGTATTCCAAGCACTGATGATTCTGTTGCAGAAGTCATATTTTCTGCAATCTAGATTAAAGCGGTTTACATTAAGTTTAAATCTATTGGTTGCCCTTGTATTATTGCAATTAAAGCTGAAGTAGTCTTTGACAGGAAGGACATTACAATAGATGATTCTGTGAGTTAAACTTAGGTCTTGTCGAAGGCGACGGAGTTCCAAGTTTTCTAAGCCTAGGATTTCAAGTCTGGTGGGATAAGGTATTTTGTTGTTTTCAGAGGAATGGAGAACTCTTCTTGTAAAATATTTCTGGACACGTTCAATTGTATTGATGTCAGAGATGTGGTGAGGGTTCCAAACAGGTGAGCTGTATTCTAGAATTGGTCTAGCAAATGTTTTATATGCTCTGGTTAGTAGTGTGGTGTTTTTGGAAAAGAAGCTACGCAAAATTAGGTTTACAACTCTTAGAGCTTTTTTTTTAGTTGCAGTGGGCTTTGGCACTTAGATCATTTGACATGAAAACTCCAAGGTCTTTAACGGGATGGGGGTCGTCTGTAAGGTAATGTCCATCTAGTATGTACTTAGTTTTAGAGTTCTTTTTTCCTATATGTAAGACTGAGCATTTGCTGGTTGAAATTTGGAGCTGCCAATTTTTAGACCAAGCGGTTAGATGGTCAAGGTCGTTTTGAATGATAGAAGTGTTGTCTGTGGTGTTAAATAGTTTGACATCGTCAGCAAAGAGAACACAATTACTTGAGATATGGTCACAAAGATCATTAATGTATAGAATAAAGAGTGTTGGTCCAAGGACGCTGCCTTGAGGAACGCCACTCTTGACAGGAACAGGATTTGATAAAGCATTGCCAATTTTGACCACTTGTTGTCTGTTAGACAGAAAAGCAGATATCCATTTGTGGAGGGGTCCTGAGATGCCATAGGATGTCAGTTTAAGGAGAAGTTTATCGTGTACTACTGAGTCAAAAGCTTTGCAGAAGTCTATGTAGATTGCATCTATTGATTTGCCTTGATCTAGATTTGAAGTCCATATGTTTTTGCAGTGGAGAAGTTGTAAGTTACATGATACAAGTTAATGTATTGAAACGTAACATTTTAGATTATTCTAATCTGCAGTGCTCATTACTTTATGTTCCTATAATTAAAGGACTATCTAGTGCTCAAGTCCAGTTTAGAGCTAATGGACAACAAAAAACAATAAGAGCTTTGGAATTGCTAATCACCAAGAAATCTGAGTGGGCAAGCCAATTGCCTGTTGTCAAGTTGTGGTAGGTTGTGTTGAATTTCTACTTAAATTGCAGTTATTAATTCTAAGCATTATCAGACAACAGCATCTGAGTGAACTTGTCTGGGCTCAGATACTAAGCAGAGTTTTGCATAGTTAATACAGAAGACTACTAGGAAATCCAGGCCTGTAGGTCATAGGCTAGACTAAAAAGTTGGGGGGAAAAAACCATTGGAAAAATACACTGGTCTACATAAACGTGATCAGGACCCAAAAGCATTTTGATTTGTTCATATTGCTTTTATCAATCTATGTCTCTGCATTTAAATTAGCATATATTATTAGCATATATATTAAAATATATGTGAATGTTTGTTTCCACACAAAAAGCAATACACCATGGCTGGTATTATTTAACCAAACATATCTGATGTCTACATTCTCCCTAAGTTTTTTCTAACAAAATTTATTGAAAGAGAATGGGGAAATTTTACAGAAATCCCACAATTATCTCTTATGTTATTGACACAGAGATCTTTTCAGTCTTTTACTAATTGTCTCTGTATGAATTTGTAAAGAAGCTGCTGTCTTATTGGTGAATAAAGACTGTCCATGTGGCCAGGATGTGAATCTCTCTCAAGCTTTCACTTCAGAAAGCTGAAACTGAAACTTTCTTGTGAAAATTGAGATGGGTGACCAACAAAACTCTCATAGTCCTGGGAAATAAAATAAAATAATAAACTAGAATAGAATCCTAGAAGTCAGAGGCAAATGATTTCTACAGTGTTGTCAAGAACAGATAGGTATGTGAATGTTGTCACCATGAGTTAAGCTTGAATCAAATTAATCTTTATGTGAAAAAGGCTAGCTACACCTTAAATACAGGTATATCAACTCGGTGACATGGCCTTTTCTTAACCGTTTTGGTTCAATTGAAGTAAACATACCTTTTGATGGCTCAGATTCCTTCAGTCCAAGCCCTAAACCTAGTCCAAGGGCTACAGCCACCAAAGAAATGAAAAGAACCTATTAACAACAGGAAGAATAAATTAAAAATACATCATGTTGTACTTACATTCTCAACAAGAAAATCAACAAAAAGAAACAGTACATGTTCAACGTCAAGGTCCTTAGAATTAAAAGGAGATATTTTTCAAAGCAAGGACCTGCTTACCTCACTAAATTCGGTCAGTTTTGAGTGAACCTTCTTGTTAGTGTATCAATGATTTATCAAAAAAGGTAATGGGATTTTTTTAGAATCCCGTGATATAAAGAAAAGTGAGGGTAAATTACCAGTGCAGTTAAAATAATTACAAACTAAAATAATCCAAGGTTTTGATTTTATTTTATTTTATAATGGAAGTTTAATCTTTAATCTGGATTCAGGCTTAATAGGGAATTGGGTTTTTTTTAAAAAAGTATGCAGATAATTTCACTTTCTTTGTGACTATCAAAGAAAATGGTTCAGATTAACCTAATGAGGCCAAAGTGTTACATGACTCCAAAGCACTGAATTACACTGAAACAATTTCTGTTTTTCTCACAAATAGGAAAAACAGGTGAGGTAAGCCTAACATCTTTAAAATAGCAGATAATTATGATAGTCAGAGATAGTCCCAAGATCTAGCCAACCTTGTCTGTCCTCCAAAAGCTGAGCATACTCAGACTTTAGCACAGTAGCTGAGTATCCACTAACTTATGGAATGTTCCAGAACTATAAATTGGAAGTCAAAATTCTTCCCAGAATAAGGGAACAGCAAACTACTTTCCTAATGTCAAGGAAATTATTTCCTTGTGTGCATGTAGCTACTAGAAATCAAGTTCAACTACAGGAAGACTTTATCTTTCTTGAGTCCATTACATCTTTTCTATAACTCTACAGCCAAATATCTTAAAATATTTTTATGATATACTGTATCTTAAAAGAAAAAATACCTTAAAAGAACACAAAGCAGGAGCTAAACAATGATTGCCCATGCATGTTACAATGGAATATAATTTCTCATATGTCTGAACTAAATCAGTTAGCACACCTAAACATTTAAAAAAAAACTTTTCTACTTGTTGAATGATGCATGGTACTATTTCAACTAGCAGACAGACATTATGTTTCTATTTTAAGTGAACAGAGTTGTATACTACCAGAACCTGGAAATTCTATATGTGACCTTTCTCCAATGGTATAAATATTCACAATAAATATTTCTGCTGTAGCTACGTAAGTTTAAACAAATAGTATTTCCTCTCCCTATGCAAATTAAAAATAGTTGTTATTTGCTACATAAAAGAAGAGATGTAGCTATGAGTCATAAGTAATCATAATTTCAAGTGATCATAATGCCATTCAAAATATGTTAAAGAACAATGGATAAGATATACAAAAAGAACAAAAAACTGCCAGTCTGCGAACTGGAGGAGAGAAATGAATGTCTATTCTGAAATGCCAAAAATGACAGCTAATTCATTAGGGTGAATTTGGGAGTAATTGAACTGACTATCCACTTATGCTCAGTCTTTACATTACAAAATACCAGAAGTCTTTAGAAACAAAAGAGACTTCCTTCCCCATAATAAGGAAGCTAGTTTTGGATAAACTTTCCCAAGAAATATCTTGCTTTCCAGATATACTAGATTACAACTCCCATCATTTCAGCAGGGACTATGCTGGCTAAGGATGAAAGGAGATGTAAACAAAGACACCTGGAGAACCATAAGCTCAGGTAAAACTCTATCAATTCATCTATTTTTTTCTGCAATTTAATTTGATTTTTCTTTTTGGTTTGAATACAATTTTACAATCTGTACAATAATATAGTTAGTCAATCCATGACCCATGGCCCTCAATAGAGACCTGGTGAATAACTCTTCCTTCTCCTCCTCTTCACATAACTGCCTGCACAAGTGCTGGGAAAAGGGAGACATATACCATGAGAATGGGGACTCGGTGGCTCAGGGGCTAGGACGTTGAGCTTGTCGTTCGAAAGGTCGGCAGCTCAGCGGTTCAAATCCCTAGTGCTGCCGTGTAATGGGGTGAGCTCCCGTTACTTGTCCCAGCTTCTGCCAACCGAGCAGTTTTGAAAGCACGTAAAAATGCAAGTAAAAAAAAGGGACCACCTTTGATGGGAAGGAAACAGCGTTCCGTGTGCCTTTAGCATTGAGTCTTGCCGGCCACATGACCACAGAGACGTCTTCGGAGCACGCTGGCTCTTCGGCTTTGAAACGGAGATGAGCACCGCCTCTACCTCTACCTCTACTATACCATGAGAACAACTGTACCCTTGGCCCCAACTCTAGTGTGTCCCTAAGAACCGCCTCCTTCCAGAGAGGAAGAGGGCCAGAAGTGGTATTCAGCAGGTTCTGATCAGTTCTGGAGAACCAGTAGCAGAAATTTTGAGTAGTTTGGTCCTACCCCCATCTATTCTCTACCTCATGAGTCCCAGATGATCAGTAGGAAATGGGGATTTTGCAGTAACCTTCCCCTGGAGTGGGGAGGGAATGGAGATTTTACAGTATCTGTTATGTCCTGCACCGGCAGTGGCGGCCCCTAGTGGTGGAGATGGTTTCTTGTTCTGTTCTGATTGGCTCCCGCTTTTGGAGCTGCATAAAAAGAGGGCTGTCAAAGCAGGCCTGGTCTGCTGGTTGTTGCTGGTCTCTGTGAGTTAAAATAAACGTTATGTGTGAACATCTGTGGAGCCTCAATTATTATGGAACCCACAGAATATAATACTGGTGACGAGGACTGAGGAAAGTACGTGAGTTGCTGAGCTGCTGAGCGAGCCAAAGTGTGAATTTCTCCTCAGAGCTATTCAGATCCCTGGCCTACAGAGCAAACCATGGCATCGCCTCAGAACTTTGTGCCTTTTAACCCAGTGACCGAATCGTGGGAGGCATTTGTAGCCCGTTTTGACTGCTTTCTTATTGCCAATGAATATACAAACCTATCTAGTGAAAGGAAGCGTGCTTATTTCCTGGGTTTCTGTGGGGCAGAAATGTTCGAGACAGCCATGACATTGATGGCCCCCCAGTCAATTCATGCAGGGACTTGGGATGACTTCATGGCTAAATTAAAAAGACATTACGCCCCGACACCCTCCAGGATCGCCCGCGGCAGCTGTTTTACCATAGGGATCAGGCTGAGGGGGAATCGATAAACCAGTATGTAGCCGCTTTACGTAAAGTGGCGCGCCATTGCGAATTTGTTGATCTGGATGATTACCTTTTGGACCGGCTCGTCAGCGGTGTCCGGGATGAACGCCTCAAGCGGCGTCTCATCGCTAAGCAGGACCTCACATTTCAGATGGCATTAGATGAGGCATGTGCCTCAGAGCTGGCCACCCTCTCATTAGCTGATATGCCTCGAGGGCAGAGCCCACAGATAGCAAAAGGAGCAACAATTCATTTCAACAAAGCTGATCCACTATATGAGGAGGAGGAGGAGGAAGACGCTGTCCATCGCCTTAAAGAGGTTAAGAAACCAAATACTCATGCGGGAGATAGCCTCCCTCTGACTGGCTGTTTTGGGTGTGGGGGAAATCATATGCGAGCCGCCTGTAATTTCAAAGACGCAATTTGCCGCCGTTGCGGCCGACGGGGCCATATTGCCCGGGTTTGCCGATCGGTCCAGCCTGAGAGGGTTCCACAAAAGGGTCCGTCAGCCGGCCTTTCTCTTGGAAGACGACCTCACCTGAGATCCAGGAGGCCGCAGGATGACTGCTATGCCATTTTCCGTGATGAGATGCGAGGAACAAGGATCAGGTGGCGATCTGAGGAACCGATCCAGCAGAAAATCCGAATTTCCGTCCTGATCGAAGGGCGGCCATGCTTGATGGAAGTTGATACCGGATCTGCAACTTCCATAGTCTCCTGGAGCACGATAAAGCATCTGGTGCCTACTATTGCTAAGAAGTGTCGGAAGCCTTGTGCGCTGTTATTAAAAGACTATCAGGGACGCCAATTCCCATTGTGGGTAGTGGGAAATTCAGGTACAATTCAAGAAATTTGTAGGCCGCCTATCACTGGTAGTTGTAGATGGCTCATTGCCTAGTCTTCTGGGGCTTAATTGGTTCGAAGCCCTGGGTTTGACTATTCAGGGTGTTAACTCGATTGGAGCTAGTCAGCTGGATACACTGGTCAGGGAATTTCCCACTGTGTTCGATGGCCAGTTGGGAAAATATACCGGAATGCCTGTTTCATTTAACTTAGACCCTAGGGTGGTGCCGCAGATTAAAACCGCGCCAGGTGCCATTTGCCCTGAAGCCTAGGGTGGATGCAGAATTGGACAAACTCATTGCCCAGGGCGTTTTAGAACCAGTAGATTATGCCCAATGGGAGACCCCCATTGTGACTCCCATTAAGGCGGATGGTTCAATCCGCATCTGCGCGGACTATAGGGCAACCATTAATCGAGCATTACAAGCCCATGCATATCCAGTGCCAGTGGTGCAGCATCTGCTGCACTCCTTGGGGCAAGGATCCATCTTCGCGAGGCTTGACTTAGCACAGGCATACCAACAATTGCCTGTGGATGAGTCCACAGCAGCAGCACAGACGATTGTCACTCACCGAGGGGCGTTCAAGTGTCGCCGCCTCCAATTTGGCGTCAGTGTGGCCCCAGGGTTGTTCCAATGCCTCATGGAACGCCTACTCCACGGAATACCCGGGGTGGTGCCGTATTTCGATGACGTGTTGGTTTCGGCAGCAAGCACTCCGGAACTGATGTCCAGACTACGCCAGGTGCTAGTTAAGTTCAGGGATGTGGGGCTCAAAGTTAAGAAAAGCAAGTGTGTAGTTGCTGTGCCCCAGGTAGAATTCCTAGGGTTCCTAGTGGATAGGTCGGGTTTACACCCCACTACGGCCAAGACCAAGGCAATCCTTGATGCGCCGACACCCCGCAACAAGTCAGAGTTACAGGCATTCCTGGGGCTCTTAAACTTTTACGCAATCTTTCTGCCACACAAGGCTTCGGTTGCAGAGCCTCTCCACCGCCTGTTGGATAGCAGGTCCCCGTGGGTTTGGAATGCGAATGCTGCTGCTGCTTTCCAGGCTGTCAAGCAACTCTTGGTGTCTAACGCAGTTCTTACACAGTTCAACGAAAACCTGCCGCTTGTCCTCTCCTGCGATGCGTCTCAGTATGGGGTTGGCGCTGTGTTGAGTCATCGGCTGCCCAACGGGTCGGAAGCCCCGATTGCATTCTTTTCTCGAACCTTGGCTGCCGCGGAACGCAACTACTCACAGTTGGATAAAGAAGCATTGGCGTTGGTTGCGGGGGTCAAGTGGTTCCATGAGTATCTCTACAGTCACCCGTTTGAACTTGTTACAGATCACAAGCCGCTGTTGGGGATTTTGGCTGGGGATAGACAGACTCCGCAAGTACTATCACCAAGAATGACCAGATGGTCGGTGTTCCTGGCAGCTTATTCCTATTCCCTGGTCTATAGGCCTGGGAAACATTTGGGCCATGCTGACGCGCTGAGCCGTTGCCCATTGATGACCAAGGTGGAAGACCCGGCTCCAGCGTCCCATGTTTTTCTGATTGACGGTTCCGCCTTTCCCGTTACTGCTTGTGACATTGCTAGAATGTCTGGCTTGGACAGAGTCATCTCAAAAGTTCTTGATTGGGTTCTCCGTGGATGGCCCCAGGGTCCTGTCAGCCCTGAATTGCAGCCTTATAAGCGAAGGCAGCACGAGCTCTCTACCCAACAGGGTTGCCTCCTCTGGGGGCATAGGGTTGTAGTTCCGCCCCCCCTCCGACAGTCCATTCTAGGGACACTTCACCAAGGTCACCCGGGCATTGTTAGGATGAAGGCCCTGGGTAGGAGCTACCTGTGGTGGCCAGGACTAGATAAAGACATAGAGGCCTGTGTGTCGGCCTGTCACCGGTGTCAGGAGACAAGACCGCTGCCGCCTAAGTCTCCCCCTAGAGAGTGGGAGGAGCCTAGGGGTCCTTGGTCCCGCATCCATATAGATTTTGCGGGCCGTACCAGGGCAAGTATTCTTAGTGGTCGTCGATGCTTTCAAGTGGGTGGAAATCGCACTAATGCATTCCACCACTTCAGAAGCCGTCATTAGAACTTTGCGACGGTTGTTTGTAACCCATGGGTTACCCGACCTTGTGGTCTCGGACAACGGGCCACAGCTAACGTCCGCCCACTTTGAGTCATTCTTAGCGGGCCTAGGAATACGCCATGCTCTCATTTCCCGTTCATCCGCCAGTAATGGCCGGGTAGAACGAGCAGTCCGGTCAGTGAAAGAGGCATTGGCCAGGTCGGGCCCAGGGGGCTGGCAGGAGAGGTTGGATGAGTACCTCCTGGGGCAGCATTCCACACCGTGCCCACTTACGAATAAGAGCCCAGCAGAGTTACTCATGGGCAGGCGTTTGAGGACCACACTTGATAGATTGCACCCCCAATACTCACCTAGTCAGCCATTGGACTCCATGGGGGCAAACAGGAGATTTGATTTGGGGGAGGCGGTGTATGCCCGGAATTACAGCGGCCACCCCCTATGGTTCCCAGGAAAGATCGTGGGAATCACCGGCCCGTGCTCATACAGGGTCGAGTTAGATGAGGGTAGAGTGTGGCGCAGACATTGTGACCAGCTCAGGGCCCGGCGTCAGGTTGGGGATGGGCAGCTGCCAGAGTGGGGCACTCAGGAAGAGCCAGGAGGTAGCCCAACCCAATCATCCCGGGCAGAGGAGCTAAGCTACAAGGGAATAAGACGCCCAGCCCCTGTACCTGATAACCGAGAGGAAGCCTTGTCTGCTCTGCCGGTGGAGGGGCTAGGGGTCCCTGGGCCGGAGACGTCCCCCACAGAAGAGGCTGAGGAGTTGGGTCAGCCAGTGACCATGGCTACAACGGAGCCACGAAGGTCCAGCCGAATCAAGCGGCGCCCAGCGTATCTCCAGGATTACGATTGTGCAAGCTAGGGGGAAAGAAGTGTTATGTCCTGCACCGGCAGTGGCGGCCCCTAGTGGTGGAGATGGTTTCTTGTTCTGTTCTGATTGGCTCCCGCTTTTGGAGCTGAATAAAAAGAGGGCTGTCAAAGCAGGCCTGGTCTGCTGGTTGTTGCTGGTCTCTGTGAGTTAAAATAAACGTTATGTGTGAACATCTGTGGAGCCTCAATTATTACGGAACCCACAGAATATAATAGTATCCTTCCCCTGTCATGCCCACCAAGCCACGCCCACCAAACCACGCCCACAGAACCGGTAGTAAAAAAAAATTGAATCCCACAACTGAAGAGGCCTCACCTGTCAATTGCTGATACCTCTCCAGCCAGTCCTAACTCACCAGCAGACATCCAAATTGTTTGGATGTAAGCACAGTTGTGGTTACACTTAGTGATCATTTCACTTTATGACCAAGTTGCCCGTCCCAATCGTGCTCAGTAAACGAAGAATATTGTAATTCTCTGCTTTTTCTCAGAGGAAAAATTGGGAAACTGTGATGCATACATGTGTATGATCAACATACAGCGGCCGCTTGATGGGTTTTGCGGGTGGAGAGTTCCGCCCTGCGGTCCTCCGTTCGGAGACCGTCTGCTACATCTGAAGGTATGATGTTGGAGGGAGAAGCTAGAGTGGCAATTGGGGTGTCTACGGTAGGGACCTTGAGGAGGTCCTCCAGATCTTGATCCGTCATGTACATCTTTTTGTCTGCGCCACTGGGATTAGGAATGGCGCCTGGGTGACCCCATTGACGTTGGATGGTGTCCAAGAAAAGCTTGGGTGAAGGAATTACCCGTTGCTCTGAGACTGGTTCAGTAAAAAGGAATTTGTTGGGGTCTGACGGATCTGAATCTCCCTCAGATTGGCGTAAGGCAACCCCCATGTTGGCCGTAACTTTCGCCTTGTGTAGCAATGTGTAGAAAAGTTCATGGCGAAAAAGGCCGGTAGGAGCAGGCTTGTCTGGGGTAGACTCTTCGTCCTCAGACAGATTATACTCTGCTATATCTTCCTCCCCCAAAAAGGAGTCCTCACTATGATGTGAAGGGGTTGGAGATCGTGTGCGCCGTGCGCAAGGTCTGGGAGGGTGGCTCTCAAAATGGGGTCTTTGGTCAGAACTGCCCGAAGGGGATGGAGCTGGGAAACCTCTCTGAGTGAAAGCATCGTCAATGCCTTGAGAAATGGTTTGCATAATAAGATGACGTATATCCTGAGAAATGGCAGGATTACTGTCCTCTCTATGGGAGACTGCCGCTGCTGTGGGAGTGAAGGTGGCAGAAGGTGCCTGATGTGGAGGCTCAGGCATGGCTGTAGAAGAATCTCCAAAAACTGAACAAATTGTTTCCTGGTTTCCTCCTGAACTACTAGGGATAGTGGGAGACCATCCAGGCTGATTTAAAAGAGGAGAATCTTCAATTAGTGGGACAGAAGTTTCCCTGCCTTCCTCAGCTAATTTTAGTTTTGCTTTATCAAATTGCCTATCCAAGGCCCGTTGTCTTCTGGAGGCATCTCTCTCTGCAGCAGCAGAGGATTGGAGAGAAGTAGAAGACTTGGATTTAGTGGCAGAGGCCTTTGATTTGGATCTGCTCTTGTGAGGGGGAGGAGCCACGTTAGTAAGGTGTCCTGGGGAGGGCGAGGCAGAAGCCCGGGAAGGAGATTTGCTGCGATCCGCCATCTTGGAAATGAGGCCTAGTGGTTATTAGAGGCCTTGGAATATATGCCCAAATAATATAGTGGCCCTGATCTGAGAATCCTGGAATAAGATCAAACACAAGGGCCAGTTAGCACCAAGCTGCCACCACAGCTGGATTCAAGGCATTCAAAGCTGCATGGGGGGTTGCTTGGGGAGGAGGGGGTCCCCAAATGGCTTGAAGCAGGCACCGCTGCTCCTATGGCGCCCTTTTTATTGCAGCGTTGGCAGGGGGAACTAGCCTCCGTCACCACGGATCTTTCTCCTTCCCTGCAAGCACGAAGCCGACACCACTTCCCTGCATATGTGAACTCTGAGTGATCATGCTTGAATTGTATTATGGCATTGCCATTCCTAGCATCTTTACTTGATAGTAAACCACTTAAACATGAACTTTCTTTTGAGGAAGCTTATTTCAGATTAGGGTACAGCTGTGATACGTTCCAATGAAATCCCTCTAAAATCAACTCAACTCAGCTTTCCAGTTTAGAATTGCAGTGAAAATCCAATGTTTCTGAGATCGGATTATTTTCTTTAGACATCACTGCACTGTCCAAATATTGGTCATAGTTCCGGTTCATAACTCAAGAATGTAAATGTTATTCAGATAAAGCTTTGTAAATACACACACACACACACACACAGAAGGAGAGAGAGAACTTCTTTCACAATTATTGAGTAACCTGCTATCTAGAACAACAGAAGCAGGAACAGACTGACCCAGCATGCTTCACTGAACTCTGAGTCGTAGAGGACAAATGTGAGCAGAAAAGAGACCTACCTTTCTACTGTTACAACAGAAAGGAGGAAGTCTTGTAGTAGCATAAAAGCCAAATCAAGACTACATCATATCCTTAAGACTACAGCATTGCTGTCTAATAAGAATAAGAGCTATATTCAGTCAATTAAAGTGGGATGAGGAGCGTATATACAGAGTTAATGCAAGGAGGAAATTGTCAACATTGGTCAAATATATATATTTTTTTCACTGCCATGTACAGTCATCATCTTTATAAACACTGAGAGCACGTCTATTTTCATTCAAAACCAGGCAGTAAAAATGTTCTTATCAACCATATTAAGAGTAGTAAATCCAAATTTAAAACATAGGGAAAAAAACCAAAATAATGTCTTTAGCAATATTGTATTTGTCAATTAGGTCACTGGGGAAAATATGGTGTGACATATTCACCAAACTACACAAGACTATGTGCAAGCCCCAAAGCCCCCTATTAGGGAAATGTTTCCTAATTAATCCCAATAGTAAATGAGAGGTTGTAGAAAATTTCCACTGATGAATAGCTCCTGTAAGTAAATAGCATGAATTTTCCCAAAATACGTGGAATAATTTTAGGTGGCTTTAATATTTCAATGGGTTCCTGATTCACTTTTGGATGAGTCCTTCAGAACTTTAGCATGGTCTGGATCCAGATCTTTATTATTTAAATCCCATTGGATGGTAAACCTACTTAGGGTTAGGATTAGATTTAGGGTTCGGGTTTGGGTTAGAGCCCCATGAATTCATAGAGCAAAATGGATGTCGCCAATGAATTTTCAGCGCATCGGTATGCTTAGAAGGTATCTATGCCTTACCTTCTGCAGACTCATCTCTCCCTTCTGTTTCCTGATGCTCCCAAAAGGGTTCCTTGGATATTCTTGACTAAGCAATAGAAGGGGACAACAATGAACACTCCTTTTTAACAAAGAGGGAGGTATTAGCCCAGCCACAAGGGATTGCTGGAAGTGGAAATAGTAATGACTGTGGTTTTTTTCACTATGTACCGCTATACCTTATCCAAATGCCCATTTCAGCTGAGATCCTACTTATGCACTTCACGGGGCATAAATCCTAATTAATGTACCAAGCTTAGCTTCTACGTGGAACTGCAGTCTTCCTTGCCAGCTCCGTGCATTAAGGCAGATGCATATTATCAAATATTTTCCTCCTGTGCCAGAATAATATATTTTTATTCTAACAAAATGACAGAGAAATGATCACAAGATAAATTTTATTTATTTATTTAAATTGATTGATGATTGAATTGAATTTATTATGTTGCCTATGTGAATCTTGTGACTTTGGGCAGCTCAGAATGCAAAACATAAAAAGAAGAAATATATTCTTATATTCAATCAAGCCATACACATTTACTGACAACCTAGTATGTATACCTGACAAAAAAGTCAGATCTTCAAGAAATTCCCAAAGGCTATTAAAATCAAGAGTACATTTACAAGGGGCCCCCTAAAGCTTTTAAACACTTAATATTTGAAATCAAAATTACTTCAGCTACACTGTGATTGAATTTAACGCATACATTTATATTCCTTTGAATTCACAATGGTGAAATACTATTCCATCCTTCATTCTCCTTACAACTGTGTAGAATAGGTTGGGCTAAGAAATATTGACTGGCTCAAAGTCCCCCAGAAGATGCTATAGTTTAGAGCAGCGGTTCTCAACCTTTGGGTCAGGACCCCGTTGGAGGTCGAATGACGATTTGCCAGGGGTCGCCTAAGACCATCAAAAATATGGGAAGTATACTTGCGAGTCGAAGAATCACGCTCCAATGGTTGACTCCACAAGCCAGCTGCAGGCTCTTCAAATCGCTAGCCGAATTCAGCTTCAGGCGCGATGAATTAAAAAAGAGAGAAATCTTTGCTCTGATGTCTCCCTCTCAAGCCAGCTGCAATCACTCCCAATCGCTAGCCTAATCTGGCTTCAGGAGCGATAAACTTAATAGGGGAGGAGTCTCCGCTTTAATGCCTCCGTCCTCAAGGCAATCGCAAGTAGTTCAGATCGCTAGCCAATACGGCTTCAGGCGCGATAAATTCAAAACGAAAATAATTTTATGGTTGGGGTCACCACATCATGGGGAATTGTATTAAAGGGGTCGCCACATCGTGGGGAATTGTATTAAAGGGGTCACAGCACTATAAAGGTTAAGAACCACTGGTTTAGAGTATAAGAATGTAGAAAAAATGAACAGAAACTCATTTTTCTTGTTTTGCTCTTCACAAAATTAATTCCACAGGGCAATCAAAAACAAGCTTCATTTCCAAATGGCTGTAGATAATAAAAGAGTGGTCAACAGTAAGTGGAATAATTCACTTGATCACCATGTCTCGGAAGAGAACATTAACCAATAATCTATACCTTAGATAAGCAACAGGTAACAATATCACTCTCATTTGTTTGGATATGAGCTTTTCTTCACCTGTGCTTCAATCATCTATCCATGCTGTTGAGATTGCCTGTGTCAGTCATTTGAGTAATCTCTCAAATGTAGAAGATGAGTGGTACAGTATATCTATTGGGATATGCTCCAGAAATCTATCAGGATTCAATAGTCACTGTAGGGTAGCCTTATTTCCAAAAGGTAAGATAATTTCAAAATGTAAAAATAATCTTTTTATTCATTTTATTCATTTTTATTATTAGACATGTATCTCACCTTTGCTTTCACAACTTTAAAAATAGCTGATAATACTTTAGACTTATTTCCTGTCTTTACTTTGTACAACTCAAGGCAGTGTGTATAATGTTTCTGCCTCCTGTTTTCCCTGTAACAATAATTCTATGAGGGGATTTGGGCTGAGGGAAAATGATTTGCCTAAAAGTTACTCACCAACTTTCATATCTAAGACAGGCCTAGAACACATGGTCTTCCAGTCCACCATTTTAACCTCTACACCAAACTGACTCTTCTAGTCCACCCAGGGCAGGGATCAGACCATCCCTGACAAATGATTGTCCAATCGTTGCTTGAAAATCTCTAGAATTTCTAGTTCCCATTATTCTAGAAGGCAAGGCTTTCCATTGCTTATTTGACACAGCTCTCATGTCAGGAAATTCATCCTTATTTCAAGATTGAATCTTCCTCTGTAAACCTTCCAACAAACAAAAATAGCAATCACCTTTATACCATTTGTTTAATGAGACAAATTCTCTTCCATCCACTGGTTTTTGTCTTCTTCATCAGTCCTTTAGAAACCTACAGTTTTGTTGGAACCAGACAATTCTGTCTTAAGAAATCATTACTAAAGAAACAGCAGCTTTGTACACTATATAAAACTGGCTAAAATGTTTGACCAGTAAAAAGATATAAAATACAAGTAGTACTCCAGTTACAACCATTTGTTTCATGACAGTTTGAAGTTACAACAGGACTGAAAAAAGTAATTTATGACCGTTTTTCACACTTATGACCATTGCAGCAACCCCATGGTCACACGATCAGAATTCAGGAGCTTGGCAACTATTTCATATTTATGACAGTTGCAGTGTCCCAAGGACACATGATCGCCCTTTAGGACCTTTTGACAAGCAAAGTTAATGGGGAAGCCAGATTCACTTAATAACCATGTTAATAATTTAACAGCTGCAGTGATTCACTAAACAACTGTGGTAATAAAGGTTGTAAAATGGGGCAAAACTCTCTTAAATGTCTGTCTTACTTAGCAACAGAGATTTTGGACTCAGCTGTGGTTGTAAAGTCAAGGACCATTGGTATTTATACAGCTCGCCCTGTCTGGAAGCCATACCTCATTTCGGACATTAATACAATTGTCCGGAAATATTTTACAAGAAGAGTTCTCCACTCCTCTGATTACAACAAAATACCTTATGCCATCAGACTTGAAATCTTGAATTTAGAAAACCTAGAACTCCACCGCCTTCGACAGGACCTGTGTTTAACTCATAGAATCATCTGTTACAATGTCCTTCCTGTTGAAGACTACTTCAGCTTCAATCACAACAATACACGAGCGCACAATAGATTTAAGCTTAATGTGAACCGCTCCAATCTTGATTGCAGAAAATATGACTTCAGTAACAGAGTTGTTAATGCCTGGAATGTACTACCAGACTCTGTGTCTCTTCCCAAAATCCCCAAAGCTTTAACCAAAAACTATCTACTATTGACCTCACCCCATTCCTAAGATGTCTATAAGGGGCGTGCATAAAAGCACCAACGTGCCTACCGTTCCTGTCCTAATGTTCCCTTTGATTGTATCCAATTTCATATAGTTATCACATACTTATGATTATATTTATGCTTATATATCATATAGTTATTTCATGCTTATGCTTATATATACTGTTGTGACAAATAAATAAAATAAAAATAAAATAAAATGTGTTTCCTTTAGCAGAAGGAGCTACAGAATGCCTCATAGTAACATTTTGTCTTCTCTTTCTGAACCATAAATTTACAGAAAAGTTCACCACTCACTCTCAGACTTTCTTGGGAATTTCCCAACAGATAACATTGTTACTTCATTT
Organism: Ahaetulla prasina; assembly: GCF_028640845.1. NCBI lineage: Eukaryota > Metazoa > Chordata > Lepidosauria > Squamata > Colubridae > Ahaetulla > Ahaetulla prasina. The sequence goes on from NC_080539.1 coordinate 106,438,738, forward strand.
TATCAGTCTTTAGTAAGCACTAATACGCATAGATAAGTTTGTGTCAAAGTTCAGAGCAAGAAGATGACCTCACAAAACAATAATAAACACAGATCTACTACTTCAGAAATCTCTCACTTTTCAGGGTATAAGATGCTTTGTTTTGGTGAAAGAAGCCAAAACCCAGAACAAGAATCCTTAGAAACATAGAGTATATTGTCCTAGATGTCTGTTATGAAAGGAGTTCATAGTTTAGTCCACTTCCAAGGCATCTCCGGTTTAGCAGGATAAAGTCATACTTTTCCTCCTTTCCTCCTTTCCTGTGCCTGAAGTTCTGTATTATTCTTAGCCACTGCAGATCAGTGTTTCCAGCCTGAATTCAGATGTGTGGAATTTAGGATGCACTGTATTATAAATTAAACCAATAATTCCTTTTTTGTGTCTGTCCCTTCAAGTAAAATTTGATTCCTGGCAAGTACATGGAAAAGTAATATGTGGGCAATTTCCCCCACCCCAAAAAATGGTCCAAAATCACCTAGCCTGCTGTAGGGCTAGCGCTCACATTCTTTCACTTTCTAGTGGGAAAATGCCTTTAACTACGACACTAAACTGGCTCTCTATAATAATTCATAGTAATACAGCAGTATAATACAACACAGATGTAAACATCTATTTTTGTTTGAAACAAAGGGAGAGAGGCAGACAAGGGGAGAGGGAGACATTTATATATTATAAACAGGAAACAGCAATTTCTCCCAACTTTGCTAACTCTGAATATTTCAAGTGTCTGTATTAGCCCTTGAAGCAGACCGTCCACTGAAAACATGAACAATTAATAGTGTCTCTATTCATGCTGACAAATGTGACAACAACAAAAAAACAACAAAAAAGCAGCAGAACCAGGATATTTCCAGGCAAACAATGGAAAACTAGGAGCATGTTTATGCTGTTAATCACAAAACTGAAACAGAGAGGATATAACAAATGCAACTTTCAAATGTAAGTAAAAAATAATACTTACAACACAGAGTATCTTATATTTCCTAAGAGTGCTTTTTTTAATAATTGTCTCTGAATGGGAATCCATCAAGTCCAAATTGCTCTTCTCTCCCAAATCTGTCTCATCTGCAGCAAGCGTTTCCATTTTTGGCTCTGTCCTGATCTTTGCTCTGTCCTGCTCATTCAGTTGTGCCTGAGCTGAAGAGAAATTGAGAGAGTCTTATCACTTTACCATTGCATATAAACAAGAGCAGCCTTTGCTCATTCAGAGGGAGGACACCTAATCGACTTTTAACCAATAAATGTAAAGGGCAGATGGCATTTTCAGCAATTTTCTGTTTGGAAATTGAAAGTGAGGAAGAGAAAATGGGAAGGTTTCCTTATAGAGGGAAAAATGAGAATTCAGCCAACACCCAAAATATAAACACTCAAATAAATCAAGTACGGTATATTCACAATTTATTGTTGTTAAAAAGAGTTATTTATTTATGAATCACATTTAGGAACTGCTCATCTCCTTCACAGATGGACTCTGGCAGTGTACAAATAAAATACTAATAAAAACCCACACAGGTTTTCATGCATGTTGTTTGCGCATTTTTCTGGATCCAGAAAAGTAGATATCATATGGTGGTGAATAGTTCATAATTTTTCATTTAAGGAACTTATATGCTTCCTTTTTGCCCATGACACAAAAACTAATAGTGTAAAGAATGGCTGAACCGTATGACCCGGACCCATGGACTAGTGATGCTTCAGCAAACAGATGTGAAAGCTATGAATGGGCAATGCTGTTTCAACTCACCGCAACCTATTGAGTAGGCAGGCTGCAATTGTCTTCCATGATCCAGCAACTTTTTCCATCTTCTTCTGGTCTGTGCTGAAGCACCTCATGTAAAGGGAAGCTGTTTGAGGGAGCTGCTTTGTTCCTTATGGTCACCTGAGGCCGCTGGGGGCATGCTCAACCCCTTGGTTCTGGGCCACTGATTCTCACAATCATTTACCTTTGGATACTGGAAGAAGGGCCAAGCCAGACTTTGCAGAAGTGACAGCAGCATGAAAAGGAGTCCCTGGAAGATCAGTTCTCTCAGCACCAAAGAGATCTGCTTCTCCTCATAGAGTGGTAGCTAGAAAACCACTTTCCCAGGTTCTATTCTCAGGGAGCAGGAAAGTAAGGGAAAATGGCTCCCCAGCTAAGATCCCCTACTCCATGAAATCTATGCCTATGGCCTTAGGAAGAGCTACTCCACCCCCATTTCTGTTCTCACAGGTGATTCTTCATTGTTCCTCACCTGCCACCCATGAGAAGAGAAGCAGGGAGAGAGAGTGTTCTCCCCTCTTCCGAACTTCTGTTGTCAAGAAATAGTAGGAAGAAGTGCAGAGTGGGGAGAGAAGCACCAGAGATAGAGATAGCTCCTCTGGTTTGTTTTCTGATTCAGAATGATTATTGGGGAATTAGTAAACAAAACAAACAAACAAACAAGCCTTCAGCTATCAGCTATTGAGCCCAGAGGCCTCTCTTCTTTCCTCTCCATTTCTTCTGAGACCTGAACTCCAATTTTCTTTTGTTGCCAAAGTACAACAGAGATAGGAGAAGCAGTGAGCATTTTTTTTAATCCTGTGCTATTCTGCTGGGTCCTGTGCTGTTGCATGCAAAGTGTGACTTCTGGAATTCTTTACAGCATTTTTTTTTAATCAACAGCAGCCAATGGACATTCTGGTTTTTCTTCCCATGTAACAAAGCCACATACTAGTATTGTCCTTTTTTGTTGTATGTGCATATGCAAGCAATGGAAAACATGAGCGTATTGCGTACTTTAAGAGTTTGTGCCAAGGCTGAGAATCAGCAATATCTGTAAGCCGCAAACAGTGGATGAAAAATTACGTTACTGAATTATCGTAAATACAATCTTTCTTGCAAACATTCTGGGAAAATAGGATTCCAAAGAAATGAGGTCACTAATAGAAGATGGCTGGAGAATTGTTTAAAAGTTCTGTAACTTTTGATTCCTCATGCTTGGTATTAAATCTTATGCTGTGGAGAATCTAAATCCTATCAGGTCCAAACTGATCTTCCTTGCCCTCCGACAAGCCCCTTGCAATCCCATCTAAATCAAGGAATAGAAGCCACTTTATTAAGCTCACATTGCTGCCCAATTTACTGAAATACATCATGGCTGTGACACTAAACTTTGCTCAACTTTGGAAGAAATATTTTTCTTCAAGAAAGCTAAATAAAGGTAGTCCTTGACTTACAAGTGCAAGGGAGCCCAAAATTTATGTTGCTAAGCAAGACATTTGTTAAGTGGATTTTGTCCCATTTTACAACCATTGCAGTTGTTACGTTAGTAAAACATTTCTTAAGTGAATCTGGCTTCCCTATTGATTTTGCTTGTCAGAAGATCACAAAAGGTGATCACATGACCGTGGAGACAATGAAACCATCATAAATATGAGTCGGTTGTCAAGCATCTGAATTTTGATCATGTGGCCATGGAGATGCTGCAACAGTTGTAAGTGTGAGAAATGGTCATAAGCAGGAGTGAAATCCAGCAGGTTCTGGAGAACCGGCAAATACCACCTCTGGCTGGCCCCAGAGTAGAGTGGGAATGGAGATTTTGCAGTATCCTTCTCCTGCCACACCCAGCAAGCCACACCCAGCAAGCCACACCACACCCACTAAGCCAATAGTAAAAAAATTTGGATTTCACCACTGGTATAAGTCACTTTTTTCACTGCCATTATAACTTTGAATAGTCACTAAATGAACTGTTATAAATTGAGGACTATCTGTAGCAACAATATCTCATTGGCACTTAAATTTTAAGAGTACGCAGCAATGGAAAACTAACAGTATTGGTTAGTATAGTATTCCAAAACAGAAGTTTAACCAAATTCAGTCAAGTAAGGTTACCCTATACAGAATATATCACACAGTAAGACAAATATAAACTGATAGGATGGTTTCTAAGCAGGTCTACTAAGTTTATATCAGTAGTCCTTGACTTACATTCATTGGGTGACTGTTCAAAGTTACAACATTGAAAAAGTGACTTTTGACCATTTTTCACACTTATGACTTAGGTAGCATCCCCATGGTCATGTGATCAAAATTCAGATGCTAGGGAACTGGTTTATATTTATGATGGTTGCAATGTCCCAGGGTCATGCGTTCAGCTTTTGTGACCTTCTGACAAGGAAAGTCAATGGAGAAGCTTGTTCCTAACTTTAACAATTTCAGTGATTCACTTATCAAATGTGGCAAGAAAGGTTGTAAAATGAGGCAAAGCTCACTTAGCAAATGTTTCACTTAGCAACATAAATTTGGGGTTCAATTGTGCTTGTAAGAAGAGGACTACCTGTAAATATAAGAGCCGTGGTGGTGCAGTGGTTAGAATGTAGTATTGCAGGCTAATTTTGCTGACTGCCAGGAGTTTGTTCCTGAATGCTTCAAGGTTGACTCAGCCTTTTATCCTTCTGAGGTCGGAACAATGAGGACTTAAGATTGTTGGGGACAATATGTTGACTCTAAAACCTCTTAAAGAGGGCTGTAAAGCATTATGAAGCAGTAAGTGCTATAGCAAATTAATTGCAGTGTAAACAATGAGGAAATTATAAAACTATTTATGTACCTTTCTAATAAGTTCCTTTTTTTACTTTTTTAATATTTGTAAAAAATGCAGTGAACACATTAGAATTAAACATTAAGTTCAAAGAAAGTAACCTTTTTATATTATAAAATAACTCAGTGCATTGTCCATGCTAAGTTGATGATAGATGTCACCATTTGTTATGTCTGATGTTTTACTGCAGGTTTGAAAGGAAACTACAGCCACCTATCTCCATAACCCCCATCTCAGACACAACAACAACAGCCAAGCCTCCTACAACTGACCCCATCCCATTGGGTTCACAACCTCTAGTGATCACAGAAAAGGCAGTGCAGGACCTATTTCACAGATAAAAGCCAGGAAAAGCTCCAGGCCCAGACAACATAACTCCTTCTTGCTTAAAAGTCTGTGCTGACCAATTGGCCCCCATCTTCACCCATATCTTCAATAAATCACTAGAGATGTGCTATGTTCCTTCTTGCTTCAAATGCTCTACCATCATCCCAGTGCCAAAGAAGCCCACTATCAGGGAACTGAATGACTAATGACCAGTTGCTTTAACATCTGTAGTCATGAAAGCCTTTGAAAGGCTAGTGCTTTCCTACTTGAAAACCATCACGGATCCGCTGTTATTTGCATACCGAGCAAATAGATCAACAGATGATGCTGTTAATATGGCTCTGCACTACATCTTACAACATCTTGAATCTCCAAAGACCTATGTAAGGGTCCTCTTTGTAGACTTTAGTTCAGCATTCAATACCATCATTCCAGACACTCTTCTAACTAAGTTAAACCAGCTACAAGTACCTGAACAGACTTGTAAGTGGATCACAAACTTCCTAACAAACAGGAAGCAGCAGGTAAAGCTGAGCGGGATCACTTCAGATACCTGTACAATTAGCACAGGGCACCCCCAAGGCTGTGTGCTCTCCCCACTTCTCTTCTCTCTGTATACCAATGACTGCATCTCCAACGATCCATCTGTTAAACTACTGAAGATCGCAGATGACACAATAGTGATTGGTCTCATTCAAGACAATGACGAATCCACATATAGACGTGAGGTCGAACGACTAGCCTTGTGGTGCGACCATAACAATCTGGAACTGAACACACTCAAAACTGTAGAAATTGTGGTAGACTTTAGGAGAAGCCTTTCTATACTTCCACCCCTCACAATACTTGACAACACAGTATCAACAGTAGAAACCTTCAAATTTCTAGGTTCTATCATATCGCAAGATCTAAAATGGACAATTAACATCAAAAACATCATCAAAAAAGGACAACAAAGACTGTTCTTTCTGCGCCAACTCAGAAAGCTCAAACTGCCCAAGGAGCTACTGATCCAGTTCTACAGAGGAATTATTGAGTCTGTCATTTGCACCTCTATAACTGTCTGGTTTGGTTCTGCAACCCAACAAGAAAGACACAGACTTCAGAGGATAATTAGAACTGCAGAAAAAATAATTGCTACCAACCTGCCTTCCATTGAGGACCTGTATACTGCACAAATCAAGAAGAGGGCCGTGAAAATATTTACAGATCCCTCACATCCTGGACATAAACTGTTTCAACTCCTAACTATCAAAACGATGCTATAGAGCATTGCACACCAGAACAACTAGACGCAAGAACAGTTTTTTCCCGAAGGCCATCACTCTGCTAAACAAATAATTCCCTCAACACTGTCAAACTATTTACTAAATCTACACTACTATTAATCTTCTCATCCTTTTCATCACCAATCTCTTTCCACTTATGACTGTATGACTGTAACTTTTTGTTGCTATCATTAAGGGTTAAATTATACCCTATGACCATCATTTGTGTTGTAAATGTTGTACCATTGATAGATCGTTCCCCGAATGGGTTCAAATTTCCCGGCTGGGAAAGCCTCTCCAGCAGATTGGAGCGTTGGCGATGTATTAGAAGAATTGAGATCGAAGCGAGCTGCGTGAAAGCGAGGTTTCTTTATTTTTCAGGAAGATGAATCCAGCAAGCGCAAGGACCGCGTTCCTGGGTGAGCTGACAACCATATACAGTAAGTGTACATTTTTTATACTCTTTTTCCCTTTTCATTTCTTTGTTTCGGGAGTACTTGATGGGTTTTCCTTTTGTGTATGTGCTCGCTAAGTTTTCTGTGTTTTGTCTTTCTGATTATTTTAATGTGGGTGGGTTTCGTGTTTGGGTGTGTGTTCCGGTTTAATCTGTTCATTCTAATGATTTGATTTCCTCAAGTATTCTCCCTCCCGTTAGTTGTTTTCCATATGCTTTGACTGAAGTTAATCTATTTAGGCTTGTGATTGAATCTTGTCTTTTACTTGATCTAATCTATTTCTTTTATTCGGTCGGCTATGTCTGTGTGACCTGATTATTTCCTTTCCTGTATTTCTTGGTATTGTCTTTTAAATAGCCTTGAGGTTTCTGTGTTTTGTGGGTTTTTCCCTGGCCAGATTTAATTCTGAGTCAGTGTCTTTTGTTATTATGATGCACCCTGGCTTGGTTTCCTTTTGCTCAACACTGCCTAGGTGAAGTTCCCTTCCTACACCTTGATGAAGGTATGTTTTCTTTTATGTACACTGAGAGCATATGCACCAAGACAAATTCCTTGTGTGGCCAATAAATTCTATTCTATTCTATTCTATTTTAGGCAATTCTATGGGCCAGTTCTCTCCACATCTTCCAAACTTGCACTACTTCTTTGAGTTTTTTTAGGCTTTTTCTCCTCCTTTAAAAGTTTAACTTATCTAAATCATAAATAGTACACATATAATTTTAAATTTTCACAGTATTTCTTTAATCAAAGATGATGCTATCAAAATTTCATTTATTTTCAAATAAAACATTAAAGAATAATCTTCAATGACAAAAAGTTCATTAAAAAGCCTAACAGTAATAAATATTCAGACTAACAGTACAAATATCTTCTCATCTTAAATGTAAACTATTACACAAAGACTATAAATGCCAAGGAAACATGTATAACTTTAACACTTGACAACATTTATCTTAGCGAAACAGATCGAATCATCAAATCCCAAAATCAAAATATTCGTTCATTTTTTTCTTTCTCCAGCAAGAAATCCAAGGGTGGCCTCCAGGCCTTTCAAAATATTTTCTAGTCATGTCTTGTGCGAAGTCAAGCAAGTTGATGCAATTGGTGGCTGTGTTCGTTTCCAAATTTATAGACAGTCTAAACGTTTGGATTCGGCCACCAAATTAAGTTCTGGGGGGGAAACTGCTCGTTCTTGATATTAAAGAAAATCAGAGCAGAGAAACTATGACCGGGTGCAATCCGATATCTATTTCTTTAAGAAATCGAGGACCTCGGCAATTCCACCGCTCGAAGATGCTTTTTCATCCGAGTTTGGCGCGCTTCACTGAACTTTAAAGCAGGGCTCTCCAACCTTCGCAACTTTACGGTTTGTGGACTTCAACTCCCAGAATTCCTCAGCCAGCGCATGAATTCTGGGAGTTGAAGTCCACAAGTCGTAAAGTTGCCAATGGAGACCCCTGCTTTAAAACAAGCAAATGGGAGCTCTCGGTCCTTAACCCTCCAATCCGTTGCAGTGAATAAAGGCTACAGCATCTCCGTCCCAACCACCTCCAGCAGCAGCAGTAGTAGTATTCCTCCCACACTCCAACCCAGCTACCCGCGACCCGGATGCGAAAAGTAGCGCCTTCCTGAACACTTCCGGGAAGGGAAGCGGCGGCTGGTGGGGGGGGTGGGGGAAGGCGATCCTGTTGCTTTTTCTCACGCCCGGATCGTGGCGGACTAAAGCCTTGGGATCGCGCCATGGCGGTCCCGATGGAGGCGCAGTTGCAGAGTATCTTCGAGGAAGTGGTGGTGAGTTCCGCCGCCCACCACGGCAGTCATCGTCATCATAGATCTTCCATCATCAATGATGGTCGCCGCCTGATGGGGAACGCTGCGGGGACGGAGAGGGTGGGAAGGGGGAGTGTGTATGCCAGATTTAGATGGCTGTCTCTGCTGGCGAGAAAGACACGTTCGATGCAACTTTGCAAAAGACAGATGATGGAGAAATCAAAGGGGGAGGAGGAAGACGGAGAATGAGAAAAAGAGAATGAACTAGCCAGCAACAGAGGGGGGAGGAAGAATAATAGGAATAGGAAGAAGAAGAAGAAGAATAGGAAGAAGAGAAGAAGAAGAGGAGGAGGAAGAAGAAGGAGAAAGAGGGGGAAGGGGAAGGAGAAGGAGAAAAACAAACAACAAGAAACAACAACTGGAGCGACAACGGGTCCTTATGGTTCTTCCTTCCATGGGCAACCCATGGAGGAGATGGACCTTTGAATGGCCACTCTGTTATGGCAATCTAGATGAAGTCCAACCTCATCTAACTCCAAACATCCTCAACTCCCCCGTAGATTAGGTCCCTCTGGGGGAAAATGAAGAATTGCCTCTGAAACAGCCTTCGCTGCTTCTCAGCTAAGAAAGCAAGGCTCCTGTTTTAGGGCTTCCATGTAACTTTCAGTTATTCTGGATAGTCTTATTCATCTTGGATTAGCTAGGCTCCTGTTAAAGCTGTCCCAGTTGATGGGCATAACTATTGTTGGCAAAGTGAAGACTATACCGCCTTTGGCTTGGCTGGATCTTCCAGTTCTAAAACTATGAGAGATGAAAAACCCTTTTACTTTGTTCAGTACGTCACTTGGACACCTATCTTCTGCCATTCATCACTCTTGCAGATGTAATAGTTCCCAACATTGGGATTTCTTCCTCACAAGGGAATTGCTTCATCTCTTCCCCCTCTAGTTCCATATCATTCTTTTTTGAGATGCGGGGCAAGTGCTTACAGATATTTTGTTAGTGGTGGGATTATTTTTGCTTTTTTAATGGCCTCCCAATATGGACTTTGTGTTTTCTATACATTGTATAGATATATAGACGTCAGTATATTGTACATGTCAGGGCTGCCTCTGTCCATTTTCATTTCCTAGAAAAGAAAAATCCTTGGCTCCATAGATTCAGAGAAAAGTACTTTTACTAGGAATGAACCGAAAGCAACAAGCTTCAGACAAGATATAAGGCAAAGCGCTTGAAACAGCAATTTGAAGGAAACTGTAGAGCCAACCCCCTTGTAGCTAGGCAACCAGGAGGCTGCTGTATACCAAAGCTAGAAGAAATGACCTTGGAGAGATAAGCAAAGCCCAGAAAGATTCTCCGCTGACCCCTCCCCCCTTGTCCATGGCAACAGGCTAGCTGACAGTATGTGTCTAGAATACATATGTAGGACAGTGATGGGTTCTAACCAGTTTTACCACCGGTTCGCATCGCGCACATACTTTGCACACAATTGCTGCGCACTTGCTCGCTTCGCTCGCACATGCACCAAACTTACATTTTGCGCAAGCGCATTGAGTTAAAAACCAGCTGAGGCATGGCAACCCACTCTGCCACGCCTTACAGCTGAGCTAAAAACAAAGGAATAAAAGGTATAGTGTGGAGACGGGTGGGAGGAGGTGGGAGGGCCCGGCTGATGTTAGGAGCAAACCGGTTCGCTCTCATATCCAGATTTCTACTACCAGCTCTCCCGAACCGGGGAGAACCGGTAGCAACCCAACACTGATGTAGGATAATATGTTATTGACAGATGCTGGCACAGAACAATAGCAAGCCCTTGTTTTTGTTTGGCCCCATTTCCTTTCAGCAATTTCCCTGTTCCGTTTTTCTTTCTCTATCTCACGCAGTAAAATATCTTGGGTTTTATCAATATTTTTATCAACAACTCCTCCCTACCTAAAACATTTTCTTTTCTCTAACTATAAGCTTAGAACACTGATTGATACTTGAAGTGAGGTTGTTTGTTTATTGGCTCTGTGCTTACCTTTTTTCACCTGTTTACCTACATAAAGGAGATTTGAGAATGTTTGGGAATGTTTATTCCTCTGCCTGTTCTGGGTACTTTGTTTTAAACATGACATATAGGTGGCATAGGATAAAAGCTAAATTGTTCTTAGAATGATACAGTGTTTTAAATTCTTTTATAGAAAACAGAAGTCATAGAGGAAGCTTTTCCTGGGTAAGTCTAATATAAACATTTTCTAGTATAACTGTAGAGATTCTGTTGTAGTAACTAGTGATGAAATACTCTATAAATAATTTGGCTTTACTTGTATTAGCATGTTTATGGATACCCCAGAAGATGAGCGGACTAAATTAATCAGCTGTTTGAGTGCCTTTCGACAGTTCTGGAGCAATCTTTCCCAGGTGAGTATTTTATTTGCTGCTTTTTTAATCACATCCAATTCCAATTTCTTCAGTTATTTCATATGTTGACAGTTTTTATAAACCTAATATTTTCTTATCAATATCTTGGCTATCTGATATCTGTAAATTCCCTGGCAAGAGTTTCTAACTAGAGGCCTGTCCTGCTGAGCAGCTTATGGATAGGATATTGCCATCTTTTTCTAAAAGGACTGTCCATTTCTGTTTCCAGTTTCTAGTTACCGTGTTTCCCCAGAAATAAGACCCTGTCTTAAATTTTTTTGAACCCCGAAATAAGCGCTTGGCCTTATTTTCAGGGAGGTCCTATTATTTTGGGGCGTGTGGAGGAAACTAGAGGAAATGGCGAGGACTGGCTGCGCATGTGTTTAAATATTTTTGGGGAGGGCTTATTTTCAATGAGGGCTTATTTTAGTGCATGCGCTCAAAAGCCCGATTGGGCTTATTATCCAGGGATGTCTTATTTTAGGGGAAACAGGGTATGTATAGGCCTTTGGGTTTGTAAGACCTTAAATCAGTGGTAGAATTCAAGTTTTTTTACTACCGGTTCTGTGGGCGTGGCTTGGTGGGCGTGGCAGGGGAAGGATACTGCAAAATCTCCATTCCCAACTCACTCCTGGAGGAAGGATATTGCAAAATCCCCATTCCCATCCCACTCCTGGGGGAAGGATATTGCAAAATCTCCATTCCCACCCACTCTGGGGCCAGCCGGAGGTGATATTTGCTGGTTCTCCGAACTACTCAAAATCTCCGCTGCTGGTTCTCCAGAACCTGCTGTATAGCATCCCTGCCTTAAATTATTTCAGCTTAAAGTTTTATCAACATAAGAATGATACAACCCAAAACTTTCAATTGTCAATTCTTGCACTGAGATTGCAACGGCTTGTGGTAAGTTTTTATCAATGTAATTTTTTATGGTTTTTTAACAAACTGTGAAGTTATTGAATGTATATAATTTTTTTTATCTTACAGGAATCTCATGAACAGTGCGTTCAGTGGATTGTACGGTTCATACATAGTCAACATAGTCCTAAAAGAATTTCTTTTCTATATGATTGCTTAGCAATGGCTGTGGAGACTGGGTTACTGCCACCCAGGTATGTTTCTTTCAGATAAACTGCAAAATAGAGAATTTATTACAGGCGATCAGTTGCTTAAAGATCGTAATAATACATCAGATCTGCTTAGAAAAGATACCATTCATTGTGGGTTTTTTTCCTTTAATTTTCCTAGAATGGTTTGTGAATCTCTGCTGAATTCTGACAATCTAGAATGGGAAAGGACACAGCTTTGGTCTCTGACATTTAAACTGGTTCAAAAAATAATTGGTGGTGTAGACTACAAGGTAATAACACTACATATATCCTATTTTTATGATATAGCATTAATAGCTTCTTTGCATTTTTATCTAGCCATAAACTTAAATCTGTGTATCTGTTTTTAAGATTTATAAGGCTGCCCAACTCAAACAGTATGACTCTAGGTAGCATATAGCATAAAAAAAAAGCCATCTACAACCCCATATCATGTTAAATATGTACAGTATATAATTATAAAATTAAATGTCTGTCAGAAAGATAGGAGATAGAGCTATAGTTTAAATTCACTCTAACATAGATTATAATTTCTTATGAAGTATAACATTCTGTAATGAATTCAGTTGTAGAATTGGAAAGACCTTAATTACCTGCTCTAGTGATTCTATTTTACTGATATTCCAATCTTAGTTATTATCAGATCAGTCAACAGTACAAGTATTTCTAGTCATAAAGGTTTATACATTTCAAATGGGTTGGTACATCCATTTTCTTTTTCATCCATTTCTTTTACTCATTTTATATGATTGTATAAGACAAAATAAACAAAATGTTATCATATTTATATCGTTACTTACCAAGTACATCTAAATTATATTAAAGTAACCAAAAGTATCTTTACAATTCGCAAGGCATGTTATAACTTTTGAGCACCCCCAATGTTTGGAAATTGAAAGTTGAAAAATGTGACATGCCCTGAACAGGCATGCCCATCTGATTATAGTCTTTGGCTGGAGTCATGGCACAGCCATTAGAGATGAATGGAGATATCAAATACAAGAAATAATGTGTCATCTGCCTTGATTCTACACCATCAAGAAGATCACTGCTCATTAATTTGTTTCTGCACATAGTTCTTCTAAATTACCTTATTTTTCGGAGTATAAGACGCTCCAGAGTATAAGACGCACTTTAGATTTGGGGGAGAAAAATAATAAGAAGAAAATTTTTTGCCACTGCCTACCAGCATCCATTGGTATTCACCTGGCTAGTGTCCTTAGCAAACAGCCTGGTCAGCTTCAGCACATTAGACTGATTCAGCACGAGTAGCTGATTGGTGGATGGATCAGCCTCCTGGAATACCATCAATCAGCTGTTCCCAGAGGTGAACTTTAGCAACAGGTTTGCTGGCAGGTTTACTGGTTGTGAGCGTGCACATGCCTCGGCGCAAATACATAGCTTCAAAAATGCAGCTGATTGTCGCAGGGTACTCCAGTGAGTACAACAGGGGATTTGCGGAACCAGTCCGACAAGGCAGCAGCTGTTCTGGGTTGCCATTTTGGCCTCTGTGCCTTGCTTTTTCACTCTCCGAAAGCTCCGTTTGAGAAGCTGCCTTTGCAAAGAGAAGCTCCTTCGCAAATGGAGAAGCTCTTTTGCAAACGGAGCTTTTGGAGGCTGCAACAGCAGCTTCTCAAACGGAGCTTTTGGAGGCTATTTGAAAGGGTCTCCGTTTGAGAGGCTGTGTTTGCAGCCCCCAAAAGCTCCAAAACAATTCAGCAGGTTCTGACAGGTTCTGGAGAACTGGTAGCGGAAATTTTGAGAAGTTCAGAGAACCAGCAAATACCACCTCTGGCTGGCCCCAGAGTGGGGTGGGAATGGAGATTTTACAATAACCTTCCCCCAGGAGTGGGGAGGGAATGGGGATTTTGCAGTATCCTTCCCCTGCCACACCCACCAAGCCATGGCCATTAAGCCATGCCACGCCCACAGAACTGATGGTAAAAAATTTAAATTCCACCATTGCTCCAAAAGCTCTGTTTCAGAGGACGCGCGGAGGCCAAAGGGTAGGGGCCAGTGGGTGGGCAGGGCTATATTCAGTATATAAGACACACCCAAATTTTCACCCTCTTTTGAGGGGGAAGTGCATCTTATACTCCGAAAAATACAGTACATTAGAGAAGCAACATATAACTTCTAATTAGAAAGAGAGCTGAAAAACATCTAACTCGCCTGAAGAATCTATGAAGATTGTTTTTGTGAGGTGTTTTGTTTTTTTTAGAGACGTGGCAGTTTACAAAGTACAATTTGAATGAAAAAGCTTAAGTTTTGTCCTCTAGATACAATAACATATTTTGTACAATTTGATATTAGTGTTTCAAGTTTAATTAATTTATACAATATTAAAGAATGAATTTTGGCATAATTTTCCTTTGGAATTTGATCTGTATGTTACAGGGTGTACGAGACCTTTTGAAGGGTATCCTGGAGAAAATCCTAACTATTCCTAACACAGTGAGCTCTGCTGTTGTACAGCAACTATTAGCAGCAAGAGAGGTAAGCATATTAAATGGAGAAAACTAGATATGAATTGCTTGCTGTTTTCTAGTGGAACAGTTAAACAATTATGTAAATGTTTCAAAAAGAGAGAAAACTGAGAAACATTTTGAGACTTTTCTGCTAATTAAATTCTCTTGTAATTTGTAGACTATATTTGCTTAGAGGTAGTAATAGCATTCTTCAATTAAAATTGCTTCCTTGAGGTACTCAGTATATGCTAATTACAAATGTTAAAAATATGTGGATTTAGTTTGCTTTGCTGTTTTCGTGTTACGTCCTAAAACAAAACAAAAGACTATTCATTATTCTCCAGTATTCTTGCAAATGTTTAATGTTTTCATTGCATTTGTACAGTACTTTTACTCAGAAACATTCACAATTTAAATAATTTTTAAATTGTAATTTTATTTAAATTGTAAAATAATTTTAATTTAAATAATTGAAAGATGCCCAGCATATTTTGAGCATATTTTAAAAACTGGATATTTATTTATTTAATTCCAGCAGGAAAATTTATCTCATAGCAAATAATCCCATAATTGATGTAGGCTCATAGAGAAACAAGAGAATGATTATAGAAATTCCCAAAATCTTCGGAAATAGGGCAAAGGTTTGGGAAGTAGAACTACTCTAATAAATACTAAATATCTAACAATTAAAAAAAATTGAACAACAATAAAATGGAATTATTTCTGAAAGACTACCTGACTATAGCTCTGGACAGGATTTCACATTGCGCTGTTTCAAATGTTGATTTTTATATATATTTAAACTCTTCTCTGGTTTGCTGGGTTTTTTTCCTTAGGTTGTTGCATATATTTTGGAAAGGAATGCATGCTTATTACCTGCTTACTTTGCTGTCACCGAAATCCGAAAGTTGTATCCTGAAGGAAAACTTCCTCACTGGGTAAGATTTGATCTTTAAAAATTAAAAGAATCCGATTTTGGATGTTAGGAAGTAACAGGAGATAGTAGATGGGCAGTTTAACAAATTAGATAGATAGATGGATGGATGGATGGACAGATGGGCACGACAGGACAGGATGATAATTTTTAAAGTTGTTATATAAAGAAAAATTAATAAAAATAAAAGTTTAAAAGAATATAAAATAGATAATACAGATAAAAAAACAAGTTTGGTGTACTGGTTAAGGCATCAGGCTAGAAACTAGGAGCCAGTGAATTCTAGTCTTGCCTTGGGCACAAAGCCAACTGGGTGACTTAGGTCCAGAGTCTGTCTTAACCCTGGCAATGGCAAACTACTCTAAAATCTTGCCAAGAATACTGCACAGGCTTGTCCAGTTAGTCACCAGCAGCCAACACTGACTCAAAAGTGTGTGCGCGCACACATGCATACACAAGAAATACAGGTTCAAAAACCTAAAAAGAAGGCATCGTGTAAATTATATCATTTGCACTTTTTATATCATTTGCAACTTATACCATTTTGCAGAATAGTGTTGTTATGCAAAGTATGTAAATTGTTAGAAATTACTTTGTATAACAGGATACATAAGAGCACACAAAGTTCAAAGCATTGCTGTTTTCATGGTACTTTCAAGTTGTGATTTCTGGGTTTTGAATTAATTGTGATTTGTAACTAGCGTTTAAATCATATTTTCCTATTTGGTATGTCTTTTAGTTGTTAGGTAACCTTGTATCGGATTTTGTGGATTCCTTCAGGCCTACAGCAAGGATAAATTCCATCTGCGGTAAGCATTTACTGTGTATGTAGCAATTGTACTTGTGGGAACTGAAGGATTAGCTCTCTCTAGCCTATGAAGTTTGAAGGCATTTGGTATGTCTATTACCCATAGTTACCATTGGTTCTTAAATTCTAATCTATCACTTGGTATCAAACAAAACAGGCTACAGATTTGGTCATCAGGCTAAACATGGCATGGTAAGTTTGCAAAGACTAATTTAATGCATTTCTATCCTCATTTGAGAGCTCAAAGTAGTTCTTATAGCAATAGCACTTACTTATATACCATTTCGTAATGTTTTACAGCCCTCTCTAAGCAGTTTTACAGAGTCTTTTTTCTTGTATCTTCAGGAGTATATCTATGTTAATTATTTTCCTCTGATGCATAGTAATTGTTGTGCTTGATTTTATCTTGTGTTTTGTTTTTATCACAACTCTGTTATGTCAGCTGCCTACATTCGTACTGTCAATTGAATCAGTCTATAAATTAGGGAGGGAATGAGGAAGGGAGGAATAAAGAAAATCTTTGCAAGGGGCAGGGTTCAATGGCTAGGTCCAACCTCATGGCCAGGGTACTATAGAAAGTATTTCTAAAGATTAGGTCTTTGGATTATGTATTTTTGTCTATAAAATGAGAATCCCTAATAATAGCAATTGTATATAATAATAAGACTGAATGTACAGGAAACAAGCAGAATTCAGGCAAAGAAAGGCATGGCTGTGGTGACACAGTGGTTAGAATGCAGTATTTGCAGGCTAACCCTGCATTCCCGCTGCCAGGAGTTCGATCCTGACCAGCTCAAGGTTGACGCGGCCTTCCATCCTTCCAAGGTCAGTAAAATGAGGAGCCAGATTTTGAGGGGTAATGTGCTGACTCTGTAAATCACTTAGAGTTGAAAAGCACTATGAAGTGGTATATAAGTGCTATTGATACCGTATTGCATGGTCAATTTCTACAGAAGAGTCAAAGAAAAGTAGATAGATAAAACCTGGCAATTGTTTACAATTGAAACACTAGAATTTTTTTTAAAAAAGCCAAAGGATTGATTTTGGCTGTTCCACAACAAGCTAGTCAACTAATGCAATCAAGGCCGGAATGGGAAAAAAATCATCAAACAATTCAAAGTGCAGATTGTGCAAAGAAGCAGAAGAAACAGTATATCATACGTGTAGCTCATACAAACTGATTATAAGCAATGACACAGCATAGTTGCAAAATGACTCACTGGAACATCTACAAAAATTATCATGTACCAGTAATGAAAAACTGAAAAACATAGAGTTGAAAAAGTAGTAGAAAATGAGCAGGTTAAAAATATTGTGGGGTTTTCGAATACAGGCTGATTAAAGTCTTGGCACATAACATAACAACAGATTTAACTGTAGTTGAAAAGAAGAAATTATCATGTAGCAATACCAGGGGATAGTAGAAAAGTCGACAAAAAATTGGAGAAGCTCACAAAATATAAAGATCTGAAAATTGAAATTGAAAAATTATGGCATAAACTGCCCATCAGTTTTTCATAGTCCCAGTGGCTATCAGCACACTGGGTGCGGTACCAAAAATCTTGACTGGGAGCTGCACAAAGTTTAATATAAGATAGAAAAATATATAAATGTTATATTCTTCACATTGATAATATTTCTAACTGTCCGTTACCAAAGACCAGACTGCTTGGATCTGAACATATCCTATACCAATATATTGCAACGTAAGTTCTGGGGATGTTTATGAAGGTCAGTGCCAGCTAAAGAATTGATGTGATTTCATGTTGTTGTATTTAATAACAGTAAAGAATAATAATAGAAAAAGTGAAATTTGTTATTTGTTATTCAGGGTAACTTGATTATCTAAAATACCTGAAAATGGGAAATGTTGATACTTAAAATACTTATAAAATGTAACCTGTAGCCATCTGTAGAAGTGTTGCATTTTTATATAAAAAAAAGCTAAGGAATAATAACCCAGTTATGGTAATCATTATATTTAGGGAATGATATACTTTGTGATTTCTGGGTTTTGAATTAATTGTGATTTGTAACTAGCGTTTAAATCATATTTTCCTATTTGGTATGTCTTTTAGTTGTTAGGTAACCTTGTATCGGATTTTGTGGATTCCTTCAGGCCTACAGCAAGGATAAATTCCATCTGCGGTAAGCATTTACTGTGTATGTAGCAATTGTACTTGTGGGAACTGAAGGATTAGCTCTCTCTAGCCTATGAAGTTTGAAGGCATTTGGTATGTCTATTACCCATAGTTACCATTGGTTCTTAAATTCTAATCTATCACTTGGTATCAAACAAAACAGGCTACAGATTTGGTCATCAGGCTAAACATGGCATGGTAAGTTTGCAAAGACTAATTTAATGCATTTCTATCCTCATTTGAGAGCTCAAAGTAGTTCTTATAGCAATAGCACTTACTTATATACCATTTCGTAATGTTTTACAGCCCTCTCTAAGCAGTTTTACAGAGTCTTTTTTCTTGTATCTTCAGGAGTATATCTATGTTAATTATTTTCCTCTGATGCATAGTAATTGTTGTGCTTGATTTTATCTTGTGTTTTGTTTTTATCACAACTCTGTTATGTCAGCTGCCTACATTCGTACTGTCAATTGAATCAGTCTATAAATTAGGGAGGGAATGAGGAAGGGAGGAATAAAGAAAATCTTTGCAAGGGGCAGGGTTCAATGGCTAGGTCCAACCTCATGGCCAGGGTACTATAGAAAGTATTTCTAAAGATTAGGTCTTTGGATTATGTATTTTTGTCTATAAAATGAGAATCCCTAATAATAGCAATTGTATATAATAATAAGACTGAATGTACAGGAAACAAGCAGAATTCAGGCAAAGAAAGGCATGGCTGTGGTGACACAGTGGTTAGAATGCAGTATTTGCAGGCTAACCCTGCATTCCCGCTGCCAGGAGTTCGATCCTGACCAGCTCAAGGTTGACGCGGCCTTCCATCCTTCCAAGGTCAGTAAAATGAGGAGCCAGATTTTGAGGGGTAATGTGCTGACTCTGTAAATCACTTAGAGTTGAAAAGCACTATGAAGTGGTATATAAGTGCTATTGATACCGTATTGCATGGTCAATTTCTACAGAAGAGTCAAAGAAAAGTAGATAGATAAAACCTGGCAATTGTTTACAATTGAAACACTAGAATTTTTTTTAAAAAAGCCAAAGGATTGATTTTGGCTGTTCCACAACAAGCTAGTCAACTAATGCAATCAAGGCCGGAATGGGAAAAAAATCATCAAACAATTCAAAGTGCAGATTGTGCAAAGAAGCAGAAGAAACAGTATATCATACGTGTAGCTCATACAAACTGATTATAAGCAATGACACAGCATAGTTGCAAAATGACTCACTGGAACATCTACAAAAATTATCATGTACCAGTAATGAAAAACTGAAAAACATAGAGTTGAAAAAGTAGTAGAAAATGAGCAGGTTAAAATATTGTGGGGTTTTCGAATACAGGCTGATTAAAGTCTTGGCACATAACATAACAACAGATTTAACTGTAGTTGAAAAGAAGAAATTATCATGTAGCAATACCAGGGGATAGTAGAAAAGTCGACAAAAAATTGGAGAAGCTCACAAAATATAAAGATCTGAAAATTGAAATTGAAAAATTATGGCATAAACTGCCCATCAGTTTTTCATAGTCCCAGTGGCTATCAGCACACTGGGTGCGGTACCAAAAATCTTGACTGGGAGCTGCACAAAGTTTAATATAAGATAGAAAAATATATAAATGTTATATTCTTCACATTGATAATATTTCTAACTGTCCGTTACCAAAGACCAGACTGCTTGGATCTGAACATATCCTATACCAATATATTGCAACGTAAGTTCTGGGGATGTTTATGAAGGTCAGTGCCAGCTAAAGAATTGATGTGATTTCATGTTGTTGTATTTAATAACAGTAAAGAATAATAATAGAAAAAGTGAAATTTGTTATTTGTTATTCAGGGTAACTTGATTATCTAAAATACCTGAAAATGGGAAATGTTGATACTTAAAATACTTATAAAATGTAACCTGTAGCCATCTGTAGAAGTGTTGCATTTTTATATAAAAAAAAGCTAAGGAATAATAACCCAGTTATGGTAATCATTATATTTAGGGAATGATATACTTTGTGATTTTCTCTCTTTGGTATCCAGGACGATGTAGTCTTCTTCCTGTAGTGAACAACTCTGGTGCTATTTGCAATTCATGGAAGCTGGACCCGACAACTCTTCGTTTTCCATTGAAAGGCCTTTTGCCATATGATAAGGTATATGTGCATGTGACCTTTGTGAATGCTTTGAAATATAATAGAATAAAGCATATTAATCCTATTTAAAAAATTTAGTTAAAATTGAGATTTAGCTTATTAATTGAATGCTTGTAAAAAAAAACATTAAACAGGTGTGTATGTAGGTTTTTTATTTTTGAACTCTTGGACGGTATCCCAAACATTGCACTAATCCTGGAAAAAGTTTTTCTTTCTTTCTTTCTTTCTTTCTTTCTTTCTTTCTTTCTTTCTTTCTTTCTTTCTTTCTTTCTTTCTTTCTCTTCCTTCCTTCCTTCCTTCCTTCCTTCCTTCCTTCCTTCCTTCCCTCCCTCCCTCCCTCTCTCTCTCTCTCTCAGGAAAGTAGAATAAAGTATTTTACTACCCTTAAAGTAAGCCCTGAAAAGATTTTGACAGCAGCAAGATGTCTCCAAGTTTCCTTTAATTTTTTTCAAAGCAAATCAAACTATTTTTAAAAAGATTCTTCTCAAAATCCAAAAATTCAGGACCAGACTTGGGCATAATATAAAGCATGCAAACTCTACATGCAATACCTCTTCCATTATTATTTATGATTCATTTGAACTATGGCCCACCAAGTTTTAGGCACCTTACAATAAGTAACAAAAAAATTATTTCAAATCACAGAAATATAAAATAAAAAACATCTGCAAGAAACAGAGTGCAACCACAGTATTTTTTTAAAAAAAAAACCCTGCTAAAAGGTTATTAACTAGGAAATGATGCATTTCCCTCAGATTCGAGAGCTAATAGGAAAAAAATCCAAATAACATGCAAACTTCCTCCATTCTGTTCCATTAATAAGCAGTTACAGCTGCATCTAATTGCATCTGCACCTTGACTGAGTCCTACTTTGATACCAATTAAAGCTCTGGGGATAAATTTTACACCTTCCTTTTGATTATGATTGTTTGCTCTTAATTTTCCAACATAAAATGCTTGGAAAATAAAGCGATAAAGAAGGTGAAATCATTGTGAATAGGAACTTCTTGTCTACAAGGGTTAGCTTCAGTGAAAATGAGAAGGATTTTTCCCCCCAGGTTTTTAGAGCAGCTGAGTAAATGAGTCCCTGCAGCTGTTTCAAAAACTGTCCCCAGTAATTTGTACAATGCCAAAAAACCCCACAAAAAGTTCTAGCGGAACTGCCATTGAAGCCGAGTGGCTCCGTGCCTGGAGGCAACTGGGAACATCTTCCAAAGCAGCCATGTGAGCCTTGCAGATCTGAAAACCATTTTAATGACTCGAAAAGAGGTACAGTACTTTATCGAGGGTGAATGCATTGTAAAGCTTCTCTGTTTAGATGCTTTGCACAAGTCTTAATTTCCCTCTCTATAGATAGATGATTCTGCCAGATGCTGCGTAATATTTGTAACAAATCACTCCTGTCCTCTAAACAAATGAAGCCTGAAATAGGATTCTGGTAGAAAAAGCATCTGAGACAAAAGAGACAATTAGACATATTGGCAGTCTTTTTAGGTCTGGGCAATGTCACACGCTTCTTCGCAGGATATGCGGAACGTTTTTTGTCTTTTTTTAAAAAAGAGAATCTTAAAGTCTTATGTGAAATTTCTATCCATCCCACCCAGTAATTTCCGTTTGCTTGCAGAAAGTTTTGTGAGTTCTTAATGCATGAATGCCCAGGTAATACTGCAAAACCAAGTGACCTTATCAGCCAAATGCTCGCGTACCCTATGTGTCTATTTTACTGGAAGGATGTGCAGAGGTTGTCTGGGAGTATCGTAGTGTGTGTTAGCGCTCATGGGTGTCAACGTTGCCAAACGCTGCTTTGTGTGGACAGTGCATTTGATTTCAGTTTTCAACAATTTTATTTTGTGCCAATAGGTTGGGATTTGTTTGCTTTTATTCTTGTTTTCAAGGATCTGTTTGAGCCTCAGACTGCCTTGTTGCGGTATGTGCTGGAGCAGCCCTATTCCCGAGATATGGTCTGCAATATGCTAGGCCTAAACAAGCAGGTACTGTATTGTGCTGTAACGGCTATTCCTTTGCATAGAACCTGCACTTTTCTTTTCTCTTTTTCTTTGCTGTAGCTAACTAAGCAAAACAGTTGAGGATCAGATCATGTTTTTCCCCTTCAATATTATTGCCTTAGGTTAATTGGGCACGATTATTTCTGTTTACTTACATATTGCTTTAAAAAAAACTTCTAAATTGAAAGGTTTTTTTTTTTTTTAAAGGATATTTTTTGGCATTGCTTTTTTTCCCTATAAGGCCAGCCTCAAATATACCCTGGACAGATTTCGTTCTACAGCAGACATCTTCTCATTTAATATTGATGGGCTGATTGATTGATTGATTGACTGAAAGATGGTGGTGATAGATGCATTGCTTAGATGAAGAGTCGGTAGAATTTGTCTGTTGAATGCCTTGGCATGTTTTCATTACCTTTGCTGGTAATGAATAGTCAACTGTTAATTGATATTATTTTATTTAAATTTTTGTGCTTCTTTTTTTTTCTCTCTTCTTTTTTTTTTTTTGCCTGACCATGTGGGTGGGCTTGGTCTGATTTGGGGTAACTTGAGGCTGGCCTCATAGTCACTGTTTTGTCTTTTCTTTTTTTCTTCCTTTATTTTTGTTCTGTCCTGTCTTGTCCTGCCCATCCTCCAATGCTCTAGACCTTGAACATTGCTCAGGTATGTTCACAACCTTACTGTTGTATTGTGACTAACGATACGCTGGCTGCTTTTTAGCCACTGATTCCAGTTCGAGAATACGCATCTGGCCAGGGCTTGAAATTGGTGGGATTTTCACATGCCATGATAAGAACCTTTTCAAATCAGAGGTTATGAGGTTACCAAAGGATATTCATAGCCAGTTCAGTACCTGGACAAGATTTAGCCATTACTGTCCAATCCCTTCATCGTTATTTTTGTTCAAACTGTAAAATGTCTAAAAGAAAGAACCAAAGTTGCTATGAAAAGATCTAAAGAAAATTCCCTTTGTTGAATTTAACCACTGTGTAAGATTTGTAGGTAAAAATTCAACTTGACTAGGAAAGGTCATTCTCAGCCTCTCTAATAAATGCGTTCCCAAGAAGCTCCAAATGGGCTGAATTAGGTGGAAGAAAAAAAGGAGGAGGAAAATTTTGAAAAAATTGCAACTTTTACTTGCTGTATATGCTTGCCTGTTTGTATACTCAAATATTGGCAATTTTAGTCTGTTTCTAATCTAACTTTATTTTTAGTAAAGTTTGATGACAGTGTTTGCAATACCATAGTGAAGGTTGTGTCAGTGTTTTCATTTTGAAAAAAAAAAACTTTTATTTCATGGATTGTGCTTGACCATAACATTTGCTTGAAAATAAAACATGGGTTACAGTAAATAAATGAATCCCCATTTCCACAGATTTTGAAGCATTTCCACATGTTACTTTGCAAAGCCTTCCACATTATAGCTGAACATAAAATACTTTGACCATAATAAAGAATCTGAGTTATAGAGTATTGATTGTGGCAGATGGAGCTTTTTGGAAAACAACAATGTCTTTTCCAAAAAATGGCACATAGAAAGTCCTACTTCCATATAAAACGTTCTTTCCTTTATCATGGCTACATAACTGCCCAATTCAGTGAACTCCCTGTGCACTTCCAAATTACACTGCATTTTAAATCCCTTCTGTGTGTAGAGGTTTCATTGTATGACAACTTATCAAATTTTGTACTGTGGCAATTGTGTTCATTTTTCAATTCCCTTTTGATAAGGGGACATGCAGTGTTGCTTGATGGCTAAACCCATAGATTTTAAGAGTCCAGGGCATTCTCCATACAAATGAGGAAGTCCTTAGAGATATGTCAGTCAATCTATTGTTTTCTGAAGGTGTCCCTCTTCAGAAAGGAAGAATTTTTAAAAGAAAATCACAAAATGCTTTACAAAAATTAGTATAGCAATACAATTACAATTCAGGAGCCGCAGTGGCACAGTGGTTAGAATGCAATACTACAGGCTACTTCTTCTGACTGCCAGCTGACTGCAATTTGGCAGCTCAAATCTCACCAGGCTCAAGGTTGACTCAGCCATCCATCTTTCCGAGGTGGGTAAAATGAGGACCCAGATTGTTGGGGGCAATATGCTGACTCTAAAACTGCTTAAAGAGGGCTGAAAACCCTCTTACTATATACCACTGTGAAGTGGTATATAAGTCTAAATGCTATTGCTATTCTCCCCTTTGCATTACCTGAATAGGAAACTGATGTTGGGTCTTTTGGTATTTATAAATGCTATTATTCTATATGCTTTTTAGGAGATTTGCATCCCATAAAGCATATATGCATAACATACAAACTCATTACATAAAATAGTAATTGATCTATTGGAGTTCCCAGAGTAGAGTTCCTCATACTACTTTTAACATGTTACCTATTTTGTTCAGTGTCTATGGAGCTTCTTAATCATGGTTGTCCCAAAGGTGCTTTTCAAAAAGCAATTGGACTTTCTTGGTGAGGTTTTTTTTTCCTCTTGAAGACATTTCACTTCTCATCTAAGAAACTTCTTGGGTGAGAAGCGAAATGTCTTCAAAGAAAAACACCCCAAGAAAATCCAGTTGTTTCTCAAAAAGCATTTTTGGAACTAACTTTGTCAGCTTTTCTTAAGCTGTATTCTTGCATTTTAATTTTATCTCTGTTAAAGAGCTTCCTACAGGAAGGGTTTTCTGATATGATCAAAAATAAACATTACCATAAAGATCCCAATATTTGAAGCGTTATTCTTTCCCTTTCCTTCTCACCTTGTTCAAACCAGATTAAGTGCTTAAAGAGACACAACTTTCTTCCTTGAAAAGAAAGCAAGCTCTGTGTGGAAAAACATTGAGCTCCAAATGTTTTAATGAGATACTGTCTGTAATTCCTTTCTGCGATGTTTACAGACTTCTCCCTATTGCCTCCCTGAGGTCTTCTTTCAACTTTACAGTAAACAAATGCTTTTGAATTAAGAATGAAGATTTTGTGAGTCAAACTCTTCAAAATTCCATGATACTAGTTTGAGAAATGAAATTTAAAAGTTATGGCCTAATGCCTGCTGACTTATGAAACACAGCCTCGTCATTTAATCTCAATTTTCTGAGAGCAAACAGTTATCGTCAAGCAACAAAACCTGGAATTAATGGTTCTTTTTTGATGGAAATGCTGACAAACTCTGAGTTGTAGGTGTGCTGCCATAATAACAACAGTCTGTGAATTTCTTGTTCATTTGTCAGTGGAAAGCATGGAAGGATCGTGTGTGACATTTCTTGATGGGAATACAGAGACGATGCTGAAAATTCCATCAGCTGGCTAATATTCAAATTGTGCAAACCAGTGGTTGAGAGACAACCTGCTGGGAAATGGGGGTATATTGAGATCTCTGTGGTTCTTTAGACTTAGAAAGGCATCAGAATTGCATTCATTTGATATTGCACATTGATAACAGATCGTTGTTGAAATACACAAAAATAGGAGCCTGCCTGCTCATACCACTCCATGTGACAAATGTGGTTTCCCCCTGCAGATAAAGATCCAGTGATACAAAGTTAAATGTGGGTATGGCCCACCCATGTAATCTGTCTTCCCTGATGTACTTGGAAATAGATTCTGTGGGTAAAATGGGCAGTGTAAACATTATTGCAAAAGGATTGTTGGTTATTTGTTTCATATAATTATTCCAAGGCAAATAATTTCTTTTTCTGGCATTCTATTTCTGGCATGCATTCCAATAATAATTCTGTCCTTTTATTTTATTTTTTATTTCCAAGAATAATCCCTTTATTGAGGGATTAGAAAAGCACAAAGGACTTCTCCAATGTTTGTTTCTGTAATTAAATCACCAAAGTGGCTGAATAAGGCAATTACGTTCATAACACCTCTCTTAAGAAGATGGAACATTGACTTTTAAGGAACAGGCTATTTGAAAACTTTCCTCTGTTTTTTTCTTCTTCAAAGTTATTTCTGTATATTTCTAGTCCAAACAATAGCCCCAGATCTTATTCCATTTCAATTATAATTATTGTGATCGTCATCATTTGTATACTGTCCAGAGCACTATTCAAAAGTAATAGCCAAATTAAGGAATGTTTTGGCTATGCTGACCTGTACAGGAACACCCATTTTGGCCTGTGCTAAGTCTTTCTAATCTGCACATTAAAAATTAGATCTGCCTCAGCATAGGTCTCTTTAAGTATTTCTCTACAGGGTAGCCCAAAGTGCCTGTATTGCATAGTTGTTCTGCATCTACCACTACTGAAGCTTGTTGTACAAGCTTGTTGTGCACAATAATTCCCTCTTCTCTGAGTGGCACAGGCAGATTGCGTTGTTTTCAAAAGACCATTTCTTTGTGGTCAGTTCAATTTAAAACCGGCAATTTCATTTCTTCTTATTTTTTCCAATGGTTACTAAAATTATTATTGTTTTTAAAAAATCTAAAATGAATAGAAACTGGACTTTCAATTATTCTTTATTGAGTTTCAGATATCAAACCTTATTTTTGTTATTCTTTTAAGAATGTTAACTGGCTATCATCACAGAGGATTTTTTTAAATTACCTGCTGAAATTGATTTGAAGTAAAATGAATTTTACAAATCGGCTGAAGAGGTGCATGATCTCTATGTCCCAGGGTGGATAAAAATTGATGGATTTAAAAAAAAAAAAAAAAAATTGGATTTTTTTATTTAAATAGGATTGTTTTGAATTTTATCAAATTTATTTTAATAAAATGCTTTTGCAGTAAAAAAAATCTATCTAAAGATAGTTTTCTGTTTAAGATACATTAATAATTTAGTTTATTCAGCATGAAATAAAGCTTAGGTATGTAGCATGAGGCTGTATTTTCTGCAATATTTACATTTTTTGTAAACTCATTCAATAAATCCAAGCTCTGCAAGCTAAATAGGAAACCTTCATTTTGTTTGCAAATAATAATATTAAAGATTCTAACTACCAGCAAGAATGAGTCCTTACATTTAAAGAGCACCTATCATTTCAGATCCATCATAGCAGCGCCTGTTAGCGGGCATCCACTCACCTACTGCCCACCATGTCCTTCATCTTGTCACATCACCATTAAAGTGAATGGGACTGTCGGTGAGTCAGCAGCGGGTCAGAGGAGGAGCCACTGGGACAGAGATGACAGTTGCTCTTTAAAAATTATGATTTAAATTGAGTTGATTTAAATCAAGCCTTTTTACTAGTGATTTAAATTATGATTTAAATCGACTCGATTTAAATCAAATCCAACCTGCTATGTCCACAGGTTGGTACATTTCAGAGTGTTCTTAGAACTAATATAGCCACTAAGGTTCCTCCATATAGTGATGCTTGTCCCCACTGAGCCAGTTTTCACGTAAAATGTGAATGAATAATGAAAAAATGATTTATGCAGCTTTCAAAAGGAAGAGATTCAAACTACAGGAATGTGAGTCCATATTCTGTACCTTGTACATGAGAATGGGGATCTTGAATTCTAAGGTTTACAAGTAGCTTAATTGTCAAACAGTTTAATATAGTTACATTTTTTTCAGAACTATATACTGAAAAATGTTGACTCTGCCAGTGACAGTTGAAATCAGAAAGTAAGATAGCAATTGAATAAGTAAAAATGATAAGAAAGGGAAGCTTCTCTTAAAAGAGTTGAGCTATTTTATTGTAGTGGCTGCCCAAGAAAGTCAAGTTAATCCTGTAACCATAGATGCTGCAGTATGTTCTTATGTAAGCCTTCATAATTTCTGAATGGATTGGCACACTTGTTTATGAATTAATTTAGAGAAGAATTTTATCATCAGCCATCATTACACAACATATAATCTGACACTTCTGCAGGTAGCAACACATAGCTTACTTGGGTTTGAAAACTAAAAATTGGGCCTGGTATAATACTAGGAAGGGAGAGTAATGGGGAATACCAGGACTGTATGGTGGACTTAGAACTTGACAGACTTCCAGAAGAAGGCAAGGGCAGGCCACTCCCATACAATTGCCAAGAAAATAGCATGGATATGTGCTGAAAATTAAACTGGGTCACTTCATAGTTTGGCACCTTCAGTACAGAAAGAAATACATTGACAAGTACTACTGACTTTTGGAAGAAAATAGGAGGTTGAAGTTGAAAAACATGAAATTGAGCAGTATCTCAGTGATCTTGTCTGTACCTTCTGTCAGGGTGAGAATCCGATGTTGTCCTCTTAACCAGGGGTCTCCAACCTTGGCAACTTTAAGCCTGGAGGACTTCAACTCCCAGAATGCCCCAGCCACCTTTGCTGGCTGGGGAATTCTGGGAATTGAAGTCCGCCAGGCTTAAAGTTGCCAAGGTTGGAGACCCCTACTCTTAACAATTTGACTTCGATCTTCCCTTGTGTCAAAGCACTGAGAGTAATACATAGTTTACAAGAGCAAAACTCAGCAAAAGCTAAGACCGCAGTAGGGGTTGTTTTTTTTTTTTTTTTTTGTTAAGCCTCTTTTTCCCATAGAACTACTGAGAACAACTGATATATCTGCTGCTTTGTGGCTTCCATTTCCTGGTCAAGTTAAGAGTATGGTGGAAGCCAAGAATTGGCTTTTCTATTTTTTTCCAAACTTTAAAAAAAAATAATCATGAATTTTATTTTAATGATATATCCTGCCTTGATAATTACCACCACAATGCTGTATTTCTCCATATCAAATTATAGTGAATTTCAAGCCCTGAACACAGTAGTTTTTGCATGCTGAATCATTGAATAGTTTGTAGTATTGTCTGTTGCATTCTGCTCTGCTTCATAATTAGCTGCATTTGGGAAAAAAAGTATTCTCAACTGGTGTTGATATTGCCCTTTGTAAAATTGTAATGTGGTTGAGTTGTGATGATGGCATTGTGATTTTGAAAGAGAGTCAGAAGCAACTAATGCTTTCTTCTTCTTCTTTTTTTTTAATCAGAATTCTTCTGTTTTTAAGCATGTTTCAAGAAAGCTCAGCTAGAATTGTAACTTAGGGCAGTTTTGAGCTGGCAAAGAGCATGTGGAAGAGAGAGTGCTGTTCTCCGATTTTGTCCAAAATTTTGCCATTTTTGTATTGTATGGTTAATTGGAAAGCATAATCCCTTTTTCATGGCAAAAAGTGACCCCCTCTGATCTAGGTTTCACAAGGTTTTTCTATTTTCTTTTTCTTTTTTAATTCAGAGGTGTATTGTAGGCTATCTGTTAGTCAAAGGAAAATTCATGAAAAGGAGGGCTAAAATATATTGACTTAAATCATATTTGGATACCGTGGCAAATTTTTTTCAAAAAAGAAAACAACCCCCAAATCCCCCCCTTTTTTTGCCTCTAGAAAGGGACGCAGCATTTTCACGATTAGATTCCAAACAGCTCCGTATCTTTTCTGTATTGTCTCTTTAAAATAATATATTTTTCTTCATGCTAAAGCTGTGTTATGTTACAGGTCCATAATGTAAAACCAATATTCTTTGAGGTTTGTTTTTTTTTTAAAAAAAAATATCTCAGAAATAGTTCAGGTTAGTTTTATAGCAATGTTAGGGGGAACATGAATCCACACAATTACTTACTTCTAAAAATCACAGTCTTACTGTATCTTATAAAGTTCCAGTCTGGAGTGTCCAAGTACAAAGTTTAATCTAATTTGCCATGTGTCATTTAGACATGAGATGATTACAAAACTGTAAATTATACGAGGGATAATCAAAACCCAATTCAGAGTTCAAAATACAGAGAAGTATTGTTAAAATGCAAAGTGTTAGGTATAGACTATAGTTAAGGATCAGGCCAAGATTCAAATGAATGAGTGGGTAGGTGGATGGATGGATGATAGATGGATGGATCGATGATAGATAGACAGACAGTCAGACAGACAGACAGACAGACAGAACAATACAAGGCAAGGCTGCAAGAAGCGTTGTTCCACCACTGGATATTTCAGTGGAATGCTTCTTACATAATGCTCAAGTCTCTTCCCAAAGCCAGTAAGGGGAGTAACATGAAGAGTTAGAAAGCAGAATTGAATGAGTGCAGTGACTACATTTACATGCCAAGCCATGTGGAGTTTTATGAAGAGGAAATGAACAGCAAGAAACCTGAGGCTCATTCTCTCCTTTTTATGTCCTCTATACAGCTGGGAAAAGTTTAAAACTTCTCCACTGGTTTGCTGGTACCCAGCAGTAAAACAGATCTAGTACTGTTTTAAACTGGAGCATTGGCTGTTTTCAGCAACCGATTTCTCAAATCACTTTTGGATGTTTTGAAATAAATTATGCAAATCACAGTTATTTGGGCAATGTGACAGGTTCCAGTTAAATAAAAGCAGAGGCTTCCAGTTTATTTATGGCATTACTGAAGGAGTTCAAAGTGCAACTTTGAGATTACTAAGGCTTATTCCTGCCTTTTCATTTATCTCCTGCATCTGGCTTAGCAGGATCCATGAATACAATCAATTTGTCTATGGGTAACATCAAACCACATACATACTAATATGTAGATATAAGCACCTTGTCTTTTTTCCTTTAACCCAGGGGTGTCAAACTCAATTTCATTGAGGGCCGCATCAGGGTTGTGTATGACCCCGGGCCAGGGTGGGTGTAGCTGTGGTGGGCATGACCAGCGATGTCTCTCGTGTTGGGGGCACCTGTGGTGGCCCAAGTGCTCTGCCAGCAAAAACGGGCTTCCAGGCTCCATGTTTGGCTGCTATGGCCTCCTGCAATTCTCTGCCAGAGGTTCTCTGCATGAGGTCCTTCCGATTTTGCTGGCAGAGGCACTACCTGACAGTCTTGCTGTTTCCAGGGCAACCCTGCGGGCCAGATCTAAGCACCCCGCAGGCTGGATCTGGTCCTCAGGCCTTGAGTTTGACACCCCTGCTCTACCCTTTCTATTTAAATTACTGAGTTGTGGCAAATTAAGTCTGAATAAGAAAGAGGTTATATGTTTGACATCTCTCCCAGTTTTTGTAAATTAACTTCAAATCATACTTAATTAGTTATAAATAAAATAAAAAATGCACAGGGTGAAAAAGAAAGAATAGAAAAGCGCAATATGTATGGTAAAGGAAGTTTGTTTTTACTTATATTACATGAGTTTTTCAATTATTAGGAATAGGCGAGTCAAAACAAATCAATTACAGCATTGTTCCAAAGTATCATATTCCTAGATTTATTAATCAAAAATGTGTCATGGAACTATATTCTCAAGAACAGTCTTTTCAGTCAATTCCATAGAGAAGTGGCTTGGTAAATTGACATAATAAACAGAGTATGATTTAAAGTGACCTGTAACATCAGACAGTTTTAATGCATTGGTTTACCTTGTAAATGTTTTATGTCATGCTTCCCAATTTACTAAAGTAAAGTGTGAAAATGATAAATGCTAGTTTTTGGAATGTTGTATCTGATTTCTACTTTGCAGCACAAACAGCGATGCCCTGTGCTGGAGGACCAGTTGGTCGATTTGGTGGTATATGCCATGGAGCGCTCAGAGACGGAGGAGAAATTTGATGATGGCGGAACCAGCCAGTTGCTATGGCAGCATCTCTCCAGTCAGCTTATCTTCTTCGTACTTTTTCAGTTCGCAAGCTTTCCTCACATGGTCCTGTCTCTGCATCAGAAGGTAGGTTTTCAGTAGCGAGATCAAATGGATGACTCAAGCTTTTAATTGATACATTATATTTTAATTGATATATTGACCATCAATTGTGTTGTAAATGTTGTACCTTGATGAACATATCTTTTCTTTTATGTACACTGAGAGCATATGCACCAAGACAAATTCCTTGTGTGTCCAATCACACTTGGCCAATAAAAATTCTATTCTATTCTATTCTAAAAACTCTCACACATATACACATTATTGTATCTCATTGACCCTTCAGTTTTGGCACCAGTTAGTTTGGTAAGTGAGTAGCTAGAGATCTCCTTGCATATGACATTACATGCAAGCATTGGCAAAACAATATCCCAACAATGGTTGTTTTAACAGTAAAGATTAACATCAGGTATTCATAGCAGGACAGAGCTGGCCAATAATGGAAAAAATACACAGGAAGTGTGTGGTATATTAGTAACAGAAACCATCTGGTTATTCAGACTGAATGACGTGGAACACAAAAACTGCTTCACTTTCCTTCTATGACATGATATTGTTTTTCAAAAGTTACCCTTCCTGTTTTAATAGACAAGCACCAGGGCTATCGAACGCCTGTGAGGAAAAAACTGCCCAAAGCATAGAAAACATATTTCAAGCCACTTTATTTTTCAGGCCTGTTTCAGAAGCTGTTCTTGACTGTCTGCATATGTGTACACTTTGCACAGCCCTAGAGATTCTATCTGATAGCAATAGGGTTTAGACTTACATACCGCTTCACAGTGCTTTTACAGCCCTCTCTGAGCAGTTTATAGAGTCAGCATATTGTGTGTCCCCCCCCCAAACAATCCGGCTCCTCATTTTACCAACCTCGGAAAGATGGAAGACTGAGTCAACCTTGAACTGGTGAGATTTGAACTGCCGAACTGCAGCTAGCAGTCAGCTGAAGTAGCCTGCAGTGCTGCACTCTAACCACTGCGCCACCTCGGCTCATATAGCAATAGATGTCTCTCTTTTAATATATCTGATTTTTGAAATTAGCTGGGATTTTTACAGGAAGCAGATACCTTGGAGAATTTTTGATGCTTTTGCCTGAGTATAGAGTGTTGATTCCCCCCCACCAGTTTTTAATATTGAGTATAGTAGTATAGCCTTTATTGCAGGGGTGAAATGCTCCCGGTTCGCACCGGCTCCCCGGATTAGGTAGCGATGGCAGCTGCTGGTTCGGAGGACCGGTAGCAAAAATCCCTGCCGCCCCCCCCCCCGGCCTCTGCTGAACCACACCATCAGCAGAAGTTTTTTTTTTTTACTTTTAAAAGTTTTTCTTCAGCCGAAAAACCCTCTGATGATCGCAGGGCTGAGCAGAGATCAAAACCCTTTAAAAGTTTTTTTTAAAAAACCCTCTTCAGCCGAAGAGGGGGGAAAAAAAGAAAAAAAACCCAGGATTTAAAAGCCTCCTCTGGCGATCCCAGAGGAGTTTCCTGATCTTCACAGGCTTTTAAGCTCATTTTTTAACAGCCCCCACTTACAAGAGCCCCCACCCATGCCCAGCCAATTCCCCCTCCTCACCTATAATTACTGCTCCTTTCTGGCTGCAACTGCATGCTTTCTTCAGCTACTGAAGGGGAAAAAAAGCTTGCTTTGACTTCCTGCTTTGCTGGCTGAGGAACTCTGGAATTTGAAGTCCACAATAAAAGAAAATAATAAAATAAAATATTTGTGCAGCTTTCTGAGATTTGGTGTGTTTCTGTAGTGTTTCACTCTAACTACACAAACACACAAAATCTCAGAAGGCTGTATGTGGCATTTTGTGTGTGTTTGTGTGTGCGAGTTGTGTGTGTGTAAAGTGTGAAAATTGGTTTTTGAGCTTTTTGTGGCTGTGTGAAGTGCAGCTGCTTTTACATTGTGTGTGTCAGTTGTGTTGTGTTGTGTGTGTGTAAAGTGTGACAGTTGGTTTTTGATACCTCTTATTGTTTTTTATACTTTGTTTATTATTTTTATTATTTATTGTTATTGGCCACGCCCACCCAGTCATCTGACCACCAAGCCACGCCCACCAATTAAGCCACGCCCACAGAACCGGTAGGAAAAATTTTTAGATTTCACCCCTGCTTTATTGTCATAGTACTTCATATATACAACGAAATTGGTTACCTAGAATCAGAACAGTTGGTGTTTACCTCAGTGTTGGCAAATAACTTGTGGGGAAAAGCATCTTTGCAGGTGTCTAAATGTATCATTTTTAGAATCTTGTGAGAGCTTACTTAGGCGTGTGTATTTGGTATTCATGGAATTTGTTTGTCTTTCTTACAGTTGGCAGGACGAGGCCTGATCAAAGGCCGAGACCATTTGATGTGGGTATTATTACAGTTCATCTCGGGAAGCATTCAGAAAAATGCGTTAGGCGACTTTCTTCCTGTAATGAAGCTTTTTGACCTCCTCTATCCTGAGAAGGAAGTAAGTCACCATTTAAAATATTTTACTAATATTACTTATGGTTCACTTTTAACTGATAGCCAAGGGATAAAACCAGTCCTTTTCTCACAGGGGATTATTTGGCAAAAAGGGAGTCTGAATATTCCTGGACATTGGGCACTGTTGGTCTAAAATCTCATCTCTTGAGGTTTTTATCTTATATTTCATTGTAGGTAACATCAGGGGTGAAATGTAAAATTTGTTACTACCGTTTCTGTGGGCGTGGCTTGGTGGGGAGTTTAATGTGACTGGGTGGGCGTGGCCAACTTTTTTTTTTTACTTTTAAAAGCATTTTTTCTACAATCTCTTCGGCCAAAGAGGTTATAGAAAAAATGCTTTTAACAGGCTCCTGTGATGATCCCAGCTGAGTTGCCTGATCATCAGAGGCTTTTCTTTTCTTTTAAAAGCATTTTTTTTTGCCTTTAAAAGAAAAAAAGGCTTCTGACGATCAGGCAACTCAGCTGGGATCGTCAGAGGAGCCTTTTAAAAGCATTTTTTCTACAATCTCTTCAGCCGAAGAGGTTCTAAAAAAATGCTTTTAAAAGCCTCTGAGGATCCCAGATGAGCCGCACAATCATCAGAGGCTTTTTTTTTTTACTTTTAAAAGCATTTTTTTTGCCGATGAAAAAATGCTTTTAAAAGTAAAAAAAATATCTGATGATCGTTCAGCTCAGCTGGGCATGGGGGGTGGGGGCAGGGATTTTTGCCACCGGTTCTCTAAACCACCCGCCACCATCGCTACCGGATCAGGTGATCCGGTCCAAACCGGGAGCCTTTTATCCCTGGGTAATATCCATATAACATCACGGGCAGTTCATTTGAGACTTGGATGCCACTGTCCCCTATAGGAAGAAGGTATAACTCCGTATCTTCCTGTACAGCTTTCTGTATCTATATTTAAAAGTTGTATTGGATAGGGTAACATTTTATTGAAAACACAAGTTTAGCATCTGGGAAAGTTTATAAATCCAGGCTTAGTTCTAGATAATTTGGTTTTCTATTGGCTTTTACCAGCTATGCATCTTTTGTAACCCCACTAAAGATATTATTGTGATATTTGTTTCGTATAATGCCCTTTTTACAACCCTAAATAATGTATATATAATGATATATAATATTGACATGACAAACTTTTTCAAAGATAGCCATGTGTAATGGGCTGTTTTTAAAAATGATTTACGACTTCAGATGTGATAGGTCCATACCCAAAAATGCCCATTATGGCAATTTTATGGTTAGATTGTTGCCCCATGCAGGAAATGAAGGAATAGAACGCTTTTCAAAATCTCTGACTGGTTAATCAAATTTACAAGATAGAGTTCCTATTTCTGGGTGTGCTTCTTGCCTGACTGCCTAGCAAGGCTAACAACGTAGTGCGGAGGTCTGTTCCAAAGAATAAAAGCTAGATTGGAAGAAGACTCTCAAAGATAAAGTAGACAATCTGACATTTGGCAGAATTAAGCAACCCTGATTGCATGGCCAAGTTGAAAAAAAGAGAGAGAAAACATGAAGGTGAGTATTAGCAGATTTAATTGGTAACATATTTTAAGAAATAGTTACCTCAACAGATACCTATGGTAAGTTTCTGAAAATGTAGTTACTCTGTTTCTAAATCTTGATTTGTCATATCTATTTGCTGAATAATAATGGAATATAATTTAACATTATGTTCCTTTTTTCCTTAGTGCATTCCTGTGCCTGATATCAACAAACCGCAGTCAACCCATGCTTTTGCAATGACCTGTATCTGGATACATCTGAACAGAAAGGCTCATAGTGACAATTCTAAACTACAGATTCCAATTCCTCATTCTCTCAAGCTCCATCACGAGTAATTATGTTTTGTAAATAATGATCATTCTTTTCCATAATGATCATCCTGGAATCTCTGAAAAGAGGATGAACAGTGATATCCACCAAAAGAAATATATATTTTAACTTTTACGTTAAATGTATACCAAATCCTGTAATTACAGAGCATCAAAAATGCATGCTTAAAAACAGGAAACAAAAATCCTGAATTTGAAAAAAAACCCAAAACATTATCACCTGATAGCATTTTAAACCAGCACTGCAATAAAATTCCAGGATGACAAAACAGTCTTG